>NC_142587.1:28155000-29398125 GCF_965207765.1 Zootoca vivipara | reverse complement strand
TCTTCCTATGCTGGCATTCCAAAATCATAAGGCTGCTGTTGTAGAACAGGAAACATCCCTCCATCCCATTTTCCCCTGAGCTGTAAGCACTGTCGTCGCCGTCATCATCATCATCATCATTTGATCTGTATGCCACCTTTCCACAGTTAAAACAATGCTCAAGGTGGCTTATAATATGAAAAGATTCACAAAATTACAAATATAGCAAAGTAGTAATAGAAATAAATAAAACACATTACTTAACGAAACTGAACAATTTCCACAAAAAAATAAAAATACAAAAAGTTAATATCAGTTAATATCAGTAACAACAGCAAAAACTCCCAACAAAACTTTCCCCCCAAATACCCCAGTTCTTGCTGAGCAGCAGCCGCAGCCGCAGTCTTTAGGAGGACTGTCAGGCCCCAGCCTGGGCCAGGTGGAAAGAGGCAGGAACGGGGGCCCTCGGGCACTCAGCGGAGGAGTCAGTGGGTTAGGTGGGGAGAAGGGCAATAGATGACTTCAGCTCAAATGAGAGAAGTCTCAATTAGATCCACTGAAAAGAAGTGTGTTGGCCACGCCTGCCTGGCAAACTCTCATATTCCTCTGGACTGTATTTTCATTGCTCCTGCTAAACAGGATAGAATTGCAGCACAAGGTTTTGCTTTGTGTTGTGCAAGTACAATATTGTCCTCTCACCCCCTAATAACCCATGACCCAAACTCTGAACTATCCCATCCTCAGAACTGCAAAAGTGGCACATACTTACCACTGAATGAAATGACTGGATGTCCACCTATCTGGTGTGCTATCTTAAAGATATGCGCAGGAATTTTGGGGGAAAGCTTTGATATGCACAACATGTTCATTTTCCCCATTTGGTTCTCCCCTTAAGGATGTAGTGGTGCCCTGGCAAAGGAATATATTTCATTGTATCCAAATTCTAAAGTGACCATTTTTGACCTACCTGAAGTAGTGGAAACAGGAAAGAAGCATTTTGTCTCCACAGAGGAACACCGGATTACTTTTCATGGAGGTAAAATGTTCTTTTATCCTACAAACGTTCCATCATTTTCCCGCTAACAATGGAATAGAAGACAGCCATGCACTAAGCAGGGATTGAGAATCAGTGACCCTTTAGTTATGGTTGGACTACAACTCCCATCATCCTTGACCATGCTGACTGGGGCTGGTGGGAGCACATACATTGTTGAACTATAGAACTCACTCCCACAGGAGGCAGTGAAGGCCACCAATTTGGATTGGAATTAGGCAAATTCCTGGAGATAAGTCTATAAATGACTACGAGCCGTGATGGTTATGCTCTGCCTCCAGTCTCTGTAAGAATAATAATGATTTCACCATGGAATTCTACTCAATATTGATCCAGATCAGATTCCAGTATATAGTCCTCAGATTAAAAACTTTAACACGTTACAGGATTTCCAAAAAAATAGACCAGAGGCAATTGTCTTTAATCCAGCAGAGCTTTACTGCTACTGAAGGCAAATGAGCATAATGGTCACAAATCCAATACATTCAGGATTGGCACTGTCCATAAGAAATCCATTTGCAGCAGACTTAACTTAAAATTACAATCAATAACTTATAATAAGCATAACCTTAACATTATATTATACTATGTACAGAACACCACACCAGAGGGAAAAGAGATAGAAAGTAAAAGTGAATCTCGGGCTCCTTCTGACCATACTTTTATAGTCACCATGACATTGACAGAAAAAGATAAGAGAGCCAGTTTAAAGCAGCTGTACTCATCTTCTCTGAAGGAATAACCCAAACACCATGAACCTTCTGAATGTTTCTTTCACACAGAGAAGCTTCCAGAACCCTCCTGAATTAATTAGAATAGGAAAGATCTCTACACATCAGATCAATACTTTCTACCCTAAGAAATACAAAATTAAAACTCTACTCGTTTTATTTCAGGTGATTGTTTTAAAGACCCAATTCCAGAAGCTGACTTGTATATTTTGGCTAGGATCCTGCACTGCTTTACAGATGAGAAGTGTGTGCAACTGCTAACTAGACTGCACAAAGCCTGCAAGCCTGGTAGGTGCATGGTGTCCAAGGTGTTTCCTGTGGGAACTGATTTGCATTCCAAGGTGCTTGGATTTCCCCACGGCCCCTTCCCCTTATGTCTGTGTGCCACTCAGGCGCAGCTGCATTTCTTTTTTTATATATTTTTTAAAAAATCTTTATTAATTCACATTAAAATCCATACAAAAAAGAAATACAAATTTCAATTATACAATAATAAATAAAATAACTTCCAAACTTTTACACATCGCTTTACTTTGAGTTTTCCCCATTACTTGCGTTACTCTTCCCTGAAACAAAACCTGATTTTTAATTCCCTCCTCATCAAATTTCCCGATAAAATCCCTTGTGGCCAGCTAGTCCAAACAGATCACCAACTCTGTTTTGATATCTTTTTTCTTAAAATATTCTTCTACATATTCCCATTTCTTTTTAGAACTTTGTTTCGAATTATTCCTAATTGCCGCCGTCATTCTATCTAGGTTCATAAATTCAATTAATTTTAACTGCCACTCTTGAATTGTGGGTATCTCTTCCTTTTTCCATTTTTGACCGATCAGCAGTTTTGCTGCCGCACAGGAGTGAAGAAAAATATCTATCCTGTCTTCTGGGAGGTTTCCAGGTATCAGACTCAATAGAAAATATTCTGGGTTTTTTTTAAAGGTAACCCTTTACATTTTTTTTCAATTCCTCGTAAACCTCTCCCCAGAATTCCTTAATCTTTTCACATCCCCACCAACAATGTATATAATTTCCCCCTTTATTTTGGCATTTCCAACAATTGCTTGCTTCGTTTTTGTATATTTTGGCTATCCTTTCCGGTGTTAAATGCCACCTGTAAACCATTTTTAACATATTTTCTTTTATTCCGGTACAGGCCGTAAACTTCATTGTGATTCTCCATAATTTATCCCATTGGGCTTTGTAAATTGGCCTTCCTAGATCTTGGGCCCATTTAACCATCACACATTTTATTTCTTTGTCCTTCAGCTCCCACTCCAAAAGAAATTTGTAGATCTTTGACAATGGTTTAACAGTATTTTCAATTAAAATCTCCTGTGATTTAGATTTCTCTTTCCCAAAGCCTATTTTTTGTGTTCTTGAAATAAACTTTGCAATTGGAGATATTGTAACCAACTCGTACAACTTAATTTAATTTGATCATAAGATTTTAACACTAATTGTTCTCCATCTTTTTCTATTAAATCTTGGTACGTTAACCATCTCCCATTCTTACTTCCACCTCCCATTGACGTCATCTCCAATGGAGAGGCCCACCAGGGTACTTTAGGCTCTATTAAATCCTTAAATTCCTGCCAAACCTTAAGAATTGACTTTTTTATTACATGGTCTGAGATTAGTTTAAGTTTCTTCCTATCTTCTTGTAAGAGATATGTATGCCACCCAGTTACATTTCTAAAACCTTCCACTTCTAAAATTTCTTCATCTTCCAATACCAACCATTCCCTAAGCCAACAAAAACATGTGGATGCATAATAAATCCTAAGATCCGGGACCCCCCATCCTCCCCTTTCTTTAGCATCTGTAAGCAATTTGTATTGGATCCTTGCCTTTTTCCCTAGCCAAATGAAATTGTTCAAATCTCTTCTCCAATTGTCAAATATCTCCTTTTCCCCCACTATAGACAACATTTGAAACAGGAATAGGATCCTAGGCAATATTACCATCTTAATCGTAGCTATTCTACTTGAGAAGGATAAATTTAAATCTTTCCATCTTTCCATCTCCTTTTTAGTCTCCCTCCATATTTTCCCATAATTATTTTCAAAAAGCTCTATATTATTTGCGCTAATCTCAATTCCCAAATATTTAACTTTTTTGACTATTTCCCATTCCGTTAATGTCCCTAAACTTAACATTCCTTCCTTCCTTATATTTTTGACTAATATTTTTGTTTTCCCCCCATTGATTCTAAGCCCTGATACTTCTTCAAATGTTCTTAAAATCTCTTTTAGATTCATAATCGATTCCTTTGGTTCCTCTGTCATCACTATCATATCGTCAGCAAAGGCATTGATTTTATATATTGTCTTTTTGACTCTAATTCCTCTAACTTCCTTGTTTTCCTTGATATCGTCCAGCAAAGACTCAATAGATAATATAAATAATAACGGGGATAGGGGACACCCTTGCCTTGTTCCCTTTCTTATCTCAAACTCCTCCATCACCTCCCCATTTAAGATTAATTTTGCAAATTGTCTATCATAAATCGAATTAATTCCTTCTAAAAAAATTTCCCTTAATTCCTATTTTAGCTAATGATTTCTTCATAAATTCCCACGATAGAGAATCAAAGGCTTTTTCAATATCAAGGAAAACAAAGGCAGCCCCTTTGCCCGGCGTCCAATCCAAATATTCTATCAAATCCAAGAGGATCCTCATATTCCTAGCCATCTTTCTTCCCGGCAAGAATCCCTGTTGGTTCTGTCCTATGATCCTGTTCAGAATTCCTTTTAATCTATTGGCAAGGATCTCGGCAAATAATTTATAATCAACATTAAGGAGTGAGATAGGTCTGAAATTCCCAACTTGCTTAAACTCTTCTTCATCCTTCGGGATCAGTGTAATATAAGCCTCTTGCCATGATCTTGGCACTGGCCCTCCTTCCATAGTTCTATTGACTAATTTCTGATACACCCCTCCAATCTCTTCCTTAAATATTTTAGAATGCTGGCTGGACAGGCCGTCTGTCCCAGGTGACTTACCCACCTTTGCTTTCTTCATAGCCTCATAAATTTCTTGCAGAGACACTGGCTTATTTAATAAATCTTTTTCTTCTTCCATAATTATTTTCCCCCTTTTCCCTAGAAAATTAGTTTCTAACTTATTTTCATTAATATTCCCTTTCCCATATAATTTTTTATAATAGTGTGTAAGACATTTTTGTATATCCTCCTATCTTGTCAATTTCCCCCCTTTATCTATTATCCCCGTGATCAATCTTCCTTTCTGCATTTTCCTTAATTTCCATGCAAGTAATTTCCCTGCCTTCCCTCCCCATTCAAATGTTTTTTGTTTACTCCATCTTATTTTATTCTCAATTTCTTGACCCACTAATACTGATAGCTCTTTTTGCAAGATTTTTATTCTCATCACTAGGGCTTCGTTCCTTGGGTTGCTTGCCAGATCTCTTTCTTTCTCCTTGATTTGTCCCTTAATTTCCTCCATATTTTTTTCTCTTTCCCTTCTAACTTTGCTTTTCTGTTGAATATACAGGCCTTGGAAAAAGGCCTTACTCGCATCCCATGTTGTTGTTAGATCTACCTCTTCTGATACATTATTCTTTTAATAATTCCTTCATTTTTTTGACAAATGCCTCATCGTTCAAAATTCTTTCATCCATTCTCCATCTATTAAACTTCCTATTCTTCCCCTTAATCTTAATCAATTCCTTTATTTCTTGAGCTTCTGATCCTAGGACACCTGGGAAAAGTAACATGCTGCTTTGTAATATGTAATGATACATCTCTATGTCCTTTTCTGAAACAGGTGGTGGAGTTCTAGTAGTGGAAATAGTTCTCAATGAAGACAGAACAGGGCCATTGGAAGCTCATATATACGGTATGCTTATGCTGCTTTGTACTCAAGGGAAAGAACGGACCCCGTCAGAGTACAATGCACTCCTCAGTGCCGCTGGCTTTAAGGAGATTCAGCAAAAGAAAACAGGCCTCTTTGACGCCATTTTAGGAAGACAATAACATTGACCAAGAACATTCAGTGAGCGTCGTGACTGAACAGATATATTTCTGCCCGATTCTTTGTAGCCATAACTGAACATACTTAATCGCTTTACTTTTATTGTTGTTGCAAATCCTCACCATGTGGAAATATCTCCTCCACCCCCTTGCTTATCATTATGGTTGAACACTGAGAATCTAAAATAATAATAAAAATTGTTATCGTACATGTTAACCACCGTTGTAAGTAGTTATTACCTTCATTTCCCTGCTTGCCTTTTTTTCTACGAGCACATGAGCCAAACCAGGAAAAAGAAAGAGGTTGTATCCCATATTGCCTCAGGTTATGTATGTATGTACGTATGTATGTATGTCTTCATAGTGCCCAGGATGGTTGCCCCAGGGGGCGTGGAGGGCAACATGAGGAGGACGCAGCAGGCCGGGAATGCCTCCTTCCAATCAGTCCAATTGGAGGGGTACAAGACTGTTGCTTCTTCCTCATTCCCTGCCAGCCCCACATTGCTTTGTAAAGCTGGGGTGTGGGTTCGGATTTACAAAGCATTGAGGGGCTGATAGGGACCAGGTGAGAAGCAAGGTGCTCCCTCAGAAAAACTGCACCTGGGGCAATGGTCCCCCTCAGTCTGCCCACGCTACGCCTCTCCCGGAGTGAAACTGCTACATCCACAAGTACTGAAGACATTCACTCCAATTCATTTGAGTCTAGCTAAAGACAATGGTTTGCAAGTGTAAATTCACTCAGCACTACCAAGTCGGTTTCTTTCATGGCCTATCATAGCTATCCAAAACAGGTTCGTGTCCTTATCCGTGTAGCACGAATCTGAATGGTTCCTATCTGTGTTTTTAGCATTCTATGACCCTCTGACCCCACTGCATACAATTCCCCTTCCAATGCCCACCCAGCACCTCTTTCCACATCCAAGGGTCACTCTGGGTCACACCTGCTCCTGTTGCTCTGAAAAGCCCCTTGGCCTTCTTGATGTTAACATCCCTCTGTTATGTAATGCATGCTGGGCTTGGGACACCCAAGCTGGGCCCTATTTAGCCCTTTCAGTTAAGCATGGTCACCCTTCTTACACCCCAAGTTCCCTCCCAGTAACAGTGCCAAGCTGGCTTCCCTTTTCAGTTAGCTGCCGATTTCCATGGGAGCTGTCAGAACTGAGAAAATCTTTTTGGAAATTTGGAATAAAATGAACTTGTCTTTGTTAGGATGAATATCAGTTATTAAGATGAATGTACTGTAAAAATGTTGTTTTTATTCCAAGCAATCCTGGTAACAAGCAATATGGGATGCTTCAAAGATAAGGATATTTCAAAATTTGTATGACGGGACAGAAGCCATGAATAAAGTATACATTAGTAACAGATATTAAAGGTAGAGGAGGCTTCTCCCTGCCAGATCTGAAATTATATTATGTAGCCTCCTGTTTTTGCTGGATCCAGGAATAGATAAAATTTTAAAATACATATTTATTAGATTTGGAAGGCCCTGACAATTCCGTGTTTCTCACATTTTAAGACGTCCCTATAAAATAAGCCATGGCACGATTTTCATGCGTTGAAAAAATATAAGACATACCCCGAAAATAAGCCGTAGTGCTACCATATGTGAGCTCTACTCGGTGAAGAGGACAAAAGTAGCATTTGCGGTGGAGAGGAGAGGAAGGCACGAAGAAGAAAAGAGGGGCGATTAAAGATGCTGCCTCATGAATGACCTCCGTGTGCCTCTCTTTTTCTGCCCCTGTGCGTCTCTTTCTCCCCCTGTGCACCTCTCTTATTCTCCCCCTGTGCGCCTCTCTTATTCTCCCCCTGTGCGCCTCTCTTTTTCTCCCCCTGTGCGCCTCTCTTTTTCTCCCCCTGTGCGTCTCTCTCTCTCTCTCTCTCTCTCTCTCTCTCTCTCTCTCTCTCTCTCTCTCTCTCACACACACACACACACACACACACACACACACACACACACAGGCCACCTCTCGCTTCCCCCCACCTTTTCCCCCTTCCATTCTACCGGTATGTGCCCAGCCATGAGTTGCCTGTTGATTTCCTCTTGATGGCCGAGACAGAGAGCGAGGCAGGAAAGAGACCCAGACAACTTGCATTCCTAGGCTTCAAAGGTTATGCATATGAAAGAAGAGATTAAGGAGATGGATGAAGACAACTTCCTATTATCACCTTGCCTTTGTCCTGAAAGGTAGAAACCTTATTGTAGCCATGAGATCTGGGCATCAAAGGAAAGTACTTAACAGCTATTTGTTGTTGTTGTTGTTTAGTCGTTTAGTCGTGTCCGACTCTTCGTGACCCCATGGACCATAGCACGCCAGGCACTCCTGTCTTGCACTGCCTCCCACAGTTTGGTCAAACTCATGTTCGTAGCTTCGAGAACACTGTCCAACCATCTTGTCCTCTGACATCCCCTTCTCCTAGTGCCCTCAATCTTTCCCAATATCAGGGTCTTTTCCAAGGATTCTTCTCTTCTCATGAGGTGGCCAAAGTATTGGAGCCTCAGCTTCACGATCTGTCCTTCCAGGGAGCACTCAGGGCTGATTTCCTTAAGAATGGATAGGTTTGATCTTCTTGCAGTCCATGGGACTCTCAAGAGTCTCCTCCAGCACCATAATTCAAAAGCATCAATTCTTCGGCGATCAGCCTTCTTTATGGTCCAGCTCTCACTTCCATACATCACTACTGGGAAAACCATAGCTTTAACTATACGGACCTTTGTCGGCAAGGTGATGTCTCTGCTTTTTAAGATGCTGTCTAGGCCAGACATCGAGGTGGAAAATGAGCATTTGGCCCAGAGTATTGAAGACATTCGCTCCAATTTATTTGGGTCTGAATAAAGACAATGGTTTACAAATGTAAATTCACTCAGCACTACAAAGCCTATCATTGCTATCCTAAAGGGTTATCCTGCCTTCATTGTAGCTCAAATGTAAACAGTCCCTATCTGCATTTCTAGCATTTCATTTCCTTCTGACCCACTGCATCCAACTCCCCTTCCTTTGCCCTCCCCACACCCCTGTAATTGAGAATCACACCATGTATGTGAAGAAATAGACTCTAGTTCAGCTCAAGCACATCTCCCCACACCCCTGTAATTGAGAATCACACCATGTATGTGATAAAATAGACTCTAGTTCAGCTCGTCTTGTGCCAGAATAACAAATGTTTGGTCCTTTGAGGTGCCTCCGCCGGACTCTCTTGGTTTTTTTGTTCTTGTTTCTCCTCCGAGCAACTGATTCAGCAAAGCCAATATTAGCTCCTGATAAAGGCTGTAATACTAAACCCAATTAAGTAACTTGGTGGGTGGGGATGGCTACATGCTATTTAATCCAATGCAACCGTTTTCTGAGCAGCCATAGGACTGCAGATCACCACATTGTCAACTTGGGAAGTGTGCCTCATATGATTACAGCTGCTACCTGGGAGCAAGGCACATAAAGGTTAGTCTTTTTGCTGCTCCTCTGGCTTGGTCAAGGACGCTGCAGCCTCCTGCTACATTTAGATCCTCCCACCTTTCCTTCAAGGAGTTCAAGGTGACATCCCTAGTTTTCCCTACTTTGACTTTATACTCACAAGAAGGTCATTCTCACAATGAGGTAGGTTTGGATGAGAGTTGGTGAATGGCTCAAGGTGAGCTTCATGCAGAACTATCCTGCTTTTCTGTTTTTGCTGTGTCTCCACAGGTATGTGGTCCCTTGCCTTCACCCCTGCCTCAAAGCTTTCTGTTTCTGGATTCTCTGATTCTTAGTAACTATGTGATTCCATTTTCCTTCTGTGGGAAACTCCTCATTCTTCATTTTCTTTCTCTTGGATTCCCCTTGATTCCTTTCTCGTGCTCCTTAACTTTTCTTCTTCAGACTCTACCTATCCTCGTTCAGCATTACTACTTGCATATTTTCCTGAATTTCTCTATATTGTTATTACAAATAATTCATTTAGTGGGCTTCTTGGGAATTTTTGCCTTTCCCTTTTGTCGACTTTGGCACAAAAATGGCTCCTACAATGTGACTTGCATGTGACGCTTCTTTGTTAATGTGTTTCTATATTTTAAGAATATGCAAATGGGCTCACTTCAGCAAGAGAGTTTTCCCTAAACCACCAGCTCTCTCTTCTGATTAATTGTCTCCAATAACTTGTTAATTGTGCATTTCCAGACACCAATTGACTTTACCTCACTTGTCATGTTTTGATAGCACTTTTCCCTCACATAGACAAAGTCAATAATTTCCAGGTACTTCCTTCCTCTTGCACTTGTGAGAAAGAAATGCCTTTCCACTTATGCCTTTCCCACAAACATCTCTGGCCTCAGTCATTTGCAAAGTTCATTGGCATTTATCCAGACTTATTTATTGTTAATTCAGTTTCAGTGAATTCTGAATAAAAGTACCACAAGCAGAGTGCTCTTTCTTCCAAAAACAACTTGCTCATCAGAGGAAGACTGTGAGGTCTCTGACAGACACAGTAAAGAACAATGAATGCGACAGAAGAAGCTGAAGCTCTGAAAATGTTATTTCTCAATCAGCATGCATTTCTAATTCCAAAGGTAAAAGTATTGTCTGCAAAATTTAATACTTGCAAGGAGTTTGAAACTTTCAGCTTGTAAATGGTTGTGTAGAATCAGAAATGCCTTTAAATGACAAGGCAAATATTAGGGTTATAGAGGTCAACCCAGCACAAACAAAGGCAGAAACTTCTAATGTTGTCACTTGAATGTTTTGATACGAAAATGAGGGGAACTGTGAGTCTGTGCATGAGACCCATAGCACAAGTGGGATACAGCATTAATTGTAAAAAGTCAATAACTATGGACCATTTTGAACTCTTTCCTTTTGTACTCCATCACCCTTTTTGCATCCAGATTATGCCTCTGATCTTGGTGTATTTGATCTGCTGATGGAATCCAAGGAACCGTTGACTTCAGTGACTATTGCCGAACGTCTGGGTACCAGTCCCTTTGGGATGGAGAGACTGCTGGACGCCTGTGTTGGCTACAAGTTCCTGCAAGTGGAGAGGAAGGACAACCAAAGTATTTCTTCTTTATTTGGAAATTTAACCAATACTATAAAGTCAAAATACCATTAAAAAATCAATTTCGGTAAATAACTTTAAACCATCAAGCCAGCAACTGAACAGAATAGCATCCAAATAAGGTGTTGTGGTTAAACAGGTGGCGCTGTGGTTAAACCACCGAGCCTAGGGCTTGCTGATCAGAGGGTCGTCGTTCGAATCCCTGTGACGGGGTGAGCTCCCGTTGCTCGGTCCCAGCTCCTGCCAACCTAGCAGTTCGAAAGCACGTCAAAATGCAAGTAGATTAATAGGAACCGCTACAGCGGGAAGGTAAACGGCGTTTCCATGTGCTGCTCTGGTTTTCCAGAAATGGCTTTGTCATGCTGGCCACATGACCTGGAAGCTATACGCCGGCTCCCTCGGCCAATAATGCGAGATGAGCGTGCAACCCCAGAGTCGGTCACGACTGGACCTAATGGTCAGGGGTCCCTTTACCTTTTTAAGCCTAGGGAAACATCTGAGGTTTGGGAGACATTTGAAGCACATGGAGCTTCCCATATCTCTCTTTGGGGAGCATTCCAGAGAGCAGGTGCTATTCCCAGAAAGGGCTTTCCCCCCAATAGGTTTGCAGATGACAGTCTCCCTTCATGATTGTAAAGGGTGAGATGGAGAGATGGTCTGTTAGTTGTGCTGGTACCTAGTTGTTTACAAATGTCAGTGAGAAAGCTCAGTAGCAAATAGGCAGCTAGTGCAGGTCTCTAAGCACCAGTGCAGCTCAAGACATTCAGAGTCTGTCCTCCTGACTTAGATGTTACAATGAAATGAAATTGCCTGCTGTTCATAGATTTCTAATAGTTCGCTCCAGATCTCAGAATGGCCACTCCTAGTGGCTGCTTTTGGCATTTTCGGCCATGTGGCAGCTTTGCACCCTGAAGTTCCACTGGCAGCAGGTGGAGGCCTAGTCTTTCCATACGTTTCTCTGGTAGAGAAGCTGGAGAGTTTCAGTCTCGGTGTTGCACTTTTTTTACAATAAGGACAGCTTTGGGGAAAGCTTTGATATGCACAACGTGTTCATTTTTTCCCTTTGGTTCTCCCCTTAAGGATGTAGTGGTGCCCTAGCAAATGAATGTATTTCATTGTATCCAAATTCTACAGTGACCATTTTCGACCTACCTGAAGTAGTGGAAACAGGAAAGAAGCATTTTGTCTCCTCAGAGGAACACCGGATTACTTTTCATGGAGGTAAAATGTTCTTTTATCCTACAAACGTTCCATCATTTTCCCGCTAACAATAGAATAGAAGACAGCCATGCACTAAGCAGGGATTGAGAATCGGTGACCCTTTAGTTATGGTTGGACTACAACTCCCATCATCCTTGACCATGCTGACTGGGGCTGGTGGGAGCACATACATTGTTGAACTATAGAACTCACTCCCACAGGAGACAGTGAAGGCCACCAATTTGGATGGTTTCTAAAGGGGAAAAGGCAAATTCCTGGAGATAAATCTATCAGTGGCTACTAGCCGTGATGGTTATGCTCTGCCTCCAGTCTCTGTAAGAATAATAATGATTTCACCATGGAATTCTACTCAATATTGATCCAGAGCAGATTCCAGTATATAGTCCTCAGATTAAAAACTTTAACACGTTGCAGGATTTCCAAAAATAGACCAGAGGCAATTTTATTTAATCCAGCAGAGCTTTACTGCTACTGAAGGCAAATGAGCATAATGGTTACAAATCCAATACATTCAGGATTCGCACCGTCTATAATAAATCCAGTTGCAGCAAACTTAACTTAAATTTACAATAACTTATAATAAGTATAACCTTAACATTATATTATACTATGTACAGAACACCACACCAGAAGGAAAAGAGATAGTAAAAGTGAAACTCAGGCTCCTTCTGACCATACTTTTATAGTCACCATGACATTGACAGAAAAAGATAAGAGAGCCAGTTTAAACCAGCTGTACTCATCTTCTCTGAAGGAATAACCCAAACACCATGAACCTTCTGACTGTTTCGTTCACACAGAGAAGCTTCCAGAACCCTCTTGAATTAATTAGAATAGGAAAGATCTATACACATCAGATCAATACTTTCTACACTAAGAAATACAAAATTATAACTCTACTCGTTTTATTTCAGGTGATTTTTTTAAAGACCCAATTCCAGAAGCTGACCTGTATATTTTGGCTAGGATCCTGCACTGCTTTACAGATGAGAAGTGTGTGCAACTGCTAACTAGACTGCACAAAGCCTGCAAGCCTGGTAGGTGCATGGTGTCCAAGGTGTTTCCTGTGGGAACTGATTCTCATTCCAAGGCGCTTTGATTTCCCCCTGGCCCCTTCCCCTTATGTCTGTGTGCCACTCAGGCGCAGCTGCGTTCCTTTATTTCTTGAGCTTATGATCCTAGGACACCTGGGAAAAGTAACATGTCCTTTTCTGAAACAGGTGGTGGAGTTCTGTTAGTGGAAATAGTTCTCAATGAAGACAGAACAGGGCCATTGGAAGCTCATATATACGGTATGCTTATGCTGCTTCTTACTCAAGGAAAAGAACGGACCCCGTCAGAGTACAATGCACTCCTCAGTGCCGCTGGCTTTAAGGAGATTCAGCAAAAGAAAACAGGCCACTTTGACGCCATTTTAGGAAGACAATAACATTGGCCAAGAACATTCTGTGAGTGTCGTGACTGAACAGATATATTTCTGCCCGATTCTTTGTAGCCATAACTGAACATACTTAATCGCTTTACTTTTATTGTTGTTGCAAATCCTCACCATGTGGAAATATCTCCTCCACCCCCTTGCTTATTATTATGGTTGAACTCTAAGAGAAGCTAAAATAATAAAAAAGAGAGGTTGTATCCCATATTGCCTCGTGATATTTTATTTATTTATTTATATCTTCATAGCGCCCGGGGGATGGTTGGCCCAGGGGGCGTGGATGCAGGGCCGGCGCATCCATTAAGGCAAACTAGGCAGCTGCCTAGGGCGCCAAAATGGCCAGCCTGCCCGCCGGCTGCCGCCCCCCGGTGCTGCCTCCACTGCGCCTCTCAGCTGTTGAGTGGCTTCCAGAGAGCGGCCTGAAGTCGCTCAACAGCTGAGAGGCGCAGTGGAGGTGGCCCCAGGCTCACGCTCCCCGCAGGAAACTCCAGAGGCACGTGGGGAGCAGGAGCCTGGGGCTGCCTCTGCTGAGTTTGGCGCCCCTTCTGCGCCCCTGATGGCCAGGCGCCCTGGCGCCTTGCGCCACCCAGCCTGGGCCTAGGGACGGCCCTGGAGGCGCCCTCTCCGCTCGCTTGCTCAAGCCGAGCCTACCCCTCCAGCAGCTAGAGCGCCGAGATCGGGCTCCAGAGTAAGCAGGGGAAGGCCGCGCCAGAAACAGGGAAGGCCGCTACCTGACAAGGTAAAGAGACTGCTTTTTACCCCTTCCCCTCACCAACAACCAAGAGAGTTCCTGCAAGGAACTCTCTTTTTATTTTATTTTTTATATTTATATTTATATTTTCCTACTTTTTATTTTTCCCCTCCTCCTTTTTATTATTTATTTATTTATTACACTTATTTTTTCTAAAAAAGGTCAACACTCAGGTTCAACTGCATAGCTTCTGATCCCAGAATGCTTGGGAAAATTAAGATGGATTCTTCCTTATGCAGTTTTGAAATAAGTAATCTGCATATTTTGGAAAGTGGTATGTCTTTCTGTCCATCTGTATTCTACGGGTTCAGCTGCCTCTCGAGATCATTGCCAAACGTGGCACAAGGGTTACCGAACTGAGGATGGCGGACTTAGCTGATGTTTGGGTGTCTGGTGCCATTTTGAATCAAGATGGCCAATTGAAAAATCACCCATTTGTTGGCATAGCTTCACCCACCCCTCGAGATATCATCACCCAACTTGGCATGGGGGTTCCTGAGGCGGGGCAGCGGTCTTTGATGATGTTTGGCCAATGGGAGCCATTTTGAATCAAGATGGCAGACTGAAACATGACTTTGGCATGTTCTCCCCCACCCCCACCCCGCCTCATTGAATCGGGTCAAGGTCAGGTTGAAGCACTGATTTGGTATGTGTGTGCATGTGTCTGTGTGCAATCCTGAAATTAAAAAACTACACTATCCATTTGAAAATCATAATATTTTTTGGTTTATTTGAATTCCTGGACAGTGTCAGGCATTTTCAGCTAATGATATATATCTTTTACTAACTTGGTGAAACGTATTTTGAAACAGGTGGTGGAGTTTTAGTAGTGGAGATGGTCCTCAGTGAAGATAGAAAGGGGCCAGTAAGGTGCCAACTACACTCTGTGTTGATGCTACTCCTTACCGAAGGCCAAGAACGAACCTCATCAGAGTACAATGTACTGCTTAGTGCAGCTGGATTCAAAGAGATTCAACAAAAGAAAATGAGTTTCTATGATGCCATTTTAGCAAGAAAATAATATCGACCGTACTTCATTCTTCAATTCAAAAGGAAACTGGAATAATAATTCATTTTCTCAGCCTACTGTTCTAAACACCAGTTTATTTCAAAATTAAAAAAATATGACACAGCAGTACAGTACTTATTTCACAAATTGTAATATCCCTTGCAGTAAGATACTCCCTTGAATGGTTTTGTTTGATTCAGGGTAGTTTGGAAGCAGGACTTTTTTTCAGCTGGAATTCCAGGACCTCTCAGATGGCCCGGTTGCCATTATAAGAGAACAAGGGAGGTGTTCAGTGCGAGTTCTGGCACCTCTTTTTCTAGAACAGGCATCCCCAAACTTCGGCCCTCCAGATGTTTTGGATTACAATTCCCATCTTCCCCAACCACTGGTCCTGTTAGCTAGGGATCATGGGAGTTGTAGGCCAAAACATCTGGAGGGCCGCAGTTTGGGGATGCCTGTTCTAGAATAATAGCACTGCTTAGAAGCATTCCAATATTGCCTCTCCCAGTCAGTTTATGCCATTTTGGATAGGGACCAGTCTTTGCTTATGTTAATCTGAATTTAAAATTGCTATGTATATTGAGTGATACATCATCTCTGTGGAAGATCAAATAGCTGTGGAAGGCCTGAAGTTTATTGAACTTGTTTTGACATGAAAGGTTTTTGACTATAAATGGGCAGCTCCCAGTCCTGGGGTTTGAGCTGTGTAATACCTCTGGATAGCTTATGCACCCTTCTTTGAAGGACCAGGTATGAAGATCCATCATTGTCATTAGAGGACCAGGTGATCTCTGGGGTGACCATTACCAACCAGCTACAACAGTCCTAGGAGGGAGATATCATTTCCTCCAACATTCCTAATATGAAAATGGGAACAGTACATTCTCCATCATTATCATTGCTTGAGCATTTTCTCCTAGTCAAGAACAAGTGTTATTAGAGGAAACACACAAAACTGTAGTATTTAAGCACAGAAATCTTTGATTTTTTTGTTTTGCATTTAAGGAAGCCTAAAGGGGAAAAGAAAACCCCAAATAAATAAATACCACTAACGGTGTGTACACATACACAACGTTAACAATTAATACAACGTAATAAAAATAAACATTATTATAAATAAAAACAACATGGGTGAAATGTCTTTATTACCAAGCAATTGCTCTTTGTTGCTATTGCTTCCACTTTCAACTGGAGTTTTTAAGCAACAAAACTTCCTACCCTTAGAGAAAATTCATGCTGCTACTGAAGGCCATAATGTGAGCCCAGCCAATCCCCATTTCAGCTTAAGCTTGTGGAGAAGTTTTCTCTTTTTTTTGCTATGTCTGCCAATGTAGACCAGGCCTGGGAAACATGCCACCAGACTACAACCCCCAATTCCTCTGACCACAAGCCATGCAGATTGAGACTTCCCATTGACTGCCTCGCTGCCCAGCTGTTGTCTGCACCTCTCAGCTCTTCCTCTCAGCTAAGGCAGAGCCCTGGGAACACAACCCACCACTGTCTCCCATTAGGCTGTGTTGGGAATTTAGGACTCTGCATGACAAAGTAAGGAGCAGAGATGGCTTAAGGGTCCTGGCATTTTCAGGGAAGTTGGAGACTATGAGATAGGGTTACTATGTTGGTATATACATTGGTAGCCTCCTAATTACACTACTGTAGTGCTCTGTATGTGGGACTACCCTTGTGTCTGATTTGGAAGTTGCAGTTAGTGGGAAATTGTTCATTACAGTGGTACCTCTACTTACGAATTTAATGCGTTCCGAACGCACATTTGTAAGTCGAAAAAATTTGTAAGTCGAATCCCAATAGGAATGCATTGGGAGAAAAAATTCGTAAGTCGAAGCAACCCTATCTAAAAATTCGTAAGTAGAAAAAATCCTATCTAAACCGCATCCAAGATGGCGGACAGAGCTCCATTTGTAAGTAGAAAAATTCGTAAGTAGAGTTATTTGTAAGTAGAGGTACCACTGTATTACATTTAGATCCCACCACCTTTCCTTTGAGGAGTTTAAGTTGACGTTCTCCCTACTTCCATTTTATTCTCTCAATGTTAGGTAGGTTAGGATGAGAGTTCTTGCAGGTGAGCTTCATGGTTGAGAGGAGATTTCAACCATGTTGTGGCAGATCCCACCGCTAACCACCAATTAATATGTAGCAGATTAGCCCTCTAACTACCCCCAGTAAAATATTGCAGGCTCACCGCATGGTACGCCAATTACACGAATTTCTGCAATTTACCACAGGCTATCTTGTGAGGGTCTTCTGTGAGGGAAAACTTGGTGATTTAGAGTCTTAGGCAGGAGCTGATTAAACAAGAAAAGTTTTAATTACAAAGAGAAGTTTGCAAAACAAAATTGGATCAGGAGATGCATTATTTCAGGTAGAATTTAACCTGTTACTTAAAGCTAATTATAAAGATTTCACAGGCCTAAACACAGTAGTATATGCACAGCTTTTCTTAAACTTTGGTTGCTAAAAATCAGGTAGATGTTCTGGTTTCTAGAATAGGTGGTAAAATGTTAAACTCAGTTTCTGTTACTTCGTTCTCATTCCTTTACTTCAGGCACCTCCAAACTTCGGCCCTCCAGATGTTTTAGACTACAATTCCCATCATCCCTGACTACTGGTCCACTTAGCTAGGGATCATGGGAGTTGTAGGCCAAAACATCTGAAGGGCCACAGTTTGGGGATGCCTGCTTTACTTAGTCATGACAGGTGTTACAATTAAATACTTTGACACAGCACAGCTGCCTTCACATGAGCAAGGGGCACTTTTTGTCGGTTACTCACTCCTGAGGTATTGCAATTAGTATACTGGTTTGGGAGTCAGATTTACCTAGGAGAACTCTCCCCTCCTGGCTAGAATGAGGCCCAGGTATCCTGAATTCCTACAGGTTCTACCTCTCCTGGCTCAGACTCAGCCCTCCAGGTAGCTCCTTTCTGTATACCTTCCTCAGACACTCAACCCAGTCTTCCTGTCTAAGCTATGAGGCTCTTTCCTCTTGCTATAGATAGTATCTCCTGTGTGGATGTTCCACTCAAACTAGAACAAGTTCTCCTCAGTCAAATCGTACCCTGATCCCTATCTCTATCTCTCGAGCTAAACCCTATTTCCCCTCGAGCCCTTTCCAACTCTCTCCCTCAGAAACGGTTCCTTTTATTCTCCCTCTCAAAGTGCTGCTCCACCCCCTCTGGCTAGCTGTCTTGAGAGAAGCTCCAGCACTCTGGTGGAATTTCTTAGGGATTTCATAATCAGACCCTGGTCTGCCTCTGTTGTCCATCATACATGCCCAGACTCTAGCCCAGAACTTTCCAAACTTTTCATGAACTGTGACACATTTTTTAGACATGCATCATTTCGCAACACAGTAATTCAGCTTTACTACTAGCAAACCAGAGGTTAAACGAACCCCTTTATAAAGACTATAAAGCCAGCTGACAGAAGGGTGTGGGGTGCACTAGCATTCCTCTTCCAGCTGAAAAACCTATAAAAAGTGGAGTGAGACTGTAAAACAATCCTGTTTTTGCTGCTTCTCCACAGGTAAGCAGTCCCTTGCTCTTCACCCTGCCTCACCACTTTCTGTTTCTAAATTCTCTGATTCTTAATAACGCTGTCATTCTGTTTCCCTTCCCCAGGGAACTCCTGATTCTACATTTTCTTTCTCTTGGAATCCCCTTTTTCCTTTCTCATGATTTCTCTATATCACTATCACAAATAATTCATTTTTAGAAGTGAGTTCTTGGGAGCCTCTTGGGAAATTTTGCCATTCACATTTGTTGACTTGGGCACAGAAACAGTTCCTACTATATGACTTTCATGTTATGTCGCTTTGCTACCATTTCCGAATGTGTTTCTGTATTTTAAGAATTTCATTTCAGCAAGAGAGTTTTACTAAACCACCTGCTCTCTCTTTTGATTAACTTTTTCCAATAACTTGTTAATTGTGCAATTCCAGACACCAGTTGATTATATCTCACTTGTCAAGTTTTGATAGCACTTTTTCCTCACATAGGCAAAGTCAATAATTTCCTCCTGCACTTGTGAGAAAGAAATCCTTTTTCACCTATGCTTTTACTTAACAGGTGAGTACTTTCCCATAAACATCTCTGGCCTCACGGTCATTTACAAAGTCCATTAAGTTTGATTTTTTTACCTAGACGTTTATCATTTCAGTGTCATTTTCAGTGATTTCTGAATAAAAGGACCACGACTTGCTGATCAAAGGAAAACTGTGAGGTCTCTGACAGAGCTGTAAAGTGCCACAGAAAAATTAAATATGGACACTAAATGGGCTACATATAGAGAGTTCTTAATTGAATCAGAAAGCCAATTAAAATTGAAAGAATTTAACAAAGTTAGAGAGAATGTAACAGGTTGGTTACAATATTTTCAATTAAATGAAATATTCCGTATGACATTTCAACTTTTCAGAGAGAAATAATAGAAAATGATACTGAGTTAATATAAAAAATGTATAATCTGTTGCTGGAATGGGAAACGAAAGATGAAGAGGTTAAATCAGTTATCATTAAATGGGCACAAGATGTGGGACACAATATTTAAATAGAGGAATGAGAAAATCTGTGGTAGAATGAGTTAAAATTTGAGTGGACAGGTGGAGTCCCCCCAAACCCCGGTGACCCCCGAGTGGAATAATGACTCAAGACAACGTGCTATGGGATTAAAATTGGCCACAATTTTATTAAGTTTCAGATGTAGGGAGACCTTGGCTCAGGCATTGGCCGTTTATCCTTCCAGCCAAGCTAAAATAAGGCCAGACATTGAGGTGGAAAATGAGCATTTGGCCCAGAGTATTGAAGACATTCGCTCCAATTTATTTGGCTCTGAATAAAGACAATGGTTTGCAGGTGTAAATTCACTCAGCACTACCAAGCCTATCATTGCTATCCTAAAGGGTTATCCTGCCTTCATTGTAGCTCGAATGTAAACAGTTCCTATCTGCGTTTCTGGCATTTCTGGCAGTTCAGCTCGTCTTGTGCCAGAATAACAAATGTTTGGTCCTTTGAGGTGCCTCTACCGGACTCTCTTTGTTTTTTTGTTCTTGTTTCTTCTCCGAGATGATAGTTCAGCTCTAGACTCTAGTTCAGCTCGTCCACACCTCCCCACACCCCTGTTAATGAGAATTACACCATGTATGTGATGAAATAGACTCTAGTTCATATCGTCTTGAGGCAGAATAACAAATGTTTGGTCCTTTGAGGTGCCTCTACCGGACTCTCTTTGTTTTTTTGTTCTTGTTTCTTCTCCGAGCAACTGATTCAGCAAAGCCAATATTAGCTCCTGATCAAGGCTGCAATCCTAAACCCAATTAACTTGGTGGGAGGGTGGGGATGGCTACATGCTCTTGATCCAATGCAGCTGGTTTCTGAGCAGCCATAGGACTGCAGATCACCACATTGTCAACTTGGGAAGTGTGCCTCATACGATTACAGCTGCTACCTGGGAGGAAGCCACATAAAGGTTAGTCTTTTTGCTGCTACTCTGGCTTGGCCAAGGACGTTGCAGCCTCCTGCTACATTGACATCCCACCACCTTTCCTTCAAGGAGTTCAAGGTGACATCCCTAGTTCTCCCTATTTTAACTTTATTCTCACAATAAGCTTTTGAGGTAGGTTTGGATGAGAGTTGGTGAATGGCTCAAGGTGAGCTTCATGCAGAACTATCCTGCTGTTCTGTTTTTGCTGCGTCTCCACAGGTATGTGGTCCCTTGCCTTCACCCCTGCCTCAAAGCTTTCTGTTTCTGGATTCTCTGATTCTTAGTAACTCTGTGATTCCATTTTCCCTCTGTGGGAAACTCCTCATTGTTCATCTTCTTTCTCTTGGAATCCCCTTGATTCCTTTCTCGTATTCTTAACTTTTCTTCTTCAGGCTCTAACTATCCTCGTCCATCATTACTACTTGCATCTTTTCCTGAATTTCTCTATATTATCTCAAATAATTCATTTTTAGAAGTGAGTTCTTTAGTGCACTGTTTCTCAACCTTTTTTGGGCCAAGGCACACTTGTTCCATGAAAAAAATCACGAGGCACACCACCATTAAAAAAGTTAAAAAATTTAACTCTGTGCCGCCCTATATTGACTATATAATTATGACTGTAAGAAACACTTGCCAATTGCTGTGTTGGTTGCAATCTCCTGTAATAAGGCTTCACAAGCCGCTGATTTCTCTGCCAGCACAATCCTTTGCTCAGCAAGTTTCAGGTTGAGCTCATCCAGCCAGCTTCTTTAAGTTTGTCTAAAACCACCCTCCCGTGGTGGTGGCTGTTGAGAGCTGCGCTCGCTCCACATTGTGACCCGGCCGGATTCCTTTCCAGCGGGTCAGTGTTGTTTATTGGCGGCCACCAGGCACGTGACAATGCAAATCGCCCTTCTCGTCGCCGCACGTCGCGGCACACCAGCCAGCGTTTGAGACACGCTGCTTTAGTGAGCTTCTTGGGAATTTTTGCCATTCCCTTTTATCGACTTTGGCACAAAAATGGCTCCTACAAAAACAGCTAGGCACAGGAACAGGTTTTTCCCTTGTGCCATCAAACTTTGTAGTTGTGTAGCAGAACGGTAGGCAA
Organism: Zootoca vivipara; assembly: GCF_965207765.1. Classification (NCBI taxonomy): domain Eukaryota; kingdom Metazoa; phylum Chordata; class Lepidosauria; order Squamata; family Lacertidae; genus Zootoca; species Zootoca vivipara. The sequence continues at coordinate 29,376,341 of NC_142587.1, read as the reverse complement.
GTTATGGGTAGGGTTCCTCTGCTTTGCTATTGTATTGTGAGTGGAACAGTGTTTGTATAAGGTACATTTACATTGCAATGTAGTCAAAGCAAAATTCCAAGTATGTTTGGTACTTGGCCAATAAATTATTCTATTCTATTCTATTCTATTCTATTCTATTCTATTCTATTCTGTGACTTACAGGTGACTCTTCTTTGTTAATGTGTTTCTGTATCTTAAGAATTTCCAAATGGCCTCACTTCAGCAAGAGAGTTTCCCCTAAACCACCAGCTCTCTCTTCTGATTATTTTCCTCCAATAACTTGTTAATTGTGCATTTCCAGACACCAGTTGATTTTACCTCACTTGTCATGTTTTGATAGCACTTTTTCCTCACATAGACAAAGTCAATAATTTTAAGGTACTTCCATCCTCCTGCACTTGTGAGTAAGAAATCGTTTTCCACTTGTCTTTTCTACAAACATCTCTGGCCTCAGTCATTTGCAAAGTTCATTGTCATTTATCTAGACTTATTTATTTTCAATTCCGTTTCAGAGAATTCTGAATAAAAGTACCACAAGCAGAGTGCTCTTTCTCCCAAAAACAACTTGCTCATCAGAGGAAGACTGTGAGGTCTCTGACAGACACAGTAAAGAACCACGAATGCTACAGAAGAAGCTGAAGCTCTGAAAATGTTATTTCTGAATCAGCATGCATTTCTAATTCCAAAGGTAAAAGTATTGTCTGCAAAATTTAATACTTGCAAGGAGATTGAAACTTTCAGCTTGTAAATGGTTGTGTAGAATCAGAAATGCCTTTAAATGGCAAAGAAAATATTAGGGTTATAGGGGTCAACCCAGCACAAACAAAGGCAGAAACTTCTGGTGTTGTCACTTGAATGTTTAATACGAAAATGAGTCTATGCATGAGACCCGCAGCACAAGTGGGATACAGCAACAATTTAAACTTATTTTACTTAACATACCTATGTCCTGCTTTTATTTCTGCACTTCAAATGGACTTGAACTGTATTATAATCTTTTTGTGTTTCAAAAGCATCTCGTTCCTTTTTGAAAAGTCAATAACTAAAGACCATTTTGAACTCTTTCCTTTTGTACTCCCTCACCCCTTTTTGGATCCAGATTATGTTCACTGCCTCTGATCTTGGTGTATTCGATCTGCTGATGGAATCCAAGGAACCATTGACTTCAGTGTCTATTGCCGAATGTCTGGGTACCAGTCCCTTTGGGATGGAGAGACTGCTGGATGCCTGTGTTGGCTTAAAGTTCCTGCAAGTGGAGAGGAAGGACAACAAAAGTACTTATGCTTTATTTGGAAATTTATACAACACTATCAATTAAAAAATCAATTTCAGCAAATAATTTTAAACCATCAAGCCAGCAACTGAACAGAATAGCATCCAAATAAGCCTAGGAAAACATCTGAGGTTTTAGGAGACATTTGAAGCACATGGAGCTTCTCATATCTCTCTTTGGGGAGCATTTCAGAGACCAGTTGCTATAACTGGAAATGACTTTTTCCCCAATAGGTTTGCAGATGACACTCTCCTTTCATGATTGTAAAGGGTGAGATGGAGAGATGGTCTGTTAGATGTACTGGTACCTAGTTGTGGACAATTGTCAGTCAGAAAGCTCAGTAGCAAATAGGCAGCTAGTACAGGTCACTAAGCACCAGTGCAGCTCAGGACATTCAGAGTCTGTCCTCCTGACTTAGATGTTACAATGAAACGAAATTGCCTGCTGTTCATAGATTTCTAATACAGTACTTAGTTCGCTCCAGATATCAGAATGGCCACTCCTTGTGGCTGCTTTTGGCATTTTCGGCCATGTGGCAGCTTTGCACCCTGAAGTTCCACTGCCAGCAGGTGGAGGCCTAGTCTTTCCATACTTTTCTCAGAAGAGAAGCTGGAGAGTTGCAGTCTCGGTGTTGCACCTTTTTACAATGACGGCAGCATGACGTGGAATCCTAGAAATGTGTCTTCTGCCCCATTATCCTTGTATTAAGCATTTTGTCCTTGCAGAACTGGTGAGGGAAAGGGGTTTTGCACAAAGGTGTGAAAAAGTCAATCTTTCCCCCCCTTCATTTTAAGCGCTTTATGGAAATACCAACCTTGCCAATCTCTACCTTGGCAAAAGAAGCCCAAAGACTCAGTATTATTCCTTGAAGATCAATGCTGAATTTAACTATACGAGAGCACAACACCTAGCTGATGCTGTGAGGTGAGGAGATTGATAAAAGGGTAATAAAATGGTAAAACTCACAGACATTACAAATAAACAAACCTATGATTGTTAGGCACAGCTTTGACAACAAATGTAATTGCATGAGTAGTAAACTTTCTTTAATTGTTTTGTTGAAGAGACTGAAATTTAATTCTGTAGTTATGATGCTCATTCTTTCTTAAACTAAAACAAATTTTCTATTTCAGGGAAGGAGAGGCTCAGACGTACAGAATAAATGACAGTTCTACAAAAAATTTCTATGAGGCTATGTACAGGTACAGAAAATTTGTATTTTTCTAGATCTTGTATCTTTTTAAAGAATGGGTGTCAAACCTATTTCTAACTTGTATTCACCTTTCCAGTATTTTTCTCCCCTCTCTGATAGTTATCTTTAATGATATTGGGAGCTCCCTTACTGCATGCCAGACTTGGAATCCTGGTCCCCCCCCCCCCCGTTTAAGCATGATGTCTACAATTAGATTCCTTGCTATCAGGTCTTGCATTTCACAAACTACATAGGAGGCAACTCCTGGGGGCTGTGAGAGCTTCAGCCCCCACAATAAAATACTTGAGGGGGAAGGTCCCTGTCCCCCCAAAGTTGATGTTTTTGAAGTCCCATTCAAATGATGTGTATGAACTGCATAATGTGATTAGTTATCATGCGATCACACTATATTTTATTCAAGTTGGCACCCTAACTGACTAGTTGTGAAGACCCTGCCTTGTTTGCCTCCAGTATTTTCCGATGTTGAAGCAGAACTGCTTCCAGTCATAGCAAATAGCCATTTGTGAGTCTTTTCACTGCTTCAGTGCAGTTTCCCACAATCCAGAGGCCAATGTGTGCTCAGACATGTCAACAGACATCCCCACTTGCTCACTATGGGCGAATCCTGTACAGGCATTAGAGGCCCTGCCCTTTTTAACAGTTCCTGAGGTTGGAATATTGTGATAGTTGGGGAAATAGTTGAGAAAGAAGGTTTGAAACATGTGGACAGGGGCTACTCATGAAATTCAGCTGCCAATAGGCAGCTTTTGCCATGGCCAAACTTCTCCTTGGGCAAAAACCGGTCACTAAAAAAATGGAGTTAAGGAAAAATGTGTAAAGAGAATTCAAAGTTATTTATTGCAATTGAAAACGTAGCATAAATAGTAGTGCAATATGAGATTGATATATAATTAATATAATATAATATAATATAGCATAGCATAATAATATAAAATAAAATAAAATGAATATAATTGTGTGTGTGTGTGTGTGTGTGTGTGTGTGTGTGTGTGTGTGTGTAAACTGGCCATGTCCGTTGGTTTCCACCTTTCACCAAAACCTCTTGAGCGATAGCGATGAAATTTGGACACAACGTCACATGCCATTATGCGAGTGTTCCTAACTACATGGGGTATACAAATGTCACACCTGTGCAAGGTAAAACCCTGTTTTTAGGACCTTAAAAGTCACCCAGGAGACCCTGTCGAACATGCTGGGAAAAGAACCAGGTTACAAAACATCACCCTCTAGTGGCGGATGCACTGGTACTGCAGCTAGAAAACCTTCCCTCTCTACAGCACCTCAGCTCGCCGTTACAAACTAGGCCAAATGGAAGTGGGGACTCGGCTGGGTGGGGGTTGGGGGAGGAGGGTCAGGATACGTCATGGATTGGGATAGGGTGGGGGGAATCATAGGGATGAGCCAGGGGTGGGGGGAGGAAGGAACGGGATACGTCATGGATTGGGAGGCTTTTTACAGGTACAGAAAATTGTATTGTTCTAGATCTTGTTTCTTTTTAAAGAATGGGCAAAGCTTTCCCTTTGCAATCTGTGTGAAACCTATTGCTAACTTTTCTAGCCAGTGTTGCTTTCTCCCCTCTCTGATAGTTATCTTTAATGATATTGGGAGCTCCCTTACTGCATGCCAGACTTGGAATCCTGGTTCCCACCCCCACCCCCATTTAAGCAGGATGTCTAAAATTAGATTCCTTGCTATCTGGTCTTGCATTACACAAACTACATAGGAGGCAACTCCTGGGGGCTGTGGGAGTTTCAGCCCCCACAATAAAATACTTGAGGAGGCAGCCCCCCCCCAAAGTTGATGGACATTCCCAGGCATTAGAGGCCCTGCCCTTTTTAACAGTTGGAATATTGTGATATAGTTGAGAAAGAAGGTTTGAAACATGTGTACAGGGGCTACTGATGAAATTCAGCTGCCAATAGGCAGCTTTTGCCATGGCCAAATTTATCCTTGGGCAAAAACCGGTCACTAAAAAATTGGAGTTGAGGACAAATGTGTAAAGAGAATTCAAAGCTATTTATTGCAATTGAAAACATATCATAAATAGTAGTGCAATATGAGATATATAATTAATATAATACAATGTAATTTAGCATAGCATATTAAAATAAAATGATTATAATAATATTTATACATATAAAAATGTAAACTAGCAATGTCTGTTGGTTTCCACCTTTCTTCAAAACCTCTTGAGCGATAGCGATGAAATTTGGACACAACATCGCATGCCACTATGCGAGTGTTCCTAGCTACATGGGGTATACAAATGTCACACCTGTGCAAGGTAAAACCCTGTTTTAAGGACCTAAGAAGTCACCCAGGAGACCCTGTCGAATATGCTGGGATAAGAACCAGGTTACAAAACGTCACCCTCTAGCGGCGGATACACTTGTACTGCAGCTAGAAAACCTTCCCTCTCCACAGCACCTCAGCTCGCCTTTACAGACTAGACCGAATGGAAGTGGGGACTCGCCTGGGTGGGGGTTGGGGGAGGAGGGGTTGGGAAACGTCATGGATCAGGACAGGGTGGGGGGAATCACAGGGATGACTGGGGGTGGGGGGAGAAGGGGACGGGATAGTTCATGGGTCTGGTGGGGTCGCTCACAGGGATGACTGGGGGGGGGGAATGGGATGGGATATGTCATAGATTGGGACAGGGTGGGGGGAATCACAGGGAAGAGCCACAGCAATGCATGACCGGGCCAGCTAATAATATAATATAATATAATATAATATAATATAATATAATATAATATAATACTTGAAAAATGAGAAGTCAGTCCACTTCAACCCTTCCTTTTGTATGGGGTCCTGAATCAATGCTTCATTATTCCTCAGTATGACTAGTGATATAGGCTTCTGCCCATCAATTAATACACCCAGACCCCTCCATGTGTAGCATTATAAAAATCAGTGCCTCCACTGACATGCAGAGGAGCAGGTTTGAAGAGGGGTGCTTTCTCCTCCCCCCCTAAGTGGTCATATATTAGAAACCACAGCCTGTAGAATTGTTACATTTTTAATAACACATTCGGGCACCGATGGAAACATAGATATGCAATCAAAACAAAATTAAAAAATCCTTCCAGTAGCACCTTAGAGACCAACTAAGTTTGTCATAGGTATGAGCTTTCGTATGCATGCACACTTCTTCAGATACTTTGTGCATGCACACGAAAGCTCATACCTATGACCAACTGAGTTGGTCTCTAAGGTGCTACTGGAAGGATTTTTTTATTTTGTTTTGACTGTGTCAGACCAACACAGCTACCTACCTGTAAATAGATATGCAATGTTTATCCAGATGGAATTCAGATGGAAGAGTTTGGGCATACTAAACAGTCCTTAGCTGAGTTCTTAACAATGTCATGCCTCACACAGCAAAGTTAGAAGAAGCCTTATTTGTCCAATTCATTGTCACAAGGGAAATTAATTTTGTCAAAGGTAATAAAAAAAAACCCGTGAGGTTTTGAAATACTGGTGAGATGCACTGCTACAGTAAATGATGTATTATTATTATTATTATTATTATTATTATTATTATTATCATTATTATCATTATTATTATTATTATTTTATTTAAATTTGTGTATGGATTATGGATACATCCCACCATGATTTGTCCACTGGTATCAATGGGAAAAAGAAGGATGAGGCCAAAGAAAGGAAAGGAAATCCACACAGAACTAAAAAAACAACAGCATTATGTGGAATATGGCTCCTGTTTAGAACCATCCTCTGTTCAAAGATCCCTTCAGTTAACTGCCAATGCAATTTTGAATTACTAGAACAGAAAGAGGCTTGCGAGAATTCATGGAATTTATGCATGAGATGTGGAGTCCGTGGAGTGGAGTTGTGTTGAATGCATTTGATCTCTCTCATTTCCTACTCGTTTGTGATGTGGGAGGTAAGTACTATAAATTATCACATGGCTTCCTATGCTGGCACTCCAAAATCATAAGGCTGCTGTTGTAGAACAGGAAACATCCATCCATCCCATTTTCCCCTGAGCTGTAAGCACTCTCATCATCATCATCATCATCATCATCATCATCATCATCATTTTATCTGTATGCCACCTTTCCACAGTTAAAACAATGCTCAAGGTGGCTTACCATATGAAAAGATTCACAAAATTATAAATATAGCAAAGCAGTCATAGAAATAAATAAAACACATTACATAACGAAACTGAACTATTTCCACATAAAAATAAAGATACAAAAAGTTACTATCAGTTAATATCTGTAACAACAGCAAAGACTCCCAACAAAACTCCCCCCCCCAAATACCCCAGTTGTTGCTTAGCAGCAGCCGCAGCAACAGTCCTAAGGAGGACTGTCAGGCCCCACCCTGGGCCAGATGGAAAGAGGCAGGAAGTCATCGGAGGAGTCAGTGGGGTAGGTGGGGAGAAGGGCAATAGATGACTTCAGTTCAAATGACAGAAGTCTCAATTAGGTCCACTGAAAAGAAGAGTGCTGGCCACTCCTGTCTGGCAAACTCCCATATTTCTCTGGACTGTATTTTCATTGCTCCTGTTAAACAGGATAGAATTGCAGCACAAGGTTTTGCTTTGTGTTGTGCAAGAACAATATTGTCCTCTCACCCCCTAATAACCCATGACCCAAACTCTGAACTATCCCATCCTCAGAACTGCAAAAGTGGCACATACTTACCACTGAATGAAGTGACTGGACCGCCACCTATCTGGTGTGCAATCTTAGAGATATGCGCAGAAATTTTTGGGAATGCTTTGATATGCGCAATGTGTTAATCCCCCCCCTTTGGTTCTCCCCTTAAGGATGTACTGGTGCCCTAGCAAGTAAATGTATTTCATTGTATCCAAATTCTACTGTGACCATTTTTGACCTACCTGAAGTAGTGGAAACAGGAAAGAAACATTTTGTCTCCTCAGAGGAACACCGGATTACTTTTCACAAAGGTAAAATGTTCTTTTATCCTACAAACGTTCCATCATTTTTCCGCAAACAAGACAGCCATGCACTAAGCAGGGATTGAGAATCGGTGTAGTTATGGTTGGACTACAACTCCCATCATCCTTGACCATGCTGACTGGGGCTGGTGGGAGCACATACATTGTTGAACTATAGAACTCATTCCCACAGGAGACAGTGAAGGCCACCAATTTGGATGGTTTCTAAAGGGGAAAAGGCAAATTCCTGGAGATAAGTCTATAAATGACTACGAGCTGTGATGGTTATGCTCTGCCTCCAGTCTCTGTAAGAATAATAATTATTTCACCATGGAATTCTACTCAATATTGATCCAGAGCAGATTCCAGTATATAGTCCTCAGATTAAAAACTTTAACACGTTGCAGGATTTCCAAAAATAGACCAGAGGCAATTGTATTTAATCCAGCAGAGCTTTACTGCTACTGAAGGCAAATGAGCATAATGGTTATAAATCCAATACATTCAGGATTGGCACTGTCCATAAGAAATCCAGTTGCAGCAGACTTAACTTACATTTACAATAACTTATAATAAGTATAACCTTAACATTATATTATACTATGTACAGAACACCACACCAGAAGGAAAAGAGATAGAAAGTAAAAGTGAAACTCAGGCTCCTTCTGACCATACTTTTATAGTCACCATGACATTAACAGAAAAAGATAAGAGAGCCAGTTTAAACCAGCTGTACCCATCTTCTCTGAAGGAATAACCCAAACACCATGAACCTTCTGACTGTTTCTTTCACACAGAGAAGCTTCCAGAACCCTCTTGAATTAATTAGAATAGGAAAGATCTATACACATCAGATCAATACTTTCTACACTAAGAAATACAAAATTATAACTCTACTCGTTTTATTTCAGGTGATTTTTTTAAAGACCCTATTCCAGAAGCTGACCTGTATATTTTGTCTAGGATCCTGCACTGCTTTACAGATGAGAAGTGTGTGCAACTGCTAACTAGACTGCACAAAGCCTGCAAGCCTGGTAGGTGCATGGTGTCCAAGGTGTTTCCTGTGGGAACTGATTCTCATTCCAAGGCGCTTGGATTTCCCCCTGGCCCCTTCCCCTTATGTCTGTGTGCCACTCAGGCGCAGCTGCGTTCCTTTATTTCTTGAGCTTCTGATCCCAGGATACTTGGGAAAAGTAACATACGTACTGCTTTTTAATATGTAATGATACCCCTTCCATGTCCTTTTCTGAAACAGGTGGTGGAGTTCTAGTAGTGGAAATAGTTCTCAACGAAGACAGAACGGGGCCATTGGAAGCTCATATATATGGTTTGGTTATGCTGCTTGCTACTCAAGGAAAAGAACGTACCGTGTCAGAGTACAATGCGCTCCTCAGTGCCGCTGGCTTTAAGGAGATTCAGCAAAAGAAAACAGGCCTCTTTGATGCCATTTTAGGAAGACATTGACCAAGAACATTCTGTGAGTGTCGTGACTGAATGGATATATTTCTGCCCGATTCTTTGTAGCCATAACTGAACATACTTAATGCCTTTACAGTGGTACCTCGGTTTAAGTACACAATTGGTTCCGGAAGTCTGTACTTAACCTGAAGCGTACTTAACCTGAAGTGAACTTTCCTATTGAAAGTAATCGAAAGTGGATTAATCCGTTCCAGACGGGTCCGCAGAGTACTTAAACTGAAATTACTCAAACCGAAGCGTACTTAAACCGAGGTATGACTGTATTTTTATTGTTGCAAATCCTCACCATGTGGAAATATCTCCTCCACCCCCTTGCTTATCATTATGGTTGAACTCTAAGAGAAGCTAAAATAACAATAAAAATTGTTACATGTTAACCACCGTTGTAAGTAGTTATTACCTTCATTTTCCTGCTTCCCTTTTTTTCTAGGAGCACATAAGCCAAACCAGGAAAAAGAAACAGGGGTGTGGCACGTCTCCCGGAGGGGCGTTACACGTGTTCCGAGGCAGGGTGCAGTGCACGTTTTGGGGATGGGGCTGGCACCCGCGATGGTGCCCCTTGGATCCCGCCGCTCTAGGCGGCCCACCCCCCACCCCCTATCTTCCTACGCCCCTGTTTGAGTCTAAATAAAGACAATGATTTGCAGGTGTAAATTCACTCAGCACTACCAAGTCGGTTTCTTTCATGGCCTATCATAGCTATCCAAAATAGGTCCCTGTCCTTATCCGGACTACAGTGTAGCACGAATGGTTCCTATCTGTGTTTCTAGCATTCCATTTCTCTCTGACCCCACTGCATACAATTCCCCTTCCAATGCCCACCCAGCACCTCTTTCCACATCCAAGGGTTACTATGGGTCACACCTGCTCCTGTTGCTCTGAAAGCCCCTTGGACTCCTTGATGTTAACATCCCTCTGTTATGCAATGTATGCTGGGCTTGGCACACCCAAGCTGGGCCCTATTTAGTCCTTTCAGTTAAGCATGGTCACCCTTCTTACACCCCAAGTTCCCTCCTGGTAACAGTGCCAAGCTGGTCTCCCTTTTCAGTTAGCTGCCGATTTCCATGGGAGCTGTCAGAACTGAGAAAATCTTTTTGGAAATTTGGAATAAAATGAACTTGTCTTTGTTAGGATGAATATCAGTTATTAAGATGAATGTACTGTAAAAATGTTGTTTTTATTCCAAGCAATCCTGGTAACAAGCAATATGGGATGCTTCAAAGATAAGGATATTTCAAAATTTGTATGACGGGGCAAGAAGCCATGAATAAAGTATAAATTAGTAACAGATATTAAAGGTAGAGGAGGCTTCTCCCTGCCAGATCTGAAATTATATTACGTAGCCTCCTGTTTTTGCTGGATCCAGGAATGGATAAAATTTTAAAATACAAGGCAAGAGTACCTCAAAGCTTTTGAAATCATATTATAAGGAAAGCGATTTTTAAAGTTTGGGAAAAGTATAAAGGATTATTAGAAAAAAAAACACCATGGTGGCTTTCTCTATTAGAGGCAATATCAGGGGGGAAATTAAATATGGACACTAAATGGGCTACATATAGACAGTTGTTAATTGAATCAGAAAGCCAATTAAAACTGAAAGAATTTAACAAAGTTAGAGAGAATGTAACAGGTTGGTTACAATATTTTCAATTAAATGAAATATTCCGTATGAAATATCAACTTTTCAGAGAGAAATAATAGAAAATGATACTAAGTTAATATAAAAAATGTAAAATCTGCTGCTGGAATGGGAAGCAAAATATGAAGATGCTAAATCAGTTATCATTAAATGGGCACAAGATGTGGGACACAATATTCAAATGGAGGAATGGGATAAACTATGGTAGAATGAGGTAAAATTTGAGTGGACAGGGGGAGTCCCCCCAAACCCCGGTGACCCTCGAGCAGAATAATGACTCAAGACAACGTGCTATGGGATTAAAATTGGCCACAACTTTATTAAGTTTCAGATGTAGGGAGACCTTGGCTCAGGTATTGGCCGTTTATCCTTCCCAGTCCCCAGCCAAGCTAAAACAAGGCCAGACATTGAGGTGGAAAATGAGCATTTGGCCCAGCGTATTGAAGACATTCGCTTCAATTTATTTGGGTCTGAATAAAGACAATGGTTTGCAGATGTAAATTCACTCAGCACTACCAAGCCTATCATTGCTATCCTAAAGGGTTATCCTGCCTTCATTGTAGCTCAAATGTAAACAGCCCCTATCTGCGGTTCTGGCATTTCATTTCCCTCTGACCCACTGCATCCAACTCCCCTTCCTTTGCCCTCCCCACGCCCCTGTAATTGAGAATCACACCACTTATGTGATGAAATAGACTAAAGTTCAGCTCTTCTTGTGCCGGAATAACAAATATTTGGTCCTTCAAGGTGCCTCAGGACTCTCTTGGTTTTTTTGTTCTTGTTTCTCCTCTGAGTAACTGATTCAGCAAAGCCAATATTAGCTCCTGATAAAGGCTGCAATACTAAACCCAATTAAGTAACTTGGTGGGTGGGGATGGCTACATGCTATTTAAGCCAATGCAGCTGTTTTCTGAGCAGCCATAGGACTGCAGATCACAACATTGTCAACTTGGGAAGTGTGCCTCATACGATTACAGCTGCTACCTGGGAGCAAGGCACATAAAGGTTAGTCTTTTTGCTGCTCCTCTGGCTTGGTCAAGGACACTGCAGCCTCCTGCTACATTTAGATCTCCCCACCTTTCCTTCAAGGAGTTCAAGGTGACATCCCTAGTTCTCCCTATTTTGACTTTATTCTCACAATAAGCTTTTGAGGTAGGTTTGGATGAGAGTTAGTGAATGACTCAAGGTGAGCTTCATGCAGAACTATCCTGCTGTTCTGCTTTTGCTGCGTCTCCACAGGTATGTGGTCCCTTGCCTTCACCCCTGCCTCAAAGCTTTCTGTTTCTGGATTCTCTGATTCTTAGTAACTCTGTGATTCCATTTCCCTTCTGTGGGAAGCTCCTCATTGTTCATTTTCTTTCTCTTGGATTCCCCTTGATTCCGTTCTCGTGCTCCTTAACTTTTCTTCTTCAGACTCTACCTATCCTCGTTCAGCATTACTACTTGCATATTTTTCTGAATTTCTCTATATTGTTATTTTTAGAAGTGAGTTCTTTAGTGAGCTTCTTGGGAATTTTTGCCATTCCCTTTTATCGACTTTGGCACAAAAATGGCTCCTACAAAAACAGCTAGGCACAGGAACAGGTTTTTCCCTTGTGCCAACAAATTTTGTAGTTGTGTAGCAGAACGGTAGGCAAGTTATGGGTGGGGTTCCTCTGCTTTGCTATTGTATTGTGAGTGGAACAGTGTTTGTATAAGGTACATTTACATTGCAATGCAATGTAGTCATAGCAAAATTCCAAGTATGTTTGGTACGTGGCCAATAAATTATTCTATTCTATTCTAGAATAGAGAGAAAGAAATAGAGAGAATGAATGAGAAAGAAATCGTTTTCCACTTGTCTTTTCTACAAACATCTCTGGCCTCGGTCATTTGCAAAGTTCATTGTCATTTATCTAGACTTATTGTCAATTCAGTTTCAGTGAATTCTGAATAAAAGTACCACAAGCAGAGTGCTCTTTCTTCCAACAACAACTTGCTCATCAGAGGAAGACTGTGAGGTCTCTGACAGACGCAGTAAAGAACCATGAATGCGACAGAAGAAGCTGAAGCTCTGAAAATGTTATTTCTGTATCAACATGCATATCTAATTCCAAAGGTAAAAGTATTGTCTGAAAAATTTAATACTTGCAAGGAGTTTGAAACTTTCAACTTGTAAATGGTTGTGAATAATCAGAAATGTCTTTAAATGGCAAAGAAAATATTAGGGTTACAGGGGTCAACCCAGCACAAACAAAGGCAGAAACTTCTGGTGTTGTCACTTGAATGCTTTAATAAGAAAATGAGTCTATGCATGAGACCCACAGCACAAGTGGGATACAGCAACGATTTGAACTTATTTTACTTAACATACCTATGTCCTGCTTTTATTTCTGCACTTCAAATGGACTTGAACTGCATTATAATCTTTTTGTGTTTCAAAAGCATCTTGTTCCTTTTTGAAAAGTCAATAACTAAAGACCATTTTGAACTCTTTCCTTTTGTACTCCCTCACCCCTTTTTGGATCCAGATTATGTTCACTGCCTCTGATCTTGGTGTATTTGATCTGCTGATGGAATCCAAGGAACCATTGACTTCAATGTCTATTGCCGAACGTCTGGGTACCAGTCCCTTTGGGATGGAGAGACTGCTGGATGCCTGTGTTGGCTTAAAGTTCCTGCAAGTGGAGAGGAAGGACAACCAAAGTATTTCTTCTTTATTTGGAAATTTAACCAACACTCTAATGTCAAAATATCATTAAAAATCAATTTCAGCAAATAACTTTAAACCATCAAGCCAGCTACAGAACAGAATAGCATCCAAATAAGCCTAGGAAAACATCTGAGGTTTTAGGAGACATTTGAAGCACATGGAGCTTCTCATATCTCTCTTTGGGGAGCATTCCAGAGAGCAGTTGCTATAACTGGAAAGGACTTTTTCCCCAATAAGTTTGCAGATGACACTCTCCTTTCATGATTGTAAAGGGTGAGATGGAGAGATGGTCTGTTAGATGTACTGGTACCTAGTTGTGGACAATTGTCAGTCAGAAAGCTCAGTAGCAAATAGGCAGCTAGTACAGGTCACTAAGCACCAGTGCAGCTCAGGACATTCAGAGTCTGTCCTCCTGACTTAGATGTTACAATGAAACGAAGTTGCCTGCTGTTCATAGATTTCTAATAGTTCGCTCCAGATCTCAGAATGTTCCACTGCCAGCAGGTGGAGGCCTAGTCTTTCCATACTTTTCTCTGGAAGGAAGCTGGAGAGTTGCAGTCTCGGTGTTGCACTTTTTTACAATGAGGGCAGCATGACGTGGAATCCTAGAAATGTGACTTTTGCCCTGCATTTTGTCCCTGCAGAACTGGGGAGGGAAAGGGGTTTTGCACAGAGGTGTGAAAAAGTTAATCTTTCCTCCCCTTCATTTTAAGCGCTTTATGGAAATACCAACCTTGTCAATCTCTACCTTGGCAAAAGAAGCCCAAAGACTCAGTATTATTCCTTGAAGAACCATGCTGAATTTAACTATACGAGAGCACAACACCTGACTGATGCTGTGAGGTGAGGAGATTGATAAAAAGGGTAATAAAATGGTAAAACTCACAGACGTTACAAATAAACAAACCTGTGATTGGTGGGCACAGCTTTGACAACAAATGTAATTGTGTGTGTAGTAAACTTTCTTTAATTGTTTTGTTGAAGAGACTGAAATTTAATTCTGTAGTTATGATGCTCATTTTTTCTTAAACTAAAACAAATATTCTATTTCAGGGAAGGAGAGGGTCGGACGTATAGATTAAGTGACAGTTCTACAAAAATTTTCTTTGAGGCTTTTTACAGGTACAGAAAAATTGTATTGTTCTAGATATTGTTTCTTTTTAAAGAATGGGCAAAGCTTTCCCTTTGCAATCTGTGTGAAACCTATTGCTAACTTTTCTACCCAGTGTTGCTTTCTCCCCTCTCTGATAGTTATCTTTAATGATATTGGGCGCTCACTTACTGCATGCCAGACTTGGAATCCTGGTTCCCCCCCCCCCAATTTAAGCATGATGTCTAAAATTAGATTCCTTGCTATGAGGTCTTGCATTACACAAAGTACATAGGAGGCAACTCCTGGGGGCTGTGGGAGCTTCAGCCCCCACAATAAAATACTTGAGGGGGCAGGCCCCCCCCAAAGTTGATGTTTTTGAAGTCCCATTCAAATGATGTGTATGAACAGCATCGTGTGATTAGTTATCATGCGATCGCACTATATTTTAATCAAGTTGGCACCCTAACAGACTCGTGAAGACGCTGCCTTGTTTGCCTCCAGTATTTTCCGATGTTGAAGCAGAACTGCTTCCAGTCATAGCAAATAGCCATTTCTGAGTCTTTTCACTGCTTCAGTGCAGTGCAGTTTCCCACAATCCAGAGGCCAATGTGTGCTCAGACATGTCAACAGACATCACCACTTGCTCACTATGGGGGAATCCTGTACAGGCATTAGAGGCCCTGCCCTTTTTAACAGTTCCTGGAGTTGGAATATTGTGATATAGTTGAGAAAGAAGGTTTGAAACATGTGGACAGGGGCTACTGGTGAAATTCAGCTGCCAATAGGCAGCTTTTGCCATGGCCAAATTTATCCTTGGGCAAAAACCGGTCACTAAAAAAAATGGAGTTGAGGACAAACGTGTAAAGAGAATTCAAAATTATTTATTGCAATTGAAAACATATTATAAATAGTAGTGCAATATGAGATTGATATATAATTAATATAATATAATATAATGTAATATAGCATAGCATAATAAAATAAAATGATTATAATAATATTTATACATATAAAAATGTAAACTAGCAATGTCGTTTGGTTTCCACCTTTCTTCAAAACCTCTTGATCGATAGCGATGAAATTTGGACACAACGTCACATGCCACTATGCGATTGTTCCTAGCTACATGGGGTATACAAATGTCACACCTGTGCAAGGTAAAGCCCTGTTTTAAGGACCTAAGAAGTCACCCAGGAGACCCTGTCGAATATGCTGGGATAAGAACCAGGTTACAAAGCGTCGCCCTCTAGCGGCGGATACACTGGTATTGCAGCTAGAAAACCTTCCCTCTCCACAGCACCTCAGGTCGCCTTTACAGACTATACCAAATGGAAGTGGGGACTCGGCTGGGTGAGGGTTGGGGGAGGAGGGGTTGGGAAACATCATGGATCAGGACAGGGTGGGGGGAATCACAGGGATGACTGGGGGTGGGGGGAGAAGGGGACGGGATAGTTTATGGGTCGGGACCTGGTGGGGCCGCTCACAGGGATGACCGGGGGGGGGGGATGGGATGGGATATGTCATGGATTGGGACAGGGTGGGGGGGGAATCACAGGGAAGAGCCACAGCAATGCATGACCGGGCCAGCTAATAATATAATATATGTCACAGTGGCGCTGGTGGCTACTCTAGAGTAATGACTCCTCACAGCTCTGCATTTTTATCCTTTTATTTAGTGCAGTCTATTTACAGTGCTGAAACAGTGCTATGTACATGTTGTCAGTCGGGTGCAGAACCTCCGAATGGAGATTCCCGCGTTTTCCTCCAGCAAAGTAGCCTGGGGATACTAAATCTCCGCCCACGTCACTTCCTGCGCAATTCCGGGGTCGTTGGGATCGGTCTTCTTCCCGCAGTTTCCCTGCTTCCCCCTTCCTTTCCCAAGCGGCGGCTTGGCTCGGCTACCTTGCCCGAGCCCTGGCTCCTACTTCCTGATTCCCCACTTGAAACATCCCCCTCCCCGCTCCCACTTGCGCTGGGCGAAGAGCTAGTGTTTAAGATGGGAGGGGGCTGTCTATAGCTTCTGTCCCTCATAATATAATATAATAATATAATATAATATAATATAATATAATATAATATAATATAATATAATATAATAATACTTGAAAAATGAAAAGTCAGTCCACTTCAACCCTTCCTTTTGTATGGGCTCCTGAATCAATGCTTAATTATTCCTCAGGATGACTAGTGATATAGGCTTCTGCCCATCAATTAATACACCAAGACCCCTCCATGTGTAGCATTATAAAAATCAGTGCCTCCACTGACATGCAGAGGAGCGGGTTTGAAGAGGGGTGCTTTCTCCTCCCCCCCTCTAAATGGTCATATATTAGAAACCACAGCCTGTAGAATTGTTACATTTTTAATAACACATTCGGCCACCGATGGAAACATAGATATGCAATCAAAACAAAATTAAAAAATCCTTCCAGTAGCACCTTAGAGACCAACTAAGTTTGTCATAGGTATGAGCTTTCGTGTGCATGCACACTTCTTCAAATACTTTGTGCATGCACACGAAAGCTCATACCTATGACCAACTGAGTTGGTCTCTAAGGTGCTACTGGAAGGATTTTTTTTATTTTTTTTTGACTGTGTTAGACCAACACAGCTACCTACCTGTAAATAGATATGCATTGTTTATCCAGATGGAATTCAGATGGAAGAGTTTGGGCATACTAAACAGTCCTTAGCTGAGTTCTTAACAATGTCATGCCTCACACAGCAAAGTTAGAGGAAGCCTTATTTGTCCAATTCACTGGCACAGATATGATCACAAGGGAAATGAATTTTGTCAAAGGTAATAAAAAAAAACCCGTGAGGTTTTGAAATACTGGTGAGATGCACAGCTACAGTAAATGATGTATTATTATTATTATTATTTAAATTTGTGTATGGATTATGGATACATCCCACCATGATTTGTCCACTGGTATCAATGGGAAAAAGAAGGATGAGGCCAAAGAAAGGAAAGGAAATCCACACAGAACTAAAAACAACAACAGCATTATGTGGAATATGGCTCCTGTTTAGAACCATCCTCTGTTCAAAGATCCCTTCAGTTAACTGCCAATGCAATTTTGAATTACTAGAACAGAAAGAGGCTTGCGAGAATTCATGGAATTTATGCATGAGATTTGGAGTCTGTGTGGTCGAGATGTGTTGAATGCATTTGACCTCTCTCATTTCCCACTCGTTTGTGATGTGGGAGGTAAGTACTATAAATTATCACATGTCTTCCCATGCTGGCACTCCAAAATCATAAGGCTGCTGCTGTAGCACAGTAAACATCTCTCCATCCCATTTGCCCCTGAGCTGTAAGCACTGTCATCATCATCATCATCATCATTTGATCTGTATGCCACCTTTCCACAGTTAAAACAATGCTCAAGGTGGCTTACAATATGAAAAGATTCACAAAATTATAAATATGGCAAAGTAGTCATTTAAATAAATAAAACACATTACATAACGAAACTGATCTATTTCCACATAAAAATAAAGATACAAAAAGTTACTATCAGTTAATATCTGTTGTTGTTGTTTAGTCGTTTAGTCGTGTCCGACTCTTCGTGACCCCATGGACCATAGCACGCCAGGCACTCCTGTCTTGCACTGCCTCCCGCAGTTTGGTCAAATTCATGTTCGTAGCTTCGAGAACACTTTCCAACCATCTCGTCCTCTGTCGTCCCCTTCTCCTAGTGCCCTCAATCTTTCCCAACATCAGGGTCTTTTCCAAGGATTCTTCTCTTCTCATGAGGTGGCCAAAGTATTGGAGCCTCAGCTTCACGATCTGTCCTTCCAGGGAGCACTCAGGGCTGATTTCCTTAAGAATGGATAGGTTTGATCTTCTTGCAGTCCACGGGACTCTCAAGAGTCTCCTCCAGCACCATAATTCAAAAGCATCAATTCTTCGGCGATCAGCCTTCTTTATGGTCCAGCTCTCACTTCCATACATCACTACTGGGAAAACCATAGCTTTAACTATACGGACCTTTGTAGGCAAGGTGATGTCTCTGCTTTTTAAGATGCTGTCTAGGTTTGTCATTGCTTTTCTCCCAAGAAGCAGGCGTCTTTTAATTTCGTGACTGCTGTCACCATCTGCAGTGATCAAGGAGCCCAAGAAGGTGAAATCTCTCACTGCCTCCATTTCTTCCCCTTCTATTTGCCAGGAGGTGATGGGACCAGTGGCCATGATCTTGGTTTTTTTGATGTTGAGCTTCAGACCATATTTTGCGCTCTCCTCTTTCACCCTCATTAAAAGGTTCTTTAATTCCTCCTCGCTTTCTGCCATCAAGGTTGTGTCATCTGCATATCTGAGGTTGTTGATATTTCTTCCAGCAATCTTAATTCCGGCTTGGGATTCATCTAGTCCAGCCTTCCGCATGATGAATTCTGCATATAAGTTAAATAAGCAGGGAGACAATATACAACCTTGTCGTACTCCTTTCCCAATTTTGAACCACTCAGTTGCTCCATATCCAGTTCTGACTGTAGCTTCTTGTCCCACATAGAGATTTCTCAGGAGACAGATGAGGTGATCAGGCACTCCCATTTCTTTAAGAACTTGCCATAGTTTGCTGTGGTCGACACAGTCAAAGGCTTTTGCATAGTCAATGAAGCAGAAGTAGACGTTTTTCTGGAACTCTCTAGCTTTCTCCATAATCCAGCGCATGTTTGCTATTTGGTCTCTGGTTCCTCTGCCCTTTCGAAATCCAGCTTGCACTTCTGGGAGTTCTCGGTCCACATACTGCTTAAGCCTGCCTTGTAGAATTTTAAGCATAACCTTGCTAGCGTGTGAAATGAGCGCAATTGTGCGGTAGTTGGAGCATTCTTTGGCACTGCCCTTCTTTGGAATTGGGATGTAGACTGATCTTCTCCAATCCTCTGGCCATTGCTGAGTTTTCCAGACTTGCTGGCATATTGGGTGTAGCACCTTAACAGCATCATCTTTTAAAATTTTAAATAGTTCAGCTGGAATATCATCACTTCCACTGGCCTTGTTATTAGCAGTGCTTTCTAAGGCCCATTTGACTTCACTCTCCAAGATGTCTGGCTCAAGGTCAGCAACCACACTATCTGGGGTGTACGAGTTACAGGTAGGTAGCCGTGTTGGTCTGAGTCGAAGCAAAATAAAAAAATTCCTTCAGTAGCACCTTAAAGACCAACTGAGTTTATATTTTGGTATGAGCTTTCGTGTGCATGCACACTTCTTCAGATACTTCTTCTTCAGATATCTGAAGAAGTGTGCATGCACACGAAAGCTCATACCAAAATATAAACTCAGTTGGTCTTTAAGGTGCTACTGAAGGAATTTTTTTATTTTGGGGTGTACGAGACCTCCATATCTTTCTGGTATAATTCCTCTGTGTATTCTTGCCACCTCTTCTTGATGTCTTCTGCTTCTGTTAGGTCCTTACCACTTTTGTCCTTGATTATGGTAATCTTTGTACGAAATGTTCCCTTCATGTCTCCAATTTTCTTGAACAGATCTCTGGTTTTCCCCATTCTATTGTTTTCCTCTATTTCTTTGCATTGCTCATTTAAGAAGACCCTCTTGTCTCTCCTTGCTGTTTTTTTGGAAATCTGCATTCAGTTTCCTGTATCTTTCCCTATCTCCCTTGCATTTTGCTTGCCTCCTCTCCTCCGCTATTTGTAAGGCCTCGTTGGACAGCCATTTTGCTTTCTTGCATTTCCTTTTCCTTGGGATGGTTTTAATATCTGTAACAACAGCAAAAACTCCTAACTAAACTTTTCCCCCAAATGCCCCAGGGATTGCTTAGCAGCAGCCGCAGCAGCAGTCCTTAGGAGGACTATCAGGCCCCACCCTGGGCCAGATGGAAAGAGGCAGGAAGTCATCGGAGGAGTCAGTGGGGTAGGTGGGGAGAAGGGGAATAGATGACTTCCGTTCTAATGACAAAAGTCTCAATTAGGCCCACTGAAAAGAAGAGTGTTGGCCACGCCTGCCTGGCAAACTCTCATATTTCTCTGGACTGTATTTTCATTGCTCCTGCTAAACAGGATAGAATTGCAGCACAAGGTTTTGCTTTGTGTTGTGCAAGTACAATATTGTCCTCTTATTCCCTAATAACCCATGACCCAAACTCTGAACTATCCCATCCTCAGGACTGCAAAAGTGGAAAATACTTACCACTGAATGAAGTGACTGGACCGCCACCTACCTGGTGTGCTATCTTAGAGATGTGCGCAGGAATTTTTGGGAAAGCTTTGATATGCGCAACATGTTAATTTCCCCCCTTTGGTTCTCCCCTTAAGGATGTACTGGTGCCCTAGCAAATGAATATATTTCATTATATCCAAATTCTACTGTGACCATTTTCGACCTACCTGAAGTAGTGGAAACAGGAAAGAAGCATTTTGTCTCCTCAGAGGAACACCGGATTACTTTTCATGGAGGTAAAATTTTCTTTTATCCTACAAACGTTCCATCATTTTCCCGCTAACAATAGAATAGAAGACAGCCTTGCACTAAGCAGGAATTGAGAATCAGTGACCCTTTAGTTATGGTTGGACTACAACTCCCATCATCCTTGACCATGCTGACTGGGGCTGGTGGGAGCACATACATTGTTGAACTATAGAACTCATTCCCACAGGAGACAGTGAAGGCCACCAATTTGGATGGTTTCTAAAGGGGAAAAGGCAAATTCCTGGAGATAAGTCTATAAATGACTACGAGCCGTGATGGTTATGCTCTGCCTCCAGTCTCTGTAAGAATAATAATTATTTCACCATGGAATTCTACTCAATATTGATCCAGAGCAGATTCCAGTATATAGTCCTCAGATTAAAAACTTTAACACGTTGCAGGATTTCCAAAAATAGACCAGAGGCAATTGTATTTAATCCAGCAGAGCTTTACTGCTACTGAAGGCAAATGAGCATAATGGTTATAAATCCAATACATTCAGGATTGGCACTGTCCATAAGAAATCCAGTTGCAGCAGACTTAACTTACATTTACAATAACTTATAATAAGTATAACCTTAACATTATATTATACTATGTACAGAACACCACACCAGAAGGAAAAGAGATAGAAAGTAAAAGTGAAACTCAGGCTCCTTCTGACCATACTTTTATAGTCACCATGACATTGACAGAAAAAGATAAGAGAGCCAGTTTAAACCAGCTGTACCCATCTTCTCTGAAGGAATAACCCAAACACCATGAACCTTCTGACTGTTTCTTTCACACAGAGAAGCTTCCAGAACCCTCTTGAATTAATTAGAATAGGAAAGATCTATACACATCAGATCAATACTTTCTACACTAAGAAATACAAAATTATAACTCTACTCGTTTTATTTCAGGTGATTTTTTTAAAGACCCTATTCCAGAAGCTGACCTGTATATTTTGTCTAGGATCCTGCACTGCTTTACAGATGAGAAGTGTGTGCAACTGCTAACTAGACTGCACAAAGCCTGCAAGCCTGGTAGGTGCATGGTGTCCAAGGTGTTTCCTGTGGGAACTGATTCTCATTCCAAGGCGCTTGGATTTCCCCATGGCCCCTTCCCCTTATGTCTGTGTGCCACTCAGGCGCAGCTGCGTTCCTTTATTTCTTGAGCTTCTGATCCCAGGATACTTGGGAAAAGTAACATACGTACTGCTTTTTAATATGTAATGATACCCCTTCCATGTCCTTTTCTGAAACAGGTGGTGGAGTTCTAGTAGTGGAAATAGTTCTCAACGAAGACAGAACGGGGCCATTGGAAGCTCATATACCGTGTTTCCCCCTTTTTAAGGCGTAGTCATAAAATAAGCCATAGCAGCATTTCTAAGCATTTGAGAAATATAAACCGTACCCCGAAAATAAGCCATAGTGATAGGCGCTGTGTGGAAGAGAGCACTGAGCTCCCCGAGTCAGCAGCAGCAACGCCGGCCGCAGCAGTGTTTGCTGAGTCCTTTCTTGCTTTTGGGACTTGGTTATTGTGCTGGCTTGGGATGGTGTGTGTGCAATTGCTGTTGCTGCTTCGTGTTTTTCAGCTGGATTCTCTGGGTTCTAAGCACTTTCCCCCGTTTGTTTGCGAAGCAGCACTCGGCTGCAGCCCCTGCCTCTCCCGACGGCTGCATCGATCCCCAGGAGGCTGCATTTGATCGCTATCTCCTTTTCTATTTCTTTTGTCTTTGAGCACCCGGCCCCGCCCCCTCTCCCCTTCGTGGAATGAAGAACGGAGTTTTAGCAGCATTTCCTCATTATAAAAAAAAGGTCAGGAACTTTTACTTTAACCTCAAAAATGGGATATTTCCTCTCTCTAAAAACAACTCTGACCTGAACACCAATAAAACGGGGGTAGATCACCTCCAGTTTATAAATCCGCAAGTAGATCGCAGTCTCCTGGAAGTTGGGCTCTATACTTTGGCTGATTGCAAGCCTTTGCATCTTTAAAAAACAAAAACCATGCGCTTCTCAGTCTTAATTTTCCTTTAATTCATCCCCTATACCCTCCTCCAACCATTGCCTCCTTCCATTCCTTACCCCCCTCCCTCTCTCCCCACTTCCCTCACTCCTGTGCGATCTCATTTAGTCATATACTTGCTTTTTCTGTTGTGTTGTCTATTTTATATTTAATATTATTACCCTTTATGATGTTTTTTCCCCCCTTGCGATAATTATTTATTTTTTATCTTTAACTAACTTTCCTTTCCATATTTTTCCATATATAACTCAACACTTTCCCATTCCTTCTTAACTCTTTGGATAGAGTGCCCCCCATTATTGTTGTTAATTTTACAATTCCTGGATTTTTTATGGAACCGAACAGCTTGGGTGCTTCAGAATGTGCCTTCTGTTGCTACAGGGCTATGGGGCTTCACTATTTGACCCCCCCCCCCAGGTTGGGATTTTTAAAGTAGTTCTGTGGGTCCCAGGGCGCAGAATCACCCCCGATCCTTTCCTTTGTCTAAACAGACCTCTTCCTCCCTGACTTTGGAAGGCTGTGCTTCAAGGGTGATACCAGGGTTTTTTTAAGACCTGCGCCTCTTAAGGATTGTTACGGTCCATAACTTCCATTGCTTTCTACAGGGTTGGGGGTTTAAAGCACTGCCACCCCCACCCCACCCTGCAGGCGCTCGGAACTGGCAGCGCCAACAACGCGCCCAGCAGCGCGCAGAAGAGAGCACCGAGCGTCCTGAGCCAGTGGGTCCCAGTTGTACCAGCACTTTTTTTAAAAAAAGACACCCCCTGAAAATAAGCCACTGTGTGTTTTTTTGAGGGAAAAAAGTTATAAGACAGTGTCTTAAAAAGGGGGAAACACGGTATATGGTTTGGTTATGCTGCTTGCTACTCAAGGAAAAGAACGTACCGTGTCAGAGTACAATGCGCTCCTCAGTGCCGCTGGCTTTAAGGAGATTCAGCAAAAGAAAACAGGCCTCTTTGATGCCATTTTAGGAAGACATTGACCAAGAACATTCTGTGAGTGTCGTGACTGAATGGATATATTTCTGCCCGATTCTTTGTAGCCATAACTGAACATACTTAATGCCTTTACAGTGGTACCTCGGTTTAAGTACACAATTGGTTCCGGAAGTCTGTACTTAACCTGAAGCGTACTTAACCTGAAGTGAACTTTCCTATTGAAAGTAATCGAAAGTGGATTAATCCGTTCCAGACGGGTCCGCAGAGTACTTAAACTGAAATTACTCAAACCGAAGCGTACTTAAACCGAGGTATGACTGTATTTTTATTGTTGCAAATCCTCACCATGTGGAAATATCTCCTCCACCCCCTTGCTTATCATTATGGTTGAACTCTAAGAGAAGCTAAAATAACAATAAAAATTGTTACATGTTAACCACCGTTGTAAGTAGTTATTACCTTCATTTTCCTGCTTCCCTTTTTTTCTAGGAGCACATAAGCCAAACCAGGAAAAAGAAACAGGGGTGTGGCACGTCTCCCGGAGGGGCGTTACACGTGTTCCGAGGCAGGGTGCAGTGCACGTTTTGGGGATGGGGCTGGCACCCGCGATGGTGCCCCTTGGATCCCGCCGCTCTAGGCGGCCCACCCCCCACCCCCTATCTTCCTACGCCCCTGTTTGAGTCTAAATAAAGACAATGATTTGCAGGTGTAAATTCACTCAGCACTACCAAGTCGGTTTCTTTCATGGCCTATCATAGCTATCCAAAATAGGTCCCTGTCCTTATCCGGACTACAGTGTAGCACGAATGGTTCCTATCTGTGTTTCTAGCATTCCATTTCTCTCTGACCCCACTGCATACAATTCCCCTTCCAATGCCCACCCAGCACCTCTTTCCACATCCAAGGGTTACTATGGGTCACACCTGCTCCTGTTGCTCTGAAAGCCCCTTGGACTCCTTGATGTTAACATCCCTCTGTTATGCAATGTATGCTGGGCTTGGCACACCCAAGCTGGGCCCTATTTAGTCCTTTCAGTTAAGCATGGTCACCCTTCTTACACCCCAAGTTCCCTCCTGGTAACAGTGCCAAGCTGGTCTCCCTTTTCAGTTAGCTGCCGATTTCCATGGGAGCTGTCAGAACTGAGAAAATCTTTTTGGAAATTTGGAATAAAATGAACTTGTCTTTGTTAGGATGAATATCAGTTATTAAGATGAATGTACTGTAAAAATGTTGTTTTTATTCCAAGCAATCCTGGTAACAAGCAATATGGGATGCTTCAAAGATAAGGATATTTCAAAATTTGTATGACGGGGCAAGAAGCCATGAATAAAGTATAAATTAGTAACAGATATTAAAGGTAGAGGAGGCTTCTCCCTGCCAGATCTGAAATTATATTACGTAGCCTCCTGTTTTTGCTGGATCCAGGAATGGATAAAATTTTAAAATACAAGGCAAGAGTACCTCAAAGCTTTTGAAATCATATTATAAGGAAAGCGATTTTTAAAGTTTGGGAAAAGTATAAAGGATTATTAGAAAAAAAAACACCATGGTGGCTTTCTCTATTAGAGGCAATATCAGGGGGGAAATTAAATATGGACACTAAATGGGCTACATATAGACAGTTGTTAATTGAATCAGAAAGCCAATTAAAACTGAAAGAATTTAACAAAGTTAGAGAGAATGTAACAGGTTGGTTACAATATTTTCAATTAAATGAAATATTCCGTATGAAATATCAACTTTTCAGAGAGAAATAATAGAAAATGATACTAAGTTAATATAAAAAATGTAAAATCTGCTGCTGGAATGGGAAGCAAAATATGAAGATGCTAAATCAGTTATCATTAAATGGGCACAAGATGTGGGACACAATATTCAAATGGAGGAATGGGATAAACTATGGTAGAATGAGGTAAAATTTGAGTGGACAGGGGGAGTCCCCCCAAACCCCGGTGACCCTCGAGCAGAATAATGACTCAAGACAACGTGCTATGGGATTAAAATTGGCCACAACTTTATTAAGTTTCAGATGTAGGGAGACCTTGGCTCAGGTATTGGCCGTTTATCCTTCCCAGTCCCCAGCCAAGCTAAAACAAGGCCAGACATTGAGGTGGAAAATGAGCATTTGGCCCAGCGTATTGAAGACATTCGCTTCAATTTATTTGGGTCTGAATAAAGACAATGGTTTGCAGATGTAAATTCACTCAGCACTACCAAGCCTATCATTGCTATCCTAAAGGGTTATCCTGCCTTCATTGTAGCTCAAATGTAAACAGCCCCTATCTGCGGTTCTGGCATTTCATTTCCCTCTGACCCACTGCATCCAACTCCCCTTCCTTTGCCCTCCCCACGCCCCTGTAATTGAGAATCACACCACTTATGTGATGAAATAGACTAAAGTTCAGCTCTTCTTGTGCCGGAATAACAAATATTTGGTCCTTCAAGGTGCCTCAGGACTCTCTTGGTTTTTTTGTTCTTGTTTCTCCTCTGAGTAACTGATTCAGCAAAGCCAATATTAGCTCCTGATAAAGGCTGCAATACTAAACCCAATTAAGTAACTTGGTGGGTGGGGATGGCTACATGCTATTTAAGCCAATGCAGCTGTTTTCTGAGCAGCCATAGGACTGCAGATCACAACATTGTCAACTTGGGAAGTGTGCCTCATACGATTACAGCTGCTACCTGGGAGCAAGGCACATAAAGGTTAGTCTTTTTGCTGCTCCTCTGGCTTGGTCAAGGACACTGCAGCCTCCTGCTACATTTAGATCTCCCCACCTTTCCTTCAAGGAGTTCAAGGTGACATCCCTAGTTCTCCCTATTTTGACTTTATTCTCACAATAAGCTTTTGAGGTAGGTTTGGATGAGAGTTAGTGAATGACTCAAGGTGAGCTTCATGCAGAACTATCCTGCTGTTCTGCTTTTGCTGCGTCTCCACAGGTATGTGGTCCCTTGCCTTCACCCCTGCCTCAAAGCTTTCTGTTTCTGGATTCTCTGATTCTTAGTAACTCTGTGATTCCATTTCCCTTCTGTGGGAAGCTCCTCATTGTTCATTTTCTTTCTCTTGGATTCCCCTTGATTCCGTTCTCGTGCTCCTTAACTTTTCTTCTTCAGACTCTACCTATCCTCGTTCAGCATTACTACTTGCATATTTTTCTGAATTTCTCTATATTGTTATTTTTAGAAGTGAGTTCTTTAGTGAGCTTCTTGGGAATTTTTGCCATTCCCTTTTATCGACTTTGGCACAAAAATGGCTCCTACAAAAACAGCTAGGCACAGGAACAGGTTTTTCCCTTGTGCCAACAAATTTTGTAGTTGTGTAGCAGAACGGTAGGCAAGTTATGGGTGGGGTTCCTCTGCTTTGCTATTGTATTGT
Organism: Zootoca vivipara; assembly: GCF_965207765.1. Lineage (NCBI taxonomy): Eukaryota > Metazoa > Chordata > Lepidosauria > Squamata > Lacertidae > Zootoca > Zootoca vivipara. The sequence continues at coordinate 29,349,244 of NC_142587.1, read as the reverse complement.
GAGTGGAACAGTGTTTGTATAAGGTACATTTACATTGCAATGCAATGTAGTCATAGCAAAATTCCAAGTATGTTTGGTACGTGGCCAATAAATTATTCTATTCTATTCTAGAATAGAGAGAAAGAAATAGAGAGAATGAATGAGAAAGAAATCGTTTTCCACTTGTCTTTTCTACAAACATCTCTGGCCTCGGTCATTTGCAAAGTTCATTGTCATTTATCTAGACTTATTGTCAATTCAGTTTCAGTGAATTCTGAATAAAAGTACCACAAGCAGAGTGCTCTTTCTTCCAACAACAACTTGCTCATCAGAGGAAGACTGTGAGGTCTCTGACAGACGCAGTAAAGAACCATGAATGCGACAGAAGAAGCTGAAGCTCTGAAAATGTTATTTCTGTATCAACATGCATATCTAATTCCAAAGGTAAAAGTATTGTCTGAAAAATTTAATACTTGCAAGGAGTTTGAAACTTTCAACTTGTAAATGGTTGTGAATAATCAGAAATGTCTTTAAATGGCAAAGAAAATATTAGGGTTACAGGGGTCAACCCAGCACAAACAAAGGCAGAAACTTCTGGTGTTGTCACTTGAATGCTTTAATAAGAAAATGAGTCTATGCATGAGACCCACAGCACAAGTGGGATACAGCAACGATTTGAACTTATTTTACTTAACATACCTATGTCCTGCTTTTATTTCTGCACTTCAAATGGACTTGAACTGCATTATAATCTTTTTGTGTTTCAAAAGCATCTTGTTCCTTTTTGAAAAGTCAATAACTAAAGACCATTTTGAACTCTTTCCTTTTGTACTCCCTCACCCCTTTTTGGATCCAGATTATGTTCACTGCCTCTGATCTTGGTGTATTTGATCTGCTGATGGAATCCAAGGAACCATTGACTTCAATGTCTATTGCCGAACGTCTGGGTACCAGTCCCTTTGGGATGGAGAGACTGCTGGATGCCTGTGTTGGCTTAAAGTTCCTGCAAGTGGAGAGGAAGGACAACCAAAGTATTTCTTCTTTATTTGGAAATTTAACCAACACTCTAATGTCAAAATATCATTAAAAATCAATTTCAGCAAATAACTTTAAACCATCAAGCCAGCTACAGAACAGAATAGCATCCAAATAAGCCTAGGAAAACATCTGAGGTTTTAGGAGACATTTGAAGCACATGGAGCTTCTCATATCTCTCTTTGGGGAGCATTCCAGAGAGCAGTTGCTATAACTGGAAAGGACTTTTTCCCCAATAAGTTTGCAGATGACACTCTCCTTTCATGATTGTAAAGGGTGAGATGGAGAGATGGTCTGTTAGATGTACTGGTACCTAGTTGTGGACAATTGTCAGTCAGAAAGCTCAGTAGCAAATAGGCAGCTAGTACAGGTCACTAAGCACCAGTGCAGCTCAGGACATTCAGAGTCTGTCCTCCTGACTTAGATGTTACAATGAAACGAAGTTGCCTGCTGTTCATAGATTTCTAATAGTTCGCTCCAGATCTCAGAATGTTCCACTGCCAGCAGGTGGAGGCCTAGTCTTTCCATACTTTTCTCTGGAAGGAAGCTGGAGAGTTGCAGTCTCGGTGTTGCACTTTTTTACAATGAGGGCAGCATGACGTGGAATCCTAGAAATGTGACTTTTGCCCTGCATTTTGTCCCTGCAGAACTGGGGAGGGAAAGGGGTTTTGCACAGAGGTGTGAAAAAGTTAATCTTTCCTCCCCTTCATTTTAAGCGCTTTATGGAAATACCAACCTTGCCAATCTCTACCTTGGCAAAAGAAGCCCAAAGACTCAGTATTATTCCTTGAAGAACCATGCTGAATTTAACTATACGAGAGCACAACACCTGACTGATGCTGTGAGGTGAGGAGATTGATAAAAAGGGTAATAAAATGGTAAAACTCACAGACGTTACAAATAAACAAACCTGTGATTGGTGGGCACAGCTTTGACAACAAATGTAATTGTGTGTGTAGTAAACTTTCTTTAATTGTTTTGTTGAAGAGACTGAAATTTAATTCTGTAGTTATGATGCTCATTTTTTCTTAAACTAAAACAAATATTCTATTTCAGGGAAGGAGAGGGTCGGACGTATAGATTAAGTGACAGTTCTACAAAAATTTTCTTTGAGGCTTTTTACAGGTACAGAAAAATTGTATTGTTCTAGATATTGTTTCTTTTTAAAGAATGGGCAAAGCTTTCCCTTTGCAATCTGTGTGAAACCTATTGCTAACTTTTCTACCCAGTGTTGCTTTCTCCCCTCTCTGATAGTTATCTTTAATGATATTGGGAGCTCACTTACTGCATGCCAGACTTGGAATCCTGGTCCCCCCCCCCAATTTAAGCATGATGTCTAAAATTAGATTCCTTGCTATGAGGTCTTGCATTACACAAAGTACATAGGAGGCAACTCCTGGGGGCTGTGGGAGCTTCAGCCCCCACAATAAAATACTTGAGGGGGCAGCCCCCCCCAAAGTTGATGTTTTTGAAGTCCCATTCAAATGATGTGTATGAACAGCATCGTGTGATTAGTTATCATGCGATCGCACTATATTTTAATCAAGTTGGCACCCTAACAGACTCGTGAAGACGCTGCCTTGTTTGCCTCCAGTATTTTCCGATGTTGAAGCAGAACTGCTTCCAGTCATAGCAAATAGCCATTTCTGAGTCTTTTCACTGCTTCAGTGCAGTGCAGTTTCCCACAATCCAGAGGCCAATGTGTGCTCAGACATGTCAACAGACATCACCACTTGCTCACTATGGGGGAATCCTGTACAGGCATTAGAGGCCCTGCCCTTTTTAACAGTTCCTGGAGTTGGAATATTGTGATATAGTTGAGAAAGAAGGTTTGAAACATGTGGACAGGGGCTACTGGTGAAATTCAGCTGCCAATAGGCAGCTTTTGCCATGGCCAAATTTATCCTTGGGCAAAAACCGGTCACTAAAAAAAATGGAGTTGAGGACAAACGTGTAAAGAGAATTCAAAATTATTTATTGCAATTGAAAACATATTATAAATAGTAGTGCAATATGAGATTGATATATAATTAATATAATATAATATAATGTAATATAGCATAGCATAATAAAATAAAATGATTATAATAATATTTATACATATAAAAATGTAAACTAGCAATGTCGTTTGGTTTCCACCTTTCTTCAAAACCTCTTGATCGATAGCGATGAAATTTGGACACAACGTCACATGCCACTATGCGATTGTTCCTAGCTACATGGGGTATACAAATGTCACACCTGTGCAAGGTAAAGCCCTGTTTTAAGGACCTAAGAAGTCACCCAGGAGACCCTGTCGAATATGCTGGGATAAGAACCAGGTTACAAAGCGTCGCCCTCTAGCGGCGGATACACTGGTATTGCAGCTAGAAAACCTTCCCTCTCCACAGCACCTCAGGTCGCCTTTACAGACTATACCAAATGGAAGTGGGGACTCGGCTGGGTGAGGGTTGGGGGAGGAGGGGTTGGGAAACATCATGGATCAGGACAGGGTGGGGGGAATCACAGGGATGACTGGGGGTGGGGGGAGAAGGGGACGGGATAGTTTATGGGTCGGGACCTGGTGGGGCCGCTCACAGGGATGACCGGGGGGGGGGATGGGATGGGATATGTCATGGATTGGGACAGGGTGGGGGGGGGAATCACAGGGAAGAGCCACAGCAATGCATGACCGGGCCAGCTAATAATATAATATATGTCACAGTGGCGCTGGTGGCTACTCTAGAGTAATGACTCCTCACAGCTCTGCATTTTTATCCTTTTATTTAGTGCAGTCTATTTACAGTGCTGAAACAGTGCTATGTACATGTTGTCAGTCGGGTGCAGAACCTCCGAATGGAGATTCCCGCGTTTTCCTCCAGCAAAGTAGCCTGGGGATACTAAATCTCCGCCCACGTCACTTCCTGCGCAATTCCGGGGTCGTTGGGATCGGTCTTCTTCCCGCAGTTTCCCTGCTTCCCCCTTCCTTTCCCAAGCGGCGGCTTGGCTCGGCTACCTTGCCCGAGCCCTGGCTCCTACTTCCTGATTCCCCACTTGAAACATCCCCCTCCCCGCTCCCACTTGCGCTGGGCGAAGAGCTAGTGTTTAAGATGGGAGGGGGCTGTCTATAGCTTCTGTCCCTCATAATATAATATAATAATATAATATAATATAATATAATATAATATAATATAATATAATATAATAATACTTGAAAAATGAGAAGTCAGTCCACTTCAACCCTTCCTTTTGTATGGGCTCCTGAATCAATGCTTAATTATTCCTCAGGATGACTAGTGATATAGGCTTCTGCCCATCAATTAATACACCAAGACCCCTCCATGTGTAGCATTATAAAAATCAGTGCCTCCACTGACATGCAGAGGAGCGGGTTTGAAGAGGGGTGCTTTCTCCTCCCCCCCTCTAAATGGTCATATATTAGAAACCACAGCCTGTAGAATTGTTACATTTTTAATAACACATTCGGCCACCGATGGAAACATAGATATGCAATCAAAACAAAATTAAAAAATCCTTCCAGTAGCACCTTAGAGACCAACTAAGTTTGTCATAGGTATGAGCTTTCGTGTGCATGCACACTTCTTCAAATACTTTGTGCATGCACACGAAAGCTCATACCTATGACCAACTGAGTTGGTCTCTAAGGTGCTACTGGAAGGATTTTTTTTATTTTTTTTTGACTGTGTTAGACCAACACAGCTACCTACCTGTAAATAGATATGCATTGTTTATCCAGATGGAATTCAGATGGAAGAGTTTGGGCATACTAAACAGTCCTTAGCTGAGTTCTTAACAATGTCATGCCTCACACAGCAAAGTTAGAGGAAGCCTTATTTGTCCAATTCACTGGCACAGATATGATCACAAGGGAAATGAATTTTGTCAAAGGTAATAAAAAAAAACCCGTGAGGTTTTGAAATACTGGTGAGATGCACAGCTACAGTAAATGATGTATTATTATTATTATTATTTAAATTTGTGTATGGATTATGGATACATCCCACCATGATTTGTCCACTGGTATCAATGGGAAAAAGAAGGATGAGGCCAAAGAAAGGAAAGGAAATCCACACAGAACTAAAAACAACAACAGCATTATGTGGAATATGGCTCCTGTTTAGAACCATCCTCTGTTCAAAGATCCCTTCAGTTAACTGCCAATGCAATTTTGAATTACTAGAACAGAAAGAGGCTTGCGAGAATTCATGGAATTTATGCATGAGATTTGGAGTCTGTGTGGTCGAGATGTGTTGAATGCATTTGACCTCTCTCATTTCCCACTCGTTTGTGATGTGGGAGGTAAGTACTATAAATTATCACATGTCTTCCCATGCTGGCACTCCAAAATCATAAGGCTGCTGCTGTAGCACAGTAAACATCTCTCCATCCCATTTGCCCCTGAGCTGTAAGCACTGTCATCATCATCATCATCATCATTTGATCTGTATGCCACCTTTCCACAGTTAAAACAATGCTCAAGGTGGCTTACAATATGAAAAGATTCACAAAATTATAAATATGGCAAAGTAGTCATTTAAATAAATAAAACACATTACATAACGAAACTGATCTATTTCCACATAAAAATAAAGATACAAAAAGTTACTATCAGTTAATATCTGTTGTTGTTGTTTAGTCGTTTAGTCGTGTCCGACTCTTCGTGACCCCATGGACCATAGCACGCCAGGCACTCCTGTCTTGCACTGCCTCCCGCAGTTTGGTCAAATTCATGTTCGTAGCTTCGAGAACACTTTCCAACCATCTCGTCCTCTGTCGTCCCCTTCTCCTAGTGCCCTCAATCTTTCCCAACATCAGGGTCTTTTCCAAGGATTCTTCTCTTCTCATGAGGTGGCCAAAGTATTGGAGCCTCAGCTTCACGATCTGTCCTTCCAGGGAGCACTCAGGGCTGATTTCCTTAAGAATGGATAGGTTTGATCTTCTTGCAGTCCACGGGACTCTCAAGAGTCTCCTCCAGCACCATAATTCAAAAGCATCAATTCTTCGGCGATCAGCCTTCTTTATGGTCCAGCTCTCACTTCCATACATCACTACTGGGAAAACCATAGCTTTAACTATACGGACCTTTGTAGGCAAGGTGATGTCTCTGCTTTTTAAGATGCTGTCTAGGTTTGTCATTGCTTTTCTCCCAAGAAGCAGGCGTCTTTTAATTTCGTGACTGCTGTCACCATCTGCAGTGATCAAGGAGCCCAAGAAGGTGAAATCTCTCACTGCCTCCATTTCTTCCCCTTCTATTTGCCAGGAGGTGATGGGACCAGTGGCCATGATCTTGGTTTTTTTGATGTTGAGCTTCAGACCATATTTTGCGCTCTCCTCTTTCACCCTCATTAAAAGGTTCTTTAATTCCTCCTCGCTTTCTGCCATCAAGGTTGTGTCATCTGCATATCTGAGGTTGTTGATATTTCTTCCAGCAATCTTAATTCCGGCTTGGGATTCATCTAGTCCAGCCTTCCGCATGATGAATTCTGCATATAAGTTAAATAAGCAGGGAGACAATATACAACCTTGTCGTACTCCTTTCCCAATTTTGAACCACTCAGTTGCTCCATATCCAGTTCTGACTGTAGCTTCTTGTCCCACATAGAGATTTCTCAGGAGACAGATGAGGTGATCAGGCACTCCCATTTCTTTAAGAACTTGCCATAGTTTGCTGTGGTCGACACAGTCAAAGGCTTTTGCATAGTCAATGAAGCAGAAGTAGACGTTTTTCTGGAACTCTCTAGCTTTCTCCATAATCCAGCGCATGTTTGCTATTTGGTCTCTGGTTCCTCTGCCCTTTCGAAATCCAGCTTGCACTTCTGGGAGTTCTCGGTCCACATACTGCTTAAGCCTGCCTTGTAGAATTTTAAGCATAACCTTGCTAGCGTGTGAAATGAGCGCAATTGTGCGGTAGTTGGAGCATTCTTTGGCACTGCCCTTCTTTGGAATTGGGATGTAGACTGATCTTCTCCAATCCTCTGGCCATTGCTGAGTTTTCCAGACTTGCTGGCATATTGGGTGTAGCACCTTAACAGCATCATCTTTTAAAATTTTAAATAGTTCAGCTGGAATATCATCACTTCCACTGGCCTTGTTATTAGCAGTGCTTTCTAAGGCCCATTTGACTTCACTCTCCAAGATGTCTGGCTCAAGGTCAGCAACCACACTATCTGGGGTGTACGAGTTACAGGTAGGTAGCCGTGTTGGTCTGAGTCGAAGCAAAATAAAAAAATTCCTTCAGTAGCACCTTAAAGACCAACTGAGTTTATATTTTGGTATGAGCTTTCGTGTGCATGCACACTTCTTCAGATACTTCTTCTTCAGATATCTGAAGAAGTGTGCATGCACACGAAAGCTCATACCAAAATATAAACTCAGTTGGTCTTTAAGGTGCTACTGAAGGAATTTTTTTATTTTGGGGTGTACGAGACCTCCATATCTTTCTGGTATAATTCCTCTGTGTATTCTTGCCACCTCTTCTTGATGTCTTCTGCTTCTGTTAGGTCCTTACCACTTTTGTCCTTGATTATGGTAATCTTTGTACGAAATGTTCCTTTCATGTCTCCAATTTTCTTGAACAGATCTCTGGTTTTCCCCATTCTATTGTTTTCCTCTATTTCTTTGCATTGCTCATTTAAGAAGACCCTCTTGTCTCTCCTTGCTGTTTTTTTGGAAATCTGCATTCAGTTTCCTGTATCTTTCCCTATCTCCCTTGCATTTTGCTTGCCTCCTCTCCTCCGCTATTTGTAAGGCCTCGTTGGACAGCCATTTTGCTTTCTTGCATTTCCTTTTCCTTGGGATGGTTTTAATATCTGTAACAACAGCAAAAACTCCTAACTAAACTTTTCCCCCAAATGCCCCAGGGATTGCTTAGCAGCAGCCGCAGCAGCAGTCCTTAGGAGGACTATCAGGCCCCACCCTGGGCCAGATGGAAAGAGGCAGGAAGTCATCGGAGGAGTCAGTGGGGTAGGTGGGGAGAAGGGGAATAGATGACTTCCGTTCTAATGACAAAAGTCTCAATTAGGCCCACTGAAAAGAAGAGTGTTGGCCACGCCTGCCTGGCAAACTCTCATATTTCTCTGGACTGTATTTTCATTGCTCCTGCTAAACAGGATAGAATTGCAGCACAAGGTTTTGCTTTGTGTTGTGCAAGTACAATATTGTCCTCTTATTCCCTAATAACCCATGACCCAAACTCTGAACTATCCCATCCTCAGGACTGCAAAAGTGGAAAATACTTACCACTGAATGAAGTGACTGGACCGCCACCTACCTGGTGTGCTATCTTAGAGATGTGCGCAGGAATTTTTGGGAAAGCTTTGATATGCGCAACATGTTAATTTCCCCCCTTTGGTTCTCCCCTTAAGGATGTACTGGTGCCCTAGCAAATGAATATATTTCATTATATCCAAATTCTACTGTGACCATTTTCGACCTACCTGAAGTAGTGGAAACAGGAAAGAAGCATTTTGTCTCCTCAGAGGAACACCGGATTACTTTTCATGGAGGTAAAATTTTCTTTTATCCTACAAACGTTCCATCATTTTCCCGCTAACAATAGAATAGAAGACAGCCTTGCACTAAGCAGGAATTGAGAATCAGTGACCCTTTAGTTATGGTTGGACTACAACTCCCATCATCCTTGACCATGCTGACTGGGGCTGGTGGGAGCACATACATTGTTGAACTATAGAACTCACTCCCACAGGAGGCAGTGAAGGCCACCAATTTGGATGGTTTCTAAAGGGAATTAGGCAAATTCCTGGAGATAAATCTATCAGTGGCTACTAGCCGTGATGGTTATACTCTGCCTCCAGTCTCTGTAAGAATAATAATTATTTCACCATTGAATTCTACTCAATATTGATCCAGAGCAGATTCCAGTATATAGTCCTCAGATTAAAAAATTTAACACGTTGCAGGATTTCCAAAAAAACAGACCAGAGGCAATTGTATTTAATCCAGCAGAGCTTTACTGCTACTGAAGGCAAATGAGCAAAATGATCACAAATCCAATACATTTAGCATTGGCACTGTCCATAAGAAATCCAGTTGCAGCAGACTTAACTTAAATTTACAATAACTTATAATAAGTATAACCTTAACATTATATTATACTATATACAGAACACCACACCAGAAGGAAAAGAGATAGAAAGTAAAAGTGAAACTCAGGCTCCTTCTGACCATACTTTTATAGTCACCATGACATTGACAGAAAAAGATAAGAGAGCCAGTTTAAACCAGCTGTACTCATCTTCTCTGAAGGAATAACCCAAACACCATGAACCTTCTGACTTTTTCGTTCACACAGAGAAGCTTCCAGAACCCTCCTGAATTAATTAGAATAGGAAAGATCTCTGCACATCAGATCAATACTTTCTACCCTAAGAAATACAAAATTATAACTCTACTCATTTTATTTCAGGTGATTTTTTTAAAGACCCCATTCCAGAAGCTGACCTGTATATTTTGTCTAGGACCCTGCACTGCTTTACAGATGAGAAGTGTGTGCAACTGCTAACTAGACTGCACAAAGCCTGCAAGCCTGGTAGGTGCATGGTGTCCAAGGTGTTTCCTGTGGGAACTGATTCTCATTCCAAGGCGCTTGGATTTCCCCATGGCCCCTTCCCCTTATGTCTGTGTGCCACTCAGGCGCAGCTGCGTTCCTTTATTTCTTGAGCTTCTGATCCCAGGATACTTGGGAAAAGTAACATACGTACTGCTTTTTAATATGTAATGATACCCCTTCCATGTCCTTTTCTGAAACAGGTGGTGGAGTTCTAGTAGTGGAAATAGTTCTCAACGAAGACAGAACGGGGCCATTGGAAGCTCATATATATGGTTTGGTTATGCTGCTTGCTACTCAAGGAAAAGAACGGACCCCGTCAGAGTACAATGTGCTCCTCAGTGCCGCTGGCTTTAAGGAGATTCAGCAAAAGAAAACAGGCCTCTTTGACGCCATTTTAGGAAGAAAATAACATTGACCAAGAACATTCTGTGAACGTTGTGTCTGAATGGATATATTTCTGCCTGATTCTTTGTAGCCATAACTGAATATACTTAATCGCTTTACTTTTATTGTTGTTGCAAATCCTCACCATGTGGAAATATCTCCTCCACCCCCTTGCTTATCATTATGGTTGAACACTAAGTGAAGCTAGAATAGTAATAAAAATTGTTACATGTTAACCACCATTGTAAGTAGTTATTACCTTCATTCCCCTGCTTGCTTCCCCCCCCCCAGGAGCACATGAGCCAATCCAGGAAAAAGAAAGAGGTTGTATCCCATATTGCCTCAGGTTATGTATGTATGTATGTATGTATGTATGTATGTATGTATGTATGTAGGGGCTGATATAATCAATCTGATTTCGATGCTGTCCATTTGGTGATATCCATGTGTAGAGTCGTCTCTTGTGTTGTTGGAAAAGAGTGTGATGAGCAGCTTGTTCTCTTGACAGAACTCTATTAGCCTTTGCCCTGCTTCATTTTGAACTCCAAGGCCAAACTTGCCAGTTGTTCCTTTTATCTCTTGATTCCCTACTTTAGCATTCCAATCCCCTGTAATGAGAAGAACATCCTTCTTTGGTGTCATTTCTAGAAGGTGTTGTAAGTCTTCATAGAATTGGTCAATTTCACTTTCTTCAGCACCAGTAGTTGGTGCATAAACTTGGATTACTGTGATGTTAAAAGGTCTGCCTTGGATTCGTATCGAGATCATTCTGTCATTTTTGAGATTGCATCCCATTACAGCTTTTGCCACTCTTTTGTTGACTATGAGGGCCACTCCATTTCTTCTACGGGATTCTTGCCCACAGTAGTAGATATGATAGTCATCCGAACTGAATTCGCCCATTCCCTTCCATTTTAGTTCACTGATGCCCAGGATGTCAATATTTATTCTTGCCATCTCATTTTTGACCACATCCAGCTTACCATTATCCATGGTTCTTACATTCCAGGTTCCTATGCAATATTTTTCTTTACAGCATCGGACATTCCTTTTGCTTCCAGGCATATCCGCAACTGAGCAACCTTTCGGCTTTGGCCCAGCCGCTTCATCAGCTCTGAATCTACTTGTACTTGTCCTCCGCTCTTCCTCAGTAGCATGTTGGACGCCTTCCGACCTGAGGGGCTCATCTTCCAGCGTCATAACTTTTATATGCCTGTTGTCTTTGTCCATGGAGTTTTCTTGGCAGGGATACTGGAGTGGCTTTCCAGTTCTTTCTCCAGGTGGATCACGTTTAGTCAAAACTCTCCACTATGACCTGTCCATCTTGGGTGGCCCTGCATGGCATAGCTCATAGCTTCTCTGAGTTATTCAAGCCCCTTCGCCACGACAAGGCATTGATCCATGAAGGGTCTCGTACACCCCAGGTAGTGTGGTTGCTGACCTTGAGCCAGACATCTTGGAGAGTGAAGTCAAATGGGACTTAGAAAACACTGCTAATAACAAGGCCAGTGGAAGTGATGATATTCCAGCTGAACTATTTAAAATTTTAAAAGATGATGCTGTTAAGATGCTACACCCAATATGCCAGCAAGTTTGGAAAACTCAGCAATGGCCAGAGGATTGGAGATCAGTCTACAGCCCAATCCCAAAGAAGGGCAGTGCCAAAGAATGCTCCAACTACAGCACAATTGCCCTCATTTCACACGCTAGCAAGGTTATGCTTAAAATTCTACAAGGCAGGCTTAGGCATAGCTGCCAAGTTTTCCCTTTTCTCATGAGGAAGCCTAATCAGCATAAGGGAATTTCCCTTAAAAAAAGGGATAACTTGGCAGCTATGGGCTTAGGCAGTATGTGGACCGAGAACTCCCAGAAGTGCAAGCTGGATTTCGAAGGGGCAGAGGAACCAGAGACCAAATAGCAAACATGCGCTGGATTATGGAGAAAGCTAGAGAGTTCCAGAAAAACATCTACTTCTGCTTCATTGACTATGCAAAAGCCTTTGACTGTGTAGACCACAGCAAACTATGGCAAGTTCTTAAAGAAATGGGAGTGCCTGATCACCTCATCTGTCTCCTGAGAAATCTCTATGTGGGACAAGAAGCTACGGTTGGAACTGGATATGGAACAACTGATTGGTTCGAAATTGGGAAAGGAGTACGACAAGGTTGTATATTGTCTCCCTGCTTATTTAACTTATATGCAGAATTCATCATGCGAAAGGCTGGACTAGATGAATCCCTAGCCGGAATTAAGATTGCTGGAAGAAATATCAACAACCTCAGATATGCAGATGACACAACCTTGATGGCAGAAAGTGAGGAGGATTTAAAGAACCTTTTAATGAGGGTGAAAGAGGAGAGCGCAAAATATGGTCTGAAGCTCAACATCAAAAAAACCAAGATCATGGCCACTGGTCCCATCACCTCCTGGCAAATAGAAGGGGAAGAAATGGAGGCAGTGAGAGATTTTACTTTCTTGGGCTCCTTGATCACTGCAGATGGTGACAGCAGTCATGAAATTAAAAAACGCCTGCTTCTTGGGAGAAAAGCAATGACAAACCTAGACAGCATATTGAAAAGAAGAGACATCACCTTGCCTACAAAGGTCCGTATAGTTAAAGCTATGGTTTTCCCAGTAGTGATGTATGGAAGTGAGAGCTGGACCATAAAGAAGGCTGATCGCCAAAGAATTGATGCTTTTGAATTGTGGTGCTGGAGGAGACTCTTGAGAGTCCCATGGACTGCAAGAAGATCAAACCTATCCATTCTTAAGGAAATCAGCCCTGAGTGCTCACTGGAAGGACAGATCGTGAAGCTGAGGCTCCAATACTTTGGCCACCTCATGAGAAGAGAAGAATCCTTGGAAAAGACCCTGATGTTGGGAAAGATTGAGGGCACTAGGAGAAGGGGACGACAGAGGATGAGATGGTTGGGCAGTGTTCTTGAAGCTACGAACATGAGTTTGACCAAACTGCGGGAGGCAGTGCAAGACAGAAGTGCCTGGCGTGCTATGGTCCATTTGGTCACGAAGAGTCGGACACGACTAAACGACTAAACAACAACAACGAGGGGCTGATAGGGACCAAGTGAGGAGCAAAGTGCTCTCTTGGAAAAACTGTCTGAGGCAATGGCCCCCCTCAGTCTGCCCACGCTATGCCTCTCCCGGAGTGAAACTGCTACATCCACAAGTACTGAAGACATTCACTCCAATTCATTTGAGTCAAAATAAAGACATTGATTTGCAGGTGTAAATTCACTCAGCACTACCAAGTCGGTTTCTTTCATGGCCTATCAAATCTATCCAAAATAGGTCCCTGTCCTTATCCGGACTACAGTGTAGCACGAATCTGAATGGTTCCTATCTGTGTTTTTAGCATTCCATGACCCTCTGACCCCACTGTATACAATTCCCCTTCCAATGCCCACCCAGCACCTCTTTCCACATCCAAGGGTCACTCTGGGTCACACCTGCTCCTGTTGCTCTGAAAAGCCCCTTGGCCTCCTTGATGTTAAGATCCCTCTGTTATGTAATGCATGCTGGGCTTGGCACACCCAAGCTGGGCCCGATTTAGCCCTTTCAGTTAAGCATGGTCACCCTTCTTACACCCCAAGCTCCCTCCCGGTAACAGTGCCAAGCTGGCCTCCCTTCTCAGTTAGCTGCAGATTTCCATGGGAGCTGTCAGAACTGAGAAAATCTTTTTGGAAATTTGGAATAAAATGTACTTGTCTTTGTTAGGATGAATATCAGTTATTAAGATGAATGTACTGTAAAAACATTTTTATTCCAAGCAATCCTGGTAACAAGCAATATGGGATGCTTCAAAGATGAGGATATTTCAAAATTTGTATGACAGGGCAGAAGCCATGAATAAAGTATTCATTAGTAACAGATATTAAAGATAGAGGAGGTTTCTCCCTGCCAGATCTGAAATTATATTACGTAGCCTCCTGTTTTTGCTGGATCCAGGAATGGATAAAATTTTAAAATTTTAAAATTTTATTAGATTTGGAAGGCCCTGACAATAGATTTGGCTGGCATGTGTACTTATGGTATGAAAAGGCAAGAGTACCTCAAAGCTTTTGAAATCATATTATAAGGAAAGCGATTTTTAAAGTTTGGGAAAAGTATAAAGGATTATTAGAACAAAAACCACCATGGTGGCTTTCTCTATTAGAGGCAATATCAGGGGGGAAATTAAATATGGACACTAAATGGGCTACATATAGACAGTTCTTAATTGAATCAGAAAGCCAATTAAAATTGAAAGAATTTAACAAAGTTAGAGGGAATGTAACAGGTTGGTTACAATATTTTCAATTAAATGACATATTCCATATGACATTTCAACTTTTCAGAGAGAAATAATAGAAAATGTTACTAAGTTAATATAAAAAAGGTATGATCTGCTGCTGGAATGGGAAACGAAAGATGAAGATGTTAAATCAGTTATCATTAAATGGGCACAAGATGTGGGACACAATATTCAAATGACAGAATGGGGTAAACTATGGTAGAATGAGGTAAAATTTGAGTGGACAGGTGGAGCCCCCCCAAACCACAGTGACTCCCGAGCGGAATAATGACTCAAGACAACGTGCTATGGGATTAAAATTGGCCACAACTTTATTAAGTTTGAGATGTAGGGGGACCTTGGCTCAGGCATTGGCTGTTTATCCTTCCCAGCCAAGCTAAATTAAGGCCAGACATTGAGGTGGAAAATGAGCATTTGGCGCAGAGTATTGAAGACAGTCGCTTCAATTTATTTGGGTCTGAATAAAGACAATGGTTTGCAGATGTAAATTCACTCAGCACTACCAAGCCTATCATTGCTATCCTAAAGGGTTATCCTGCCTTCAATGTAGCTCGAATGTAAGCAGTTCCTATCTGCGTTTCTGGCATTTCATTTCCTTCTGACCCACTGCATCCAACTCCCCTTCCATTGCCCTCTCCACGCCCCTGTAATTGAGAATCACACCATGTATATGAAGAAATAGACTCTAGTTCAGCTTGTCCACACCTCCCCACGCCCCTGTAATTGAGAATCACACCATGTATGTGATAAAATACACTCTATTTCAGCTCGTCTTGTGCCAGAATAACAAATGTTTGGTCCTTTGAAGTGCCTCCGCCGGACTCTCTTGGTTTTTTTGTTCTTCTTTCTCCTCTGAGCAACTGATTCAGCAAAGCCAATATTAGCTCCTGATAAAGGCTGCAATACTAAACCCAATTAAGTAACTTGGTGGGTGGGGATGGCTACATGCTATTTAATCCAATGCAACTGTTTTCTGAGCAGCCATAGGACTGCAGATCACAACATTGTCAACTTGGGAAGTGTGCCTCATTCGATTACAGCTGCTACCTGGGAGCAAGGCACATAAAGGTTAGTCTTTCTGCTGCTACTCTAGCTTGGTCAAGGACGCTGCAGCCTCCTGCTACATTTAGATCCCACCACCTTTCCTTCAAGGAGTTCAAGGTGACATCCCTAGTTCTCCCTACTTCGACTTTATTCTCACAATAAGGTCATTCTCACAATGAGGTAGGTTTGGATGAGAGTTGGTGAATGGCTCAAGGTGAGCTTCATGCAGAACAATCCTGCTGTTCTGTTTTTGCTGTGTCTCCACAGGTATGTGGTCCCTTGCCCTTCACCCCTCCCTCAAACTTTCTGTTTCTGGATTCTCTGATTCTTAGTTACTCTGTGATTCCATTTCCCTTCTGTGGGAAGCTCCTCATTCCTCATTTTCTTTCTCTTGGATTCCCCTTGATTCCTTTCTCGTGCTCCTTAACTTTTCTTCTTCAGGCTCTACCTATCCTCGTTCAGCATTACTACTTGCATATTTCCCTGAATTTCTCTAAAAATTCACAAAAATGGCTCCTACAATGTGACTTGCATGCGACGCTTCTTTGTTCATGTGTTTCTGTATTTTAAGAATTTCCAAATGGCCTCATTTCAGCAAGAGATTTTTCCCTAAACCACCAGCTCTCTCTTCTGATTGTCTCCAATAACTTGTTAATTGTGCATTTCCAGACACCAATTGACTTTACCTCACTTGTCATGTTTTTATAGCACTTTTCCCTCACATAGACAAAGTCAATAATTTCCAGGTACTTCCTTCCTCTTGCACTTGTGAGAAAGAAATGCGTTTCCACTTATGCCTTTCCCACAAACATCTCTGGCCTCAGTCATTTGCAAAGTTCATTGTCATTTATCTAGACTTATTTATTTTCAATTCAGTTTCAGTGAATTCTGAATAAAAGTACCACAAGCAGAGTGCTCTTTCTTCCAAAAACAACTTGCTCATTAGAGGAAGACTGTGAGGTCTCTGACAGACACAGTAAAGAACAATGAGTGCGACAGAAGAAGCTGAAGCTCTGAAAATGTTATTTCTGAATCAGCATGCATTTCTAATTCCAAAGGTAAAAGTATTGTCTGCAAAATTTAATACTTGCAAGGAGATTGAAACTTTCAGCTTGTAAATGGTTGTGTAGAATCAGAAATGCCTTTAAATGGCAAGGCAAATATTAGGGTTATAGAGGTCAACCCAGCACAAACAAAGGCAGAAACTTCTAGTGTTGTCACTTGAATGTTTTGATACGAAAATGAGAGGAACTGTGAGTCTGTGCATGAGACCCATAGCACAAGTGGGATACAGCATTAATTTGAAATTAACTTGCTTAAAACTCCTATGTCCTACTTTTAGTTCTGCACTTCAAATGGACTTGAACTGCATTATAATCTTTTTGTGTTTCAAAAGAATCTTGTTCCTTTTTGAAAAGTCAATAACTATGGACCATTTTGAACTCTTTCCTTTTGTACTCCATCACCCTTTTTGCATCCAGATTATGTTCACTGCCTCTGATCTTGGTGTATTTGATCTGCTGATGGAATCCAAGGAACCATTGACTTCAGTGACTATTGCCGAACGTCTGGGTACCAGTCCCTTTGGGATGGAGAGACTGCTGGACGCCTGTGTTGGCTACAAGTTCCTGCAAGTGGAGAGGAAGGACAACCAAAGTATTTCTTCTTTTGATGGAAATTTAACCAATACTATAAAGTCAAAATACCATTAAAAAATCAATTTCGGTAAATAACTTTAAACCATCAAGCCAGCAACTGAACAGAATAGCATCCAAATAAGCCTAGGGAAACATCTGAGGTTTGGGAGACATTTGAAGCACATGGAGCTTCCCATATCTCTCTTTGGGGAGCATTCCAGAGAGCAGGTGCTATACCCAGAAAGGGCTTTTCCCACAATAGGTTTGCAAATTATAGTCTCCTTTCATGATTGTAAAGGGTGAGATGGAGAGATGGTCTGTTAGTTGTGCTGGTACCTAGTTGTTTACAAATGTCAGTCAGAAAGCTCAGTAGCAAATAGGCAGCTAGTACTGGTCACTAAGCACCAGTGCAGCTCAGGACATTCAGAGTCTGTCCTCCTGACTTAGATGTTACAATGAAACGAAGTTGCCTGCTGTTCATAGATTTCTAATAGTTCGCTCCAGATCTCAGAATGGTCACTCCTAGTGGCTCCTTTTAGCATTTTCGACCATGTGGCAGCTTTGCACCCTGAAGTTCCACTGCCAGCAGGTGGAGGCCTAGTCTTTCCATACTTTTCTCTGGAAGAGAAGCTGGAGAGTTGCAGTCTCGGTGTTGCACTTTTTTACATTGACGGCAGCATGACGTGGAATAATACCCTGTTTCTCATATTTTAAGACATACCCATAAAATAAGCCATAGCAGGATTTTTAAGCATTCAAGGAATATAAGCCATACCCCGAAAATAAGACATAGTGATAGGCGCAGCAGCAATGCCGACCGCGGCAGGAGGAGGAGGAAAAAAAATAAGACATCCCTTGAAAATAAGCCATAGTGGTTTTTTTTGAGGAAAAAATAAATATAAGACGTGTCTTATAATATGAGAAACGGTAGAAATGTGACTTTTGCTCCATTATGTTTGTTTTAAGCATTTTGTCCTTGCAGAACTGGTGAGGGAAAGGGGTCTTGCACAGAGATGTCAAAACGTTAATCTTTTGTCCCCTTCATTTTAAGCGCTTTACGGAAATACCAACTTTGCCAATCTCTACCTTGGCAAAAGAAGCCCAAGGACTCAGTATTATTCTTTGAAGTTCAGTGCTGAATTTACTTATATGAGAGCACAACACCTAGCTGATTCTGTGAGGTGAGGAGATTGATAAAAAGGGTAATAAAATGGTAAAACTCACAGACATTACGAATAAACAAACCTGTGATTGGTAGGCACAGCATTGACAACAAATGTAATTGTGTGTGCAGTAAACTTCCTTTAATTGTTTTGTTGAAGAGACTGAAATTTAATTATGTAGTTACGATGCTCATTCTTTATTAAACTAAAACAAATATTCTATTTCAGGGAAGGAGAGGCTCAGACATATAGAATAAATGACATTTCTACAAAAAATTTCTATGAGGCTTTTTACAGGTACAGAAAAATTGTATTTTTCTATATCTTGCTTCTTTTTAAAGAATGGGCAAAATTTTCCCTTTGCAATTTGTGTGAAACCTATTGCTAACTTTTCTAGCCAGTGTTGCTTTCTCCCCTCTCTGATAGTTATCTTTAATGATATTGGGAGCTCCCTTACTGCATGCCAGACTTGGAATCCTGCCCCCCCCCATTTAAGCATGATGTCTACAATTAGATTCCTTGCTATCAGGTCTTGCATTTCACAAACTACATAGGAGGCAACTCCTGGGGTCTGTGGGAGCTTCAGCCCCCACAATAAAATATTTGAGGGGGCAGGTCCCCCCCCCAAGTTGATTTTTTTTAAGTCCCATTAAAATGATGTGTATGAACTGCATCATGTGATTAGTTATCATGCGATCACACTATATTTTAATCAAGTTGGCACGCTAACAGACTTGTTGTGAGGACCCTGCTTTGTTTGCCTCCAGTATTTTCCGATGTTGAAGCAGAACTGCTTCCAGTCATAGCAAATAGCCTTTTCTGAGCTTTTTCACTGCTTCAGTGCAGTTTTCCACAATCCAGAGGCCAATGTGTGCTCAGACATGTCAACAGATATCCCCACTTGCTCATTATGGGGGAACCCTGTACAGGCATTAGAGGCCCTGCCCTATTTAACAATTACTGGAGTTGGAATATTGTGATAGTTGGAGAAATAGTTGAGAAAGAAGGTTTGAAACATGTGGACAGGGGCTACTCATGAAATTCAGCTGCCAATAGGCAGCGTTTGCCATGGCCAAACTTATCCTTGGGCAAAAACCGGTCACTAAAAAAATGGAGTTAAGGAAAAATGTGTAAAGAGAATTAAAAGTTATTTATTGCAATTGCAAACATATCATAAATAGTAGTGCAATATGAGATTGATATATAATTAACATAATATAATATAGCATAGCATAATAAAATAAAATAAAATGAATATAATTGTGTGTGTGTGTGTGTGTGTGTGCGTGTAAACTGGCCATGTCCGTTGGTTTCCACCTTTCACCAAAACCTCTTGAGCGATAGCGATGAAATTTGGACACAACGTCACATGCCATTATGTGAGTGTTCCTAGCTACATGGGGTATACAAATGCCACACCTGTGCAAGGTAAAACCCTGTTTTTAGGACCTAAAAAGTCACCCAGGAGACCCTGTCGAACATGCTGGGAAAAGAACCAGGTTACAGAACATCACCCTCTAGTGGCGGATGCACTGGTACTGCAGCTAGAAAACCTTCCCTCTCCATAGCACCTCAGCTTTCCGTTACAAACTAGGCCAAATGGAAGTGGGGATTCGCCTGGGTGGGGTTTGGGGGGAGGAGGGGTCGGGATACGTCATGGATCGGGATAGGGTGGGGATGAGCCAGGGGTGGGGTGGGGGAGGAAGGAACGGGATACGTCATGTATCGGGACAGGGTGGGGGGAATCACAGGGAATCACGCGTGGCCGGTCCAGCTAGTAATTTGGTGGCGCTGTGGTTAAACCACTGAGCCTAGGGCTTGCTGATCAGACGGTCAGCGGTTCGAATCCCTGTAACGGGGTGAGCTCCTGCTGCTTGGTCCCAGCTCCTGCCAACCTAGCAGTTCGAAAGCATGTCAAAATGCAAGTAGATAAATAGGAACGGCTACAGCGGGAAGGTAAACGGCGTTTCCATGTGCTGCTCTGGTTTGCCAGAAGCGGCTTTGTCATGCTGGCCACATGACCTGGAAGCTATACGCCGGCTCCCTTGGCCAATAATGCGAGATGAGCGCGCAACCCCAGAGTCGGTCACGACTGGACCTAATGGTCAGGGGTCATTTTACCTTTACCTTTTAATATAATATACTTATATTACTTGAAAAATGAGAAGTCAGTCCACTTCAACCCTTCCTTTTGTATGGGGTCCTGAATCAATGCTTAATTATTCCTCAGGATGACTAGTGATATAGGCTGCTGCCCATCTAATTAATACACCTGGACCCCTCCATGTGTAGCATTATTAAAATCAGTGCCTCTACTGAGCATGCAGAGGAGCGGGTTTGAAGAGGGATGCTTTCCCCCCCCTTCCTCTAAGTGGTCATATATTAGAAACCACAGCCAGTAGAATTGTTATATTTTTAGGAACACATTCGGCCACCGATGTAAACATACGTAGATATGCAATGTTTATCCAGATGGAATTCAGATGGAAGAGTTTGGGCATACTAAACAGTCCTTAGCTGAGTTCTTAACAATGTCATGTCACACACAGCAGAGTTAGAAGAAGCCTTATTTGTCCAATTCACTGGCACAGATGTGATCACAAGGGAAATTTTGTCAAAGGAAATAAAAAGAAACCTGTTGTTTTGAAATACTGGTGAGATGCACAGCTACAGTAAATGATGTATTCTTAATATAATTAGTAGTTGTAGTAGTAGTAGTAGTATTTAGATTTGTGTATGGATTATGGATACATCCCATCATGATCTGTCCACTGGTATCAATGGGAATAAAAGGATGCGGCCAAAGGAAAAAAAAGGAAATCCACACACGACTAAAAAACAACAGCATTATGTGGAATATGGCTCCTGTTTAGAACCATCCTCTGTTCAAAGATCCCTTGCGTTAACTGGGGCAATGCAATTTTGAATTACTAGAACAGAGAGCGGCTCGCGAGAATTCATGGAATTTATGCATGAGATGTGGAGTCCGTGGAGTGGAGTTGTGTTGAATGCATTTGATCTCTCTCATTTCCCACTCGTTTGTGATGTGGGAGGTAAGTACTATAAATTATCACATGTCTTCCTATGTTGGCAGTCCAAAATCATAAGGCTGCTGTTGTAGAACAGGAAACATCCCTCCATCCCATTTTCCCCTGAGCTGTAAGGACTGTCATCATCATCATCATCATCATCATCATCATTTGATCTGTATGCCACCTTTCCACAGTTAAAACAATGCTCAAGGTGGCTTACAATATGAAAAGATTCACAAAATTACAAATATAGCAAAGTAGTAATAGAAATAAAAAAACACATTACTTAACGAAACTGAACAATTTCCACAAAAAAATAAAGATACAAAAAGTTAATATCAGTTAATATCAGTAACAACAGCAAAAACTCCCAACAAAACTTTCCCCCCCAAATACC
Organism: Zootoca vivipara; assembly: GCF_965207765.1. Lineage (NCBI taxonomy): Eukaryota > Metazoa > Chordata > Lepidosauria > Squamata > Lacertidae > Zootoca > Zootoca vivipara. The sequence continues at coordinate 29,327,692 of NC_142587.1, read as the reverse complement.
CCAGTTCTTGCTGAGCAGCAGCCGCAGCAGCAGTCTTTAGGAGGACTGTCAGGCCCCACCCTGGACCAGATGGAAAGAGGCAGGAACGGGGCCCTCAGGCACTCAGCGGAGGAGTCAGTGGGGTAGGTGGGGAGAAGGGCAATAGATGACTTCAGTTCAAATGATAGAAGTCTCAATTAGATCCACTGAAAAGAAGTGTGTTGGCCTTAGTTCTGGCCACTCCTGCCGGGCAAACTCTCATATTCCTCTCGACTGTATTTTCATTGCTCCTGCTAAACAGGATAGAATTGCAGCACAAGGTTTTGCTTTGTGTTGTGCAAGTACAATATTGTCTTCTCACCCCCTAATAACCCATGACCTAAACTCTGAACTATCACATCCTCAGAACTGCAAAAGTGGCACATAATTACCACTGAATGAAATGACTGGACAGCCACCTATCTGGTGTGCTATCTTAGAGATTTGCGCAGGTATTTTGGGTGAAAGCTTTGATATACACAACGTGTTCATTTTTTCCCTTTGGTTCTCCCCTTAAGGATGTACTGGTGCCCTAGCAAGTAAATGTATTTCATTGTATCCAAATTCTACTGTGACCATTTTCGACCTACCTGAAGTAGTGGAAACAGGAAAGAAGCATTTTGTCTCCTCAGAGGAACACCGGATTACTTTTCATGGAGGTAAAATGTTCTTTTATCCTACAAACGTTCCATCATTTTCCCGCTAACAATAGAATAGAAGACAGCCATGCACTAAGCAGGGATTGAGAATCGGTGACCCTTTAGTTATGGTTGGACTACAACTCCCATCATCCTTGACCATGCTGACTGGGGCTGGTGGGAGCACATACATTGTTGAACTATAGAACTCACTCCCACAGGAGACAGTGAAGGCCACCAATTTGGATGGTTTCTAAAGGGGAAAAGGTAAATTCCTGGAGATAAGTCTATAAATGACTACGAGCCATGATGGTTATGCTCTGCCTCCAGTCTCTGTAAGAATAATAATGATTTCACCATGGAATTCTACTCAGTATTGATCCAGAGCAGATTCCAGTATATAGTCCTCAGATTAAAAACTTTAACACGTTGCAGGATTTCCAAAAAAATAGACCAGAGGCAATTGTCTTTAATCCAGCAGAGCTTTACTGCTACTGAAGGCAAATGAGCATAATCATCACAAATCCAATACATTCAGGATTGGCACTGTCCATAAGAAATCCAGTTGCAGCAGACTTAACTTAAATTTACAATAACTTATAATAAGTATAACCTTAACATTATATTATACTATGTACAGAACACCACACCAGAAGGAAAAGAGATAGAAAGTAAAAGTGAAACTCAGGCTCCTTCTGACCATACTTTTATAGTCACCATGACATTGACAGAAAAAGATAAGAGAGCCAGTTTAAACCAGCTGTACCCATCTTCTCTGAAGGAATAACCCAAACACCATGAACCTTCTGACTGTTTCTTTCACACAGAGAAGCTTCCAGAACCCTCCTGAATTAATTAGAATAAGAAAGATCTCTGCACATCAGATCAATACTTTCTACCCTAAGAAATACAAAATCAAAACTCTACTCGTTTTATTTCAGGTGATTTTTTTAAAGACCCAATTCCAGAAGCTGACCTGTATATTTTGTCTAGGGTCCTGCACTGCTTTACAGATGAGAAGTGTGTGCAACTGCTAACTAGACTGCACAAAGCCTGCAAGCCTGGTAGGTGCATGGTGTCCAAGGTGTTTCCTGTGGGAACTGATTCTCATTCCAAGGCGCTTGGATTTCCCCCTGGCCCCTTCCCCTTATGTCTGTGTGCCACTCAGGCGCAGCTGCGTTCCTTTATTTCTTGGGCTTCTGATCCCAGGATACGTACTGCTTTTTAATATGTAATGATACCCCTTCCATGTCCTTTTCTGAAACAGGTGGTGGAGTTCTATTAGTGGAAATAGTTCTCAATGAAGACAGAACAGGGCCATTGGAAGCTCATATATACGGTATGCTTTTGCTGCTTCTTACTCAAGGAAAAGAACGGACCCTGACAGAGCACAATGCACTCCTCAGTGCCGCTGGCTTTAAGGAGATTCAGCAAAAGAAAACAGGCCTCTTTGACGCCATTTTAGGAAGAAAATAACAATGGCCAAGAACATTCTGTGAGCGTTGTGACTGAACAGATATATTTCTGCCCGATTCTTTGTAGCCATAACTGAACATACTTAATCGCTTTACTTTTATTGTTGTTGCAAATCCTCACCATGTGGAAATATCTCCTCCACTCCCTTGCTTATCATTTTGGTTGAACACTGAGAAGCTAAAATAATAATAAAAATTGTTATCGTACATGTTAACCACCGTTGTAAGTAGTTATTACCTTCATTTCCCTGCTTGCTTCCCCACCCCCACCCCAGGAGCACATGAGCCAAACCAGGAAAAAGAAAGAGGTTGTATCCCATATTGCCTCAGGTTATGTATGTATGTATGTTTTCATAGCGCCCGGGATGGTTGGCCCAGGGGGCGTGGAGGGCAACATGAGGAGGACGCAGCAGGATTGGAATGCCTCCTTCCAATCAGTCCAATCGGAGGGGTACAAGACTGTTGCTTCTTCCTCATTCCCTGCCAGCCCCACACTGCTGTTGCCCTCAGTCTGCCCACGCTAGGCCTCTGCCAGAGTGAAACTGCTACATCCACAAGTACTGAAGACATTCACTCCAATTCATTTGAGTCTAACTAAAGACAATGATTTGCAGGTGTAAATTCACTCAGCACTACCAAGTCGGTTTCTTTCATGGCCTATCATAGCTATCCAAAACAGGTCTGTGTCCTTATCCGTGTAGCACAAATCTGAATGGTTCCTATCTGTGTTTTTAGCATTCCATGACCCTCTGACCCCACTGCATGCAATTCCCCTTCCAATGCTGACCCAGCACCTCTTTCCACATCCAAGGGTCACTCTGGGTCACACCTGCTCCTGTTGCTCTGAAAAGCCCCTTGGCCTCCTTGATGTTAACATCTCTCTGTTATGCAATGTATGCTGGGCTTGGCACACCCAAGCTGGGCCCGATTTAGCCCTTTCAGTTAAGCATGGTCACCCTTCTTACACCTCTCCTGGTAACAGTGCCAAGCTGGCTTCCCTTTTCAATTAGCTGCAGATTTCCATGGGAGCTGTCAGAACTGAGAAAATCTTTTTTGGAAATTTGGAATAAAATGAACTTGTCTTTGTTAGGAAGAATATCAGTTATTAAGATGAATGTACTGTAAAAATGTTGTTTTTATTCCAAGCAATCCTGGTAACTAGCAATATGGGATGCTTCAAAGATAAGGATATTTCAAAATTTGTATGACGGGACAGAAGCCATGAATAAAGTATACATTAGTAACAGATATTAAAGGTAGAGGTGGCTTCTCCCTGCCAGATCTGAAATTATATTACGTAGCCTCCTGTTTTTGCTGGATCCAGGAATGGATAAAATTTTAAAATACATATTTATTAGATTTGGAAGGCCCTGACAATAGATTTGGCTGGCATGTGTACTTATGGTATGAAAAGGCAAGAGTACCTCAAAGCTTTTGAAATCATATTGTAAGGAAAGCAATTTTTAAACTTTGGGAAAAATATAAAGGATTATTAGAACAAAAAACACCATGGTGGTTTTCTCTATTACAGGCAATATCAGGTGGGAAAATAAATATGGACACTAAATGGGCTACATATAGACAGTTCTTAATTGAATCAGAAAGCCAATTAAAATTGAAAGAATTTAACAAAGTTAGAGAGAATTTAACAGGTTGGTTACAATATTTTCAATAAAATGAAATATTCCGTATGACATTTCAACTTTTCAGAGAGAAATAGAAAATGATACTAAGTTAATATAAAAAATGTATAATCTGCTGCTGGAATGGGAAACGAAAGATGAAGATGTTAAATCAGTTATCATTAAATGGGCACAAGATGTGGGACACAATATTCAAATGGAGGGATGGGATAAACTATGGTAGAATGAGGTAAAATTTGAGTGGACAGGTGGGGTCCCCCCAAACCCCGGTGACCCGCGAGCGGAATAATGACTCAAGACAACGTGCTATGGAATTAAAATTGGCCACAACTTTATCAAGTTTGAGATGTAGGGAGACCTTGGCTCACACATTGGCTGTTTAACCTTCCCAGCCAAGCTAAAATAAGGCCAGACAGGCTTCCGGTCCGTCGCGCTGAGGAAAGAGGACACAGGGACTTTGCGCTCTGAAGTCCCTGGCCTCTCGGAGGGGGGGGAAGTCCGCAGAGCGAGCGGACTCCCCACAAAAGCAACGGGTAGAGAGTCCCGGTGACTTACGACCCAGCAGCTGCTCCGTTCCGCGAATCCTCTGTCAGTGTTTTGAAATAATATGCCGAAGCTTCTGACCTGCTTTGCCTGGCACAAAAGACTCCACGAAGAGTGTCCTTGTAGAGTATATTCTGCTTTTATTCTTAAAAGTCTTTAACTGCAGAACGACAGACATCAACACCACCAGCTTTCTCCAACCAACCAACCAAAGAACCCGACCAACCAACTAACATCCAGCAAACACCACTAACATATATACAGGTATTAGGTGAAATTAGGTGAAATTAGGTGAAAGGTTGCATGAGTCACTGCAGGCTGCTGACTCATGCTGACCCAGCTCCCCAGCATTAAAGAAACAGCGGCCAATTTTTAGCCGTGACACCCCTTCTGTTTCTTTAAATGCAAAAACTCCAACAGAAAAACAAAACATACATATACTATATACATAAACCCAGTTTTGTCATCAATTCCTAATGACATGTTGCTGGCAAAGGCTTAGTAAACAAATCAGCAATATTATCTTGTGATTGACAATACTCCAATTTGATTAACCCATTCTGTACACAATCTCTAACATTTGCATAACGGATGGCAATATGTTTTGATGTGGATTTCATTATTTCCGAGCCCGCTAATGCAATGCATGATTGACTATCTTCATACACTTGGATAGGCAAATCTACTTTACAATCTAGATCTTTTAGAATCTGTATAAACCACACGATTTCATTTCATGCTAGCGACAGGCTCCCATATTCTGCGTCACAGGATGAAGTTGCTACAAATCCTTGTTTCTTCGAACGCCATCCAATTATGGAATTGGCAAACAGCACAACCATTCCACTTGTAGATTTTCTGGTAGTTACACAGCTCCCCCAGTTTGCATCAACAAATACTTCTAGCCTCTCATCTTGTGTACTAGATATCTTTAAACATACACTTGCTGTCCCCTTTAGATATCGGATAAGCCTTTTCAAACCACACCAATCAACAGTACTGGGTTTAGATACACGTTGGCTCAGAACATTTGTAGCACATGCAATGTCTGGCCTTGACCACTGGCTTAAATACAGCAATGATCCTATTTTTGAGTGATACAACTCAGGCTGATCAAATTCATCACCACATACTATCTTTGTGAAATCTGGTATCATGGGAGTTTGAACTGGTTTGCAGTTTTCCATACCAAACTGCTCTATCAGATGATTAATTTTCTCTTTCTGGCTCAATAGAAAGCTTCCATCAGCTTCTCGCCTTACTTCTACTCCCAAGTAATTGCTTACAGGCCCCAAGGCTTTAAGCTTAAACCTCTTTTCCAGCTGACTAGTGAGCTTCTGGATTTCATCTGTGGAACTCCCTGCTACAAGCAAATCATCTACAAAGACTAAGAGCATTAGATATTTGTCGCCTGTCCCCTTGGTGTACAGGCAAGGATCAGCCACACTCTTTTTAAAAACTAGTTTTACAAGGGCTTGATTTAAACACTGGTTCCAAGATCTTCCACTTTGTTTGAGTCCATAAACAGCCTTTTTTAAACGCCAGACTGCACCATTTCTCTCTTCAAAACCTGGGGGTTGTTTCATTAACACTTCATGGTCTAAATTTGCATGCAAATATGCAGCATCAACATCAAAATGGTGGACTGCTAGTTTTCTTACAGCAGCAATGGAAAGCATTAAACGAAAAGTTTCACTCTTTAAAGTGGGAGAAAACACTTCATCATAGCTCTCCCCTTTAATCTGAGTGAACCCTCTGGCTACTAATCTGGCTCTGAAACGTGGCTCTCCAGATGCAAGGGTTTTTCTTTTGTAGACCCACTTGCATGACACCACTCTGCCACCAGGTGGCGGCACTATGACCTCAAACACTTTGTTACGTTTAAAAGAGTCCATTTCTTCTTTCATAGCTTGTTGCCACAAAGCACGTTCCCCAGGGGGTAAGTTTAAGACTTCATTATAACTTTGTGGCTCTACAGAATTCATATTACATGCTCTCACTCCTAGGGTCAAACGCTGAGGAGGTACACCCTTGTTTGAACGCTGAGAACGTCTAGGCAAAACTACTTCTTCCTGCTCACTTATCTCTGGCTCTTCTTCCTCTACCTCTGGAGAAGAAGTATCATCTATTGTCACATCTTTTGGGGAAATCTGTGCCTCCTCCTCATCCTGCTCCTGTGTTGCCAATGGCTGAGAAGAAGCCTCCTCTCTTACTTGCAGGGGCAGTAGGCAATCTGGATTCGCGTGGATCATGGTCCACCTGTCCTGGTCAGCGAAATCTGCGCTTCGTGACAAAACCACGCGTCCTGGGCGTAAATTGAAACGCCACCCTTTGCCATAGGACTGATATCCCACAAAACGCAGTCTCTGTGCTCTAGCACCCCCTTTTTGGCGCTGAGCTTTGGGGATATTTACATGTGCCCAAGAACCCCAATTATGGAGCATAGTCCACTCTGGTTCTTTCCCAAACAACACACGATAAGGAATATCCTTTATAGAGCTAGACCAGGTTCTATTAATCAGGAAGTTCGCTGTGAGGAAAGCTGCACCCCACAGCCTATGGTTATGACCTAATCCTGCATCCACTAGCAGACAGTCCTTTACTGATTGTATTGCAGCCCCACGTCTTTCACACAGACCATTTTCTGCAGGACTATAAGGGTTAGTTAAACGATGAGTGATCCCCTTACGTCTCAACCATGCCCCAAACTGTTTATTCAAAAATTCCCCGCCCCTATCTGTTTGCAACTGCACAACAGGACGATTGAAGAGCCTTTCAGCTTGGGCAACCCATTCTCTGAATGTGGGAAAACACTCTGATTTCTGTTTTAGCAAAAACAGCCAACTAAAACGTGATTTATCATCTATCACCAGAAAAGCATATCTGGCGCCCCCTTCAGTCTTCTGTGGAAAAGGGCCTATCACGTCACAATGGACAAGTTCTAAAACCTCTTTAGATACTCTGTCACTTTTAGAAGCCACAGGCTTCCTCTTAGATTTGGCCATTTTGCATACATTGCAGTCTAAGAAACAGTTAGAGCTTTTTACTTTTAGGTTCTTGCACACCTTTTGCATCTCTGAAAGCACACGAAAATTTGCATGACCCAGTTTCCTATGTAGTTCATGTATACACCCCTTATGAACTGGCAAATTCTCTTGAACCACCTGGGCTGCTTTAACAGGCTTGTCTTGCATTACATACAGCCCATTTTCTATCTTTGCATGGCCACATACCTGAGTTCCATTCTTTATCAGACAACCATCCTGCGTGAACTCAACACTATACCCTGCTTTAATCAAACAACTTACAGACAGTAAACAGTAGTCCAAACTGCTTACAAACAGAGTCTCTGGCAGAGTAGTGTTCAAACACTGCAGGAAACATGTTCCCTGGCCATTAATCTTGCTTTTATGACCATCAGCAAGATAGATAGAGTCTTTTCCATCGACTGGCTTTCCCAGGGTCTTAAAGTCCTTCTGATTGTTGCAGATTATGCTGCTGCTGCCGCCAGAGTCCAGCAACCACGTTCCTCGAGGTATCTTCCTCTCCTCTCGAGAAAATGCAAAACAAACTGAGCAGAACGCGTGTTCTTCTTCCCTGAAGAGAGCCCCTTCTGCTTACGTTTCTGTGTCGATTGCTGTCTCTGCTCCACGTCGTCTCCTGGAAGTCTTGCCCTGCATTGACGCTGGAGATGCCCTGGTTGGTTGCATCTAAAGCACCTCCTCACTGCCATGGCCAAGTCCAAATCTTGACTTTGCTCCTTTGGCAGATTCTGCTGCTGGCCCCCTCGGCTGTAACTCCTCCTCTGTTGGAGTTCAGCCTGTCTATCTGACCTTCTTTCTGCTTCCTCGGTCAATCTTCCAACCACATACTCAAGGGTCAGATCTCTGGGACGCATACTCTCCATGCTGTTAATCACGGGCATCCAGCTATCAGGCAAACTCGAAAGAATAATGTATGTTTGATCAGTTTCATCATAACGCTTACCTCTCTGCTGTAGTTGAAGAAACAGAGATTTCAGCGTTTGAAGATGAGTTGTCAAACTCTCACCTTCTTTCATAACAGTCCTGAACAGCCTTCTGGTCAGAGAAATGATGGTTCCAGCAGTTTCTCTGACATGCACTGCCTTTAATAAATTCCAGCACTCAACGCTGTGGTAGCATTTGCAACATGCAGTAACTGAGAGTTGCTCAAACACAGCATAATTTGGGTACGAGCCCTTTCATCCAGTCGTTTTTTATCAGCAGAGTCCCATCTTGAAACCTCAGTCTCAACACAGTCCCATAGTCCATCTCTCCTTAGCAACAACTCCATTCTTATTGACCAACTCAGCCAGTTGCTTTCTGAGAGAAGTTCAAAAGGAATGCCTCCCCCAATATTTACAACTTGGGAAGACTGGAAACCTGCCATCTCTGCTGGTGCTTGCTGAGCCCCTTCAGAAGGGCCTCCAGCAATCTCTCCAGACTCTCTCTGTAGAGTCTGACTGGATGATCCTGGCTGACACTCACCGGCTTCTAGCTGCTGCCTCTGTTGACCCTCAGGTTCCACCTGGCTCTGCAACCAATGTAGCCGCTCTGTGAGTCGCCTGCTGCGGTCCTGTAGTGAGTCAAGCTGCTCCAGTAGCCAATGCTGGGTGCCTTCTTGCCGCTCCAGCGTCGCTGCAGACAGTTACAGCTTGTCACGACTGCTCCAATGCACAGCCACTGGCTCAATACACCACCAGGACTCACCAGCTCCCTGCTGAGATGCTGTTAGTCGTTTTGCACTCTGCACATGCTCAGAAACACTGGGCCCATAACCTGTCAGTGTTTTGAAATAATATGCCAAAGCTTCTGACCTGCTTTGCCTGGCACAAAAGACTCCACGAAGAGTGTCCTTGCAGAGTATATTCTGCTTTTATTCTTAAAAGTCTTTAACTGCAGAACGACAGACATCAACACCACCAGCTTTCTCCAACCAACCAACCAACCAACCAAAGAACCCGACCAACCAACTAACATCCAGCAAACACCACAAACATATATACAGGTATTAGGTGAAATTAGGTGAAAGGTTGCATGAGTCACTGCAGGCTGCTGACTCATGCTGACCCAGCTCCCCAGCATTAAAGAAACAGCGGCCAATTTTTAGCCGTGACATCCTCCGCTGCCCGAGAGCTCAGTAGAGCGATCGAGAGCCAGCGGAGTGGAGTCGCGCGAGCCATTTTGGGATCCATTTTACCTCCGAGAAGCGAAGCTCCGAGTCTTCACCCGGCAAGCGGCGGATTCTTCCAAAAAAAATAAGAGACTGATACAAAGTAAGTAAAATCTATATTTGGACTTTTAAAAAATTAATCTCGAAAATAGGAGAGATTCTAAAAAAACGGAAGTCGATCTCTTCCTATTGGCTAATTGGGAGGCACATTAAATATCCTCAAGCCGAAAAAGGAAAAAAAAAGTTTTTGGATTGTGAACCCGAAAGAAAGAAAGACTTTTTCAACCCTTCTCAGCTCCCGAGTCCGGCACCCCTTGAGGTTTAGCATTAATAAAGGAAAAGTATTTTGACAGCTGTCAAAAGCTGTCAAAAGCTGCTAAGCTGCTAAAAGACTAAGGAAATTTATTGCGTTACTGTGGAAGTAAAAATTTGGAATTGGGACTGGACTTTTGATGGAGTTAAAGACAAAAGAGAAGATCAGCCAAGATGGAGTCGACCGTGTAAAAGCAAGGAATTTTCCAGCACTCTTTCCCCTCTATCTACTGCCTGTTTGCGGTTAAGAGAACTATGAAAACAAAGTATTCTCAAGCCTTCCAGGTGGCTGTGCTGAATTATCTACAAATATGGGAGGACATTTATAAGGAAAGACAACATCCTAATGTATCATCATTAGAAAAGGAGATTCAAGATCAGGATTTGGATAATTTTGACTTTGATAGTTTTGACTCTGAGACTGAGTATGAGGAGCAACAATTTGAGGACAAAGAAGAAGATGATCTGGACCATAAAAAATACTTGGTGGATGAGACAAAACAAGGATTTGAAAAAGAAGAACAGAGTGATAAGGAGAAAATTGAAATAAAGATCAATGGAAAGAAGGAACCTGGAGGGACTGAAATGGGGAGTTATGTCATTGAGGGAGAGGAAGGGCAGGGGGAGGGGGGATTGGGGGTATGGAGTTGCAAGGGGGAAAGAACTGGTGTGGGGTGAGAATTTTAGCTTAAAGGTTTTTTGGTTCTTGAATGACGGTTTCTGACATCTTGGCTTGCTTAAGGAATGCTGATCCAATTGGGGGAAAAGATATCGGGAGGGGGAAGGGAGAGTGTGAAAAAAATTGACCTTTCTGGAGGGAGGTATAAGAAGGGCTGAGGAAAGAATTTGTGGATTAATATGATGAAGTTTGTGTTTAGATAGGTGTTTGGGTAGAGAGCTGCCTGTATCTCTCTTATTACTCGGTGGCACCCAGTGGCAGGGGGTGCCCGGGGGGGGGAAGGGAGGGGGTAGAGGGAAACCCAGACACAAAAAATGGAACCTTTGAAGTGCTGGGCCCCACGAGTCCCTCTTGTGGCAGAGGAGGGCTCGTGGGAGGCCGGCAAGAAGAAGGAGGTGGATTAAGTTAATAGGGTAAGAATAAGATATTGAATTAGAGTAGAAACCCGCCATAATTAATTAGAGAAGTAAGGAAAATCAGGAGGAAGAGATTTGGGGAAGTCACTATTATAATGTTAAGAAATTAAGATTTGGGAAAATTTAATTTTCTTTTTCTTATTTCTTTTTTTCTTTTTCTTTTTTCTATTTTATTGTTTTGCTGCTTTGTTGCTGTTTTTTGATTGTTATGCTGAAGAATCAGCTGGGGGAAAACCGAGCCCCAGAGAACCTCCATCCCTGTCCTCTCAGTGGCAGGGAGGGGATGAGGGGGGAGGAAGGAGGGGGGAGGTCAAAACCCAGCTAAAAATGGACCCCTTTGGTTCCCAATGCCCACGGGCACTACTGGTGGCAGAAGTGGTCTTGTGGGTGGAGGGAAATTGAAGGGACAGAGTCTACATTGTATGTTATGTTTGTCTTCTTTGTATTAAAACCAATAAAAATTATTTAAAAAATAAAATAAAATAAGGCCAGACATTGAGGTGGAAAATGAGCATTTGGCGCAGAGTTATCCTGCCTTCATTGTAGCTCAAATGTAAACAGTTCCTATCTGCGTTTCTGGCATTTCATTTCCTTCTGACCCACTGCATCCAACTCCCCTTCCTTTGCCCTCCCCAAGCCCCTGTAATTGAGAATCACACCATGTATGTGATAAAATAGACTCTAGTTCAGCTTGTCCACACCTCCCCACGCCTCTGTAATTGAGAATCACACCATGTATATGAAGAAATAGACTCAAGTTCAGCTCATCTTGTGCCGGAATAACAAATATTTGGTCCATTGAGGTACCTCAGGACTCTCTTGGTTTTTGTTTTTTGTTGTTGTTTCTCCTCCGAGCAACTGATTCAGCAAAGCCAATATTAGCTCCTGATAAAGGCTGCAATACTAAACCCAATTAAGTAACTTGGTGGGTGGGGTTGGCTACATGCTATGTAATCCAATGCAGCTGTTTTCTGAGCAGCCATAGGACTGCAGATCACCACATTGTCAACTTGGGAAGTGTGCCTCATATGATTACAGCTGCTACCTGGGAGGAAGCCACATAAAGGTTAGTCTTTTTGCTGCTCCTTTGGCTTGGTCAAGGACGCTGCAGCCTCCTGCTACATTTAGATCTCCCCACCTTTCCTTCAAGGAGTTCAAGGTGACATCCCTAGTTTTCCCCACTTCGACTTTATTCTCACAATAAGGTCATTCTCACAATGAGGTAGGTTTGGATGAGAGTTGGTGAATGGCTCAAGGTGAGCTTCACGCAGAACAATCCTGCTGTTCTGTTTTTGCTGTGTCTCCACAGGTATGTGGTCCCTTGCCCTCAAAGCTTTCTGTTTCTGGATTCTCTGATTCTTAGTATCTCTGTGATTCCATTTCCCTTCTGTGGGAAACTCCTCATTGTTCATTTTCTTTCTCTTGGATTCCCATTGATTCCTTTCTCGTGCTCCTTAACTTTTCTTCTTCAGGCTCTACCTATCCTCGTTCAGCATTACTACTGTACTTGATAAATTTCCCTGAATTTCTCTATATTGTTATTACAAATAATTCATTTTTTGAAGTGATTTCTTTAGTGAGCTTCTTGGGAATTTTTGCCATTCCCTTTTGTTGACTTTGGCACAAAAATGGCTCCTAAAATGTGGCTTGCATGTGACGCTTCTTTGTTAATGTGTTTCTGTATTTTAAGAATATCCAAATGGGCTCACTTCAGCAAGAGAGTTTTCCCTAAACCACCAGCTCTCTTCTGATTAATTTGTTGGATTTTTTGAATAGTCAAGTTACTTTAGAGCCGGTCTATTGTAAATACTGTCTCTTTAAGAGAAACAGGTTCCGGTGTTTCTGTTAATTGCCCACAGGCGTGGACTCTGCTCCTTGTATATAAGGCTCTGCCAGAAAGCCTTCTGTGTCTCTTAGTTAGATCTTTCAGTTTGATTCATCTCATAGTAGATCACTCTCTCAGTTGTTCTCAGTTTAAGAGATTCCTTAGTTGAATCTTAGTATGATTGCTTAGTTATAATGCTGGTTTGCTGTTAATTCTCGGGTAGTTTAATGGGAGTTTTTTGGGAGTTTGTGGGAGGTTTGTAATGTGGGAGAAAGCATTTATCTTTAGTTTAAAGTCTCTTTAGATTCAGTTTGTTTTTCAGTTAAAGAAACCCAACTGTTTGTATTTTCATCTGCATACTTTTACAAGTATGCAGCTAGTAATGGGTTTCATATAAGGGAAATAATACCCTATGCTCTTGGTGGTGTTTTCTTAGCCAGGTCAACTTCTGACTGCATATACTCTGCATGAAGTGTACTTTAAAGGGCCGCTGTAAACTGGGATATATGATTTAGATTAAGCAAGTTTCAATACCCGGTTTTCTCCAATATTATTCTTATTATATATATTTTCCAATATAATTGTCTCCAATAACTTGTTAATTGTGCATTTCCAGACACCAATTGATTTTACCTCACTTGTCATGTTTTGATAGCACTTTTCCCTCACATAGACAAAGCCAATAATTTCCAGTTTCTTCCTTCCTCCTGCACTTGTGAGAAAGAAATGCCTTTCCAATTTTGCCTTTCCCACAACATCTCTGACCTCAGTCATTTGCAAAGTTCATTGGCATTTATCTAGACTTATTTATTGGCAATTCATTTTCAGTGAATTCTGATTAAAAGGGCCACAAGCAGAGCGCTCTTTATTCCAACAACAACTTGCTCATCAGAGGAAGACTGTGAGGTCTCTGACAGACACAGTAAAGAACAATGAATGCGACAGAAGAAGCTGAAGCTCTGAAAATGTTATTTCTCAATCAGCATGCATTTCTAATTCCAAAGGTAAAAGTATTGTCTGCAAAATTTAATACTTGCAAGGAGTTTGAAACTTTCAGCTTGTAAATGGTTGTATAGAATCAGAAATGCCTTTAAATGGCAAAGAAAATATTAGGGTTATAGAGGTCAACCCAGCACCAACAAAGGCAGAAACCTCTGGTGTTGTCACTTGAATGTTTTGATACAAAAATGAGAGGAACTGTGAGTCTATGCATGAGCCCCATAGCACAAGTGGGATACAGCAATAATTTAAAATTAACTTGCTTAAAACTCCTATGTCCTACTTTTATTTCTGCACTTCAAATGGACTTGAACTGCATTATAATCTTTTTGTGTTTCAAAAGAATCTTGTTCCTTTTTGAAAAGTCAATAACTATGGACCATTTTGAACTCTTTCCTTTTGTACTCCATCACCCTTTTTGCATCCAGATTATGTTCACTGCCTCTGATCTTGGTGTATTCGATCTGCTGATGGAATCCAAGGAACCATTGACTTCAGTGACTATTGCCGAACGTCTGGGTACCAGTCCCTTTGGGATGGAGAGACTGCTGGATGCCTGTGTTGGCTACAAGTTCCTGCAAGTGGAGAGGAAGGACAACCAAAGTATTTCTTCTTTATTTGGAAATTTAACCAATACTATAAAGTCAAAATACCATTAGAAAATCAATTTCGGTAAATAACTTTAAACCATCAAGCCAGCAACTGAACAGAATAGCATCCAAATAAGCCTAGGGAAACATCTGAGGTTTGGGAGACATTTGAAGCACATGGAGCTTCCCATATCTCTCTTTGGGGAGCATTCCAGAGAGCAGGTGCTGGACCCAGAAAGGGCTTTCCCCCCAATAGGTTTGCAGATGACAGTCTCCTTTCATGATTGTAAAGGGTGAGATGGAGAGATGGTCTGTTAGTTGTGCTGGTACCTAGTTGTTTACAAATGTCAGTGAGAAAGCTCAGTAGCAAACAGACAGCTAGTGCAGGTCACTAAGCACCAGTGCAGCTCAGGACATTCAGAGTCTGTCTTCCTGACTTAGATGTTAAAATGAAACGAAATTGCCTGCTGTTCATAGATTTCTAATACAGTACTTAGTTCGCTCCAGATCTCAGAATGGCCACTCCTAGTGGCTGCTTTTGGCATTTTCGGCCATGTGGCAGCTTTGCACCCTGAAGTTCCACTGCCAGCATACGTTTTTCTGGAAGAGAAGCTGGAGAGTTTCAGTCTCGGTGTTGCACTTTTTTACATTGAGGGCAGCATGACGTGGAATCCTAGAAATGTGACGTTTGCTCCATTATGCTTGTTTTAAGCATTTTGTCCCTGCAGAACTGGGGAGGGAAAGGGGTTTTGCACAGAGGTGTCAAAACGTTAATCTTTTGTCCCCTTCATTTTAAGCGCTTTATGGAAACACCAACCTTGCCAATCTCTACCTTGGCAAAAGAAGCCCAAAGACTCAGTATTATTCTTTGAAGTTCAATACTGAATTTACTTATATGAGAGCACAACACCTAGCTGATGCTGTGAGGTGAGGAGATTGAAAAAAACTCACAGACGTTACAAATAAACAAACCTGTGATTGGTAGGCACAGCTTTTGACAACAAATGTAATTGTGTGTGTAGTAAACTTTCTTCAATTGTTTGTTGAAGAGACTGAAATTTAATTATGTAGTTACGATGCTCATTCTTTCTTAAACTAAAACAAATATTCTATTTCAGGGAAGGAGAGGCTCAGACGTATAGAATAAATGACATTTCTACAAAAAATTTCTATGAGGCTTTTTACAGGTACAGAAAATTTGTATTGTTCTAGATCTTGTTTCTTTTTAAAGAATGGGCAAAGCTTTCCCTTTGCAATCTGTGTGAAACCTATTGCTAACTTTTCTAGCCAGTGTTGCTTTCTCCCCTCTCTGATAGTTATCTTTAATGATATTGGCAGCTCCCTTACTGCATGCCAGACTTGGAAACCTGGTTCCCCCTCCCCCATTTAAGCATGATGTCTACAATTAGATTCCTTGCTATCAGGTCTTGCATTACACAAACTACATAGGAGGCAACTCCTGGGGGCTGTGGGAGCTTCAGCCCCCACAATAAAATACTTGAGGGGGCAGGTCCCCCCCCCAAGTTGATGTTTTTGAAGTCCCATTCAAATGTTGTGTATGAACTGCATCATGTGATTAGTTATCATGCGATCACTCTATATTTTATTCAAGTTGGCACCCTAACAGACTAGTTGTGAAGACCCTGCCTTGTTTGCCTCCAGTATTTTCCTATGTTGAAGCAGAACTGCTTCCAGTCATAGCAAATAGCCATTTCTGAGTCTTTTCACTGCTTCAGGGCAGTTTCCCACAATCCAGAGGCCAATGTGTGCTCAGACATATCAACAGACATCCCCACTTGCTCACTATGGGGGAATCCTGTACAGGCATTAGAGGCCCTGCCCTTTTTAACAGTTCCTGGAGTGATAGTTGGGGAAATAGTTGAGAAAGAAGGTTTGAAACATGTGGACAGGGGCTACTGATGAAATTCAGCTGCCAATAGGCAGCTTTTGCCATGGCCAAACTTATCCTTGGGCAAAAACCAGTCACTAAAAAAATGGAGTTAAGGAAAAATGTGTAAAGAGAATTCAAAGTTATTTATTGCAATTGAAAACATATCATAAATAGTAGTGCAATATGAGATTGATATATAATATAATATAATATAATATAATATAATATAATATAATATAATATAATATAATATAATATAATATAGCATAATAAAATAAAATAAAATGAAATGAATATAATTATATATGTGTGTATGTGTAAACTAGCAATATCCGTTGGTTTCCACCTTTCACCAAAACCTCTTGAGCGATAGCGATGAAATCTGGACACAGCGTCACATGCCATTATGCGAGTGTTCCTAGCTACATGGGGTATACAAATGTCACACCTGTGCAAGGTAAAACCCTGTTTTAGGGACCTAAAAAGTCACCCAAGAGACCCTGTCGAGCATGCTGGGAAAAGAACCAGGTTACAAAACATCACCCTCTAGTGGCAGATGCACTGGTACTGTAGCTAGAAAACCTTTCCTCTCCACAGCACCTCAGCTCGCTGTTACAAACTAGGCCAAATGGAAGTGGGGATTCGTCTGGGTGGGGGTTGGGGGGAGGAGGGGTCGGGAAATGTCATGGATCAGGACAGGGTGGGGGGAATCATAGGGATGAGCCAGGGGTGGGGGGGAGGAAGGAACGGGATACGTTATGGACCGGGACAGGGTGAGGGGAATCGCAGGGATGAGCCACAGCAACGCGTGACCGGGCCAGCTAGTAATAATATAATATAATATAATATAATATAATATAATATAATATAATATAATATAATATAGTAGCTGACCCGGCCACGCGTTGCTGTGGTTCTTTCCTGTGATCCCCCCACCCCACCCTGTACCGATCCATGACGTATCCTGCTCCTCCTCCCTCCACCCCGGCTCATCCCTGTGTTTCGGTAGGATACCCTTCCCTCTGTTGTCCCTGGGTAGTGTTGGCCCCTCCCCCCTGTATCTCCATACCTTGGCCCCCACCCTTCGAAAAAGAACTGTTTGGTTCTGGGTTCTATTTCCCAGCATGCACTTTTGTCTGAGCCCTCTGTTGTCCCCTCCCCCCTGTATCTCCATACATTGGCCCCTGCGCACGCACCGTGAACATTTCTATATATTTAGATTAAGGATCGGGGGTGATGAGGCGCCCTGGGACCCAGAGAACTACTTAAAGATATATTACTTGAAAAATGAGAAGTCAGTCCACTTCAACCCTTCCTTTTGTATGGGGTCCTGAATGAATGCTTAATAATTCCTCAGGACGACTAGTGATATAGGCTTCTGCCCATCTAATGAATACACCCGGACCCCTCCATGTGTAGCATTATTAAAATCAGTGCCTCCACTGACATGTAGAGGAGCGGGTTTGAAGAGGGGTGGTTTCTCCTCCCCCCTCCTCTAAGTGGTCATATATTGGAAACCACAGCCTGTAGAATTGTTACATTTTTAATAACACATTTGGCCACCAATGGAAACATAGATATGCAATGTTTATCCAGATGGAATTCAGATGGAAGAGTTTGGGCATACTAAACAGCCATTAGCTGAGTTCTTAACAATGTCATGCCACACACAACAGAGTTAGAAGAAGCCTTATTTGTCCAATTCACTGGCACAGATGTGACCACAAGGGAAATGAATTTTGTCAAAGGAAATAAATAAATAAACACTGAGGTTTTGAAATACTGGTGAGATGCACAGCTACAGTAAATGATGTATTATTATTATAATTAGTAGCAGTAGTATTTAGATTTGTGTATGGATTATGGATACATCCCATCATGATCTGTCCACTGGTATCAATGGGAATAAAAGGATGAGGCCAAAGAAGGGAAAGGAAATCCACACACAACTAAAAAACAACAGCATTATGTGGAATATGGCTCCTGTCTATAACTATCCTCTGTTCATAGGTATCTCCTCTGTTAACTGACAATTCAATTTTGAATTACTAGAACAGAGAGCGGCTTGCGAGAATTCATGGAGTTTATGCGTGAGATGTGGAGTCTGTGTGGTCGAGTTGTGTTGAATGCATTTGATCTCTCTCATTTCCCACTCGTTTGTGATGTGGGAGGTAAGTACTATAAATTATCACATGTCTTCCTATGCTGGCATTCCAAAATCATAAGGCTGCTGTTGTAGAACAGGAAACATCCCTCCATCCCATTTTCCCCTGAGCTGTAAGCACTGTCGTCGCCGTCATCATCATCATCATCATCATTTGATCTGTATGCCACCTTTCCACAGTTAAAACAATGGTCAAGGTGGCTTATAATATGAAAAGATTCACAAAATTACAAATATAGCAAAGTAGTAATAGAAATAAATAAAACACATTACTTAATGAAACTGAACAATTTCCACAAAAAAATAAAGATACAAAAAGTTAATATCAGTTAATATCAGTAACAACAGCAAAAACTCCCAACAAAACTTTCCCCCCAAATACCCCAGTTCTTGCTGAGCAGCAGCCGCAGCAGCAGTCTTTAGGAGGACTGTCAGGCCCCACCCTGGGCCAGGTGGAAAGAGGCAGGAACGGGGGCCCTAGGCACTCAGCGGAGGAGTCAGTGGGTTAGGTGGGGAGAAGGGCAATAGATGACTTCAGCTCAAATGAGAGAAGTCTCAATTAGGTCCACTGAAAAGAAGTGTGTTGGCCACGCCTGCCTGGCAAACTCTCATATTCCTCTGGACTGTATTTTCATTGCTCCTGCTAAACAGGATAGAATTGCAGCACAAGGTTTTGCTTTGTGTTGTGCAAGTACAATATTGTCCTCTCACCCCCTAATAACCCATGACCCAAACTCTGAACTATCCCATCCTCAGAACTGCAAAAGTGGCACATACTTACCACTGAATGAAATGACTGGATGTCCACCTATCTGGTGTGCTATCTTAAAGATATGCGCAGGAATTTTGGGGAAAAGCTTTGATATGCACAACATGTTCATTTTCCCCATTTGGTTCTCCCCTTAAGGATGTAGTGGTGCCCTGGCAAAGGAATATATTTCATTGTATCCAAATTCTAAAGTGACCATTTTCGACCTACCTGAAGTAGTGGAAACAGGAAAGAAGCATTTTGTCTCTTCAGAGGAACACCGGATTACTTTTCATGGAGGTAAAATGTTCTTTTATCCTACAAAGGTTCCATCATTTTTCCGCTAACAATGGAATAGAAGACAGCCATGCACTAAGCAGGGATTGAGAATCAGTGACCCTTTAGTTATGGTTGGACTACAACTCCCATCATCCTTGACCATGCTGACTGGGGCTGGTGGGAGCACATACATTGTTGAACTATAGAACTCACTCCCACAGGAGGCAGTGAAGGCCACCAATTTGGATTGGAATTAGGCAAATTCCTGGAGATAAGTCTATAAATGACTACGAGCTGTGATGGTTATGCTCTGCCTCCAGTCTCTGTAAGAATAATAATGATTTCACCATGGAATTCTACTCAATATTGATCCAGATCAGATTCCAGTATATAGTCCTCAGATTAAAAACTTTAACACGTTGCAGGATTTCCAAAAAAATAGACCAGAGGCAATTGTCTTTAATCCAGCAGAGCTTTACTGCTACTGAAGGCAAATGAGCATAATGGTCACAAATCCAATACATTCAGGATTGGCACTGTCCATAAGAAATCCATTTGCAGCAGACTTAACTTAAAATTACAATCAATAACTTATAATAAGCATAACCTTAACATTATATTATACTATGTACAGAACACCACACCAGAGGGAAAAGAGATAGAAAGTAAAAGTGAATCTCGGGCTCCTTCTGACCATACTTTTATAGTCACCATGACATTGACAGAAAAAGATAAGAGAGCCAGTTTAAAGCAGCTGTACTCATCTTCTCTGAAGGAATAACCCAAACACCATGAACCTTCTGAATGTTTCTTTCACACAGAGAAGCTTCCAGAACCCTCCTGAATTAATTAGAATAGGAAAGATCTCTACACATCAGATCAATACTTTCTACCCTAAGAAATACAAAATTAAAACTCTACTCGTTTTATTTCAGGTGATTGTTTTAAAGACCCAATTCCAGAAGCTGACTTGTATATTTTGGCTAGGATCCTGCACTGCTTTCCAGATGAGAAGTGTGTGCAACTGCTAACTAGACTGCACAAAGCCTGCAAGCCTGGTAGGTGCATGGTGTCCAAGGTGTTTCCTGTGGGAACTGATTTGCATTCCAAGGTGCTTGGATTTCCCCACGGCCCCTTCCCCTTATGTCTGTGTGCCACTCAGGCGCAGCTGCATTTCTTTTTTTATATATTTTTTAAAAAATCTTTATTAATTCACATTAAAATCCATACAAAAAAGAAATACAAATTTCAATTATACAATAATAAATAAAATAACTTCCAAACTTTTACACATCGCTTTACTTTGAGTTTTCCCCATTACTTGCGTTACTCTTCCCTGAAACAAAACCTGATTTTTAATTCCCTCCTCATCAAATTTCCCGATAAAATCCCTTGTGGCCAGCTAGTCCAAACAGATCACCAACTCTGTTTTGATATCTTTTTTCTTAAAATATTCTTCTACATATTCCCATTTCTTTTTAGAACTTTGTTTCGAATTATTCCTAATTGCCGCCGTCATTCTATCTAGGTTCATAAATTCAATTAATTTTAACTGCCACTCTTGAATTGTGGGTATCTCTTCCTTTTTCCATTTTTGACCGATCAGCAGTTTTGCTGCCGCACAGGAGTGAAGAAAAATATCTATCCTGTCTTCTGGGAGGTTTCCAGGTATCAGACTCAATAGAAAATATTCTGGGTTTTTTTTAAAGGTAACCCTTTACATTTTTTTCAATTCCTCGTAAACCTCTCCCCAGAATTCCTTAATCTTTTCACATCCCCACCAACAATGTATATAATTTCCCCCTTTATTTTGGCATTTCCAATAATTGCTTGCTTCGTTTTTGTATATTTTGGCTATCCTTTCCGGTGTTAAATGCCACCTGTAAACCATTTTTAACATATTTTCTTTTATTCCGGTACAGGCCGTAAACTTCATTGTGATTCTCCATAATTTATCCCATTGGGCTTTGTAAATTGGCCTTCCTAGATCTTGGGCCCATTTAACCATCACACATTTTATTTCTTTGTCCTTCAGCTCCCACTCCAAAAGAAATTTGTAGATCTTTGACAATGGTTTAACAGTATTTTCAATTAAAATCTCCTGTGATTTAGATTTCTCTTTCCCAAAGCCTATTTTTTGTGTTCTTGAAATAAACTTTGCAATTGGAGATATTGTAACCAACTCGTACAACTTAATTTAATTTGATCATAAGATTTTAACACTAATTGTTCTCCATCTTTTTCTATTAAATCTTGGTACGTTAACCATCTCCCATTCTTGCTTCCACCTCCCATTGACGTCATCTCCAATGAAGAGGCCCACCACGGTACTTTAGGCTCTATTAAATCCTTAAATTCCTGCCAAACCTTAAGAATTGACTTTTTTATTACATGGTCTGAGAATAGTTTAAGTTTCTTCCTATCTTCTTGTAAGAGATATGTATGCCACCCAGTTACATTTCTAAAACCTTCCACTTCTAAAATTTCTTCATCTTCCAATACCAACCATTCCCTAAGCCAACAAAAACATGTGGATGCATAATAAATCCTAAGATCCGGGACCCCCCATCCTCCCCTTTCTTTAGCATCTGTAAGCAATTTGTATTGGATCCTTGCCTTTTTCCCTAGCCAAATGAAATTGTTCAAATCTCTTCTCCAATTGTCAAATATCTCCTTTCCCCCCACTATAGACAACATTTGAAACAGGAATAGGATCCTAGGCAATATTACCATCTTAATCGTAGCTATTCTACTTGAGAAGGATAAATTTAAATCTTTCCATCTTTCCATCTCCTTTTTAGTCTCCCTCCATATTTTCCCATAATTATTTTCAAAAAGCTCTATTTTATTTGCGCTAATCTCAATTCCCAAATATTTAACTTTTTTGACTATTTCCCATTCCGTTAATGTCCCTAAACTTAACATTCCTTCCTTCCTTATATTTTTGACTAATATTTTTGTTTTCCCCCCATTGATTCTAAGCCCTGATACTTCTTCAAATGTTCTTAAAATCTCTTTTAGATTCATAATCGATTCCTTTGGTTCCTCTGTCATCACTATCATATCGTCAGCAAAGGCATTGATTTTATATATTGTCTTTTTGACTCTAATTCCTCTAACTTCCTTGTTTTCCTTGATATCGTCCAGCAAAGACTCAATAGATAATATAAATAATAACGGGGATAGGGGACACCCTTGCCTTGTTCCCTTTCTTATCTCAAACTCCTCCATCACCTCCCCATTTAAGATTAATTTTGCAAATTGTCTATCATAAATCGAATTAATTCCTTCCAAAAAATTCCCCTTAATTCCTATTTTAGCTAATGATTTCTTCATAAATTCCCACGATAGAGAATCAAAGGCTTTTTCAATATCAAGGAAAACAAAGGCAGCCCCTTTGCCCGGCGTCCAATCCAAATATTCTATCAAATCCAAGAGGATCCTCATATTCCTAGCCATCTTTCTTCCCGGCAAGAATCCCTGTTGGTTCTGTCCTATGATCCTGTTCAGAATTCCTTTTAATCTATTGGCAAGGATCTCGGCAAATAATTTATAATCAACATTAAGGAGTGAGATAGGTCTGAAATTCCCAACTTGCTTAAACTCTTCTTCATCCTTCGGGATCAGTGTAATATAAGCCTCTTGCCATGATCTTGGCACTGGCCCTCCTTCCATAGTTCTATTGACTAATTTCTGATACACCCCTCCAATCTCTTCCTTAAATATTTTAGAATGCTGGCTGGACAGGCCGTCTGTCCCAGGTGACTTACCCACCTTTGCTTTCTTAATAGCCTCATAAATTTCTTGCAGAGACACTGGCTTATTTAATAAATCTTTTTCTTCTTCCATAATTATTTTCCCCCTTTTCCCTAGAAAATTAGTTTCTAACTTATTTTCATTAATATTCCCTTTCCCATATAATTTTTTATAATAGTGTGTAAGACGTTTTTGTATATCCTCCGATCTTGTCAATTTCCCCCCTTTATCTATTATGCCCGTGATCAATCTTCCTTTCTGCATTTTCCTTAATTTCCATGCAAGTAATTTCCCTGCCTTCCCTCCCCATTCAAATGTTTTTTGTTTACTCCATCTTATTTTATTCTCAATTTCTTGACCCACTAATACTGATAGCTCTTTTTGCAAGATTTTTATTCTCATCACTAGGGCTTCGTTCCTTGGGTTGCTTGCCAGATCTCTTTCTTTCTCCTTGATTTGTCCCTTAATTTCCTCCATATTTTTTTCTCTTTCCCTTCTAACTTTGCTTTTCTGTTGAATA
Source organism: Zootoca vivipara (assembly GCF_965207765.1). Classification (NCBI taxonomy): domain Eukaryota; kingdom Metazoa; phylum Chordata; class Lepidosauria; order Squamata; family Lacertidae; genus Zootoca; species Zootoca vivipara. The sequence goes on along the minus strand of NC_142587.1, from coordinate 29,304,003 downwards.
TACAGGCCTTGGACAAAGGCCTTACTCGCATCCCATGTTGTTGTTGTTAGATCTACCTCTTCTGATACATTATTCTTAAAAAACTCTTTTAATAATTCCTTCATTTTTTTGACAAATGCCTCATCGTTCAAAATTCTTTCATCCATTCTCCATCTATTAAACTTCCTATTCTTCCCCTTAATCTTTATCATTATTGGGTTATGGTCGGTAATTGATTTAGTCTTTATTTCACTTTTAACCACTTTTTGTAATATACCAGGGGTGGACCATATCATATCAATTCCTTTATTTCTTGAGCTTCTGATCCTAGGACACCTGGGAAAAGTAACATGCTGCTTTGTAATATGTAATGATACATCTCTATGTCCTTTTCTGAAACAGGTGGTGGAGTTCTAGTAGTGGAAATAGTTCTCAATGAAGACAGAACAGGGCCATTGGAAGCTCATATATACGGTATGCTTATGCTGCTTTGTACTCAAGGGAAAGAACGGACCCCGTCAGAGTACAATGCGCTCCTCAGTGCCGCTGGCTTTAAGGAGATTCAGCAAAAGAAAACAGGCCTCTTTGATGCCATTTTAGGAAGACAATAACATTGACCAAGAACATTCAGTGAGCGTCGTGACTGAACAGATATATTTCTGCCCGATTCTTTGTAGCCATAACTGAACATACTTAATCGCTTTACTTTTATTGTTGTTGCAAATCCTCACCATGTGGAAATATCTCCTCCACCCCCTTGCTTATCATTATGGTTGAACACTGAGAAGCTAAAATAATAATAAAAATTGTTATCGTACATGTTAACCACCGTTGTAAGTAGTTATTACCTTCATTTCCCTGCTTGCCTTTTTTTCTACGAGCACATGAGCCAAACCAGGAAAAAGAAAGAGGTTGTATCCCATATTGCCTCAGGTTATGTATGTATGTACGTATGTATGTATGTCTTCATAGCGCCCAGGATGGTTGCCCCAGGGGGCGTGGAGGGCAACATGAGATGGACGCAGCAGGCCGGGAATGCCTCCTTCCAATCAGTCCAATTGGAGGGGTACAAGACTGTTGCTTCTTCCTCATTCCCTGCCAGCCCCACATTGCTTTGTAAAGCTGGGGTGTGGGTTCGGATTTACAAAGCATTGAGGGGCTGATAGGGACCAGGTGAGGAGCAAAGTGCTCCCTCAGAAAAACTGCACCTGGGGCAATGGTCCCCCTCAGTCTGCCCACGCTACGCCTCTCCCGGAGTGAAACTGCTACATCCACAAGTACTGAAGACATTCACTCCAATTCATTTGAGTCTAGCTAAAGACAATGATTTGCAAGTGTAAATTCGCTCAGCACTACCAAGTCGGTTTCTTTCATGGCCTATCATAGCTATCCAAAACAGGTTCGTGTCCTTATCCGTGTAGCACGAATCTGAATGGTTCCTATCTGTGTTTTTAGCATTCCATGACCCTCTGACCCCACTGCATACAATTCCCCTTCCAATGCCCACCCAGCACCTCTTTCCACATCCAAGGGTCACTCTGGGTCACACCTGCTCCTGTTGCTCTGAAAAGCCCCTTGGCCTTCTTGATGTTAACATCCCTCTGTTATGTAATGCATGCTGGGCTTGGGACACCCAAGCTGGGCCCTATTTAGCCCTTTCAGTTAAGCATGGTCACCCTTCTTACACCCCAAGTTCCCTCCCAGTAACAGTGCCAAGCTAGCTTCCCTTTTCAGTTAGCTGCAGATTTCCATGGGAGCTGTCAGAACTGAGAAAATCTTTTTGGAAATTTGGAATAAAATGAACTTGTCTTTGTTAGGATGAATATCAGTTATTAAGATGAATGTACTGTAAAAATGTTGTTTTTATTCCAAGCAGTCCTGGTAACTAGCAATATGGGATGCTTCAAAGATAAGGATATTTCAAAATTTGTATGATGTGGCAGAAGCCATGAATAAAGTATACATTAGTAACAGATATTAAAGGTAGAGGAGGCTTCTCCCTGCCAGATCTGAAATTATATTATGTAGCCTCCTGTTTTTGCTGGATCCAGGAATGGATAAAATTTTAAAATACATATTTATTAGATTTGGAAGGCCCTGACAATTCAGTGTTTCTCACATTTTAAGACGTCCCTATAAAATAAGCCATGGCACGATTTTCATGCATTGAAAAAATATAAGACATACCCCGAAAATAAGCCGTAGTGCTACCATATGTGAGCTCTACTCGGTGAAGAGGACAAAAGTAGCATTTGCGGTGGAGAGGAGAGGAAGGCACGAAGAAGAAAAGAGCGGCGATTAAAGATGCTGCCTCATGAATGACCTCCGTGTGCCTCTCTTTTTCTGCCCCTGTGCGTCTCTTTCTCCCCCTGTGCACCTCTCTTATTCTCCCCCTGTGCGCCTCTTTTTCTCCCCCTGTGCGCCTCTCTTTTTCTCCCCCTGTGCGCCTCTCTTTTTCTCCCCCTGTGCGCCTCTCTCTCTCTCTCTCTCTCTCTCTCTCTCACACACACACACACACACACAGGCCACCTCTCGCTTCCCCCCACCTTTTCCCCCTTCCATTCTACCGGTATGTGCCCAGCCATGAGTTGCCTGTTGATTTCCTCTTGATGGCCGAGACAGAGAGCGAGGCAGGAAAACTGCAGCTACAGTAGGAAAGTGGTGAGCTCTCGCAGACACGCGGGTGGGTTTTTAAAAAACTGACATCCCCTCCCATCTCGTTTTGCCGAGAGACCCAGACAACTTGCATTCCTAGGCTTCAAAGGTTATGCATATGAAAGAAGAGATTAAGGAGATGGATGAAGACAACTTCCTATTATCACCTTGCCTTTGTCCTGAAAGGTAGAAACCTTATTGTAGCCATGAGATCTGGGCATCAAAGGAAAGTACTTAACAGCTATTTGTTGTTGTTGTTGTTGTTGTTGTTGTTGTTGTTGTTGTTGTTGTTGTTTAGTCGTTTAGTCGTGTCCGACTCTTCGTGACCCCATGGACCATAGCACGCCAGGCACTCCTGTCTTGCACTGCCTCCCACAGTTTGGTCAAACTCATGTTCGTAGCTTCGAGAACACTGTCCAACCATCTTGTCCTCTGACGTCCCCTTCTCCTAGTGCCCTCAATCTTTCCCAACATCAGGGTCTTTTCCAAGGATTCTTCTCTTCTCATGAGGTGGCCAAAGTATTGGAGCCTCAGCTTCACGATCTGTCCTTCCAGGGAGCACTCAGGGCTCATCTGCAGTGAGCACTCATCTGCAGTGATCAAGGAGCCCAAGAAAGTAAAATCTCTCAGAGAAATAAACACAGCCAATTGTACAGCATCTGTAAAATCCATATAAAAATCATTTCCCTGTTATGATCCAGCCCCCGAATAAGACACCCCCCGAAAATAAGCCATAGGCTTGTTTTCTTGATTAAAATAAATATAAGACGTGTCTTAAAATGTGAGAAACACGGTAGATTTGGCTGGCATGTGTACTTATGGTATGAAAAGGCAAGAGTACATCAAAGCTTTTGAAAACATTATAAGGAAAGCGATTTTTAAAGTTTGGGAAAAGTATAAAGGATTATTAGAACAGAAAACACCATGGTGGTTTTCTCTATTAGAGACAATATCAGGGGGGAAATTAAATATGGACACTAAATGGGCTACATATATAAAGATCTTAATTGAATCAGAAAGCCAATTAAAATTGAAAGATTTTAACAAAATTAGAGAGAATGTAACAGGTTGGTTACAATATTTTCAATTGAATGAAATATTCCGTATGACATTTCAACTTTTCAGAGAGAAATAATAGAAAATGTTACTAAGTTAATATAAAAAAGGTATAATCTGCTGCTGGACTGGGAAACGAAAGATGAAGATGTTAAATCAGTTATCCTTAAATGGGCACAAGATGTGGGACACAATATTCAAATGGAGGAATGGGATAAACTATGGTAGAATGAGGTAAAATTTGAGTGGATAGGTGGAGTCCCCCCAAACCCCGGTGACCTGACCCCCGAGAGGAATAATGACTCAAGACAACGTGGTATGGGATTAAAATTGGCCACAACTTTATTAAGTTTCAGATGTAAGGAGACCTTGGCTCAGGCATTGGCCGTTTATCCTTCCCAGTCCCCAGCCAAGCTAAAATAAGGCCAGACATTGAGGTGGAAAATGAGCATTTGGCCCAGAGTATTGAAGACATTTGCTCCAATTTATTTGGGTCTGAATAAAGACAATGGTTTACAAATGTAAATTCACTCAGCACTACAAAGCCTATCATTGCTATCCTAAAGGGTTATCCTGCCTTCATTGTAGCTCAAATGTAAACAGTCCCTATCTGCATTTCTAGCATTTCATTTCCTTCTGACCCACTGCATCCAACTCCCCTTCCTTTGCCCTCCCCACACCCCTGTAATTGAGAATCACACCATGTATGTGAAGAAATAGACTCTAGTTCAGCTCAAGCACATCTCCCCACACCCCTGTAATTGAGAATCACACCATGTATGTGATAAAATAGACTCTAGTTCAGCTCGTCTTGTGCCAGAATAACAAATGTTTGGTCCTTTGAGGTGCCTCCGCCGGACTCTCTTGGTTTTTTTGTTCTTGTTTCTCCTCCGAGCAACTGATTCAGCAAAGCCAATATTAGCTCCTGATAAAGGCTGCAATACTAAACCCAATTAAGTAACTTGGTGGGTGGGGATGGCTACATGCTATTTAATCCAATGCAACTGTTTTCTGAGCAGCCATAGGACTGCAGATCACAACATTGTCAACTTGGGAAGTGTGCCTCATATGATTACAGCTGCTACCTGGGAGCAAGGCACATAAAGGTTAGTCTTTTTGCTGCTCCTCTGGCTTGGTCAAGGACGCTGCAGCCTCCTGCTACATTTAGATCCTCCCACCTTTCCTTCAAGGAGTTCAAGGTGACATCCCTAGTTTTCCCTACTTTGACTTTATACTCAGAAGAAGGTCATTCTCACAATGAGGTAGGTTTGGATGAGAGTTGGTGAATGGCTCAAGGTGAGCTTCATGCAGAACTATCCTGCTTTTCTGTTTTTGCTGTGTCTCCACAGGTATGTGGTCCCTTGCCTTCACCCCTGCCTCAAAGCTTTCTGTTTCTGGATTCTCTGATTCTTAGTAACTCTGTGATTCCATTTTGCTTCTGTGGGAAACTCCTCATTCTTCATTTTCTTTCTCTTGGATTCCCCTTGAGTCCTTTCTCGTGCTCCTTAACTTTTCTTCTTCAGACTCTACCTATCCTCGTTCAGCATTACTACTTGCATATTTTCCTGAATTTCTCTATATTGTTATTACAAATAATTCATTTAGTGAGCTTCTTGGGAATTTTTGCCTTTCCCTTTTGTCGACTTTGGCACAAAAATGGCTCCTACAATGTGACTTGCATGTGACGCTTCTTTGTTCATGTGTTTCTGTATTTTAAGAATTTCCAAATGGCCTCATTTCAGCAAGAGATTTTTCCCTAAACCACCAGCTCTCTCTTCTGATTAATTGTCTCCAATAACTTGTTAATTGTGCATTTCCAGACACCAATTGACTTTACCTCACTTGTCATGTTTTGATAGCACTTTTCCCTCACATAGACAAAGTCAATAATTTCCAGGTACTTCCTTCCTCTTGCACTTGTGAGAAAGAAATGCTGTTCATAGATTTCTAATACAGTACTTAGTTCGCTCCAGATATCAGAATGGCCACTCCTAGTGGCTGCTTTTGGCATTTTCGGCCATGTGGCAGCTTTGCACCCTGAAGTTCCACTGCCAGCAGGTGGAGGCCTAGTCTTTCCATACATTTCTCTGGAAGAGAAGCTGGAGAGTTGCAGTCTCGGTGTTGCACTTTTTTACAATGAGGGCAGCATGGCGTGGAATCCTAGAAATGTGTCTTCTGCCGCATTATGCTTGTTTTAAGCATTTTGTCCCTGCAGAATTGGTGAGGGAAAGGGGTTTTGCACAGAGGTGTGAAAAAGTTAATCTTTTGTCCCCTTCATTTTAAGCGCTTTATGGAAATACCAACCTTGCCAATCTCTACCTTGGCAAAAGAAGCCCAAGGACTCAGTATTATTCTTTGAAGTTCAGTGCTGAATTTACCTATATGAGAGCACAACACCTAGCTGATGCTGTGAGGTGAGGAGATTGATAAAAAGGGTAATAAAATGGTAAAACTCACAGACGTTACAAATAAACAAACCTATGATTGGTAGGCACAGCTTTGACAACACATGTAATTGTGTGTGTAGTAAACTTCCTTTAATTGTTTTGTTGAAGAGACTGAAATTTAATTATATAGTTACGATGCTCATTCTTTCTTAAACTAAAACAAATGTTCTATTTCAGGGAAGGAGAACCTCAGACATATAGAATAAATGACATTTCTACAAGAAATTTCTATGAGGCTTTTTACAGGTACAGAAAAATTGTATTGTTCTAGATCTTATTTCTTTTTAAAGAATGGGCAAAGCTTTCCCTTTGCAATCTGTGTGAAACCTATTGCTAACTTTTCTAGCCAGTGTTGCTTTCTCCCCTCTCTGATAGTTATCTTTAATGATATTGGCAGCTCCCTTACTGCATGCCAGACTTGGGATCCTGGTTCCCCCCCCCCATTTAAGCATGATGTCTACAATTAGATTCCTTGCTATCAGGTCTTGCATTACACAAACTACATAGGAGGCAACTCCTGGGGGCTGTGGGAGCCTCAGCCCCCACAATAAAATACTTGAGGGGGCAGGTACCCCCCCCAATTTGATGGACATTCCCATTCAAATGATGTGTATGAACTGCATCATGTGATTAGTTATCATGTGATCACTCTATATGACCCTGCCTTGTTTGCCTCCAGTATTTTCTGATCTTGAAGCAGAACTGCTTCCAGTCATAGCAAATAGCCTTTTCTGAGTCTTATCACTGCGGCAGTGCAGTTTCCCACAATCCAGAGGCCAAAAACATCCCCACTTGTGGGGTTAACATATGAGGAAATAGCGACTAAATCCAAAGAAAGATTTAAATTGAAGACATATGAACAAATAAAGGATAGGCTGGCAGGATGGATACAATATCACCAAATTAATGATTTGTTTATGAAGGATAGGAAGAATTTGGGCTTTGAAGAAAAGAAATCTAAATTTCAAATTGAACTTTTGGGAAATAATCAAAAAACGTTGTCTAAAATGTATAACCTACTGCTAGATTGGCACACAATGGATGAGGCAGTGAAGGAATCAATGATAAAATGGGCAATTGACATTGGGCACAACATAGAAATGGAGGCATGGGAAAAACTGTGGCAGGAAAATTTAAAATTTACCGCTTGTACAGCCTTAAAGGAAAACGTTATGAAGATGACCTATCGCTGGTACCTGACACCGGTCAAACTAGCCAAAATGTATAGATTACAAGATAAGGCTTGTTGGAAATGCAAAACAGCCAACGGAGAATTTTTTCATATGTGGTGGGGGTGTCCTAAGATAAAAAACTTTTGGGAAGCGGTCTATAATGAACTCAAAAAGATACTTAGGTACACCTTCAAGAAAAAACCTGAAGCCTTTTTATTGGGGCTGTTAGATAATGAAATTAAAAAAACTGACCAGCAATTTTTCTTGTATGCCACAGTGGCCGCGAGGCTACAAATCGCCCAAAAATGGAAGTTACAAGAGGTACCTCAGATTACGGAAGGGCAAACGAAGCTATTAGACTTGATGGAAATGGCTAAGCTAACCTATAGAATAAGGGATCAGGGTGACGTGAAATTACATAGAGAATGGAGTAAGTTTGTAGACTATGCAAGAAAGAACTATAATGGAATGAAAATGTTGGCGGTAATGAGTTAAATTCTTCATTGTTGATTATCGAGAATAATTGAAATACGCGAGAAGAGAGAACCAATATACCTGCGGGTGGGGTGGGGGGAAGTCCGAGCTGGAGACAGCTATGTATTGTTTGGACTAATATGTAATGTATAAGTTGCTGAAAATGGAAAATCAATAAAAATTTACTGGTTAAAAAAACAACAACATCCCCACTTGCTCACTATGGGGGAATCCTGTACAGGCATTAGAGGCCCTGCCCTTTTTAACAGTTCCTGGAGTTGGAATATTGTGATAGTTGGGGAAATAGTTGAGAAAGAAGGTTTGAAACATGTGGACAGGGGCTACTCATGAAATTCAGCTGCCAAGAGGCAGCTTTTGCCATGGCCAAACTTATCCTTGGGCAAAAACTGGTCACTAAAAAAAAATGGAGTTAAGGAAAAATGTGTAAAGAGAATTCAAAGTTATTTATTGCAATTGAAAACATATCATAAATAGTAGTGCAATATGAGATTGATATATAATTAATATAATATAATATAATATAGCATAGCATAATAAAATAAAATAAAATGAATATAATTGTGTGTGTGTGTCCATTGGTTTCCACTTTTCACCAAAACCTCTTGAGCGATAGCAATGAAATTTGGACACAACGTCACATGCCATTATGCGAGTGTTCCTAGCTACATGGGGTATACAAATGTCACACCTGTGCAAGGTAAAACCCTGTTTTAGGACCTAAAAAGTCACCCAGGAGGCCCTGTTGAGCATGCTGGGAAAAGAACCAGGTTACAAAACATCACCCTCTAGTGGCGGATGCACTGGTACTGCAGCTAGAAAACCTTCCTTCTCCACAGCACCTCAGCTCGCCGTTACAAATTAGGCCAAATGGAAGTGGGGATTCGCCTGGGTGGGGGTTGGGGATAGGAGAGGTCAGGATACGTCATGGATTGGGATAGGGTGGGGGGAATCATAGGGATGAGCCAGGGGGGGAAGGAAGGAACCGGATACATCATGGATCGGGACAGGGTGGGGAGAATCACAGGGATGAGCCACAGCAACGCGTGACTGGGCCAGTTAGTAATATAATATAATATAATAATATAATATAATAATATAATAATCCTTGGGCAAAAACCGGTCACTTAAAAAAACCGTATTAAGGATAAATTTGTAAAGAGAATTCAAAGTTATTTTTTGCAATTGAAAACATAGCATGAATAGTAGCGTAATATGCGATTGATATATAATATCATATGATATAATATAATATAATTATAATACATTGCTTGAAAAATGAGGAGAAGTCAGTCCACTTCAACCCTTCCTTTTGTATGGGGTCCTGAATCAATGCTTAATTATTCCTCAGGATGACTAGTGATATAGGCTGCTGCCCATCAATTAATACACCCAGACCCCTCCATGTGTAGCATTATTAAAATCAGTGCCTCTACTGAGCATGCAGAGGAGCAGGTTTGAAGAGGGGTGCTTTCTCCCCCCCTCCTCTAAGTGGTCATATATTAGAAACCACAGCCTTATTTGTCCAATTCACTGGCACAGATGTGTCAAGGGAAATGAATTCACTGGCACAGATGTGTCAAGGGAAATAATAATAAAAAAACCCTGATGTTTTGAAATTCTGGTGAGATGCACAGCTACAGTAAATGATGTATTATTATTATAATTAGTAGTTGTAGTAGTAGTAGTATTTAGATTTGTGTATGGATTATGCATACATCCCATCATGATGTCCACTGGTATCAATGGTATCATGTCCACTGGTATCAATGGGAATAAAAGGATGCGGCCAAAGAAGGGAAAGGAAATCCGCACACAACTAAAAAATAACAGCATTATGTGGAATATGGCTCCTGTCTATAACTGTCCTCTGTTCATAGGTATCTCCTCTGTTAACTGACAATGCAATTTTGAATTACTAGAACAGAGAGCGGCTTGCGAGAATTCATGAAACTTATGCATGAGATGTGGCGTCTGTGGAGTGGAGTTGTGTTGAATGCATTTGATCTTTCTCATTTCCCACTCGTTTGTGATGTGGGAGGTAAGTACTATAAATTATCACATGTCTTCCTATGCTGGCACTCCAAAATCATAAGGCTGCTGTTGTAGAACAGGAAACATCTCTCCATCCCATTTTCTCCTGAGCTGTAAGCCCTGTCTTCATCATCATCATAATCATCATCATCGTCTGATCTGTATGCCACCTTTCCACAGTTAAAACAATGCTCAAGGTGGCTTACAATATGAAAAGATTCACAAAATTACAAATATAGCAAAGTAGTAATAGAAATAAATAAAACACATTACTTAACGAAACTGAACAATTTCCACATAAAAATAAAGATACAAAATGTTAATATCAGTCAATATCAGTAACAACACAAAAACTCCCAACAAAACTTTCCCCCCAAATACCCCAGTTCTTGCTGGGCAGCAGCCGCAGCCGCAGTCCTTAGGAGGACTGTCAGGCCCCACCCTGGGCCAGTTGGAAAGAGGCACCCTCAGGCACTCAGCGGAGGAGTCAGTGGGGTGGTGTGGAGAGAAGGGGAATAGATGACTTCAGTTCAAATGCCAGAAGTCTCAATTAGGTCCACTGAAAAGAAGTGTGTTTGCCTCAGTTCTGGACACGCCTGCCTGGCAAACTCTCATATCCCTCTCGATAGTATTTTCATTGCTTCTGCTAAACAGGATAGAATTGCAGCACAAGGTTTTGCTTTGTGTTGTGCAAGTACAATATTGTCTTCTCACCCCCTAATAACCCATGACCCAAACTCTGAACTATCACATCCTCAGAACTGCAAAAGTGGCACATACTTACCACAGAATGAAATGACTGGACAACCACTTATCTGGTGTGCTATCTTAGAGATTTGCGCAGGAATCTTTGGGGAAAGCTTTGATATGTACAACGTGTTCATTTTTCCCCTTTGTTTCTCCCCTTAAGGATGTACTGGTGCCCTAGCAAATAAATGTATTTCATTGTATCCAAATTCTACTGTGACCATTTTCGACCTACCTGAAGTAGTGGAAACAGGAAAGAAGCATTTTGTCTCCTCAGAGGAACACCGGATTACTTTTCATGGAGGTAAAATGTTCTTTTATCCTACAAAGGTTCCATCATTTTTCCGCAAACAAGACAGCCATGCACTAAGCAGGGATTGAGAATCGGTGTAGTTATGGTTGGACTACAACTCCCATCATCCTTGACCATGCTGACTGGGGCTGGTGAGAGCAAATACATTGTTGAACTATAGAACTCACTCCCACAGGAGACAGTGAAGGCCACCAATTTGGATGGTTTCTAAAGGGAAAAAGGCAAATTCCTGGAGATAAGTCTATAAATGACTACGAGCCGTGATGGTTATGCTCTGCCACCAGTCTCTGTAAGAATAATAATGATTTCACCATGGTATTCTACTCAATATTGATCCAGATCAGATTCCAGTATATAGTCCTCAGATTAAAAACTTTAACACGTTGCAGGATTTCAAAAAAATAGACCAGAGGCAATTGTATTTAATCCAGCAGAGCTTTACTGCTACTGAAGGCAAATGAGCATAATCATCACAAATCCAATCAGGGCCGGCTCTTCATAGCCCCCCGGTGGCGCAGTGCACCATGGTGCGGGGCTGGTAACCGATTGCGCCCTGCGAGGGCGGGGCGGGCGGCGGAAGGATCTCCGCCCCTCAGCACCAGGGCGTGCGATCTGCTCAAGACGGCCCTGAATCCAATACATTCAGGATTGGCACTGTCCATAAGAAATCCAGTTGCAGCAGACTTAACTTAAATTTACAATCAATAACCATAGCTGGCAAGTTATCCCTTTTTTACAGGGATTTTCCCTTATGCTGAATAGGCTTCCTCGCGAGAAAAGGGAAAACTTGGCAGCTATGTCAATAACTTATAATAAGTATAACCTCAACTTTATATTATACTATGTACAGAACACCACACCAGAAGGAAAAGAGATAGAAAGTAAAAGTGAAACTCAGGCTCCTTCTGACCATACTTTTATAGTCACCATGACACTGACAGAAAAAGATAAGAGAACCAGTATAAACCAGCTGTACGCATCTTCTCTGAAGGAATAACCCAAACACCATGAACCTTCTGACTGTTTCTTTCACACAGAGAAGCTTCCAGAACCCTCCTGAATTAATTAGAATATGAAAGATCTCTACACATCAGATCAATACTTTCTACCCTAAGAAATACAAAATTATAACTCTACTCGTTTTATTTCAGGTGATTTTTTTAAAGACCCAATTCCAGAAGCTGACCTGTATATATTGTCTAGGACCCTGCACTGCTTTGCAGATGAGAAGTGTGTGCAACTGCTAACTAGACTGCACAAAGCCTGCAAGCCTGGTAGGTGCATGGTGTCCAAGGTGTTTCCTGTGGGAACTGATTCTCATTCCAAGGCACTTGGATTTCCCCCTGGCCCCTTCCCCTTATGTCTGTGTGCCACTCAGGCGCAGCTGCGTTTATTTCTTTATTTCTTGAGCTTCTGATCCCAGGATACTTGGGCAAAGTAACATACGTACTGCTTTTTAATATGTAATGATACCCCTTCCATGTCCTTTTCTGAAACAGGTGGTGGAGTTCTAGTAGTGGAAATAGTTCTCAATGAAGACAGAACAGGGCCATTGGAAGCTCATATATGCAGTATGGTTATGCTGCTTGTTAATCAAGGGAAAGAACGGACCCTGACAGAGCACAATGCGCTCCTCAGTGCCGCTGGCTTTAAGGAGATTCAGCAAAAGAAAACAGGCCTCTTTGACGCCATTTTAGGAAGAAAATAACATTGGCCAAGAACATTCTGTGAGCGTCGTGACTGAACAGATATATTTCTGCCCGATTCTTTGTAGCCATAACTGAACATACTTAATCACTTTACTTTTATTGTTGTTGCAAATCCTCATCATGTGGAAATATCTCCTCCACCCCCTTGCTTATCATTATGGTTGAACACTGAGAAGCTAAAATAATAAAAAAAATTGTTATCGTACATGTTAACCACCGTTGTAAGTAGTTATTACCTTCATTTCCCTGCTTGCTTCCCCACCCCCACCCCAGGAGCACATGAGCCAAACCAGGAAAAAGAAAGAGGTTGTATCCCATATTGCCTCAGGTTATGTATGTATGTATGTATGTATGTACGTATGTACGTATGTATGTATGTATGTCTTCATAGCGCCCGGCATGGTTGCCCCAGGGGGCGTGGAGGGCAATAACAGGAGGACGCAGCAGGCCGGGAATGCCGCCTTCCAATCAGTCCAATCGGAGGGGTACAAGACTGTTGCTTCTTCCTCAGTTTTGTGAGGCTGGGATGTCGGATCGGACTTACAACGCATTGAGGGGCTGATATGGACCAAGTGAGGAGCAAAGTGCTCTCTTGGAAAAACTGTGCCTGAGGCAATGGCCCCCCTCAGTCTGCCCACGTGAAACTGGGCCGGAGTGAAACTGCTACATCGCAAGTACTGAAGACATTCACTCCAATTCATTTGAGTCTAAATAAAGACAATGATTTGCATGTGTAAATTCACTCAGCACTACCAAGTCGGTTTCTTTCATGGCCTATCATAGCTATCCAAAACAGGTCCATGTCCTTATCCGGCCTACAGTGTGGCACAAATCTGAATGGTTCCTATCTGTGTTTTTAGCATTTCATGACCCTCTGACCCCACTCATACAATTCCCCTTCCAATGCCCACCCAGCACCTCTTTCCACATCCAAGGGTCACTCTGGGTCACACCTGCTCCTGTTGCTCTGAAAAGCCCCTTGGCCTCCTTGATGTTAACATCCCTCTGTTATGTAATGCATGCTGGGCTTGGCACACCCAAGCCGGGCCCGATTTAGCCCTTTCAGTTAAGCATGGTCACTCTTCTTACACCCCAAGTTCCCTCCCAGTAACAGTGCCAAGCTGGCCTCCCTTTTCAGTTAGCTGCAGATTTCCATGGGAGCTGTCAGAACTGAGAAAATCTTTTTTGGAAATTTGGAATAAAATGTACTTGTCTTTGTTAGGATGAATATCAGTTATTAAGATGAATGTACTGTAAAAATGTTGTTTTTATTCCAAGCAATCCTGGTAACAAGCAATATGGGATGCTTCAAAGATAAGGATATTTCAAAATTTGTATGACGGGGCAAAAGCCATGAATAAAGTAACAGATATTAAAGGTAGCGGAGGCTTCTCCCTGCCAGATCTGAAATTATATTATGTAGCCTCCTGTTTTTGCTGGATCCAGGAATGGATAAAATTTTAAAATACATATTTATTAGATTTGGAAGGCTCTGACAATAGATTTGGCTGGCATGTGTACTTATGGTATGAAAAAGCAAGAGTACCTCAAAGCTTTTGAAATCATATTATAAGGAAAGCGATTTTTAAAGTTTGGGAAAAGTATAAAGGATTATTAGAACAAAAAACACCATGGTGGCTTTCTCTATTAAAGGCAATATCAGGGGGGAAATTAAATATGGACACTAAATGGGCTACATATAGAGAGTTATTAATTGAATCAGAAAGCCAATTAAAATTGAAAGAATTTAACAAAGTTAGAGAGAATGTAACAGGTTGGTTACAATATTTTCAATTAAATGAAATATTCTGTATGAAATTTCAACTTTCCAGAGAGAAATAATAGAAAATGATACCAAGTTAATATAAAAAATGTTTAATCTGTTGCTGGAATAGGAAGCAAAAGATGAAGATGTTAAATCAGTTACCATTAAATGGGCACAAGATGTGGGACACAATATTCAAATGGAGGAATGGGATAAACTATGGTAGAATGAGGTAAAATTTGAGTGGACAGGTGAATTCCCCCCGAAACCCCGGTGACCCCCGAGCGTAATAATGACTCAAGACAACGTGCTATGGGATTAAAATTGGCCACAACTTTATTAAGTTTCAGATGTAGGGTGACCTTGGCTCAGGCATTGGCTGTTTATCCTTCCCAGCCAAGCTAAATTAAGGCCAGACATTGAGGTGGAAAATGAGCATTTGGCCCAGAGTATTGAAGACATTCGCTCCAGTTTATTTGGCTCTGAATAAAGACAATGGTTTGCAGGTGTAAATTCACTCAGCACTACAAAGCCTATCATTGCTATCCTAAAGGGATATCCTGCCTTCATTGTAGCTCGAATGGTAAACAGTTCCTATCTGCATTTCTGGCATTTCATTTCCCTCTGACCCACTGCATCCAGCTCCCCTTCCTTTGCCCTCCCCACACCCCTGTAATTGAGAATCACACCATGTATATGAAGAAATAGGCTCAAGTTCAGCTCGTCTTGTGCCGGAATAAGAAATATTTGGTCCTTTGAGGTGCCTCAGGACTCTCTTGGTTTTTTTTGTTCTTGTTTCTCCTCCGAGCAACTGATTCAGCAAAGCCAATATTAGCTCCCGATAAACGCTGCAATCCTAAACCCAATTAAGTAACTTGGTGGGTGGGGATGGCTACATGCTATTTAATCCAATGCAGCTGGTTTCTGAACGGCCATAGGACTGCAGATCACAACATTGTCATCTTGGGAAGTGTGCCTCATTCGATTACAGCTGCTACCTGGGAGCAAGGCACATAAAGGTTAGTCTTTTTGCTGCTCCTCTGGCTTGGTCAAGGACTCTGCAGCCTCCTGCTACATTTAGATCCCACCACCTTTCCTTCAAGGAGTTCAAGGTGACATCCCTAGTTCTCCCTATTTCGACTTTATTCTCACAATAAGCTTTTGAGGTAGGTTTGGATGAGAGTTGGTGAATGGCTCAAGGTGAGCTTCATGCAGAACTATCCTGCTGTTCTGTTTTTGCTGTGTCTCCACAGGTATGTGGTCCCTTGCCTTCACCCCTGCCTCAAAGCTTTCTGTTTCTGGATTCTCTGATTCTTAGTAACTCTGTGATTCCATTTTCCTTCTGTGGGAAACTCCTCATTCTTCATTTTCTTTCTCTTGGATTCCCCTTGATTCCTTTCTCGTGCTCCTTAACTTTTCTTCTTCAGACTCTACCTATCCTTGTTCAGCATTACTACTTGCATATTTTCTGAATTTCTCTATATTATTATCACAAATAATTCATTTTTAGAAGTGATTTCTTTAGTGAGCTTCTTGGGAATGTTTGCCATTCCCTTTTGTCGACTTTGGCACAAAAATGGCTCCTACAATGTGACTTGCATGTGATGCTTCTTTGTTCATGTGTTTCTGTATTTTAAGAATTTCCAAATGGGCTCACTTCAGCAAGAGAGTTTTCTCTAAACCACCAGCTGTCTCTTCTGATTAATTTTCTCCAATAACTTGTTAATTCTGCATTTCCAGACACCAGTTGATTTTACCTCACTTGTTAGGTTCTGATATCACTTTTACTCACACAGGCAAAGTCAATAATTACCGGTTCCAGCTACTACCATCCTCTTGCACTTGTGAAAAATAAATCCTTTTCCACTTATGCTTTTCTCACAAACATCTCTGGCAATAATTTCCAGGTACTTCCTTCCTCCTGCACTTGTGAGAAAGAAATGCCTTTCCACTTACCAGTATGTCTTTTCTACAAACATCTCTGGCCTCAGTCATTTGCAAAGTTCATTGTCATTTATCTAGACTTATTTATTGGCAATTCATTTTCAGTGAATTTTGAATAAAAGTACCACAAGCAGAGTGCTCTTTCTTCCAACAACAACTTGCTCATCAGAGGAAGACTGTGAGGTCTCTGACAGACACAGTAAAGAACAATGAATGTGACAGAAGAAGCTGAAGCTCTGAAAATGTTATTTCTCAATCAGCATGCATTTCTAATTCCAAAGGTAAAAGTATTGTCTGCAAAATTTAATACTTGCAAGGAGTTGGAAACTTTCACCTTGTAAATGGTTGTGTAGAATCAGAAATGCCTTTAAATGGCAAGGCAAATATTAGGGTTATAGAGGTCAACCCAGCACAAACAAAGGCAGAAACTTCTAGTGTTGTCACTTGAATGTTTAATACGAAAATGAGTCTATGCATGAGACCCGCAGCACAAGTGGAATACAGCAACGATTTAATCTTATTTTACTTAACATACCTATGTCCTGCTTTTATTTCTGCACTTCAAATGGACTTGAACTGTATTATAATCTTTTTGTGTTTCAAAAGTATCTTGTTCCTTTTTGAAAAGTCAATAACTAAAGACCATTTTGAACTCTTTCCTTTTGTACTCCATCACCCTTTTTGGATCCAGATTATGTTCACTGCCTCTGATCTTGGTGTATTTGATCTGCTGATGGAATCCAAGGAACCATTGACTTCAGTGACTATTGCCGAACGTCTGGGTACCAGTCCCTTTGGGATGGAGAGACTGCTGGACGCCTGTGTTGGCTACAAGTTCCTGCAAGTGGAGAGGAAGGACAACCAAAGTATTTCTTCTTTATTTGGAAATTTAACCAATACTATAAAGTCAAAATACCATTAAAAATCAATTTCGGTGAATAACTTTAAACCATCAAGCCAGCAACTGAACAGAATAGCAAAACAAATAGTTGTTTACAAATGTCAGTGAGAATGCTCAGTAGCAAATGGGCAGCTAGTGCAGGTCTCTAAGCACCAGTGCAGCTCAGGACATTCTGAGTCTGTCCTCCTGACTTAGATGTTACAATGAAACGAAGTTGCCTGCTGTTCATAGATTTCTAATAGTTCGCTCCAGATCTCAGAATGGCCACTCCTAGTGGCTGCCTATAGCATTTTTGACCATGTGGCAGCTTTGCACCCTGAAGTTCCACTGCCAGCTGGTGGAGGCCTAGTCTTTCCATATTTTTCTCTGGAAGAGAAGCTGGAGAGTTGCAGTCTCGGTGTTGCAATTTTTTACATTGAGGGCAGCATGACGTGGAATCCTAGAAATGTGACTTTTGCTCCATTATGTTTGTTTTAAGCATTTTGTCCCTGCAGAACTGGGGAGGAAAAGGGGGTTTGCACAGAGGTGTGAAAAAGTTAATCTTTTCCCCCTTCATTTTAAGCGCTTTATAGAAATACCAACCTTGCCAATCTCTACCTTGGCAAAAGAAGCCCAAAGACTCAGTATTATTCCTTGAAGTTCAATGCTGAATTTGCCTATACGAGAGCACAACACCTGATTGATGCTGTGAGGTGAGGAGATTGATAAAAAGGGTAATAAAATGGTAAAACTCACAGACGTTGCAAACAAACAAACCTGTGATTGGTATGCACAGCTTTGACAACACATGTAATTGTATGAGTAGTACACTTGGTTTTGTTGTTTTGTTGAAGAATTAAAATTAAAATTCTGTAGTTATCATGCTCATGTTTTCTTAAACTAAAACAAATATTCTATTTCAGGAAAGGAGAGGGTCAGACATATAGATTAAGTGACAGTTCTACAAAAAATTTCTATGAGGCTATGTACAGGTACAGAAAATTTGTATATCTTGCTTCTATTTAAAGAATGGGCAAAATTTTCCTTTTGCAATTTGTGTGAAACCTATTTCTAACTTCTATTCACCTTTCCAGTATTTTTCTAGCCAGTGTTGCTTTCTCCCCTCTCTGATAGTTATCTTTAATGATATTGGGAGCTCCCTTACTACATGCCAGACTTGGGTTCCTGTTCTCCCCCCCCCCATTTAAGCATGGTGTCTTGCATTACCCAAACTACATAGGAGGCAACTCCTGGGGGCTGTGGGAGCTTCAGCCCCCACAATAAAATACTTGAGGGGGCAGTCCCCACAATTTGATGGACATTCCCATTCAAATGATGTGTACGAACTGCATCATGTGATTAGTTATCATGCGAGATCACACTGTATTTTATTCAAGTTGGCACCCTAACAGACTAGTTGTGAAGACCCTGCCTTGTTTGCCTCCAGTATTTTCTGATGTTGAAGCAGAACTGCTTCCAGTCATAGCAAATAGCCATTTCTGAGTCTTTTCACTGCTTCAGTGCAGTTTCCCACAATCCAGAGGCCAATGTGTGCTCAGACATCCCCACTTGCTCACTATGGGGGAATCCTGTACAGGCATTAGAGGCCCTGCCCTTTTTAACAGTTCCTGGAGTTGGAATATTGTGATAGTTGGGGAAATAGTTGAGAAAGAAGGTTTGAAACATGTGGACAGGGGCTACTGATGAAATTCAGCTGCCAATAGGCAGCTTTTGCCATGGCCAAATTTATCCTTGGGCAAAAACCGGTCACTAAACAGTATTAAGGATAAATTTGTAAAGCGAATTCAAAGTTATTTATTGCAATTGAAAACTTAGCATGAATAGTAGCGTAATATGCGATTGATATATAATATGATATGATATGATTGTTATAATAATATAATATATCACTTGAAAAATGAGGAGAAGTCAGTCCACTTCAACCCTTCCTTTTGTATGGGGTCCTGAATCAAGGCTTAATTATTCCTCAGGATGACTAGTGATATAGGCTTCTGCCCATCTAATTAATACACCCAGACCCCTCCATGTGTAGCATTATTAAAATCATTGCCTCCACTGGCATGTAGAGGAGCGGGTTTGAAGAGGGGTGGTTTCTCCTCCCCCCCTCCTCTAAGTGGTCATATATTAGAAACCACAGCCTGTAGAATTGTTACATTTTTAATAACACATTCGGCCACCAATGGAAACAGAGATATGCAATGTCTATCCAGATCGAATTCAGATGGAAGAGTTTGGGCATACTAAAGAGTCCTTAGTCGAGTTCTTAACAATGTCATGCCACACACAGCAGAGTTAGAGGAAGCCTTATTTGTCCAATTCACTGGCACAGATGTGACCACAAGGGAAAAAGGGAGAAGGGAATTTGTCAATGGTAATTTAAAAAACTTAGGGTTTGACATATTGGTGAGAGGGACAGTTACAGTAAATGATTTATTATTATTATTATTAGTAGTAGTAGTAGTAGTAGTAGTTTATGGTTTATGGATACATCCCCTCATGATCTGTCCACTGGTATCAATGGGAAAAAGGAGGATGAGGCCAAAGAAAGAAAGGAAATCCACACACAACTAAAATAAAACGGCATTATGTGGAATATGGCTCCTGTCTATAACTATCCTCTGTTCAAAGGTATCCCCTCTGTGAACTGACAATTCGATTTTGAATTACTAGAACAGAGAGCGGCTTGCGAGAATTCATGGAGTTTATGCGTGAGATGTGGAGTCTGTGTGGTCGAGTTGTGTTGAATGCATTTGATCTCTCTCATTTCCCACTCGTTTGTGATGTGGGAGGTAAGTGCCATAAGTTCTCCAAACTCCGAAATCAGAAAGCTGCTGTTTTGCCCTGTATATTATTGTGAGGGGAAAGGCAGTAGATGACTTCAGTTCAAATGACAGAAGTCTCAATTAGGTCCACTGAAAAGAAGTGTGTTAGCCTTAGTTCTGGCCACGCCTGCCTGGCAAACTCTCATATTCCTCTGGACTGTAGTTTCATTGCTCCTGCTAAACAGGATAGAATTGCAGCACCCCCTAATAACCCATGACCCAAACTCTGATCTATCCCATCCTCAGAACTGCAAAAGTGGCACATACCACTGAATGAAATGACTAGACAGCCAACTCTCTGGTGTGCTATCTTAAAGATATGCGCAGGAATTTGGGGGGAAAGCTTTGATATGCACAACATGTTCATTTTCCCCATTTGGTTCTCCCCTTAAGGATGTAGTGGTGCCCTCGCAAAGGAATATATTTCATTGTATCCAAATTCTACGGTGACCATTTTCGACCTACCTGAAGTAGTGGAAACAGGAAAGAAGCATTTTGTCTCCTCAGAGGAACACCGGATTACTTTTCACAAAGGTAAAATGTTTTTATTTTTCTTATTATTATCCTACATATATTAGATCATTTTCTTCCACTAACAAACAAGACAGCCATGCACTAAGCAGGGATCGGGAATCGGTGACCCTTCAGTTATGGTTGGACTACAACTCCCATCATCTTTGACCATGCTGACTGGGGCTGGTGGGAGCACATACATAGTTGAACCAAAGAACTCACTCCCACCGGAGGCAGTGAAGGCCACCAATTTGGATGGTTTCTAAAGGGAATTAGGCAGATTCCTAGAGATAAGTCTACCAATGGCTACTAGCCGTGATGGTTCTGCCTCCAGGGACGTTATCCTGAATAGTGGCTACTTGAAACCACAGGGGAAGGAGAGGAGAGTGTTCATGTAATCAGGTCCTGGTTGGGGGTTTCCCCATGGCTGCCGGGCTAGATGGGCCATGGGCCTGATCCAGCAGAGCTCTTCTCATGCTAGGTTTTCCTTCTTCACAGTAGAAGCACCAGGAGACAGCGGTGCTCATTTTATAGCTACAAATTTGAGAATGATAAAATTAAGTATTCTCTCTGTAAGAATAACAATTATTTCACCAGATCTCTGCTTGTTTTATTTCAGGTGATTTTTTAAAAGACCCATTTCCGGAAGCTGACCTGTATATTTTGTCCAGGATCCTGCACTGCTTTCCAGATGAGAAGTGTGTGCAACTGCTAACTAGACTGCACAAAGCCTGCAAGCCTGGTAGGTGCATGGTGTCAAAGGGGTTTGTGTGGCTATATGCCCTCCTTCCCCAGAATAAAGACTCATGACACCAGGTTTAAGATTTAATTAATTGGGTGGTTAAGGCCACAACTTTATTAAATATGCATGTAGAGCGGAATTGGCTTAGGCGTTGGAACCTAACAGACTATATCCGACTCCAACCCGTGTGTTGAAGTCTGTGAGAAGTTAACCACCAGAAAGGAGCCCCGCGACGTAGATCTACTAGAGCTCCTCCTGTGGCCACCGATGGGGCGTGCCTTACGGCCCAGGCAACTCCAGGCTCAGGACCAAGCCTCGCCCCCGGAATCCTTTAACGGAATTACTTCTCCAAAATAGGGCAGCTGATGACGTACTTGCCCCTCCTCCGACTGATTGTTATGCAAATTTCCAACGCCTAACCGCCACTCGAGCCCACCCTGGCTCACCGCCAATCCGCTCACATGTAGTACCCTCTTGCCAATTCGTGGGTATCACTTAATTATCATTTAATTATTTAATATTTCACGTTATTAAGGGGGGCTGTGGTCCTGTGGGAAATGATTCCTGTGGGAAATGATTCTCATTCCAAGGCGCTTGGATTTCCTCATGGCCTCTTTCCCTTATGTCCATGTGCCACTCTGGGTCAGGTACATCATTCCTTTATTTCTTGAGCTTCTGATCCCAGGACATTTGGACAAAGTAACATGCTGCTTTGTAATATGAAATGGTGTAATATCTAATGATACATCTTCCATGTCCTTTTCTGAAACAGGTGGTGGAGTTCTAATAGTGGAAAGAGTTCTCAACGAAGACAGAACGGGGCCATTGGAAGCTCAAATATACGGTTTGGTCATGCTGCTTATTACTCAAGGAAAAGAACGGACCCCATCAGAGTACAATGTGTTCCTCAATGCTGCTGGCTTTAAGGAGATTCAGCAAAAGAAAACAGGCCACTTTGACGCCATTTTAGGAAGAAAATAACATTGACCAAGAACATTCTGTGAGCGTCGTGACTGAACAGATAAATTTTAGCCCGATTCTTTGCAGTCATAACTGAACATGCTTAATTGCTATACTTTTTGTGTGTGTGCAAATCCTCACCATGTGGAAATATCTCCTCCACCCCCTTGCTTATCATTATGGTTGAACACTAAGAGAAGCTAAAATAATAATAATAAATTGTTACTGTACGTGTTAACCACCGTTGTAAGTAGTTATTACCTTCATTTCCCTGCTTGCCTCCCCCCACCCCAAGGAGCACATGAGCCAAACCAGCAAAAAGGAAGAGGTTGTATCCCATATTAACTCGAGATTTTTTTGGTAAACAGAACCTGTTGGAAACCATGAGTGCTACTAATCCATACTTCAAAATAAATATAGATAATATGCAAGCTATGATCAGCTAGCCTGTGTGACTTGAGAGATGCCAACCCTATTAAGAGAAGCCCTTCTCAAACGTTCTACACAGACTAACCGAGCCTTTCTTTATCTTGAGTCCTCAGATGTTGTTGAACTATAACGTCCATCATCATTGCTGACCACTGGTCATGCTAGCAAGGGATGAGGAGAGTTGTAGTCCAACCACATCTGGGAATTCAAGCTGTCCTGAGAGAGTAGCTCCATTTAATTCCTCCCTTTGCTGAAGTCTCCATCCATCATTATAATAACTTTATAATTTTTAAAAACTGGGGGCAGGGTTGGTTTGTTTTCTCTTCCCTCCCTGCAAATTTTCCTTTTGCGTCATGATTTTTTGACTTTAAACCTGCAGGCCCTCTTATGCAACCTGCTCTGGGAACCTCTTTGGCCAAAGAGGAGGGTGAAACAGCTTTAAACATGTAAATAACCTTTAACTGCAGTGATTAGATTCTTCCCCCAAAAGCCCCAGGTCTGAATGTACGGTATATGACATGTGTAACTCTTGCCTTCATTACTTCCTAATTATGGCAACAGTGGCAAAGAACAAAACTGGCTACAGCTCGGGATTGTTGTTGTTTAGTCGTTTAGTCGTGTCCGACTCTTCGTGACCCCATGGACCATAGCACGCCAGGCACTCCAGGATTAGTGAGAGCTTAAACAATGATCCCAGCTTTGGACAACACGTTCAGCCAAGCTCAGCCCAGTGCAGGAGTAAAATAGACTGTGGGTGGGGGGTTTACAAAGCAGTTACAAGCCTGCCTGCTTGAGTAATGCCAGTAAGATATACTTCGGCTTATTGTGGTATGCAAACTGAGGACCTTAGAAATCCAGAGATATTCTGCAAATCAGCTAAATCCTGCAAGGAAGTTAAACTCGCTTCTTCTGCAAGGGAGAGAATTCTGCAAGTCAACCTTCTCGCTTCTTCTGCCGAGGGAGTTACACTTGATAACCTCGCTGGCCTTTGCAGCAACATGAGACAAATGGAATAAGCACTTGTATGCCAACTATCTGTCATGGTCTGAATACACCCACTGCCCAGAACGGAACTGGAGCACATACCTGCCAACAGACCAAGTCCCCATTTAACCCAAAGCCCCAGGAACCAGGCATTGCAGTTTTTAAATGATGAAGTATTTAAAGACTAAAGGTTTATTGAGGGAATTTTTTCAAATAAATTTGCCAGAGGAAATAGATTTAACAACGGTATGGGATGCAAGTAAAGCCTTTATTGGAGGAATATATATACTGTACAGCAAAGAAGTAAAATTAGGAAGGAAAGAGAATGAAATTTGGAAAAAAATAAGAAAGAAAAAGAAGAGAAAGAAAAAGAATTAGTAAAAAAAGCCAAAAGATATTAATTTAGTAACACAGATTAAAATATTACAAAATGAATTATCTATGATGGTAGGCCAGGAAATAGAGAACAAAATTAAATGGGCAAAACAGAGGACATTTGAATATGGAGGCAAAGTGGGGAAATATTTGGCATGGCAATTAAGGAAAAAACAAAATGAAAAAACAATTACATGTATTGGGGGGGAGATGGACTAATGCAGAAGATATTCAAAAAATGTTTTGGTAAATTTTACAAGAAATTATATAGGGGTGGGGAGGTAAATGAAGGGAAATTGGAGAATTATTTTAAAAATCATAAGGCGATTCAGATTAGTGAAGAAGAAAAAGAAATGTTAAATAGATTGGTGTCAAAGCAAGAAATATATTTAGCCATAGCCAAACTTAAATTAGGGAAATCTCCAGGAGTAGATGGCCTTTCAAACCAACATTATAAAGTATTTCAGGATGAATTGGTGGAAGGATATAAAAAATTGGTGAATAAAATTATGGAGGAAGGAGTATTTCCAAAAACCTGGCAGGAAGCCTTTATAATTATAATACCAAAAAGGGAAGGAGGGAATGAACAAGAGGGGAATTTCAGACCAATTTTTCTTCTTAATATAGATTACAAAATATTTGCTGAGATTCTAGCTAATAGATTAAAAGGAGTGTTAAATAGGATTATTGGACAGGACCAACAAGGGTTCTTGCCAAAAAGAAAAATGGCTCATAATATGAGACTCTTCCTGAACGTGATTGAATATCTTGATTAGAACCCAAGCAAAAAGGCAGCTTTTCTATTTCTTTTTTTTTTAAACATAATTTTTATTGATTTTACAAATTACAAAAGATGGTACATACATAAACACCTTTTCCACCTTCTTCCCACCCCCCTCCATGGGTCCTCCCCTGCCACAGAAGTATCCCACGCAGGTGAACAGTCAGAAGTGGTCCATTTTATGATTGGGTTTCTGTCCTCCTCCCCCTCCCCTGCCCCCGAAGCCCCCCCCCTGCCACCAGGGAGCTCCAGTGAACCAGGGCAGTACGCAGGAGTTCATCCATCCAACCATCTATTGTCATACCAAAAAAAAAAAAAAAGAAAATACAAAATGAGAAAAAGAGAAAAAAGAGAAGAAAAAAAAAAGACAAAAAGGAAAAAAGACAAAAACAAAAAAAAAATTCATCATAATTGTTAAATTCATAATTGTTAAACCATATTTTGTGGGCTTCCCCACCCTCCCCCCTTCCCCGGTTTTCCTCCCTTATTTATCATCTTCAACAGTTTCATAGTTCATATTTTATAACATACACCTTTATATCTTATACCACTTTTAAACTAACTATTATCATTTTCGCCTAATGTCCAATCACTGAAAAATCAAACTCCCATTTTTTCTTCCCGTGCCTAATTTTTACCCCCTCTATAGGCCTCCATATTTTCACCTTTTTCCAGAATCAATTCACTTTTTAAACCTATAACTATTCCCAAATTAACCTTATTTCTTGATGCCAAGGCAGCTTTTGATAATTTGGCATGGGAGTTTATGAAAAGAGCAATGGGAAGAATAGGAATAAATGGCAAATTTCTAAATGGGGTGAATACAATTCATAAGAATCAGTCAGCTAAATTGATCATAAATGGAGAAATTACGGAGAAATTTGAAATAACAAAAGGAACACGGCAAGGGTGTCTGTTATTTCCTTTATTATTCATATTAGTGATTGAGTTTTTGTTGAAAGATATTAAGGAAGATGAAAATATTAACGGAATAAAAATAGGGAAGTTTATTTTCAAAACAAAAGCATTCACTGACGATATTATAATAATGTTGGAAGACCCAATGGAGTCAATAATAAATCTGAAAGATAAATTGCAAAATTATGGGGAATTAGCAAGATTTAGAGTAAAAATGGGGAAAACAAAAATAATCATTAAAAACATAAGGAAAATCGAATCAACCAAATTAGAAGCAGCAGCGGTATGGGAAATAGTGAATAAAATAAAATATTTAGGTATCGTAGTGACGCCGAATAATATAATTCGAGAATAATTATTCTAAAATTTGGAAGGGAATCAAGGCAGAATTAGAAATGTGGAAAGGATTAAATTTGTCATTCTTGGGGAGAATAGCGGCAATAAAGATGTCTGTTCTGCCAAAAATTCTGTTCTTATTTCAGATGTTGCCGATTGTGGGGGGAAAAGAAACATTTGAAGTATGGAGGAAAGATTTAAGTAATTTCATTTGGATGGGAAAGAAGGCAAGAATCCAATATACAGTGGTACCTCTGGTTAAGAACTGAATTCATTCCGGAGGTCTGTTCTTAACCTGAAACTATTCTTAACCTGAAGCACCACTTTAACTAATGGGACCTCCTGCTGCCGCCGCGCCGCTGGAACACGATTTCTGTTCTCATCCTGAAGCAAAGTTCTTGACCTGAGGTACTAGTTCTGGGTTAGTGGAGTTTGTAACCTGAAGTGTTTGTAACCTGAAGCGTTTTTAACCCAAGGTACCACTGTAGATTGTTAATGGATGTAAAAGAAAGGGGAGGCTGGGGAGTCCCCAACCTTAAAATATGCTTATGCCTCTGCATGCTTATGTTGGCTAAAGGAGTGGATTTTGCTTGAAGACCAGGAGTTATTATCTTTGGAAGGTTTTCGGAATTTAAGTGGCTGGCATACATATTTGCTACAGGAAAAGAAAGGAAAATATAATTTAAAAGTCTTTATTTAAAATCTGGGAAGAGTATAAAAATCTACTCGAACCAACAACTCCGTGGTGGGCCTCACCGCTGGAAATGCCAGCAATGAATAGCAGAAGAGGGGAGGGAAAGTGGTTAACTTATCAAGAGTTAATAATGAAAGAAAAAAAGTAATATTGAATAATGAAAGAAAAAAATTAATATTGAAACCATATTCACAAATTAAACGATATTGTTGGCTACACTATTATCAGTTACTGAGTATATTTGAAAAACATAAAGAGATAGGATTACAGAAAAATAAATCTAAATTACAAGAATTATTAATTGAAAATCCCAATAAAATATTAGCAAGAACATATAAATTTATATTAGAGTGGGAGCTAAAAGGTAAAGAAGTGAAGAGCGTAATGATAAAATGGGCCCAGGATGTAGGTCAACCAATCTACAAGGCACAATGGGACAAGTTGTGGAAAATAAATTTGAAATTTACAGCATGTACAGGAATAAAAGAAAATATGATGAAATTAGTATATAGATGGCACTTGACGCCAGAGAAATTGGCAAAAATATTTAAATCTAACTCAGATAAGTGTTGGAAATGTCATGAAAAAGTGGGCACATACTTTTATTGCTGGTGGAAGTTTACAAAGACTTCCAGGTTTTGGAATGAGGTCTACGATAAAATGAAAAAGATGTTTAAAATTACGTTTGAGAAGAAACCAGAGATATGTCTTTTAAATATGATCCCTGAAAATATACCAAAACATAGGAAAAATATATTTTTGTATGCATGTGCGGCAGCGAGACTACTTATAGCACAGAAATGGAAGGGGGAAGAAACTCCAATAGTCCAAGAGTGGCAGATTAAATTACTGTCGTAGAATTTATGAACTTGCCCAGGATGACTGCAGCAATTAGAAATAGCACAAAACAAAAAATCAAAGCTGATTGGAAATATGTTGAGGATTTTTTGGAAAAAGAAGGTAGACAAATGGAGTTGTTGATTTGCTTGGATTGAGACACACACAGAGAAATATATAAAGTTATTAAGTAATGAAGTATTTATCGATGTATTATATTCAGTTGTTATAAGCATATATATTTAGTTGGTATAAGCTGATATATTCAGTTGTTATAAGGCATAGCAAGGTAGGTTTAATGAATAAGGGAAATGATATACAAATGGTTGGAAGTATTTAAAAATTTTCTCTGTCTAATTTCTATTCCTTTCCTTTTATTCTTTTTCCCTTTCTTTCTTTCCTTTCTTCCTTCTTATTTTCTGAATTCTCTTTTTTTGGTTATTTATGATTTGTATTTGTAGAAGGATTATAATTTTTGTTTCTTTTTATTAGATGTTTGTAATTCTATAAATTTACGTAAATAAAGAGGATTTTAAAATACAACAGACCAAGTCCCCATTTAACCCAAAGCCCCAGGAACCAGACGTTCCAGTTTTTATATTACTGTTATTTCCAGGAGCTCTCCCAGGGGGTTCAGGTTTGAAATTTTAGAACCTTTGAAGCTGGCTGTCCTGCCCTATTTACAGCCTGGGATTTGAAATGGCTCCCTTAAAATGTTCCCTCTTTCCACAACCAAGGGTCGCTCTGGGTCATACTTGCTCCTGTTCCTCTGAAAAGCCCCTTGGCCTCCTTCACGGGGACATCCCTCTGTTATATAATGTAATGCCTTGGTGAACCCAAGCTGGGTCTGATTTAGCCCTTTCAGTTAGGCATGATAACCCTTAAGCCCGAAGCTCCCTCCCAATATCAGTGCCAAACTGGCCCCCCTTTTCAGTTAGCTGTAGATTTCCTTGGGAGCTGTCAGAACGGACAAAATCTCTTTGGGCTGCAGACGAGCTAAAGCAAGGCTGGACTGGAGAACAAGCATTCAGCCCTTAGCCCAACTTTCCCATAAACTGGTTTGAGAGGAGCTCAGGAGACGAAGCCAGAAGGTGGCATTCCAGGTATGTCGCTGAGAATTTGAATATTCTAGGTGTGTGCGAGAAAGCTAAAAGTAAGAGCTGTTCAACAGTGGAACGGACTCCCTTGGGAGGTTGTGGACTCTCCTTCCTTGGAGGTTTTTAAGCAGAGCTAGGCTGGCCTCCTGTCATGGATGCTTTCATTGAGATTCCTGGACTGGATGACCCTGGGGTCCCTTCAAGTTCTACAGTTCTACAATTCTAAAAGCACACTCCCTGATTCTCGATACATGTGAGATGCGCTATTTATCATACCACCTACAGTAAATCCCATTTGGTTTCATAGGGCATGCTCCCTGGTGTGTCTGTGTGTGTCTGTCTCTCTGTGTGTAGGATTCCAGACTGAGCTGCAATCTGGAAAACATCCTTAAGGTGCCTTAGGCAAGCTTCTTTCTCCCAGCCTTCATACACCACCCCCCACATCTGTCATATGGAGGTAATAATACTATTTGAAGTTTGGGGAGGGGTTAGTCTAAATGCTACCTGAGGTGCTCCACATAGCCCTGTAATTCTTGGTTGTCAAACTGAGGTTTCAGTTAACAGAATAGGTGGCATTGGTTGTTGTTGTGGAAAGGTCAATGATTGTTTTTAGAGAGGAATTTCAAAGGGAAGCCCTAGAATGCAGTGGCGTAGCATGTCTTCATAGCGCCCGGGATGGTTGCCCCAGGTTGCATGGAGGGCAACATGAGGAGGACGCAGCAGGCTGGGCATGCCTCCTTCCAACCAGTCCAATCGGAGGAGCACAAGACTCTTGCTTCTTCCTCATTCCCTGCCAGCCCCACACTGCTTTGTGAGGCTGGGATGTGGGATCGGACTCACAAAGCATTGCAGGGCTGCTAGGGACCAGGTGAGGAGCAAAGTGCTCCCTCGGAAAAACTGCGCCTGGGGCAAGGGCCCCCTTCAGTCTGCCCATGCTACGCCTCTGTCGCAGTGAAACTGCTACATCACAAGATCCTATCTCCATTTCTGGCATTTCATTTCCTTCTGACCCCACACCCCTGTAATTGAGAATCACGCCATGTTTGTGATGATATAGACTCTAGTTCAGCACGTCTTGTGCGGGAATAGCCAATGTTTGGTCCTTTGAAGTGCCTCAGGACTCTCTCAGGTTTTTGTTCTTGTTTCTCCTCTGAGTAACTGATTCAGCAAAGCCATTATTAGCTCCTGATCAAGGCTGCAATACTAAACCCAATTAACAGTGGGTGGGTGGGGATGACTACATGCTATTTAATCCAATGCAGCTGGCTTCGGAGCAGCCATAGGACTGCAGATCACAACATTGTCAACTTGGGAAGTGGGCCTCATACGATTACAGCTGCTACCTGGGAGCAAGGCACATAAAGGTTAGTCTTTTTGCTGCTCCTCTGGCTTGGCCAAGGACGCTGCAGCCTCCTGCTACATTTAGATCCCACCACCTTTCCTTCATGGAGTTCAAGGTGACATCCCTAGTTCTCCCTACTTCAACTTTATTCTCACAATTCCATTTCCCTTCTTGTTTCTGTAACAAACTCCTCCTTGTTCATTTTCTTTCTCTTGGAATCCCCTTTATTCCTTTCTTGTGTTCCTTAACTTTTCTTCTTCAGGTTCTACCTATCCTCGTTCAGCATTACTATCTGCAAATTTTGCTGAATTTCTCTATACTGTTATCACAAATAATTCATTTTTAGAAGTGAGTTCTTTAGAGAGCTTCTTGGGAATTTTTGCCACAAAAATGGCTCCTACAATGTGACTTGCATGTGACGCTTCTTTGTTCATGTGTTTCTGTATTTTAAGAATTTCCAAACGGCCTCATTTCAGCAAGAGAGTTTTCCCCAAACCACCTGATCTCTCTTCTGATTAACATTCTCCAATAACTTGTTAATTTTGCATTTCCAGAAACCAGTTGATTTTACCACACTTGTCAGGTTCTGATATCAATATTTCCTCAGATAGGCAATAATTTCCAGGTACTTCCTTCCTCCTGCACTTGTGAGAAAGAAATCCTTTTCCACATATGCCTTTTATTAGCAGATGGCGACTTCCCCATAAACATCTCTGGCCTCAGTCATTTACAAAGTCCATTAAGTTTGATTTTTACCTAGACGTTTATCATTTCAGAGTCATTTTCAGTGAATTCTGAATAAAAGGACCACAACTTGCTCATCAGAGGAAAACTGTGAGATATCTGACAGAGAAGTAAAGAACAATGAGTGCTACAGAAGAAGCTGAAGCTTTGAAATTGTTATTTCGGAATCAGTATTCATTTCTAATTTCAAAGGTAGAAGTATTGTCTGCAAAATTTAATACTTGCAAGGACTTTGAAACTTTCAGCTTGTAAATGGATGTGTAGAATAAAAAATGCCTTTAAATGGCAAGGCAAATCTTAGTTACAGGGGTCAACACAGCACAAACAAAGGCAGAAACATCAAATATTGTTAATGTCACTTGAATGTTTTAGTAAGAAAATGAGAAGAATTGTGAGTCTATGTATGGGACCCATTGCACAGGTGGGATACAGCAATAATTTAAAATTAACTTGCTTAAAAAACCTCTGTCACCTTTTCTTTATACAGTTCAAGGGGACACTCAACAGAAATATTTATTATATATATGATAACATTTTTGTATTTCAAAAGTATCTTGTTCCTTTTGCAAAGTCAGTAACTATAGACCATTTTGAACTCTTTCCTTTTGTACTCCCTCACCCCTTTTTGGATCCAGATTATGTTCACTGCCTCTGATCTTGGTGTATTTGATCTGCTGATGGAATCCAAGGAACCATTGACTTCAGTGTCTATTGCCGAACGTCTGGGTACCAGTCCCTTTGGGATGGAGAGACTGCTGGATGCCTGTGTTGGCTTAAAGTTCCTGCAAGTGGAGAGGAAGGACAACCAAAGTATTTCTTCTTTATTTGGAAATTTAACCAAAACTATAAAGTCAAAATACCATTAAAAATCAATTTCAGTAAATAACTTTAAACCATCAAGCCAGCAACTGAACAGAATAGCATCCAAATAAGCCTAGGGAAACATCTGAGGTTTTAGGAGACATTTGAAGCACATGGAACTTCTCATATATAACTGGAAAGGGCTTTTTTCCAATAGGTTTGCAGATGACACTCTCCTTTCATTATTGTAAAGGGTGATTTGTCCCATAGCAGGAGAGATGGTCTGTTAGATGTGCTGGTACCTAGTTGTTTACAAATGTCAGTGAGAAAGCTCATTAGCAAATAGCCAGCTAGCGCAGGTCACTAAGCACCAATAAGGGATGTGGCTGGCGCTGTGGTCTAAACCACTAAGCCTCTTGGGCTTGCTGATTGGAAGTTCAGCGGTTTGAATCCCCGCAATGGAGTGAGCTCCCGCTGCTCTGTCCCAGCTCCTGCCAACCTAGTAGTAGTCAAAGCATGCCAGTGAAAGTAGATAAATAGGTGTTATTGTGGCGGGAAGGTGAATGCCATTTACCTGTGCTCTGACTTCCGTCATGGTATTCCATTGTGCCAGAAGCGGTTTAGTCATGCTGGCCACATTACCCAGAAAGCTGTCTGTGGACAAATACCGGTACTGGCTCCCTTGGCCTGAAAGTGAGAAGAGCGCCACAACCCCATAGTCGCTTTTGACTAGACTTAACAGTCCTGGGATCCTTTACCTTTTTACTTTTTTACATTCAGAGTCTGTCCTCCTGGCTTAGATGTTACAATGGAAAAAAAGTTGCCTGTGATGTTCATATATTTCTAATACTTCGCTCCAGATCTCAGAATGGCCACTCCTAGTGGCTGCTTATAGCAGGCATAGGCAAACTTGGCCCTCCAGATGTTTTGGGACTACATCTCCCATGGTCCCTAGCTGACAGGACCAGTGGTCGGAGATGATGGGAATTGTAGTCCCAAAACATCTGGAGGGCCGGGTTTGCCTATGCCTGGCTTATAGCATTGGCGACCATATGGCAGCTTTGTACCCTGAAGTTCCACTGCCAGCAGGTGAAGGCCTAGTCTTTCCATACTTTTCTCTGGAAGAGAAGCTGGAGAGTTGCAGTCCCGGTGTTGCACTTTTTTTTTACAATGCGAGCAGCATGCCGTGGAATCATAGAAATGTGTCTTCTGCCTCATCATCCTTCTTTCAAGCATTTTGTCCCTGCAGAATTGGGGAAGGAAAGGGGCTTTGCTCAGATGTGTGAAAACGTTAATCTTTTGTCCCCTTCATTTTAAGCACTTTATGGAAATACCGAGCTTGCCAATCTCTACCTTGGCAAAAGAAGCCCAAAGACTCAGTATTATTCTTTGAAGTTCAATGCTGAATTTGTCTATACGAGAGCCCAGCACCTGGCTGATTCTGTGAGGTGAGGAGAAGGATAGCACTGAAGTAGAGAACTTAATGTCACAGTGATGCCACCTGTCCTGTATAATACAGGATTGTCCCATAAATGTAATGGATCTAATGTAATGTAATGGATCCTTCCTCAGTAGGGCTGATTCCAGATGAGGAAACACTAACCTTCCTGCTGCTCACCCACAATTGCCTTTCTATATTGTCAGACATCTCGTGCTTTTTCTGTTTGCCTCTCGCTGTGCTCAGTTCCTAAGTAGGAGCTGGCATGACATAACTACTGTGGGATGAGACATTTGAAGATTAGCACATATTCACGATATAACCCTTATAGCTAATACTATTTAATGACACCCATTTATTCTTCAAAATGTTTATTTATTGCTGAAACACTTCTTAGGTTGTAGATATACACTTTTTATAATGAAAGAGAGAGAGAGAGTGCTACAACACTATTAGGTTTTGATGTTATTTTCAACAAAATGATTAAAAACAAGACCACTATCATAACAACTGCTGCAATTAACCATGTTGCTAAAATGGCTGTGAATTTAAAGTTAGATTTTTGGTAGTATGGTATTATGCTTTATATATTGTATTATGATATTTTGGCACTATAGCAAAATATATAAAAACAGAGCTTTATAGCATTTATCTTATAATACTGTACTGTTCCTCACTTTTGTTTACAAACATTTTTTACGGATTATTAAAAGATTGATAAAAAGAGTTTAAAAAATGGTAAAACAAAGACGTTACAAATAAACCTATGAGTGGTAGGCACAGCTTTGACAACAAATGTAATTGTATGAGTAGTACACTTGGTTTAGTTGTTTTGTTGAAGAATTAAAATTAAAATTCTGTAGTTATCATGCTCATGTTTTCTTAAACTAAAACAAATATTCTATTTCAGGGAAGGAGAGGCTCAGACATATAGATTAAGTGACAGTTCTACAAAAAATTTCTATGAGGCTATGTACAGGTACGGAAAAATTGTATTTTTCTAGATCTTGTTTAATTTTAAAGAATGGGCAAAGCTTTCCCTTTCACAGGAAAGATTCAAATTCTATTGTGTGATCTGGACAGCCCCTCCCCTTACCTGGACAGTCCCCTGACAACGCCTCCCCCGGCGGGGTTGGACGATTGGCTGGGGTAGGCGGAGACCCCAGGTACCCAGCCTGGGGAGGTAGTGGCCACTTCCGAACTACCAGGGAGTCAACTCTGTGATCCAGGGGGCTGCGCACGACCACGCAAAAGTCGCCCCCCGTTTAATGTGGGGAGCAGTCATTCCCTTTGCAATCTGTGTGAAACCTATTGCTAACTTGTATTCACCTGATGTCTAAAACTAGATTCCCTGCTATCAGGTCTTGCATTACAGAAACTACATAGGTGGCAACTCCTAGGAGCCGTGGGAGCTGCGGCCCACACAGTAAAATATTTGAGGAGGTAGATTCCCCCCCCCCAAGTTGATGGACATTCCCATTCAAATGGTTGTGTGTGCACTGCATCATGTGATCAGTTATGAGGAGCGGGGCTTACCTGGGCCCACACTATATTTTATTCAAGTTGGCACCCTAGCAGACTAGTTGTGAAGACCCTGCCTTGTTTGCTTCCAGTATTTTCCGATGTTGAAGCAGAACTGCTTCCAGTCATAGCAAATAGCCTTTTCTGAGTCGGGTGAGAGGAACAGGTACATTAAATGATGTATTATTATTATTATCATCATTAGTAATAGTAGTAGTAGTAGTATTTAAATTTGTGTATGTCTTATGGATACATCCCATCATGATCTGTCCACTGGTATCAATGGGAAAAAGAAGAATGAGGCCATAGACGGGAAAGGAAATCCACACACAACTAAAAAACAACAGCATTATGTAGAATATGGCTCCTGTTTAGAACCATCCTCTCTTCAAAGATATCTCTTCTGTTAACTGGCAATGCAATTTTGAATTACTAGAACAGAGAGCGGCTTGCGAGAATTCATGGAGTTTATGCGTGAGATGTGGAGTCTGTGTGGTCGAGATGTGTTGAATGCCTTTGATCTCTCTCATTTTCCACTCGTTTGTGATGTGGGAGGTAAGTACCATAAATTATCACATGTCTTCCTATCCTGGCACTCCAAAATCATAAGGCTGCTGTTGTAGAACAGGAAACATCCCTCCATGACCCAAGCTCTGAACTATCAGATCCTCAGAACTTCAAAAGTGGCACATACCGAATGAAATGACTAGACAGCCACCTACCTGGTGTGAGATCTTAGAGATTCTTAGAGATTTGCAGATGAAGTTTTGGGGAAAGCTTTGATATACACAACATATTCATTTTATCCTTTGGTTCTCCCCTTAAGGATGTAGTGGTGCCCTCGCAAAGGAATATATTTCATTGTATCCAAATTCTACAGTGACCATTTTCGACCTACCTGAAGTAGTGGAAACAGGAAAGAAGCATTTTGTCTCCTCAGAGGAACACCGGATTACATTTCATGAAGGTAAAATGTTCTTTTATCCTACAAAGGTTCCATCATTCTTCCGCTAACAAACAAGACAGGCATGCACTAAGCAGGGATCGA
This sequence comes from Zootoca vivipara, assembly GCF_965207765.1. NCBI lineage: Eukaryota > Metazoa > Chordata > Lepidosauria > Squamata > Lacertidae > Zootoca > Zootoca vivipara. Next base: position 29,268,407 of record NC_142587.1, on the reverse strand, counting down.
GAATCAGTGAGCCTTCAGTTATGGTTGGACTACAACTCCCATCATTCCTGACCATGTGACTGGGGCTGATGGGAGTTGAAAATTATGAGAACAGGACTCTTATGTTAAGCTTTCCCTCTTTTCAGTAGAAGCACCAGAAGACAGAAGTGCACACCTTATAGCTACAAATTTGAGAAAGATAAAATGAAGTACTGTATACTTTCTGTAAGAATAATAATTATTTCACCGGATCTCTACTTGTTTTATTTCAGGTGATGCTTTTAAAGATCCAATTCCAGAAGCTGACCTGTATATTTTGGTTAGGATCCTACACTGCTTTAGTGAGGAGAAGTGTGTGCAGCTGCTAACCAGACTGCACAAAGCCTGCAAGCCTGGTAGGTGCATGGTGTCAAAGGTGTTTCCTGTTGGAATTAATTCTCATACGAATCTGCTTGGATTTCCCCAAGGCCCCTTCCCCTTATGTCCATATGCCACTCAGGCTCAGCTGCATTCCTTTATTTCTTGATCTTCTGATCCCAGGATACTTGGGCAAAGTAACATACTGCTTTTTAATATGTAATGGTGCGTCTTCCATGTCCTATTCTGAAACAGGTGGTGGAGTTCTAGTAGTGGAAATAGTTCTCAATGAAGACAGAACAGGGCCATTCGAAGCTCATATGTATGCTGTGGTCATGCTGCTTGTTACTCAAGGGAAAGAACGGACCCCGTCAGAGTACAATGCGCTTCTCAGTGCCGCCGGCTTCAAGGATATTCAGCAAAAGAAAGCAATCCTCTTTGATGCCATTTTAGGAAGAAAATAATGTTGACCAAAACATTCTATGAGTGCCGTGTGACTGAACGGATATATTTGAGCCTGATTCTTTGCAGCCATAACCAAGCATGCTTGCTACCCTGGATCTTAGCCAAAAGGCCAAGAAGCGATGGAACTGAACGTTTTTAACTGCTATACTGTACTTTGGCAAATCGTCGCTATGTGGAAATATTTCGCACCCTTTAGCATTACGGTTGGATTCTAAGAGAAACTAAGACAATAATAAAAATGGCTATATCTAAACCGCTGTTGTATTAGTAGTTGTCATATTTTTTATAGCAGTGTTTCTCCAGCTGTTTTTAAACTACAACTCCCATCATCCCCAGCTACCAGTGGACAGGGATGATGGGAATTGTAGTTCCAAAACAGCAAGTTGGGGAAACACTGATTTATAAGTTGGTTTCATAGAGAGATCTTGAAGCAGTTTCCTTCTTCTAGATGGAAGTTGGTTGGTTGGTTGGAGCTGATGGGAGTTGAAGTCCAGCAACATTAGGGAGGCCACAAATTCCCCATCCTTGTCTTAGAGTATTGGACCAGGGCCACAGGAAGCTCCCATGTGCAAAGTAGAGAAGGTGTGATTTAGTTGGTGATCATCATCCTTGTGGGCTCTGGCTAGACCAGGCATCCCCAAACTTCGGCCCTCCAGATGTTTTGGACTACAATCCCCATCATCCCTGACCACTGGTCCTGTTAGCTAGGGATCATGGGAGTTGTAGGCCAAAACATCTGGAGGGCCGCAGTTTGGGGATGCCTGGGCTAGACCATTCCTACAAGCTGTAGGTTCCATTGTGGCAGGAAGGACTGCATCCAAACTGGCCTTGACTCTCATGTTGCTTGCCAAATTCCTTTGCTTGCTTGATCCCAGTGGAGACTGAACCAGTACAGCAAATAAGGCACTGCTCTCCACTCAGACAGGCCCCTGCCCCTGCCTGCCTGCCTTCTTACTTACAGGAAGACCAGGGGATGGCAGTGGCTTTCCTGTTCCTCCTACTGGGTCTTAGTGTTTTCACCTCCAACAGGGAGGAAGATGGGGACAAAGCTGGAATGAGCTGGCTCTGGCTCCATTGATCATTGGCTCTGGGTCCACCTCCATTTGGCCTTCCTGCCTCGCACCCTACAAGTCTCAATGGGCACCAGCCACCTCTGCTGGATCCTTTGTCATAATGGAATATATTATAGACCTCAACCTTGTGACTGCCTTCACAATATCATTCAATCTGTGCATTTCATTTCTTCAATGAAAATAGGGATAATAATAATAATAATAATAATATTTCTACCCCGCCCATCTGACAGGTTGCCTCAGCCACATTCTGGGCAGCTTCCAACATGTCTAAAAACATCATTAAAATCATTTTTAAAAATCTGAAGAAGTGTGCATGCACACGAAAGCTCATACCAATGACAAACTTAGTTGGTCTCTTAGGTGCTACTGGAAGGAATTTTTTTATTTTTTTATTTTGTTTCGACTACATCAGCCCAACACGGCTACCTACCTGTAACTAGAATCATAAAACATAAAACATTAAAAAAACTTCCCTATACACGGCTGTCTTCAGATGTCTTCTAAAGGTTGTATAGTTACTTAACTCCTTGACTCGGGGGTCGCATAACTTGGGGCTGCCATACGTCCGGAATTTCCCAGACACAGCCGTGAAACAGCGCCTGAGTGGATATCACTTAAATTTCCATGTAGATTTCACTTAATTTCCTTAAAAGTAGCTTGACAACTTTGGGCAAAACTAAAAAAAAAAGCTTGGCAATTTTTGTGTCTGTACCCTCCTATGTTTCTCTGATGAAAATGGGGACATCCTAAGGAAAAGCAGGACATTCCAGGATCATATCAGAAACCAGGACGGCTTCTGTAAATCTGGGACTGTCTTTGGAAAACAGGGACACTTGGAGGGTCTGCGATAGTATTAATGACTCCGCTTCCAATGTGAAACACCAAAACCACTTAAGACACTCTCAGGACTCCGCTTAGGGGTAGCATGCATATGCCACACACAAAAATAAGCAAACAAGCCTACCTGTGATTGCTAGAGTCAACTGTGACAACATGTATTGTAAGAATAGTACGTTCATTATGGCGTGGAGGGATGAACCTGAAGATTACTTTGCTAGTTACGCAGATCAAGGATCATCCAATTAAAGCGAAAATTCTGTTTCAGTGAAGGGGGAAAAGTACCAGACTGGTAAAATATATGGTACATCACATCAAGATAGCTATGATGCTATGTGCAGGTAAAAAAAATAGCATTTTGTGGCTCTTGTATTTGAGAGGATGGCCAAAAATTGAATGTTTTTTGTCTGATTAAACATTCCTTGTGAACTCTAGGGAAGAAGGTCCCAATAAAATTGTTATCTTACCATACCTGTCAATGAAGGATTGGGTTGCCTTTTGGGGGATTCAAAAAAGAGGTGAATTTTTAGTTAAGAGTCAGTTATCTTATCACCATTGTACTCTTAGGACTGAAACAGTTGGAAAGGGGGGGATCTGTGTCTTTGCAACCCTTCTGGCACCAGAGAGTCTAGCTTGACTTTGCACAGGAGCCTCTCTTTAAAAGGTTCCAAGGCCAGATAGGAGATAAGGTGAGGCCAGAAGGAAATATTTACTTTTAAAACAACTTTATTGTTAGAACTCTAAGGGAAACTTCTGGAGTAATCAATAACTCTTTTAGAAATGCCTGAGTTGTGTGACTTTAGGACAAGTCCTGAAGTTACCAACTTCTGAATTGTAAAGGAAGATCCTAAATCATAAAGCCTGTCATTGCAGCCTCAATAACCCGATTACCAGTGGAACTGCAGAGAAACACCATACAGCAGGCCTCCCCAAACTGTGGCCCTCCAGATGTTTTGGCCTACAACTCCCATGATCCCTAGCTAGCAGGACCAATGGTCAGGAAGATGGGAAGTGTAGTCCAAAACATCTGGAGGGCCGAAGTTTGGGGATGCCTGCCATACAGTATTTTCTCTATAGGTCTTTTTCACCCTTCATGAAGGGAGCATTTAAATAATTGATTGGCACTCCCTAAAGTTCTGCACAAGAATATGCTATATCATTCATTGTAATTCTGTTCTGGGTGGCTTCCTGTTTGTTTGTTTGTTTGTTTTTTATTATTTTTATTAGAGATTTCTTAAGCAGCCTATACAAAAACAGTGTGATGTGTCTCTTTCTTCAAGTTACGATTTTACCATTCAGTTGCATTTGTTATGAGACATTAATGATGATTAATCACTACCCTACCTTGCAGGGTTGTTGTTAGGGAGAAATGGGGGAAACCTCCGCCCTCCGCAGTGTGGTACAAGGTGGGATACATCAAAAATAAATTTCAAGCTGAATGCTATGTTTTACGTACTTCCCCCTACGGCTGGCAGCACCAGAACAGGGATTGCTCCTTCTGCAATGGAGAAAACTTTTGCCCTCCAGATGTTGCCGAACTACAACTCCCATCAGCCCCGGCATGCATGAACAACGGCCGGGAACGGCGAGAGTTGTAGTTCAGCGCTCCTTTCCGCGCATTCCCCGCACGCTGAAACGCGCTGCTGTGAAAACAGGGTGCTAATATCGCGCGAGTGTGCCTCGTCCGCTCCACTGGGTGGCACGGATGAGCCGCGATGAGATCCTCCTGCGCTGATTCGAGCTGCCACTAGGGGGCGCTGCGGAAGCGGCGCGAATGGGAACCGGGACCGCGCCGCGCGTCAAACCTCTTCTAACTGGAGAGGTGGCTTGGGAGCCGCCGGGCGCGCGTCACGAAGGGCGTGGCTTTAAAAGAGCGATGATAAAAAGATCAGAACGTTCAGCGAGCCGAACAGCCCCAATAAACAGATCACGTGTTAATCTTTTACCACCATCCCAGTCCTCCCATTAGAAGAGGTGCCAGGAGCCATGTATTTTGTGCCTTGCTCTGGCGCCGACTCTTGTCTCCTTGTTCTGTTCCAAAACTGCATTCAAAGAATAATAGTCTCACGTTTAACAATGACTTGTGCTCTGAAGACGCCCCCCCCCCCATTTCAGCACACCGTGTGATCTCCTCCTGCCTGGGTTTTAAGACCCGAGAGTCGCGGCGGTGGCTGTTAGTATCCGAAACACAGCGACATGTGTTGCGTATATTCCTGCCCTTTTAACGTCGTTATTTCTTTGCATGGCAAAAAAAAACAAAAAAAACGACCTGGTCTAATTTTTTTGCCTGTTGGAACACATTTAATCGCAGCACTTTGTCCAAGCAAACTTACGTCAGCCATCCATAACTCCCGGTTTGGATGAATAGAGCTTTTTGTAGGAAGCAACCTAAACGGTAGGCTCGGTGCTCTTTAAAGAGACAGAAAATGTTATAATTAGTTTGAATTGCTACAGTCCCTTCAGTGATGACTAAACACACTTCATAAAGAAAGCAACTAATTACAGAGATTTCGCTGTAGATGTTGAATGCATCAAAGGCCAGCCTTCTTAAATCACAGGCGGGTGAAACAATGTTCAAATGTGTAAAACTCTAGCCACCTAGTCTAAAATGTAAAGTGCTTTCTCCTTTGTGACTTGTCTGTCTTTTTCAGTTGAGGGTGCAAATGCAAAAATGTTTTTGCTAAACATAATGCAGGGATAGAGGAAACCTATGGACTCCCAGATGTTGTTGAACTTCCAATTTCCAACATTTCCAGTCAACTTAGCAGTGGTTGAAGATTATCTCTCTGTAATAAAAACACATAACAACAACAAGGGAGGAAACAAGTGGGATGGGTCATGAAATTGTACATCATGTTGTTGTAAGTATGGCCATCTCATTTGTTTTTCAATAATTTCTGAGCGTCCCAGTATGTTCGTCCACAATTTCCCATCATTGAAGGAGGACTATGTAAAATTTTTTACACTGACATCTATTCAAAGGTTTATAGAATAAGTATTCCATAAGCATAATCTGCCAGATTTATTGGTCCCAGAAATCAAATCAATTATAATGAGGGGTCTTCAAGTGTCTTGATATTATCATTCTAAAACCTCTCCTCCTCCTCCTTTAAAATAACCTCTGCAAACCTTGGGGTTTCCACAAGCTTACTAGTACTTTCCACCACAAGGGTGGTGGTATTTTGGTTACATGGAAATCCATGTATTAGTTCATTATTAGTACAGTACTGTATTTACTCAAATGTAATGTGCACCTTTTTTTGGCCAAATTCCATCGTGAAAATTAGATTTGGTGGCGCATTTACATTCGCCAGCAAATACTTTTTTGGTTTCAAGATTTTGAAAACTGAGGTGCACGTGAGAGTCAATGGCACATTAGATTTTCGTAAATACGGTATTTAGGATAGATCTATTTTAGTTCTCAGTGGTCACCCAGCATCCTACAAAAGTTTCTGATCTATAAACAGATATCCCCCCCCCAATTCTTTTAAACATGGGGTCTCTGTTTGGTGCTGCTCTCCAGTCACTCTCTGTCATGGCCTATATTGTGAATTTTTGGTATATGGTAGCACATTTTTCTGATTTGCCTGCTCCCTCCTTCAGAGTGCTAAGGGATTTTTGCATAGGCAAAGCCAGTCTCCTGCTGAGCTAGGTGATTTTCAGCTAAGTGACTTAACAAGTTAAGAATTCATTTTTGACTAATGGGCTACTGAAAGCCAGAGACTCCAGTCCATTCTCTATGTAGGTAGGGGTGGGGAACCTGCACTGCCCTCCTGCCCATGTTGTTGGACTACAACTCCCATCATCCCTGTCTATTGGCCATGCTTCCTGGGGCTGATAGGAGTTCAGCAGTGTCTGAAGGAAACACAGGTTCCTCACCCCAATGTAGGGGAACGGTGATCGATGCAGCAACTTCTCTTCGCCAGCTCATGGAATCTGCATGAGCTTCAGGCCTTCGATTTAGCTAAATGGGTGGTAAAAATGAATCCTCAGCTATACACAAATACTATTTATATATTGTCTTGTTGAAATTTTAAGCGAGACTTTATGAATATGTGCCGTACTCCTAGAATTGCTCTCTGGTGTCGGTGTCAGAAGGCCTTCTGCCAGGCTGAAGCACTTTCCGTACTTTCCTGCTGCAAGTGTGCATTAAGTAAGATGAGCTTTGCTAGCATGTGATAGGGAAACCAAAAACAGAAAAAGACAAATAGATGAAGCATCTAAAAGCTTCGTAGTGGCCAGAACTGCATTATATCAGGGTGGTTTCTCAGAAGCTCCCATGCCTTAATTTTAATTACTCACTGAGATGGCACAGCATTTCGGCCAAGGTAAGTCACAGCTCTGGTGTCAGTGGTGTCTCAAAACCCTTCATTGCTTCAAGAGGCCCTCCCCACCAATTTCCACTTACTGCAACAGTGGCAGCAACTGAACAATGTCCTCCCGAGGCCAGCAGGCTAGCCTAGAGCAGGCACCCCCAAACTGCGGCCCTCCAGATGTTTTGGCCTACAACTCCCATGATCCCTAGCTAACAGGACCAGTGGTCAGGGATGATGGGAATTGTAGTCCAAAACATCTGGAGGGCCCAAGTTTGGGGATGCCTGGCCTAGAGGGAGCAGGCTAGGCCAGGCACGGAGCTTCATCCTCCAAACAACTCATTGCCGCCATTTCCATCCACACTGTATACTTAAATTACATGGCTTCCCTCCAAAGAATCCTAGGAAAAATAGTCCCCTCCCCCCTCCACAGAGAGCTACAATTCCCAGCACCTTTAACACGTCATAGATTTATTGGGAAAAGCTGTGTGCATTAATGTACGGTTTGGCCAGCATCGTAGTGATGGCTGCCGGTGTCCAGGGTGGGGGGGTGCATGCACACCAGGCCTGGAGGGAGGGGCACCGACAGAAAAGGACAGAGGAATGTGATCCTGGCAGCCATTTTGGATGGGCAGTTCAGCTACCTTTGTTTCTCCTTTCCCTCCCACTTTAGGATTGCAACCTAAAACTCATTTGTGCAAATTTGCATGCGAATAAAAATATTTATTTTTTAAAGGAAAAGGGCATACTATGTTTCTTTTAAATGGTGCGTGTATTTCATAGAATCATAGAGTTGGAAGGGATCCTGAGGATCATCTAGTCCAACCCCCTGCAACACAGGAATATGCAGCTGTACGATACAGGGATCAAACCTGCAACCTTGGCATTATCAGCACCACACTCTGACCAACTGAGCTATCCAGGATGTTGCAGCAGGAACGCACTGTGTGGATTCCTCAGAGATGGTGTCTGCCACTAGCTGCTGATACATCAAATGCCTATGCTAAATTTAAGTACCTTATAAAAATGTGTTCCCCAACTAATTGAGTTGCCTTTTGCTCAGTCACAAGCTTATACAATCTTTGAATTGGTTAACAGTGCAATCCTATGCCTGTCGCCTCAGAAACAAACCTTCCTGAGTTCAATGGTACTTACTTCCAAGTAGATAAAGGATTGTAGCCTAAAAATAGCAAATCTAATATTAAGACGTGTAAATATACGGAGCCTGAATAATGTTCCTTGCTACATTATTGAATCTGAATTAAAATTGGGGGGGGGGGGGAGCTGATTGTATGTCAAATCGCCCTGCTGAAAAAAACCATTTTAAAACCAAGCACCAGCTAAGGGTTTCCTCATTCCAAAAACACCCTGCCTGTGTTTTGCAAGCTGTGTTCCAAAGGAACCGAGGGGTTCCTCAATTAAAAGATCAATAATGGCAGACAAGCCATTAATAATGCAGGAAATTGATTTATTAGTGTCTTTCTTTTTAGCTGGAATAATTCTCCAGGCCTGCAATGCATGTGACCAGCAAGCCAAACACAAGCCCTTATTTTGGAATTACTCACACAAAGGCGACTCACATGTTGCAGCAGGAGTGGGGCTGCTGTGCTGGCCCTCCATCCCCAGGCTGGCTGTGCCCCAAATGTCTATGCATTGAGTGCGAGGTACCCAGTTGTGGGGGCATCCCAACTGTGTGGATCCCCTCTGTATGCACAGCTGCTCATGCCTAGGGGTTCCTTTACAGGCATGCCCTCTCAAAGGATGGTCACTTGTGGGTATAGCTTCTTCAACAGTGTGTGCTCTGCACAGGAGCATTGTGTGACCAGGCTTGGTATCAACCAGCAGTGCAATGTAGCCTGCCGAGTTCTGGGGAAAACTCTGTTTATGAAAACCCAGGTAGGTGTCAAAATTGGAAGCTTCTTGAGGCAGCATAAGTGGTTGGTAGAGTGCATTTAGCTCACAAGCTGTACGTTCCTGTTGCGACTCCTAACAAAATGTGAAAGTTACCGGTACATAGGCTGTGTGCTGATGATTGGAGCTGGTAGGTCTTGGAGTCCAAATTCCCTAGAGGGTACCAGGTTGGTAGGCTGGCCTAGGAGACGGATGTGGTCTGTTCCAAGGTTGATATGAAGTTGATTATAGGTCAGAAAGGCTCATAATTTACATGGATCACATTTACAGGCCCAGATTCAACCTTCTCTGACCACCAGCACAAGGGGCGCAAGAACAATGTTGTGCCAGCAGAAGCTTGTTGTGCAGCCGGTTGTGCAACAGGAAGAGCAGGGGCTACAGCAATCTGTTGCACAACCAGCCATGTGACTGGCTTCCTGCCCTTGGTTTGTGCAAGCCATTCCACTCGTGCAACTATGGCACTGCTAAGGGACTTTAACTTGGCGCGACGTTAAATTCCTCCCACGGTTTCTTTCCTCCATGTACTATGAATTTTCATTTCATTCTCTCCTTGGTTGTGTGCATTTGGGTGACTAGCTACATTTAAAATTGTTATTCTTAGGTATATGTGTACGCGCGCACACACACACACACACACACACAGAGTGAAATGAGCAGTTGATCCTTTATTGGCTGTGCTGCAAAAATAAGTATCAGAGCAGTGTATTTCTGACTTTAAGTCAAATTAGAAAACAGCAACACAAAAAACATTATTTGGGGAGTGGGAACAGAAAACAGTGAGTCAGTTTGAATTGTAGGATGTTGGGTAAAGGTGTCCCCTTGGCCTCTCCCCACCTCCTTCCTGTGTCTGATCAGATCGTCTGCAAACAATCTTTGGATGAAATGTTTGTGCAATGAGGCCATCAGTTTGACTCATCACTGGGTCAAGGACTGCTAAGCCTAAGAACATAGGAAAAGTCTACCTAGAATAATATTTAGAGAAAGAAACAAGCCCGCCAACAGCTATACAGCTTTGTCAACAGATGCTGACCCTTCTACAAATCCTTTATTGAAATAAATCAATACACAATGCTTTGTGATCTATCCCACCTGCGCATAACACAGCAGGTATCTCATTCAACTCCAAATCTGGCAGTAGAAAATGGTTACTTTAAAGTAATAGTATATGTTTGTAATGCAAAGGCGTCAACAAGCGAGGGACTAGGGAAATAAATTGACTCATTTCCATGAGATTTGGTAAAAATTCTTGTATACACTTCGAAGTTAATATAATTTTGAGGTATTGCCCACCCCAAATACATGATCACATTTAAAAGACAAAGGGTACTGAATCCAGTTAAGACATAATCAGAGTAGATCTATTCAAATCAATGGCTTAACTGGATACAACCACATTTTATAGTTTGGGGCATCCAACAACATATTAGCTTTATTTTTATCCCCCCCTTCCTTTCTAATATATCTGTGAATATGTAAGAGAGAACCAACCAGCCAAGTACTTACTGCTTTACAGTAAGCAAACAATAGACGTCCATGTACAGGCAAAAAATACAGGTTTTCATAAGCAGGGGGGAAAGTCGCTGCCACAAATGAGCTTTACAGTTTTAATTGCTCTTTTATGGAAATCATTGAGTTCCTCCTCTCCACTGCTATAGGCCACACACTTCTTCAGAATATAAAGGTAGAGAGTGTTGTGCCAATTTCATCGCTTGGTGAAATCTCCAGTTCTTTCCCCTTGCTACCTTACCCAATAGGGAAAGTATAATTGCCACATTATGGTGGCTGGGAAGGGACAGAAAATGCGACAAAGGACAAAGGTGTACTTCGGATCCCCACCCCACCTCCAAGAGTGGCTGGAAGGGAAACAAGATTGCAATCCTAAACAAATGAAGTCCCATTTGGGTGTATAGCTGGACTAAGGTTGTTCTTCTTCTTCCCCAATTCAATGTGAGAAAACCCAGACACCATGACCTATGCAATGCTGAGTGATGCGTCGCATTAGTCAAGCTGGACTTACCATGCTCATTGTGGCAATGCGTCATAATGAATAAACCTGCTACTACATCATATTTTTTGACTTGCCATGTTTTGTCAACAGTACCCAGAAACTGAAGAAGCAGGAATCTGCAGTACCAGCAGCCAAATTGTTTCACTGATGTACTCAGATCCGTTGGCGCAGGATAAATCAATTTGTTTTCATGTCATGATAAGCCACATTTTGTCTTAAACCATTGTTTGAGAGCTTGCTGCACAGCTTATTTCCCTCCCTCCTGGCATGGGGTCCATGTGGCTCAGACTATGGCTTGTCATGTTGTCTGAACCAAGACTCTGACTGGTTTGTTTCAAAAAGGTTTATTTTTGGCTTTACTGCTCATGGTTTGTAATGACAAAGCAAGCCATAGTATGTTTGTCTGAGGCATACTTTCAAGATAAACCATGGTTTAAGACAAGCTATGGTTTATGGTGACATGCAAATGGGGCCTCTGATAGCTATGTAAAAAACAAAATAGAAGTTAGTTTTAAAATCTTCTTACCATTTATACGTGAAGCTACGAACATGAGTTTGACCAAACTGCGGGAGGCAGTGCAAGACAGGAGTGCCTGGTGTGCTATGGTCCATGGAGTCACGAAGAGTCGGACACGACTAAACGACTAAACAACAACAACCATTTATACATTTTTGAATGGAATTATTAAAGCCTATGATATACAATGGATAAAGGTAAAGGGACCCCTGACCGTTAGGTCCAGTCGCGACCGACTCTGAGGTTGCGGCGCTCATCTCGCGTTATTGGCCGAGGGAGCTGGCGTACAGCTTCCAGGTCATGTGGCCAGCATGAGAAAGCCGCTTCTGGCGAACCAGAGCAGCACACAGAAACGCCGTTTACCTTCCCGCTGTAGCGGTACCTATTTATCTACTTTCACTTTGAGGTGCTTTCGAACTGCTAGGTTGGCAGGAGCTGGGACCGAGCAACGGGAGCTCACCCCGTCGCAGGGATTCGAAGCACCGACCTTCTGGTCGGCAACCCCTAGGCTCAGTGGTTTAACCCACAGCGCCACCCACGTCCCTACATGTTACATGTTACATGATACATGTTACAATTGTATGACTGCAATAGTATCTCTGGAAGCAAGCCTTTAAGCATCCTGGGGCTGAAGGAACTCTACCCTGAGGTACTTTAGCCATCTGTGCAGGATCTAGGATCTAGGCTTCCCCTAAAAGGCTGGTGTCAAAACAGTGGTGCCCACCTAATGGAGCATTGCTCCAGTCTTTTCCCCTAGAAATGACACTAGTATAAGGTACTCAGGATTAATTTATCTATTTGTGTGGAACAGTAGTAAAGGAACTTGACTGTAATGGCCAGGTCACCTGATCAGCCCTTCAGGGGCTCCCTCAGAAAGGACTTCCATAAATATGGCCACACTGCTTTGCCAACAATGGTTTAATTGTAGAATTCAGTTCGTATACATGGTGTTCCACCGTAATTAAATATACATGGCTCCTTATTCTCTGTAGAGCTAGTGATCTCTTTTAATTGCCTTTGCTAGCTTAAATAAAATAAATATTCAGTTCCCCACCCCCACAACTGGGATTTCCAAAGCTTCCAAGGGCACCATTGACAATGAAGTATATTGACATTTAAATGGATGCCTGCTTCTGTGTGCTTCTGAAAGCTCCATCCTCATTATTATCATCATCACTATTTTATTACAGTGGCATCTGTAATAAGCCAGGCCCTCATTACAAGAAGTGTTGTAATAGTATCATAAGAAATTGTTCATAAGACAGGTCTTCATCTTGAGAAGCTTACAGTCTAAAGCAAGAATGAAGAAACGGTGGTCCTTCAGATGCAAACCCTCCATTTGTCCCTATTTTCCAGGCACCGTCCCAGATTTGCAGAAGCCGTCCCATTTTCTGATTTGACCCCGGGATGTCCTGCTTTTCCTTAGGATGTCCCTGTTTACATTGGAGAAATGTTGGAGGGTATGGAGATATGCGACCGCTGAGCCAAGGAGACAAGTAACTATGCAACCCTTAGAACAGTGTTTCTCAACCAGTGTGCCTCCAGATGTTTTGGGACTACAACTCCCATCATTCCTGACCACTGGTCTTGCTAGCTAGGGATGATGGGAGTTGTAGTCCCAAAACATCTGGAGGCACACTGGTTGAGAAACACTGCCTTAGAAGATGTCTGAAGGCAGGGATGTTGATGGAATGGGACATCCCTATTTTCATTGGAGAAATGTTGAAGGGTGTGCAGAGTTGTGGGACTTCAGCTCACATCAGCCCCAGTTAGCATGGCCCGAGTACTATTGGGTACTATTGGGACGCAGGTGGTGCTGTGGGTCAAACCACTGAGCCTAGGGCTTGCCTATCAGAAGGTTGGCAGTTCGAATCCCTGCGACGGGGTGAGCTCCTGTTGCTCGGTCCCAGCTCCTGCCAACCTAGCAGTTCAAAAGCACATCAAAGTGCAAGTAGAAAAATAGGCACCGCTACAGCGGGAAGGTAAACAGCATTTCCGTGTGCTGCTCTGGTTCGCCAGAAGTGGCTTAGTCATGCTGGCCACGTGACCCGGAAGCTGTACGCCGGCTCCCTCGGCCAATAATGTTAGATGAGCACCGCAACCCCAGAGTCGGTCACGACTGGACCTAATGGTCAGGGGTCCCTTTACTTTACTTACTATTGTAGTGTCCCATTTTGCACAATGGTTTATGTGATACACGTAAATCTATCTGTCCCTTCTTCACACCTCTACCCATCCCCTTCAAAAAGCAAAGCATGCAGAAGGCAATTTAGTACAAGTGAAGAAAGCTTCAGTAGACATGATTTAACTCTTTCACTGAGGTCAGTGGGCCTCAGAGACACTTAATGTTGGCTCAACCATGCCCATGCTGATCACCAATAATTGTGAATGGAAATAGTGTTAATTGTCATAGCTGCAACCTCAGTAAATTGAACATTGATTAAGTGACATCGTGCTGTTGAACATCATTTCCCTACCTAGGTTTTTGACATTACCAGACAGAAAGCTGGGAAACAATGGTAACAGGAAGTTGACAACAACTCACTGAGTGATAGAACACTGGGCATAATGTACATAGGTCGAAGAGTTTTTACGGTAATATAATGTAATAATGGTAACAAAATTAAACATTTAATAAAATTTAAAAAAGAAATGTCACATGACCACCAAGGCAGATCATATTTTCTTCTGACGGAGCAAATAGGTAGAGGATTGCTTTCATGTCTTTCCTTGTATGACGACACACAAATGAAATCCAAAATTAAATTATAGGAAAGGCCCTGGGATGCCCTTGAGTGTTTCCAACCCCTGAAGACCCTGCCAAGGCTATGCCCCCCAAGGAAGTTAATAAAATTTGTTATCAGAAAAGATGCAGAAGGTCACATTTTCATTCTGTGAATAAGACATTTTCAGACTTCTCATTTGTACGGTTGACTGACACTGCAGTCATAAACATATTAGTCACGAGCCTGATGAGTATGCAGAGAAAGCCATGCGCAGAGCAGCACTTTGGTTATTTCTTCTGAACAGCAGCTTTCTGGCCTGACCACGATGCATTGCCGAAATATTGAGATGCCGCCCAAAGGGTCTTGCAATGCAGCATGGGAAGGCTTGCTGTTCAGAGGCAGGCAGGCAGAGGTCCGCCTTGTGGAAAGGGCTCATTGCTCTAGCTCAGGCATCCCCAAACTACGGCCCTCCAGATGTTTTGGACTACAATTCCCATCATCCCTGACCACTGGTCCTCTTAGCTAGGGATCATGGGAGTTGTAGGCCAAAACATCTGGAGGGCTGCAGTTTGGGGATGCCTGCTCTAGCTCATGAACATTCTGCATTGGTCAAACCACTCCAGGAATAATGGGTGCCACAATTTAAGAAGGATAGTGACAAGTTGGAACGTATGCAGAGGAGGGCAACCAAGATGATCAAGAGTCAGGAAAAGAAGTCTAGGAGATTTATGAATTATGTGATTGCAGGCTTGAGATGATAGTTGAGTAATGCACCATTACAGTGGAACCTCGGTTTATGAACACCTCGGTTTACGAATTTTCAGTTTACGAATGCCACGGACCCATCTGGAACGGATTAATTCACTTTCCATTACTTTCAGTGGGAAAGTTCGCTTCAGTTTATGAACAGACTTCCGGAACCAATTACACCCATGTTTCGGGTTAAGTACGCTTCAGGTTGAGTACTCCGCGGACCGTCTGGAACAGATTAATCCACTTTCCATTACTTTCAATGGGAAAGTTCGCTTCAGTTTATGAACGCTTCAGTTTATGAACAGACTTCCGGAACCAATTGTGTTCATAAACTGAGGTACCACTGTATTTAAAATGTTGGTGATTGTTTAATCAGATGTGGTCTGAGGCTGCGGCAAAACCATTTTTCGACCACTTTGTTGTGGGCAAAATGGAGGCAAAAATACACCACAAGCATAATATATTAAGAAGATAACATATGAGCAAACCCCACATTGTGTCCCAAGAAGGAATTCTCTGACCCCAAAACATATAGGCTAAGGAAGAAGATTATGAACTTGTGGGCAGGGCCTGCTGGCTTTTATTCCTATTCGTATACTATACCGTAGACAAATGCAGGTGGCGCTGTGGTCTAAAACACCACAGTTTTGGGCTTGCGAAGGTCGGCGGTTCAAATCTGCTTGACGATGGTGAGCTCCTGTTGCTTTGTCTTGGCTTTTGCCAACCTAGCAGTCCGAAAGCATACCAGTGTGAGTAGAT
Organism: Zootoca vivipara; assembly: GCF_965207765.1. Lineage (NCBI taxonomy): Eukaryota > Metazoa > Chordata > Lepidosauria > Squamata > Lacertidae > Zootoca > Zootoca vivipara. The sequence continues at coordinate 29,252,706 of NC_142587.1, read as the reverse complement.
AAATAGGTACCGCTGCAGCGGAAAGATAAACAGCATTTCTGTACGCTCTGGTTTCCCTCACGGTGTCCTGTTGCGCCAGAAGCGTTTTAGTCATGCTGACTACATGACCTGGAAAGCTGTCTATGGACAAACACCAGCTCCCTCGGCCTGAAGCAAGTTGAGCTCCCAAACCCATAGATGCCTTTGTCTGGACTTAACCATAGATATTCAGCCAGAGTCTTTTCCCTTTCCCTATATACTGTTGGTGCTTTATTTTTTTAATAACAGAAATCTACAAATGGCACAGAATTAATTATGTTATTTACAACTCATGTAACATTTATTATTGACTTATTAAATACAACAGTATATAATAAATGTTTCAAAATGCCACAGAGAAAATTTACTTTTTCGTAAATCCACTAGTTTGCCTCCTCTTGATTCCTCGAGAAATAACATTGTTTGAATGCTTTGTATTTTCAAATACGTACCAATGTGAGTTTGCAGAAACATCTTGTGTTTTCTATTAGCTTGCGGTGCTGATCAGTCAACAAGCTAACTACTAGTTCTGAATCAGTCTCTAGCACTGTAGGTAGGAATAGAAGACTCTTTTGCTCTGCTGCGTAGAAGAATAAATGATTTATTCAGTTACTTCAATAGCATTCTGCAAAACTGATGAATAACAGGACGAAATATATGCAGGAAGTTGGCAGGTGAAGTTGGCAGCACACAATGTTCAGTTTTATAAATTTGGTGGATCCTGCCCTCCCCCCACACTTTACTTCTGCTTAGATTAGTCTAGGTGGGATCCATTAAAATAAAGAAGAATGAATGAATGAATGAATGAAATGAGCCATTAAGAGCCTAAAAAAAAGAAGAATGTTGGGAACTCAGTTATATCCCTTGAAAAATTCAAAACATTAAATGAGACGGGAACCTAGTATCTGACCTTACAATTATTTCTGACTAGCTTTCATCATGAAACTTGACTCTTGTTGCAAACGCTCCCTTTCTCTGGCCCAGAGCTACTCTCACCTTCCTTGTTTTTTGGGTGGGGTCTACTTAGTCACTCTTAGCCCAGAGAGTAATTATCCTGGAGCTCCCTGCAGGGCTCTATCGCCATTTAGCAAGGCGCGGTGGCACAATTGAAACCTGCCAACTTAATGCAACTTGCTTTTCATTGGCCGAACCACAAATACTCACACAAATAAATACCCAACAACCTCTCTCTCTCTCTCTCTCTCTCTCTCTCTCTCTCTCTCTCTCTCTCTCTCTCTCTCTCTCTCTCTCTAATATTCTTCTGTCACTGAGCTCTCTCCCTCCCCCCCACTGCTTTCTTTTTCTGAAAGGGCAGGGCTCTCCCCCCCCCCATGAACAAAACCTACTATCTTTAGTACGAACTACAGAGGTAACAAATGGGAATTAACATATGTTTAATTTCCCCACGCATGGATTACGGTTGCTGGTTTGTTTTGCTTCTGGGGTTCAAATGATGGAAACATGTTAGTTTGAAATGAAGGGTGAGTTCATTCTGTAAGTGCACCTCTGTGTTCATTCAGAAAAAGCAAGCATGCAGAAAGTAAAGAGTGAATCCAGAATTAGTCATACGCAGAGGACACAGAGTGAACTTAATGGACCCAAGTTAGTCATAGCCATTAATTCAAATGGGTCTACTCTGAGTATGACTACTTTTGGCTGCAACCCCGAGTGATAATAAACACAACACGTTGTGCACAGTGGTGGTTGGTGTGGCAGGGCGGGGCTGTGGCCCTCACCCGACCTTCCTCTGGCTGAATCTCTGTTGCGTACTGGAGCAGAAAGGGGGAAGAACAAGGTGGTGGGAGGTCGCTGCGGTGCAAACACACAGGCAAGAACACCAGATTGGCTCCTTTGCACTGCACTAAACTTCCCACTGCCTTGCCCCTCTCCCTTTCAGTCCCAGCATGCAACAGCAGCTGGAGGGAGGTCAGGTGACTCTCCCCCCCCCCCACTGTCTGCCACTGGTTGTGCATATACTCTAATTAAACTAGATGCCAGTTTATACTGAATAAAAAACCCGAATTTCCTCTCTTACGCTTCATGGATCGTTTGATTCAATTTATTACTTTTACATCATTTTTCTGTCCATGGAAACCAGGAAAAACTTTCTGATGGCAAGAGCTGTTCAACCGTGGAACGGACTCCCTCGGGGCTCTCCTTGTGGACTCTCCTTCCTTGGAGGTTTTTCAGCAGAGTTTGGGTGGCCATCTGCCATGGATGCTTTAGCTGAGATTCCTGCATTGCAGGGGGTTGGAGTAGAACAGGCATCCCCAAACTGCGGCCCTCCAGATGTTTTGGCCTACAACTCCCATGATCCCTAGCTAACAGGACCAGTGGTCAGGGAAGATGGGAATTGTAGTCCAAAACATCTGGAGGGCCGAAGTTTGGGGGTGCCTGGACTAGAAGAACCTTGGAGTCCCTCCCAACTCTACGATTCTATGACAGCTTGCAAGACAGACATCAGTACCTGTGAAAAAGCCCCATTTAACTCAATGTTTCCCACACAAAGGCAAAGGTACTAGGGAACATACTGGCAATAATGATAAGGGGTAGGAGGTGGGGTCCACTATAGCAGTTAGCAAATACTGTGTCAGGAATGAGCCAGCTCCAAGAGACGTTTTCCAGCCAACTGCAGAAAGCAGCCAGGATCAGAGAGGCTGCTTTGATGTTAGTCAGACAGGGGAGAGCTGACAGCTGCATACTCCGCTTCCTCCTAACCTTTACGTGCAAGCTGATAAGACAGTAGTGGAGAGCAGGTTAGAATGCAGTCAAAGCTCTCCGGAAGCACAAACAGGTGGGAAAGAGTTAAGAGACAGCCTCTCAGAGGATGGGGAAGAGGTGGGAGCTGACCCCTTAAGTCCGAGGACTCAGTGAATGGGAGGGCTGCAAGATAGGCAGCAAAAAAAAAAAAGAAGAAGACGTAAGGAAGCGAAAGTTCAATATCTTCTGTAGATACCAGAAGGAGCCTTCAGAAGGGTTATCTTGAGTATTGGTGCCGGAGGCTTTGTTAGAGCCATCTGGAGCTATCTGTTTGCTTTTGCAATAAATCCACCTTTTTAATTAGCTACGCTTACTGTGTTATCAACCTGGGAACCTGGACTCCTGACCATAGCTGCCAAGTTATCCCTTTTTTACAGGGATTTTCCCTTATGCTGAATAGGCTTCCTCGCGAGAAAAGGGAAAACTTGGCAGCTATGCTCCTGACATACGGTGGCTGTCTTTTTCATGATCGTCTCTGGGATCAGAGATTCCCGTTTCTATTTATTTATTTATTTATTTAAAAATATTTATTCGCTGCTAATTCGTTTTTTTAAAAAAACAACAACAGAGCAGTCTATAATAATTGTAATTTTTTCAAAAACCTGCGGTATACTGTAATCAAAAAGCTAAAATCAGAAATCAGGTAGCTGTTGTGGAAAGGCGTATTCTTGATGGCTGGCATAAACCTGCTGAAATGGAAAACAGAAGGCGCCTCTGCTGAATCACTATTGGCAGAGTACTGCACAACAATCGACCAATGAAACTAAAGCTGGGTTTCTTGTTGCCAAATGAGTCTTGCCAATTCAAGGCAGGAGCGCAACACCTGAACACCGCCCCCCCCAGGCTTAGGGGTGCCACCTGTTTCTCTGTTCTTTTAACAGCAGTCTGACCATCGGAAATTAAGCAGGTGAATGTTTCCTTATCAATTTGTCTCCATGATTGGATATTTTGGCTTGCTATTAGAACCTGTCCAAAAAAAAAAACCAAGCTGACACCTCAGGTCTGGTGTTCTTGAAATTCAGTTTTGTTTATTTATTTTTAAAGTGTAAGTCTCTGACTTTCAAACACTTACTCAAAGCAGGTCATGGCTAAACCGAAACAAACGAAAGATCACAAACGGAAAAAAGAGTGCAACACCGCCAAAATCCCATGCGTTTTTACTTGGAAGCCAGCCCCATTATCTTCAGTGGGGCTTACTTCCTTGTAAATGTGTCTAGTCTGATTCCAACATGTTATTCATCGACTTAAATAATTTCCACTGGATTCAATGAGATGTTGTGGGTTGTACCCATAGTGAACAGGAAACCACAACACTGTAGATCAGGCATCCCCAAACTGCGGCCCTCCAGATGTTTTGGCCTACAACTCCCATGATCCCTAGCTAAGACGACAAGTGGTCAGGGATGGTGGGAATTGTAGCCCAAAACATCTGGAGGGCCAAAGTTTGGGGATGCCTGATGTAGATTAAGAAGTTGTGCTGTTATTTTCATTTATATCTCACCTTTTTCTGCAAGGAGCTCAGGGTGGTGTATATGGGTCTTCCTCTCCTCAATGCCCACAAGAACCCTGTGAGAGATAGGTCAGGTTGAGAGGCAGTGACTGGCCCAAGGTCACCCTGTGTGCCTCATGACCAAGTGGGGATTCGAACCCCGGTCTCTCAGGTCCGGCTCCAACATCCTTCCCATAGCACAATGTGTAATGAATTAGGATTGGATTAGGAAAACTAGCACAATGTTTCAATTTGCAGCACTGAAATGTGCTGTTCACTATGAACACAATTCAGCCCAAAATATTTTGTTTAAAATTCTCATTGATTTCAGTGGGGGGGGGAATTAAGCAGGTGTTTCACTCATTGAAATCAGTGGGATTCAGAATGTGCATGTTCGCTCACAAATCTAGATCGCCTTCCTGTTTTGGCTCTTGGGAGGGGGGGGCAGCGGGGAGAGACCATTGATGTCAAGCTTCCTATAGAAGCACTCTTTGTGGTAATTGCATCACATTCTTATCTGATGCAATAGTTCTCTTGGGACTGGATTAGGACCAGTATAGTAACCACAGTTAAAACTAATTGGATTTTAAAAGCAAAACAAAGCCCAAAATCCCAGATACGACATTGTGGCAATAAAAGCCTAATTTCATAAATGTCACATGTGTTGCTTTCTCTCACACACCCACCCACCCCAGTTCTACAATTTTATTTTATTTTAGGTTATTAGATTAAAAAAGGAGAAAATACGCCTGGTTCGGACCAATCCAAACTGCACAACTGACTGGGGGGGGGGAATCAAAAAGAAGGAAGAAGAGAAGCTGAGAATGTAGTCATGTGATGTCAATAGTGCAACACAAATAGAGGCAGTACCCTTGGGAACTTCTTTCTGCTTCTAATAATGCCAATAACGAATTCATATTGGGGGATTACAAAGGCAGCAAGGAAATGTTTGCCAGGGAAGGAAACAGAAATAAAAAGGCAGGCCCTCCAGAAGTTGCTGAATTAACTCCCATCAGCCCCAGCAAGCATGGCCAACGGTCAGAAATGGTGGCAACTGCAGTATCTGGAGGGTCACAGGTCCCCCATGCCTGGCATAGGGGGAAGATAAACTAGGGCTGCGTTTTCTCAGACGCATCTGGGGAATTGGGCTGCCCCCCAAAATGCCATCCATCCAGGTATGGTTTTTTTGCTGAATCCCCAAAAAACCCCAAAACTTAATTTTGGGGTGGAGATTGGGGATGTTCCCAAAAGAAGCACAACCACTCCACCCCACACCAAAAAAGCTGAACACCTTTGGCAAACAAGCAAACAAACACTCAACAACTTTGTCCGGATTTTCACTTTTGGGAATATGGCAACCCTAGATAAATGCAAGAGGGGAATCAGCCATTTTCTCCATGCTCTCCTACATAGGTCTAAGTCAGCCTTTCCCAGCGTGGTTCCCTCAGTGTGGATCGCAGTGGCCATCAGCTTCAGGCAGCCTGGCCAGCGGCAAGGGATGATGGGAGCTGTAGTCTAAAACAGGGAAAGCCAATATTTTCCAGTTGCCTGAGAGCCTCATTCCCTTCCAGGCAACCTTCTGAGGGGCAGGAGGCATGTGTGCAACTATTCCCTTTGTCGAGTAAGCTGGTTTCTACACCCACATCTTCTGCATCCTCCACCCAGAGAAACAAGGGGCATTATTGGAGTTCAAGCAGGGCCGGCTCGCCCATTGGCTCTAGTGGCGCGGGGCGCCAGAGTGCCTGGGCACTGAGGGGCGCCCCAGCAAGTGGAGGAGCTGCGCGGCAGCCTCCCTTTCCCCTCCTCTGAGTCTTGCACGCCCGCCAGCCGTGTCGCTCAGGGGAGAGCAGGGAACAGGGGCACTAGGACCCTGTTCCACTCTGCAGCGCCAGGGTCATCCCTCACCAATGAAACGCAGCACCCTGTTGGCGGGAAGGAACGCAGTGCCCTGTTGGCGCAAGGAGACGCCCGGGAGGCCTCCTGGCACTGCCCGGACCCACCCGGGCCCTGCGGCCCACCCACGGAAGGGGGGAGGCCGCGTGGACCCAGTAAGTGCCGGAGTTGTGGGAGACGGCCGGGAAGGCCCCGGCACGGCCCGGGCCCGCCTAGGCACCCCGGCCCGTTGGGAGAAGGGAGGAAGGCCACGCGGAACAGCGGCGCCCCCTCCCCCACTCAATCCGGCATCTCCGGCCCCACGGGAGACAGACAAACCCATGAGAAGCCACCGGGCGGCCTCCGGCACAGCACAGCCCCGCTGTGAGGTGCGGGGGGCCGTCGTGAGGCTCCGCCGCCCGGCACGCCAAGCCCTAATGCTGTGCCAGGGAGGCTCTCCCTGCTGGCTCCATGGCGCACCCATCTGGCCTCCGCTGCCGGCGGGAGGGCTCCGGGAAGCCCAGAGGCCTTCCGGCGCGAGCACCTCCAGGGAAGGTAAGAGCTTTTTCCTTTTTTTAAAAAAAGAGGGGGTGGGGGGCGCCCAAGGGATCCCTGCACCATTCCCTTCCCCGCTTCATCCTTGTGTTTGTGGGGGAAAGACTGAAGAATGGAGCCTTCTTCACTCCCAGAGGCTCCCTGTGCAGGTTTAGAACCCTGATCCTGCAGTGTTCTCTGTGTGTAGATCAGGGCTCCCCAAACTTGGCTCCCCAGCTGTTTTTTTGGACTACAAAACCCATCATCCATGACCACTGCTCCTGCTAGCTCTGGATGATGGGAGTTGTAGTCCAACAACAGCTAGAGACCCAAGTTTGGGAAACACAGCCTTCCTCTTCAGACCTCCTACCAAATGAAAGTGCCAGGGTTGCCAGGGACTCAGCACTAGCTGAATCTCATCAGCATTTTCTTCCCTACATGTTGCATAACTTAGGGCAGTGTTTCTCAACCAGTGTGCCTCCAGATGTTTTGGGACTACAACTCCCATCATTCCTGACCACTGGTCTTGCTAGCTAGGGATGATGGGAGTTGTAGTCCCAAAACATCTGGAGGCACACTGGTTGAGAAACACTGACTTAGGGGCACAGTGAGAAATTTAAATGGTGGACCAGCCACCCAGATTAGTCAGAGTAATGTGCCAGATATATTTTTAATGGGTGCCCATGGAAAGTATTAATGATGGGCCCTGCCAAGATGTAATGGGGCCCAGGCAGCTCCCCAAGATGCTAGGTCCTGACATCGACTCTCCTGGATCCGATGGATCTTGCTGCATTAGAGATACATGAATCCCCACTTGAATGTTTCTTAAGAAACTCAGGGGACACCAAAGGAAGTGCCCCTTGAAATGCAAATAGAAGTTCTGGAGAGGGACTTTTTGCCTCAACCATGGCAGGGAGATAGTTAAACCTCCCTTCCCCATCATGGTCCCCCCTTCAGCTGCTATATACACAACAACAACAACAACAAGAAGAAGAAGAACACTATGCACCTAAATTGCATTCGTACAATTAACACTACTTTGATCATAAGCATGATAACAAATGTTGGAAATGTAAAAAACAAGAAGGAACCTTTTACCATATGTGGTGGACTTGCCCCCAAATAAGAGACTTATGGGAAAAGATTTATAATGAATTGAAAAAAGTGTTGAAAAACACCTTTGTTAAGAAACCAGAAGCCTTCTTACTTGGGATAGTTAGAGAGGAAATACCCAAGAAAGATGTCACATTTTTTCTGTATGCCACAACAGCAGCAAGAATATTTTTAGCCAATAATTGGAAGAATGAGAATTAACAACAATATATGAATGGCAGAAGAAGATGATAGAACTGGCAGAGCTAACCGGGAGACTCTGATACCAGAGAGAAGAAGCGGTGGAAGAAGATTGGAAAAAATTTAAAGTGCATTTAAGAAATAAACATATTATTGGAAAGAATTAATAGAAGTTTAGGAGGTACAGGGAGGTTGTAGAAATAAAAAATGTTTAGATAAATATTCTTATTGATGTGTAGTTATAAATAAACAGCAAGTGTGAGATTTTGTGTTATGATATAAGATAAGATTAGAAAAAAGAATAGTTATATGGTAAATAAGGTATAAGAACAAGATTTAGAAATTACTAAAGAGGATTTACAATGTAACACAGTTGGAAGGGATATGAGGAAGTCACCGATATTAGAATAGATATACCGTATGTTGAAGTTTTGGAATTTTTCTTTTTCTTTTTTATGGTTTTTTTGTATTTTGCATTTTTTGTATTCTGTATTTAGTCTGCTTTTGTGTCTTTGTTTGTTACAAAATAATAAATATATTTGAAAGAAAAAAACACACTACTTTGAATTTATTCTATATATGACCTTGGATGCCTTCAGAGTCTGTTGCTCATATTGTCATCTTCACTGTTACTAAGAAGCAAGAGGCTGCTATCTCTTGGATCCATTCAATCAATCACCATTAACCACGTCTGAGCATCTACGAAAGCACCTTAGTATCTGTCTGGGGAGTTTTGCTTGGATTACTTATAATGCATCAGCATGGAAGAGTGCCTGGAAGATGTACACACAAATTGGCATTAGCAGCATACGGACACCATTCTGGCAGTGCCCTAACTTTTGATAATTGGAAGAGGGAAGAGGTAGCCAACGTTGCAACAGGCATAATACGAGGCCTTTCTGCATGTGGTAAACTTAACTGTGTCACGTTTCCTAAGCCAGAGAAGTCCGATTGGCTGCACAAACACAAAAAACAGGTTGACAGACTACCCATCTCTCCACCAGACTCCAAAGCCCTTTGCAACCATCTGGGTCTCAACAGGCCACCTGTTGCTTTTTCCCCTCCCTGTTAAAAAATAAGACTGTATGGTAGGTGGGCTGCATTTGGCTTGGGGGGTTACAATACGTGTCTGACAGCTTTGCATGCTATCCTTAAATATCTATACCCAGATTCTGGAAAGGGCAGAGGGTTTATACCACCATGATATTTCAGAGGACTAGACTAAATTGAGCAGAACAATTAAAAATTTGCATCATATTTTAAACCGGTGCTTTCCTCCAAACCTACGTTAAAATGAGGCTGCATTTTAAAATTTAAACTGTATTTTAACCTGTATTTTAATTAATTAATTGTTTTTCTTTCTTTTATGTCTTATTGTAATTTTACTGGTGTCAGCCACCCTGAGCCCGGTTTTGGATAGGGAGGGTGGGGTATAAATAAATTTATTATTATTATTATTACTTCTAAAGCTTCTATGAATTTTAAAAAACAATAAGGTAAAGGTAAAGGGACCCCTGACCATTAGGTCCAGTCGTGACCGACTCTGGGGTTGCACGCTCATCTCGCATTATTGGCCGAGGGAGCCGGCGTATAGCTTCCAGGTCATGTGGCCAGCATGACAAAGCCGCTTCTGGCAAACCAGAGCAGCACATGGAAACGTCGTTTACCTTCCCGCTGTAGCGGTTCCTATTTATCTACTTGCATTTTTGATGTGCTTTCGAACTGCTAGGTTGGCAGGAGCTGGGACCGAGCAACGGGAGCTCACCCCGTCACAGGGATTCCAACCACCGACCTTCTGATCAGCAAGCCCTAGGCTCAGTGGTTTAACCACAGTGCCACCTGGGTCCCTAAAAAACAACAACAACAACAAATACATAGCCTTAAAAAAACAACAACAGCTGTGCTGTATAAAAGGAGTTTGCAGATCCATAGTTGGAACTGATGATATGAAGAAAAGCCCTGCAACAATACTTTTCTCACTTGTTTTCCTCAGCAACAAGGGAATTCGAAAGCATTTGTTTCTTTGATAAGCCTCTCTCTCCCCAACCTGCCCCCCTCCCCATATATCTAGGCACATGACTCCGGGACTTCTATTCATAATATAAGTTGCTGAATAAGATGTGGTGGACTGACAACTGGGAAACCCTGGCCTGCGAGCGCTCCAGTTGGAGAACAGCCTTTACCAAAGGTGTCATGGGCTTTTAAGAAACTTGATCTCAGGAGGCAAGGGAGAAACGTGCTAAGAGGAAGGCTCCGCCTGGAAACCAATGTCCCCACTGTGGAAGGATGTGTGGATCCAGAATTGGCCTCCACAGTCACTTACGGACCCTTTGTTGAAACCGTTTTTATGGAAGACAATCTTACTCAGCTACGAGTGATTGCCAAAGAAGAAGGAAGAATGACTGCACAACAGTTTTGTGGGTTGTTGTTCTGGTTCTGTTCCTGGCCACCACATCGGTACCTGTAAAGCTGGATTAAAAGGAAAGAAGAGCATGGATATAGTGTGGGACTTGGAACAGGGAGATCAGGGTTCAAATCCCTGCACAACTAGGAAACTAAAATGGGAGCACTGGGTCTTTTTTACCACATATCTCTTCTGCTTAGAAGTGAGATATCTCTGTGAGTGCTGCCTTGAGTTTCTTAGAGAAAAGGAGAGATCCAAATTAAATAAGAAATATACATTTGGGCCCAACCCTAAGCCGATTTTCTAGCGAGTAAGTCAGTGGGACTTACTTTCATGCAAACATGTTCAGGATAAAGCTGCCAAACTCCATCAACAGGACTGGGACTATAAATCGATTTAGACCCAGGCATTCTTAATTTAATCTGTGTATGGATTGGGCCCACCATATAAAGGCTCCCAGGGAAAGCATAAAATGCCTGCCTAAAAAAAAGGCAAGAGCAACCAATTTAGCTTTCTTTTTCATAGAATACTACACCGCCAGGTCATTTAACATTGTTTAACAACCTGAAGCATTTAAGTAGCTGCTTTGGTGACTGGTGGCACACTTCCGAGTGTCTGAAGTGAACGGTTACAACCTTGCCGGGCACCATCTGCCATCCTTGCCCTCTGTTCTGCCAGACAGAAGGAAAGACAGCCAAAAGAGTTCCGCAAAACCACAGGTTGCTCCTCTTTGAGCATTTGGGAGTACGTGCCAGCCGAAAAGTAAAAAAAAGGAAGCTTATATCAGGGGGCTGCCAACTTGAATCCTTAAACCCTCCGTGTGCAAAGCTGATCTGATCAGGCAAAGCAATCCTACCAAGGTGGGTAGAGGAGACTCCATGATAGAGGAACCACCATACCATATTTTATGTAAACCACTTAGAGGGTTTTTAAAAATTATTTTTAAGGTTAATGTCAGTTCTCTTACTTCCCCTGCTAATTCTCCCCAATCGGTTCTGGTAGGAGGGAAATTCACTACACTGGCTCCTGACTTCTTGTACTTTTGTTTTTTGATTTTGACGAAGTAATAATCATAAATAAATAAGAATAAAAATGTGCACCCCACTCCCGAGACCATTCGATTATAACTATCCAACCTCCAAAAATTTCAACACCTCTTGCGATGGTTTGACCTCTTTCTGTTTTAACAGTACAAATTCTACAAATACCTTCCATCTCTCCTCAGAATCATTTCTCCTACATATTCCTTGTCTTACCTTAATGATGTTGTTGTTGTTGTTGTTGTTGTTGTTGTTTAGTCGTTTAGTTGTTTAGTCGTTTAGTCGTGTCCGACTCTTCGTGACCCCGTCTTACCTTAATAGTACATGTTAATTTATCATTCATAGCTATATCCCACACCTCTTTATACAATTCTTCCATTTTTATTCACCTTCCCCCTTCCACTTCTTAGCTATAAGAACTCATGCAGCTGTCAATAAATTCCTTCATAGCTTTTGATCCTTCCACCCCATCGTTAATGCTACCTGTGGACGGGGGGGGGGGGGGGGAGGGATTTTCTGAGGGGTGGGGTGGGATGATGTGACTGTGAGTTCAAGACCTCTGACTCATTCCTGCCAGATTTATTTTCCCTCCTCAGGAGCACCAATGGAGAGGGTGGATGATGACCGTGGAGGTGAAGAACACAAGACTGAGCCTACTGGATCAGGCCCATCTAGTCCAGCATCCTGTTGTCACAGGTGGCCAAGCAGACGGCTCTGTTTACATCCCTGACATAAGAGTTTGCTCACCTGATTTCAAGATTAAGGAAACTTAATGTGAAATCCAAGCTGAGAAATCAAGTTATACATGAAAACAATATTGACCATGTATGCCTGAAAATCTCTTCTTAGCTATGAAGCTCAACTTTGGGAAAGTTAGAATCTCTAACTAGTTCATAGGATGGTTGAGAGGATAAAATGAGGGGCAGAAGAAGAACCATGCTCTTGTGCAATAGGACTTTCACTCTCTTCTTCCCTGTTCACAGGGAAGAAGAGTTGTGGAACAGATGTAGAGAGCACATGGCAGAGGAGAGGGGGAAGTCCTGTTGCCCAAGCAGAAATCCTGGCCCTGGTGGGAGGCTTATTTAAAAGATTTTTCCATGGCTGGGTGGTGTACTAGGGGCCATATTTCAGGTGACTATTTAATTGCCTTGAAGTAGATAATACCTTGGGTGAAATAGATAATGCCTGGGGTGCTCTGGTCCATGGGTCACAAAGAATCAGACACGACTAAACAACAAGATAATACATACAACAAAAGGGTAAAGTAGAGGTAGGGCTTCCCTATTGTTTAGGGAAGATTCTTCCATTATCTTGAGCCAAAGGGGACATTTCCTCTTACTGATTGTCTTGGGGCCATGCATGGTTTGCGCAGTGATGTATCACAGTGGGACTTATGGAGTCAGAGGGATACTTTAAGCAGAGATTAATTACTAGAAATGGCTATCAACAAAGGAATTTAATAACCATGCAGGTATCTTTCACCAGAACTACTTACAGAGAAATCCTTCTCTGAATGAAAGCCACTTAAGGCTCCAATCCTGTGCTCATTTACCTGAAAGTAACACAGGTTAAACTCAAGGAGACTTCTGAGTAGGCATGTATAGCGTTGCACGGTTGCTTACTGGTGAATGAGAAATAGAAAACTCAACCATTATTAATTGCACGACTGTGTTAGACTTTAAAAATATTAATAAGGAATTAAAGGATGTTTTATCACAACTGTTAGGAGACTAGTTACAGGTAGGTAACTAGTAGTACAGGTAGGTAGCCTGTTAGGAGACTGCAAGAAATAAAAAAAATAGTGCAGTGAAAATTTGGGTTGAAAACTGTTTGAAAAGTGCTCTATTCTCTTCATTTTGCTTTTGGTTTATCTCTCCCATGCTTGTATTTCTGTAACCAAATGAGAGGAAGGTGCAGCTAAAACAGTGACACTAAGAAAAATGAAAACATCCTGCTTATCCACAGATGAACTTGTTTACATACAAAGTTTGTATTGAAGTCATCGTAGAATTCATTCATCTTTGGAACTGTGGAACTGTGTGACTGGCCCCCACTCACTGACGCTTCATTTAGGATATTAAATTGGGTTCTGGGACTGATTCCATTTGCATGAAGTTGATTTGAGGCCGAACAGTTTTCAGGGATATCTCATCTCAATAGTGTTATTATGTGCCAACTGGAAGAATTTGTGGCATACAGCAGACCCCCCAGATCTGTACTGTGCTATGCATCTGTACAGCATCATTTAGACCAGTAACATACCGTATATGGTACATAACATGGTGTCATAGTACTGCAAACTAGAGAGAATTGAAGAGGGGTATTTTTTATTGCTTTTGTTGTTTGCTTTGGGAAAAGGTGCTTCAACCTGTAGCTTCCTGCAGCTCCTTGTCACTAAAATAAAAACAAAAACAGTGGGGGCTTCTTTTTTTAATGTGTCTGCCATGTGATGCCTAGTTTGGTCCTGAAATGCTATGGAAGTTGCATCTTGTGCATTTTGCATGAGCACGCTTTCTATTTGCTCAACAAGTGAGGCTGCATGTTTTAAACCAATGTTTCACATGAGCCTGCTCCAAACAAGTATACACATTAATTGTCAGGTGTGGTGGGGAGGATTTCACTCCCTCTGCAGCAACATGATTCCAAAGTGCTGCACTTGATCACTCCTCAGGAGTGAATGGCAGCCATTCATCAAAACAAGAGAAACTAAATTGTCTTGTTGGAGATACTGTTGAGAGGACAGCAATTGAGATCCTCTCTGCTTCTGGTGATTCCAGTGCTTTAAATTGGCCTCCACAGTAACCTACGGACTCATTGTTAAAACTGTGTTTATGGAAGACAATCTTACTCGGCTACGAGTGATAGAAGAAGAAGAAGAAGAAGAAGAAGAAGAAGAAGAAGAAGAAGAAGCCGCCTCTGGTGATTCCAGTGCTTGAATGATCTTTAGGATGGTTTTGCCCCCTTTCAACTAAGCCCCAGTCCACTTAATTTGCCTCCTAGAACCTTGGGGGGGGGGAATCAAGTTGTGCTTCTAAGCATAGCTCCGCCCCTTAACCTGTTAGTTCTACCATAAATTCCATTTTTGGTTGCAACAACTTTATTATTTGAACCCCACCCATTTGACTGGGTTACCCCGGCCACTCTGGACAACTTCCAACATATATAAAACAGAACCTTGACAGCCAGCTGTTAGTAGGCAAGTGGGATTTGTAAGAAGCCACAACATTGTGAAATACTCATGTCGACTGTTCTACACAGCCATGTGCTTTTTCAAGGTATTCCATCCTACAACCTCGCATGTCAACCAGCGTTCTTTAGCCATTTAACATGTTCCATACTCACTCAGTTGGTTTGGGGGTTCCCACCCATAGGAAGGTTTTCCCATAAATACATTTTGTACTTCTACAAAATGCTGGGATCCCCTGGGACACCTGATACCTCCCTCTAGTACACAGGCGGTTTGGCTGTTTTGGCTACATAAATAATAGCACTCACAGCGTGAACACCACATGTATGTTGTCCTAGCACTCCAAACAAATGTGGAGAACTGGGTCAAACAGAAGTGAGTACTGTATACTTAGTGCAAACAAGCTCTTTTTTCAACTTTCCTTTTGTTCTTGATCCTCTTACCAACAGGTGTGGTGGAGGAAACCTCAAATGAAATGGGTAGCCTTATTCCCCTGCACGCAGTGGCTTGGCATCTTGGAGATCCACTAAACTAGGGTTTCCTAAACTTGGGTCTCCAGCTTTTTTTGGGACTACAACTCCCATCATCCCTAGCTAGTAGGACCAGTGGTCAGGGATGATGGAAGTTGTAGTCCCAAAACATCTGGAGGGCCTTAGTTACTAAAGAACAGCAAAACTCATAATAATCGAAATGTGGTTTTGCTGATAAAAGAGTGTGTTATAAATTCCACACCGGCATTAAACTAGAGAGCCTGGAAACGGTATAGGCTCCTTCCCCTGAGGCACAGGGCTATTGCTCTTTTCATAGGAGAACAATTAACCTACCTATATTGAAGGGACACTCCAAAGAAGATTTAGCAGCTTTTGGTGTCACATGGTGCCACCTACTCTCTTATGGTTGCCTTTGATAATAGTTGTAACAGTTGAAAGCTAGGGTTATTGTCATCAGCATCTGATTGTGAACTCCTACTGAAAGACAAGGAGGATTTCACACCTTGAAGATCTTGTTTCCAGCAGTCTCCGAAACCGAGGATGTGTCTCTATTGCTTAGGACTCGTTTCAAGTTTTGAAAGCTTTTTCTCTCTCTTCACAGCTAAACCAGTTAAGACACACAGAGAAGCTTTTCTTTCTTTCTTTTTCAAAGGTAAGATCTTGGAGAAACATTGTAACACCTATATGTGATTACTGGTTTGCCTTCCTACACTGTCTTTTGAAGTCTTAACAATATTAAGTGCTGGTGTTGCTACATCACTGCAGACATCTCTCTCTCTCTCTCTCTCTCTCTCTCTCTCTCTCTCTCTCTCTCTCTCTCTCTCTGTGTGTGTGTGTGTGTGTGTGTGTGTGTGTGTAACTGGCTAAAGATCCCACACATGTCAGTGACACTTTAATTTCATTTATGAGGTGCACAATTTAGGTCTAAGCTAATCATTTTCAGGAGATTTAAGTATTTAAACTAATACTGAAAGCTGAAAATGGAATGCTTCATGCTGACAAATTAATTCTAAAACTAGTGGAATGCCACGGGTGGAAAAAGCAGTAGTTAGGGTTCTTTTCTTACTGGCACTGCTTTTATATTCCCCAATTAGCAGTCTTTTGCACATCACATAATCTACATGCCAGGAAAAGATCCACTTATTAAATCATGTGCATGGTGTAACCCAGCCCTTTGCAAACTTTGGCATGCCTGTACAGATGGCAATCAATAGTTTTAAGAAGATCTAACTCTGTGTGGGATCAAGCTGTTCGATGCTAGCCAGCGAAAACGGTTGCAGCTCTATACACTATAGAACAGCTAACGTTATCAATGGTTTAAAAGTGTGCTCTGTTTGAGAGGATAGGCTTCTTGCAAAACTTGAGCCAAGTTGTTTCCAGATTCCTGTTCTAAAATGCAAGGTATTTGTGAACTCTTTCAAGCATGTTTTTGCTTGGATAATCAGGAAAACCACGCACTACGGTAGTTACAGGTAGGCAGCCATGTTGGTCTGTCGTAGTCGAAACAAAATTTAAAAATTCCTTCCAGTAGCACCTTGGAGACCAACTAAGTCTGCAATCGGTCTTACATGAAAAAGCAAGGAGTGAGATGGCTAAAAATAGCTTTATCATGTATAATGAGATAAGAATCCAATGTCTGAATAGAGACAATTGCAGTCGTTTACAGTCGCCAACAGGTTTACCACAGCTATCAGCCAATCACCCATTCCCACCACCCTTCTGAGGAATACCCCTCCCCACCCTCTCACTATATAAAAGGGTCTGGTGACTTCTGTTTCAGTGTACAGTGGTACCTCGGTTTATGAACACAATTGGTTCCGGAAGTCTGTTCATAAACTGAAACATTCATAAACTGAAGCGAACTTTCCTATTGAAAGTAATGGAAAGTGGATTAATCTGTTCCAGACCGTCCGCGGAGTACTTAAACTGAAGCGTTCATAAACTGAAGCGAACTTTCCCATTGAAAGTAATGTAAAGTGGATTAATCTATTCCAGAAGGGTCCGCAGAGTTCTCAACCTGAAGCGTACTTAACCCGAAACATGAGTGTAATTGGTTCCGGAAGTCTGTTCATAAACTGAAGCGTTCATAAACTGAAGCAACCTTTCCCATTGAAAGTAATGGAAAGCGAATTAATCCATTCCAGATGGGTCCGCAGCGTTCGTAAACCCGAAAATTCATAAACCGAGGTGTTCATAAACTGAGGTTCCACTGTATCTGAAGAAGTGTGCATGCACACGAAAGCTCATGACAAACTTAGTTGGTCTCTAAGGTGCTACTAGAAGGATTTTTTAAAATTTTGTTAGGAAAACTACGGCTCTTGCAGTAATTGCAACTCACATTTTTTTCAGTGTGCATTTCGTTTTCTTATTTTAAAAAGTTATAGATCCTCTTAATTAATTCAGGTCTCATCTTGTAACCTGATAGATACTTATTACCGTGCATGCAGATTGTTCAAAATAACTCAATATGGTTTCACGTTATTGCGAATCATATTTGCAGCCCAATCTTGACCCCGTTTCCCCTGCATTTCAAGACAAGTTGCTCCGTAAACATCTTCCTTTGCTTTCTGCCGCTGGGAAACAGAGGACGGTCTCTGGGCCCTGTCACATTCTTACTCACTAGGACACAGCCTGGGTATGGGAGTCATTCCCCCATGGTGCAATACCCTGTTTCCCCCTTTTTAATACATAGTCATAAAGTAAGCCATGGCAGGGTTTTTAAGCATTTGAGAAATATAAGACATACCCCCAAAATAAGCCATACTTCCGCGCCATGGAAACCAACCCCCACAGGCACCTCCACTCACAGAGTCACTCCATGCGGCCAAGAGCTCTGCTTAACAGCTGATCGCGCTCCCGCCTTGCTGGCTGCATCCCCGTGCTCCGCTTGCCACCACCGCTTGCCACCACCGCTGGGCTCACTGCTTCTTCCTTGCCTGGCCCAGCCAAGGAGCTTGGAGCACCCTGCAGCGGCGGGGGGAGCGCCTGAGCCAGTGGCCTCCGCCTGGCCTGGCCAAGGACGCCTGCTGCCCTGCCGCCCGGAACCGGTGGCTGCTGCAGTGCTGAGCACTCAAGAGAGCACAGCAGCGCCCTGAGCCGTAAAAACCGTACCAGTAATTAAAAAATAAGACATCCCACCGAAAGTAAGCCACCCTGTGTTTTTTTGAGGAAAAAAAGTTATAAGACGGTGTCTTAAAAAGGGGGAAACACGGTATTCATGCACACTCCCCAGTAGCATAGGAACACACCACAGGGAAGCAGCTTTCATGCTGTGTGGGCGTGTGTAAAGGTTGTCTTGGCGCAGATCAGAATTGTTTCAGTAACTGGTGAATCAGTATCTTGGTATTAAGTCAAAGCGATCACCTCTGAAGAAAGATAGCAAATGCTTGTGACTTTATGATGTTTCTATATATAAAAAAATCACTTTGTGTATACATTCTAACAGGCTGTTATCTATAACTGCTATCTAGCCAATTAATCTGCAGTTTAAGTAATTTCATTGAAAATAAGGGTTTTTATTTTTATTTTATTTTTTAAAACAACCTGCTGCTTGAAAAACTGGAAGGACACCATTTTAGCTGATTAAGTATAAAAAAGATTAAACGTTGCACTACTGTTTCGTACACCACAGTCTGATGGGACAAAGAAGCAGAGCTCACACAGTTAGAAGGTCAGGGGTCATCGGATGGAGACTTAGCCCCCCCCCCCGCACTAAAGTGCCTGCAAATGCGTATCTTAAGTTACTCCCATATGAGTAAATGGCCATCATTCATGTCTATGGTGAGAAGTAAAGAGCTGCCCTGGGGGGATACAGTTTCACTGAGTGTAAAACTCCCCCTTATCCTTGACACAGGCTGTGTACATACTGTAGTATTAATGGGCCCACACGAGATCTGATTTTTCCCTGTGCACTTTTGTACACATTCATCTACAAATGAGCACTCAAGTCTCAATGTTTTTCATCCGAACTAGTGGGTGGTGTTCACAATGTGTAATATTGTCCTCTTCCCTCAGTAAGTACTTCCCACCCTCTCCCAGTTCCAGAAACCTGAAGGTCATTGTGGGCATGCACACAGGTATTTGTTTACCTATGCATGCAACCATCTTTTATTTTTGTAAAAAACCGTTATGATGACACAAGCTTTCCAACGTGTTTATGTCATCCCACTAGCAGCCCATTGATGAATGCCACATCAATGGCAGTAGGAGATGTGGCGATAGATGGTACCCAGAAAAGTTACCACACCTGTATAGCACATCCACAGTTGGGTAACATGCAATTTTATGTTGGATTTCCCCCCTTTCCTTCTTTATCTGAGGATCAGGAAAATCTAAATGAAATGAGAGGAAGGTGCAGGCTGCTACGTGGGGGAAGACAACATCATGTGGACTATGGGGAAAGCATGCACACGCATGGGATGTACGGAGTTCACTTTAAACTGACCTGTAAGGGTGGCTCATACCAAGGAGTATGCAGAACTCAGAAATGTACAGCACTTCTTTTGTATACGACGCCCACGATATTTTGGTAGTCTGTGTTTGTTACAATATTCCATTGCGCAGTGGTAGAGTGCATGGCTTTTGTGTATACATAGCCACAGCTCCAATCTCTGGGCATCTCAGTTTAAAGGCTTCAGAAAGCAATTCTGGGAAAGGCCCCTCTGCCTGAATAGCTGCTGCCTGTCAGGCTAGATCACCTTTGCCAACTTGGTGCCCTCCAGATGTTTTGGACAACAATTCCCAGTCAGCATAACTGACACGTCAGGGATGATGGGACTTAGTTGTAGACTTACAACCTCCGTTGGGTACCAGGGTGAGGAAAGTCAAGACTAAATAAGACTAGGCTAGATGGCTGAATAGCCTGATATGGTATAAGGCTGCTCCCTGTGTTCATCACACACAAAGACAGGAGTAGTTAACCTGTGGCCCATTCTTGGGACTCCAACTCCCATCAGTCCGAATTGGTGTGGCCTTTTGGTCCAGGATAGTGAGAGTTGTGGCCCAACAGTGGCACAGAGGCCAAAGGTTTGTATGCCTCATTCTAGCGTCACCGATGAGTTCAACCCAATCTAATTCAATGAGTGATGTCATGTGACACCCAAGCCTGCTCCCCCTCCTCATTTTCATTAAGAATAAGCAGATGCCTATAGTGTGAAGTTGCCTTATGGGTAGTCAGACCATTGGTTCATTTGGCTCAACACTGTCTACACTTGATTGGAGCATCTCTCTTTCAGACAGTGATCTTTATCAACCTTACCTGGCAATGCCTGGTTAAGCATTTGTTATGCGAACGGGAGGCACTTCAGAAGCAGAATGGGCCCTCAGTGTCTCAAGTACTGAGTGTGCTTGCATGATTATGCAACTTGCTGTCCGCCATTTGTGGTGCCTAATGTTACAAGGCCCAAACCATACTACTGTACAATCTCCAACTAATGGGAGGAAAACAGCAGAAGACCAGGTTGTCAGGGAAGTCTATCTTCACCAGTGAGTTATAACTTAGTCTTCGGATCTTCCTATGATGAATCAAACCAATAACTGGTTTAAAGCCATGGCCCAAACGCTGTCAGGGCCATCTAGCAGTAGAGATGGGAATGCACCCCATCCACTTGCCGTTACCATTGAACAGCACAAGATTTCTGCTTTTCCTGCGCAAATGCACCACTGAGAATTCTCAGCTTTCACTTCCAGTCCTGATAAGTGTCTCAGTGACTGTCCATTCATGAGTGTCCCCTTGTCCATCCATTCTCCTGCCCCCCTCCCCTATACATAAAGGCTTGCATTGTTCTGGAGGGCTGATGTGTGGAAACATATTTTGGCTCTTTCCTGGGAAGCGAGGGCCCAGCTCGGAGCCTGACTTGAGCGGAGCTTTTTCTTTAAAACAAATCTATTGTTCCCTGCCACGCCCCATCTCGCATATTGATATATTCGCTCGAACAAAGATCCCCCCCCGCCCCAGACAGACTTTGACTGAGAGCAACAGACGATTGCCACCCCCTCCTCCTCCTCCACCTCGCAGCCGTTCCTCCCTAATTTACCCAGAAGTGCTTTGGTGCGCGCTTGCGTTTCCGCTGGGTTTTCCTGTCGGGTGAAAGGGAGAGAAGGGGAGCCGCTTGGCGTCCTCGGGCTCCGCGGAGTCTATTTTTTTGCATCCCTTTCCCACACCTTTTCGGCTCGCTTTGTCTCCTTCCCTGCAACCCTCACGGAAGAAGCTCTCCCCGCCGGGGCGCCCGGTGCCCTTTCTTTTGCGTTCCGGCGGCGGCAGCAGGAGGAGAGAGGGAGAGGGAGCAACTGCGTCCGGGTGGCGCTTTTTTATTGTTCGTGTGCGCCTTTGGGTGGGTTGGTGGGTGGGTGGCAGCCCTTCTGTGTGCGCGCGCTCGCTCGAGGAAGCGGGGCTGCTGCTGCTGCTGCTCCTCCTCCTCCTCCTTGCCCTCCTCCTCCTCCTCCTCCTTTCCTTCCTTCCTTCCTTCCTCCCTTCCCACCGCCGGCTCCCGGCTCGCTATGTTGGATGTGGCTGGCTGAGGAGGAGGGAGCGCGCGCGCGCTCGAGGAGAGGCGCATCTGGTTCCTCGACCATGGCGTAAAAAGCCGACCTTCGCGCGCACCAGCGACGGAGAGGCTGAAAGGGGGGACTCTCCTTTTTTAAAAAAATAAAATAAAACGACGACGACGGCCACTATTGAACCGACAACCCCTCCGCCAGCCTCCTTGGGAAGGAAAGCCAAGCGGACCCGAGCTGCCTCCTCCCACATCTCGCCCTCCATCCCTCCTCCAATGAAGAAGAGTTTTATCCTGGAGTGAAGGAAGAGAGGGAGCGGGGGGAAGGAGAAAGAGAGAGATTGGGGTTTTTGGGTGAGGGGGGTAGGAAGGAAGGGGCGGCGCTTTCTCCTCTCCTTCACCCTGGCGTGCTAGGAGCGCTTGCCGTCTTTTGTTAATATAAAGAAAGAGAAATTATTTAATAGAACCGACGGGGAAAATGGCGAACGACTCTCCTGCGAAAAGTCTGGGGGAGATAGACCTCTCCTCCTTACGGGTGAGTGCGGCTGGAGGTTGGCTGGCTTGGGTGGGTGGGGGACTGGCTGGCTAAGCGGGGCGCTGGTAGGCGACCCCTCGTTCCCTCGCCCCGCTCGCTCGTCTTCTCTGCCTCCCGCTGGCCACACAAAGCGGGAGACGTCTCCCCTGGCGTGGCTTTTGTTGTTCGCAGCTGGATTGGGGTGGGGTGGTGGGGAAGAAAAGCGGGGTGGAGAGGGAAGGAGAGTTGGGGGGTTGCGTTGCCGCGGAAAAGAAGCCCCGGGGTTTGCAAGGGGGGTGGTCGCGGTTGCTTGCTGCGGCTGAGGAGGGGCCCGCCGGCCGGCCGGCTGGTTTGTCATCGCCCCGTTTTGTTCCTTAGAGCTTATGGGGAGGAGAGAGAGAGAGATGAGTTCAGTCTTGGGCTGCTTTCCTTTGTTTGCATGTATTGGCATGTGCGTGGAAAATCAGGGCGCAACAGCTGTACAGCCAAACAATCCCTTCCAGACTGGCGTTTTGGGGGGGGGGGCGGGTGCGCCGATGGTGATTCCTTATCCATATAACCCTTCTTTTTTTCTCTTATCTTCCCCCCTCCCTTCTCCACACCTCTATTGTGTAGGACCCTGCTGGGATTTTTGAGCTGGTGGAAGTGGTTGGAAATGGCACGTATGGTCAAGTTTATAAGGTTTGTGTCAAGAATTTCATTTCCTTTAAAATAAAAATACATGCACATTTTTCTCTTGCACAGCCTTGATGCTGGCTGGCCACACTGCTTTGCAAACAAAAGTTAAGGGGAAGTAAATCTCTGGTGGCTTTGTGACACAGCTGTCAAGCTCTGCTGTTTCCTCCCTCAATGAACCTTTTGGGGTCTGAAGAACCCACTGAGTTAGCTTGTTGCTGCCCCAAAATTAGGATCTGAGAAGCTTTTAAATCTTGTCTTCTCCTTCACAACCACCCAGTCTTGTTTATTCAGTCGGCCCTGTCAGTATGCTGATATGTGATGGTGGGGAAATTGGGGGTGTTCCTGCCTTTATTGACAATAGTCAGATAGCTTTTTTGGTGGGGAGAATGTCACTAGCTTTCTTTGTTATGGATCCTTCCAAGGCGTGTTAAGATGTGGAGACTGGCATCACATTACCTCCAGTGTCTTTTAACTCTGTAAGAGGGTGTGGATGCAAAGGGGTGGGGTGAATCAGGGTAAAAAGAGCAGGGAATGTTATTGTATGTCTGGAGAGCAGAAGATCAGAATTCATAGAATAACCTGTTTGACGAGCAAATGATTTTGGGGAGAAGTGCACACACGGAGGAAACAATTGTAGGATACTGAGAGATGTTGCTGTTTTCAAAGGCTAGGTGTGAAGGGAAGATAACAGCCCCCCTCCCCCCAAAGTCTGTTATATAAAGGAAACCAATATTGAGATTTCATGGCTGTGTAATGTTTAGTCACCCATATGACTAAGTTTTTCATTGTACATTTTACATGAGTAAAGGGTGGCCAAGCCTAAGGAAGGTTTGTAAGAAAAGATAGGAAGAGGTTTGCTTCTTGTTTGGTATGCACCCAAGTCTAAAAAGCCTGTCTTCCAACTTCTCCAAAGGGCTCCTTATCACAATAGAGTTTCAGTACATGACCAGTCGTGGGTCATGTTCATCTTCTGAACATTCAGTGAAAAAAGTAGAGTTTGTGTCTTTGTATGTCCGTAATGGTGGACCTGTGGCTCTACAGATACTGGTGGACTCAGCCCCAGTCCAGTGTGATAAATGGCCACGGATGCATCTAGAGGGCCACAGTTTCCCCATTCTTTGTTTACATGTTGGTTCCAACATGGGAATGGCCTTCTTTTGATGTGTGGTGTCCTTGGTATTTCTCTTTTGTTTTACAATGATCTACAAGCTGTATTTTGTAAGAAGATTGTTGGCTGGATGAGCGGTAGTGATATGAAGTAGCTTTGATCTTGCTGTAAACAAAAGGAGTTAGTCCTATGCTATGTTAAAACGACTTTAAAACATGTCTAAGTTTGAGGCTGATTTATGGCTGACCCTTTGAAACTGTTTCATAATGCAATTTATTTGCTTGTGAAGCTTATATATCACATTGGGTGTGTCCTCTTCCTGCTACCCCTAGAAGGGAATTCAGAATCTCTTGCAAATAAAACGAGTAGAAAATAAGTCAATTAATTTGACAATGCTTTGAGCTAAATAAAATATTTTATGAGTTGACTATAGGCTGGCTGATTATAGTTGTGCTATTTATTTATTTTTTGCTTGGGTGCCATTCTAGTGTGGAATGAAAATAGTAGGTAATCACTCCAGGGTCCTATAATATTTACAGAAGGTGGCTGACTACATCATGTAAACAGAGGGCTTCATTATTGCCAGTAGTGTATTGCCAGTATATATACAATGGAGGGAAATGTGATTGTGGAATACCTCTGCTAGAGATAACTATGTTTTGGTAAGTTGCTTACACACATAAGTGGTGTGAGTCCAAATGTGCATGCGCCTCTTTTGCTTCAGAGACATTATGTGATGCAACATCCTGTTGCTTTTTTTGGTATGGCAAAAAATACCCATTTGCATGGGTGGGGATCACTGCTCAGGTTTGGGAACTGGACAATATCCAAAGTGATGGAATTTAGTTAATAGTTGAATAACTGGTAAGGGAGCCTAAGATAACAAGCAACTTCAAGATGAAATTGTAATACAAAGCTGTCTTTGGGAGCAGTCCTTGGAGTTAAAGCCCTGTGACCAAATTGGTAGATTCTTACAGAATTTAGCTGGTGGTAAACTAGTACTGTACTTTGAATCCTTCAGGGTATGCCCAGATCTCTGTTTCACACTACACTTGCTGTGCTACTGATAATTTCAATTCTGGGACCTTTGTCTTGATATTATAAATATCAGTTGAGCTGAAAATTGGGGGCATGGTGAAGCAACTACAACTTCTTATGGATTGAACTGTGCATGAAAATCAGAAGAATATTAATGTTGCCTTTCTTTGTTTTGTCTTAATTATATTGTGTATAACTTTTTGCTTGCTGGTTTGTTGGGACAGTACAATAGCTTAAGTATTATTGTTTTGTATAGAAAACTTAAAAGTTACTTTTAAAAGCCGTTGTCCATGAATATGTCCAACTGTCTTCTTTGCATCAGTTAGCTGTGGTAGATTGGCTATTGCCCTAAGATATGAAAGAAGTGAAGCAACCATGTGCCAAATAGTGTTAAGGTCTAAGGTTTTCTCTTTTATAGGAACTTCTCCACAGATATTGGCAAAGGAAGCTATGTAGTGACTCTTTAAAAGTATGTGTGTCAATTCATGCTAAGGCATGTGTATGAGATGTTCAAGGCCAGCCTTACCATTGATGTCTTTGTTGACGTCAAAGAGATTCACTAGTATGCAGTTTATTGGTACACGTAAAAAGGGGAATCCATGGCCCTCCAGATGTTTTTCAAATCCCATCGGCCTCAGCCAGCATGGACAAGAATGATGGGAATTGTAGTCAGCAACATCTGGAGGGTCAAAGATGCACCAGAACTCACATCTGTTTACAAATGTGTCTTGGTGGGGGTAGGGAGAGCCACTTGGAGTATTTTTTTTAAATGAGCATGGAAATGAAATAACAGATTACATTGCTGTCCCAACAACTCTCTAGGTTAAGCAAGTAAAATGTTATTTTAAATCTATTTAAAAAACAGAACATTTAGAGTTTAGAGAAAAGCAGTAGTTGTGAACCTCCCACAGAAGTTTGAAGTCTTTTGTGCAGCAAATAGTTAAGTCTGGCAGAAGTATAATGAATAAAGCTATTTGGGATAAGATAAAATTGTCTAGAAAGCAGGGTATTGTTAGAATGTCAAAGAGGAACCCCTCTTCCATGAGTTGAGGTCAACTGATTGTCAGCTAAATGGCATGTACAGACTTGCCCACTGGTGTTCATTCTCTTACTGGAGAATGAGGAGCTGAAATGTTCTGCTGTGTGCATGTTCTTTCCTGTGTTTATATTGTGTAGTCTGCCTGATCCTTAAGAGACAATAGGCTGTTTCACATCTATTTTGTTCCAATGTTGGGCATGTTGAATTAGCACTGGATGGTAGTACGAAATTAGCTGTATAAAATTAGCTAAATGATTTGGACTTGGCATAGACATTGCCTGTGGTTGTGTTTGTTTGTTTCTATCTGCCTCCTTTGCTAACAAACTCTCTGTTGAAGTGCTCCAAGACGATAAAGTTTAATCTGAATTTTGCAATCACCAATATGGGAATGAAACTTGTGAACAATGCAATGCCAGCTTAGCAATTCTCCATGGAGTACCTTTAAATAAGATTATAGGCACCTAACTGTGCTTGACAAAACTATTGCCAATGGCTTAAGCAGTGCAAGTACAGTACCTCTGGTGTAGAATACCTTGACCATACTTGTTAGTTTGCTTATGAATCACAACAGTCTAAAAAAATCTGTATTTACTTGTGTGGGCTGAATGCACATTCATGCATAAAAGGTAACAACTTGAGTTGGGGCTGCATGAACTTCTGTGTTTTGTTCAACTATGTGAAGTGTTTTATAGCAGAATGATTCATTCTTGGCGGGACATTAATTCGTTAATTGCAATTATAAAATGAAAAAGTGCTAGCAATATACTGGGGCACTTGTAAGAACAATATACTTGGTCCTTTTGATGCCTGATGGCCACAAAAACCATCAGCCAACTACTATTTTCTCCTCCCTTCATCATATATCTCAGTGTGGCCCTTTCCACGACTCTAAGAGGTGTTCTGTACTGTATTGTGCCCGTTCCTGTTTTTGGGGTCTTTGGTTTCATCGAGAGGCAGAGGACACTTGACAACTATCTGCCCATACAGGCTGCATCAAGCCACTTCTGGAAATCTAGTGGAAGTTTTGTGCTCATTTCCATGTTGTTCACAGGAAAAACAACAACCATTCATTCGGAAAACCATTTGGACTGCAATTTTCCTGCGTGCTTGTGAGATGAAATTTGGGGCAGTATCCCAGCACACAGTTCTCTCTTGCCATTTAAAATTGCAGGTGGCATGGCACTACGTTGATCAAGAAGCCACGGTTCCATAACTCGGCAGTTGCTGAGGTTGTAGAAGCAACGCGAGAAACGGGGATGGATGTGTGAGCTTTATTACCAAGAAAGCTAACACAATAAACCCTATGTCTGATTGCAGCCCTCATGTTTACAAGCATGAAGAGCTTCTTTTGAATTGCATAAAAACTCTTGGCAGTTCCTGAGTCTCCCCTGCCCCCAGTTGCCTGCTCCCTGCCCACTGCCACCCTGGTGCAACTTTTCAGCAAGATAAAAAAATTGCCCCTGCTGTGGTTGTATGTTTCTTAGCACTTTCATACCCAAAGGGTGAATGGAATCGTGATAGCACTTAAACTTTTTCTGTTTGGTATAGACGAGCGTCAAACTGCACCTCTGCTGTTGTACACTGGAGAGATTTTAATTCTTCCTTTGTGAGTTAGGCTCAATTTATTTTGGGTGATTAACAAATCAAGTACTCTGAGCTAGTGGGGTATGTGTGTATGTTTGCTTCAGTGGCTATAAATTTGGAGGGAATAGTTTGACAATGATGGCAAAGGCGTGCTCTGCAAAAAGACAATTGAGGGAACGATGATTGATTGCGCACTCTCTTTTAAAGCGCGGGAATAAAAATCGAGCCCTACAGAGAAAATGTCTCATTCCAAGAACCAGCTGCTGTAAATATTTCTCATGTGGGTTCAGAGACCCCAGCACACGCTAATGATTAGAAAGTAATTGGCATGTTAGGTTTGAGCTATAACAGGAAATGTGCTGTTTGAATCAGGGATGACTCTCCTAGGTTCTCATGACTACTGCTTTCTAGAAGCCTTGTGAGAGTTAATTCATAGTGAAGGCATCTTTTGTTTGATTCATATTTCAGCTTTCCAAAGCTACATGTAAATTATGCATATTGCCTAAGTTCTGGCCCATACAGGAGTGATGTAATAGGAGATGGCTTACATGCTGATGTGAAAATAATCTGAGGCCTGTGAAAATAATTTCCCTCGCCAAGATAAATCCATTGTTACTTCAGTAAATATGGTTTAAGGAAGCCTTGGCCATTGGCGAATAACTACTTTATCCTTTGTGTCCCTGTAGTAAAAAGAGAGAGTCATTTGTGACTTCACATCATTTTGCTGAGCATGGGAAAGAAATCCTATTCTTTACTGGTGAGCCACTATTGGTGAGGTCACTTGCTCTTGGGAAATAAGCCAGACCATTTTCTCAAAAGTATGCACTGTGCTTTATACTTTCTCTTAAGAATTTGGCACTGTACTACTTGATTATTATTTTTTTGAGGGTGGTGGTGGATTACTTCTGCATAGTTTGCATACATGTGCCTATGAGGTGAGATTATTATTATTATTATTATTATTATTATTATTATTATTATTATATCCCCCCTTTTCTCCTAACTATGAACAGCTAAATGAATGCCACAAAGACCTGTAATATGCTCTGCAGTTAGGTAGTACAAAATAGATAGCTCAGTCAGTAGAGCATGAGTCTCCTAATCTCAGGGGTCATAGGTTCCAGTCCCACGTTGGGCAAAAGAATCCTGTATTGCAGGGAGTTGGACTACAATGACACTCATGGTTCCTTCCAATTCTACAATTCTATGATCCTATAATACATTCTCAGTAGAAGCCCCCCCCCATTTATGGAGGTCCCTTCTCTCCCAAATAAAGCTGGCATTGACTTTTGTCACTAGCTGCAGACCTGTATATTTGCCCAGGCCTTCTGGATGGTTTGCTACTGTGTTAAATCTGCTGCTATAAACATATTTGCAATGTTTTGTGTTTTGTTTTGTTAAGATTACATTTTATTGTTTTTACTGCGTTGTGACCTGTTCTTCACAATGAAGAGTGGGCTACAGTTAATACTTTAAACACGTAACAAATAATAAAAGCAACATAGCTTCTTCCTGTATGCTTCAAAATAATGTGAATGAGATACAGAGAAGCTAGGGGTTATTAGGGTGTTTTGTGAGCATTATTTTAATGTAACTGTCTAAGGGTAGGTTAACCAAATGGAGCCCACTAATTACACTACAGTCATACCTTGGTTTAAGTACGCTTCGGTTTGAGTACTTTCAGTTTAAGTACTCTGCGGACCCATCTGGAACGGATTAATCCACTTTCCATTACTTTCAATGGGAAAGTTCGCTTCAGGTTAAGTACGCTTCAGTTTAAGTACAGACTTCCGGAACCAATTGTGTACTTAAACCGAGGTACCACTGTACTATCCTGCAGTTCAGAGCTTGCTACCTTAGTGCAGACTGTGGGAGCTTGGACTTTGGAGTATTCTAATTCAGGAAATGGAAGGAAGAAGGTAATAGAATAGTACTTAGTGTTAAGTAAAAAAAATACGCCTTGTGGTGGTGAATGGAGCATAGGAAAAATACAAACACAGAGGATGGAAAAATGACTATGCAGAATTTTCAGTGGGCAAACAATTCACAACAGAATGCTTGGGCGTCAAATGCAGCTAATAAAACATGCACGTTGGGTTTTATCAGATTTTATCCCCCCCCCCCTTCCAGGGTTTGCAGTATGGAGCTTCAAGCTGAACATTGTTAGGGTAGGAAGTCAAGTGTGGTGTAAGCTAACATGTAGCTTGGCATGTTATTTTGAAATGTTGCTTCGGGTGTCATGCAAAAGCACACATATAACACCCACTTTCCCACTATCGGTTATCAAAGTGGCTTAATTAAATAAGATGAAAAATGATCAGAAATGAATCCAGTGACGGCAAAGAGAGCAAAGACAACTTTAAGGCAGCAGTAGGGGGCACAGCAAGCAAGAATGAAACAAACCTCTTAAGCCGAATTCAGCCAGAAGGCATGAAAATAATAAAATACTGTTTAGGCACCAGACAAAGATGGTTAGTATAGATGCCATGAGAATATTTTGAGGAGGGGGGGGGTTTGCAGAGGTGTGTCAGTAATGGTGGTCCGAGTGGGGTATCTGAGGCCTGTGGGGAAGGGTGGGGTACCTGCCCTCCAAAAGGTGGTGCTGTGGTCTAAACCACTCAGCCTCTTGGGCTTGCTGATCGGAAGGTCGAATTCCCGCAACGGGGCGAGCTCCCTTTGTCCCAGCTCCTGCCAACCTACCAGTTCAAAAGCACGCCAGTACAAGTAGATAAATAGGTACTGCTGTGGAGGGAAGGTAAGCAGCGTTTCTGTGTGCTCTGGTTTTCGTCATGGTGTTCCATTGCACCAGAAGAAGTGGTTTAGTCCTGCTGGCCACATGACCAAGAAAGCTGTCTGTGGACAACCGCCGGCTTCCTCGGCCTGAAAGCGAGATGAGCGCCGCAACCCCATAGTAGCCTTTGACTGGACTTAACCGTCCAGAGGTCCTCTACCTATTCCCTACCTCCCCTCCAGCCCCCCCTTCCTCTCTGCCCCCTGCTTTGCATTCTTCTTTTTGCATTTCTGGAGTATGCCCTGATATTCTCTCTTGCTTGCCTGGTTGGAGGATAGAGTGTGTGCGAGTGTGTGGAGAAACTAGCCTACTCTCTGCAAGTTCAAAACCTTCCCACTTCTGCCTTTGGCCTTGTCCATTACTGGCCCAGGCTCCTGACAAGGTTGCCCAAAGGGAGTTGGTTCTTAGGCTGAGAAAAGTTCCCTATTAAATCCACCTCTTCTCTAAGGGCAGGGGAACTTGGGAAGGGCATCCATATGGATGACCACTGGATTGTTAATGCCACTTTTCACTGGACTAACTTCAGTGGTAACAAGCTCAGTGCCTTTTGCACCAAACATGATACAGTGGTATTACAATGGTGAATAAAAATAGAAGCGCTGGCTTTTTAAACACCTGATTGCTGTACAAACAAAGGAGGCTGCAGGTTGCAAGCTTTATTAATTGTGGTGTACTGGTAATTTGCCTGGTCTTGCAAGCTGAGAAATTAGTGTTTTAGAAGGTTTTCTTGAGAAACCCATAGCATCCTCAGCTGGACTTCCTGTAAGCCCAGGAAGCTACCTATGGAGCACCTGACAACTGTTTGCTTGTTGATGCTTAAATAGCCGAGTTCACCCATCTCATTAAAATGTATTTAAAAATAAATGATGATTTACTACATGGACAAGTAGCCTGCTGCTGTATACTGTTCAAGAGTCCCCACTCTGGTCCTTCCCCACTAATGTTGCCACGCTGGGGACAAAACAAACTGTAGCCTGGTTGTGTGTGACTTTGTGAACCAGCTCTCCTGGTTTTGTTACAGAAGTACTGGGTTCGTACATAGCACAAAGCCAGCCTCAGTTTTCTTTCATTCCCAGTGCAGCAAAAGCAGGAAGGGACATTAAATCATTATTTTTAACTATGGTTTGTTCTGATATGTGACAACAACCATCAAGCTAACAGAGCTGCTGAATCAAATTGTGCATTACAAGTGTTCACTTAAACATCAGAAATGAAGGACCCTAAAAGACCCTTCCCCCAGGAAGAGTGTTGCATTATGTTGGACTTGCCTGCAGGAAGTGGGACTCAGTTGGCGCTGTGGTCTAAACCACTGAGCCTCTTGAGCTTGTGGATCAGAAGGTCAGCAGTTCAAATCCCCATGATGGGGGTGAGCTCCCGTTGCTCGGTCCTAGTTCCTGCCAACCTAGCAGTTTGAAAGCACGCTAAAAAGTGCAAGTAGATAAATAGGTACTGCTCGGGCGGGAAGGTAAACTGCATTTCCATGCGCTGCTCTAGTTTCAGTGTTCTGTTGCGCCAGAAGCGGCTTAGTCATGCTGGCCACATGACCTGGAAAAACTGTCTGTGGACAAGCACTGGCTCCCTTGGGCTGTAAAGCGAGATGAGCGCCACAACCCCAGAGTCGTCTGCAACTGGACTTAACTCTCAGGCGTCCTTTACCTTTAACCTTTAAAGGATCCTTCCCCTAGGAAGAGTGTTGCATTATGTTGGACTTGCCTGCAGGAATAATAATAATAATAATAATAATAATAATAATAATAATAATTAATAATTTATACCCCGCCCATCTGGCTGGGGTCTCCCCAGCCACTCTGGGTGGCTTCCAACAGAAAAATAGAACACAGTAATCTATTAAACATTAAAAGCCTCCCTGAACAGGGCTGCCTTCAGATGTCTTCTAAAAGTCTGGTAGTTGTTTTCCTTTTTGACATCTGTTGGGAGGGCGTTCCACAGGGCAGAAATGAAGAAATGAAGACAGTATTCATTTTTGATAAATGGGCATGCCCCAGTTTTGCTGGTGTGTACCCAAAGCATGCCATGTTACATCCACTTAACATTTTACAGCAGGCACCCCTAAACTTCAGCCCTCCAGATGTTTTGGACTATAATTCCCATCTTCCCCGACCACTGGTCCTGTTAGCTAGGGATCATGGGAATTGTAGGCCAAAACATCTGGAGGGCCGCAGTTTGGGGATGCCTGTCTTACAGTGTTGATCAGCAGCACCTGCTATTGCTTCAGGTATAACCATGATGTGGTCATGTATGATGAGTGAAGTGGCAGCTGAAGTTTTGGGTCCAAATAATAATAGATGGTGGCTACTTCTGTTTTGTAGATGGTTTCAGATCCATGCTTGTAAGGTTTCAGAAGGAAAACCAGCTGGGAACCCACTTCCTACTTGAAAAATCTCAGAAACTATTTGTTACTCTTCGGTCGCAAGTGGTGGGTGGTCATACTCCATTAACTTAAGCAGTCATGTCAAGAAAGAATGGTAGAATCCTGAAATGTAAACTTATATACCCATAATAAACCAATATAGAAAGTAGATTTCCTGTATGTTCTTTCTGCATCTTATAGCATAATATTTTATAATGGTTCTAATGGTGATAGATATGGTTTTGTTGGGTTGGACAAGACTCAATATTCCTAGCTTTGCTAACCCTAGTTCATTTAGCTCTGAATGAGTGCTGGGCTTTTGTTTTCCTCCCTACTGACTTTGGTGCTTTGATCCTGGTCTCCTTAAACCATAGTTTCTGTTATGTTCAAAACAGGGAAACTGTGGTTTTAATATTGGTGTTGATTCCGGTGAGGGAACGACAGTTCACAACCACAACCGCCCAATTCAGGAATAATGGAAAAGTGTGGTTTGAAAAGACTAGGGCTGAAATCCTGAAACAAATGCATGAAGGAGAGTGGGGAATGTCTTCTTCTTTGGCAATCACTCGTAGCTGAGTAAGATTGTCTTCCTGAACACGGTTTTAACAGTGAGTCCGTAAGTGACTGTGGAGGCCAGTTCCGGATCCACACATCCTTCCACAGTGGGGACTTTGGTTTCCGGGCAGGAGTTGATTGTAGTGAGGGTTTGCCAAGCGTGCCTTCCTCTTAGCACATTTTGTTCTGAGTTCGAAGCGTCTTCAAAGTCCACGACACCTTTGGTAAAGGCTGTTCTCCAACTGGAGCCCTCACAGGCCCGTGTTTCCCAATTGTCAGTCTTTATACTACATTTTTAAAAGATTTGCCTTGAGAGAGTCTTTAAACCTCTTTTGTTGACCACCAGCATTATGCTTTCCATTTTTAAGTTCAGAATAGAGTAGTTGCTTTGGAAGACGCAGGCAAGACACTGTGGTTTATTAAGCCAGGGATGAAATATCCAAACTGGTCCATTGTATGGATGGAACCCTTAAAAAGATCATTGTGTTTGTGTAATACTCATGTTGATTCACTTTTACAAATTAGAGAAGGGTCATAGTACAGTGTCAGAGCACATATTTTCCATACAGTAGATTTTACGTTCAGTCTGTGACATACTGTTTTTTAAAAAATGTTTGCCCCCACCTCCAATTAACCATGCAATCAGTCTTGACTTTTTAGAAGCCAGAAAACCCTGATTGTGATATTTTTAATCTTCATCCTTTCAGAATTGACCAAAAACGTGTCACATATTCATATGTACCTTTCTTTACCTTTACCTTTTACATATTCATATACCTACTAGTCTGTAATATGCTGAGATGTATGTACAATCATACCTTGGAAGTTGAATGGAATCTGTTCTGGAAGTCCGTTCCACTTCCAAAACGTTCGGAAACCAAAGTGTGCCTTCTGATTGGCTGCAGGAAGCTGCTGCAGCCAATCGGAACCCACAGAAGCCCCATTGGACGTTCGGCTTCCGAAAATAGTTCGCAAACCATAACAGCCACTTCTGGGTTTGCGGCATTCAGGAGCCAAAATGTTCGGGAGCTAAGTTGTTTGAAAACTAAGCTATGACTATGTAGGGATATCAATAAAGTAATGGAAATGCTGCCTTCGACTGCAGAGGGGTGGACACATTCTTGTTGTCATAATCTCAGCAAACCCCTTGAGAGGTCTGATGATGCAATGCATTTCCATAATGTATCTTCAAGACTGCAAAGCTTAATTGCAGTTCTCTGATCCTCTAAAGACAATTGTAACGCTGTGTTATTTACTGTACAGTACTTTTAACATCCTGAAGATGGGTGATAGAACAAGAACGGCACTGAAATGTCTGCTCATTAACTTGCAAATCTTTTTGTCTACATTGGGCAAATCCTAGGAGTATACAGCATTTCAACATTAAATCACAAGGGTTTCTTCCTTCTATGTTAGGGAGAATATATTAAAAAAATTTAAAATGCTTAAGTGAATGAAACCTAAAAAATGGTATACTTGTGGGGTAGAGGATGCAGAAAATGTCCCTGAGCCAGTGTGTATGGTAAAAAGTGTGTTTGCATCCTAGGTGCAAGATTGACTTGTTGCCTGTGCATTGGATGTAGGATTTAGAATAAAATTGGAGTGGTTATCAAAAGGTGACGTGATTTTTTTCTAACCCCTCTAAAGAGATGTGCAAACCCCTGTGTGGCTGCTAAAGGCTGTAAATCTATGCATACTTACTTAGGATAAGCCCCATTGAACTCGGTACAACTTCTTTTGAGTAAACATGCATAGGATTATATTGAACAAACAGGATGATGGGTGCCTGGCAGTTAGAATATTTTTCCTAGCTCATGATAAGCTTCCATATATTTATTTCCTAGATAAACTTTAACTCTACCGTGCCTTTGCCTTCTTTTAAGCTAAAAATCTGCTCAATAGCGACATCATTTTAGATGTAAGTAAATATTTATATTGGCTCATATATAAATACTTAAGTCTTAAATCTGTTAACTTTTTACAATTCCCCCCCCCCTTTTCTGATGCTTGAAGGACTATGCTACTGCATACTTTAATCACATCTATCTGTCTTTTAAAATCATGGTTTATACACATTTTTTTGTTCACTGCAGAAGTACTTTTTTCAAACGGGGCAATACTTCGTATAACTCCAGCATTTCAAAAGCATATCTTTTAAAGAATGCTTTAAAATTACATATTTTTTCCTGCCTTGCCCCAATGGCTCAGGATGCATTAACATGTAAAACAAAACAGATTAAAATCTAAAGCAGTAAAATACCACAAAATCTGAAAAAGGGTTCAAATAATATTCTTTTCTGGAATAAATCTGCAGTAGGACTCTAGAGCAAGTCTTTTTTCTTTCCTTTTCTGGTGGGAGGGGATGCAGTTCCATAGCTGGGAACACCATCAAGCTATTCTGACTCTGCACAGATGGAAAAAAATGTATGTGCTCTTGATTCACTTTAGAGGTCGGTGGGAAGGGAAGGCGGGGGTGGCAGCAGCGTTCGAATTCTTCAGGTGCTGGGAGCATTATGCACCTGGCTGTCAGCCGCTTGCAACCAAGTGAAGATGCCCACACGCCAGGATGGCGCTTGACGTCTCCAGCATTTGGAGGTGCATGCCCGCGGATCCTTGGATCCTGACTGTTTTCACACACTAGCAAAATATCCAGTAGAATTCCTATCTATGATATTTTATCCGCACAGTCAGAATGGATCTCAGGAACTGAAAAGTCATGTTGAAAAATACAATTTTTGAGCCTTCTGCCCCCAAAATGGCAACTAGGCATTCCATTTTGGAGACTGTAATGCTGGTTTAAGGAGCCGTTTGCTGCCTAAGTTATACAGTGGTATCTTGGTTCCCAAACAAATCTGCTCCCGAACGCCGCAAACCTGGAAGTAAGTGTTCCAGTTTGCGAACGTTTTTCGGCTTCTGCGGCTTCCAATTGAGTGCAGGAAGCTCGTGCAGGCAATCGGAAGCCGCGTCTTGGTTTTTGAACGGATTCAGGAGTCGAATAGACTCCTGGAATGGATTAAGTTCAAGAACCAAGGTACCACTGTACACCTGAGTTTCTAACACTGGGAGGCAGTTGCTCTTGGGT
Source organism: Zootoca vivipara (assembly GCF_965207765.1). NCBI lineage: Eukaryota > Metazoa > Chordata > Lepidosauria > Squamata > Lacertidae > Zootoca > Zootoca vivipara. The sequence goes on along the minus strand of NC_142587.1, from coordinate 29,216,364 downwards.
AGCTATGGGTAAACATTTTGAGCGTGGCAATAGATTTCAGCCCTGTTCTTCAATTTCCTAGCATTGTTATTCCATGAAATCTTCTAAAGAGGTTCTGTTCCTGGTGCCCCCAAGTGAAGTGAAACAAGTGGTTGCTAGGGAGGTGGCCTTTTCAGTAGTGGCACCCTGTTTGTGGAACGCCGTTCCCCGAGAGGCTTGTTTTATACTCAACAGGTGAGGGCATCATTATTTTCTGAGACATTAAAAATAAAAATATTTCCTAAAGTGTTCTCACCACTCTCTTATCTGCTTTTATTTTCCTGTATGCTGGAAATTGTTATCTTATGTTGAGATGTATTTGAATTGTGTTTATCCCTGGTGGCGCTGTGGGTTTAACCACAGAGTTTAGGGCTTGCTGATCAGAAGGTCGGCGGTTCAAATCCCTGCAATGGGGTGAGCTCCCGTTGCTCGGTCCCCGCTCCTGCCCACCTAGCAGTTCGAAAGCACATCAAAGTGCAAGTAGATAAGTAGGGACCGCTCTGGCGGGAAGGTAAACGACGTTTTCGTGCACTGCTCTGGTTCACCAGAAGCAGCTTTGTCATGCTGGCCACATGACCTGGAAGCTGCCTGCGGACAAACGCTGGCTCCCTCGGCCTATAGAGCGAGATGAGCGCCGCAACCCCAGAGTCGGACAAGACTGGACCCTGATGGTCAGGGGCCCCTTTACCTTTACCTTTACCCTTTATGAGCTGCAAAGCCATTCAGAGAACAGTGTCATTGGGCAGTTTGATCAAGTAGTAACTCGGTGCTGGGAAGTAGAGTTTGGATTGTAGGACACTCATTTTACCTATCTATGTTTTTGTGTTTTCAAAATAAAATACAAGATGCAGCTTCTACGTATGCATTCCATATTACGCCATCTGGTAAGTCATTTGGGGAATGCGTGGGAAAGAGAGTGGGAGTGGCTGGGAGACGAGTCTCGCTGTCTGTTTATATCTCAGTTGTATCTCTATATCCTGTCCTTTTCTCAGAGGAGTTGCTCAGCGTGCTTACATTGATTCATTGTGCCTTTTGTGTATGCAGCCAGGCTTTGTAAATGACCACTTTTGGCAAGTAAGCATTGCTTCTAGGTGACTAGACCCGGGAAGAATTCTAGAAGTTTTCTTCCAAGCTGGACTCATGTTTCATAAATTACTAACAAAACTCAATGTGTTGGTGATGTAGGCTAGTGTATTTTGAGTGTAGTCCCCTTTGCAAAGTTGCTTGCAACTATCTTGAGAGATCAGCATTCCCACTCAAGTGAGTTTTATGTCTGATTGGGGATTTGAACCTAGATACAGTAGCTCCTCCCTGGTTGAAGCCTAATACTTCAACTCCAACTTCATCGGCTCCATCCACCCCACCAAAAGTATAAAACTGGTAGCTTTTGCTCGTTGTCTGCCACTACAGGAGTGCCCTAAGCAGCCAGCCCTTGCTCTTCTACTGTGAAAAAACACACCACATTGCCTCTACCTTTATTGCCCTCACTGGTATGCAGCCCACAATTTTGATACCACGTGCACACTTCTGCTGGTTCTCCCCAATTCGGAAAGTACAACCGAGTAGCTGCTCTGAAATGTGTGTGGCACAGGCTTTAATTGGATAAGGTTTCAAAGACTGTAACATAAATGTTCATTTAAAAAATGCTTTTAATAGTAGCATTTAATATTAAAACACGCAGTGTATGTAGTACAGGCACCAACCATTTTGCGCGGGGGCTCCCCTCCCGGCCCCTGTGCACTTCGGCGGAGCATGCAAATCTGCCCGCTGTTCTGCCTCCATTCTGCCCTCGTCTGAGTCCAAAAAGACCCATGTGTCAGTGATCACAAGTTGATTGGACACTCCTAAAATGGTTGCCTCCTGTATGCACTTAAAAATGAATGTACTCGTTCTATCTTTTCCTCCCTCCTCCTCCTATGTGGTTGGCATAGCCAACACAGACACTCTAGGATCGAAGTTTGAAGGCTTAATGGGGAACCTCATAGCTTGCTTATGTGAACTTTTACATTAAAAAGAAAAAAGAAAATGCAAGGGTTTCAAATAACACATGTAAGCATTTGCACTGTGCACAGTGCAGGCTATTAACTTATACCTTGTCAACTAGCACACTTTTTCTACTAAGCCTTTTAATTTAAACTGTTGCTAGCCCATGTGTCTCTACTGTAGTCTTACATAGAAGAAAATAACAGAACCTTGCGAATACTTTCAGTCTGGTACAGTACCTCCCAATTTATTTCAGACCTCTTTCACTGAGTAATGTATTAATGAAGACCTCATTTAATAATAACTAATGGGGAAAGACAGATGGGGCTCAAAATAAATATAAAGTGAGGTTATTAGAAACACTGGAGGAGGTTGTATGTTCCTTAGTTACATCTTCATGTGTTGATAGAACTAGACTGTGGGATGCGGGTGACACTGTGGTCTAAACCACTGAGTCTCTTGGGTTGGCTGATCGGAAGGTTATCGGTTCGAATCCGCTTGACAGTGGTGAGCTCCTGTTGCTCTGTCCCAGCTCCTGCCAACCTAGCAGTACAACACCAGTGCAAGTAGATAAATAGGTACTGCTGTGGCGGGAAGGTAAACTGTTTCTGTGCACTCTGGCTCTTGTCACAGTGTCCCGTTGCACCAGAAGCAGTTTAGTCATGCTGGCCACATAACCTGGAAAACTGTGTACAAATGCTAGTTCCTCGGCCTGAAAAGCGAGATGAGCGCCGCAACCCCATAGTTTCCTTTGACTGGACCTAACCGTCCAGGGGTCCTGTACCTTTTTAGAATGAGACTGTCTTCTGGGAGCTCCCTAATACAAGGAATTTCCCCCCTCCTGCATTCTTTTTCCCTGTAAGGTCCCATAATTGAAATTATCAGTAGCACAGCAAGTGTAGTGTGAAACAGAGATCTGGGCATACCCTGAAGGATTCAAAGTACAGTACTAGTTTACCACCAGCTAAATTCTGTAAGAATTTGATGGGTAGGACAAATGCTTAACAAATGCAAGCAGGTGGTGATGGTTTTGTTTTGACATTCAACTCTGATGTGGCAAGGAATGAAACATTTTAATATTGAACTAAACTATAAAGTTTTGCTTCCAGGTTCAAGGAACTTTATGAATGAGTGTTGTGGTGCTTTTAAGTGTTTCTTTAAAAGCGAAACAATAACTTATTAGAAAAAACAGCATGCGTAGAAACAGAGGGCAGTATCCAGTTTACCTCTAAATTTATATTTGGGCTTCTTCTCAGACCTTTGGAGCAGATTTGAGAAGGTTGTAGGAGGCATTCGGAGAGAGGAGAGGGAGGGAAGGTTCCTCTGGGCAGCCAGAGCTCTTTGCATTAATGAAAGGTCTTCTTTGGATGCAGCCCAGAGAGATTTCCCACTTAAATGCTGGAAGAGTTATGTGGTTTTGCTTCCTTTATTAAGTATATTGTAGACCCTGATTTATGCATATGCTGAATCATTCATATACAGTTATACAGTGGTACCTCTACAGTAATTGCAGACCTGATCCGTTCTGGGGTGCTGTTCGCACCCCGAAAAGCCCGCAACCAGAGCGGCACTTCTGCACGTGCTTTTGTGCATGTGCGAAGCACGCAGAATGCTTCTGCGCATGCACGCATAGCAAAACACTTCCGAGTTTGCTATGCAGCGGGAAGGTAAACCGTGTTTCTGTGCGCTCTGGTTTCCATCATGGTGTCCTGTTGCGTTAGAAGCGGTGTAGTCATGCTGGCCACATGACTTGGAAAGCTGTCTGTGGACAAACGCCGGCTCCCTAGGACTGAAAGCGAGATGAGTGCTGCAACCCTATAGTTGCCTTTGACTGGACTTAACCGTCCAGGGGTCCTTTACCTTTTTTTTTTAATTAAAAAAAGTGAAAGTAATATGTCCCAACGGTTGAAGGCAATTCCAGAAATTGGCCCCTTCCCAAAGAAGCCATAAGCTTTTGGAGTGGAGCTTTGAACGTCTTTTGTAATTTCCCATTTCCCATTGGGACATTGATTCCATAGGCCTGTGTTTGATCAAACTCCCATTGTGTTGAACTAGCAGTATCAATAAGTTGCCTACCACCCTCTTGTTTTGGGTTTTAAAACCAACTCGGTTGATAGCAGTCAAATTAGGTTATTTAGCACTGGTTCTGCAGGATTCATCTCATTTGTCAATGTCCATGTTAATGTTGTCATAGCTGTCATTTAAATATTACAGAAGTGTTCTAGATAGGGTAATTCCTTAACTAAATGAGGTTGTTTGCCCATCTGACTATTTATGACTGAAATCAGCGTAAGTGAAAGTGTGATGGGTGCCACAACTCTGTAGTCACCTTTGACTGGACTTAACAGTCCAGGGTCCTTTACTTTTCTTTACCTTATTCCTTGCTTAGTTATTTTGTTTTGTGAATACTTGGACACATCTTCCAAGATTGTGTTCTCCAAGTTTCATACAAGGTACTAAGTTGCAAACAAAGCTTTTTTTTGTAAATCAAACTTAGGAGAATCCATTTTTGGCAATTGTCGGCACGGGCTAGAAAAGTATTGCTTTTAATGCCTTGTGAAAATATCCTAACTTTACTTTATCAGCAAGAAATCAATCCAAGAAATCAACATAGTTATCGAGGAAGGAGCAAGATGTTCAGGACTTTTAAGATGAGACGTTTTATTGCCGTGTGAAATATATGTCAAGCCAGAGGGTTGCAGCTAATATTGATATTCTTACTTGTGCTTATTTTGCTTAAACCATGCACAGATGTGTTGGATACCAGGTCTGTGGGACTTGAATGGAGTTGTAGTTCTTAGTTTCAGGTGATATTGAAGCCTGTAGTTTTCAGCATGCTTTGAGGGGGCGGGGATGACTGTTATTTAATTGAGAGAGCCTTGATTAAAGTTCAGTAATTAGTGTGTCCTTCCCCAAAAATATTTTCAGGGAGCAGTTTCCCAGCCTAGTATTACCGCATTGACTTTTATGTGCAAAGAGTTTATATAAAGATTTCCAGAAGAGGATAGTCTTGTCTGTCAACAGCTGGGGAAAAATACTTGCAAAATGGAACTTGACCCTACCGTCTTATCCCACACTCTGTCAGATCTGCTTTGGGGATTACCCAAACCCTCTAGATCAGATTGTGGGGAGGAGGGGCATACAAAGGAGGAGAACGAGAGTGAGCTCTGTTGCAAGCCTTCTGCAGTGATTCAGCCTGCCTGCTACCTAGAGATAGTTTGAGTTTTTGCCAATAAATAAAGGCGAAGAAAAGAGAAAACAATATGGAAGGCAGGATTCTTTTGGAGATGGCACACTTAAGTCAGTGGCAGATATTTGGGAAGAACAACAGCTGAGACTGTTGTGCAGAGATATGTCAATGGTATAACCCAGTTGCAGAGGAGCATCTATAAAAAGCACATATAGATAACATTACTTGGACGGGGGCAAATATATTTGAATCTTGGAAAGGATGGGGGCTCTTTGGGTGGGTGCTTCCCTTGTCCATGTCGGGTCCCATGTCAGTTGCCTGTCCTTGAAAGGCTTAAGCATCCTCTGAAGGAGCAGCTACAAAGTTCAGGGGTGTTCCAGCTTTTTCATAAGAGGTCCATGTGGCCTGTGTGTTCAGAAGCCCCACCCACCAGTTTCAGCTGATGCGATAGCTGCAGCAATTTCTGCACCCGGAAACCTTACCCAGTGTAGCCCAGACACTAGCAACCTCAAGATTGGATTACTGTAATACACTCTATGGGGGAGAGCTTTCCACAAGCAGAGAGGCACCACAGGAAAGGCCTGTTCTCGTGTTGCCACCCTCCAGACATCTCGTGGTGGAGGCACACAAAGAAGGACCTCATGATGGTCTCGGGGTAGGTTCATATGGGGCGAGGTGGTCCCTGAGGTCTTACGGCCCTGAGCAGCTTCGTAGGTCAAAACCAACACTTTGAATTGAGCACAGAAACTAATTGGCAGCCGGTGCAGTTGGGACAGGCTTTGTGTTACATGCTTAAACCATCTTGTGACAGTGAGAAACCTGGCTGCTGAATTCTACACTAGCTGAAGTTTCCGGACCACCTTCAGAGGCAGCCCTACGTTGAATGCATTGCAGTAATATTACCTTGAGGTTACCAGATCATAGACTACAATAGTTAGGCTATCCCTGTCCTGATTGGGGCACAGCTGAGCCACCTGCTGAAGCTGATGGAAGGCATTCTGCACCACTGAAGCCACCTGAGCCTCAGGTGACAGCAAGAGATCCAGAAGTAGCCCCAAGTAAAGATGTGAAGGCCCAGAAAAAACAGAACAATTCGGAAAAACCCGTTTCCCCCCCCTGGTTTTTTTCCTGAAGCCTTTGTTTTTTTTCTGAAAAATTCAAAAAATAAAAAGTGGATTATGGAATGTTTTATTTTAACATGACGAATAAAATATTCTAAGATAAGGGGTTCAAATATTTTATAAATCACTTATTAAAAAATATGTATGGTATCAGATTATGCTAATTTCTGTGAGGACAAGCACGTCCTAGGTTACAAACTGAACTCTCCAATGCAAGAACAAGATACATTCTTTTCCTTTAGGAGGTGCTGTTGTTACCAGAAAAGAAAAAGGTTTCAGTTTTGTTTTTGCATGCGTGTGGTATGCATTGTTTCTGTTCCTCTTCACTAGGCCTCAAAGCACTGGAAGATCATTAGAGCTCAGAAAATGATTCTGATTAAATTTCATGCCCATTCATTGAAACTTCCATTCTTTTTATGAGAATGTTTTTTTAAGTACTGTGAAGAGGAAATATGAATAATTGTTACTTCTGGATTTTAAAAAATTGTTTTGTGGAGTTTTTTTTGTTCCACATAAACTAGTAAACAGTTTAGGAGACTGTTGCTTCATTTGTTACAAATACAAATAAATGTTATTTTAAAAGTAAATTCTGTTTGTAATAATTGTTTGGATACACTATGTTTTTAATATGCTAGTTGTGATAATTTTATGCCTATTAAAATTGTCCATAGTTATATTTTATGTTTCTAAAGTAACAGAATGACTTCCAGTCTGGAAAAGAAAAAAAGAAGTGCTAATGTAGCATTTTTTCAATTTTCCCGAAAATATTCGTTTCCCCCGAAAAAACCCGGAAAAAACCCAGGTTTTTTTTCAGAGCTTCAAAATTGCCGGAAATTTTACATCTCTACCCCTGAGCTACATACCTGCTATTGCAGAAGAGCATCCCATCCCATTCCCAACTCAGACAGCCACTCCACAAGGATACCATAGCCGATAGTGCCAAACACCACTGAGAGGTCAAGGAGAATTAATAGGGACACATTTTGTCTGTCTCTCTCCCAACAGAGGCCATCATATCTAAGCATAATTCCATATATTTTATATTGTGTGTGAAAAGTAAAACTTGTTGGTTCAAGTTCCCTCTTCTATGGTCTGTACATACACTGCATGTCAGCAACTATATTCAGTTCTTTTCAGGTATGCTCCTTCAGCCGTAGGCATTGACAGTGGGCAAGACATGCTTATGGGATCTAACTTGATTTTTGTTAGAATGCCGAGGTCTACTAACAAGAGCCAAATACAAAATTGGCAAATATTGCATTATGGGAGTCGGAAAATAAAGCACCGTTATTTCTGTGCAAATCTGAAGGTCATTTCTGGACTTCTTTAAAAAGCAGTCAAACAAAATCTTCAGTGCTGGAAAATTGTATGGGGTTTGTTTTGTGTAATGGAGACTTCTGAGCTTCTATGGAATATGCTGAAGACAAAAGCATGCTGAAATTGGTTTGGGACATGCGTCTGAATTGCAACCGATGCCCTATTGGGTCCAACCAAATACCTCTGGTAGGAATTAAGCATTACGTCAACAGGAATCCCATGGGACAATCTGAATCGAACTGCCCATCAGCAAACATCTAGTTTCATTAGCGGAATGTTTTGAATGAAGTTGCTGTTGCTTTGCTCTCAGAGGCTGTGGGGATTGCATCTTTAATGGATTATGTCTACTGTACAAATGTATAATTTAAATATGTGAATGCCATTTGGTGGGAGCACACAATGAAAAACTTGAGGTAGAAAAGCAAGCTATAAATAATACATTTTTAACATATATAAATAGAAAGCACTGGATAGATCAGCGGTAATACGCCCAAATACTTCCATTAAATAAGAGCAGCATACCAGATTAGGCTTTTGTGTATGTGTGTACGTTGAAGTGGATATTGTTAGCAATCCTTGATTCACTATGTTTCTTTTTGGCTGAAGTAAGATAATTGTGGCAAGTAATCATTTCCAGTGGCCATGCAGGGAGATTTTGTAAGCCGTATCTTGATCGTCTTTTGCTTTTCAGCCTATCCATGCATAATAACTTAATGTAGGTCAGTGGGCAAGTAAATTTTGTAGGCTGACTTGCAATCCTGCATTTCTTTTTGTATTGTCTGCCCTGGTTCTATTTCCCCCCCCTGCATTACATTTCTGTCTAGTATGCTGTCACTACTGCTAATTTAATTTACTGTTTCGTTTTGTATGTTAGCTACTCTTTAGGGTTGTTTTGGGTGTGGAAGTTGATGGGTACAAATGATTACATAAATAAAACCCATGAGGTATACGGCAGCTGTGTTATCAAAAAACGTGCTAGTGTGAATAGCTTGCAAATTGCACGGGGTGGGGTGGGGGGAAGAATAATTTAAAAGTAGAATGATGTGGGTAAAAAAGAGTCCAGACCAGGACAGAAGGCAGCTGGTGGCAGACTACTGCGAGCCTAATGGTGACCTTCTCACCTGTAACCTCATTAAAGTCAGCCAGGAAAACACAGCTGGAAACCTTTTGACCTGTGGGTCATCAGGCCCCGAAATTCTCACCGGGAGGCATTCCCTCTTTCACAGAAAATGTGGCAAACTCCTCATGGTGCTCCACTGAAGTAGTTGTAGAGGATTCAGAAATACTGGATAACTTGGTGTCATCAGCACCATGCTAAACCACCTCTTCCTTCTGGCCGTAATTATCAGGTAGCTGCCTCAAATGTAATCTTGTTTTAGTTGACTGTATCCTTCAGTGTCTTGTTGCCCTGTTCCATATAATCATAGATAAACCACACTTTCAATAACACTGGACTATGCCTGTTCCCTGCCCCCAATCCCCCCCAATGTCTTCTCCTTAATCTGTAGCCAAGATTTGTTCTGTGGTTGCAGGATCATACATTGGTATGATCCTGGGTCCTTGCAACAGACAAAGCCAAACCTATGTTGTACTGATGTAAAAAAAACAAAGACAAAAAAACAAAAACCTAGACAGAAGCAAAGTGGCTGTGATCATGCCCTTGGGAGCCAGGGCATTCATGCTAAGCTGTGGTTTGGCCACTGAGTGCTTTTTTTCTCAAGTGGGAAATAGCTAACAACTACTCAAAATACGCGGGTGGCTCTGTGGGTTAAACTACAGAGCCTAGGGCTTGCCGATCAGAAGGTCAGCGGTTCGAATCCCCATGATGGGGTGAGCTCCCGTTGCTTGGTCCCTGCTCCTGCCAGCCTAGCAGTTTGAAAGCATGTCAAAGTGCAAGTAGATAAATAGGTACTGCTCCAGTGGGAAGGTAAACGGCGTTTCCGTGCGCTGCTCTGGTTCGCCAGAAGCGGCTTAGTCATGCTGGCCACATGACCCGGAAGCTGGCTCCCTCGGCCAATAAAGCGAGATGAGCGCCGCAACCCCAGAGTCATCCTTTCCCTTTTCATGTTGTCGTCGGCATCCGTCTTGTCTCGAGAGACAATGGAGTGCGCCTGCGAGGGTGAAGTGAAACCACTGCGTTAGCAGCAACAAAGTGACTTCCTGGGGGGGCGCAAGCATGGGAAGTGTGTATAAAGGCCCTCGGCTGCCTAGATGACACAGTATCTAGCGTTCAGTGTGTATTTGTGTGTCTTTGGGTATGAGAGAGAGAAGGAAGAGTGTGTCATATTACCATCTCTAAAACAGGTACATGTCCCCTAGGAAATCATCTACGTGTACAGCATGCAGAGCAGTACATGTTGATAGACCTGTTGTGTTCTGTGGCTTGGCTCACTTCCTTGAGGCACCTTCTCTACCTTCAGGGTTTGTTCCTGCTTTCTCAAACTGTGGCACAGTTCGATTTGTAGCCTGAATTGTTAGGTCGATAAATGGTGGTTTCGGTACCATGTGTGATGGTAATTGCCTTATGACAGGGGTCTTATGAGTGGATGCAAAAGCTGTACAGTATACCTTTTCCTGCAATCTAAGCGCTTTCTGTGGTCCTCATCTCCTGTCCTGTCTTTGACATGTGTTGGCTTCCTGACTCTTCTCTTCAAAGCAGAATACTGTAAATTGTTTCTTCTTTTGCAAGGGAGTGCATTTCCCACACACCATTTCCCTGTATGCACACTGAATAGCAAAGCATCATATGCAAAGTGTGTCCACATATTTACAAGTGTGTCATTTATTAGTTTGGCTGACGTGCATTTCCTGTGGTCTGATAGGTGGTTTTTTTATGCACCTTCTGATTTTTGTCCTTTTAAGAGATTTGCATGCCCTTGTGCAATGTTTCCTGCTGAGAGCTTGCATTGCCTGCCTTTGGTAGGAAATGAGTGGGCGTGTAAAGCTGGAGGAAGTGGAAGGCAGCCATATGCCAGTAGCATACTGGCTTTAACTCTCTGGTTTTAACCAGGTGAAAGAAAGTTAGTCATCTGCTCAGAAGTTTTCTTCACTCGCTTTAGGATATGATTAAATCAGGAACACATGCCTAGTGTGAAACTGCAGAGTGGAATGGAAAGAAGAATGAGAGATCTCACTTGGGAATTCATAACTAAATCTTCCACATGAAACTGTGTTTTGACCTGGATCTTGTCATTTTTGCCAAGCATGGAGACGGTCAATAACCTTGTTGGCGTCTCTGAATGGCATTGAACGAAACACAGTTAGTTGAACTGGAACCTTCACAAATAGATTTTCATTATTTTGTGTCTGCTTTTCTTTTTAAAACCCCTGTCCTTGGGAGGTGACAGTTGTTTAAGGATTGAAAAACTGCTTGCTAAGCATGTGTATATATGTGTGTATTTTGAGGTATTAGGAGGTACTTAAAGGAGTTTTTGTAAGGCACCATCTGGTCACTGATTAATTTTGTTAATATTGGAGGCTGCAAGTCTGAACAGCTTGTGTATGTGTGTGTGTATTGTTCTGAGCTTTGTTTTGTATGTTGATATTGGTTCCTAGATGTCCCAAAATTCCCTATCTGTGAAAGTCAAGTAAAATGAGTTACTTTGCTTTTTTTCTCCCAAACTTTGGGGTTATCTTATGATGTATAGAGAATGGGAGTTACAAAAATTTATGAATGTGGAACTCTTGCTCTCCTTCCCTATCAAACTACTGCCCTGCTTTAAGCTGCTGTCATATTGTATGTAGCCAGGACTGCTGCAGCATTTTGATGGTGGTGCTGAGGGAGGTAACTAGCCAAGTATTTTCACATGGGGTCTGTGAGTTTTGGGGAGAATTCTTTCAATTACAAAACACATTCTGAGTGCTTTCACTGAAAGGGCAAGTTGAAAAGTTGGTTATGCTTTGCTGAAATTAACAGCTCACTTCTGAGATTGCTTAGGAAGTCATGGGGATAATTGAAGATTTACTTGCACTGGCGATATGTTTTGTTGCAGCAGTGCTGTGCCAAAAGCTGTCCTCCAAATTTCTCAGTTTTTCTGCCTCATTTTAAGTTATCTCTGACAGCAAAGAGTACCTAAAGGTATTTAATAAAATAAAATAAAATATTAAAGTATTTGACAAATCTACCAGTTAAGCTTGAATGGCTTAACTAGTAGATTTGTCAAATACTTTAATATTTTATTTTATTAAATACCTTTAGTTTTCTTTTTAAGCCTGAAGGAATCTTATGTATTTTCTCTCTCTCTGATATTGAAACTTAATCCATCTTTTTGTAAGGGTGCTTATTGCGCCTTCCAGAAACATTATACTTGAATCACATGTGGCTAAAAATAATGGACTTCAAAGTAATATGAAAGCGACAATTTCAGGTGCAAGCGGGCACTACTAGTCTTAAATACAGAAGTGCCCAGAGGTAGCCTTGCAGAATTAAGAAAAGGGAGTTCATTCATATAGTTAGGCTTAAGGATGTGTGTGTCTTGTTTTCAAACAGCTTTGCATGTGTACTGGAAGTATAGATAATAAGCATAAGCATTTTTGGCTGTTCTCATTTCATGGCCTACTTGTTGGAGTGTGTATTTTTTTAAATTTTTTTTAAAAAACAGAAATGTAATGTGTTTGAACATTTGGGAGTATGCTGTGCCTCCTCTGCTGCTGTTCTCCTGGAAACTGTTTTTATATTCCTGGTGACTTCAGAATGGCTGGGTTTCCCTCTTGTTTGTGTTTCCTAGGCAAGCACCTGTGAGAAATGACATAGAGGTGGGAGTTTATAGATAATTGCTGCTGAGCTGTGGCTTAAAAAGACTTTCCGCCTCCCAGACATTGGTTATATGAGCTTGCATTTTGGGGGAGTCCTGTGCTATTGAACAGATGCCTGTTGGTTTTTTTTGGCCTCGCTCACTGTTGTCCTCTCCACCGGGCAGAATTCTGCTGTTATCAAAACATTGACAGTCAAGGTCATGGGGAAAATGTAAGCAATGCCTGGTTATAGCTTCTCACAGACCAGTACTGATATCAGTGGAATTATTCCCTCCCCGCAAATATTCACAATGCTCTTTTCTGTGTGTTTTTTTTGGGGGGGGGGGTTAAAACTTTCTACAAGTGTTTTACTGTTCCTTTTAATTATTCCGTGAACTTTTCTTTTTTGGTTATGTTGATAATGAGAGTTAACTCCTCAGTAGAGAGGGAAAATGTTCAGAAATTTTGAAGACAATTTGGCTACGGAAGTGGGGTTATTTTTAAAAGCTGCTCTTTGTTTTTTTTAGGAAAACAAAAAGGGAAATATGTGGAATACTTGGATTTCTAGGGACACCTAAACTTTTTATACTTCATTGAGAATGTGAAATGCATAACGTAGCACCTGAGATTGTACTTTTTGATAAGTTTACAAAATGTAAACATACAGCCTTTGAATAAATATTAACAATTGAAAATAAACCAGCTATTAAGAGATGGAGGTAGGTGGTAGCTGGGGACATAAGAACTGTAATTAAATTTGCAAAATGGAAACCTATCGACAGAGTTGTAAATAAAAGGGAGGTTTTGTTATTTGGGCAGTGGCTCAGTTCAGGCAATACCATGCTCTTAATCACCAGCTCCATGCTTTTGTGGTTGCTAAAAAAAGATAATAGAGATGGCACCTGTCTGATATGTAATATGAGGGAGTTCCAAATGGTAAATATTCACTAATAGCATAGCGTCTTAAAGTGAGATTGGTTAGAAACGAGGCATAGTCGCTTTGCTTTGAAAGATGCCTATCTTACAGTCACTGCATTCTTACTGGCAACACTGAACCTTACTGTGGCTATTATCTGCTAATATACCCATCCAAGGCTGTGTATAAGAACATTGCAATTCATAAAGCATCTGTTCTCACTAAGTGTTCAGAGCCAGTGCTCTCCTGGAGGACCAGATGTCGGGAGAGGGAGCAATAGGGGGGTGGCTCTCGCCATAGCCTGGCTTGTGAGCTCCCAGAGGAATCTGTCTGAATCTTGTTGGAAGTAGAGTCCTGGGCAAGATGGGTCTTAGTCTTATCCAGCAAGGCAACTCTTGGCATCATTTTTAACACTGGGAAGAGATTAGAACATTTCTGCCAACTGTTGCAAGTTCTAGATACTGGCTTTGGCAGCGACTGCAGCCTTGCTTCAGCTAGCTGGCTGCGTCTGGGAAATAACATTTTCCACATCCCTTATCAAGAGTGTTACGTGTAGTCATTTGGTCTGTGTGAAATGCATAACTGGTTTTGATTACCCCTTGGAATGTATGGGAATGGAGCTTGTATGCATTTCCACCTCCTGCTTGTAACACTTCTCCAGTGGTACAAATAAATGGAATTGTGTTTTGTACAACGGGGGGCCCCAGAGGTTGGGAAGTGAGTGTGACTCCCACATTTATCTCTGCTCCTCTTTCCCCATAATCCGGTTACGATCCTTTAACTTAACAGTGATGCCTTCCTTTGCTTTGGTTGCCTTGATAACAGCTGTGATTAATTAGGGAGTTGCCTTGGAAAAGCCTCCTGGGTAAGCCAGGGGTGTGCCATGGTCCATGTGGGAATGATGATGAATGGGTCTTTGTTTCGCCTTTCTCCTGGGACATGCAACAATAGCTTCAAGGAAGGGAAGACTCTCTCATGTCATGCTATGTGTTACGTTTTGCTATCCGGCAATGTTCTCTAGAGTTCCTCTAGCTGAGTGCAAATTTATTCACATATACTTGTGTACAGGCTGTAGTGGGAGCTACATCTGCTGTCCAATACATTTTGCTGCCTAAGGCAGAGCAGCAAATACCACCCCCTACTCTCAAGTCAAAGTGCATAGTGTGTAAGGCTGGTCCAATTACTTTGGCACCTGAATCAAGCTGTTCCCCCTCTCCGTGGCAGTGTAAAATGCAACAGCAAGAAATTAATTAAACAACAACTTGCTGGGGAAAAAGAAAAGGAAAAAACCCACTCTGCCTGTTAGTGTGGTAGGCCCTGGAAGTTCCCAGTGGTGTTTTGCGATGTGTTATCCAAGCCACTGTAATGTCTGCCAACCTGGGTAATTTCAGTTCATGGCAAGGGCCACAAATGGCACACTTCCACAAAACATCTTCATCGTGTGCATAGCCACAGGTAAGCAGTTTCAGGAGTGAGGAGTTCTACCAAAAGTGTGAAATGCTTGCTTGGAATTGACTTAGAGTAGTCAGTGTTCCTGAGATTTAGTTCTGCACTTCAGTGAATGCATGTCTCTTTGGAAATAAAACTTGCAGATGCAACTGTGAGGGTTTCCATGTTCAGTAGCAGAAATGCACTGGCTTGTTTTGAATTGGGTTTTTTGTTTGTTCGTTCAAAAGCAACTGTTCTCTTGGATCACAGAGGTAAAAGTAACCGGGAGGCCATAAGGAAGGTATTCAGTCACATCCCTTTCCTCTCCAGTAGAAAAAAAATCAGGGAGCAGGGTGACCAGGAAAACCCTTTGCTGAGATTTGGGAACTGCTGCTAGGCAGAATAAATAATACAGTAGTACCTCTGGTTAAGAACTTAATTCGTTCTGGAGGTCCGTTCTTAACCTGAAACTATTCTTATCCTGAGGTACCACTTCAATGGGGCCTCCTGCTGCTGCCGCCGCCGTGTGATTTCTGTTCTCATCCTCATGCAAAGTTCTTAACCCGAGGTACTATTTCTGGGTTAGCGGAGTCTGTAACCTGAAGCGTTTGTAACCCAAGGTACCACTTTTTTCTGGGATTGACTGACAAATTGGCATAAATCATTTTTTTAAAAAAAACTTTGTACATTAATCTGATATAGAAATATTTGCTAAATTGGGTGTGTGTGGAGGCAATAAGCACCAGTAAGATTGAAAAATGTTTTCCCCATTTTACTTATACAAAATTTTATTTGTTTGCTGCTTTTACACACACACACACACACACACACACACACACACTGCTTGAATCACCTTGCAAAAAAAGAAAACAAAATAATAAAACAACAACACAATAGCAAGTATAAAAACATACCAAAAAAGCAGCATTTCAGTACTGTAAATATAACAAGATTGTTGTAGCAATATCCCAACAGTAAAAATAACAAGGGAGCGTGACAGTTTCACCTCTGTCCTAGGAACACCTCTCGCATGATGTTGCTTGCTCAGGGTCCCTCTCTCGCCTACTGGTAGCTTCCATGAGGCTTCCAAAAAGGGGGGGGGCTGGAAATACCCCTCCCAAAATGTAATAGGCCTATTTTCTTTGTGCCTGCAAAGAAAGTGGAAAGATTTGGGTAACGTCAAAAGATATGCAGTGCTTAGAAGCTGGGCAGTTTTCCAGACCATTTGCCAAAGTGCTTATAGTCAGCATTTTAACAAAGGTAAAACCAGGCATCCCCAAACTTTGGCCCTCCAGATGTTTTGGACTACAATTCCCATCTTCCCCAACCACTGGTCCTGTTAGCTAGGGATCATGGGAGTTGTAGGCCAAAACATCTGGAGGGCCGCAGTTTGGGGATGCCTGGGTAAAACAATAAGAAACATTAAACTTCAGCATCGCTCAGGACATTTTCAAAAGATACTGTTTTAAGCTAGTTAAAAAGTGTGTGCATTCAGTTCAGTGCTGGTTCATGAATAACCATCTCTTCGTTATGCAGATGTTTTGGCTAGAAGGGATTGGCATCTTATCTCACATTGATTTGCTGCTGCTGCTGTTTTATTAAAACAAATGGCTTTTCATTACTACAAATGCCCAAGGTGTTGAAAACTTTAATTAGAGAAAGCGTGTGAAGGAAAATTGGATTTGTCATAGCAGTTAGCCATGTCTTTACCTGGCACCACAAACTGTAGTAGAGCCTTCACCAACCCAGTATATAGCCCAAAATATTTGGAGGGCAAATCCTGTTCGCACTGACCATCAGCCATGCTGGGCTGTTGGGAATCACAAGCAAAAACACTGTCAGGTCACTATGCTGGGAAAGGCTTCTGTACAGGGATGCTTGGCATATCTGGGAGATTTCTAACCACAGTTCAAGTCTTGTAGGTGTGACTAGAGCAGGGCACCTTCAGTTTGATTTCCTGGAGCAGGAAGGAAGTTGAGAGAAGATACTTCATAAGTTAAGTTGGGCCCAAGTTGTTTAGAGCAGGAGGTTGGAAGTGGATCCGGCCCAGTAGACCAGATCATTGTCTTTCCCACCTTCAATGGGCCACATTTGACAGGTGGTCCGGGCTGCCCGTTGTGTCAACCGTTTGATATCACAGTGACTCTTTCCTGTCTGAACAGTTTAAAATCAAGCCATATGGGCAAATGAACAGCCCAACATACCAGCTGATGTCTGGGGCTTTTTGTAGCATTTTTCTCAGGGTTTTGTTTTGCAGCTTGCAACACTTCCCTTTTGGCTTTTGTCAGGTCTTTGCCTGCATCACAGGCTGGTGTCATGCTGGAAGTTTGAGTGTAGCTCAGCTTGCAGAAGAAGGGTTCAGATGGATAAAAGAGTTTGGGACAACCAGATTCCCAGACTGTCCCTGTATCTTTAACCTCTTGAGCTGACCTCTCTAGCTCTTTGCTCCTCTCTAGTTGCAACCTGCCTACAACTTCTTACTCTTCCTCCTCACACTTCTCTCTCAGACCTTAAGATGAGAATTCACACGGGAACTATCCTTTAAGAGAGGAGAAAGAGGCCAGCACAGCTGCCTTGCTCTACTATAGACTAGTTAGACTGTAACTAGGATATTTTCTAACCCAGTACTGTATGTGTTTTCTACAATAAACTACTTTGTTATTTTTCTTACCTACAAGAATAGCTTCTATGTGTGTGATTGCAATAGAAAAAGTCTGCTTTCTAACCAAGATTCACTCCCTTAATGCTGCCGTACTCTGCATATCAAAAAAAGCTTTAAATGGGTAATTGGAACCAAATAATACATGATACCATATGGGACATAAGGTGTGGTTTGCCTGAAATGGCTTCATAGGTCAACTGGAGAGGCTTGGCTTGTGCCCTGGTTTAGGGTTTTCTGTGCAACAAAAATTTCTTGGCCCCCTATTCCATTGTAGACAGGCATCAGATTCCTTACTAGTAGTAGGGCAGCTCCACATAGAACAAATTGCAGTAGTCTCTACTGAAAGTTTTCTCTGTAGAAGTCATTCAGTGTCTAGGAATCTGCCTCTGAATACACATGTGAGACACATGGTGTGAAAATAATCATTACTGCATGTATAGGGGACAGGAAGAAAGAATTGTAGTAACTATTGATTATGTCATAGGAGGAAGCCCATGGGCAAGAATAATTGAACAAGCACCGAGATGTGAGTTAGATGTTGCAGCCAGCTAGTGCTGCTTCACAGTGGAGAGCAGCACAATGCACGCCATTGATAATGCTCAGATGCAGATGTCATAGCTTTGCACATGATACTAGATACTCCCTTGCAGTACTAGAACAACATGAAAAATACTTTGGTGCTTAACTTTTCGCAGTCTAGAACCTGCTTCTCTGACGGAAAGGTAATTGAAACACACAATGAAAGTCCAAACTTACATAAACCCCAACCCAATTCAGCAACATAACAAAGCAATCTCCAAATGTGTGATGAAAGAGACGGAGAGGACAAATGCTTTCCCTTTGCATATGCAGAGACAGATACCAGTATGTCAAGGCTGGTTGAAGAAGTAGGATTCAAAGAACCTAATGGATTAATAAGGATCAGTGCAAGTACAAACAATATTTAGACACGTATTTTTTTTCCTAATGACACAACACGGGGAAGAAAGTTTTCAGTTGCATTGTGAACCTTTATCGTGAATGCAGAGTCTGACACGAGTAGAGTTGACATGATGTATAAAGGATTTGGTTTTTGGTGTGACTGAGATGAAAAGGGTGTGTTGTATGTTTGTATGTGAGCAGTAAGAGGAAATTTGTGCTAGAAATGTTATGGGGTCAGGGAAATGTGATGGGCAGTAAACTACCACTGATAAAGAGAGAAACATAGGTAAACATCAAATCATAAATTGCACGAGGTATGTATTCCCCCCCCCCACACATATATTTGTATGACTTGCAGTCCTACTCTTAGGCTCTTAATATATTGTAAAGCCTGTGTTTATACATTTTCAAACAACGTGGCTTTTTCAGATGCCTCTTTTAATTTATTTGTACTTAAGATGCTCAAGTTTATGTTCTGTCTTTCTCCTTTGATTAAATATCCATGGGTATGTAATCGAGAAGTGATTGTTTGCTTCAGGCTCTGGAAGAAATATGCAGAAGGAAATATTAGCATATTCAGGAGCATATATCTTATTACTTGGGTGGTAGGTAGTAACATTTAGGCTATATTAGAAGACAAATGGTCCATTTCTTTTCTTTCAGCCTGGCTGCACTGACTTCACCTCCCGCTGCTTGCTGTATAACCTTGACTTGCAGCAGAAGTTTTGTATTTAATCTTAATACCAGAAACTTCCAAATATTCCTACTACAGTGGCACCTCAGTTTAAGAACAGCCCTGTTTATGAACTATTCGGTATAAGAACTCTGCAAAACCGGAAGTAGTGTTCCGGTTAGTGAACTTTATCTCTGTCTACGAACGGAAGCCGAACGGTGGAAGGGCACTGGCGGCGGGAGGCCTCATTAGGGAAAACACGCCTCGGTTTAAGAATGGCTTTGATTTAAGAACGGACTTCAGGAACGGAATAAGTTCGTAAACCGAGGTACCACTGTAATCATCTACAGAAGAGTCCTTGTATATTTTTACTCCGTGATTTTATTATCTCATGCTTGTCTCCCAGAATACGAACATCACCTTGAACTTCACCTGAAAAGTGCATAGAGAGATTTAAAAACAAATTCGGTATTCAACAGGAACTCGCTTGAAATTTTTACGAAAATCCCCATCTGTAAGAGTTACCCTGTTTCATAGCTGATCTTGTCTCCTAATTAAGTGTGGACCAAATTCGGTTTCCTGCATAAATTGATCAGAAGACACACACACCGCACCTAGGGTTGGCATGGCAACAGGGAACTTGTATGCTTCCTATCCATATGGTGCCTGCTGATGCTGCAATAGTTGCCATTCCTGATCTCTGCAGGCTAGTTATGGAAAAACACTTTCTGTTTGTAAAGTGGCACTTTCAATAAATACAGACTTTAGGTTGCCTG
The DNA here is from genome assembly GCF_965207765.1 of Zootoca vivipara. Classification (NCBI taxonomy): domain Eukaryota; kingdom Metazoa; phylum Chordata; class Lepidosauria; order Squamata; family Lacertidae; genus Zootoca; species Zootoca vivipara. Next base: position 29,196,625 of record NC_142587.1, on the reverse strand, counting down.
TGAAGACGCTAATGGTTGCTTTAAAAACAACAACAGCAACCCGAATTTTACCACTTTATACTAATTTTATATATTTGATCTAAAATATTTATAGCCTTTTAAAACCTAACATTTCTGACTGATGCTGTTAAGCAGATACAGAAATTATGAATGAACCCAGATCGTTGCTTTTTAAAGAGGATGTCTGTGGGGAGAGCGTGGGAGTGTGTGTGTGTGTGTGTGTGTGTGAGTGTGTGTCTTCATGTTCAGATTAGTATGCACATCTGTTGAATTGGAACTGTTTAGGGTAGCAAGCCTTTCTGTCTGTTTTAAGGCACAGGTTGGTTTAAAGCTATTACAGAGAAATTGTTTGAGTAAGGAAATATACTGGCTGTCTTTACCAAAATATTGTTGCATATTTCATATCCTTACCCTGTTTGAACTCATCCTGCTTTTTTATTAGTATTAAAAGGTGAATTGCCACTTGTTGTTTAGTCGTTTAGTCGTGTCCGACTCTTCGTGACCCCATGGACCAGAGCACGCCAGGCACTCCTGTCTTGCACTGCCTCCCGCAGTTTGGTCAAACTCATGTTTGTAGCTTCAAGAACACTGTGCAGCCATCTCGTCCTCTGTCGTCCCCTTCTCCTTGTGCCCTCCATCTTTCCCAACATCAGGGTCTTTTCCAGGGAGTTTTCTCTTCTCATGAGGTGGCCAAAGTATTGTAGCCTCAGCTTCAGGATCTGTCCTTCTAGTGAGCACTCGGGGCTGATTTCCTTCAGAATGGGAATTGCCACTACTAAATTGCTAACATTGCAACCCTGGACAGAGTGCCTAAATATTCCATGTACACTGTTGTTGTTTAGTCGTTTAGTCGTGTCCGACTCTTCGTGACCCCATGGACCAGAGCACGCCAGGCTCTCCTGTCTTCCACTGCCTCCCGCAGTCTGTTTCAAACTCATGTTTGAAGCTTCGAGAACACTGTGCAACCATCTCGTCCTCTGGCGTCCCCTTCTAGTGCCCTCTAATCTTTCCCAACATCAGGGTCTTTTCCGGGAATCTTCTCTTCTCATGAGGTGGCCAAAGTATTGGAGCCTCAGCTTCACAATCTGTCCTTCCAGTGAGCGCTCAGGGCTCCATGGACAAAGACAACAGGCCATGTACACTAGAGCTTTATAATTTTGTTGAAAATGTAATGTTTTGGAGTTTTCAATCACAACCATAAGAGATAAGGAAAAGACACAGGGAAAAAAGAGGTGGCATTTGAGGCAGTGAGTTGAGAGGAAGCAAATATATTACTTGTCCTGGCACAGTATTGATTTTATTGAGGTTTGTCTGGGTTAACAGACAAAACAATACTTTAGGGGTCTGCGGCCGATCTTTTCAGCTTAGCTACTTGTATGACCACAAGCAAAGGCGAATTTAAAGACTGCTGAGTTTAAGTGTTTGCTAAGCTGCTTGTTTTGTGTTGCTGATGGGGTGACTAGTTATTCTATAAAGAAGGCAAGGAGTTAGATGGAAAAAAACCAAATCAGCCTGTTGGATGAGCACCCAGAAACAGTGTTGACTAGATACTCACTTGAATTGTACCTGGGCAGCAATACTATGATGAAGATAGTAAGAGTTTGAGAACATATCCTGTAGAATTCTATGTGTTATATTTTATCTGCACAGTCAGAATGAATTTCAGGAACCAAAATGCTTTTTCTGTGCAGCCTGAGCAGGAGCGAGTGAACAATGTTATAATTAATTGTTGTAGCTTGCCTTCACTTACCCAACCCCAATGCCCTCCTCACAGTTGTGAAGAATATTCTTATGTTATGAATGGTCCATGTCACCATTCAGAAAAAGAGGTAGGGAAAAGAAGACTTTAGAGCCGTCTTGCCCCAAAATAGCAACTAGGCATTCTGTTTTGGTGACTGAAATATTGGTTTAAGGAGCTATTTGGTGCCGAGTTTCTAACGCTGCTCCCAGTTCTGTGGCACTCTTCGTAAGTTGAGGTTTTCGGATGTCGAAGTGCCCGTTCTGCGCATGCGCGAAGCGCGATTTTGCGCTTCTGCACATGCGCGTGCTGTGCGCGCCACTTCTTTGCAGGTGTAGAACACGCGCGCAGCAAAAAGACTTCCGGGGTTGTCGACTTAGTAAGTCGAAACCTTTGGAAGTCAAAGCATTCGTATGTTGAAGTACCACTGTATTGGCCTAAATAAGGGCTCCAGCTCTGGTTTAAATATATCCAAACATGATCCAACCTGGATTCAGAAATGTGAATATTGTGCTCTTATTCACTTGCATTGGGAAACCAAAGAAACCATAACTTCATTTGTTTTTGTTTTTTCCACTTAGGTGCATGAACTTCTGGGACATAATTGCCCCTCAAGAGGGGAATTAACCTTGTCAGAGTACAGACAGGTAGCTCCAGGAGTGTTTGTACAGACCACATTTAAAAAATACCATACTGTTCCAGTGTATGTAATAATACACGGAATGTGTGCTGCTCATTTGCTGGCTGTGATTTATTGCAACTTCTTTGTTTACTATGACTTGAGCTGCTAACTGATAAGTGCATGGAGAAATATACCACTTCCCTAATAAAGCTGGCGGGATAGAACTGACTCAAGGCACAAAGTTCTTTCCTACAGTGATTCATTATTAGTAACTGGATGTTTTGCTGAGAGGTCAATCCCAGGACTTCAGACTTAGTAAGTCGTGGTTTGTGGGGAGTTTTTGAAATTATGTACAACTCATCAGCACCATAATCCTATAGCAACCTTTCAAAGCCTTTTTAGTTTCTTTGCAGCGGTCTTAACCTTGGAGAGGGTTGCTGGTCCACTTAGCTCAGAATCTTCTACCTTGGCTGGTACCAGCTTTCTAAGGCTTCCACACCAGAGTCTTTCCTACCCATACCTGGGAAATAGGGTATCCCTTCCTCTTCTTGGCACAACACCTGCCATGAAATTGCTGCATAAAGGAGGAAAACTGATCTTCCTCACTGTTGACCCCTGATTCTGAAATGGAGAGTCCTAAAAGGGCTAAGATGTTTGTGAAAATACTCCTCCTTTTTGGTGGGGGCTGCACTGGCTGCTAATATCATGCTGGGCCATGTTTACAGTTTTGTTGCTGCTATATAAAACCCTCAACAACTTGGAATTCGCTTATTTTGAGGGATCATTTTGTCTCTTACAGATATAACTGCCTGGCTACTGTTGTTATCTGTAGAGGCTCTTGCGTGGTGGTGCCACATGCCCTGAGGCAGGGGCCGGAAAACTCTTTCAGCCGTGGGCTGGTCCACTGTCCCTCAGACCTTGTGGGGGGCCGGACTATATTTTGAAATAAATAAAAAATGAACGAATTCCTATGCCCCACAAATAACCCAGAGATGCATTTTAAATAAAAGGACACATTCTACTCATGTAAAAACACGCTGATTCCCAGACCATCTGCGGGCCGGATTTAGAAGGCGATTGGGACGGATCCGGCCCCCGGGCCTTAGTTTGCCTATCCATGCCCTGAGGTTTGATCTGCAGTTACTTGGAGAAGGTCTTTTAAATGTAGCAACCACAGCAATGTGGAACTCTCTTCTCGTTGATATATAACCACAACTCTAGGCTTTGGACTTATATTCTACTTTTTTGTGCAAGACTTCCCAGAAGCCTAATTCTACCTCTGTATATTATCAGTCACCGTGAAATGATACATATGTATCATGCACAGCTTATATTTATGTTGTATATGGCTTTTTAAAAAAAAACTTCTGTGCAATGTTAAGCTGACTTACGAATATTTTAAAATAAATATTTTGGGGCATCCCTAAATAATAGGTTCCCATCGCATGTGTTTTCTTAACTATCTGAGGAAAAACGAAGTTGCCTCAGGTTCTCAGGAGGTCTTAAGCTTACAGTTAATTAAACTTTTTTTTTTGTCTGTGCCTGGGCTGTGGAGCTGTGTGTGGACAAAAGACATTTCTAGAGCATTTAGTATTTGCAGAACATATACACAGAGCTGATAATTGGTTCTCCCACCCATCCACACTGGATTGTTGTTGTTGTTGTTTAGTCGTTTTGTCGTGTCCGACTCTTCGTGACCCCATGGACCAGAGCACGCCAGGCACTCCTTTCTTCCACTGCCTCCCACAGTTTGCTCAAACTCATGTTGGTAGCTTCAAGAACACTGTCCAACCATCCCATCCTCTGTCGTCCCCTTCTGGATTAGCAGGTGCCATTATTTGTCAACAGTGTTAAAGTTGGAATACAGGAAAATGTGTTTGGCTTGTTTGGACAATTAATAACTATATAATCTGACTGAGGCTTACTTGATAGAATGACACTTATGTATACAGTGGTACCTCGACTTATGAAGTTCTCCGGCGCTCTTCGGAAATCGAATCTTTCATAAGTTGAAGCGTCCATTTTGCGCATGCGCAAACCGCGTGCCGCTTCTGCGCAGGTGCAGAACGCGCACAGGGCGAAAATACTTCCGGGTTTGCCGACTTTGGAAGTCGAAACCTTCGTAAGTCGACGCATTCGTAAGTCGAGGTACCACTGTACTGTACTTGCATGTTATTCTCCTTTAAACTCTCTTTTGGGTCCTTTTAAAAATTTGTCACAGTATCAGTAAAGATTCAGGAGATTCATGCTGCTCTTTGTAGCTTGTCTTCAAAAGAATATAATAATTACAGCAATGACTGGATCAGGTTTTGGTGGTGTCCTCTTTTTATGATGTGGTAAGAGCATAATTTTGGGTTCTAGTGTTTCGAAAGCTTAATTCAGCTCTTGTGTAGACAACCCTGTAGAATAAACACAGACCTAACTCCCAGTAACTGATATTTTTGCATAAACATACTGCTGTTTTTACTTCATGACAAGTGATAGGGAAGAAAGGAAACCGTAGAATGCAGTTGTGGGGAATACATATTCTGTTTGCTTGATGGTGACATGTGCTATGTTTTTGTTTTTGTTGCATATTCATGGGGATAATTATGGTGGGTGAGGAAAAGTGTTCTAGAAGTGTTTTCCATCTTCATTTCCCGCCAGCCTGGATACATAGAAACCATACTTTTAAATACATTTGTCATCCAAGATCGAGTCATTTAATTTTCATGCTTCTTTCTCTCCATTGTGCTCCAAAGCATGTTTGTAAAGAATAAGTAGGCCACACACAATGCTATCCCTAAACAGGTACTTAATACTACTTTGTGAGAAGATCTGGGAGAAAAGATGCTGAATGGTTGATAGGATGAGAACGTTAGGCAGAGATTGTAGCCAGGTGCACAAACTTCATATTTCCTAAGCTACTGGATTTATCCTTGTATTTTAAATTAAGCATTCCCCCCCCCCATTAGTTTCTAGAGTCGTTTTAATAAAAGAGCTGTGCTTTAGCTTCCCTTCTAGGGTATTCACCCTCTCAAGTTGGTTTACAAAGGCAGTCAGGAAACCAATATAAGAATATTGCAAGCCAAACATTATAAATGTCATTAAGTGTAAACATTGATTCTTTAAATTAAGGTTTTTACAAATGATTTAAACTGTGATTCTATGTATAAGTTGTTTTAACTATTGCGCTGATGTGCAACGTCCCCTACCCTAGGATCATATAGTGAAAGTGGTTTATAAATGCCTATAATAAAATTTAAAAGTAAAATAGAATGAGGGCAGATGAAACCGCTGCTAAAACACAGTGCCATAAAAATCACCCCAAAGCAAATTCCTAACCCACCCCCTCAAACATATACTCCAGCACTCAATATTCTTCTGCATGAATATGTTTTCAAATGAATGCCATTGATAGGGAATGAATGGAATTGGTAGGCAATGCTAGAGCTACACCTTACGATTGGCAGGAAGTGTATTTCCCCTCTCATTCCTGCATGCTGGAATAGAGATCTTGTGGAGGGGGCACGGTGGTGTCGCCTATCCATCGGGAAGGGAGGCAACCTGGAGCTTTGCTGCCTTTCCTACAAGCTTTATAGGTTATGATAGAGTCCATTTGTCACATGTGGACTTTAATACGTCCTTATCAGAACTACAACAAGGCCTGGTTTAGCTGTACTGATTTTGTGAATACTGTTGTTGTTTAGTCGTTTAGTCGTGTCCGACTCTTCGTGACCCCATGGACCATAGCACGCCAGGCACTCCTGTCTTGCACTGCCTCCCGCAGTTTGGTCAAACTCATGTTCGTAGCTTCGAGAACACTGTCCAACCATCTCGTCCTCTGTCGTCCCCTTCTCCTAGTGCCCTCAATCTTTCCCAACATCAGGGTCTTTTCCAAGGATTCTTCTCTTCTCATGAGGTGGCCAAAGTATTGGAGCCTCAGCTTCACGATCTGTCCTTCCAGGGAGCACTCAGGGCTGATTTCCTTAAGAATGGATAGGTTTGATCTTCTTGCAGTCCATGGGACTCTCAAGAGTCTCCTCCAGCACCATAATTCATAATTTTTGTGAATACAGTGGTACCTCTACTTACGAATGTTTCTACTTACGATCGGAGCTCCATCTGCCATCTTGGATGCGGTTTAGATAGGATTTTTTCTTCTTATGAATTTTTAGATAGGGTTGCTTCGACTTACGAATTTTTTCTCCCAATGCATTCCTATGGGATTCGACTTACAAAATTTTTCGACTTACGAATGTGTGTTCAGAACGCATTAAATTTGTAAGTAGAGGTACCACTGTAGCTTCTTGCCTGCCTCCCCATTTTATTTCCGTCTGGATCCACTGTTTACAGCCCCTCCAAAATCATCATCATCATCAAATGTATATGTGCCTGTTACTCATGATAACACTTCCTGTTTGTCAGGTGGACTATATCCCACAATAGTTGATGCCATAATAATTGCTTTAGTCTTTAAGGTGTTCTTTGATTTTTTGCTGCAAGAGATTATAACCTGGCTACCTCTCCAGAAGTTGTTTCAAGGATGGGTTTTTCCTTTTGGCCTTTTGGGCAACTGAGCCTTGTATGTGACTCAGGCTTAGTATCTTTTTCAGATGAAAGGTTAGCTATTGAGGAAGTTAGTTTTTGGGACATGCCCTTCCAGGAAAGCCTATGGAAAAGAATTTCCACCTGTCTAGACAGAAACATTCCGTAAGCACCAACTTATCAGACAGGTAAGATGTGTACCGTGAGAAGGTGACTGAGACAGTCCCCTGGGGCACATTGATTGTTTCCTTAAAGTTGGCTGACCCTACTGTGTTCACAACCTTGAGGCCAGTTTTGGATTTGTGACAGCATGTATCCAAAAAGGTCCTTCCTACCCCCCAGTGTTGATGGAACTGAAAAAAAGGAAGGCTACACAGTTGCAGTGCTTGGTGTTTGTCAGAGTTTTCAAAATGCTGGGAGGGGAGGAGGTAACAGTTAGTTGAGAGCACAGATGATCCTGCCTATGGAATTAAGAAGAGAACACTTATTAGGCTGTATTATGAATGATGACAGATTGAAACAAAGTGTGTATACAGTCGTACCTTGGAAGCCGAACGCAATCCATTCTGGAAGTCGGTTCGACTTCCAAAATGTTTGGCTTCGGCAGCCAATCGGAAGCCACGGAAGCCCCGCCAGACATTCAGCTTCCAAAAGAACATTGAAAAACCGGAACATTCACTTCTGGTTTTTGATTGTTCGGGAGCCGGAACGTTCGACTCCCAAGGTGTTTGGGAGCCAAGGTACAACTGTAGTATAAAATGGTCGTTGGCCCATTTTATTTCATTTCTTGTGGGTGACATGTGGTCTCAATGCAGAGTTCTTCATCATGCATATTTGAATTGATGGCAGTCTCTTTTTGAACTGTGTGTATTCCAGTATATTTTACAGTAGTTAGCGGCACGATGCCTAATTTTGGTGGTATAACTCCTAGGGAGATTAGTGTTTGGACTTTGTAATGCGAACCAAATGGATCCTACAAATTTTATTATGAATGAACTAGTTATTGCATTTAAAGTTTTATTTTAAGTACTTAAATGCTTTATCACCTGCATAACCAGTATTCTTTCCCTTACAATGTATTTTTTAAATTACATTTATACCTCACCTTTCTACAAGGCGCTCAAACTGGTTTACATGATTCTCCCGCTTCCCTTTTAATCCTCAAAACAACCCTGTGAGGTAGGGTAGGTTGAGAGACAGTGAGAGTGGCTCAAGGTCACCCAGAGAGCTTTATGGTTGTTTGCAAATTTTAACTCTCGTATCCTGGATCCCAGTCAACTATATAGCCATTACAACACACTGCAAAACCTACTTTAAAAATATAGCTATTTTACTCAAAGTGTAATGAATGATAGTGAAGAATTTAATGTTGTTGTGCCCCAAGTGTTAATTAAGCTGAAACTACTCTCCCCCCTCAGCTTCTTTTTAGGTAGACCAGTTCAAAGTAGAGGGCACAGCAGGGATGCAGAGCAAAGCTATTTCATTAGATATGCATGATATTTTCTTAAGTTGGTCGATCCAAATAAATGACAAAACAATGAAAATTTTGTTACTTGCAACTTTGACATTCATGTTGCATGAGCTATAATGGCTTTAAAAAATACCTTGCAAATATAGTAAAAGGAAGATAAAAGGTAAGGTAAAGGGACCCCTGACCATTATGTCCAGTCGTGACCGACTCTGGGGTTGCACGCTCATCTCGCATTGTTGGCCGAGGGAGCCGGCGTATAGCTTCCAGGTCATGTGGCCAACATGACAAAGCCGCTTCTGGCAAACCAGAGCAGCACATGGAAACGCCGTTTACCTTCCCGCTGTAGCGGTTCCTATTTATCTACTTGCATTTTGACGTGCTTTCGAACTGCTAGGTTGGCAGGAGCTGGGACCAAGCAACGGGAGCTCACCCCGTCACAGGGATTCGAACCGCCGACCTTCTGATCAGCAAGCCCTAGGCTCACGTGTTGGCTTCTTAACAAAAACAGTTAATGTGTAGTGGCTCGTTTTCAATCTAAAGGTTTTTGAGTAAACTCTGTTCTTGATGAAAACAGTTAATAGCTCTTCCTTTTTTCCATTTTTACATTTCCAAGTTGCTGTAGTAACTTTGCCTAAAGTAGTGTGAGTGTAAACCTGTTTGTAGTTTGAGATTGTTATTTTTTACATTGGTCAAATATTCTGTGAAATTGAGCACATACCCATGTAGGTTTTGGTCTACCTCTTTTAATAGCAGTATCCTGTAAACAGAAGAGAAGGAAGAGGACTCCTTGCTCCCTACCCTGAATCAGGCTCTTTAGCTGATTCATCCCCACCACTCATCCCCCCCACCCCCACCCCATCATTTTATTTGCACGCTGCCTTTCTATAGTTAAAACCACGCTCACACAGTGGCTTGCAACATGAAAATATTTCCATAATCAGAAATGTAACAAAAGTAGTCATAAACACTAAATAAAACACATCACGAAGTATACAACCAAGTTGTAAAAACAAAAACAAAACAACACTACATAAGTAATAATACCTAAAAATAAAGATACAAAAAATAATAGCAATAATAGCAACAAACCTCCTAAACCCCAGCCCAAGAGTCTGTTCAGGAGATTTGGAGATGGCAGCGAAAGTATTGTGTGGGTGGATGACTCTGTAACACACCTTTTGCAGGTATTCCTATGACGAGCTGGAAGGTATTGCTCAATGGTTAAGAGTCATCCTGGATCAGTGGCTTATTTGATTTCAACATGGAACAAACATTCAGTTTTGGATTCAAGCCAAGTCTTTCAAATGTTGCTGTCTGCTGATACTTTAATGTTTTTATGTAGAATTCTGAGAGTTCACATTTTGGGTAGGGCTCCCTGAACATCTCAGGGGGTAGGGAGTTGTCCTACAATTTACTTGAGTTTTGCAGTTTATAGGCCATAGGCAATTTTTTCCCTTCCCATAAAGCTGTTTAAATAGATACTTATATAGGCAGAACTTAATTTGATTAAATAGATGTACCTTTTTCTAAACAATTAATGCATGTTTTTAAAAACTCCTGATTGCATGCCTGGAAAGGCTTTGTGAAGAAGATGACCTTACTTGGATTATGATACCGAAGAGCTCATTACAGAGGAGAATAATAATATATGTTTTATGACCATACTTGCTTGGTCTTTTGAGACTGGATGTACTCCTGATTTGAACCTGGCCAACGGCTAAATGTGAAACACTAAATTCAGTCTGGTTTCACGTTAAACAATGCATTCAATCCGGCTTTGTTATCCATTTACCCTTTCTAATTGAAATATTTTTAATTGGCCGTGCTCTGGTGTACTTCAGAAACGGCTGTTTTGTGAGGCATGTATGTGGTCTCGTCCTTAGTTGTGGGTCCCCCTGCCTCCAATAAATCTTGTCTCTTAGTGGAACTGTTTACAGTTTTATAGTATGAATACAGTTTGGGCAATAATGTGTGTGTGTGTGTGTGTGTGTGTGTGTGTGTGTGTGTGTGAGAGAGAGAGAGAGAGAGAGAGAGAGAGAGAGAGAGAGAGAGAGAGAGAGAATTAAACTGGGAAGTTTCTTCCACTACATTTGGAGTGTTCTCTGCAGGGTGAGGATTGAAAATCTTGCTTAGTATAAAGAAACATTTTAAAGCCAGATGGCACATAGATTCATCAGTACTGGTCCAAGAGTCAAGAAGGCGGTTTCTGCATGTGCCGTAGAGGGATGCGAGGGGCAGATGGGGCTCATCAACCTGGGAAGATAACCTATCTAGGACAGGGGTTCCCAACAAAATTTTCTCGAGGACCCCTCATTGAGCCGCTATTGTGACAAGGACCCCCATTAATTCCTAATCCTAAAATTAAAAAGTGAGAGCCAAATTAAGAGTCTTTTTATATTTTATATTTATACGTGTTTTACAGTTCTTCCTATTGATCTGTAGGCCTTTGTCGTTTTAACGAACCACTTTTTAACCAACGGTCCATTTTTAACTACGCAAACTGTAGCTTCCACGAAAAACAACGCTTTGTTTACAAACACTACTGTTTTGCAAAGAGGCAGCACGCGCCAGGGAGAAGGGAGGGGAATGGAGAAGACAGGGTACCTGCGCAGTAGCACACAAATGAAGCCGACGCGCGCAAAGCATCTTGGGGAGGTGAGCGTTAGTAGAATGCGCGCACTGCCTCTTTGCAAAACAGTAGTGTTTGTAAAGCGCCACCTAACGGCATCCAGCAGAACTACTGCCTCTATCTAATTCTAGTTTTGCGCTAGACTCTGCTCATGCAGGAAGCGGCCAAAACAAAAAATCTGTTATCATACGAAATATATTTAATATATTTTTAATTCTAATAGCATCTTGCGGACCCCTCTGGCATAGCTCGCGGACCCCTGGGGGTCCCCGGACCACCTGTTGGGAACCACTGATCTAGGAGAAGGAAAAATCTGACCCATAACTGCTGCTGCCTAAACCCTAAATCCAGACTGGAGTCCCTAAGACGGTTGGATGGTGTCTTGTATGCCACCTTCTGGCAACTTCTGTAGCTCAGCTGGTGCCAAACGTGTTGTTCTGTTTTCCTTTGGACCATATCAACAAGGCTAAGGAGGGGGTCTTGTTGTCTGGGCAGCCCAGGACCTCCATACATGCCTCCTAGGCTTGTACCCTTGGGAGGTCAGGTTGGTGCTGCTAACATAGCAGTCCGACCTCACACCCTGGAGACAATTCCATTGTCTCTTGAGACAGATGGATGCCAATAAGGTTTGCAGCTCAGAAGAAGCTGGCCTCAAGCAAGGTGTCTTTGCCTGTTTTGAAACATTTTCTGCTTCCAGCTGGAAATTTATTTAGTAACTAGAGACTACATATGTGTCTCGGGCTGTATGTTATAATTCGGGGAGCATTGTCTAGCTGCAGTCTGTTTTTACTTAATATCTTCAGTTACTTGTTGCTGGTAACTCTAGATAACTTTTAAATTATACTGTCTGATTAGTCACAGTACTATATCCGCTATGTACTATATAGCAGCCTTGCAGATAAACCAAGATAACACTGCTGCCAGGATGTTAACTGGAGCTAAGCAAACAGAAGATGTAATTGCTGTGCTGTTTTAATTGGGCTTCTTTTATTGTACAGTATATTTTAATTGTGAAAGCTTATTTAGATGTTTCAATGAAATTGTTCTATTGCCTATTTTATATTCTTGTCAACTGCTTATAAGCGACCTTGGCAATTAAGCAGTATATAAGTTAATAATAAGTAATATATATATGATACATATAAGTAAATAATATATATTTTGGCTCCCAAAATTCATTCTGGTGCAGATAAAATATAACTGATTAGGGGTGCCAACTTGAATAAAATATGGGGGGAGCAGGCAAGCCCTCCCCCACATAATCATATGACAAGATGCATGCACACCATTTGAATGGTGATGCCCATCAACATTGGGGGGGGGGGGAAAGTCCCCTCAGGTATTTTATTTTTTTGGGGGGGAAACCTCCACGGCCGCTAGGAGTTGGCTCCTAGGTAACTGATATAATTCTAAAGGATGTGTTGCTAGTGTGTGAAACAGTCAAAATCCTAGGATTTGCAAGCATGCAACTCCAGATGGTGGAGATGTCAGGCACCAGGCATCTTCACTTGGTCGCAAGTGGTCAATACCCAGGTGCAAAATGCACCTGGTGCCTGGTGAATTTCAAATGCTGGCTGTAAGGGTTAGGATGATTTGAATTGGATTATATTGTATATGTAAATTTTGCTGTGTATGGTCACATAACACAGCAATTTTTTTTAGCCACTGGCCGTTCCATTGTCTCTCAGACCTTGTGGCAGGCTGGAGAAGCGGCTCCCGGGGGGGGGGGGGGAAGAGCTGGAAGAAGAGGCAAGTAGCTGATTCTGAGCTATATACAGAAAAAAAAGAGTTACTGTTGGAAAATGCGACCTTACATAGGTTTAGATGTAGGGTTGACTTTTTTCCTCCCAATCAGGGTTATTTGAGGCATAAAATGCTTTTTTAATTGGAAGCGGTAACTTTGTTGCATGACAGATCTCACTTAAAATTTGATGCCACAGTTTCAAGACTAAATGGAGCGATGCTTTGTATGTTCTTAAATTCTTAAAGGCCTCCTTGTAGACTTCCTAGAAAAGGCCTTTTGTTCTGCCTTGGGAATGTTTCCCCATTCATGTGACTACAACTAGAGAATAAATTATTGTAGGACATAGACACAGTGGAGGAGATCCCCACTTGCACTCCCAATGAGCCAGTGATTTTTATTTTCTTTTAAATGGAGCCTGTTCCTCACCCATTGCTTGTTTTTATTATCCTTCACCTTATTTCAAAGGAAAATTGCTTCTGAAGTTACACAACATAAGTTTGCCATAAGCTTAATTCTTACTTTAGTTAGTAGCAGTTTAGAAAGCACATTTGTATCTGGATTACCTAATACCAAATCTGGAGATTCATATGTGTGTAGAAACCTGTCCCTGTGAAAATACCGTGCAGCCCTTCCTCCTTTGTCTATTTTTAATGGCATTTTAGGCAGCTTTCAAGAACTTTATACACTATGGGCATTGTTATTTTATGATAACTTTTCAAAGGGCAGAAGCAGTGAGTCTAACTAACTGATGCCTGTTTAGGGGAGGGTTCAGTAAGACAGCCCCCCCCCAAATCTCCAACTTTACTAAAGCACAAAAGCAGCGTGTGAGACAGAGGCAAATCGGGAATGCAGACTGTCCAGAAATTAGTTCCATTTTCTCTCCCTCCTCCACAATCTCTTCCTTTTGATGAATAGCTTGCCTGGTGTCTCTTCTTCTTTTCGTCCTGGTTGATTGTATCTGTATTTGGTCGTGACACACACACACACACGGTCTTCCTATGGGAGTGGTACGGAAGAAGCTGCTGCTTGAGGGCTTTGAATGGATTTAGGCAAGAATACATACAGTTGTTCTCTTCCAGACCCCCAGATGTGCGATTTCACTGCTTGTTCCTTGCAAGTCAGCAAATAGCCAGCTTTCCCTGCCTGTGCATTCAGTGGGATCGGTCACAGTGGGTCACATGAGCTGGGTTTCTTTCTTTTTGCTGGACTGTGTGCATGGTCTCATTAGAATGTTGTTGCACCGTCCAATCTCTGTCTGGCAGCAGCGATGACGCCTGCCTCATAACAACAGTAGGATATTTGAGGTCTCCTGGTGTGCATGCGCACTTTGCTCTGCTTTCACTGGGTAAAGGAAAAAAGACCCTCTTTTTCTGATTCTGTAGAACTCTGGCACAGGCTTTCATCCAGGGAACACAGCTTTTCTCTGAACAGCCTAGTGTTCCTGAATGCCCAGAGCCTTGGGATGATTTTTTTAGCAAGGAAAACTGGCAGTTCTGCATTTTCTTGAGGCTTGTTTGCAGAGGCTTTGAATAGGCAAGGGAAAATGGCAGGGGCTTCCTAGTGCCTAAGGCCAGCAATTGTGGGGGTTTGCCTTCCAGTTCCCCCTCCTCTGTGAGGCCCAACTAGACTGGTGAGGATAGGAAGACAAGCAGGGATGTGAATTGGTAAAGAGAGGGATGTAGAAGCCTTTAGCATCACTGTTAAGAGTTCTGTTTCTCCACAGTCAAAGACAAAGCTAATGCTTAGCCTCAGAATAAACTTCCCACCACAGAGGTATTCCTTTGTAAGCTACTTCAGATGTGATGTGCTAGGATAATAATACTTAACACTTTTGCATTCCAGAGTCTCTCTCTTCTCTCTCCCTCTGGTGAATAAATAACTTGGCCTATCGCACACATGCATGCAGGTAAATAACCATAATTCATTATAAAAGAATCATAGAATTGGAAGCAGTCCCAATAATCATTTAGTCCAACCCTAAATGACACCTTAAACCAAGGTTATGGGCGCAGCAACAGAATGTCTAGACGTGCTTTTTTATAGAAAGAATACAAAGCTGAAAATGAATGAACTGTAGCGAAAATATTATGTTCATTTTTACATGGTCTAGTCCTTCCCCTGCCCACTCCCCTAATACAGTGGTACCTCGGGTTACGTTACCTTTGGGTAATGTAATTTCGAGTTACAAATGCGCCAAACCCGGAAGTGTATACTTCTGGGTTTCGCTTTGCGTGTGCGCAGAAGCGGTGCCTCCGGAAACGAACTTTTCGGGATAAGTACGGACCCCCGGGACGAATTAAGTCCACTGTATTCTTAAGAGGGTCTCTTCTCCAGTCTTCAGAGAGTAGCTGGAAGTGGGGAGGCAGAAAAAGGTCCTCCTTTCCTTTCACTCTTCAATTTTAATCTGAAATCCTAGGTGCACTACTGCGCCCACAGCTCAGAAACTGCTCACGCTAATGAAATTCCCTGTCGCAAAATGCGCCTAGAACAATGGGAGCACTGATTTGAATAGAAACAACCATTATACAATAATAGTAAAAGATTCCTGCATTGCAGGTGGTTGGACTAGTGGACCCTCGTGGTCCCTTCCAATTCTACAATTCTGTTGTAGTTAATTGAAAAATATAAGTTTAAAAGAGCATAAAACACACCAATAATTTTGTTAACAGTATCAAACACTAATAATGTAATATTATACCCACATTAAGGAATTCCTTCCACAGTTCACAATAAAGGCACCTGGCGATAATATATCTAGCCCACATCCAACTTGAAGCAGAATAAGAGGACAGTTAAGGTAGCCCATCTTCAGGAAGCAGAAACAGAACCTTCTCTCACTAAGTTCCCACAGTCTTGGCTTTTGGATTTTTTTACTGCTAACTTTTTCAAGAGTTGATTTTGTAAACAACAGAAATTGGTTTTTTGTTTTTTCCACATGAAAATTTCCCCCAAATTTTAAGTACAGCTGTTTGGCCATGTATAATTTTCTGCCTTAGCTTCAATTGTTGGATGAAAGTGTTTTCCTTCCACGTAAAACACAAGATTGGTGTTTTGGTCTTGCGTGTCTTTTGGACTATACATATTTTTTTAAAAATCACCCAGTGCTGACTTCAAACTTTTGTGTGCTAAATGTGCCAAAGCACAAACTTCTCAAGATCACAGTTTTGACCTTGATTCTTTAAGACTGACCTGTGGATTATTTCTAGCCTGTGGCATGCTTTTAAAAGTGTGTAGTTGGGTGTAAAGTTTGGGCTGTTCTGAGACTACTTATGCTTCCCATCAACAGACAATTGAACAAGTGGCCCGTGTGTGTGTGTGTGTGTGTGTGTGTGTGTGTAAGTGTAAGTGTAATGCTATATTACCACGATATAATTTCACGATATGTAGCCCATTTTGGAATCACAACATTTTGATTCCAATATGTGGATCTTCAGCCACAGTAGGGACCACTGATTCAGCAATTCAAATAATAGAAATTGTAGAATTAGAAGGGACTCTGAGGATCATTGAGTCCAATACCTTGCAATGCAGGAATAGGCAGCTGGCTCATATTGCATTATAATTGAAACTATTTAAAAATTGCTGTGAACCAATTTGGGGGAGGGGTGGGGTGGGTGGAATGACACGCCTCAAAGAAAGGAGAATGCATCTGGAGTCTCAGGAATAGATGAGGGAGCACAGAGTAGTATAAACACTGGGTAGGAAAGCTAGTATGGGAGCACAGTCTGTTTGTCTCAGCTTACTCTACATCCACGTGATTCACTGTCCTTACTCACTTCTTCATGGTATGGATGATGGGAAGGTCAGTTTGAAGAATTGCCAGCTGGGAAAGGCTTGATTCGTCTGTCTCCCCCAAATGACAAGTTGGGGAGGTTTACTTGGGTGATGAAAGATGCAGCTAATACAAACTATGCATGTTGGGGAGAGTGTCAGAGAGGAGCCCAGCGATGACAGCAATCCTGTATAATGCAGTAATTTGCCCTGAGGCAAGTTGCTTTCTTAATTTAGTATCCCTACTAGTGTTAGTAACACCCAACTTGCATTTTGCCTAAGGCTTGTAGAATTCCACATAACAGAATCTAGCATCATGGAAAAAAATCTAATTCTGGCCATTGCTTTTAGAAACAACACATTGAGATCCGGTTATAAGACTTTGCTTGGATGTCCCTCATTCACCATTCGCTTGGTCAATGCAGCACCCATGAGTTACTAGTGCCTTTTTGCCCCTAACCTAGCTGCCAAGTGCTCCTAATTTTTTTGTTTTGTTTTGTCTTGTCTTGTTTTGTTTTTAAATCTTGTTAGGATTGGAACTGAATAGTATCTACTCTGTGGCACAATTGAGCCTCAATCTCTGAAAGAAATTTCTGCTGCCTTCTAAGCATCAGTTTATGTTGGGCTTCCTGGTCCATTGTCTGTGGCTGTTTGTTTTATAGTATCTTCCCCAAAGGAACAGTGAAGCAGTTTTTTTGGGGCCTATTCTGACTCTGTGCCAAGGAAAGCAAAGATCTTCACATATTCTCTTTGATTTGCACAGCTTATTCTGGTCCAGATACAAGTATTTACAGAGCGCGAGATCTTCTGGAAATAATGAATTGAAGTGACAGGAAATACAGTCGTACCTTGGTAGTCAAACGCCTTGTGAGACGAGCGTTTTCACTCCCGAACGCCGCAAACCAAGAAGTGCTTTTTCCAGTTTGAGAACATCCGCCGCTGCTTCCGCAGCTCCGATTGGCTGCAGGAGCTTCCTGCAGCCAATCGGAAGCTGTGCCTTGGTTCCTGAACATTTTGGAAGTCGAATGGACTTCCGGAACAGATTCTGTTCAACTTCCGGGGTATGGCTGTACTGTAATTACTACGTGCGTTCTTTATACACAGTCCCAGTATGTAGTTTAGTAGTGGGGAACCTGTGGGCCTCCATAGGTTATTGGGCTACATCTCCTAATCAGCTCTAGCTAGCTTGGCCCATGGTCAGGAATGATGGGAGTTATGGTTCTTCATTATCTGGAGAGCCAGAGGTTATCCAGTTCGGATAAAGAGACAGATAGAAATGCAAGCAACAGGAGGAACGTCTGCAGCAATTCTTGTTAACTTCCAAAACTATTTCCACAAACGCAAGTCTAAGAGCATGTGTTGAAAACAAAAAACAAAAAGATGCAGAGTCACTTCCCTGATAAGCTGTCTCTTGCAAAATAACAAAAAACCTCTTGTGCCAATTGCTTGTTTGACAGGAGAATAGGTTGGGAGTCCTGTATGCTTTAAAAATAGCTGAAACGTTGCAGTGCCTGTTCTGTGTTGACACTGTATAAGCTCCCCAAGTGATCAGTTTCTTGCCCAAGTCCCAAGATCTTTAAGTATTGCATACATTTATGGTGTACCATAAATTGAATTGCCTTTAAAATAAGGTTTTGAGTGCTATGTTTGGCTTGGGACAGTGGGAATTCTGCACTTCCCACAGTCCTCTTTTCCCATCCCACAGCTTGACATAATTCTCCCCAAGGGCCTGGGGGCTAGTAAATCCAAACTCTTTTCACATCCTACCCTCAGGAGCAGCAGAATGAGTTATTAGTTTTAGTGTACTTAGTTGCTTTGTAGAAAACACTTGAGTTTTGGAGCAGCAGGAATCTTTTGAAGCTGCTGGGTCATGACTCTGTTCCTCACAAGGAAGAACGATTGCAGATTCTAATCTTCAGAAAGGGCGTGAATATGAGGAAAGCTATATCTTGCGTAAATGCTGTGAACAGATTCCTATTATTAAGTACTCCGTTTGCTCTTTGCTTTTCCAGGGTGTTTGTTTCTTCTCCCCCTGCATGTATGCGTTTTTTTAAAGCACAAATGATGCATTTAAATGGGGAATGTTTGCAGAATGGACAGTGCAAGTAAATAATGAAAGGAACAAGTAGTTCCTTTCTAAGTAGGCCCTTTGCTCCCCTGTCTATCCTTTGTGCTCTTCATTTAATTTTTTCTTTAATTCTGCATTTCTCTTGCTCCTTCGGTGCACCCCCCCCTTCAACTTGTAGTAAGATTGTGGCAGGGGCACAAAGCCTGTTGCTTTATTTCCAGTAACGAGATGAAGAAGAGCTCTGGAGTGATTATAGAACTAAATTACTGAGTGAGCAGAGGTTACAGTGCTTGGATTTGCTCTATCAAGTTTTTTTTTCCCACTTAAAGAGAACGAGAAGAGTTTTACTGATGTATTGAAAGTGTGTTGATGTGGTGGCAAGAGCAGATCATCTCTCAAGGGCAAGTTTGATTCACTGCTTGAAGGTTCCACAGCCCTTGAAAGCAATCCATTCTGTAGCCCATAGCTACCATTCTGAAGCCTGAAATGAGGCTTTTTTTACACACACACACACACACACACACACACACGATTAAAAGAACACCACCCTTCTGGATCAGACAAATAAGTTCATTCTGTTCCATTTCTCTCATTGGCAAGCCTTTCAAGCAGGGTGTGAAGGCAATAGCTCCTTACTGTTGGGCATTAGCTACTGGTGCTATTCCTCATGGTTGTAGATATAACATTGCGGCAGTGGCAGACAGAGTGCAGGGAAGTTTGCAAAGCCTCCCCTGGCATCACTCCTTTCAACCTTGCAGGACATTTCAGGTGTGGGACGACATCAAAGAGCAGTGCTGGTAGAAACACGCAATTTCCATGGAAAGGAAACTACATTCCCCTCTTTGAGCAACTTCCCATCAGCCGAGGATGTCTTCATATGTGGAGTGGGTGGGTGTGGCTTCCCCATGTTGGTCTGGTAGGCCAAATTTGAACTGCATGATGTTAAACATAGGCTTTGTGGTCCAAATTGCAAAGCTTCAAAGAACATTGTTTACTTTTTAGGATGCGGAATCTGAGGTTAGCAGGATCAGAGGTCGTCTCACTGAAGGCTGATAATTTCAGTCTCTAGTAATCTCTTAGTGCAATTTTTCATAAAGCTCTTGTTTGCTTGGTTCTTGAACACGGCTGGGCAGACTTCTGTCTTATAAATTCCCCTCCTGTTCCCATTTCCCTTTTCTGTTGTCTAGCTTTAGAACGTTACCAGCTGAGGTCAATTCTGACATGCATGTACATAACTCGGTATCGCATGGCTGGACAGCTTACTTGATAATTCACAGCTGAAATACGATCCTACCTTACATTGCCATCTGGGAGCTGTACGTGAACTCTCCCATTGTCATTTGGGTTTTGGGGAAAAAAAGAGGCTTTTGCATATTTTGAACACATTTTTTTTATCAGATCAGTATATCTTAATGCTGTGAGGTTCATGAGGGTGATATCTGATGGACTTCCATACAAGTTCACCTGCTCCCTATTGGGAAGGCCCTATGGCTCAGGAATGATTGGTTCTGTTGGCAGAAAGAATTTTCTCTCTGGTCATGCACAGATTGCGGAACATCTTTACCTGTGAGATGCACGGATACGTGTGAGATACCTCTCATTGTGAAACATTTTTAAATTACTTTTATGCAACAATCCTTCATCTGTAAAAACTATTTTATCTTCTGAGCCTATCTTAATTTTCATCCTACTGCTGTTGGATTTTATTGTTGTAAGCTGGTCTTGTTACACTGCAATTGCATTGGAAGGGGAGGGTTGTTGTGTGGGTGTGTTTGTGGTGCATGGCATATGTGTGTGACACACCACACATGAATCACTGAAATTTCTCGGGTTGCCAAGGGTAGATTTGGATTTGTTTATTTGTATCTAATCATCAGACCTTCACAAAGTAGGAGTTTAACAAAGGGAGTTATGCATGCAGGTCCCACTATCCAAACACTCATTATGTGAAAATAAAGGTATCCAAACTTTGCTGTACACCCCCCCCCCCCACAGAGTCAGACATCCAAAATAGCTGGATGTGCGCGTTTAGTACTGTAAACAAATAAACAGTCTTAAACAATTACTATTTTGTGTGTTCTGCTGATCCATGGCACCTGTTTCATAAAAAACTGGTGGGAGGGAGGGAAGGGGAGAGAGGTCAGACAAGAGAGCATTTCATAGAATCATAGAGTTGGAAGGGACCCAAGGGTCATCTACTCCAACCCCCTGCAATGCAGGAATCTCAGCTAAAGCATCCATGACAGATGACCATCCAAACGCTGCTGAAAAACCTCCAAGGAAGGAGAGTCCACCACCTCCCGAGGGAGACTGTTCCCCTTCCTTGTTTGCTTATGCAAGGTTTCAGATGGTTTCCCCATCATTTTGGGATCAAAATTCTGTGGTCAAGAATTAGAAATTAGAATTAGAAATTCCCCCATAGGAATCAGTGGAAATTCTTGGCTTGTTATGTGAACATTTCTCAGCGATTTGTTGAGAATGTGTCATGTTCGGATAGCGAGACATGTCTGTACATCTGTATCCCATTGGTAGAGAGTTAGCATAGGGAAAGGTAGCTTACAAGAATACTAGTGCTACATAATGTAAAAAGTAAATGATTTGTTTTTATCTCAAGTATTTTAAAACTATTATCTTCTAGTTATAAGATGCAGCTTTTTGTTGTGTGCACTTTTTTTTTTTACTGAGCTCCAGCTCCGAGGGCCTTCTGGTGGTTCCCTCACTATGAGATGTGAGGTTACAGGGAACCAGGCAAAGGGCCTTCTCAGTAGTGGCACCCACCTGGTGGAACACCCTCCCATCAGATGTCTATTTCCAACTACTGTATCTGACTTTTAGAAG
The DNA here is from genome assembly GCF_965207765.1 of Zootoca vivipara. Classification (NCBI taxonomy): domain Eukaryota; kingdom Metazoa; phylum Chordata; class Lepidosauria; order Squamata; family Lacertidae; genus Zootoca; species Zootoca vivipara. Next base: position 29,175,217 of record NC_142587.1, on the reverse strand, counting down.
ACATCTGAAGGCAGCCCTGTATCGGGATATTTTTAATGTCTGATGCTTTACAATTTTTTATATATGCTGTAAACTGCCCAGAGTGGCCCAGCCAGATGGGTGGGGCATTATTATTATTATTATTATTAAGCAATGGAGGAGTTAATGGGAAAGCAGTGCTGTGGGAAATGGAATAACTTTTCTATGGTCTTTTATTTCATGCATGAATGGAATGGCTAATGGTTCTTTCTTCTTTTCTTAGGGTCGACATGTCAAGACAGGCCAACTTGCAGCTATCAAGGTCATGGATGTTACTGAGGTAAGTTCAGAGTCATCATCCCTTTCTTAAGGAAAGCATAAAAGGAATTTATTCAACCCTGAACACTTAATCTCTCCAGGAGGAGAGAGATCTCCACAACAGCATGCATGCAGATCTCTGGATTAGGGCCAAAATGAAAAGAAACACGCACTCATCTGATAATGTCGGCGTCATCACAATAAACCTATACTCTTTTTAGGTTGAAAAGGAAATGGACCCAGTAAAGATCCCAAAGGCCTTAAATGCAGAAACATCTGCTAAAATGTTGAGCAGATTGTTGGCAGAATTCAGCAGTGTAAAGCAGTAGTTGTAATGGACTCGGGGGGAGGGAGGAGAATTCAGCTTCATATGACAACGGGGAGAAATTAATCCAACCAGAGACATAAAAATATACACCTGTAGTTAAACCCTTATTTTTATCTTTAATAGCTTTAGTCAAAGGCATTAAAAATAGACCAGTTTTTCATCTAGAAGTAATATTTTAAACATCAAATGAAAGTTTAATTCTGAATTTTACAATTAAATTAATTCTGCATTTTACAACCAGGCAAGATTTATTCATCAAATGTGTTTTATTAGCTCAGCAGTGCAAAATCTTTTTGGACCAAACAGCCTAATGTTAAAAAAACTTTTTATTTATATAAATCACTCGGCAATATGAAAGCTTCTTTTCACAGAGAAGGTACCATATTTTAATTGGCAGAATTATTTAGCTATTCTGGGTGGCAATTTTAGAGAATCTCTCCCCCCCCCCCCCCGGCTTAATCCAGAATATTGTTTCATTCTGAATTTGACATCCAGGTTTTTGTTATGTGTGTGCTTGCTCTTGCAACTGAAGACCCGGCAAGACTTTGCATCTATGGGTTAACAATACTTTAAAAAACAAAAACAAAACAAAAACAAAACATAAGGCAGCAAGCAAAGGATGCTTCCTACAATTATAGGAACTCAGTCATTCTCTGTATAATAGCTGTACACCAGCAGAACAAGGCTAGAGTTTGCCAAACATGGTTTAATGTGGGTTTTTTTTAAAAAAAGAACAGTACATTCTTCCTATATAGAGGGAATTAATGTGCAATGACAACTTGCTTGAAGCCTGTCACAAGAAGACTCACGATTAAAGTAACTGTAATTAATGTAGGGACAAGACATTCTTCAGAAGGTAGATGGTTAAATATATCAATGCATGAATTAAGAAAACCATTTCCTGCCATGGAGCCAGGAGGCTTTTTAACAATCTTCCTTCATAGAAAGGCAGAAGTAGGGTGGCGCTAGCAAAGGATATATTCTTTATCAGGCATCCTCAAACTACGGCCCTCCAGATGTTTTGGCCTACAACTCCCATGATCCCTAGCTAACAGGGCCAGTGGTCGGGGAAGAAGGGAATTGTAGTCCAAAACATCTGGAGGGCCGAAGTTTGGGGATGCCTGTTCTTTATTCTCTTCCTGCAGGTAACAGGGTTCAAGTTTTGGAACAATAATATTCTGCTGTCAGGCTACTTGCAGAGAATGATCCTCCCTCCCTCTTAGGGAGCGATTCACTCTTAAAACCAACATGTTTGTCAGGCAGTGCTTGGTTCCATCAGGACACTTTGTGGAAGATGCTTGGTGTTAATTTTATAAAGTCATAGTTTGAAACAAATACATATTCTTGTGCAGCTGGAATTTTCGCCTCCAGGCTGTGTAAAAGAGAAATCAAGCTAGTGTAAAATACTTTAATTTATCCGGATACTTTTAAAAATGAAAATGCTTTAAAGTCACAGTTCCTAGTAATACGATGAACACTTATCTTTAAGAGAAATCAAGCTAGTGTAAAATACTTTAATTTATCCGGATACTTTTAAAAATGAAAATGCTTTAAAGTCACAGTTCCTAGTAATACGATGAACACTTATGTTTAAGAGGAAGAAGCCGACACCAAATTTAAAAGTAATGATGGTGCAGAAACTATTAAAATATGACATTCGTTCAGATAATGTGAATTTGAAACTGCACATGTAAAAACAGATTGCAACACTTACCTTTCCCTAGCAGATGTGGGGACATCTTAGTTAAATGAATTTCCTTTTGAAAGAACTACCTGCTGTTGGTCAGCTTACAGGCCAGCGTTGCTTGTTCCCCTTCCTGCATGATGGTGATGAAGTGCATTAAATTCAGGTGTGACTTTATTAAGCAATATTGCTTAATCTTGGTTGTCAGTGCTTGGTTTGATGCTGCATGAAAATCAATATATTATGACTCCTTCATTTCAGTATAGATACTGAAGACTTCTTGCTTGTTGAAGCATCATGGTTTGGGTTTTCTCCAAATGTTCCCATGTTGTGGCACTCATTTAATTTCGTTGTGACTTTGGTGGTTGTCTGTTCAGCATAACTTTTATTTGGGCTGAACAGTCCAAATGGGTTACGTTAAAATTTTTTTTTGATGCAGTCTGTTGTTGTTCTTGCATAAGTCATAGCTGTCAACCCCTGGATTTGAAGATAAGGAATCCTATGGGGCTGTCAACTCCTGGATATGAAAGTAAGGGTGCTGAATTAGGGAATTTCCTGCAAAAAGGGGAAAGTTGACAGCACTGGCATAAGTTGAGAACAGGAGTTGTATCCATGTCTAAATCTCTAGTGTATGCAAAGTGTATTTTTATCTACTCTAGTAAATCAATCAGACTTGGATTTGTTGGAGGGAAATGACAAGCAGAATTAAACTGCTAATAACTTATTTAAATACCACCTGTGAGTGCTTGTTTATGGCCACAAAATTATGAAAGGTTGGAGGAATGCGATTCTGCTGCAGACACTCGCTGCAGGGATTTGACACTGAAGTCTGTGGAGTTTATTTTCACAACAGTGGAGGGTTATACATTGGCTCTTATCGAAGGCTGGGAGTTTGGGTTTTCAGGGCACAATCCCTGATTATGTCAACGGAAGCCCTATTTAACCATTGAAAGCACTGTTAGGGCCATGCATGGAATTAGTATTTCTGACAAAAGCCCAGAAATTGCCCACATGGAATCATAGACTTGTAGAGTTGGAAGGGACCATGATAGTCATCTAGTCCAACCCCCTGCAATGCAAGACTCCATTGCCCAATGTGGGGCTTAAACCCGCAACCCTGAGATATTAAGAGTTTCGTGCTCTACCATCTGAGCTGTCCGTGAAACTTGGTTGTGACTAAGGTGTTGATTCACATGCCAGTGTCATGTATTCTGTTTGCATTAATGTGCAGGGAGTGGGTCATGGGAGTGAGTGAAAGAGGCTTCTGTGTGCCCATAGGTTGTGTACAACATCTGATGGAATTGAGTACGGTGGCCCAGTTTCCACATCACAATAAATAGTGGTTAAAAGTTTACAATGTATCGTGGCTTGCTGTTTGGAGCAAAACAAACCACATTCCCTGTTATGGACATAGTGCTAAGCCAGGGGTCATGGTTTGTGCTGCCACTTGTGCTAGGAGTGAAGTAGGAGCCATCTTGCACGTTCATGGCAGGCAACTATGGTTTATTGTGCCATGTGAACACTGTGTGTGTGGTCCGTCTGTCTCAGCTATGTGAACAGTTTTGCGTGTGGCGAATGAATTGTGAGCTGACACTTAAGACACACTTAATCGTGAAATTTGGAGTCACTGGCTATCAACAGTAAACTTTCCTTAGATTTGTATACTACCTCCACTTGCAGATGGGATCCATTCCGGAGCTCTGGTAGGATCCCGAGGTTTCCACAACCTTAGGCTTAGGGAGCTGGGTATGTTTAGCCTGGAGAAGAGAAGGTTAAGGGGTGATATGATAGCCATGTTCAAATATATAAAAGGATGTCATATAGAGGAGGGTGAAAGGTTGTTTTCTGCTGGACACGGAGCAATGGATTCAAACTACAAGAAAGAAGCTTCCACCTAAACATTAGGAAGAACTTCCTGACAGTAAGAGCTGTTCGACAGTGGAATTTGCTACCAAGGAGTGTGGTGGAGTCTCCTTCTTTGGAGGTCTTTAAGCAGAGGCTTGAAAGCCATATGTCAAGAATGCTTTTTTTTAAAAAAGAAACTTTATTGGTTATTACAAATCATTACACAAAATCTACAAATATACAAAAAAAAAGATGAGGTAAAAAAGAACAAAAAACAACAAAAAACAAACAAAAAACAAACAAAAAACAACAACAACGAAATACACATATATGTCCATTCAGTTAATCAACATTTAAAATACATCAGGTCCTTACCAATTTTTTTTATTAATTTCCCCCCGTCCCCCCCACCCCTTCCCCTTCTTCTCAACCTTCACTAAACTGTCTTATCAATTTTCCTTCTTATCTGTATCTGCACCTTTTAGTTTCTTTTCCAACAACATACCATTTATTTTACTGATCTTCTACAACTTTTTGTACATTCTTTCTATCCTATTTTCCTATTTCTTTCCTTTTATGTCCTGTTCCTTTCTCTTCTCTTTTTCCTCTCTCTCTGCCATGTTATCATTTGAGCGTTTAACAATCCTGTAATAGATTTGGTTTTTCCGCCTGGCACTTAATATAGTCCATGAATGATTTCCAATTTTTCGCACTATCTTCTTTCTTTATTCTCTTTACTTCATCATATATCTTGGCCAAATTGCAATAATTCATTACTTTAATTTGCCATTCCTCCTTGGTTGGTACCTTTTGAGACTTCCAGTCTTTTGCGATTAATAGTCTTGCTGCTGCTGTGGCATAACTTATCAAACATCTATCCTGTGGCCTGATATCTTCCCCTAACATGCCTAGTAGGAAGATCTCCGTTTTTTTTCTTGAATGAGTATCTCACTATTTTTTTTAATTCCCTGTAAACTTCCTCCCTGAACACCCTGCTTTGATGCTTTGATGGTGTTTCCTGCTTGGCAGGGGGTTGGACTGGACGGCCCTTGTGGTCTCTTCCAACTCTATGATTCTACAACTGGAAGGACTGCTTCTGTGCATGTGTGTGTGGCGGTAGAGCACTTCTGTGCATGTGCGCTCAGCAAAAACCTGGGAAAATAATTCCAGGTTTGCAGCTTATGTATCCCAAAGTTTACGTAAGCAGAGGGATGCGTAAGCGGAGGTACGACTGTACACAACTATGCCTGCCTCAAGTAATTATGTTTTTCAAAAGTTACTTAGGCTGGAGGCAAAGGTGTGAAAGGAATCGACTTTCTACCATCACTGAAATCTTCTTCTTCTTCTTCTTCTTCTTCTTCTTCTTCTTCTTCTTCTTCTTCTTCTTCTTCTTCTTCTTCTTCTTCTTCTATCACTCATAGCCGAGTAAGATTGTCTTTCATAAACACGGTTTTAACAATGGGTCTGTAAGTGACTGTGGAGGCCAATTCTGGATCCACACATCCTTCCACAGTGGGAACATTGGTTTCCAGGTGGGAGTTGATCACGATGTGGATTTGCCAAGCGTGCCTTCCTCTTAGCATGTTTCTCCCTTGCGTCCTGAGATTAAGTTTCTTCAAAGCCCATGACACCTTTGAATACTTTCTTGGCTCTTCAGCTAAAGCTGCATTCCTTTCCAGTACAACTTTTAAAACTGGCTTTCCTCTTGAGGTGTAAGGACCACTTTTCTTAACTACGTCACCGGGGGTGGGGGATGGGGCATGGGATGGAAAGGAAACCTTGTAGGCAGCAGTGCTAAGTGAATCGGATGAGGAAGGCTGCGGCAAACAAAAGCACATGACGTAATAATAAAGAGGTTAGTATGGAAGTTGTCATGGCATTTCACTTCACAGGTTTTTGCTGATGAAGGCGAACACTACTACGCCTTAAGAATGCATAATATTGTGATTGCCACTGAATGGGCAAGCCTTCTCAGACTTAGGAAGTGAAGAGGGAAGAGAGAACTCACTGGGCTCTAACCTCAGCTGTAACCCATTAATCTCTCTCAGCTGCTGCAGTCTGTTCCGAACTTCCTTATGGATGAAAATGAGCCTTTGAAAGTTTTCACTCAAGTTCCAAGGAATGTTGAATCAGGGCAGCATCAAGCCTTTAATGAGCAAGTGTAGGTCACAGCAGTAGAGATACAGAGTTACTCTTTGTAAGGCAGCACTGGAAACGTATTTGCACAACTCCCTGCCCCCAACACACACTCATGCACACATAAGAGTTTATAGGAGTCCTTTGTCCCCATAGGAAAAAAACTAAGCCTTAAATGAAGCTGCAGGCAAATGCTTAACTGTAACTTTTTTGAAAGATAAGGAGGGAGGGAAAGATTCCTACTGCTTTGAATAAGCAAAAAACTTCATTTCCCTGAAATTCAGTCAACTTTTTGTTTATTTAAAGGCGACACCACTTGCCTTTTCAGGCAATGATTCAGGCATGGGAAATTGAATAATATGTATAATGTCCTAGTCACCTTTTTGTGTTTCCCTCCCCAAAAAACTTAAATGTTTTTTTTTGCTCGCTTGTTTTCTGAGTAGGGGAGGTTGTGTTTTTTTTCTTTTTTAAAGGCAAAACGGTAAACGCTTTCACATTATTGGGAGTGATTCTCTCCTTCCTCCATGGTAACTCTACATGTTTTCTGTATATTTATGTTTCACTAGAGGGAGAAATTCCCACTGACTTCCAGATTTAAACTGTTGTTTACTCCCTTCGCCCTTGCACCAACAGTAGCATTCAGTTTAAGCCAAGATGTCTTTGGAGCCTTGTAGCTGAAATGGCAAGAGGTAGATTCTTTCCTCCCCTAAAAGAAACAAGCCCAATGCTTTCCTTTTATGTAGAAGCTGTAGCTATGGGAACCTATGCACAGGAAGCACAAAGAAGCTACTTTTAGACATTTAAGCCCTCACCTCCCCCTGAGAATTATTTCCTTTAGTCTGTGGTCCTAGAATTAGTGTTGTATCATTCCCTGCATTAGCCTTCTTTAAGAATATATTTACTTTGGTTTCAGGATTTTGGGTATAAGCTTTATTTTAAAGTGAGGGGGGAGGGGTGCACAGAGGAGTTTTAGATAGCCCCAAAAACAAATAAATCCTATTGTGAAGTGCTCTCTCTTCTTATAATGCAAGGTGATGAGTTAGTGGGAGCACGTCATATCCTTAGTCACCAATTTCTCATATCTCAGGAAATCATTCTTCCTTTGACCTAATTTCCTCATACCCAAAAGAGTACACAAATGTGCTCAACTTCCTTCCTCCCCCAAAGCATCCTTTGCCGGCTGGTAATGTGACCCATCTAGAAGGAACAGCCTTGAATCTCGCTGGGTGATCTTGGGCCAATTACACTCTTTCATCTCTCTCAGCTCTCAGGATGCTTTGTGAATATAATAAAGGTGTTGGGTGTATGCCATCTAGCCTTTTGGAGGAAGGGAGGAATACAAATGGTTTTTTTTTTTAAAAAAACTGATGGACTATGGTCCCCCGATATTCTCATGGCTCCAGCTTGAGAGCAGTATGGTATAATTATTGAATGGGTGAAGTGTGAAGCCACCTCAGCCTTGGGCAAGTTGGAGGGGTGTCTGCCTCAAACCATCCTTACCATCTAACCCACATCAGAAGCTCATACAGTATACAATATAAATGATGTGATTTTTATTAACTGGACTGTGAGGTGCTACATAACACAGGCTCTAGGCAGTGTTAGAAACTGAGATATGAAAAAGGTAAAGGTACCCCTGACCATTAGGTCCAGTTGTGGACAACTTTGGGGTTGCGGCGCTCATCTCGCTCTATAGGCCAAGGAGCCGGTGTTTGTCTGCAGAAAGCTTCCAGGTCATGTGGCCAGCAAGACTAAGCCGCTTCTGGCGAAACAGAGCAGCGCACGGAAACGCCGTTTATCGTGTTTCTCCGAAAATAAGGACACCGTCTTATATTTATTTTTTCTCAAAAAACACACTATGGCTTATTTACAGGGGATGTCTTGTTTTTGTCCTCCTTCTCATACCGCGGCCGGCATTGCTGCTGCGCCTATCACCATGTCTTATTTTCAGGGTATGGCTTATATTCCTTGAATGCTTAAAAATCCTGCTATGGCTTATTTTTTGACTACGTCTCAAAATAGGGGAAACGGTACCTTCCCACCAGAGCAGTACCTATTTATCTACTTGCACTCTGACGTGCTTTCGAACTGCTAGGTTGGCAGGAGCAGGGACCGAGCAACGGGAGCTCACCCCGTTGCGGGGATTTGAACCGCCGACCTTCTGATCGGCAAGCCCTAGGCTCAGTGGTTTAGGCCACAGCGCCACCCGCTATGAAAGCTAGGAGCTAAATGTGCTTAAACCTAGGTTATGGGTGCTGCAATGGTGTGTCTAGGTGCACTGTTTATAACAAGAATACAGTAAAGCTGAAAATGAATGAACTGCAGCTAAAATCTTATGTTCATTTTTCACATGGTCTAGTCCTCATCTGAAGACTGCAAAAAACAAAGCCATACTTCCCCTGCCTGACCCCCCATATATTCTTGTGAGGGTCCCTGGAAGTGGGGAGGCAGACAAAGGTCTTCCTTTCCTTCCAGCAGTGGCAGTTTTAATCTGAAATCTTAGGTGCAGTACTGTACCCAGAGCTCAGAAACTGCTTGCATTAATGAAATTGCCTGTTGCAAAATGCACCTAGAACAATGGGAGTTTTGAATGCTTGCTCCAAGCAGCCACTAGAGTCATCCTCCACTCCTTCCTAGTATTGGAAGTATAGTTTAAACCAGCCTTGTAATTAACAACTTGCCTGGTGTCACAGGTGACCAAACATTCCATACAGGAGAGTGAACTGGGTTAGCAGATGAGGGACATATCACCTAATTTCCCCTCTCCAGTCTATTTGGTCTCCATGCTGGCTGTGCAGAAAGGAGATCTTATCCCTCAGCTATATCTGCCCTTCACCAGCCTATTCAGTCAAAGGCAGGCATCGCCTCCAGATGTTTTGGCCCTCCAGATGTTTTGGCCTACAACTCCCATGATCCCTAGCTAACAGGACCAGTGGTCAGGGATGGTGGGAATTGTAGTCCCAAAACATCTGGAGGGCTGAAGTTTGGGGATGCCTGGTCAAAGGTGTTTAAAAAACAAACACCCCAATGAATATCCTGTGTCTCCATGCTGGCTTGCCTAATAAAGGACTTGCCTTCCTCTACAGCCTTCACAGAAACACAGGCTATGAGCCTATTGACAGGTTAGTTTTTTAAAAAAATATTGCTGACTAGTAACGTTTGAGGACTCAGGCTGTGTTTAAAATTATAGATGTGCAAGTAGGCAAAGATTCTGACCTGTTGGGGCTGAATTTTATCATACTGGTATCACTCCTCCTTTCTACTTATGAACTGTCTTCTCATGAGATCCTTTAGGGATTTTTCTGTAAACATTTTGCAAAATACTGATTATGAATACATAGAGGGGATTCTATTTTTACATCTCGTGTTTGGATTATTCTGATGTGTACTTATGTGCAATTGAAGCATTCTTGCAAGAAGATTCACTGGCTGCTGGAAACTGTCTTGCTGACAGGGAAAAATCATATTATTTCTGTGTAGAATAATTTAAATTCAATATATTTCATGCATGCTTCATTTTCTAATATAAACGTTATGCATCACTTCCTGCAGAGAAAATGGGCCACTGTTTTTTGATTCCAGTTATAGAACAGTCCTGAAGATTGAAATCCATAGATCAATCACCCTTTGGAGACACACCCTGACAATTTTTGTTCATGTATTTTTGTTTAAATGGCAAGCAAGAGGCAGCTGATCTATAAATGATCGCTTCCCGTCACTAGCTGTGATGCTATCTGCCTTCCTGGGTGCAGTCTTCAGCATTAAGCTGCTTGGCCACAATTTAGCTTGATCTATCGTATCTGCAAAACGGAAGGAAACAAAATAATTTGTAAGAAACACATTACATGTCTGCCGTAGAAAAGATATTGCTTAATGCACGTTTCTACATTATGAATTAAGATTTGAATTTGAGACATTTTGTTTTGGGAGAGAGGATTAAAATAGAACACTTCTCCGTATTTATGCTTTAGCTTCAGGTAAATCGGTTCTGCAGCCTATTTTAAGGCATTCATGGACAGATGATAGCTTGGCCATTAGGAATATGCAGTGGGCTTGAGTGTGCTCACCATTTCCATGCTTTCCATGCTTTCCATCCTGCACTTCATAGTTTGCAATAACCAGAGTTTGAATCAGGCATACACAATGTATGCGTAATACACAGTGCACCTGAAACTGCTTTCTTATCCTGGTTTAGAGGCTAGCAGTAATGATAGGGACATAGGTTCTTAAATAGTCAAACCATAAGTTCATCTAGCTAAGTATTGGCAAAACTGACTGGTAGTTGCCATCCAGGATTTCAGATGGGTTTGTCTCCTCACCCTACCTGGAGATAGTTAGGGATTGAACTGGAGACCTTCTGCATGCAAATTTTCTGTCCCACTGGCAGGCAATTCATGGGGTGTGTGCAGTCCTTTCCCTTTTTCTGGAAAAAAAAGGTAAAGGACCCCTGGACGGTTAAGTCCAGTCAAAGGCAACTATGGGGTTGCGGCGCTCATCTCGCTTTCAGGCTGAGGGAGCCTGCGTTTGTCCACAGACAGCTTTCCGGGTCATGTGGCCAGCATGACTAAACCACTTCTAGCACAACTGAACACCATGACAGAAACCAGAGCACATGGAAACACCATTTGCCTTCCCGCCTCAGTGGTACCTATTTATCTACTAGCACTGGCGTGCTTTCAAACTGCTAGGTTGGCAGGAGCTGGGACAGAGCAACGGGAGCTCACCCCGCTGCAGGGATTCGAACCGCCAACCTTATGATCGGCATGCCTAAGAGGCTCAGTGGTTTAGACCACAGCGCCACCCACACCTAGCTTGCCAGCTATCATTGACAACTGCTGCCAAATTTACCCCTACTGCTGCTGCTCCAAAATTTGTTGCTGCTGCCCCTGCCACCAAAGTAAGATTGCTGTTGCTCCACCACCCATCACTTAAACAAACAAAAACAAACACAACCATTTCTGTTGCAGTCCTGATATGGCTGCCTCTGCGAGCTTCCTACTGTTTCCTTCTCCTCCTTTCCATAGACATGCCAGGTAGAATGTCTTATTAGGTGCATCACCTTGTTGGAAGCTCTATAGATTCCTGTTGGAGTTGATGCGCTTAGCGCTGATCTGATAATATTTCCTGAAAAATATTCTTAAGGTCTGATTGACTTTGGTAGAGAAAGTTCCTCCCTTGGAAATTAGTGGGTTGTAAGTGTTGAGTTCTTATCTGGTTTGGTCTGTGAGCATATCTGTGATGAAATGGCCTTTGGGTGTGAATGGGATTTATTTATTTTTGGTCTGATTAATAAATGCCTCTTTTGTCTGCTGTTCTTAAGCAGGTATGGTAACTGTTGATTGTCAGCAGTGTCCTGCCTGTATGATGTCATGTCTACAACAGACAGACATGACCACCTTGTGACTTTGTTCATTGTTGATTACCTTCCCATGTTAGCTGCAAGGTTTCAGTGTATGGCTGGCAGCTGTGCTGCTGTAAACATCTGGACTATGGATATAACCCTAGCAACTCTGTGGAAGTGGTTTTGTACTCTGTTATAGCTATCAAAACAACAACAACAAGATATGTTTCCTGACTGGCTAATGATCTATGAAAACAAGAGAAGTCAACGTAGGGTATGCATATAAATCTACTCATACATAAAACTTACAACGGAATGTATCATAGCCACAATAGCCAGTAAGTAGGTCTCTATAGATTATAGATCAGGCACCCCCAAACTGCGGCCCTCCAGATGTTTTGGCCTACAACTCCCATGATCCCTAGCTAAGAGGACTAGTGGTCAGGGATGATGGGAATTGTAGTCCAAAACATCTGGAGGGCCGAAGTTTGGGGATGCCTGCTATAGATAATACAAGATAGGGATGCAGGTGGCGCTGTGGGTTGAACCACAGAGCCTAGGGCTTGCTGATCAGAAGGTCAGCGGTTCGAATCCCTGCGACGGGGTGAGCTCCCGTTGCTCGGTCCCAGCTCCTGCCAACCTAGCAGTTCGAAAGCATGTCAAAGTGCAAGTAGATAAATAGGTACCGCTAGAGCGGGAAGGTAAACGGCGTTTTCGTGCACTGCTCTGGTTTGCCAGAAGTCATGCTGGCCACATGATCTGGAAGCTGTAAGCCGGCTCCCTCGGCCAATAACGCGAGATGAGCGCCGCAACCCCGGAGTCGGTCACAACTGGACCTAATGGTCAGGGGTCCCTTTACCTTTACCTAAGAAATGAAAGATGGAAGGGGATGGGCTTGCAAAGTTAACATTCTGAATATATGTAAATATATTAAACAGGTTGTAACAACATGTACTGGTACATGAAACAAACATTTTCCAAAAGCAGTAACCGGGTGCATTTTTACTAAAGTCTTCAATGTCAAATTGAGAATTAGTTTTTTTTAAAAAAAAACACTGATAATTTGGAAGATTATGCCTTCTGGATTCATGCTCAGCTGGTGTTCACGGTTCTTGAGTGGCAAATGGAGACTTTTTCGAAGAATTGCATGCATGTGGCTCTTGGCTATGGATGATATCCATTTCATGCACATTGTACATGTTGTTACATCTTAATTGATTAATATATATTTACGCATCTCTGTAAATTCGCAGGGTACCTTTGTGTTCTCAAGAGTTAGGCCAAGTTACTAATAGAGTCTAATAGAGGAACGGCCCTCTACTAGTCCAGAACACCGGAGGAAATTAGTGTAAAATAATGAGCATACGGATGTGGGTTGCAGGAAAGGCTTTCATATATTTGAGATAATTCCAGTTTTCATATTTATTTTATAAAATATCAAATATGAAAACTGGAGTTCTCTAATCCTAGCTTTCATTGTAATTTGAATAAATTTGGCTAGTCATAAAATCATAGAGTTGGAAAGGGACTCCAAGGGTCATCTAGTCCAACCCCCTGCCAATGCAGGGATATCATCTATCTATATCTATCTATCTATCTATCTATCTATCATCTATCTATCTTCTAGCTATCTATCTTCTAGCTGGTACAATTGAATGACTGCCATTGATGAAGAACTGCTAAGTTGTGCGAGTTATTTCCTTGGCCCAGTAGGGTAGCTCAAGTGGTTCAAGCAATGGTGTGTGTAAAAGTAACAGCCTTTGAGTGTGTTCAGAAAGCAGTACAGAAATAAAATTTAGCAAAAAAAGGGGCAACTAGCCATTCTGTTTTGGCCCCTGCAACCTAGGTTCTGGGAGCCATAGGGTGAATAGGTGTTCAGTTTCTAACACTGAATGTTCACAAACATCAAGGGACTTTAGGTCTTGGAGAGAAAGTGGTGGATCAAGGTTCACAATGGTTTTAATGGTCAAATCAAAGCAAAGGTTTTATAGTCAGTGCATAGAGAATTGCTGTGGAAGTCCTTTTGCTAGCCTGTTTGCTGTCTTAGCACCCCAGCACCCAGACTTGGCAGATCTGTGATGCATCGGACCTCCACAACACTAGCACTAGACTTCTGTATCAAAATGCCTTCCTCACGTTATTCCTTTTGTGGAGATAGTGTTTTCTTTCACTTACATCTAGTACAGGCACAGGCAAACTCTGCCTTCCAGATGTTTTGGGACTACAACTCCCATCATCCCTAGCTAACAGGACCAGTGGTCAGGGATTATGGGAGTTGTCGTCCCAAAACATCTGGAGGGCAGAGTTTGCCTATGCCTGATCTAGTATATACAGCAGCATGGAAACAGTTGATTATCTGAATAAATTAGAACTTGGGAGAACAGGGAGAGGAGTCATAGCTCAGCAGTAGATCACATGCTTTGCATGCATAAGTTCCCTAGTTCACTCCTTGCCCTCTCTTGTTAAAAAGATTTTGGAATTTATCTCTCTGTCTGCTGCATTTCCTCCTGTTTTCTTTTTCGACAGAAGCCACTGTGGTAGTGGTGACATTGTGTGTATTTTGTTATTGTTGCCTGGAGTCTGAGCAAAGCTTTTAGATGAAAGAAAAAAAGACTTGATAGGAAGAACATTTCCATAGCATTCCCAAGCAACTAAAGGGAACACAATACTCCTGTATGCATTTAAGGAATACAGAATAAGAGAGAGAGAGAACAAAAACAAACCATGCATGAATGAGGGTCTTTCTCAAATACTGCTAACTGGCTCAATAAATGTACATACAACAGCTGAAAGTAATGTGTCCCCACAATTGAAGGCAATTCTAGAAATCGACCCCTTTCCAAAGAAGTCATAAGCCTTTTGAGTGCCTTTAGTAATTTGCCACTTTTCCATAGGGACGTTGACTCCATAGGGCTGTGTTTGATCAAACTCCCATTGTGTTGAACTAGCAGTATCAATAAGTTGTCTACTGCCCTCTTGTTTTGGGTTTTAAAACCAACTCTGATTGATAGCAGTCAAATTTGGTTATTTAGCACTAGGCTCTGTAATGAGGGCTGTTAAGGATTATTCTCATTTGTTGCAGTCTGAATGTCCATGTTAATGTTGTCCTAGCTGTCATCCATATTCTAGATCAGGGGTCGGCAAGGTTTACGTCGCCTAGGCCGGTTCACTCCAGCGGAGATCCCTCCATGGGCTGGATTGCACATGCACACGGCTGCGATTTTCTGTGTCTGCGCAGACACAATTTTTGGTGTCTGAGGATGCGCAGATGCAATTTCTGGCACTGCGGAAGCAAGTCCCCGCACCACGCTGTGCCGGTTTAGCGCAGCGCGCAGGGGTTCGTCAAGCAGGTGGCTCGGTTTGGGGGCAGCTCGTGGGCTGGTTAAACGACCCCCGTGGGCCTTAGGTTGCCTACCTATAGTCAGGATAATTCCTTAACAAAACGGGGTTGTTGCCCATCTGAGTATTTATGACTGAAATCAGCATAGGGCTTTCTGCACTACCACGGTAAATCCTGTGTGATAACTTTAGAAGTTTGTGAGAAGACATTGTTTTCTTTTTTGGGGGGGAAAACGTATTTTCACAGATCCAACTGCGCAGTTATTTCGTTTATATGAGAGACTTATTTTCTTGTTTTCATTTTATCCTTCTGTATATCAAAGGCTGTGCTGTTAAGAGGTGAAGAACTGGAGGCAAAGTGAAAGAAGTGAAACAAAAGAGGGAGGGGAAGCAGCCACCATTAGGAAAATCGCAGCAGGTGGTTGCATTATCAGTGACAACAAATGAGTATTGTGCAAGTGTTTTGGCTCTGATACATGGAAATGGTTCCAGCATGTGCTTGCGCAGTTCTGCTAACCCTTGCTTCAGGCACTGCTTATAGTCCCATAAAATACCCAACTGCCTATTGTTTGAAGTTTCCCTTTTATCTTTATTCTATTTTTTATTGTCCTTTCCCAGTGATACTGTGATACAGAGAGTTAATTTTCTTTGCAAATGGCAGTGTCACACCCTGGCTGGCCTGTACACCCCAGAGAGAGGGCTTATCAATGGTAGTATCCTTTTTAAACCACTAAATAAGGAGCAACTTGTTTTTAAGTCACTTAAGGAAATGCATTATGGAAGGTGATTAAGCCAGAGCTGGTGGTCAGTTTACTCCCCCAGCCTACATTGCAATATGAAGTTTGTAAATCTATGAATTGTGCAATAGTTTCTAAAAAAACCCAACCCAAAACCTAACCTGATTCCCTGGCCTAAACGTATTGGTATCTAATTTACATGCAAGCTGCAAATATTCAACAAACAAAATGATAAAAGTACATGGCATTAAATTTGCATGCTATGAAATAGTTCAAAGTGGATGAATTAAGGTATTTCATCGGGGGAATCAATAATGCATACAATGGGTTTTATATTAAATATAAATCCCAGTATTGTTTAAATTTTAAGATAAAAGGCAATGAACTGTTAACATACTGATTTTATTAGTATCCATTCATTATGTTCCCCATTAATTTTGTTGAGCTATACTAGGCATAGGCAAACTGGGCCCCCCAGATGTTTTGGGACTACAACTCCCATCATCCCTGACCACTGGTCCTGTTAGTTGGGATGATGGGAGTTGTAGTCCCAAAACATCTGGAGGGCCGAGTTTGCCTATGCCTGAACTATACATTTTTTTAAAGAAATGCAAAGTTTTAAGTAAATAATAATAATAGCAGATTTTTTCCCCCGTTACAAAAATGTTTCTGATGCATTCTACTGGTTTATAAATTTCTTTATTGGGCAAGAAATGTTTTTTTATTTCCAATTTATGTGTTCTTTCTATTCTTTAATATTTCAGCACTGCTTTTATTATGGTTTGTATACTTCCAGCATTGTACAGTTCAACCTCTACTCATGTACGGAATCCGTTGCGGAGGTCTGTTTGTGAGTCGACCTGGGTCGCTGGTAGAAGCACCGTTCTGCGTTTGCGCATTCGGTGGCAGCGCCATTCTGCACATGTGCAGACGACGGAAGCCGCTTCTGCGTGCGCACAAATGGCAGAAGCCACTTCTGTGTGTGTGCGAATCACGGCAAACCCGGTATTTACTTCTGGGTTTGCTGCAATCATGAGTCAAATTGTTCGCGAGTAGGGGCGGTGGTAAGTTGAGGTTCTACTGTAGATGGTTTTCAGTAATAAATTATGGAATTCTACTGTACTGGTTCAGACTTTGGCTGTGTACACTCCCTGGTTCTCTTTTGCCAAGAGATTTCCTCTAGACATATTTTACTGCAACATCCAAATAGTCTCCTCCCATATTAGCTTTACCCTATGCTTTAAGATCAGCACCAAGTGACATGATAGAACTGCCATCTCCATCAGAAGTGGGGTACCCCAATAAGACCCCAACTGTTGTATCTTAATCATGCAATGATTAAGGGTGCTCATCAATGTCTCCTCCTCATCCTGGAGAGTAGTGACTAGTGGGGTGCCACAGGGTTCTTTCTTGGGCCCAGTCTTATTCAACATCTTTATCAAGGACTTGGATGATGGGCTTGAGGGCATCCTGAGCAAGTTTGCAGACCACACCAAATTGGGAGCGGTGGCTAATACCCCAGAGGACAGGATCACACTTCAAAATGACCGTAACAGATTAGACAACTGGGCCAAAGCAAACAAGATGAATTTTAACAAGGAGAAATGTAAGGTACTACACTTGGGCAAAAAAATATGAAAGGCACAAATACAGGATGGGTGACACCTGGCTTGAGAGCAGTACATGTGAAAAGGATCTAGGAGTCTTGGTAGACCACAAACTTGACAAGAGTCAGCAGTGTGATGCAGCAGCTAAAAAAGCCAATGCAATTCTGGGCTGCATCAATAGGAGTATAGCATCTAGATCTAGGGAAGTAATAGTACCACTGTATTCTGCTCTGGTCAGACCTCACCTGGAGTACTGTGTCCAGTTCTGGGCACCGCAGTTCAAGAAGGATACTGACAAGCTGGAACGTGTCCAGAAGAGGGCAACCAAAATGGTCAAAGGCCTGGAAACGATGCCTTATGAGGAGCGGCTTAGGGAGCTGGGTATGTTTAGCCTGGAGAAGAGAAGGTTTAGGGGTGATATGATAGCCATGTTCAAATATATGAAAGGATGTGGAGGAGGGAGAAAGATTGTTTTCTGCTGCTCCAGAGAAGCGGACACGGAGCAGTGGATTCAAACTTCAAGAAAGAAGATTCCACCTAAACATTAGGAAGAACTTCCTGACAGTAAGAGCTGTTCGGCAGTGGAATTTGCTACCAAGGAGTGTGGTGGAGTCTCCTTCTTTGGAGGTCTTTAAGCAGAGGCTTGACAGGCATATGTCAGGAATGCTTTGATGGTGTTTCCTGCTTGGCAGGGGGTTGGACTGGATGGCCCTTGTGGTCTCTTCCAACTGATTCTATGATTCAATGCCTTCCCAATGGAGGTTCTCTTGGCACCAGCTTTTGTCATCTGTTACAGGGGTCAGCAACCTTTTTCAGCCGTGGGCCACTGTCCCTCAGACCATGTGGTGGGCCGGACTATATTTTGAAAAAAATATATGAACGCGTTCCTATGCTCCATAAATAACCCAGAGATGCATTTAAAATAAAAGGACACATTCTACTCATGTAAAAACGCGCTGATTCCCGGACCGTCCGTGGGCCGGATTGAGAAGGCGATTGGGCCGCATCCGGCCCACGGGCCTTAGGTTGCCTACCCCTGGTTAAAGGTTTTCACACAGAGGCTTAAAAAGCAACAACTTTGGATTAACTCTTGTGATAATTCCATGGCACCTTGCTCCCATTATTTATTTTGGCTTTGCTTCTTATGCACCCTGCCTTTCACCCAAGAAACTCAGACCAGCAGACACAGGTCTCTGAGGAAGTCTATTCTAGCTAAATAATGGGCTTGTTTTGTGCGGTAAAAAGAGAAAGAGGTATAAGAGACCTTTTGAAAGTTTTCCAGTCCAAAGAGCAAATAAGAGGGCCTTGCAGACCTTACCATTGGTCCAAATCGGAAATTTCTCTTTCAAGTCTTCCAAGTGCTCTGCTTGGAAACTGGAATGATCATACAGTAACCAGCACTACTCAAATCGTGTTGTAGACCCTACCCTTAGTTTCTTTGGTCTCTGCTGGCAGTCACATTTTTCTCATGCTACAGCTGCCGTGTGAGAGGTTGACTGACAGGCTTCTTCTACTTGAGACATCTGCACTTATGATGCAGCTGTACTGAAAACATAGGTTCAGTGCCTCACCGGATTTGCGTATGAGCTGTGAGACGTTAGTTGCTGGATCAGATGAATGTGGTCTAGTCTTGTGTGTCACTGTATAATGAAATGCCCATACACAAAAAAGCTTACACTGCCAAACAAGAGTACTGTTTTTATCATAATCATGCTGCTCATGCTAGGAAGTCAATGTAAAAAAAATATGTTAAAAAAATTATGTAGGAATGAGAATAAATTCTAATTCGAGGAGCTAATCAGATACCCATTCTTTTATTGCACCATTGAAAACGTTTTATGCTTTGGTGCTGATGTTTTCCTAATTAATTTGAACATCATATTTACCTCGTTTGAGAAATTTGTTTCTGTTTTCCTGTCGTTCTTGCATGCTGCTGTTATTAGCCGGATTGGTATTTTGGGGTTCATCATTCATTAGTCACCTCACTAAGCTCTTACGAGAGATCCAAGAGACAAATAGAAATGCATAATATTTGGTGAGGGAACAAGATCCTTTATTCTCAACATGCCCTCTTATATGAATAGGGAGAGGGGAAAGATGAGCAGGGGAGCAGATTGCGGTTAATGAATTGCAATGTACTTGCATTTTTGAAAACTGCAAGTAGAAGTCAGTGATGTACAGTAACCACCAGATGTCACTGTTGTAGATCATATCTTGAGGCAACTGTATTGTGTGCGCATGTGTGTTTGGGCAAGGTCTGTTGTCCTATGCACACAATGTTGCTAATGTGCTGTGACTCTCTTAAGCAGCCAGGGCATGAATATTGGAAATGTGTGGGAATTTGGTATTGGTTGTAATTCCCCTTTTGTAGAGCAAAACTGAAACGTACACAGTAGGATCGTTTATAGCGCGGAAAATGTAGCTCGCTGCTGTAGTTCTCAGTAATAAGATGGGCTGTCACGAATTAAAGCTGGAGTCATGTCATGAATACCGAGGACGTGTACGGGACAGCATTTCAGGCCCCACAGTAAGGGTTTTAAAGTGATAATTGATGCCAGCTGCATTAAAATCACCACGAGAGTTTACAGATGCAGAATTGTATTTAGCTGGTTTGAAGTTGGCTCGCTTAGCCATTGTGTATTGTATGTCTGGATCCCCCAGTTTGTACGTAACAACAAGCCAAGATTATTTGCAAACTAAACACAGGTCAAACGATCTAATATTGGCACACTTGATGATCTTTGAAAGCCTATACAAAAGGGCGGGCGGGTGGAACAGGCAGCGAATTGCACTACTAATGCTAGATCTGGTTTTTAATACATTGGGCTGAACCTGTTTTCTCTGCCACGCGCTCAACCCACCCATGATTTCCACAGGATGGGATAATTTTGTGCTGCTGCTCTGAGGTTAATGGGGGAGATATATTTTTTTGGGGGGGGGGCGTGTGCCACAAATGCTGCAGTAGATGCATTCATATATACATATATCTATCTATTTCCCCCATAAAAAGGATGAAGAAGAAGAAATCAAGCTGGAGATAAACATGCTGAAGAAATATTCCCATCATAGAAATATTGCAACTTACTACGGTGCTTTTATTAAGAAAAGTCCTCCAGGACATGACGACCAACTATGGGTAAGCATGTTGACAAGGAAATGGGAATGTGAATTGCAACTAAATGCTTGATTCCTAGCAAAAAAAATACCCTGAATGCTTAATGCTACGCTCGCTAGCAGAGCAGGAAAACTCAAGAGAATTTAATCTTAAAAATCCTGTATAATTTTGTTTCCTTAATACTTGGTAGAAATGTGAAGAGTTTGCATAAATTCACATAAAAGAAGCATTTATTGTTCTAGGATTTTAACTAGTTTAAAGTAAAATAGCTCTGCTAGGTTTATCGTGTTTGTACGATAGGTTGAGCTGAGCTAAGCAAGTTAGCCTGTGCTTGGGATGATCAGCATCAACTGGCTCTTCCATCTTTCCTTTAAGAGGCTGCCCATTGCATCTCTGTATGAGCTGCTTTTCTAGGTTTGCCTCCTTCCAGTCAGGAAGCACACCCAGTAAAAAAAAAAACAATAGAAAGTAACGTGAGCATTCTATTTTTCTGCAAATAAACCTTTCGTGCAATCCACAGGTCTCACTAAGTTCAGTGGGCCTTGCTTACACACGCAGGTAAATGGGAATAGGATTGCAGCCTAGTGGTATAGAGCAGGGTTGGGGAATTTGTAGCCTTCCAGATTTTGTTGAACTCCCATCAGCCGTAGCTGACCCATGGCCAGTAGTTACAAATAATAGGAGTTGCAGTCATTTGACACTGGGAAGCCACAGGTGCCCTAGTCCTGGTGGAGACTGATTAGATTTCTAATGTCAGTTGGTAGGGGAAGCTTGTGTCCTTGCTCTCAAATTTTAGAACACCATGGGTCTTGGCATTCTAGAAACTCGGGGCGAAAGAGAGAGAGCATGTGTGTGATAGGATCTGTTTTTTTGCCTTGCTCATTGAGGCAGAACTTTACAATATCCAAACAATCTAGCAGTCTTTGGTTTTAGTCACCTGTTACTACTATATACATGCCATACATTATGTAATGTGAACATCTTTGTTCTCTGGAAGCTAATAAATGAATGTATTGATGTTAAAGGAATATAGATTAAGACCCACTTTGGCTGTTATGATTGTTTGCCTTCCTTAATTGTCCAGTAAGCTTTGTTGCAGTGCAGCTGAATCCCTGATATTTCTATCCTATATTGACACTCTCTCTCTCTCTCTCTCTCTCTCTCTCTCTCTCTCTCTCTCTCTCTCTCTCTCTCTCTCTCTCTGTCTTTTGTAGCTTGTCATGGAGTTTTGTGGTGCAGGCTCTATTACAGACCTTGTGAAGAATACGAAAGGAAATACTTTGAAGGAGGACTGGATAGCCTACATCTCCAGAGAAATTCTGAGGGTAAGGAAATGATAAGCATTTTCTTTTTCTTTTTGAAAAACGAAACAAAAATGGCGAGATTTAATTCCTGCATTAATTCCCAGTGAATTGGCAGTGAAGTACATGGCTTTAACCCTGTGACATGAGACACAGGATTAAAGCAGTTCTTGAATGTTAATCATTTTTTAAAAAATATTTTTTTTAAAAAAAACAACACCAAACTTAAGCCAACGGTTACATAATCATTTTAACATAGGCTATGTGCATTAGAAATGATACTAAGTGGTGGGATCTGATGCTTCACTTGTAATGCAAAATATACCTCTGGGAGCAGCCTGATTACCAGCGGAGAAGAACGTTTTCCAAATGGCTGAAGTACATTCCAAACATATGGCCAAGGGCTGCTCACATCTTTGTCTGCAAATCTGCAAATTGCAATGGATATTAAAATACAGCATGTGTTTTCTTCATCCACTTCACAGGGCTAGCGCAGGGTGATTTCTCTGGGTTATGCAGCCAGGTGGTGGATCAATAAAAAGGACTGCGTGTTGGTGTGCTTCTGTTTTCTTTGGCACAAGTGTTACTCTTCCCTTTTTGTATGTGGCTTCTTCTTCTTCTGTAAAGCAATACTGAAGCTCAGATTTGGATACATACATACGTCATTTTATTTGTATGCTGCCTTTCCATCGTTAAAACCATGAATGCAAGAGAAGGCAGTTCTGTTTTAACCCGTACCCGTTTGCAGTGGCACAAACATTTCCCTTTGTGTTAATTCTCCTGGATAATTTTTGGCACTAAATGGAACACTAAGATAAAGTTCATACTCAAAATATATAGGAGAAGCCCATATCTCTACCTCAGTACTGCTCAAATCTGAACCCTTATGTGTGTATCAAACAGCATGGATTACTGGTAGAATGCTCTCTTGCTGCTTCGTTACTTTCAGCGTGTAGGTAAAGCCCTGATTTGTGCTCCTCCAACCTATTAAGGGACCCAGGTGGCGCTGTGGTTAAACCACTGAGCCTAGGGCTTGCTGATCAGAAGGTCGGCGGTTCGAATCCCTGTGACGGGGTGAGCTCCCGTTGCTCGGTCCCAGCTCCTGCCAACCTAGCAGTTCGAAAGCACGTCAAAATGCAAGTAGATAAATAGGTACCGCTACAGCGGGAAGGTAAACGGCGTTTCCATGTGCTGCTCTGGTTTGCCAGAAGCGGCTTTGTCATGCTGGCCACATGACCTGGAAGCTGTACGCCGGCTCCCTCGGCCAATAATGCGAGATGAGCGCGCAACCCCAGAGTCGGTCACGACTGGACCTAATGGTCAGGGGTCCCTTTACCTTTACCTAACCTATTAGAGGGGATTTGTTGGCTGCTTTGGAATCCTGCCTTAAGTGCTGTTTGGAAGCAGGGACCTTCCATAATGTTTTGGGTTTTTAACACTTAAAAATCTACTTGTGTGCTCAAAATAATCTTAAATCTACAATAAATTCCAGAGTACGTTAAATAATAATCATAAAACAAGCAAGGCAGTATTCCCCAACCTGATGATTCCATCAATACTGCTGCAGGGTATATTGACATAGAAATGCCTTCCTACAACAAATGAGCATCATTTCCTGGCAGGTGTTCCTTGAAAGGAAAATTATCTGTTGTGTTTTGACAGCTACTGGAACCTTATCACAGGCATAGGCAAGCTCGGCTATTCTAAACTTTTTCTAGAATGGACAAATCCTTCACTCCCAAATTGCATGGACCACTACCACAACAGATCATGGAGGCATTTTGTTTATTAATTATGGCACCGCTGCTTCTGTAGCAGTATATTCCAGAGGTCAAGCCCGTATTCTTTGTGGGGAACAGTATTATCATTGCCTTTATTCCAGTCCTACCCGGTGTTCAATTTAATTGGATCTCCTCATTTATTTTTAACACATGGTGTAAAAGCAGCTTGGGCATAGTAAATCATGATCAAAGATTTTTGTTTAAAGCAAATCGCTTAACTTTGTGCTATTAATATTAATCATTCAGCCCC
Organism: Zootoca vivipara; assembly: GCF_965207765.1. Lineage (NCBI taxonomy): Eukaryota > Metazoa > Chordata > Lepidosauria > Squamata > Lacertidae > Zootoca > Zootoca vivipara. The sequence goes on along the minus strand of NC_142587.1, from coordinate 29,151,477 downwards.
AAAGCACTTTCAAATAATGTCTGTTGTGGGCAAGAAAGAAAGAAAGAAAAGAAAACTGGCTGCTTAGGGAGTGTTGCTTATAAGTGACCTGGCCCTTGCACTTGACTCAAAGTATCTCCATCACAATTAAGTTTCATGAAAACAAAAGAGAACAGCAGTAAGTCTGCAAAAGTTTCTGGCTCAGAAATATTTACTAGCCTATCTGTTCTCCCCCCCCCCACTGGTACCTAAAAGAAAAATGAACCAACTCCAGCAAAGCACTTCTTCCACGTCATCTTCACTTGTCACAGGAGACGGATAGCAAGCATGTCTTCTTTTCTCATGGAATTTCAGAGTTCTTCATTCATACAGCTCGGTACTTTGTAAATATCAACACATGCACTTAAGTTCTAGAAGTTTACAAGGTTCCCCCCCCACCAGCTTTGCATGTTGCCTAATGAGGTGAGGGGGAACACGAATGATCATGCCACCATGATATGTCGTGGTAGTGGGTCCATGCAATTTGGGAGCGAAGGATTTGTCAAAAAAGTTTGATATTACCTGGAAGTTAAAAACCTCAAGGCTCTACTGCCTTCAAGGGTTTCCCAAACATGGGTCTCCAGCTGTTTTTAGACTACAATTCCCATCATCCCTGACCACCGGTCCTGCTAGCTAGGGATGATGGGAGTTGTAGTCCAACAACAGCTGGAGACCCAAGTTTGGGAAACCCTGCTCTACTGCATCAAGCTTCTATTCTGCCAACCAACAATCAGGTGGTGGCCTTGCCAGAAGTGGTTTTTTACCACCACCTATCCTGATAACACCAGCTGCAGCCTCTCATTGGAGGTAAATGGTCTATCTACAGTATGGTAATAGGTCAGATTGATTGCATGCTTCCTGTTCTTTGTGCCACTTGGGAACTTAGACAGTGAGAAGAAAGAGTATCCAGTGGTGTCCTAGCATGCAATGGGAAGTAAATGAGTAAGACTTAAGGCACTGCAAATAATTGCAGCAAACAGTCAACATAAACCATTTCCTGTCCCTCCCCTCCAATAATTTGGTCATGCTTGAAGACACTATCTGTACCAAATAGATTTATATATCTGCTCATCTACATAACAGTACAAGCTAAAGAGAAAAATATGCATCCAGAATTCATACTGCTACTGTGCTTTAAGTTTGTCACATCCAATTTTTAGCCTCCTCTGGAGGCAGTTACATGCAGTAAGTAAAAGTGGTAAACAAGTGTTCCCGATTACTCCTTGTGTCACATTTCTTCTTAGCCACCCCTTTCCTAAAGCTGAACATTTGTTTTTTAGTCCTCTCTTACACAGTTGAGTCATTCCATATTCCTGGCAAAAGTGCATTGCTTTGTTTCTTGTATATCCTTTGAATATCTCTCCATAGTTCCATAAGTGGTTTCATTGTCATGATGTAGTGTGGTCCTTATAATATTAACTCTTGCCAGGCAAGCATGCACTATACATATTTATAGATTCTTAAAATAACTTGTATAGCGCAGCTGTTGTGTTTCACCTTTGTAAAATGTGTGCACAACGCTTTATAGCTGCACTTATTTTTGACAAAAATAAATAAATAAATTCCTTCCAGTAGCACCTTAGAGACCAACTATTTTTGTTATTGGTATGAGCTTTTGTGTGCATGCAGAGACCATTGGTTGGTCTCTAAGGTGCTACTGGAAGGAATTTTTTTAATTTTGTTTTGACTATGGCAGACCAACACGGCTACCTTATTTTTGACAAGTAAGGTCTATGTGGGTGGCATGCTGTTGAAAACATCTACAGTTGATCATGTTGCGCTGGGCTGGAGGGAAAGAATCCACAAGGTCTATAGTATGGTTTTGTCAAATAGTTGCAGTAGAATGTAGTTGCAAAATTAAAGGGGAAGAAGACCCTACAGTCTTCTGGGTTTTTTTCTTTTTAAATGCAGGGATTGGCGCATCTCCATGCCCACCATGTGATTCATCGGGATATCAAAGGGCAGAATGTATTGCTAACAGAAAATGCAGAGGTGAAACTGGGTAAGTTAATTAGCCTGTTCTACTCGCTTTCTTTCCTCTCTCTGCTTAGTTTCTGTATCTCTTAATCTGACTTCAGAGCATTTTTGCTTGTTGAGTGGGGTGTTCCTGGTAACAAGTAAATAAGAGGGTTGCCTTGGTTCTCCAATGAGTAACCATGCTGTCAAAAAAGAGCTGCTGGCATTGCATGCATTTTAGGAAATTGTATTTTTTGAAATAGAGATTGATTTCTGTGTCAGAAAGTCTTCTGCCCTTGTTTGCACTTAATGCTAAGCCAAGTCAAGTCATGGCTTAGCATGAAAAAGCATGTACACAGCTTCCTAGAGAGGATATTGGAGCCATTTTGCTCCTCCCTTGCTATTGTGCTCTGCGGCGTTGTGGTTTGGCTTCCCACGTTGTCCAAACCCACATTTGTGGTTCAGCTCTCCCTGACGAACAATGATCTGTAAACATAGAACAAACGTTGGTTACGGCTCATGGTATGTCTGGAGAGAGACCTGGTTCAGGTGGCACACTAAGCTAAATGATGGATTAGCTCAGGGCAGCATGAGCATGGCCAGTGAGAATCAAAGCGACTGCAATCTCCCCTCAATCTCCCCTCCCACAGTTTGCTTGTTTGTGCTAAGTCATGGTTTGATTTAGTATGTGCAAACTCTGATAAATGTGGCACGTGGGCCTTGATTATTCCACCCTTCTTCCTTCAAAAAGGGAACCACTTACTTGGCTTTGTGCATGTAGCTTCTGTGGACAATGTTCTTGCAGCCCTTTGTCTGATATGGATGCTGTCTTGCTAGTAAACCCATGAGACGTGTTGAAGATTACTTTCTATTAATGAGTCGAATACCTTCTAGCATCGATCCATATAAATGTCCATTTTAACTCATTTTCCGAATTGTAGAAGCCTTGGTATATATCTGCAGCATATTGCCAGAACACCTACACTATTTATTTTACAGTGATCCTGGAGATCTCGCTTCAGTGTGTTTTGATTCTTCTTTTTTTCTGTTCTTGATGTAGTGGACTTTGGTGTTAGTGCTCAGCTGGACAGGACAGTCGGTAGAAGAAATACCTTTATTGGCACGCCTTACTGGATGGCCCCAGAAGTTATTGCCTGTGATGAAAACCCAGATGCTACATATGACTACAGAGTAAGAGAAATATTAACATAGTTGTTAGGGTGTATTGAGTGTTCTACAAATCCTGTATTTATCATGAGTGTTGTGCCTGGAAGACATGACCCCCCCCTTTGCTTTTCTAAGGAATTTCTCTTACAGTTGATTAAGTGCAGTGGAAAGCAGGCGCAGACAGTATAACCTAATAAATTAATGCATGTAGTATAGAGCTTAACAGTGCATTCCCTACATGGGAAACTCCAATATAGGAAGGAGCATGAAACCCACAGGTGACAATCTTAATACATATTTCCATTTTTGTGTGTGACTTTGTGCAGCTTGTATGTGTGCACACAGTGAAAATACATGGGCAGTCAAAGTTGTGTGTCTGCACATAAGTTTCATACTCCCTTCTCCCCCCTCTCACACTCTTCATAGAGGGCTTTCAGTGTTGGAAATGTGAAGGTGCCCCTAAATTCTCCTTTCTTCCACTCTTTCTTTCTGTGCAGCTCACATGAAATTGGGCCAAGGGTCACCCCTGGTTGATAGGATTCTCCCATCCCACCTCCATGTCTTCTTCTGTGAAAGGAGAACTGAAGTTCAACTTCAAAAGAAACCAAAGTTTGTTCTGTTGTCATTTAAGACCCTGGTTTCTTTGGACATAACATGGAGCTTTGATTTGTTCTAAGAGGAAGCTTTCATTCTTCCCTAGCATGAGGAGGTGGGGGGGGGAGCAAGCATTCACCCATGGCATGGTTTAGATGTTCATTTGAAACTGGTATTCGATACGAGATGATTGTCCTTATTTGACTTTTTCTGTCTGAGCATCAATAGATGCAACAAACGTCAGCCTTTAAGGGCTATCAAGGTTAAATGGTCTTGTTTCATAATTTGTTTCCTTCTCCTTCTCCTTTAAAGCTAGGTTCCTTTTAAAGCAGCCTTATGGAAATCTCTAAGCTCCTCTTAGGCAACCACAGGAGAAAAGAGAATAAAATATTTAATTCTCATTGCTAGAAACAGTGCATTAATCTAAATAAAGCTTGGGAACTTGAAATCCTTAATTGCCTTTGAGAATAAGATCTTACATAAGATGAGAAACTTTTTTTATTAGGTATTGCATAGTGCTCTGAAACACAGTCGATTGTGAGAATATGTGAGAGAAGGGAAGGGCAGCAGAAGTGGACAGGGAACATTATTATTATTATTATTATTATTATTATTATTATTATTATTATTATCATTATCATCACCATCATCATAAAAATTTCTATACCACTCTTCATCAAAAGGTCATGGAGCTCTTTACAATATTAAAAACACAAAGAATACCTACCCTAATAACGAACAAAAACAATACCGCTGCCATAGATTGTTAAATTAGCTAAAGGCGTGGTTATAGATAAATGTTTCTAGCTGGCACCCTTGGGAGAGCATTCAACAAATGGGGAGCCATGGCAGGAAAGGTCTGTTCTCGTGCTGCCAACCTTTGGACCTCTCACAGAGGAGGCACACGAAGGAGGGCCTCAGGAAATGATCCCTGGTATCTCGCCATGTGCCGAAGATTAATTGTGGCACTGATATGTTACGAATTTGCAGCAGTTGTGATAGTGGTGAATAAGGCTGACTTTTTAGCCTCAAATTGCCATCTAGTGGGTCTCTTCTGGAAAATCGAAGTGTTCCTCCACCTATAAATTGTTATGTCCTGTCTGTTATTGCTGACAGAGACATTTCTATCTCTGGGCAGCACCAGAATGTTAGGATTGTCTTTTAATCTACCAAACACCCTGGGAAAAATTCATTTTATGTATCTCATCCTACAAGAGCATTACGGGAATACTTGGGAACTGGAGCGTAGGACAACTAGCCCATGGAAAAACAGCAGTAGCATCTGAAGTCTTATTGCCTCCTATAATCAGAAATTCATCCCTATGTTTATTTTGGAATAGAATAAGCAACATGGCTATGACCTATTTGGAGTAAATTTTTTTAGCCTTCCTCTTCAAGTGTGTATTTTAGGAGTCTTCCTTGGGCTTAGTTTAGCGCCATATTTGCTTTCTGTTGGTGTCAGCACCCCTCAATTTTGTTTGGTTTCTATGTAATTACATCCACCAAATAGCAAAAAGCTTTTGATTTGTAAAAATTCCAGAAATGTTACTTCATGGAGGGAAGACATTGGGGGGGGGGGTCGGAGGGGGGGAGTGTAAAGGAGGGGGGGAGAAACCCACTTGTGATATTTATTTAAATCCAACATAGTCTTACTTAGAGTTTGACTTACACAGGAGATTGGCTGTGTAGATGCTAAATAATAAGTTCTCCATAAGTCAGTTTTAATATTCTTATTTGGGTATTGTTTTCCCCACCCATAATAAAGTAAAAGGAAAGTCTAGGTTTATGCAATTCGATATGCAGTGCATCAGAGACTGGAAAGAAAAATGGATAAAAGTGTTTGCTAACATGGTGTCTTTTTGCAGAGTGACCTTTGGTCATGTGGCATTACAGCTATCGAGATGGCAGAAGGTGCTCCCCGTAAGTGATATGTATCCATTTTCTATTGGCCTGATGGTTTTTTGTTTTTTTTAAAGTTTGAAACCTATATTTTAACTTGCTCTTTGTAACCTAAGCTTACACTTGAGATTTTTGAAAGCACAATGGTCGATTTCTGTTCTCTTGGATTCCCACCCCACCTCCTCTAGCAGCATAAAAATAAAACACCATAAATAGCAGCGCCTTTTGCCAGATAGCCCTGTGCCAAATCATTACTTTGTGGTTGTGCTAGGGCTATAGAAACAAAACAATGGGAGAAACCTTGTAATAGAGATTTATTGAATCCATATAAACTTTCTGATGTGAGACATCAGATCTTTGAACAGATATGCTGCAACAGTATCAATGCTTTGTGTTTGTGTAACTGTAAAGAACAATATTTAATGGGTAGCCTTGCCAAGGAAACTTAGTCTCAAGTCTTTCTCTCTCTCTCTCTCTCTCTCTCGCCAACCCCCCAAATTGCAATTTTCATAAAATGTCTCAGTGCAGAGAATGAAATGCTTTTTTTCTTATTCATTTCTAGCTCTCTGCGACATGCATCCAATGCGAGCCCTGTTTCTTATTCCTAGAAATCCTCCTCCACGGCTAAAATCTAAGAAATGGTATGTGGCTGCTATAGTGGGAAGTTGTATATTGGTTGAAATACAGCATTTTTCCTTTCACAAGACAGAAAAGCCATGTTTGGACATAATGCAGAACCCCTGTTCAGAGTTACATTGAATGTGCCTTGCCTCGTTTCAGGCTTGTGTGATCTGCTTTCTTCTTTTCTTCCTGTGCTCAGGAGTGTTTCAGAAGCTTTCACTTTCCTTTAAATGTTGCTTGTCATTATTTTCAAACTTAGGATCATGATTTAACATAACTACGGCGAGTTTCACAATAAGAAAAATGGGAACTGTGAATTATAAAGCTGGGTTGCTAAAACTAACCATAGGTGGTGTTAAACATGGTCCTTGGTTGGGATGAAATGAATCATAGAATCATAGAGTTGGAAGAGACCACAAGGGCCATCCAGTCCAACCCCCTGCCAAGCAGGAAACACCATCAAAGCATTCTTGACATTTGGCTGTCAATCCTCTGCTTAAAGACCTCCAAAGAAGGAGACTCTACCACACTTCTTGGCAGCAAATTCCACTGTCGAACAGCTCTTACTGTCAGGAAGTTCTTCCTAATGTTTAGGTGGAATCTTCTTTCTTGTATGAAATTTAAGGAAATGACCAGGAAAAGCTTTTGTATTCAAGTCCAACAAGTTGCTAGGGTTGTTTATGTAGTGCTGAACTGAGGTTTACTGTCCAAAAGTCGCCATTGTGTTATTTCTAAAGACCTGAAACATAATTCACAGGTGTCTGAAAATTCTTAACTACTGAGTGAGAGCCCGAGCTGAGATCATTATATAGTTTTAATGGTTCTTAACAAGGACAAAAAAATAGGCATGGTTGACACCAGCTTCTTGTTAAGTTGACAAATTCTGCAGCCACTGAAGCTGAAAATGACACAACATAGAATAAGGGAGTGGGCAAATGCAACCCAACTCCTAGTTTCCATGTTGAAGGTATTTGTTAAAATTCATGAAGTCTTTCACTGTAATAATTGCAAACAGTGAATAGTATGGTTATCCATTTCACCAGATGACAGAAATTCATTAACTCTATCAGATTGTATTTTTAAGCCAAACCACTTTTATATTTAACTTTGACAGCCACTGAGAACCCCAAGGTGACTCTAGTTATGTTCAGGAATGCAGAGTTCTTGTGCTAATGTTTTAGAACTCTTTTTTATAAATTACATTTAAGGAAATTAAATGGAGTTATTCCTTTGTTGAATTTACAGAGAGAGGGGGGAATGAATGAATGAATATACACACATGAAGTTCCTGAGGATCTCTATTTTGATTGGTTGGCCAGAATGGGGACTCATGCTAATGTAAAGCTATTTCCCCAGGAAAAATAGGCTCTGTTTGAACCAGGCCCTTATTTACCATTTACTTCTAGAAAGATAACTCAAACTCCCCTAAGATCCTTAAAGTATCCAGATACAAGCAAATATAATTTGCTTTTCCTTGTGAAGTTATTGCCCTCACACTTTGTGTTGCATTTAGCCAAATTTGTTTGTCAGAGATTGGTCCTGCCACTTTTTAGGATGCAAGGGAACCTTGCTAAATATATTCTGATCTTGTCAAAATGACTTAAAATGTGTGTCGTTTTATTTTTGCTCAGGTCAAAAAAGTTCTTTAGTTTTATAGAGGGCTGTTTAGTGAAGAACTATATGCAACGACCACCTACAGAGCAGCTTTTAAAACACCCATTTATACGCGATCAGCCAAATGAAAGGCAAGTCCGAATCCAGCTTAAAGATCACATAGACAGAACCAAGAAGAAGAGAGGCGAAAAGGGTATGTGATCTTTTTGAAAAATTTTGAATCTTCTTGCAAGTGTCCGTGTGCTTGTTGTAGTAGAAATGTTTGTTCTAGAGTGGTATATAAAATAAATCGCAGGTGTACTGGATTACAAACTAAGGACCAAACTAGATGCTCACTTAATACGTAGCATGCAGGTATATATTTTGATTTCCCTTGAATAATTACAGGTTACAGGTGGGTCGACTCTTACTGGGTGTGGGGAGGGGAGGCTTATTTCTCCAGTGCCTCATCATGATCCCAAGCAGTCCCAACTTTCTGCATGGCTAGAATCCATTGGCAAACATGGGGAATTTCCCCTCTAAGGCTCCTAGCCATAGCTCATGGGGAGGGAAAATCTACCTTCCAATCATGGTGGGACAATGAAGAGATCAGACCCCCCCTCATGGTCCCTTCCCAGTAAGAGACCCACCCTCCCTGCCTCTAATTTAAGGAAGAACAAGATGCATGCTAGCCATTAAATGAACACAATCAAACCTTGGTTGTTGAACGTAATCTGTTCCGGAAGCTCGTTCGGCGTCGAACGTAATCTGTTCCGGAAGCCCGTTCGGCTTCCAAAATGTTCGACAACCGAGGCATAGTTTCTGATTGGTTGCAAGAGCTTCTTGCACTCGAGCGGAAGCCGCGCCAGACGTTCGGGTTCCGAAAAACGTTCGAAAACCGGAGCATTTATGTCTGGGTTTTTGGCATTCGGGAGCCAAAATGTATGATAACACAGGCATTCGGGAGCCCAGATTTAACTGTATCATTATTATTTTTTGCCCTGTGACAGGACCATAGAAGTGAAGGAGTAGAATGAAAGAGAAGAGGGAAATCAGTTCCATTAGTTTATTAGTTCTGCAACTGCATAGAAAGAGGGAACAACACTTTTAAAAGTGAGGAAAGGAATTGAATACTCATGGGGTGGTAGAATGGGGGCAGCTTCAGAAAGTGCTGAGGCTGACATATTAGAAAACGTAGACATTTTTAAAAGCATGCAACTAGTTCTGCATGCCCACTAGGTTCTGGGCGAGCTTCCTGAAAAGCAGTGTCATCACCTCGCACTGTGAGCTACATGACAAACTGAAGTGGAAATAATTGCAAAAGGTGTTTACGAAATGGCATGGCAATCTGCCAGTTAGATGTCAAAAAAGTGCCAAAAATTCCATCTGAAATAGCGCTTTGAAATCCAGCCCCAATATTTATCTTTGACCTCTTCCAAAGTGGTCATTTTGAGAAAGGATTGAGAGTCCTGGGTAGAGAGAGAGTTGTAGTGCTGGTATATTGTGTATCTAAAATTTCCACATTGAATTCCTGGGTTTAATTTTATGTTCCTTGTCTGATGGAGTAGCTTTGGACAGTCCGCAGCAACAATATTTTTGCTTTGGCAACGAAAGCACTCTTAAGAATGATTCTCTAGTGCAGGCACCCCCAAACTTCGGCCCTCCAGATGTTTTGGACTACAATTCCTATCTTCCCCGACCACTGGTCCTGTTAGCTAGGGATCATGGGAGTTGTAGGCCAAAACATCTGGAGGTCCGCAGTTTGGGGATACCTGCTCTAGTGTGAATAATTTCCCTGTGTTTCTAAAACGGCCTCCCTAAAATAGGGTGTCGCGTGTCCTTTTTGTATCATTACTATAGTTGTTTTTTTAAAAAACAACTCATGTTGATGAAATTGCCTATTATTATATTTATCTTGGAGCTTTCCCAAAGCTTTGGCTGATAAAACAGCTTTTGCATAGAACTCCTATGTTCTGTTTGGAATGTGGGGTTTAAACATTCCAGGATAATTGTTTTCACGGCTGTTTTCTCCTGCCACATTCTCCCCACCCCACTCCTCTCCTACCAGATGAAACTGAATATGAATATAGTGGAAGTGAAGAAGAGGAAGAGGAAGTGCCTGAACAAGAAGGAGAGCCAAGGTAGTGTATCTCTAACATCACCATCATCCAAAGAGAAATGTTAGGGGTCAGTTAAAAATTCTGTGAACATCTGGTTTGCAAGATCACCAAACTCAAGAAAACAAGAGCAGGCTCGTTGGATCCCAGACCAAAGGCCCATCTGGCTCAGCATCCTCTTCTCACAGTAGCCGGACAGGTACCACCAAGCAGGTCCTGGAGTATAACAGCACCCTCCCCACTTGTAATTCCCAGCAGCAGGTATAAAGGGTCAAGTTGCCTCTGACAGTGGAGGTACAACATAGGCACCGTGGCTCTTGGCTTTGATAGCCCCATCCTCCATGACATTAAGGTCTTACTCTTAAAAGGCAGGGGTAGAATCCTTAATATTAATGATTGGTTTAAAACAAGGAGTTTCTCTGTTTGTGTGTTTGGGGGGGGGAATCTATTTTATCATTTGTCCTGAACCCCTGTTTCGATTCCCATCCAGCTTAGAGTTGAGTGTGTGGCAGCTTGGAACATTTTGTTTGAGCACAGAAAGCTGACCAAGGTTCAAATCCCAGCTTAGGTGTGAAGCTCATTCGCTTTGTCTTGGCCTAATCCTCTCCGCAAGAGTGTAGATGGAATAACGTTTAAATGATTGCAACAACGGCACATGAGTGTTCCAGTGTCACATGACCAGAAGCAAAGCAATGACCTCATTTCCCATCATGCAGGGGAAATGTAAAATATTGTTTGTTTGCTCAATATTAAAGATCTCGAAATACCAAACATACCAAATGGTAGCCTAGGCAAATACGTTGTCTTGGGATATGATAAGCACCTCAAAGCATCAAGAGGCTGGAGACATTGCAATGAATAACTTCGAGATTACTAAGAACCAGTTGTGTATGTGTGTGATCACTTTCCCTAAAAAACAAGAAAGCAAAACACCCAGATTTTTGTTAATACTTCTGGAGAAAATTGACTACATTCTGATTTCTGCTGATTTGACACTCTTCCCAACCCCACGCCCCTCCTGCAGTGTTACTGTACAGTTTTAGTGCTCCCCAGGGGAAATCAAAGAAAGATGTTAAATGAAGAAAGTTCCCAGCAGCATGGTCAAGTTATTTACTTACTGGCTTTTGTTTGGGTTTTAATAACTCCCCCCCCCTCTCCTTCTTACAGTTCTATTGTTAATGTGCCTGGAGAATCTACCCTCAGACGTGATTTCCTGAGATTGCAGCAGGAAAACAAGGAACGTTCTGAAGCTCTTCGGAGACAACAGCTGCTACAGGAACAGCAGCTCCGAGAGCAAGAGGAATACAAGCGACAGCTGCTGGCAGAGAGACAAAAGCGCATTGAACAGCAGAAAGAGCAGAGGAGGAGACTAGAAGAGGTAGAAACGGGCCAGAACGGAAAAGTCTACTCTTTTCACCTTTTGTTAAAAGGGCCAAAGGATACAGATTCTCGCCTAAGATCGTGAAAATGCTGGAGCCCCTGAATAAACACCTCCTGCTGTAGCATTTCTCATGGTAGAGTACTTGGATGGAGGCAATAGGTCAAATGATCAGGAACAGCCAAGCCAAAGGGGGTGTTTTATTTGCCAGTTTTGAAGCTTCCTTTCTGTACTGCAGTATCTGAATTGGGTGCTAAAGTTTGATGGCTATCGGGCCGTTTCTTGAATAGGATATGATGACGTGATACAAAACCCACAAAATGTAATTGTAGCCTAAACATGCTGAAAGTAACCAATATATGCCTGCTGGATTATTCACCATGAGGCGTGCCATCTGCATGGGGCTGAGGCCTCTATAGCCCCCCCCCCCAAAATGTCCACTGGGATGGGGCTCAGCCCCCCAATCTTGAGGGGACAGAGGAAGCCTGGCAGGATGTTGCCCTGGGCTGCGCAGCATTGGGAGACGCCATGCGGACTAGTGCATCCTGGCACATGGATGTCACATCAAGAGGAGGCCTGGTCGGCCTTTCCTGATGCAACAGTCGTCACATGCAGACAGCCCCAGCCCTCCCAATGCCGGGTGCAACTTGGTGCCTGTGTTCATCATTTAAGCCTAATTGGGGTGTGTTCCTTCAACACAGTAGCCGTGAGCAAGGACACATCAAGTGGCTTGCTCCCCTCCTCTTTCACAAAAAGGGCATGACTACGTACCAACTAAGTCATCATGTGTGGGGGAAGGCTTTTATTTGACCTGGAGCTCTGCACAATCAGAGTTGTTGATTCCAGTAGGCCTTTTCACATAGACCCTCTTCAGATGGGTCATTCTGTTCACACAGAAGCTAGGGGCAGGATGCTCTGCATTGACAATCGCAAGATTGTTAGTGCTCAAATTGGGCTCTAGAATAACATGGTGTTGCCTTTCTATTAAGACCTACTTTCACCTGACCCCAGTCTTGGAAAAACAATGATCGTTCACTTAGTTTTGATGTTTACAAGGCACTCAACAGCTTCCTTAAATTGTTTGCCTTTCCCCTGCTTTGTGAGACAGTTTTGTTGTTTTTAGAAGTTCTTGTATAATCATTCTTGTCTTAGTTTCACACAAACAACAAGACTAGGCCAACTGAAATAATTATAAATAATTTGTTGTTGTTGTTTAGTCGTTTAGTCGTGTCCGACTCTTTGTGACCCCATGGACCATAGCACGCCAGGCACTCCTGTCTTCCACTGCCTCCCGCAAGTACACAGAGTGCTTTTTTGACGCTGGCATTCAGTTATTATGAAGCTGTCACAGACTAAACACTCCAGATAGAACTTTCATATTGCCGGATGCCATGACAATTGTTCAGAGACAGCGGATGTACTAGCCTAAAACTGGCAGAGGTTTCTAGAAGTTTGATTGTACTTTGGTCCGACTTAGATGCCATGGTTTCACTATGACAAACAATGATTTATTGGCCATGGAACAAGCAACCCCTCTTCGCCCTTCTCCTCCCCCTGCTTGAGCACCTGGTTTTGATGAAGATGCTGTGGTTTCTTAAACTACAGTTTCCAGTGACATTCCAACCAACTGGGAAACTGTGGTTTCAGGGCTCTCTCCCAAGTGTTTCGTATGAAGGCATACTATACATTTTTGCTTAAAGGAAATGCATATACAGAGCTATACCTTTTAGCTAGGGTTGTAAATGAGCCAGGATTGCAGTGACTCAGACGGAATTATATTCTTCTGGCTAGTGGCCAGAGCAGGAAACATAAACTTGGGGACTGGGGAAGCTTCTGTTCAATGTGTTATTTATTCCCATATTTTCTGTAGGATTTTCACTTTGTGAAAAGGTGGTGTGCTACAGAAGGGGTACTCTGTTCAGAAACATTTACCACCTTAGATGATTTTGTGTTCTGCACAGAGCAGAGGCAGTTGGTACATGTTTAGAAATATTTGGTGTATGTCATGGTTTTAAGAAATACGGCAATTTACCATGAAGTATTAATAAGACATGTTATTGAATTCTGTTGAATCTGAATTGTCGTGTTCCCTATTACTGGGTTAACTGACAAAAATTTGACTGGAAAAATCTTCCATTTTTTAAAATAACAGAACAACTAATGCTCAAGCTATTTAGAATATTTTTGGCCAGATAACCAATAGTGATTCTTAGAAGAATGTTGACCAAACGAACTATTTAAGAAGAAGAGGAAGCAAATCAGAAACTGAAAAAATATATGAGTCAAGTCGCCCGAGGACTGTGTCCTCAATTCACCTTATGTGTTGAAAATGCAATAAAGTAAATCAAGGGAAGTTGCATGATTCCCCCCCCCCCCAATACTTGAAGTCCTTTTTTGTATGTTCTTTAGTGGACTGAATATTGATAGTAAAGAAGCCATGGATTGCTTTGTTTTGGGTAGTGGGTTTAAGGCTATCTATATGTCATTTCCCCATATGTTTTGTGACAGGGATTACGGGAATGTTTTATACATTAAGTAGTTTCTGGGGACGTAATGCCAGCACTTTTAAAATATGGGATTGCTTTCCAAATACTGGCACACACCCAGATGGATTTGACAGAGGTTTTTTGCAGAGTTGCGTTGGAAATGCATTCTTTCTCAGAATTTAAATAAGAGTTTGAAAGCCAACGTGGTGTATTAACGAGTGTGCGGCCTGAATGCAAGAAACCCCGGCTATGCACTGAGATAGAATCCAACAAAGATCCTAGTGAACTTCTGCAATACATGTCTAACAACCCATTCCTTAAGACAATACATTCTTGTGTTCTCTAGAACTATTCAGGCTGGATATTAGGCAAAGCAGCAACATAAGCTGGGCCTGTAGGAAAAGCCCCAAAGTCCTGCAGTTCATAATAGTATTGAGATGGGCTGCAGGGGCCTTTTTTGTAGGCTGTGTGTGAACTGCTGAGCTGCAAGTTCAACCTGGCCTACCACCACCAGCAAAATGAGTGGCAGCTGCACTGGACAATGCACCCTCCTCACTCATTTGGGTATTGCCATTGATAGGTGAATGGGGTACTCCTGAAACAGGAAGGAGTGCTCCATTGTTTCCCAAGCCGTCCCAGGAAACCTTGGAGCAGGTGTCACCACCTGATCAACTTTTTAATCACACACAGCATTTTTGCACTAGTGGCAGTAATATTACAGTGGAACCTCGGTTTATGAACACCCCGTTTTACGAAATTTCGGTTTACGAATGCCGCGGAGCCATCTGGAACGGATTAATTCACTTTCCATTACTTTCAATGGGAAAGTCTGCTTCAGTTTATGAACGCTTCAGTTTATGAACAGACTTCCGGAACCAATTACACCCATGCTTCAGGTTAAGTACGCTTCAGTTTGAGTACTCCACGGACCCATCTGGAACGGATTAATCCACTTTCCATTACTTTCAATGGGAAAGTTCGCTTCAGTTTATGAATGCTTCAGTTTATGAACAGACTTCCGGAACCAATTGTGTTCATAAACCGAGGTACCACTGTACTTATTATTATAATATTTATTCTACACCTTTCCTACAAGGAGACAAGAGGGTATAAATAGTTTGCCCCTTTCTCATTTTATCCTCACAGCAACAGTGTTCAGTAGGTAAGGGTAAGAGACTGTTACTGGCCCAGCAAGCATCAGTTAGGGATTTTATATGGAAGGCAAACTCAAGTTGAAAAGTAACATTTAAACTTGATTGATGCATCACTCTGTTTCTAGTATCTGCCACTTTTGCATGTATTGCTTCATAGATTTCTTTCATGCTGTATATAAATTAATGTGCATTTAGAAAAACATCCACGCAGAAATTCAAATTTAAATATGTACTTTATATAAATAGCATTTTTGAAAAAAAAATATCTTAAAATATACATTTTTATAGTGTGTTCTCTCCAGATATATGCTGCATTTTAATATTGTATTTGGCCAATAACCGCATTCCAAAATTTGGGAATTGGAAATCCAAAGGATGTTCTGGTCAGCAAAAAAACCCTCATGTATCCTTAGACAGAAAATAAAAAGCTGAACTTGGTTGATCTTAAGAGTTGGGCGAGGTGAGACATTTGTATACATCATAACATATACCTATTTTAAATGCAGCAACAAAGAAGAGAACGGGAAGCTCGGAGGCAGCAAGAGCGGGAGCAAAGAAGGAGGGAGCAGGAGGAGAAGAAACGAATGGAGGAAATGGAAAAGAGGCGCAAGGAAGAAGAGGAGAGAAGGAGAGCAGAGGAGGAAAAGAGGAGAGTAGAAAGAGAGCAGGTAAGTCAGGAACAATGCGAATTAAGTATGATTTCCCTCCCCACCAGAACAAAATATTGAAGAAAACCAGCAAGAAGTCTCCTATGCCTTGCGTGGTCAAAGAAGCATCCATATTGCATGTAAAAAGAATATTTGTTGCATATGTCACACCCAATGGCTTCAAAATACAATTTTATTTAGGGGTGGGACACACACCCAAAGAAGGCTGGAGAAGCTGAGCTTTATATTGAATTCTATTTGGCTCTTCACTCCCTTTCTTAGTCACTCGCTATAGCACATATGGAAATTTATTACACAGTTATGGCATTTAAATTGTTTGACATGGTGGGTGAATTTCCATTACATTCATTAAACTGAGGCAAGATGGGCCTTAAAGTTTTGTGCCATTATGATTTTTCAAATGCCAATTCAAACACTGCATATATATATATATTGCAGGCTTGTACACTAAAATGCCTTAATAGGGGCCTGTTTTCCAAATTGTATCAGCCTTGCCTGCTTAAAATAAATTATAATTTGATACATGATGTAAAAAAATCAAATCAAATGCTTTCATATAGTATCAATGTCAGTACTAGGAAAACAATATTCCATGTAAGTGGTTACATAATTGGGCTTGAAATAACTTAACACTTTGTATTCAGAAAAAAAGAGAGCGCTTGCCACTATGGGTAATTGTACTCGGATTGCAACAATTTCCCCTCCCAAGATGCTGTGACATTTATTTTGAGAATATGTGCAGAAATGTTACCTACTACTAGATGCCCATGTGTGCTAGGTTGTCCTATGAAATGGCAGTAAATTGCCCCAAATCAGGAAATTCTGTATGCAGAAGGCCTCTGTAGCCCTGCAAACATGTGGAGGCTACACACCTCGTCTCTAGCAGTTGGGGACAGGGATGTTCGGGGTGGGACTAGGTGGGCAGCTCGGCCCCTTCCACATGTTCTGAGAAGGGGGCTCCTGCGTGCAGCAAACATCCACCTTGCACTGCACATCTGGGCCCCATTGAATGGGACGGTGGTGATGCACAAATCCATTTGAGATTACTAGTTGCATGCGACTAGAATTGGACCGGGGCTAAGGGGGGGAAAACCCGACCTAACAATACAATGGCAACTCAGAGAGATGTTATTCAAACTCTATCCCTATGGCTGATTATAAGAAATTACACTTCTGTCTTCACTTCACCTGAACTCTGGATTTGCAAGAGGTGCATATAACAAATCTGTATACATCATTTCTTTTCCTTCATGAGATTTCAAGTAGCTCCCATTTTGCCACAGCACTGAGTCATTAATTGCTTTTGCATACACTGTCTCTCTGTGTTTGAGTGCATGTGTTTTATGTTACCTACATTTATTAATTTGCATGGTAGGATGTTCTTCTTAGCATTGGATATGGTGCTGCATATTTAGGCTTGGTTTAGTGGGCCAGACAAAGCAGTGTTTGACTTCTGAAGTGTAAGGCTTAGATTTCCAGATGAAAAAGGCTTTTTTGGTCTTCTACCTGTTCTCTAGTGGATGTTCGTTTGTTTGTGTTCTGTCATAACCACCACATACTTGGGCAAGACTGGCATTGCTTTGATGACAGAGGCTAGGATAATTTACAGTCGAGGTTAGAGTTGTGTTTGGCAGAGTAGTTACCTGTGGGAAGCTTGCAAAAGGGATGCCTTAACGAAGCCTGGCTCTAGCTGTTGCTAACGGTTCATCACACAGTGCCTAAAACTAATTATTTTAATAAAAGTTGCATGTGGTTTTGCGTTGGCTGTGTTGGTAAGACTTGTTGTGTTTTTAACTCTCGGTTTGTTTCAAAAATACATTTTTTTGCTTATTTTTTCCCTTAATAAACATTTTTTTTCAAAATTCATCAGACAACCTAGGAACTCTTCCCACCTGACTTTCTCAAAAACCATCTTAGTCTTTTAGTGGAGTACTTTTCAGCCATTACTTTAGGTCAGTGTTTCCCAAACTTGGGCCTCCAGCTGTTTTTGGACTACAACTCCCATCATTCCTAGGTAACAGGATGTGGTCAAGGATGATGGGAGATGTAGTCCAAAAACAGCTGGAGGCCTAAGTTTGGGAAACACTGCTTTAGGTGATAGGGTTTTCTTAACTTGTTCACTGAGGATTCACAAGAAGCGATTCACCAGAAGTGAATTGTCGCCTGAAGGTTGCCTGGGGTGGTTTTGCTACTCAGGTGGTTTCGATGCATTCCTGTTGTGAACAATTTTATTGCTGGGTAATTTCTGTGTGACAGGAGTATATCAGGCGACAGCTAGAAGAGGAGCAGCGGCACTTGGAAATTCTTCAGCAGCAGCTGCTCCAGGAGCAGGCCATGTTACTGGTAACGCACCTGTATCTGTTTTTGTTCAGTAGCAATAGGTTTTTTTTCCCTTTGGCTGGTGTCCCAGGCTTCTCCCAGTTGGACACAACTGAGCTTTACTGTATGCATAATAGAACTTGGAACAAAAGCCATTTATGTCATAGCGCATTGGGTTGGCAGGCACATGTGAAAATTACTGTATCACAGTGCAATAAGAGTAGATTTATGTTTTTAAAGTTGGGGATATACTGGCTTGGTAGTCAAGTTTTTTTGTTTTTTGTTTTTTGTTTTTGGAACAGCCCTCCTTAGAATAACGAGAGTGCAGACCATAATATTTATTCTTCTTATTATTAAACACTGAATATAAAGGTCAGGTTGTTGTCGCCTTTCCTCTTCCCTTCCCCTACCTCGCCTCCAAAAATACACTGTCCTTCAAGATTACACTTGATTGCTCATCTTTTAAAAAATAATTTAATTAATTAAAGCGCCACTGTTCCTGTAGGTTTCCAGTCTTGCTCAGGTTAGCATAAAACATCGCCAAGAAAAAAACCAATACCAAAACCCAATACGTGCTCCTTGGGGTCCAGTTTTAATGGTTGGTACACACGGTTGCATTGTAGCAACAGTATACCCTTGGTATTCACGTCTTGAATGCTGACCTGTTTTCTCAAAGGAGTACAGATGGCGGGAAATGGAAGAGCACCGACAAGCAGAGAGGCTGCAGCGCCAGTTGCAACAGGAGCAGGCGTATCTCTTGTCGCTTCAGCATGACCATAGGCGGCAACAGCAGCAGCAGCAGCAACAAGAAAGGAATAAACAAAATTACCTTACTCCTGAGCCTAAATCCCATTACGAGCCTTCTGAAAGACCACGGGAGGTAACTGATGTCTCAAGGCTTTGAAATTTAGCAAGCGTTCTTCAATGCTTATTCATTTAAAACAGGGACGTCCAACTCCCAATAGACTGCGATCTACTCACAGTATAAAAAAACTGGCAGTGATCTACCCATTGTCGTTGGATGGAACACAGTTGTTGAGCTTTTTTGGGAAAGCCAGAGTTGTGGAACTTTTTTTTTTTAGGAGGACAAAGTTGTTGAGCTTCCTTTTCTTTTTTGGTGTGTGTGTGTGTGTGTGTGTGTGTGTGTGTGTGTGTGTGTGTGTGAAGGAGATCACTGAGGGGCCAAAGATATACCAGGAACACCCTGTGATCTACCAGTAGATCACAATCTACCTGTTGGACATGCCTGATTCAAAACATTTATGCTCCATATATAGATGATAGATAGATAGATAGATAGTCCAATGAACTCAAGGAGGACTACATAGTTCCTCTAGTTTATTTACAATTATTATTTATTTATTATTTATTTATTATTTATTTACAATTATTTATTACAGTTATTCTGCAAAGTAACTGAATCCGCTGCCTTTGCAGAGATTCCCAGTCCTGGATGCTGAATAGCATTGGGAACCAGTGTGCTTCAGAGGTTACACCCCTGGAAAAATGGGACTATGATTCTGTGATTCTTTTAAAGTCTTTTAGGATTGGATCTATTTCTGCCCATTCTGTATGCGAGTGACCATTATATCATTTTGCAGCAATAGATTCCATATATGTGTGTAATTTCATGTACATTATATGGAGAATGCCGCTACCAACCCTCTGGAGGAACCGAGTGTGATGAATACACAGTAGGCAAGGATCAGAGGTGGGCTGATTTTTCAGTTTTTCAGCCATTCTTGAGCTTCTCATTGAGAAACTGATAAACCTTCTAAGGGACTCCTGGGATTTCATGCACACACTTTGCAAACCTTTGCAGTGGATCATTATGTAGAAACACTGTTGTTCTATTAGCACCGTTTCCCCCCATTTCTGGCCGTGTGTGTGTGTGTGTGAGAGAGAGAGAGTAGTTGTTGATATATAGATATATCGTGTTTCTCATAAAATAAGACGTACCTATAAAATAAGCCATGGCAGGATTTTCATGTGTTGAAAAAATATAAGACATACCCCAAAAACAAACAGTAGTGCTAGCCGCAGTTCTGGGGGGCACCAAGGAAGAGGAAGAGGCCTGTCGGGTTGGGGCCTGGAACCGGATGCTGCCACTGCTGCAGCCCCGCCAAAACACCCAGCAGCGTGCACTGCGTGGAGCCCTGAGCCAGCGGGACCCAGCAGCGCGCCCGCTGAAGCGCTGACAAAGCGCCCAGCAGCGCCACGCAGAGCTCCCCAAGCCAGCGGGACCCAGCAATGATCTGTACCACTTTGAATCCTCCTGCTGCTGCGGTTCAGGGTGCTCTGCGCAGTGCTGCTGGACGCTTTGTCGGTGCTTCAGCAGCAGCAGCAACAACCAGTTCCGGGCGCTGAGCCGTGGCAGGAAGAGGAGGATACTTGCCAGGTTGGCGCCGCGAGTGACCCGAGCCAGCGGGACCCTGCTGACAAAGTGCCCAGCAGCGCTGCGCGGAGTGCCCTGGGCCTCCGGGAGCCAGCAGGAGGAGGAGGAGGATGCCTGCTGGGTTGGCGCCCAGCCGCGGAGCGCCCCGAACCTCCGGGAGCTGGCAGGAGGAGGAGGAGGAGGAGGCCTGCCACGCGCCCCGAGCCAGCAGGACTCAGCAGCAGCAATGCTGGCCGCGGCAGGAGGAGTACCATACAGTACTTACCGCTAATAAAAAAAAAAATAAGACACCCCCCGAAAATAAGCCATGGCCTTATTTTCTTGAGTAAAATAAATATAAGACAGTGTCTTATTTTAGGAGAAACATGGTGTGTGTATATATAATATATATAGTCTAGTAGCACCTTAGAGACCAACTAAGTTTGTTCTTGGTATAAGCTTTGTAGCTGATGTAACTTTTGCAAAGTTTTGTCATACCTGGTATTCTTTGAAATCCCACGAAAGCCGCAGACAATCTTCCCATTCAAATGTGGCCGTGCAAGTCCAGCTCACATACTTTTTTTGGTTTTTCTTTCAGGTTGACGATAGATATAGGAAAAATAACCAGGGCTCCCCTGAAGCACAGTCTAAACAGACGAGCAAAGTGTTGGAGCCACCAGTGCCTTCAAGATCAGAGTCCTTTTCAAATGGAAATTCCGAGCCCGTTCAGCCTTCACTGCAAAAGCCAATGGAACCACAGGTAAAGGCAGAAAAGGTCTCTGGGAGAAGTATGTGGGAAGCTGATGAATGACCGAGAGGGATGGAAAGCCACAGATACAAAGGATGAACGTGAGGATGACTGTATCTTGGAAAACACGTTCATGATGTGTGAATGACTTGTAACTCCTGCGCTAAGCCAAGCTAGCTAACACTGCACTTTCACCTCCTTTTTTTCTTTTCTCTTGGTAAAACTTAAACTTACTCTGACTTCCTGCAGCTTTCCTTAAAAGTTCGGTGGATTGTAAGGAAGGAAAATGTGTTTTAGTGTATTCTGTTGAAAAACTTGCGATAAAATACAGAAACACTTGCATTCCGCCTGTTGACTTGATCTTTTGGAAGGACAGCGATGCCAGCAATTGACCCAGAATCTCGTTCCTTTTTAATGGTGGTTTCCCTTAAAATTCTTCCAATGACAGCTGAGTCATCTAGTGGCATGACTTAAGTAGCAAACTACTTATGGCAAAAAGAAAAAAAACCACTGAGTTGCACTTCTGCAATCAAGCAGACTCACTCCGTCTGTAAAAGCAGTCTTGGCCCAGACAGCCATGCAACCAGATCTCCAGGTGTAATTTCACCTTCATGACTGCTTTTGAGGGATCATTCCTTTGGCTACAAACAATATTTCACTGATATGTTCCCCTTTCATTATACTTAAGGATTAAAAACAAACAAACAGAGCAGGGTGACTGGGTTCCTAGTTGAATTCATTTCATGGGATTCTCTTTGTATATTTGTGGGTGACACCATATAGGTATAATATATTTTCAGAAGTAGCCATCTCTACCTTTTTAGCCTTGTTAAGGTACAAGCTATATACAAACAGGTTGTTGTTCACCTGTGTAACACAAGTGCAGAACCCCCTTTTATTTTGAGGTGATGAGTTAGAAGAAAGTAACTTGTTTTTTTGAAAACGTTAGCCATTTTTGTAAATATTTGGCTATTACATTTTAATAACTCTTTGAAAACCTGTACAGTGGCATAGGTTGTCAGTAGAAGCTCAAGAAGAAAACATTTCTAAATATCTCTAAAATGCAGTTTTAATATAATACATTTATGCTAGAAACGTGGGGCAAAACAAATTGGCTGCTTCAAATCACTATGTGAAATTGTGGTGGTGGTGTCAATTGGGATGGCATTTTACCCCCCTTTTAATTTCCTGTCTTCTTTGTCCTTGAACCACTTAGAATTCCTTAGTTTTTTCTAAGTTTGCAGTCTTACTCCATCTACTTGACTCCTGGGTTGGGTTCCTCATTCATTAGCTCCTCCTACACTCTGGCGATTTTGTACAATATCCCCTTATGACATTTTAATCTCGGCAACACATGATCCTTTTTTTCTGGATCTAAAAGAAGCTGGCCTGCAAACTGTTAAGAGCCTGTTGAGCTGAACATTCCATGCCGGTAGATCAGCCAAAATAATCAGGGACTTTATTGCCATAATCAGAATTTGAGACACCCACAATACTTGTTCTGAACAAACACACACATACATCCACTTTCTCACACTCTTGTTGCATTTAATTTTGCCCGTTGCTCACTGTGCTCAAGAGTTCTGTGATTACTTGTTTGTAGGGTGAGCTTGAATCTGGACTACTTCCCAGATTAATAGAAATGGGGTAAATTTGGAAGCATCGAGGAAAACATTTCCATTTCCTTTCAAAATATTTGGGGGGGGGAGAGAGGAAATTACTCTAGTGTGTTTATTTACTTTTTAAAAATGTCCTTAATGAGGTGTGCAGGCCGTGGTGGAAAAGAGTAATTTGTAAAATTATATATACCGTATATTCCGGCGTATAAGACGACTGGGCGTATAAGACGACCCACAACTTTTCCAGTTAAAATATAAAGTTTGGGATATACTCGCCGTATAAGAAATACGACCCCCAACTTTTGAGAAGATTTTCCTGGGTTAAAAAGTACAGTGGTACCTCGCAAGACGAATGCCCTGCAAGACGAATTTTTCGCAAGACGAATGTGTCTTGCGATCTGATGGTGACTCGCAAGACTAATTCGTTTTGTGAAAAATTCGTCTTGCAAATCACGGTTTCCCATAGGAATGCATTGAAATTTAATTAATGCGTTCCTATGGGCAAAAAAAGAATTTTCAATGCATTCCTATGGGAAACCGCGATTCGCAAGACGAATTTTTCGCAAAACGAAATGACTCGCGGAACGAATTAAATTCATCTTGTGAGGCACCACTGTAGTCTTATACGCAGGAATATAAAGTAAGTATATCCCCAAAAGAGGTGGCACTGAATCATTATTGCAAGGGTTCCCTTGGAGGGTTCAGAGTTAACTATGGATTTAAAGCTGTGCTTCCATAGTGTGTGTGGTCATATTTATGTGTTGTCTCTAATGTGCATCTCTAGCATAAATTAGCTGTGACACATACAATATGTGTATATTGTTTTTTTATACAGCATAGTGTATGTGCATGTATCATATATATGCGCGCGTGTGCACATATATAAATACATTGACTCCTGAAAATGTAAAGGGTGTCTTATTTTTGTTCTATGTGATTCTGTCTTAATGCCTTAAAAGCAACTTACTGCATGATCTAAAGATGCCGGCAAATTGTTTCGAAGCTAATATATACCGTACTTCTCCGTGTATAACACGCCCCCATGTATAACATGCCCCCTATTTTGGGGGGACTAAAAATTAAGAAAATGGGGGGAGATTGCACAGAGTTGTTGAGCTTTTTAAGGCACTAACACACACACACACACACACGTCGCAACAGCCTCCTAACGTCTGTCCCCTTGCCAGCAGAAGCAGCCTTTTGCCCGCCCAATTGCCGCAGCAACATCCAATCAACACTATCCGTTGCCGCAGACACCAATAACACACTGCAGACCATCTCCACCTCGCGGCATAAACCAATCCCACTTCACCCCCTAGGCAATTTTCAGTAAATTTCAGTAAAAACATGGAAAAGTACGGTATTTGCCAATATTATTTCATACTATTCCTTTTTGATTTGATACTTGGATTGAAAATTTTCATCCGGCATAGGTTGTGCGAGATGGCACCTGCCCTTACCTCTTCCCATTAATTTGTGTGCCCAGAGCATACACTCCCCCAAAAAACCTGATTTTATGTTCTCTGTGAACCTCCCTTGCTTTTAAGCTCGTATTGATTTTCAACCACATGCGTGCCTTACATCATATCCCAAGTTGTGCTTATCCCGCCACCCAAACACCCTCTTTGCCTTTTTTATTCTGTGTTTTGATTGGGGGTGGGGGGAGAGGCCCGTGTGAACGGAACGCATTGAATGTTCTATGTTTTGTTTTCTTCGTAAGGTACAGTGGTCCCACCTGGCATCTCTCAAGAACAATGTTTCCCCTGTCTCGCGGTCCCATTCCTTCAGTGACCCTTCTCCCAAATTTGCACATCACCACCTTCGCTCTCAGGACCCAAATCCACCTTCACGCAGTGAAGTGCTAAGTCAGAGTTCTGACTCTAAGTCTGAGGTACCCGACCCCACCCAAAAGGCCTGGGCTAGATCAGACAGTGACGAGGTGCCTCCAAGGGTAAGAAAGTAGAAAGACAGAATTTTGAATTTATTTGTTTTTTAAAACAAAAAGCAAAACAAAAGTAATGGAAGGCATGTGCTAGATTTTTAGCTAGTGAATTGCACACCCATAAGAATGACACTGGTATCAGAAACAGTACTTTAGGCAAGGAGGTCTCCCTCCCCTTCTTCAGCCAAGATGTTGCAGGAATTTCTGCCCTAACTTAACACAAAAAATGCCGTATGGGCGGTGGCTGCTATATAGAAGTAAAATATTATGCCAAGTGATGTAGAGAAGAAAGCTTATGATTAGGTGAAAGCTAACTCTTTGCCTCTAAATGGAATATCAGGCTTTAAACCAGTAGAGTTTCGTTGAGATATTTCTGTCCACAAAGAAAGTGTTTTCTTGCTTGGTTTACTTCTGTCAAATATAATCTTGCTTTCCCCCAGTTCTCTGCCTTCTACTGATCCATTACTAGGCACTTGTTGGCTCCTTAAGAGCTTAATTTCCTAAATTTCCCGTGCTATTATAGCAGATTGCTTTTTGCATCCCTTGCTTCAAAGTCCTGTGTTCTAAACCGTCATGGTAGTCTGTGAATGGGTATATGTGTTTGTTTGCTAGTTACCTGCTAAACTCTTACGTTCTTTCCAGCATCTTAGATGCAATCCAAAATGAGCTTAAGGACTCTAGTTGGTGAATTATTTTAGAACTATTTTGCTCAAAATGCCAGTGTTCTAATAATGTACCCCAATGCATTGTTGCAGCAACATTTTTTTTTATTTTTTATTTGCTATGCCGTGTTATCTGAATTGTTTACTCTTCCATGCAAGGTACCTGTGAGAACAACATCCAGATCACCTGTGTTATCTCGCCGAGATTCACCGCTGCAGGGCAGTGGACAGCAAAATAACCAAGCAGGTCAAAGAAATTCCACAAGGTTTGTGGTATTGGGTTTCCCACTTTGTCTATTGGGAGGAGCAGATTGGAATCCATTGTTCCCCAAAAACACTTGTAAGGCAGTTTCTGCTAGATCTGAGCAGCTCCTAAGGGCAGGTTTATACAGTCTCATATAGGAAGTTATCTCATGCCATTCAACTATAGTTGGTTTTCTTTTGGAACCACATCTAAAAGCATGTTCATAGGTAGTGGAGGTAAAAGGCTTTGAATGACTCTTAGTCAAGATGCACTGAGTGGGAGCCAACTCCCCCCAATTGCACCCACCTCTTCCTCTCACCTGTTGTCTATTCTCATGCTTCCTCCTCTTGGGATCGGTCCATAACACCTCTCAGTAGGAGAGCACAAGCCATGTGAAAGTTACTGCTTCTTCTCCTTGCTCCTCTCAGTAATTGCTCATTCAGAGAGGGCTACGAGGCTTATAGGGATTGGAAGTGGGCAATCTGCTGTGGCTTGATAATGCTGGCCCTGGACACTGGGCCTGTTCGTAGTGTTTGTCTGATTGTATCTCCAGCTAGAGACAACCTGAAAGCAATTGTGCATGTTCCATGAAGTGCTTGTTTGACTTAGAATCATAGAATTGCAGAGTTGGAAGAAACTTCAGGCATTTCAAGAATTCATTCTGACTACTCAGGAGAACGTGAGATTAGAACAACAACAACAACAACAACAACAACAACAACATAATTTATTATTTATACCCCGCCCATCTGGTTGGATTTCCCCAGCCACTCTGGGCAGCTCCCAACCAAATATTAAAAACACAATACAGCATTAAACATTAAAAACTTCCCTAAGCAGGGCTGCCTTCAGATTTCTTTTAAAAGTAAGATAGTTGCTAATTTCCTTGACATCTGATGGGAGGGCGTTCCACAGGGCAGGCAGCACTACGGAGAAGGCCCTCTGCCTGGTTCCCTGCAACCTCACTTCTTGGTTTGAGGGAACTGCCAGAAGGCCCTCGGCACTGGACCTCAGTGTCCGGGCAGAACAATGGGGGTGGAGATGCTCCTTCAGGTATACTGGGACGAGGCCGTTTAGGGCTTTCAAGGTCAGCACCAACACTTTGAATTGTGCTTGGAAATGTACTGGGATAGTGACAGAGGACTAAGAATGTCTTCCAGAAAAAAGAAGCATTGTTAAGGCCATAAAACAAAACATTAACCTTAAACAAATTTTTAATTTTTTTAAAAAAATTATTTTTATTTTTCCACATAGCAATATAGAACCTCGCCTGCTCTGGGAAAGAGTGGAGAAGCTTGTGCCAAGACCTGGGAGTGGAAGTTCCTCTGGTTCCAGCAATTCCAGTTCACAGCCCGGGTCACATCCTGGGTCCCAGAGCGGATCGGGAGAGAGATTCCGAATGAGATGTAAGACACGACGTTTTCTCTCTCTTTGTCCTTAGGAGGCTACAGATTAACCTGCATTCTTCTTTCATATTTGTTGGTTCACTCAGGCCAGGGGTGGCGAACCTTTTTGGCTCCCTGCAAGCCAACTTGCAACAGGTGGGCAGGACAACCTACCTGCCAGTCACATGACACCATTATGCCCACATATGATTGACAGCTGTCAGAATTCCTCCAAAGTGCCCAGCACCCACCAGACTGTGGGGCACTTGGAGTGTTGCCAGCCCTAAGCTTAGTGTTTGAGGAGAAGCTCCAATCATAGGGTTGGCAAGCTGCTACTTTCCCCCTCCCCATCAGCTAAATTTGCAAGTGTTGACTGAGCAAGCCAACGCCTGCAAAAAGTAGGTTTCTTCCTCTCCCCTAACCTGCCAACGGCTGATGAGGATGGGGTAGAAAGAAACTGGCTTTTTGCAAGCTGTGAGAGTGACTTGCAGCTGATGCCTGCAGACGGCAGCCTTTCACATAGGGCTTGCAAAGCACTTCTCTTTCTTCCCTACCCCAGGGAGAAAGTGCACAGCCAGCCATGGCAGGATTTAATCCCCTCTCAGCTGATGAGCAGGGATTTAAATCCTGATGCTTTGGCCGAAGATACCTGTTCCCTGCTAGGAACAGATGGGGCAGCCAGCGCAGAAATGGAACCCACCCTCCTTGCCCATAAGTACCAGCAGCCATTTGATAGGTGGGTGGGCATCAGGGGAAATGGCTTCATAGGCCTACTTCAGTGTTTCTCAAACTTGGGTCTTGATAACTGTTGTTGGACTACAATTCCCGTCATCTCTGACCACTGGTCCTGCTAGCCAGGGATGATGGGAGTTGTAGTCCAGCAAGAGCTGGAGCCCCAAGTTTGAGAAATAGTGGCCCAGCTGGTGGGCCAGGATTGGCCCACAGGTTGCAGGTTCCCCACCCCTGATTAATTAATTTAAGGTATCAGTGGAGATGGAGAAATAAGATGCATTGAAATATTAAAACTCCTATTGCTTTAACATTCCTCTTAATTTGCAGTTAACTAATTTGTTCTTTTCCTACCTCTTTTTGGTCTTTATTCATGTAGCATCGTCAAAATCTGAAGGTTCACCATCGCAACGTAGTGAAAATGCAACAAAAAAACCGGAAGAGAAGAAGGAAGCTTTCAGACCTAGCAAAACTGTGGTGAGGCTCTCAAACTATGTTACCTCCTCATCTGTGTCTGATACATAGCATAAAAGCTTGTCGTGTGAAGTTTTACATAAAAGACGGCCTACTGATACGTTTAAGGTGCAGGAGTGGAGAGTTAAGAAGGGGAAAAAGTTGGAAATGTTGGAAAGTTACATGAAAAAACTTATTTTCATATATTTTTTGTTAGATATTCACTCAAGTTAAATCATGTGAACAAACAAGCAACACCGTACCGAGTTAATACATTTTTTTGGAAAATATTTTTACTATTTTATTTCATTTTATTATTTGTACCACGCCCATCATGCTGGCGTTGCCCCAGCCTCTCTGGACACATGCCCAGTGCATTAATGCATATCCTGGAAAAAGTACACAAACCCTTCTAAATGGATAGTTTTCAATTTATTGAGGAGGTGTCCACATAGAAGCTTTCTGTACATGATGCTTCTCTTGCATTGCTTAAATCAGGCACCCCCAAACTTTGGCCCTCCAGATGTTTTGGACTACAGTTCCCATTATCCCTGACCACTTGTCCCCTTAGCTAGGGATCATGGGAGTTGTAGGCCAAAACATCTGGAGCGCCGCAGTTTGGGGATGCCTGGCTTAAATCTCTACTCAAAGTGAGCAGGACACTCTTCTATAGTTCAGTTTGCTAATAGGCAACATACCCGCATATACTTGAGTATGCCGACCCGAATATAAGCCGAGGCACCTAATTTTACCTCAAAAAACCGGGAAAACTTATTGACTTGAGTATAAGCCAAGGGTGGAAAATGCAGCAGCTACTGGTAAATTTCAAAAATAAAAATAAATACTGTCCTATGCCTTTCCCAGCTGTTGGCGGCGGGGTGGGGGGAGAAGCGACGAGGAAGGATCCCTTCCTCGCCTTTTCTCCCTCCCCGCCTCCTCGCACAGAGCAGGCATAGGACGGGGGTTCGGAGAGTTGCAGCGCAGCACTTCTCCGAACCCCCGGTCCTGTGCCTTTCTCCGCCGCCTCCCGCCTCACTCAAATATAAGCCGAGGGCGGCTTTTTCAGCACATTTTTGGTGCTGAAAAAGTAGGCTTATACTTGACTATATATGGTAGTTCTATATTTGTAATAGTAAGAGCTATCAGATTTGCAACAATCCTAGCTATCTATGGCAAGAAGCTGCAATTCCAGTAACCATTTGATAGCCATTTCTGAAGTACATAAAATTGCCATATTTGAATTTTTATTTTATCCTGTTTTTGGAAAATGAAGTTGCTGGAAATAATAGAAACGTGGCTGCGAAGAGTTTTAGAATATACTGGTAGAAGAGATGGTAGTTGCGCTGGACTAGGCTAGTTCCCTAAATGTTCCCCTGTTGCTTCCTTCCCAAAGCCCAGGAAGCTTCTGCCTGGCTTAGGGAAGGAGGTGTAATGCTCTGTGGTCCAAGAGCCCGCTGCCACCTTCCTAATATGTAGTTCCGTCCTGAAATTATGAAGACATAAGTTCTCTCTGAATTGTTAAGATGCATCCTGTACTGTAGCACCAGGCACACAAGCTGTGCTCTTACTGTCTGCAAAGGAAATAGCTGTAGCTCTTAACTATACAAATTAGATCAAAGAAACTGAAGAAAGTCTGCATGTGGCAAAGCCAATTACAAGGATTCTTGCTTGGACGGTCTGTGAAAGTGTGTCGTTAGTATAGTACAGGCATCCCCAAACTGCGGCCCTCCAGATGTTTTGGCCTACAACTCCCATGATCCCTAGCTCGGCGTTTCTCAACCTCTGTACCGCGGCACACTCGTGGCGTGCGGCGACGAGAAGGGCGATTTGCATTGTCACGTGCCTGGCGGCCGCCAATACGCAGCACTAACCCGCCGGAAAGGAAGCTGACCGGGTCACGACGCAGAGCGAGCGCAGCTCTCAACAGCCACCACCATGGGAGGGTGGTTTTAGACAAACTTAAATAAGCTGGCTGGATGAGCTCAACCTGAAACTTGCTGAGCAAAGGATTGTGCTGGCAGAGAAATCAGCGGCTTGCGAAGCCTTATTACAGGAGATTGCAACCAACACAGCAATTGGCAAGTGTTTCTTACAGTCATAATTATATAGTCAATATAGGGCGGCACAGAGTTAATTTTTTTAACTTTTTTAATGGTGGTGTGCCTTGGCCCAAAAAAGGTTGAGAAACACTGCCCTAGCTAACAGGACCAGTGGTCGGGGAAGATGGCAATTGTAGTCCAAAACATCTGGAGGGCCAAAGTTTGGGGATGCCTGGTATAGTACAAGCTTTTTGCTGCCTTGGCCTGGTGACCATTAGTTACTGGTTGGCTGTCAGAAGGAGATGATAACCCTGAGCAAGCGTTCTTCTCTTCAAACAAATGGCAAGGCACAGCTAACAACTACTTCTAGAATTGGACTGAAAACTCCTGCTTTTTCAAAGTACAGTGGTGCCTCGCTTAACGAATGCCCTGCTTAACGAAATTTCCGCTTAATGAAAGGATTTTTCGAGCGGAGGTTGCCTCGCTAGACAAATTCGTTTTATGAAAAATTCGTCTAGCGAATCGCGGTTTCCCATAGGAATGCATTGAAATTCCTATGGGCAAATTTTTTTAAAAAAAAATTTCAATGCATTCCTATGGGATTCGCTAGACAAATTTTTCGTTATAAGAAAAGACCCATGGAACAAATTAAATTCGTCTAGCGAGGCACCACTGTACAGTGTTCTTCATTTTAAATGAATATTGGCTATCAAAATGCATCACTGAAACAGAGCAACAATGATACCATGAGTAAAATGCCACATAACAACTCTCTTTGTGTTGTTCCTTCCGAATATCTAGCAGAGCCTTTCAAGTTGTCCCCTTCATGTTACAGTTTTCCTAACGCGTGTATGTGTAGAATGGTTGAAAAGGCAAGTCTGTTATCTCTCACCACGGTCCTGATTCCTACTCATAATATTGTTGTAGCTCATTGTTTTGAGTCCTATTCCTTTGTTCCTAAATGGCAGTTTTTGAGCAAGCTAGTGATGCAGCTTTAGCACCTTGAAGTACCTAAAGTAGCTGGATTTATTTTCTTCCTATACTAATCTTGTGTTGTAATGTTTGTTTCCCCCAATTGCACTCCATTCACTCTTGCCCTGATGTCAATTTGCTGAACCTGTTCGTATGACTGGTCTTCAGGGAGAAGTGGTAAGCAGCCAGCTGTTAGCTTAATGCTACTGAGAGCAATGAACCCTCTTGCCTTTGTAATTATTATAACATTTGCACAGCTTTGCTCCGGGACACCTTGGGTGATATCCAACAGTGGGGCATTCCACACCAAATCACCTGACTTGCGACCGTGCTCTCACGACTCAGATTCTCTTCAAAAAAATAAATAAATGAGATAACCTCAAATTATTTTTTAAAGATATTTTGGTCCAAAATTGGGCGCATAATTTTTTTTATTTTTTTTTATTTTCGCATGATTTAAGCTAATGCAATTTCTGCCTCAGCTTAGAAAGAAACCTCCTGTTTCGCTTATTTTTCAACCAATTGGGCTTATTTTGGTATCAAAATAAAGCGAACTGTGGTCTCTTTCAAAATAAGGTGTAAAATGGTATTAAGCACCATAGAAAACCATCACCGACCATTCAAAGTGAATTTTTGTCATTTTATTCCCAGTAGATTCAATAAGCCATAGCGCGCAAACCACAACTAACACATGTATCATACTTTTTTTGTAGAATGGGCTAACCATGTACTTGTTATGTTTTAAAAATAAGAAGGGCTTTTTTGTGGTTATAAAATAAATTGATTCCGAAGTAAAAAAAAAAAAATCACATTTTTTTTTGGTACAGGTTTAAGGTCTCTTTGAGCCTGAAATTACTCACACATTTGTGAGAATAGTTAAAATTGTGCTCTCTTATGTTACAATGTCATTTGATATATTTTAAAAAGCAAGTTTTATTGATTATTTAACAAAAACAAAATACGTCTCGGAGCCTTTTCTGAAATAATAGCATGGGCGTTTAAATCAAAAGCATCAGCTGTGACTAAATAGATCCAGCTTTTGGAACCCGAAATGGGCAGTGTCACCCATCTACTTGCAGCCTTTTCTGCAGCTGGTCACCATGTGCTTTTCCTTCTGCTCCTTCTAGAATTTAACTGATTTGGCAAAGGAATTACGGGCAGTCGAGGATGTGCGGCCTCCACATAAAGTGACTGATTATTCATCATCCAGTGAAGAGTCGGGAACAACTGATGAAGACGATGATGACATAGAGCAGGAAGGAGTTGATGAATCTACTTCGGGACCAGAAGATGCTAGAGCAGTGTTAGTTCTCCTTTCCCTCTCTTCCTGATGTGATGTATTAATGGAGCTTTTGCTTACAAGGCCATTTCATTTTGTGAATTCTGGTAGGGCTTCCCATACTGTTTTCAGGTATGGAAATTGTGATTTGTGAAAGGTGTTTGACCATTGCGATCTTTTAGTTCTTCTCTAATTCTGTGATCCTATATAATATAGGATTGTGTGTGTCTCCTTCCATAATATAAACATAGGCAATCTGCTATATAAGGGTTCACAATATCCTATAATAGGAAAATGAATATATCTTGAAGATGTGGATAAAGCAAGATGAATAGATAAGTGAGAAGTGCACATTTTGAAGGCATCAGTACAGTAATTACTTTCAGTTTTAATACAAATATTTGACTTGCCATTCTCTGAGAAGCTACTAGCTAATTTACAAAAGCTTCCCTACCTGGCTGTCTGGATGATGATGATGATGATGATTTAAATTTCTATACAGCCCTCCATCCGAGGATCACAGGGCTGTTTACAATTTAAAAACACAAGAGTGTGTATCATAGTAAAATACTATACCCCCTCCCCCCAAAAAAAATTCTTGTTCACTGCAGGCATCCAAATGAATGGGGGTTTGCAAATAAAGGCTTTCGAGAATGGCAAGGTTTCCACAGTTAAACGTACCCTAGTACTTCTGTTAAAATAATCCTTGTGTGAAATTATTTTAGTATTGCTGTGGGACACAGGTGGCACTGTGGTCCAAACCACTGAGCCAGGCTTGCCGATCAGAAGGTTGGTGGTTCGAATCCCCACGATTGAGTGAGCTCCCATTGCTCTGTCCTAGCTCCTGCCAACCTAGCAGTTCGAAAGCACACAGTGCAAGTAGATAAATAGGTACTGCTGTGGCAGGAAGGTAAAGGCGTTTCCATGCGCTCTGGCTTCAGTCACAGTGTCCCGTTGCACCGGAAGCGGTTTAGTCATGCTGGCCACATGACCCGGAAAGCTGTCTGCCGACAAACGCCGGCTCCCTTGGCCTGAAAGCGAGATGAGCGCCACAACCCCAGAGTCGCCTTTGACTGGACATAACCGTCCCGGGGTCCTTTACCTTTACCTTTTTTATTTTTTATTGCTGTGGATACTGAAGAATCAGAGTAGAAACAGAAAGGGCACATGAGGACGCAATCGAAATGTCTCCTTTACCTAACAGATCCACTCTAAACCTCAGCAATGGGGAAACAGAGTCCGTGAAAACTATGATTGTGCACGACGACGTGGAGAGTGAACCTGCAATGACTCCTTCCAAGGAGGGCACTTTAATCGTCCGACAGGTATGCGTTCTTTCAAGTGTGGTTTTCCCTCTCCCTCTCCCCACCCTCATTAACTCACTCATTCTTTCATACTCTCTTCCTACATAATGTCAGTTGCAGGACTTACAGACACAGTTAATAGCCTCTTGTTGAACCAGCAGACATTTCAGGCCTGCCAAGGGAGTAATAGTTTCCACACAATGTTCGTGCTTACGTCCATTGTAGTGACACTTCACAGCACACTGTGCTGAGTTTATCTTAATATTGGACCAACACAAAGGTTAAAGAGCTGCGGGCCACTGGAAGGAATCTCTGTTGTGATTCTCAACCTTTAAAAGGTGTTTTTTTTAAATAAAAACAACAACAACAACAACTAACAAACAACTAATGGTGGGAGAGCCAGATACAGCAGAAGAAGAGATCACCTAGTTTGCTTTAAATCAGTTACAAATGCACAATGTGTCCCTCTAAGGAGTTCAGAACAGCTTACATACATTTTCCAAGAGGTTTCCTACCCAGACCAGTTTATGAAACCAGACCTTCTTATCTTTAGCAACAGAACTATCAGGTCACATGGTCTATCTGTCTTGAAATGTTATGCACAGAATAGCCAAGGCATTGCTTCCCTTCCCTTGAACTTGCGGGTCTGTTTAGTGTGGTAGTTTGTACAACATGAACCTCACTCATTACCGAGTTTTCCAGTTCTGCAGCTGAACATTCCCTATCATAATAGAGCCCCGGAGGATGTATTAAAATGTCATGCATATTGTTCAGATAACTAAATTAGGACATTCACCAGATATTTCAAGCACTTTCATCTGATCGTGTCTTAAAAAACCAGAACTAAGAAAGAAAAAAGGAAAAAAACAGATGATAGTAAAAATAACCTTAGGGAACGTGCCGGTGGATGTGGTAGTGCGGATTTGGCCAACAGGAGCTTAATTTGGCTGGTGAACAAAGCTGGCTCTGCCAGGGAACCCAAACATTCCTGTAGTGTGTGGCTGAATTCCTATCACTGCCACTGACCTTTGTGATGGAGGCATCAAGGCTTGGTTGATGTTAAGCATTGAAAGTAGACCAGCTTTCTAGGGACAGAGAGACCTTTTACGCAGCACTTGAGCAAGACAAGTGTGCCTGTTTTTTCTGCAGAGTACAGTTGACACAAAGCGTGCCAGCCATCATGAGAGCAATGGCTTTGCCGGTCGCATTCACCTCTTGCCAGATCTCTTACAGCAAAGCCATTCCTCCTCCACTTCCTCCACCTCTTCCTCCCCATCCTCCAGCCAGCCGACACCCACCATGTCCCCACAGACACCCCAGGACAAGCTAACTACTAATGAGGTATGTCTTGCCCCACAGCTGGCTGCTTTCATAGGGTTATTGCTTCATAGCTAGCTTTTCCGGAGGAGCTCCAGCTCAGCGCCCCTCCCCCCTGCTGCTGCTGTTCTTCTTCTTCCTGTCACTTAACCCCTCACTCCTCAAAAATAACACATTTCAGCTCTTTACGTACCAAACCCCCCTTAACTCTAGAGCAGTTTTACCCCAAACCTGCCAGTTGACTACTCTTGCTCCCCCCCCCCTTTTTAATACAACAAGTCATTAATTGCATGGCTTTTGGATAAGCTAAACTGGTTGCCCTGTCGGTATTTGTTTAAACGCTGTTTTGGGGAGAGTGCCTAATTGGAAAGGTCACACTTAGGGTAATCTGGCTTCTTCAGATGACGATACTACCCGGTTTAGCATACTACTAAGTAACTACGCATGTAGTGGGGTCCTTGCTTTGGGAAAAGGAGTGCACTGTCTTAGAAAGGAAGCTTTCTCCAGCCTTACCACAAGAGGCTGCTTATTTGAAATTTCTTGATGGGGAGAGGGAATGAAGCAACCGGCTCTTTGATAGCTTTGTTTCTGTTGTTTTGGAATGTCGTGTGAAAAGACCCGTCTCGGTTTTTTAACGGCACAGATCCGCTTTGAAAGGCAATTTATAAAATTGGAGGCAGCTTTCCTATGACATAGCTACTCTTTCCATGTGAAGACAGTCGATACACTTGGAAAGTGACCTCTGGTGGTAGGGAAAAGCTTTTGTACACATGATAGGTACCTAAACAGAAATACAGTGGTACCTCTACTTACGAATTTAATGCGTTCCAAACACACATTTGTAAGTCGAATCCCATAGGAATGCATTGGGAGAAAAAATTCGTAAGTCGAAGCAACCCTATCTAAAAATTCGTAAGTAGAAAAAATCCTATCTAAACCGCATCCAAGATGGCGGACGGAGCTCCATTCGTACGTAGAAACATTCGTAAGTAGAGTTATTCGTAAGTAGAGGTACCACTGTACTTCAACAGATTAGGGATGCGCAGGTTTTAAAGGGGGCGGGGGGAAGGCATCATTTATTTTCAGAAGCTTTTACCAATGAACAGAACAA
Source organism: Zootoca vivipara (assembly GCF_965207765.1). Taxonomy (NCBI): domain Eukaryota; kingdom Metazoa; phylum Chordata; class Lepidosauria; order Squamata; family Lacertidae; genus Zootoca; species Zootoca vivipara. The sequence goes on along the minus strand of NC_142587.1, from coordinate 29,115,329 downwards.
GGAAGGTAGGACTCGGAACTGAATCTCCACAAAACGCTCCTAAAGCAGCGAGGCTGTTCTGCCAGGGCTTTCAAATGTACAGATGCACCCCAGAATCACACTCTTTAAAACGGTTTCAGTCGGAAGCCAGTTATTTGCTGCACTGGTTTGGATAGTCCCTGTGATATTACCAGGAAGTCTGCCTTCAATCCCAAAGTTGCATTTGGCCGGTGTGTGTGTGTGTGTGTGTGTGTGAATGTTAAGAAAGTGTGAAATTGAGACAGTGTGCATGAAAATTCACGAGATGCTTATGAATATTAATAAATAGTCTGCTTGAAGCAAAAGGGCAAGGAAATCAGATTCTAGCACTGGGAAACAGAAGCCACCTTACAAACCACAGCATATTTGTAGGTGCCACTTGAATTTAGTTTTTATAACAAAACTAAATTCATGGTCGCGGAGTCTTATTGGTTCCCGGGTTGTAGTGTTTTGGAATTTCACAAGTAATCCCATGTTAAAGCGGTAGCTTATCTTTCACAAGAGGCTCCTGCTTGAGGGCACAAGGGAGGAGATGATTTTCGCCCATTTCCCTTTCTTTACCTCCCCTCCTGTTCCAGAGGGACTTTAACCCTCTAGAGCAGATTTTCTGGAACACACAGGGGGACTGCATGGAAATGAGGGAGGGTCATTGATTATCTCTTCGCACACTTCTACCTGTGGACATGTACAATGTATGGAGCTCTGTCTACTCCATGCAAGTTTGGAATCAAACCCAGTGCATATTGCTGTAGGGTAGAAGTCAGTTATTTGAATACTGTCAAGGCCCACCACTTCCTTTGTTCTAAACACCATGTTTTTAAACAGCTGCAGAGTTTTTGGAATGGAGAAATAGAGCTTGTAGAATTTGGTGGAAGCAGAATTCATTTTAAAACCCTAGTCCACTTTGAGGGACACAGTAAAGGCTCTCTGTCTTTTAAGAGGTTTTGTAGGCAAGGGAACTGAGCCAACACTTCAGATGTATGAAAAAAAGCCTAGTTAAACATCAACTCGCCCTCCCCACCCTTTTTTTGTCTGTAGTAACTTTGTACATCACACACTTTGTTTTTAACCCGTGTCATTCTGCCTTAAAGTGTAGTGTTGTCCCTGTGACACTTAACTCTCATAATCTGGCAAGGGATTTTAAAAGTCATCCCACTTCCACTTTTTAACAGTTTCATTGTTTCACTTTTCTCCTTTCGTTTGTGTTTTCCATGTTTATTGTGTTTTAACTTCAGGGTACACCGGTGCCTGAATATTGCTTCATGTCCCTGTCCACACACCCCCTCCCTAATAAGTCCCCTTGTTCAATAAAGGTTCAGTATTTTTCTTTTAAAATGATGGTGGAAGAAACTGCTGCAGCTTTCTGGCAAGAGGCTCAGTTTACAAGGGAGATTTGAGAGCGAAAGAATTGTCCTACAAATTAACTGGATGCTAAAACGGCGTATCAAATGTAGAACTGAATGCCTGATTCCTAATTGCTCAAATTTGGTTGCACTAGAGGAGACTATAGTTCCCGGTTGGTCACTAGCTGAGGGTAGAAGACACAGAATAGCAACAACAAAAGCAAAGGAGAATTACAGTAGAAAGATGAAAAGCAGAATATGTTGGATGTGGAATAAAGAAATATTTACAGAATAGGAGCCTTACATGTTTCAGCGAGAGGAGACATTCTTGTATGCTTGTTTTAGTGAACAGGCCTCATTATGTAAACGTCTAAATTAAGACTGTGAGTTGGACTGAACTTTCACAGTAGTGCTTAGGAAAAATGTTTATTTAAAATGTTTATGCTACTCACGTGTAGGCAGCACTTGAGGAAGGGGGACGAGAAGGCTTCTAAAACAGTGCTGTCCAGTAGTGGCTGGAATTATTTGCTTGGGTTTTTTTTGTGATCCTATTTGTTTATATTATAACCATTAATGACTCTGAAATTTACATTGCAGACTCAGTCCGCTAGTAACACACTGCAGAAACACAAATCTACCTCCTTTACACCTTTTATAGACCCTAGATTACTACAGATATCTCCATCTAGTGGAACAACTGTGACTTCTGTTGGTAAGTAATATAAACACCAATGAGTAAGGCTTATAGTAACTGTTGAAATGCTTAGAACAGTTCCCAATACAGTCGTACCTCGGAAGTCGAACAAAATCCATTCCAGACGTCCGTTCGACTTCCCAAACGTTCGGAAACCAAGGTGCAGCTTACGATTGGCTGCAGGAAGCTCCTGCGGCCAATCAGAAGCCATGGAAGCAGCGTCAGATGTTTGGGTTCCAAAGAACATTTGCAGACCAGAAAACTCACCTCCGGGTTTGCAGCATTTGGGAGCCAAAACGTTTAACTTGCAAGGTGTTCGACTTCCGAGGTATGGCTGTATATGTTTCACATGCTGTACCTAACAGTATTTTTCTTCAACTTGATGTGCATATCATATGTGAGCCCAAATGTATACTGAAAGATGACTGTTTTTTCCTCTTTATTTCTTCCATTTTTTTCTGCAGTAGGATTCTCTAGTGAAGCAATGAGGGCAGAGGCGATAAGGCAAGATCCAACCAGGAAAGGATCAGTTGTTAATGTGAACCCTACAAATACACGGCCACAAAGCGACACCCCAGAAATCCGCAAATACAAGAAGAGATTCAATTCTGAGATCTTATGTGCTGCCTTATGGGGTATGCAATCCAATGTGGGTCGCTAGTTCCTTCCTTTTATATGAACATCTTGCAGATGAAGCATAAGGTCGTAAGAAAAAAACCTATTGGAAATTTGGGACTAATGGTTGTCGAAAGTGTTTTCAGATTAGTTTTCTAGGTGCAATATGTTTATCAGGCAAAAGGTTCAGAAGTCTGCATGAAGTTTACTAAAGGTAAACTGAGTCAGTTTGCACAAGAGTAGACCTTTGTATGGGCGGACATTTCCATGGAAATTCCTGGAATGCAATTTCTGTGAGAGCACAGCAGGCATGGAAATGAAATCCACCCGGATGCAAATTCTAGATGGAAGGAAACTCTGCTTTAACAGCGTTTCTGGAATGTTAGTGTGTATTCCATGCCCTGGTGTCATATTCATTCTTCTTGTGTGAAAAGGTTTGGCGTTTGCCCAGAGAACTGCAGATATCTACTGAACTGGCCAATCAAGGAACTTTGTGTTCTGACTTGATATTATTTTACCCTAGGGGTGAATTTGTTAGTGGGTACAGAGAGTGGTCTGATGCTGTTGGACAGGAGTGGCCAAGGGAAGGTGTATCCATTAATAAACCGAAGAAGATTCCAGCAAATGGATGTACTTGAAGGTCTAAATGTCTTGGTGACAATATCGGGTAAATATAAATTCTCTTTTTAAGAAAACCATTTTGTGGTCTTTCTTTGAATAACAGAATGGTTCGAACCTCTACTTTTTACGCTTTTATCTCTTTTTGCTCACTCTTTCCCCTTTTAAATTGCTGTTTCATCTAACAATAAATCTATCAAAAGTTCCCGCAGAGAACATGCTACTTTTAATATTGGATATGGAGAACTTGTGGCTGTGCAGATGTTGCTGGAAAACAGGTCTCATCTATCCCAGACTACGTGGTCTATAGTGAGGGATGATGGGAATTATAGTCCAACAGCATCTGGAGGGTTATAGGTTCTCTATCCCTGATTAACCAAGGTGATAGCCAATGAAAGTGTTAATCAAAGTTGTTGTTGGCATCCATCTGTCTTGAGAGACAATAGAGTGAACCTCCAGGGGTGAAGTCAAACCATTGTGTTAGCAGCACCAAAGTGACCTCCCCAGGGCGCAGGCCTGGGCAGTGTATGTGGAAGTCCTGAGCTGCCCAGACAACACAAACTCCTGTCTCACTGGTTTGGTCCAAAGAAAAGCAGAGCAGTATGTTTGGCACTAGCTTAGCTGCAGGAGTAGCTGGAATGAGATGTACAAGGTGCCCATCTGACTTGCCTTAGGGACTCCACCTTGGATTTGTGTAGAGTTTACGCCTTCGCCTTTTCTTCTCTCGAAGATATCCACGAGACAGCAGAGGGTTAGAGTTTTCCTTCTCCTGGGTGGACTACCTTCCCAGCTCTTCCCTGCTCTTCCCTTTACAGCAGGTGCAGAAACTGCCTCCTTGACCGTTGGGCCCACTATTGATGTTGTCCGCTCAATCGTCCGGAGCCTGTCTTTGCATGTAGGGGAAGTCCCTAACTCACCAAGGGATGGGGCCCATCAGCTACCCTCTCCTGGTTTAGCCAGCCAGTTGAAATGGTTCCTGGGGTGTGACCGCAGTCTCATGCTGACAGCTTCTGGAAGCCACTGGTGATTGCTGAATGCAGGGTGGGGACCAAGGGGGAACAAGCTGTCCCAGAAGGAGCATGACATGTTCCTCACCAGAGGTACTCCCCCTCCCCTAGCAGCCCATTCAACCCACTGAAATATTATCTACTGCAATTAATGAACATGCCTAAGCTAGGTCTATTGATTTCAGTAGGTCTACTCTGAGTATATCTTATTTGAGTATATCTGAGTACACCCAAGAAATTATTAGGACTACAAAAAGAAGCTTTAAATAAATGAGAAGCCTCTCCCTATGGAATACCATTTTGCCTTTAAGCTCTTGTCTTTATTAATGAAAGAGTCTTTGTGACCTCCCACAAAACAGAAGGACATTGAACAGGCTGTTTCTGCAATTGCTGGGTTAGGACCAACTAATGGGGTATTATTATTATTATTATTAATACCCCGCCCATCTGGCTGGGTTTCCCCGGCCACTCTGGGCGGCTTCCAACAAATAACAAAATACATTGAAATATCACAGATTAAAAACTTCCCTAAACAGGGCTGCCTTTAGGTGTTTTCTAAATGTCAGGTAGTTGTTTATCTCCTTGACCTCTGATGGGAGGGCGTATAGCCTGATCCGAGCTGGGTCGCAACAAGAGCATTAAAAGTTAAAGGGACCACTGACCGTTAGGTCCAGTCGTGACCGATTCTGGGGTTGCGGCGCTCATCTCGTGTTATTGGCCAAGGGAGCTGGGGTACAGCTTCCAGGTCATGTGGCCAGCATGACTAAACCGCTTCTAGCGAACCAGAGCAGCCCACACAGAAACACCGTTTACCTTCGCGCTGTAGCGGTACCTATTTATCTACTTGCACTTTGACGTGCTTTCAAACTGCTAGGTTGGCAGGAGCTGGGGCCAAGCAACAGGAGCTCATTCCGTCGCAGGGATTTGAACCACCGACCTTCTGATCGGCAAGCCCTAGGCTCTGTGGTTTAACCCAAAGTGCCACCCGTGTCCCTTAACAAGAGCATTACTACCATGCAAATATATAGTAAAAGGTGGGCAAGAAATAGATCCCCAAATGCATGCTTGGGTTAAAGGTGGAGCTGAAAAGGTTGATGATATACCTGGTTGAAGGTATTTCCCAGTCACTAAGGGTCATGCAGTTATAGGGTTAACATAACGTGCCTTAAAAGAGGAAACAATATTCAAGTAGGAAACTAGTGAATGTGGCAAGGAATCTTGATCTCCAATGACGCATTTAAAAAACCACGATCACACACAAGTTTTAACCGCAGTCTTTCGCCATCTCAGCAGCATGTGAAGCTTAAAAACAAAAAAACTACAGGTCTTTTCCCACAGCATGTCTGTTACGATAAAACTATTCCAGTGATGCAGTTCAAACCCAAGTTCCCATGGATTCACATGTTGTAACTGAGTAAATACTGCTATAGGAAATAAATAAAAAGTCTGAGGTGATATTGTGCAAATATTAATACAAATCTAAGCAAACATTCTGTTGTTTAGGCAAGTCTAGCCAGAGGCGCAGTCTTATTGGCATGTGTTGATTTTATCTGTATTTTGATAATGTGTTATCATGCAATTTTAAAAGTTTGATTTTATTTGAATTTTATTATGAATGTTTTGTATTGTTTGTATTGTAAACTATTTTTTGTTATGGTTAAATAAATAAAAATGTGGCTTGGAAGATTGTACTGCTGGGTTGTGAGTAAGAGAGACGGGTGTTTGCATACACCTTGTTTGTCCCTTGCTACAGTTATAGCATAACTGTTGCAAGCTTTAGAAGTTCACTGTTTTGACCTCTCGGCTTAAGTACTAGACTGGAGAATTCAAAAGGTCAAGTTTTGATGGGCAAATTGGGCATGGGCCAGAAGCAGACCTCTCTGTCGCTTTCTAATCCTCGCCTTCCCTACTCCCCACAGGAATTTGGAATTCTGCATTTGGAATTTGGAATTCTGCATTTGGAATTCCCCATATCTGATAGCGCCCACCCCCAATGGCTCTTTATAAAACAACATTTTGCACTTGCCTTCCAAATCAGGATCTGAAGCCAGCTTCAACCAGGAAGTAATGAGTTGACTGTGAGCAAGGCTCAGTTGTGATGCAGTGAATTGTAGCTTAGTAAGATCGTGAAGCTCAGGCTCCAATACTTTGGCCACCTCATGAGAAGAGAAGAATCCTTGGAAAAGACCCTGATGTTGGGAAAGATTGAGGGCACTAGGAGAAGGGGATGACAGAGGACAAGATGGTTGGACAGTGTTCTCGAAGCTACGAACATGAGTTTGACCAAATTGCGGGAGGCAGTGCAAGACAGGAGTGCCTGGCGTGCTATGGTCCATGGGGTCACGAAGAGTCGGACACGACTAAACGACTAAACAACAACAATTAAACTAGGAATGAGTGTTGGGACCACATGCTCCCCCTTATCCCTCCCGCCATACACCAACTGTGTTGCTTCAATCATGGCTTCTCCAAATCCCCAGTTTCCAGTTACATCGGTCACAGGAAACTGTGGTTTAATGCCAGCTTGGTAAACATGATACGAAAGCACGATTGAAGGGCTGAAGTTGATGCGAGAGTTGATGTATGAGGGCAAGGCAGAAAGAGCTTATTGGTCCTGATTCTCCATCCTGGTTTAATAAACTATTGTTTATGAAGTGGGTACCACTGTGTGAAAACAAGCCCCGAATGTACATAGGGAGAGAAGAGTATGTGAGCACAGAGTTTATTACTTGTCCCTCAAACCATTATTTGGAGGACTGAAAATGTTAAATCTGAACTGTGTCAACATGAAACATAGCCTGGTCCATCTTACTTTCTTTAGGTAGAGTTTTGATTTTTTAAAAACACAACAGGCAGTAGCAATAGCTGGAAGGAAAGTTTGCCTTTGGTGAGCTTAAATTGTTGGCGTAAATGGATTTTATCTATGATGGCTAATGTGTTTTTGTGGAGGTTTGTATACCTTACCGCCCATTCTTACCATACTTTTCTAGGTAAGAAGAACAAATTGAGAGTGTATTATCTGTCATGGTTAAGAAACAAAATTCTTCACAATGACCCTGAGGTGGAAAAGAAACAAGGCTGGACAACTGTAGGTGACTTGGAAGGCTGCGTACACTATAAAGTTGGTAAGTAACTCATTGTGCACATTTATGAAAGTCAGTGAAGATGGAATTATGTAATGGAAAGGTCTGGCTAGGGTAGGAAACTCTTGAAATGGATTGTGGTTAGCTTTTGGTCTTCTCCTGTAAACAAGTCACAAGGCCTGAAAGAGACAGCTGCCTCTTTTATATTTATATATTCCAGGATGAATGTTGTAAGAATGCATTCTTACGTTGCTTTAATCTTCGCTGAGACATGTTAACAGGAAACATGTGCAAAACTGAGGGTGATGCACACACCCCTGCCTTGAGAGCAACACATTTCCCAACATGCTCTTAGATCTAGTGTAAAGGCAAAATGTGTTTGGGTTTTGTAGATCCTTTCCCTGCCACTGTCCCAGTTCTGAACCTGGCAGAGGCTAACTGGTTCACAGGAACCATGTGAGGTAATTTGTGGGAGGCAGATTTCCAGAGAAATGCCCACAGGCCTCTTATCCTGTAGAGGGATAGGCAAACAAACAAATACCAGGATGCCTGTGTTCCTGCTCCTGGTTTCAAGAAATCTTGCAAAGGAAAGATGCCCTGCAAATTTTGGATCTGGTTTTAGTTTTAACTTGAAACCATTATTTTGGCTGGTCCCACTATTGCCCCCTTCCCCTCCCTTTGTGTAATTTGTCCCATCCCCCTTCCATTGAGAGTTCTGATAGTTGCCAAATAGCAGGGATTATTTGAATCAGCCTTTTCTCCTCATATGCTTAAAAAACACACCAACCCAACCCTTTAGGAGTCAATAAATGTCACATCCAGAGGGGTCAGAAGATTACTGTGGCTTTTGACAACTTTAACAGTAACTTTTCAGAAAAAGAAATATCTGCACTTAAAAAATGTATAGGAATGGTGATCCTTTTTGGTGCTGAACTGCATTATGTAATTTATAAAAATTATATCCAACTCTGTAATGAGAATGATTTAATTCCCTTTAAAAGATGATATACGTGTTAAAAGTAATATTACTAAGGCTGGCACCTCATTGAAGGTACCAGCCGCTCAGTTGATAATATTTGCATGAACTTGCATATACACAAAATAGTTTTGAAGGGGAATTTTTGATGATGCATATATGTGTTGCAGCAGTTAATGGCTAGGTTTCCTCAGTTCTATATTTCTGGTGAGTTCCCCCTGAAAAAAAGACCTGGGTTTCCTCTTTGTGACAGGAGAGACTGTTTTTCTTTCTAAAATGGCACCTTCCACCTGCAACTTTAATAAGGCCATTTTTAAAAATAATTAGGTTTTTAAGAAGACGGGCTGCACAATTGGAAGCACCCCTTGAATCAATCTATCAAAATTGTTTTAAGTGATTTTGAGTCCCTGTCAGGGAGAAAGGTGTGAGATAGAAATAAAATACTAATTTGTCAATTTATCAAACAAAACACGACAGTGCTAAATATTAGTTTTATCATTCATGCCTTTCATAATCCCTTGGATTAATAAGGATATCACTCCTCCAGAATGTTATAGCCATTTGGATATTTTTTTGATTGTTGTAGGAATTAATACATTCAAACGCTGGAAATGTGAACTTAAGGTATTTTATTCTACTCAAGTAAGATGCCTCATTTTAAGAAAATAAAAAAATTCTTCCCAAAGCACACTTTTCTGAGATATAGCATCAGCTCATTTTTTTAGAAGACCATGAGGTAACTCAGTTATGAGTGCATATTACATATGACAATATGCATTATTGTTTTTAAATTGGCAGTTCTATAGCAGTTCTAAGACAATAATATGACCCCCCATTATAATGTAAAAATCATGTTCTCTGTCCTTTTTAATTCCAGTGAAGTATGAAAGAATCAAATTCTTAGTAATTGCTTTGAAGAGTTCAGTAGAAGTCTATGCTTGGGCACCAAAACCATACCACAAATTTATGGCATTTAAGGTAAGGGTTCAGATTGGTAAGTGTGGAAGGTAGATTGCTGGTCAATGCAGGTGCATTCCCCAGCCCTACCTGACAATACAAAGGTTGAACCTGAGACCTTTTGCTTGCCAAACAGACACGCTACCACTGAGCTGTGCATTTGATGAGGGTTGTGTGTGACCAGTAGCACACTTAAAAACGTGCTCTTTAGTCAAACTTTAGTGTTATCTGATGAAGGAGAATTAGACAGTATTCCGTAGTATCAAAAACCATGAAGACCAGATCTGTCATAGCAGGAACTACTGTAGTAGACTTGAGAGTCCCTTTCCTTCTCGGGAGGTGGTTTCCCCCAGTTTGTAGGTTCCTGCCCTCTCATTCTTAAATTGCAAAATGAGAGAACCAATTGGCTCATCACCATTTTCTCCACAATTCATCAACTTGTACGGGAGATTGATCTGGCATATTTTGAATTAAAGCATTTATTCTATGAAGAAATTATATTTTGAATATTGAGGGGGAAATATAATCCTGGTGTTTCGCTTTGATTTTTAAAGGGAAAAACTTAAGTGATCCTTTAGGGAGCCACTTGGTGCGGATTCATTAAAGGAGCCAAAGAAATGGCAAAAGCATAGTTCCTCTGTACAGCATTTCTTTTTAACATGAAAATGAGTACCTTAATGGAAGAAAAAACCTCACACAGGAGAGAGGAGGGGGATGGAGGCATGCATACATTTCTAAAGGAAACATATTTTAATGGAGTGTGCTAAGTGAATTTCCTTTTTTTATATATTACTTGCACTGCAGTCATTTGGAGATTTGGTACATAAGCCATTATTAGTGGATCTTACTGTGGAAGAAGGTCAGAGGCTGAAGGTGATCTATGGCTCCTGTGCTGGATTTCATGCTGTGGATGTAGACTCTGGATCAGTGTATGATATTTATCTCCCAACTCATGTAAGAATCCAGATTTCTCGTTGCGTGGTATTCTGTAGCCCATTCTGCATTACAAAAAGAGTGAGATGCATGTCCAAACCTTATTCATATGTGAAGGGGAGTTGTCCCTGTGTTCCAAGGACAAGTTTCCATTGAGTGAGTGAGCTCTCTTTCTCTGTTGGGCGCTTAAAATAACTTCATTGGTCCTGAGGTTCAGAGCTGTTCCGACAGTGGAAGGAGCGTCTCCACCCCCATCTTTCAGCCCAGACACTGAGGTCCAGCGCCGAGGGCCTTCTGGCGGTTCCCTCACTGCGAGAAGTGAGGTTACAGGGAACCAGGCAGAGGGCCTTCTCGGTAGTGGCGCCCGCCTTGTGGAACGCCCTCCTATCAGATGTCAAGGAAATAAACAACTATCTGATTTTTAGAAGACATATGAAGGCAGCCCTGTTTAGGGAAGTTTTAAATGTTTGGTGTTTTATTGTGTTTTTAATATTCTGCTGGGGAGGCCCCAGAAATAGATAGATAGATAGATAGATAGATAGATAGATAGATAGATAGATAGATAGATAGATAGATAGATAGATAGATAGATAGGGACAGACTCCCTCAGGAGCTTTTGGACTCTCCTTCATTGGAGGTTTTAAAGCAGAGGTTGTGTCTGCTTTAATCTGAGAGGTTGGGGGCACTCAGTCTGTCATGGATGCTTTAGCGAGGATCCTGCATTGTACAAGCGTTGGGGACCAGATGACCCCTTCCAACTCCTTCCAGTTCCTCAAAGTGCAGGTGACACCCAACTCCTCCTGTTGTTCTTGCAGATCCAGAGTAGTATCCAACCCCATGCAATCATCATTTTGCCAAACACGGATGGGATGGAGCTGCTTGTTTGCTATGAAGATGAAGGAGTCTATGTTAATACATATGGAAGGATCACCAAAGATGTGGTTCTGCAGTGGGGAGAAATGCCAACATCAGTGGGTAGGTATGCCAAGATTCTCAGATTGCTTGCACTCTTAGGGAAATGATGTGGTCCAACGGAGAGATGGCTTACTTTTGTTTTGTTGTTGTTATCTTGGAATTCAGTCGTTCATTTGTTAAACAGATCTGTACAGCGGTAAAGTACCTCTTCACTTGTATCTTGTGGAGGCTCATTATAGATCAGTCTTTGCCAACCTGGTGCCCTCCAAATGTTTGGGGCTGTAGCCAGTAGCTTTATTGAGCATTTATATTCCAGAATAATTACCATAATAATTCTTAGGACGTGTATAGTGTTCGGATGCTCTACTTTTAACATGTGCCATGTACTTCTCAGAAGCCTTTCTGACTACTCTTGTTTGGTAGACCAGTATTACTACCCTCCCGTTGTGGTTGGGCTAGGAGGGGAGCTTGTTTAAAGTCACGTAGTGAGTTTATGGCTGAGCTAAAATTATATTACTTGTAATTACAAGTTGCTCCCTTACAGATGGGGCTTGAGGCGAGCTGTTTTGAAAGCGCAGACCGCAATCCAGAGATCCTTGTTACATTTTCACAAGGGTTTGTGTCTGCAGCCATGCTCTTTATGTCTTCCTGAAATTGAGAAAGCTTAAGAATCCCATTGTTTGGCTAAATCAGAGAAGAATAAGAATCCTTTGTGCATTCCCCACAGAAATACTGGTATATTTTGAGTCACATATTGCAGTCCCTGCACCCAGTTATGGCTACCTAATCTTAAAGACTTCAGACAGACAAAACAATTTCCGCCATAAATGTTTCCGTAGTATTTCAGGAAGGCAAACTGTCTCCATATGACACAGCCTGCCCGGGGCTCTGTAAGCAGTCCTTAACAAGAATCCAAATCAAAGTTTTTAATAGTCTCAATGAATTGGAAGCTTTATTAATTATTCTAGGAGATCTTCCCCACCCCAGCCTTTATGTTATCTTTATTGTATTTGGCTGAGGACAGAAACTCATATACTGCAATCCTATGCTCACTTACCTGGGAGTAAAGTCCATTAAATACATACGATGGTGCTGTTTGTATTTGAAAATTCAACTTTCAAAGATATCTGTTCTCTTGAGAAGGGAGTATAGTGTAATCAGCTAAAAGTTTGCTTACAGAAGCCAAGTTTTCATCTAGCTGTCTAGCCATCTAGCCACAGCAACAAGGATGGAAATATATCAGTTTCGTTTATGGGTTTTACATGAATTGATTACTGTTGGATGAAATATTATCAATTCAACAAACTGCAATTAAAAGTTGGAATGCATAAAATAACCACTTTGCTTTATGTTGCTGTGTATCATGAGGATGATTAATCGTGGCTTTTTGTTTTGATTGTTAAAGCATATATTCGATCCAATCAGATCATGGGCTGGGGAGAAAAAGCTATTGAGATACGATCGGTGGAAACAGGACATTTGGATGGTGTATTTATGCACAAGAGGGCACAAAGACTGAAGTTTCTATGTGAACGCAATGACAAGGTAAGAGATATATTTCTCCTTCCTTTACATTAGTTCCCCCCTGCTCCCCGTTTCAAAACTATGATGGAGAAGAGAGAGAGAATGCACTGGTGAGCAGTCCAAAATGTCTTCCACCCAATTCAGCAGTGCTCTGACTGGGATTGGGAGAAAAGGAATGGATATATGGATCAGATATGGATAGCCACGGACTCTCTTGGGCTCTTCGTTGGCAGGGAAGCAGAAAAGAATTCCCAGAGCTTAGTACTCCCCAGATGTTGTTGGACTGCAGCTCCCACTACGTTGGCTGTGGCTGACAGGAGTTTGAGTCAAACAACATCTGGAGCAGGCATCCCCAAACTGCGGCCCTCCAGATGTTTTGGCCTACAACTCCCATGATCCCTAGCTAACAGGACCAGTGGTCGGGGAAGATGGGAATTGTAGTCCAAAACATCTGGAGGGCCGAAGTTTGGAGATGCCTGATCTGGAGGCACCAGGGCGAAATATTTAAAAATACAGGAGAGCCCTTTCCATATGGCTTTCTTTCTGCAGTTTGGTGTTCCACCAAGCTTTGAGAGTATAGCCACTGATGCCCAATGACTTCATTCCTACTGCCTTAAAAGTGTCCCACTAATACGTCTTCTTCTCTTCTTTCTAGTCTTTGTTTTAAAACATGGGTAGGCAAACTAAGGCCCGGGGGGCCTGTGGGTGGTCTGGGAATCAGCATGTTTTTACATGAGTAGAATGTGTCCTTTTATTTAAAATGCATCTCTGGGTGATTTGTGGGGCATAGGAATTCATTCACACACACACCCAAATATAGTCGTCGTCCCCCCCCAGGTCTGAGAGACAGTGGACCGCCCCCCCCCCTGAAAAAGTTTGCTGACCTCTGTTTTAAAACCACATGAGTCCCATTTTGTTTTTCACTCGTGTCTTTTGCTTTACAGGTTTTCTTTGCATCTGTACGGTCCGGAGGAAGCAGCCAAGTTTATTTCATGACCTTAGGCAGGACTTCTCTTCTGAGCTGGTAGAAGCTCTTGTAGTTTGACAAGGGATCGCTGTCATCCGGAGTCTTCATAACTTGGAACCATTTGCAACTGGAGAACAGACCTGACGTGATGTAGGGCCACATGCCATGGCGTGTGGAGGCATCACCGATGTTGGGTTCTTTTTGTTTTAAAATTGAGGCTGCGGTATGCAGCTGGTGCTGTAAAGATATTGCCATTGGGTGCTATCTGTTTTGGGATCCCACTAGAGGAAAAATCAGGTCTCCCTCTCCTTTTCCTCCTTCCCCTCCTGCAGATTGCCTAGTGAGAAAGAAAGAGACGGACCAGAAGCAAGTTTTTTTGAAAGGAGGCAGGCATGAGAAGGGGGCTGGAGGGTGTTGTAGGTGGAGTCAGTGTTGCTGAAGCAGAGAGCAAATTTAATATAGTAATATTAACAATGTATTTAATTGACATTTCTTTTTTCTTCTTTTTTCTTTTGTAATGTGACAATATGTGGGCAAAGAGGAAGATGCAGGTTTTAAAATTAATATTTATAAAAATGTGAAAGGCACAGTGGTTTAGGGGGAGATAGGGTGACTTTTTTAAAGTTTTGGCTTGGCCAAGAGTTCAGTCATTTTTTTTCCTCTATGTACCGAGTTTTGCCTAAAAACCACACGTGGATGATTTTTTAAATAAATAAATAGAATTGTTCATTTTTCTATAACGACTCTTCATTAGGCTAGAACTTGGTAATGTCAGTGTTAGCACTGCCTCAGTTAAAGGTTTAATTTTTGTTTAAACCTGAAATGTGCAACAACTTTTACTACCAGTCTCCGCATGTAGCCTTTGGGGAAAGGAAATTCCAAACATGTTTATTTTTGTGCCTACCTCATTGTTTCGAATGCATACAGTAAAAGAGGTGGTTTAGGTTTCTACTTTTTTTTTTTAAGGAGTACAAATATTAATGTCCAATTATTGATAATACCAAAACTAGCAGGTTAAAGGTTTGACTGTTAATTTTATATTTGGTTTCAGCAGAAGAGACAAGCAGTTACTTGAGATGGTTGATAGATCTGTAGTGGCGATACAGCAACCCTGAGTAGTCCATTTCTTAAATTTTGAAAGCGAACTTTTCACTTTATTTTATACCGATTTTATCATGAATAGAAGTTTTAAGGAATTCAGCCTAAAATTCAGAAGGTTTTACTCCTAACATGTGGGGTTTAGTAACAGGCAAGTAACAATAGCTAGGCTAGTTCTATAACTTTGTTAAATGTTGTAGGAAACTTTTGGGGAAGTGATGTTTTCCTTTTCTAAGAATGCAATGCACTAAAACTATTTTAAGAATGTAGTTAATACCGCTTATTCATTTTTCTTTTTTTAAAAAACAGCATATACTTGTGTTTTAATGTAACATCCAACTCTTGGCTCTTTCCCTCATTTGCCCCACTTTTTTAAAGGGAAAAAAACCCCTCAGTTTTGTTTTATCAGTAAGTTTTTGGCCTTCGTAATCAATGTCTCAAGACTAATAATTTGTTTAAAGGCTACATGTGTTTATTACTTGAGAAAACTTGAGTGTGTATTATCTGTTGGTGATGTAATAATGCACAGTGTCATTATTCGATCGTTATGGGGTTGGGTTTTTTTTAAAAGGGATTTTTTTTATTTAAAAAATCCCTTTGGGGGTACTTTTGTTAACAGCTGCCTTAAGTTCACTGTTCAGCCAGTGAACTGGAGTCCAGTGTTTCATGGGCTATATGTTTTCTGCTGTGGTTAACCTTTTTCATGGCATGACAGGTGTAGAGATTTAAATGTGATTCTTCGATCGAGACGCTTCAATAGTTCAAATGAGATTTGTCACACAACTTGCTTTGTGTGGAACAGTACCAATTGGGTGAACCAGCTGCTGAATAAGCCTTTTTGGGGGGGAATCATACTGCTGTTCCTTTCTTTGACCGACTTATTTTTCTTTACTAAGGGCTTTCTTTACAAGATCAGGAAGTCCCCCTCTCTCCCCAAAAAGGAGTAAATAGCAGAAAACACACAGATAATTCTTGGCAGAAAAACCTTTTGAAGTCTCTCCTATTTGAAGGGGGGGGAATGGTTTGGCTTTTGCATAGCACTGAACATCAGAGCTCATGCTAGACGTGGCTTTCAGTTCTCACTGTACCTGCTGGGAAACAGGTGGAGGTAGCAGCTCTGCTTTGAACAGCAAGGGATTAATGGGACTCAGAAGACCAATGCAGACAGAGGCAATAGGGGTATCTCTCACACATGGCACTGTAGCGTATTCTCCTGGTTGACCAGACGCCCCAAAGGAAAATATTTAAAAGGCACGGTGTGGTTAAAAACTGATTCAATTCTTGACCTCTCTTCTCATGCCACCTTGCTATCTATCTATATTTTAAAGAAGACTACTGTTAAATGTAGGAATGTTGTAATATGGAGGAATTCTCCCTGGTCAATATGCTGATGAAGTTCTGTACAACAAAATAGGAGGGTAGGGGTTGGGTGGGGAGCATGACTTGTTCAGCGGGGCAGCCGTCTTGCTGCCCCCGAACCCCACACACAAATGCCAGGGTGGCTGACTTGACAAGTCAAATCAGTATTACGAAACCACTACATAAAAAAAATGTTGAAATCCATTTTTAAAGCAGTGCTGTTGGTGAAGCATAAAAAAATACTCCTAGTTTAGTTTTAAGCTTTAAGTAATAACTTTATGTATCTTAAGTCAAAGTAATTCTAACTGTATGACTGCAGTGGCTTTATTTTTTATTGTATGCACATGTTATGTTGGAGAAAATGTTTACAAAAAATGGTTTTGTTACACTAATGTGCATCCCATATTTATGGTTTATTTCGAAGTGATTTTGTGGGGTTTAGGTTTTCATAGTAGTAGCAGTACACACTTTTTGTGATTTTTTTTTTAAAAATAACCCCAAACTCTGCCAACTATAAAGATGCTTAAACAATAATAAAAAAATGACAAAATTACTAATTGTAGAGCTGCAAAGCAGACTGGTGGCAATGATACACTCAGCCTTTTTGCAGTGCTGTCTAATTTGTCTTTTGTGTATTATAAAATACTGTCCCCCTCTCCCCAATTTTCCTTAAATAAAGAAAAAAAAATGACACCTAGTTGTGTATGTGGAAGTATTTTGAGTGACTTTCTTTTTTCTTTAGAAGGGGGAAGTGTATGCTCTTCTCAAATCACAGCGAAAGAAACAACAAGTCTATTGGGTGAAATTATATTCTGTAAATCTTATACATGGTAAGATTCACATACTATGTAGATAGTCACAGACTCAACAGAGTGTGCAGCTTTGCTGAAACAATTTAAAATGGCACAGCTGGATTAAATGGGCCAGCAGTGTCTTTCCAGGCCCAACTCCAAAGTTTTTAGTAGAGCTGATTGCAAAGATACTAACCTGCTGCTGTTCCTACTATGGTTAACCTGTGCTCTTCTGTTCAGTATGGAACAAGAAGATGGAACTGTTTTGTGTACAAAAGGCACAAAGATAAGAAAAACTACTCGGGGTACAAAAGGATTCATGAATAATGTTGTCCCAGAATCTCCAGTCAGAATAAACAATGCCAACTGGGAAATAACCATAAATCTACTTCACACATTGAATCTCTGGTTGGGTCCCCGTTTTGCAGACTAGAACTTCAAATGTCATTGTCAAGAAAATGAGAAGTGTGCTCTCTCTCTCTCTCTCCCTCCCTCTCCCTCTCTCCATGCGCGCACGCGCACACACACACACACACACAAAAGAGTAACAGCATTTAAAGTCTAAATGCAGTTGGAATAGTTCTGACACCACAAGGAAGAACTCAGAAGTGTGTGCCATGAAGAGAACCTTGCCCCTTAACCAGTGCTATTTTTCTAGGGGGGAATAAGGTGCCGGAACTCACCATAAACACCTCCCTTGTTCTCTTATAATGGCAATGGAGCCTACTTGACGGATGTCATGAAACTGAGTTCCTGAAACTGAGTGCTGAAACTGAGTTCCGGCTGAATCCAAATTGAATTCCCTGCTTTAAACCTTCACAAGAAACAGCTGAATATTTCGCCTGCCTTAGCAGTCCTAAAAGCCTTTAAAAGGCTGGGGAGAGAGAGAGAGAGTGTGTGTGTGTGTATGTGTGAAGCTTGAGTGGCAATTCAGTCTGGGCCCAAGGATTCTGTGGAAGAAGCTTGCATTTGTCATGACCCTGGGATCATATTCCTATTCTTCAGATGATGAGATCGAGGGCTCTGACGGGGAATCGCACGCGCAGCCAAGCCCAGAAGCACGTTAGCAAGAAGATCTCATGGTTCCATTGTACCCCCAGCCCAAGAACGTCACCTTCACATCTGGCTTGAAAGGACTTCCATTAGAAGTCCTGGTACAGAGTACCCCCCTCTTTCAATGGAGTAAAAGACTGCTAGGCCTCTTCAGCCTTGAAAAGACACATTTCAGAGAAGATGGGTATTAAAACTGGGACAGAACTCCTATTTAAGGCTCAACCTATGATAGTCGGTTGCTGAAGCAACATCAGAGACATGCTATCTTCTAGGATTCTGTCTGAGCCCTGAACAAGGCCTCGCCTCTTCTATCATAAAACAGTATCATAGCCTTAAAATTCAATGTGGCTATGTAATTTTTCAGGGACCCTTGTCAAGGGCTGAATGGACTTGACACTAAAGAAAATTTATTGTGCTCTAAGAAAAGTAGAATACATTGTGCATTTTTTTTTCATAATTCTGGATTTCCTGATTGTGGGTACTACTGAAAAGTCCCAACCGCAAAATCTTATTCAGCCACCTCTGGTTTATGAGAGACTTCAGTAGATGTTGCGCACATACTTACCAGCATATCTTAGCAGTCCTAAGGCTTTTTTTTCTTTTTTCTTTAAAAAAAAATCAAAGCTAAACTTTAGTGATGCTCAATCTGCCATCATTCTCGCATCTCCTGTGCTTATGTGGAGCTGTGTACATACAGATCTACTCCTGAACATATGTAAATCCAGCATTTACTATTTTTGAAATTTAAGTTTCTTGTTAGATCTGCCCATTCTCTTACGCGTTGTCAAAACGAAACTGAAACACAATGGTTTGCACAAATCCTATGTTTCCTTGACAGGAGCTTTGACTAGGGGTTAGACTTGATGAACTTTGGAGGCCTTGAAATTTGGTAAGCCAACAGTCTGTCAACCTTCCTTGATGCAAGTAAAAATCCAGCCACTGTGGATGATGATGTCCTGGAGGTAGGAAAATGAAATATTGGGTTAAAATGTTGTTTCCTAATCCAGCAAACCACTTAGACATGTTGTTCCATTACAACATGGTACAGTTTTGAAATGGTTACTTAAAATGAGGACGTGTTCTGCATGAGAAAGTAACTTTCTGTTCCACATGCTGGTCTCAGAATTCCCAGCATGTGCTACAGCTACTCCATCTAAAGAATCTATACAACCATACCTGTATGATTATCATTAGAAAGGAAACGGGCCTGTAAAAGCGCTGGTACTATCTGGTTGTATTTAATACAATACAGGAAACTATAGAAGGAAAACACTATGAAAGCAATTTTATTGCACTTATAAAACCATTAGGAACTTTTTCCTTTAGAAGTCTCCTGAATGGAAGTACAGGTGCTTGCTATAACAAAAATTAAGGTTGCAATGCTGGGAATATAGCACTTACTGATTTTTCTAATTCTGCAGGGCTAGAAACTATGAAAATGGAATAAATAAACTTATTATTTAAAGATATAAACTGTCTAATACTTTAAAGATCTTCATGTGGTATGCCGTATACTAATAATTTCATTAAAACAAAAATGCAGGTTAAAACCGATGAAATGGCAGTATAAAAACAAAAAATCAGGAGATTCAAGCACGTAAACACGGAACAATCTTATGGGTCAGGGAAAGCCTGGGTCAATGGATACATCTTTATGAAATGACTGAAGCAAGTGCTGGTTGCTACTTTCCATATGGTAAAGTGAAGGGCATTCCATAGCATGGGGCACCAGTAGAAAGGTTACCACTCTCTGAGATTCTTTACTGGGTAGTCTGAGAGTTCACAGACGTGAAAGAAGGTGCTCCAGAGAAGGGAGCACAGGTTATCGAACTCAGAAAATTCAGTGGTGGGGAACTTGTTTTTTCTTGGCTTCCAGATTTTCTTGGCTTCCAGCTACCATCAATCTGTTCAGGGGTCATCTTCAAGGATGACGGGAGGTTGAGTCCTATTCAGAAGATTGTAGCACAATTTGTGATTCCAGAAATTTACTTTCTGCCAGTGCAGCATCCCTGAATAGGCAAATCTTCAGGAGAAGAAAAAACTGAATTCTTTTCCCTTTCTTCTTCTTTGGCAATCACTTGTAGCCCAGTAAGATTGTCTTCCATAAACACGGTTTATGGAAGTCTGTAAGTGACTGTGGAGGCCAATTCTGGATCTATACGTCCTTCCACAGTGGGGACATAGGTTTCTGGGTGGGGGTTGATCATGGTGAGGGTTTGCCAAGCTTGTCTTCCTCTTAGCACATTTCTCCCTTTCATCCTGAGTTCAAATGTCTTCAAAACGCATGACAGCTTTGGTAAAGGCTGTTCTCCAACTGGAGCGCTCGCAGGCCAGTGTTTCCCAGTTGTCAGTGTTTATACTATATTTTTAGATTTGCCTTGAGAGAGTCTTTGAACCTCTTTTGTTGACCACCAGCATTATGCTGGTGTAAACCCTACACAGATCCAGAGTGGAGTCCTTAAGGCCATTGGATGGTGCCTCGTCCTGGCAACTCCTGCAGCCAAGCTGGTCCCAAACGTATTGCTCTGCTTTCTTTTGGACCACATCCGTGAGGCTGAGATGGGAGTCTTTTTGTCTGGGCCAGGCTTGTGCCCCGAGGAGGTCACTTTGGTGCCGCCAATGCAGCAATTTGACTTCACCCCTGGAGCTGCACTCCATTGTCTCTTGAGGCAGACAGGTGCACACAAAATAGTGTGAAGAAAATGCTAGGTGGGCAGGCTTTTCACATAAACTGCTTGGTATGTTATGCCAGGCAGCCTCTGAGACACAGTCCCAATGCTGTGGCTTGTGTGAATTAGTTCTAATCTTCAAAGCTCTGAGTCCACTCCTAAACAAGGAAGTCTACGCTCTGCCAAGATTGTTTGCCCTCTGGGACGAAAGAGGTTGTCAAACTGCATAGCTTGAAAAGCCCAAGACAGCATTCTCCAGTGAATCCAGCTGCACAAAATATTACTGAAGGGGGAGAAAGGAGGACAAAATAACTGTGGGAAATTCAATTTTTTGCTGTTCTAGCAGAAGAGCACATCCCTTTCTCCTCATTTGTTCTAAAAATATCATTTGCCAGAACTTGTTTATTCAAGAGGGAGTGATTCAATATATTTCCAAAAGTTCATTGGGACATGCTATTTTGCTATTTCCAGGATTGCATATGGGTAGAATCATAGAATAGACTCATAGAATCATAGAGTTGGAAGAGACCACAAGGGTCATCCAGTCCAACCCCCTGCCGAGCAGGAAACACCATCAAAGCATTCTTGACATATGCCTGTCAAGCCTCTGCTTAAAGACCTCCAAAGAAGGAGACTCCACCACACTCCTTGGTAGCAAATTCCACTGCCGAACAGCTCTTACTGTCAGGAACATTCTTCCTAATGTTTAGGTGGAATCTTCTTTCTTGTAGTTTGACTCCATTGCTCTGTGTCCGCTTCTCTGGAGCAGTAGAAAACAATCTTTCTCCCTCCTCCATATGACATCCTTTCATATATTTGAACATGGCTATCATATCACCCCTTAACCTTCTCTTCTCCAGGCTAAACATACCCAGCTCCCTAAGCCGCTCCTCATAAGGCATTGTTTCCAGGCCTTTGACCATTTTGGTTGCCCTCCTCTGGACACATCCAGTTTGTCAGTATCCTTCTTGAACTGTGGTGCCCAGAACTGGACACAGTACTCCAGGTGAGGTCTGACCAGAGCAGAATATAGTGGTACTATTACTTCCCTTGATCTAGATGCTATACTCCTATTGATGCAGCCCAGGGTAAGGCATGTTTAGATAATGTGTAAGTTTCTGTGCAGATCAGGATCTCCAAAGATTCCAGAGAGAGAGAGAGAGAGAGACCGAGACCCTGCATACACATTAAGAATACAGGAGAGGCTATAAATGCAAGATAGAATGGACTGGTTATCTGCACCAGAAGCTTGGTCAAATTTAAATGAGCTGGCCAAATAAAATAGATTGAAGACACCAAATCTCAGTGGATTTTAGCTGAGTGGGCACAGTGCATTGTAGAATGTGTTGATGGCTCCCACAGGTAAATGAAAGGGCTGATTCAAATCTGCTGAAGGAGGAAGGAGGTTTGGCAATGATACATTCAATCCAGCAGCTGATACCTGGCAATGATCTGTGTTAACAAGCAATCAAGTAGGGAGGTGAAAATCAATTCCACCAAAGGAAGATAGTATTTCTCATTAATTGACAGAAGAAAATTTTGGCACGGCACTATTAAGAATTCTGACCCTGTAGATAACTTGTAGTTTATTATATTTATTTGTTGCCCTCTTTACACAAAAGCAGTGCTTTTTTCCTGGGGGGACGCATACCCCTAAACATTTTGTGATCTAAGTTTGGCCTCATTGAGGGGCAGCATTTCAAGATGAGTAGGAAAATGAGAATACCCCTAAACATTTTTTAAAGAAAAAAAGGACTGCACAGAAGTGTTTCATAGTGACTTACAGTGTGGCAACACTAAATCCAGGTATAGGAGCAAGAATAAAGTCAAAACCTGAGATGCTCATCCATAAATATATTTGAAAGAGCAGGTCCAACCAACCCACTAAAAAGAAGTCCACAGATGGATATTGCATACATCCAATATACTCTTCCAATTAAGGGCTGTAAACCCAGGTAAATAAAAATAAAGGGTTGCATCGAAGGAGTTGTTCCATTTGTGCAAAGACATATCCCCACACTCACTTGTGCAAATGAGCTATGGAGGGATAGGGAAAATCACAAAAAGTTTGGGGGTTCATGAAAGGAGAGGGAGAAGTGTTGTTGCACCAGTGAAAATCCTTGTGCGGCTGGAATAACTTGTTGGTAACAACCCATAGGTTCCTGTGTATGTACAGAAGTCATGTTGTTGGAGAGGAAGGGTGACAATTCTGGCCTTTGTGCTTTGTAGTCTCTTTCCACTGAATCAGTGCTGAGTTTTAAGGGACCATAGGCATGACACACACCCCACCAAGAAATATTCCTTGGGTAACATCTAACCCCTGCAATTCCCTCTACATTTCTCACAAATACTTCTCACACTTCTCACATACCTTTGCAGGGTACTTAAGCAATACTCCTGCATCCTGTCTTGCCTAGAGTCGTTGAGTTTAATTGTCTTGCCACACATCTTGGCAACTGTACAATCCTATCTTAAGGAGCAGGTGGTGCTTAACTGAAGCTTTCTGTACTATAACGGTAGAGACAATAAAATGATTCTGGATCCTTGGATCAGACCCAGCAGGGATCTTACATTTCTTCCCCTGCTCCCCCCCCCCGCCCCCAGTTCTTGTGTGACCTTTTGGGGAACTTGACATGGAGTCAGTCTTTAAATCTCCAACCCAATCACGAGTGTTTTCCCTATCTTTTTGTTCCTAGGTGTAATCTTATTGCCTCAGGCGAAATGTTCTTGTGGTTATGTCTTCCTCCACTGATCTTTTGCTTTGCTTAATTTTTGCCTTTTAAGCTTTAGTCGAATTCCCATAACTCTCTTATGGTTACAGGTAGGTAGCCGTGTTGGTCTGAGTCGAAGCAAAATAAAAAAAATCCTTCAGTAGCACCTTAAAGACCAACTAAGTTTTTATTTTGGTATGAGCTTTCGTGTGCATGCACACTTTGTCAGATACGCTCTTATGGTTAATGCGTGATCAGTTGCTTCTGCAGGGAATTTGCTAAGCACCAATAACTCAGGCAACCACATGTTGAACTGGGAACATTGAACTGAGGAGGGGAAATGCCATAAACAAGGGGTCGGCAACGTGCAATGGGCCGGATGCGGCCCACGAAGACCGTTTTACCAGACCATGAGCTGCCCCGAAACTGAGCCGCCCACTCGGCAAGTCCCCCGTGTGCTGTGCTAAACCAGCGCAGCGCAGTGCAATGCGGGGACTCGAGTGGCACCGGAAATGGCGTCTGCGCATGTACAGATGCCGAAAATTGCTTATGCGCAAGTGCGATTTTCGGCATCTGGGCATGGTCAGAAGCGATTTCCAGCGCAACAAACATGCACAGATGCAATTTCCGGCATCACGTTGTGCCAGTCTGGCCCACGGACAATCTCCGTGGGAGTGCTCCGGCCCATTACTGGTAAACCTTGCCGACCCCTGCCATAAACTAACAATAGGAAAATAACTTTTGGTGCTCAAGAGCTTTATTTGTACTACAAAATAAAACTGGCACCATAAGATTATAACTTTGTTGATCCCTGTTTTGCCAGTCACAATTAAGTTTCTACTTTCATGAAACTGATATTTAATATACTCCAAGACATTGTTCACTTTGTTCTATTATACAAAGGCAGCCAAGACTTACCAACTGCTAAGAGCTGATACGGAAAGCTCAAGTCTTCTGCTCTTCACCACCATTAAAACCTGCAGGTCAGAGACCACCTAATCATTGACTGGCCTCAACTTGAGTTATACCAGCACTATTGTGCATATGTTTTTGCAAACGGTGCAGAAAATTATGAATGCTTGTCATAAGATCTTAAATTTGTGAATAATATGTATATCATTTAACCAGCCAAATAAAATATACATTCCCCAGAAATCAGGCTATTTTAAATTTTAGTGATCTAGCAAGCATTCATTATTGGGAGAATTCAGACTAGTTAGCCTGTTCACCTTCCTTTTTATTACTTCCAGCTGCTATCACATAATGAAAACCCCCTCATGATTTGGACCAGTTATATCCAGTTGCTTGAGGATGCTGGGACCATGCACACTTGTGGCTCAGGCTGTTTAGGGACTAGACAGACACATGAAAAGCAGCAAACGTTTTTACAAGCAATACTAATATGCATTCTGCATGTTATTTTCACTGTTAGTTTTTGAATGCACGTTTTGTCCTAATATATGCATTTGAGTGCGGGACACAGGTGGCGCTGTGGGTTAAACCACAGAGCCTAGGGCTTGCCGATCAGAAGGTTGGCGGTTCGAATCCCCGTGATGGGGTGAGCTCCCGTTGCTCTGTCCCACCTCCTGCCAACCTAGCAGTTCGAAAGCACGTCAAAGTGCAAGTAGATAAATAGGTACCAGTACAGCGGGAAGGTAAACGGAATTTCTGTGTGCTGCTCTGGTTCGCCAGAAGTGGCTTTGTCATGCTGGCCACATGACCTGGGAACTTTACGCCGGCTCCAGGCCTGGCTCTAGGTGCACTCCTGGTGGCGCAGGGTGCCAGGGCGCCGGGCCGGCGGGGGGGGGCGCTGCGCGAGGAAGCTGCGAGGAAGCCGTGCTGCGCGCTGTGCACTGTGAGGGCAGGGGGCGCCGGAGCGATCTCAGCGCCTCAGCGCCAGGGCGCCCGACCTGCTTGAGACGGCCCTGGCCGGCTCCCTCAGCCAATAACGTGAGATGAGCGCTGCAACCCCAGAGTCAGTCACGACTGGACCTAATGGTGAGGGGTCCCTTTACCTTTTTGCACTTGGGTAAACATTGCTTGGTGGAGAACGGCCCTGCAAGATTCTGATGGGTTCAAATTTTCATGGATGACTGTGCTTTGGTTCTCATACGGTTTTGAAATCTGCAGTTTTGAGAGAGTCGGCTTTAAATGTAATTGGCATCAAATTCCTCCCCCATCCCTAGCTGGATGTCCCCTGTCTGAAACTCTGGAGAGCTGCTTGTGGGTTGCTTACCAGCATGTGGTTGGCCACTATGAGAATGCTGCAGCAGGCGGGCCATTGGCTTGGCCCAGCTCTGATGTTATTCTGTCAGCCAGTGTAGACAATAATGAACTAGATGGACCAGTCCCCCAGTTCAGTACAGTATAAGGCAGGCTTCCTATGTTCCTGTCCGTGGGGAAAGCAGACGGCAGCAATTACTTATGACAAATAAATGCCAGAGGTAGTCACAGCTCATGACAGAGAGAAAGAGAGGTTTAATGGGCTACGTGATTTTTCCTTGGGTGCAGAATCATCAGATTAGACAAGGAAAATGTTATAAAATTCTTTATTCTGTGGATACAATTGTTCCACAGAATAGATTTCTGAGTCATTTGGAGTTGTATCCCCCCCCCCCGGAAGTCTTAAACTGAATCTTCCTGTTAATTTCTGGCTTACAGCAGACAATTTATAACCTTTTTGAAGAGGGAAATAGTTACATTTTGTTTTTTCTTCCAAATACTGAAGATGGCTTTGTACTATGAATATGTGTAGGGTTGGTTACACAAGACAAATTTTGCAGACACCAACTGTACGTTTTGAGGGATTTGACTACAGCCAAGTTACCTTGTTATTCTTCAGTATTTCAAAAGAGCCTATCTGTTGTTTGTTTTTGGTACCAGGCGGTCTTGGAGGAAACCAGTTTTCTGGATCCAATTCAGTTTGGGTTTAACTTTGATTTTGGCACTGAAACTGCTTTGGCTTCCCTGTATAATGACCTCTGTCAGGAGATAGACAGGGGAAATGTGTGCCTGCTAAACCACTTTCAGAGGTTTACAGAGGTTAACCTTTCAGAGGTTTACAGTACCGTCAACTATGGTATCCTTCTGGAGTGGCTGTCTGCGTTGCGGGTGGATGCTGCCGCTTTGCAGTCCTACCTGAATGGTAATTTCTGGAGCCTGACGGTTGCAGAGTGTCTTTGGACCCATGGAGCCTTCAAAGTGGGGATCCTCAGAGTTTATTCTTTATGCTGTTTGACATCTACATGAAACTGCTGAGTGGGGTCATCTGAGGTTTGGGAGTAGGTTCATAGCTGCCAAGTTATCCCTTTTTTTAAGGGATTTTCCCTTATGCTGAATAGGCTTCCTCGCGAGAAAAGGGAAAACTTGGCAGCTATGAGTAGGTTGTCAGGAATATGCTGATGGCACACAGCTCTACTCATTTACATCTGCAGGTGAGGCAGTGGATGTGCTGGGCTGTTGCCTTGCTTCGGTGATGGACTGGATGAGAGCCAACAAACTGAAGCTCAATCCAGATAAGACTGAGGTACTGTTAGTGGGTGGTTCCCTAGACCGGATGGGTGGGAGATAGCCTGCTCTTGATGGGGTTATACTTCTTCTGAAGGAGCAGGTATATACCTGGAATCCATTGCTGTCACTTGAGGTTCAGGTGACCTCAGTGGCATAGAGTGCCTTCCATCAGCTTCAGCTGTCTAAGCTTTGGTTTGATTACTGCAATGCGTTATACATGGGGCTGCCTCTGAAGACAGTTTGGAAACTGGTGCAGAAATCAGCGGCCAGTTTGCTCACCTGGGCAAGATGGTATGAGCATATAATGCCAAACCTGGCCTGACTGCACTGGCTACCAATTAGTTTCCGGGCCCAGTTCTGGTTTTGACATACTGTATAAAGCCTTAAATGGCTCAGGACTGCAATTCCTCAAGGACCACTTCTCCCCATATGAACCAACTTGGACCCTGTGCTCATCTCTGAAGCCCTTCTTCAAGTGTCCTCACCACAAGAGGTGTGGAGGATGGTAACGCGAGAACGGGCCTTCTCTGCTGTCGCTCTGTTTGTGGAATGCTCTCCTCATATATATTTATATATATTTGGCATCAGGCAAAAACGTTTCTCTTCTCCCAGGCCTTTGGCTAATTAAACAATTTATGGCCTTTTATGAGTTTGACCAAAATGCGGGAGGCAGTGGAAGACAGGAGTGCCTGGTGTGCTCTGGTCCATGGGGTCACAAAGAGTCAGACACGACTAAACGACTAAACAACATGGCCTTTTAACTTGGGTGGGTGTTTTTGCTTTGTTACTTTGTTATATATTTTTGTGTTTTTATATTGTAAATCGTCCTGTGGTCTTCACATGAAAGGTGGTATAGAAATGTAATGAATGATAAAAAATTAATAATGCAACCAGTTAATGGTTATAAGGTAGAAGATCAACCTAAATTCTTTTTTTCTGGCTGGCAGCCCTACAAATGCTAACATTGTCAACTGATTAGCAACAGTAAAAACCACTTTTGTTGTCTGAGGTTAATTGTAAGTTTTTCCTCCCACTGGAAACAAACAGCGTCATAAAAAAGGAAGTCACTTCCCCTTGCTTTGAACAAGTATTGGGTTTTCTTCTTCCCCATAGCCTCGAAACGCTGGAAAGGTGTACCTCATACCTCTTTTGTTCTGACAAATCAGAATTGGGCAACTTGGGCAAGTTTTCGTAAGTTTTTCTGATATATACATACACACATATATATATAAGTCCATCTGCTGAGACTCTTCCATTAAGATAAAGTACTTTACAGCTCTTTGAAAAGTTCCAAGACAAAAGATGCAGAGATCTGGGTAAGTGTGAAATGCTTCTTTGTGGAGATAGCAGAGTAATAAAACATGGACAGTTCGATTGTTTGTTCAAAAGTGAGGGGGGGGGGGGGAGCTAATGGACCAAGCATATGAGTGCGGATGGTTCTTGCAACTATTTATTGACTATAATAAGACGTATGCAGAGGTCTTCACAGAACTATATTTGGTGAAGTAAAACTCTGTAGATTCCATATGACTTAAAAATTGAGACCTTTTGTCAAGGAATGAAAGACTTCTATGAGGTTTTGCTTTTGCTTTCTTTCATGAAGGGCATGAAATATAGTCAACATTGGTTGGTTTGCAGCATGGGGCAATTGGTGGCCCTGTGTCTGCTGAGAGGTTCTGTTGAGAGGTAAATGGACACTGCTTGCCTCCTATAGTCCACTCCAAAAACCCAGGACTGAAACCACCCATTGTGGGGTGTTTTAGTGGGTGCCCCTTCCTGCTTTTGCAACTTTGCTTAAAGGACAGAACTCAGTCTAAATTTGCATCTATGCTTATAGACTGCTATATACAGATTTGTGGCACATGGCTTTGTACTCCTAGTCTTCTAAGGGCATAGAGCTCCATTGGCCCCTTTCCACATTCTGTTGCCTATTCCCCCTCGATTTTATACCAAAGGGGACTGATTTGCACTTCAGCATTTCCCTGTGCATGCTACCCTACGCATGTACCTCTCTTTCCCACCAGAGAAAGATCCTCCTTTCCCTTGCCCAAAGCAATCATGTATCCATCACTCTCACTGGGAGCCAATGGACTTGGGTTCTATCTGATGTCCTCAAGGATAGGAAAATCATTCTCACAATCTAGGGGGCTAAGGTTAGCCAGTGGCTGGAGCTGCTGTCAGAAGAACTTTAGATGGTACAGAAAAAGCTTGGTCAGCTATATTAAGAAGGTTAAATTTTAGAGAAAGACAGTGTGCCCACTTCCCTTATTTTGATTTTGGCTTATATCCTGGTTTGGAGAACATGACTCACGTTTCAGATTAGAACCAGAAACATGAACTTGCACAAAATGTATTGAGTAATGTGTAGACCATGCATTTTCAGTGCTCAGATACCTAATAGTTGGTAACCATGAACTTAATTCAAACATCCTTCAGCAAGCTTCTTCCTGTGGAGTTTAGGAAACAGCAATAAGAAACCAGAATAATAAACCAGAATAATAATTTTAAATTGCTGAAAGTTGAGTTCTAGCAAAAGCCATGCTTTCCTTTGTCTTTTCCCAAACATACTTTAAATATGTAAATAATCTAAGGAAAGATTTGGGTTTGCTCACAACACACAATAGACCCATATCTCTTTAGCAAACAGTATCCCTTCTAAAATAAACTTTGGTTGCATAAAAAAGGTGTGTGATGTTGACAAGCTTAAAATACAGTGTTTTGGAAGCCTTTCAGCAAGCAATACTAGAAACACCTGGCTTTAAGTCCCCTGAATTTAGGTCACAGGACTTAAATATGAATATATGACTGTGGAGAAATGTTGTGTCCACGATTATGTTTTGTGCTGGGGGGAGGGGAAGTTAGTTATGTGGTCTGTGTTGATGTCAGAGTGTGACTGTTAAAGTCACAACCTTGCACTGTTACTATATTGCAAGCCTGTTTAGCAGTAGCTGCTTAGCAGCAGATTCTGAAAACTGAGAGAGATCATCACTTTTAGTATTTGTAGATGTGGCTTGGATCACATAAATTCATTTTGATTGGTCTGGAAAACAATAAGACTTTGGTTGGCTGGTGGTTCTAGTCAGCAGAGAAGAGCAGTCAACTGTCGGTTGGGAGAAATAATGTGGAGTGGAGAAAGTTGAGCTGAAAATGGACGCCTAAGGCATCCATATTAAGAACAACATATTAAGTTGTTCATCTCCAGTTGTACACAGCCCACTTCAGGGGTGCCAACACATTTATTTTGATTTGTTATGTTTACTTGTCAACTTATTACAAAAAGAAGTCTCAAAGTGATTTACTCCCCCCCCCCTTTTTTTAAAGTGTAGAATACTTTTGATCTTGGTTCATTGGTCATTGGAAGCTGTGGTTCCTTTGTGATAGATGAGGGTTGGGGTTTTTTTACACACATATATACAGGCTGAGCATCAGATGGTGTTCGGTGTCGTCCCAAACATCTGACAGGTATCAATTTGGTCACCCTGGTTTTAGAACATGCCTGGCAAACCTGCCACAGGCAGCCAGAGACTGTGGTACTTCAGGATGGAACAGGAGGGTCCTATGAGTTTATCTAGGCCATGATCCAGTCTGCAGTGTTCCAGTCCAGTACTAGACTATCTACTCCCAAGTTCAAAAGACGAGAAGCAAAGTTACACCAAGCACTGATGGAGCAGTACAGCATATGCACTTCACTGTCCACAACAGAGACACTGTTTTGTACTCTGGGCGTGAGTTGTGGTGAAATGCTTGTTGGCCATCACTAATGTAAAGGGAATCCAATCCATGTTTTCATCAGAGTCTGGAGTAATGCCAGTTCCAGTTTTAAGCCCAGGAGCTCTAGAGACAAGGCTGTCAGGCAGTTGAAGAGATATTTCTGGCGGGCTTTTCTCGTGCCTAACAGTTTGTTCTAAATAAAGTGGTTTAGTCACCATCTAGTTTAGAGCACTTCTGTTGTTTTGACACTCTTCTTCTCATTCGCAGGTTCCAAGGTGTCATCCATCTTTCTCTTTCCTGTTTTCTATGGAATATGGTGCCCAGGCTCTTATGTATTTTCATTGCCAGTACATTGGATTCTTCTGCCTTCCGAATCCAGCGTACGGGAAGTGCAGGTGAAAGCAGTAACCATCAATGGCCAAGTCCTGGTTTAGAACATTCCAGTGTTTCTTTCTTCTTCTTTTTAATACAAAGCAATTCTTTTCTTATGTAGATAATTGCCAAGATCGCACCGTGCATTTCAGGTCCACTTTTGTACTGGCAGGAGAACCAGTGGTCCTCAAATGCCCTCCTTTGAGATACAAACAGATGGATGCTTTTGGTCAGCCCTTGAATCTCACCTGGGGGAAAAATGGTTCAGCAACAATTATCCCTGCAGGATACAAAGAAACAAGAATTCTCTTACAAGATGATGCTCTTTGGTTTTTGCCAGCTTCCACTGAGGATTCTGGGGAGTATATCTGTACTCGAAGGTAGGCATTCTAAGGCACAAGACTGTTAGCCTAGGCTACATAGGGTTAACCAGATAACATGCAATTAATCTTATTCATGCATCACTGAAGACTTACTGGCAATGGATTTACAAGACAGATCTGGGGTACTGTTTATCAAGTGTTGGAGAAGGTAAGATACATGGAGAAGTAAGTGTTCTTTAGAGCAGAGAATAAATGTATTGGATTTTTTTTTTGCTACAACGTATCTGAGGCCATCTTCATCCACATAACTTCAGTGTACCAAAGGTACCATATTGTACCCAAGATTGGTGTGTGTGTGTGTGTGTGGCATGTGGCATGCATACATGTCATATGTGTGACTTGCATCTTCAGGGGGAAGCCACCATCACCAAGAGGGTATGGCTCCTCAGCTCTGGACATTGTTGTTGTTGTTGTTGTTGTTGTTGTTGTTGTTGTTGTTGTTGTTAAATTGTGGTCGTAGAATGTGGAAGTGACTTACGCTTCCTTTCTTTGGCATTCTTGTTTCATGTGTGGAGCGAGGAGGACAGTCATGTTTCTCCCGCAAGGAGATGTCTTGAACTCTGTGTATATCTGGCACTACAAGGGATGCTGGTGGCGCTGTGGTCTAAACCACTGAGCCTCTTGGGCTTGCCAACCAAAAGGTCGGCGGTTTGAATCCCCGCAATGGAGTGCGCTCCTGTTGCTCTGTCCCAGCTCCTGCCAACCTAGCAGTTTGAAAGCACACCGGTGCCAGTAGATAAATAGGTACCCCTGCGGTGGGAAGGTAAACGGTGTTTCGGTGTGCTCTGGCACTCGTCACAGTGTTCCGTTGCACCAGAAGCGGTTTCGTCATGCTGGCCACATGACCTGGAAGGCTGTCTGTGGACAAACGCCAGCTCCCTCAGCCTTAAAAGTGAGATGAGCGCTGCAACCCCACAGTCGCCTTTGACTGGACTTAACCGTCCAGGGGTCCTTTACCCTTTTTACCTTTACCTATGCATGTGGGCACTTTGCAGGTGGTATGGAAAGAGGAAGGGCAAAGCATTCATTGAAATGCAAGTAGCTGAGGGGAAGAGCTTGGGGCACCTGTGTCTTTTGCAAGGAGAGGGGCATGAAATGAGCTTTGAAGATCCTGCAATGTTTTGATGATTATTAACACTATCACTCTAGAAAGCACTATGCATACTTATTAATGGTTACAATTTTGGTAATTAATGGTCACATTAAGCGCTGCTTTGTTTTTCATGTGGGTTAATGAATAGTCCATGATATGGGGTTGGAAAAGAGAAGTTTCCTCCCGGGCTTGATGAAGGCAAGTAGCCAGGCAGAAGCTTTGCAGCAGCCTAACATGCACTTTCCATCTTTATGGGCAGGAATGGGTGTGATTTTTACCGTAATTGAAAGTGGCTCAAGGAAAAGGAAGGTCAAGAAGCCTCCCCACCATGACATCCATTTTGCTCCTCATGTTGTAGCCTCAGTGCCTGCATTTTGTTAAAAAGTGGAAGAAAAGAAGTAATTAAAAAACCAGTTCATAGACAATAGACAGCATCAGCTTGCAGGGTTTGGCCTTAACTTGTCCTTGATGTCTGTTCAGGGCATGTGTTTAGAATAGGGAGCCTGTCTGGAGTGCAGAAAGTGGTTCCTTACAGAACTGGTCTTTTGTGGTCCCACCTGTCGCCACCTGTTTGAACACCTGAATTTGTGTGATCCTTGTAGCAGTCAATAGCTAAAAGTGACATCCGCAAGGAATTTCAATCACATTTAGCCCTCCAGTAAGAAACAAAAGGGATGCGGGTGGCGCTGTGGTCTAAACCACAGAGCCTAGGGCTTGCCGATCAGAAGGTCGGCGGTTCGAATCCCTGTGACGGGGTGAGCTCCCATTGTTCGGTCCCTGCTCCTGCCAACCTAGCAGATCGAAAGCATGTCAAAATGCAAGTAGATAAATAGGTACCGCTCCGGCGGGAAGGTAAACGACCTTTCTGTGCGCTGTTCGGGTTTGCCAGAAGCGGCTTAGTCATGCTGGCCACATGACCCAGAAGCTGTACGCCAGCTCCCTCAGCCAGTAATGTGAGATGAATGCCGCAACCCCAGAGTCATCCGCGACTCCTAACGGTCAGGGGTCCCTATACCTTTACCTAAGAAATGAAAGATGGAAGGGGATGGGCTTGCATTTTCAAATGTCTTAAATTGGTCATTGCTGATAAACGGAAAAGATGTCCCCCGAAAAAAAATAATTTCCCCTGAGAGTGATACTGACGCTGTTGAGCCTGATAATGATGAAACAGCTCTTACACTACCTCTGAGAAATATTTTAGCAGTCTTGCAGACAGAAAAGTGTCCCAGGGTTGCTCAGTAGAGAAACACAGATGTGCTCAGTGTCCTGTGGTGTTGCAATGTACTTAATACCAGAAGTTACTCCACTGAGTGGCAAGGGACATGTGCAATGAAAAGCATGCAAGACTTTCAGTGTAAACCTCAGGGGGACTGGCATACATGCAGAAAGAGGACACTTATTGCAGAGGATATGCGAATGATTTTTAAAAAGTCAGCGGCTGATGCTGTTTTATTTCATAATGTCATTTCCATTATAATGCCTCTATATTAATCCCGCAAGCAAATTCATCTGGAAGATATTACGTCCTAATGAAAAATCCAAGTCAAACCTATGTAGTTCCTTGCCAAGTAATCATGAGCAGAACAACATACACCTTTTTCAGCCCGGTCCTCAGGTCGCAAAGGATTTATCACAAATGTAGGCTGGTTTAATAGTTGCTGCTTTTGCTCCAGGAACCGGGAATGCCAATTTTGTCGGGGCTTCTAAGGACAGAAAATCTATGTGCAAACTAACTTATTTTCAGAAAAAAATATATAGTGATAAACAACATAAAATCAACCATACAATTAGTTTTTTTAAAAAGAAGAAGAATTAAAACACATCAGAAATCAGCTTGAAATGTATATAACAGATCAATATAGGTGGATCTTTTAGACAAAGAAGGGCCCCCATCCATATTCTCTGCAGTTTGTGACCTTGGCTTCTCTTCTGCCTCAGAAAAAGTATTTTAAATGTTTAATCTAGCTTTTTTTAAAAATGATACACACCCTGAGCTGTATTCAATGGTGGCTTTGCATTACATGACTGTTTATTTGTTTTTAAGCAGATTTTTCCAACTGCATAAATTCCAAATCAGACACTCCACACAAAACAAAACAACAAGTAAACAAAACGAGTGCACAAAGTGTGCATTGCTCCTTGCTTACACCCTGGTGGAATCTAGACACACACATATAAAACGCCATGGAAATGCTTTTTTTTTTTTAAAAAAAGGTTTTGAAAATATATATTGAATTTGCCATAAGCCCACCATTGCCATCTAGTGTCACATTTGTATAATGCACTTAAAGCATTATATTTGCTGCTGCCTAGCTGAGTCCCCAGTATCTGTGGCAGTTTCTCCATAGGAGTCATAGGTCATATCTATTATACAGCATCGAAAGGGCAACCCAATGGCCCTGGCATTGATGTGAATCCTATCTTTGTGACACTGGATCGTTCTGAAGGTTATCTGTCTATTCCTGCAGCCTGATCAAACTTGTGCTGCCAATATCCATACCTCTCAAACACCTGGGCTTCTCCTATTTTCACCAAGATTGCCATTTAAGCGCAAGTCAGCTGATGGCTTTATTGATCCCTTTTATACTGAAGTCAATAAGGCCTGGAGTGCAGATTTTCAGTTCTGGCTGTTTAGCTCACAAGAGGAAGCAGGACAACTCCCGAGTCCTGACATCATATGGCAGAGGTTTTCAGCCTTTTTGAGTCCATGGATTCCTTGACCAACTACATTCTTTCTGCAGCACCTCTGTGGGGCTCAGGAGCCCAGTTATGCCGCCCCTTGCCTGCAGAGCTGGCAGTCCCTCACAAACACCCTCCCTTGTGGAGTGTTCCCTCAGCCTCCTCTCCCCTCTCCTTGGGAGTCCCCTGGGCAGCTGCTGCAACAGTCCCTGGTCTTTGAGCTGCCCTCCCTGCCCCAAACAGAGGTGCCTCCCAGAGGCAACAGCTCATGAAGAGTCGGACACGACTAAACAACAACAACAATTGCCAGGGCTGCTGCAATAAACAGCCACACAAGCCTTTGAGAGGCAGAGATGCGAGAGGGCATCAGAATAGGGAGGGAGGGAAGGAAAGAGGGACAGAGGCCAGAGTTGCCTGCAGCACCCCTGACCATCATGGCACCCTGGTTGAAAACCACTGCCATATGATATTATTGTTTGTGTGTTTGTGGAGTTAGATTTACAGGACATTCATCTGAGTAAAAAAAAGGGGGGGGGATGAAGCAGGTTCCTGCCTACAAACATCCCTGTACAGTCTCAGATACAAACCTTGGCTTGTGCTTCTCCTCATGAGCAAGGAACTTTAAACAACAACAACAACAACAACAACAACAACAACAACAGTCTCCAGCAGCTAAGGATCTCTTCTGTCCGTCAGTGTCTTCTTGCTCAGTCCTTCAGTCCTGGTTCTGCTAACTTGTTACTGCAATGGCTTATTGTTAGTTGTCTCTCAGGTTAGAGAAACATCACAAGACAGGCCCTCCCCCCCCCCCGCTCTTTCCTCAAGGCTTGCAGTGCTTTGTCCTTCCTTCCCAAACAATTTTCTCAATTTATAGCGGCTGCTGCACAAGCTCAGGAAGACTTCCCGACTGACAGCTACTCGGCTTAAAAGGCAGAACTGTCGGCTGAGGCCCACAGAGCCAAATAAATTGATGCCCCAAACCTATTCCGATATTGCCGGGTATACTAAAATCTTAATAGATTTACCGAAATATGTCTATAAAATACTTCCTAATTGTCTAAAAATACATTTGAATGAGATGTATCTACAGTCATACCTCAGTTTAAGTACGCTTCGGTTTGAGTACTTTCAGTTTAAGTACTCCGCGGCCCCGTCTGGAACGGATTAATCCACTTTCCATTACTTTCAATGGGAAAGTTCACTTCAAGGTTAACTACGCTTCAGTTTAAGTACTCCGCGGTCCCGTCTGGAATGGATTAATCCACTTTCCATTACTTTCAATGGGAAAGTTCGCTTCAGGTTAAGTACGCTTCAGGTTAAGTACGGACTTCCAGAACCAATTACATTCATACTTCGGGTTAAGTACGCTTCAGGTTGAGTACTCTGCGGACCCATCTGGAACGGATTAATCCACTTTCCATTACTTTCAATGGGAAAGTTCACTTCAAGGTTAACTACGCTTCAGTTTAAGTACTCCGCGGTCCCGTCTGGAATGGATTAATCCACTTTCCATTACTTTCAATGGGAAAGTTCGCTTCAGGTTAAGTACGCTTCAGGTTAAGTACAGACTTCTGGAACCAATTGTGTACTCAAACCGAGGTACCACTATACTGATATTTGTCCTTCCGAAGTTTAACACACCCACACCCACCCACACCACAACAAAGCAGAAATAAGCTCAGTACAATTTGTTCCTCCTGTCGGGAAGCCAAGCCAATCTAGTCATATTGGCACTTGTGTTCCGTGTGCTCTGAAATCAGCAGGAGCGGGGCTGCTCAGGTCCCTCAGCTAGAGTATTTTGTATTGTCGGAAGAATCAAGTTGCCAACCAATGATGCTTTTTCAGAGGGCGGTGATTTTAGTGTCCTGTGTGTACTTGTTCAAAATGGTTAAATCTGAACAATAAAAAGCCATGGTGGGTTATGGTGCAATGATAAATCTTTATTTGTTGGGTATGAATGTCTTATTTCTTCTTCTCTCCCC
The DNA here is from genome assembly GCF_965207765.1 of Zootoca vivipara. Lineage (NCBI taxonomy): Eukaryota > Metazoa > Chordata > Lepidosauria > Squamata > Lacertidae > Zootoca > Zootoca vivipara. The sequence continues at coordinate 29,078,268 of NC_142587.1, read as the reverse complement.
CTGCCCATTTGCAGGAATTCTTCTTACTGTGCTGATGTGTCTGTTCCTCTCACAGTTGTGGAGAAAAGCGCTGTTCGAAATATTTCCTATCTCCAGAAGGCCTTCACATTTAGTCCTGGAAAGGTTGTCTGTCCCGCCTTGGAGAGTTTTGTACAAAAGAATACAAGCTACGAACTCAAATGGTACAAGGTATTATTATGGGTAATTTCTTCATGGCAGTTTGGGAATTTGAACTTGGACTTCCAGTATCCAAACCCATAGGGGACTATCATCTGTACTGCACTCATAAGATGCTGACAGTATGGTAGAAATTGCACAATTTTGTAATACCTCAGACTGATCCTATGCAGGGTTATGACATGCCTAAGTCCATTCATTTGAATTGGAATCTTAGCGTAATTGTGGCTGCAATGGTCCTCCAGATGTTGCTAGATTTCTGCAGCTGGCATGACCAGGGGTCCAGGATTATGGGAGCTGTAGTTCAACCACATCTCAAGGGACATAAATTACCCATCCTTAGCCTAGGATTAGCTGTAGCTTTGAACAAAGACCTTCAAGTCAAGTACTTTATTATGGTCATAGACCAGCATAAGCAAAGCATCTAAATAAATAGCATAATGGTTTGAATCTAAATGAATAATTATTAAATAAATAGGAGCAAGAACCAAACGTAGATTTAAACATATACATAGAATACTTCATTAAGGATAGAAAATGGGTGCGTAAAAGTTTATAAGAAAAAATAAAAGATCGGTTAACACAGCTATATGGGGAAGGCTTCAGAAGTGCGGGTCTAACAATATGGGCCTTCAGTTTAGGATTGAATTGTAGCATAGACCAGGGGTGGCCAACTCCCAAGAGACTGCAATCTACTAACAGAGTTAAAAACTAGCAGCGATCTACCCACTTTGGGGGGGGGGGGTTCAGGTTAAAGTTGAACTTTTTTTTAGGAAGGAAAGCCCTGTTTTGGGGGGTTCAAGTCAATGTTGTTGAACTTTTCTAGGGAGGAGGAAGGACCGTTTTTGGGGGTGCAGGGCAAAAATGTGGAGCTTTTATTAGGGGAGACAAAAGCTTTTGAGCTTCTTTGTGGGGAGCCAGGAATCTATCAGTGATCTACCACAGACGTCCAGTGATCTACTGGTAGATCATGATCTACCTGTTGGACGTGCCTGGCATAGACCATTCTTTGTCGAATATCTATCATGGCAGTGCAAAATCTGGCGACTGAATATGTGACTTCTGGGCTCTCATCCTGTAGCAATATGGAGATGTTGTGTTGTTCTGAACGCCCAGGAAAGTTATATAAGATGGGTTGGATAAACCTAGTTCAAATGTCTATAATCCTGGCAATGAAAAAGGGCATGCTCCGTTGTTTCCTGCTGCCCAGAGCCACATGGGCCATAGCTGCCAAGTTTTCCCTTTTCTCGCGAGGAAGCCTATTCAGCATAAGGGAAAATCCCTTTAAAAAAGGGATAACTTGGCAGCTATGACATGGGCACATCCTCTCCTTGTAAGGTAACTTCCTATAACGGCCTTCCTGAATTGCTGAAGGGAGGGCCTGACAATGGGCCAAAGTGAAAGCCCTTCGTTGTTTTGGTATTTTGAGATTAGCTATGTATGGCATTTGGGAAGTCAAGTATCTTCTAGTTCTGCTAATTAATTTTTTGGGGGACCTGGCTAGGTCTACCTGTCGTTCTCTATCTACAACACACAGTTTAATGTTGTTTTTTGCTTGTTCGTGTCCCATGGTGAGTAGGATCTGTGGACTGAATCCTAAAGTTGTTATTATGTTTTCCACAGCTCGTTTCCACGTGGACTTAGATTATGGTGGCCTGAAGATGTGCTCTTGAGTTAAAAGCTTTGATACAATAGCCTGAAAGTTTCATTAGGTTGCTTTGTTTTTAGAATATTTGCATTTAAGATGACAAGCTGTTTTCACAAAGAAGAGGTCCATCACAAGCTTTCCCCCCAAAAAACAAATGTTCTTTATGTTCAGAGGCAGCATAGCCCTGAGCATCGGATACCGATGCCAAAAAAGAAGGTTGTTGCCATTGTGCCTTGGTTATCTCCATGTTAAACTCAGAATGCTAGACTAGATACAGCATTAGTTCTGATCCAAGAGAACCATGCTAAGTTGAGTCCAAAGCCTGAGGCTATTTTTTTTTAACTGCTCAGCACTTAATTTAGTTCGCCAAAACTAATTTCCTCCTTTTCTCTTAATTAAAGCCACCCACTCCTTCCAAATTCTAAACAAACCATTTTCCATGTGTAAATTCTGTTGAATTATGAATGTGCACAGTGCACATTAAATTTTGACACTAATGACTTGGTAACTGGAGGGCAGTAGTTCTGAAATCCCGCAGAGCCCTGCTAAATTTATCTGTAGTTTATAGCCCTTTCACTAGAAACCAGGTCTGTCAGCAACTGACTAGACCATGAGTTTTTATTTAGTGATAACAGTGTCTGGCCAAGAATGGAAAGTGAAGCCCAGGATCACGAGATCCTTTAAAAAAAGTTATTCTGGAATCGTGCCAAGTTGACTTTGTAATGGAGAACCATTTTGAGCAGGTTTGCCTGAGGAATTTGATCATCGCTCATTCTGATATGAACTGGCCTAATCTGCAATTCCTGGACTGACTAATGTGTGGATCAGAACATGCCCATCAGATCTCACACTTCTCCAGATGCTGTTGACATAATTTTCGGTTCAATGTAAATTATCAAGAAAAATATTTGGAGAGAAAACAAAATGCATGTTTTAAGAGAAAATGCAGTTGAGAATAAGCACTTAAATGTTTCTTGCTCAGGTTTTTAATAAATAAATAAACAACCCCCCCCCCAAAAAAAACCATTAATGCACATATGGGATGGAAAAGATTTCTGGGTGAACACATGTGAAAAGTGATATGGACCAGAAACGGAGGCTTGTCCTTATTTAATCTATCATTAGTTGATCAATACAATATGGAATTTTCCACTTACACTGCCATTACAATAGTTAGTCATTATTGTGTAACCATGTGGTTTATTGCAAAACTCCAACAGAATGACCTCACAAAGAGCCCTTTCCTTTCCTGGCACCACACTGAAACTGAAGAGAATTTAAGTCCAGAGTTACTCAAAGCAAAGGATTTCCCGTACCTTTAATAACAGTGTAAAAAGAAGGGGTTTGAGGAGGTAGAGCATGTCACAGGAATTAGAGTTGGTCCTACGACTAGTCACTCTAGTGCACTTCTAAAGGTATAGAAACCCCATCTTCCTTTGTCTCTGCCTGACTTTCTGGGCTGAACATTCATCGCTGTCTTTAGCATATGTGCTGCCGGGGTGCAAAGACCCACCCAGCGCCCCCAAATTTAGTTTAGCCCCCAAATTAACTTTTATTATGCTCATGTCAGACACCACGCTTACGCCTTATCTCTAGTTTACGAAAGAAGGGAGGAAAAAGAAAACAACTTTTTTATTTGCTCATTTCTTTACAATACACTTGTACTTAAATATACAACACCACCACACTTAAACTTATAAGTATTGTTTAGGCACCTACTTAGGAGAAACATCAGTTGTGCCAAAGGTGCCGCTGACCCCGCTGCCACATAGCAGCTCAATACAATACGTAACATAATATTTTGATGCAAGAGTTAATTTTGCGTGCACGGTGCTGTTGTGAATGACAAGTACCGCTCTTGGCGCAGCGCGGCTTTGGTAAATGAGCTCAAGTCGAAAGTCCTTTAGTGAAACTGTAGGTATACATTTCGGTCATACCTAGGTATATGTATTTTGTTTTTCTAGCTTGATCAAAATTATTTATTATTTCATAACAGGTAGATAGTTTAGAGCTTAGGCGGCTTCAGCGGTGGGCACCTGGCGCCCCCAGAATTCGGCTCCTGGGTGCCCCGCACCCCTTGCACCCCTGGGTAAAGACGGCCCTGGCTGCATTTGCCCCATAGTTTGGTGTAATGTACAAGAGCCTGCACTGAGCACCCAGAACCTTGCATTTCCCTCCCCCTCTCCATGTCTTCTCCAGTTAGTTCCCCCTTCAGCACTTCCTAGCTTATTGTTAGGAGTAAACCAAATAGCCACACTTTCAAACCCTGCTTAGTTAAGGAAGCCAGCTTCATAACCCATTGTTTTTTTTGTTTTTTGTTAAGTTCGCCTGTTTTTAAACTGGTCAGAGCTTGTTTTAAACCATTGCCCTTGGTTTGAATGTAATAAACCAGGATTTGTGGAAAATGAAAATAACTCTTATTCCGACTCTGTGCGGGGAAAACTAGGGGGAAAGGTGTGGGTCTGGTGCTTACTGCAAGATCCTCTGTGTTCATGTACATATTAATAAACAGTGGCATTTAAGCTTTATGTGTATAAAAAGCTTATTGGAGGCACTTTTCTGCTTTGGAATTAGCCAGGAATCGGACCCCTGCCGCAAAGTCTTTCAACTGCTTCATGGCCTTTCCAAAATGCCACCATTGCTGCATCAATGGATGTTAAACTAGCTCAGTGACATTAAGAATTCACTGGGGGGAAAAATCACCTTAAGACTTCTTGGCTGCTGTATTTCATAACTAAATGTTTGGCTGCCCATTTTATTTGTGTACTTTTATTTTTATTTTGTTTCTAGGACTCAACACCTTTGGCTATTGACAACCAAAAATTTGCTGTTTTGAAGGGCACAAATTATCTCATCATAAACTCTGTGTCCTTGGATGATTCAGGCTACTATACTTGCCAGCTGACCTTTCGGCACGAAGCAGGACAATATAATATCACCAGGACCATTCAGTTAGAAGCACTTGGTAATGTTTACTCTTGAAGTACTAAAGTATGCAATGATGAGCAGGACTGTACATAGATGATCCACTTTGCTTTGCTTTAAAAAATACAAACTTGGTATGAAGTAAACTTTGAATTTTCCACATGGATCAATTATACAAATGTGCATATTGTTAAAATATGCATAGCAGGGAGTCATTGCTCAGAACACAAGCTATGCAAACGAAAGGTCCCAGGGTTAATCTGTGGCATTTCTATGCAAGGCAGGAAAAGACTGCAAACCTGGAGAGCCATTGCCGGTCAGTTTAGGGTGTGTGCTCTCCCCACTGCCTTTTTTCTCTATACACAAATGACTGCACCTCAACTGATCCATCAGTTAAGTTAAGATCTTGAAATTTGCAGATGATACAACAGTCATTGGGCTCATCCGGGAGGATGATGAATCTGCATATGGCCAGGAAGTAGATCGTCTTGCCTTGTGGTGCAGCAGGAATAACTTGGTGCTAAATGCCCAAAAGACAGTGGAAATGATAATTGATTTTAGAAGGCGTCCTCCCATCTTGTTGCCAATCTCCATTCTTGGTAACATGGTTGTAGTGGTAGAGTCCTTTAAGTTCTTGGGCTCTATGATCTCTCAAAAATTGAATTGGTCAGATATCATCAATATTATTATTAAAAAGGTACACCAGAGATTGTATTTCTTGCAACAACTAAGGAAATTTAATCTGCCCCAGGAATCGCTGGTCCAATTTTATAGAGGTCTTATTGAAACTGTCCTCTGTAATTCCATTACTGTCTGGTATGGTACAGCCTCTAAGCTGGATAAGAAGAGGCTCCAATGAGCAGTAAGAACTGCAGAGAGGGTAATTGGTGTTAGTTAGTTTGCCTCTACTCGAGTCAGGAAGAGAGCAGAGAAATTTGCTGTAGACCCTTTGCATCCTGTTTGATTTCCTCCCATCCGGACGTCGATACAGGACAATACAAAAATGTCTAGGCACAAGAATAGCTTTTTCCCTTGTCAAATTGTTGAATCTGTAGTTGTGGGCGGAAGGGAGTCCAGTTGGTGGTCAGGGCCTTTTCGCTATGCTGTTGTATTGTGAGGGGAATAGTGGTTGTATGAGGTACGTTTTTTCTTTACATTGCAATGTAGTCGAAGCAAAATTCCAAGTATGGTTGATACTTGGCCAATAAATTATTCTATTCTATTCTATTTAGACCAGAGGTGGACCAGATGTGAGCCATGGGGCCTCCCCATCTAGCCCCTTACTGCTCCACAGGGAGTTATTGATACTTGAAAACAGTTCACTGTTGTCACTAGAAGAAGGCTATTTTTGAGTCTCCTGTGTGGGGCTGATTTTTAATGTATGGGGTCACCGATGGGAAGGAAATGGGTAACCCTCCTCTCATGCATTGTCACACCCCCAAACACTCTTCTGTTGAGGTCAAAATAATGTCTCCCTCAGGATCAGAAAAGTTCCCCAACTGCAGATTCACGGAATGTGCACATCCTGTCTCTAAACAGCTTTCCTAGGATGTATTTTGGCAGCGAAAGAAAAGACTCATACTCTTTCTCGTCATTACAACTGCCAATTGCTAAAGCCCCGAGCTTACCCAGCACAACATTCCAGCTATTTGCTTCAGATAAGGGCCTGAAATAGTTTCAGAAGAGAACTAAGATCGCTGGCTAGTGGCCAGTGGAAGTGTGAGGAATTTGCAGTCTTTGTGGGAGGTAGAATGCTTGTGGGTTAAATGCCTCCACTTGCAAAACTGAGTGGTTTATGCCAAAAAACAGCCCTGGGAGGTGATTTCCATTAGCTCGGGGAATGCAAAATTTAACTAATAGTGGGAAAGGGTAGACAAATACACCTGTCTCATTTCCCCCTTTTTATTTTTAAATTTGCACAGGTTTCTTTGTCTGCTGCTCTGTTAAATGAATATAGATATATATGTTAATTTACCTGTTAGTCAGTACACAGGCTGACCAGCAGGGGGTGGTAGTGTGCTTAATGTGTTTTCACATCAATGTAAGAACTACACATTCTTCCCCCATTTCAATTCATTTAAAACAAGCTGAGAACCTCTGAAAACTTCACAGAGCAAAGAGAGAGGAAAGAGAGAGAGAGACAAGATCTCTGAACGCACTGGAATTCTAATCGATGTTCATTCTGGTGATAACAATTAAATTTCAGCCGTGCCTTATTCTTCTGAGGTTATTTCTCTATCCTGGTAAATAATGGAAACTATTGCTGTATCAGAAAAGCAGATGTAATTCTCTGCAACATCTTTTCTCTGAACTCTCACTAGGCCAAAAGAAGAGAAGCCGACCTGTGATTGTCTACCCAAATGAAAAGATTACATTAGCAGGTCTCGGTAAGGCCAATCATTTATTCAAGCAGTTTCTGAAAACAAAGTACCATTATGTTATGAAATATGAATTATAACTCAGTTTTAAATTTCTTACCAATGGGTTTTAGTACTACATTAGTTCCAACCACAATAACAGCTAATGGTGGTTTGACTAACTTTGCTATAATTGTGGCAGAATTAATGATATCTGCTGCTTCCTGAAGAGGATCCACAATTCAGCCTTTTGCGAACAGGGCCAAACCAAACTTACACATAATGTATCATGTCATGATTCTTTCCCCGCCTTGTTCCTTCATGTCTTCAAAACTGAGGAAAGGAGTGGAGGAGCTGAACCGTTTTCCTTGCCAGTTACTTGGGCAGATATCAGACTGGGGTGATTTTGATTGAACAAGTAGCTGCCAGGACAGGGTGACATGCCAGTTGGCCACTCAACCACCTGCGGCTTCCATGTATTTTAGAACAAATGGAACAAGAACACCTTGAATACAGGAGATAGGTTGTTTGGCTCTAATTCTCCTTATCCAGGGATCTTTTGAAACTGAAGTTCTGTCTAGGGGTTAGAGCTCTTAGCAGATCGCCCTCATCAAACTACAATTCCCAAGACATTTTGTCGCTTGCACTCGAGACACCCTTTCTTCTTTGGACAACACTTTAAAAAGTTTTGGCACTTTGTTCCTCTACCATGGTGTCAAAGATATGGTCCATATCTTTGTGAGAACCCATGCATGACACTTGAAGTAGAAAAAAAAAGATGACATATGTGTAGTGCAGAAAAGAGTGTTCTATATACTTGGGGAAAGTCAATAATATGGAACACTTATTTCTTCTGTTTAACAGCTATTCCGGAAATGTAGGAATGTGTGTGCTCTTTGGATAAACCAGCCTTGTGAAAGAAATGAAAAAGCCCCCCCCCACACCATTAGCCTAAAGGTTTTCACCAGACCTCCTACCAAAATCTTTTTATTTTTATTAAATTTCTAAATTGCCCTTCATTTCATAATTGCCCTTCATTTGAGGATCACAGGGTGGTTTACAATATATCAACACCAAAATGCATACTGTAGTAACAAACGAAAACAATACTGCCCCCCCCCCCGCAGTTTTAAAAGACTATATATTGTTTAATTAGCCAAAGGTTTGGGAGAAGAGGAATATTTTTGCTTGGACCCTAAAGATATGTAATGAAGGCACCAGTCAAGGCTCCCTGGGGAGGGCATTCCACATGCAAGGGGCCACGTCAGAAAAGGTCAGTTTGGTCCTTGAAGTATTGCAGTCCTGAGCAGTTTAAGGCTTCATAGGTCAAAAATAGCATTTTGAATCGGACCCGGAAACTAACTGGCAGCCAGTTCAGTCAGGCCAGGATTGGCATTATATATCTTCATACCATCTTGCCCTGGTAAGCAACTGCTGAATTCTGTAGCAGCTGAAGTTTCTGAACCATCTCCAGAGGCAGCTCCATGTACATAACACGTTGTGCCAACCTAGAGGTCAAAAGCTGGCTGGGATATGGAGCCCAGAACCTGATCTGAGATGTGTGCTTGTCCACAAGTGGTCACATATTCCAGGTCCTAAAAAGAATTGGTGCAACTTACAGGGACTCTGGGTAATTTGAACCAAGAACCTCATGGCCTAGCCTAGTGAGCTACCATGGATTCTGTGTGAGCAAGTCTTCAAATGTAGAAGGAAATGAGGATGTCAACATGACCTCTGCAATCGGTAGGCAGTAGGTTTCTAGGTTGGCCTATATTGTGGCTAAATCTAGGCTTTTCTTTCATCTTTTTAAAAAATAATTTGTATTAATTTTATACAAATTGTATCACCAGCCAGACAATTTTACAACAACGTGTGTAATTTTCTTGCATCTTGCCATCATTCGGACAAGTGCAGATTGTATGTATCAAAGAGTTCACTGTGTTCTCAAGTCTAACTTGGCATACAGTATTTGCAACAATAACAAAAAAAGCATTGAGGAAGTGATCGGTATTGCTAAATATGTGCAAGAGTTTGAAAGTGATTTCCTTTCAAACAAAGCATATATTTTTATTGTGCCTTCATGGGAGAAGGAAATTTTGTACCTAATGCCCTTTGAAGTCAGGGCCATCTCCGGCTGATACTGTGCTTTTGAATGAGATCCAGCAAATGTCATTAAAAAAACACAAAAAACTTCTCTGCAGCAATAAAATATTCCATGTGCAAACAAGTACAGTGACTCATGCTATTCTAGGCTATTGGAATGTGTTCCTTACTCAAGAAGGATGTGGTTAAGCCACATGATCCTGGCTAGCATAAATAGAAAGGGTCATCAGCTAAACAAGATTGACTCTTATTGCTTTAATTCTGTAAGAAGCTGTTCAAACTCACTTTCCACCATCATCACTTCCAACTCCTCTTTCCGGGATGTTTACTAAAGAAGTGTTTTTATTTTGAGGCTTCAGGCATCTCTGGGAAATGTTGCTTCTTTGGGCTGTTGCTGCTCATCTAGGGGATGTCTGAGGTATTTCACTCAGCCAGGACAATTATCTGTCACTTTTGCCTTGAGATTGTTGGGGTCGGCTGCATTTTATTGATCCTATTAGATCCTTGTTAGCTGATGATAAAAGCTCTGGAGTGCGGCAGTTGTTTATTGCAATGCTCTAGAGTTGATCCACCTATTTCTTGGTTCCCCTACTAGGCTGGACGATTGGTCAAAAAACGCTTGGTCAAATATTGTCAAATAATACTCAAGTATTTTTAAAGCATCCTTTTTATTAGGACACTCAGTGCTATTTTTCTAGAAAAAATATGTTCTGGAACTCACCATGAGTGCCTCCTTTGTTCTGTTATAATGGTGATATATTTCTCTTGTTGTGACCCACCCTGAATTGCTTGGTGATGAAAAGTGGGATATAAATCTTACAAATATATGAAAAATGTAAGCTGACGTCTATACCGTGGCATTCCGGGCACCATGCAGTGTTTAAGGACAATATTTGACTGGCGTGTGCCAAGTGCTGAACTGGATGCCCAATATTTGCATTGGAAGTGGACAAAAACCAAGACGTTTGCAACACTTTAAGTGTCTGCAGGTAATCAGACTTTAGAAGAAGTGGTGTGAGAATTGTATTTTCTTCTCCCACTTGTTTTACTAAAAGCATTTACATTTATTTACATGATGAATAATGGCTAGTTGCTTCTCCGGGTAGACTTGTTGGTTTATTTAGTTCAGTTTCTAATATACCTTTCCCCAAGGAGTCTGATTTGGTAACAATTAAAACAAACTTCTAGTTACAGGTAGGTAGTTGTGTTGGTCTGCTGTAGTTGAAACGAAATAAAAAAATTCCTTCCAGTAGCACCTTAGAGAAGTGTGCATGCACACAAAAGCTCATACCAATAACAAACTTAGTTGGTCTCCAAGGTGCTACTGGAAGGATTTTTATTTTATTTTATTAAAACAAAGGGCATGCAATAAAACCATAATACACCTACTTAATCCTGGCCATTGAATGCCAACTGAAATAAGAATGTATTGAGCTCTTCAGAAGACTTAAGAATTAAGGAGTGGTGATATCCATTATTGCTCAACATAGTACTCAACATTTGTTTGTTCTTACAGTACTTCCATGTTTCCTTTTAAAACTAGGTTCCCGACTGACAATGATATGTAAAGTGCTTACTGGAGAAAGCAGCCATTTTTATACTGAGGTTTGGTGGCTAGCCAACAAAACTTACATTGGTAGGCTTTATCAAAAGGGCAGAGTTACAGAAGGAGAACGTCAGTAAGTATTTTTACGCTCACCCCAATCTCTGAGCAGTGAGAGGTGCCAACACATACCTTTGGTTTAGTTTCTTTAAAATGGAGGTCACTTGAGACAGCAGTATCTTTGGGATACGTGGTTCTATTTGCACATATATACACAAGATTAACAGATCTTGGTCCTCTGTTAGGTTTCTAGCCACTACAACCCTGCCATAGTTTTGGATTCAGCAATGAGAAGAAAACATCCCAATTCAAGATGAGGCTGACCATTATTGTATACATAGTTCTCTTACACTTCACTTTGGCATCACCTCCAGCTAGCCACCTAACTGTGACATCATCTAGCTCACCAGCTTCTCCACAAGTATATCATGGGGGACTTTGTCGAAAGCCTTACTGAAATCAAGACGTGTTACATCCCTACCATTCATTCCCCTGATCCACCAAGTTTGAAACTCTATCCAAAAAAGAGTTATGGGTCCGATTTCAGTCTGGCATGATTTGCTTTCGAGAAACCCATGCTGGCTCTTCATAATCACAACATCCATTTCTAAGTGCTCACAGACAGACTGTTTAATTATCTGTTCCAGAACAATTCCTGGTATCAATGTCAAGCTGACCGGTTGGTCATTTCCTGGTTCCTCCGCCTGCTCCCTTTTTTAATGCCTCCAGCCCATGGGGACCTCATCTGTTTCCCAAGATTTTTTAGCAATTATAGACAGAGGCTCTGAGACTGTATCTGCGAATTCTTTTAGTACTCTTGGATGAAGTTCACCAGGCCCTGCAAATCTTAATTTATTTATAGTAGCTATTAGGTCCCTAATATCTCTTTTCCTTATCTTGAACTGCAGCTTCCTCTCTAGATCATTTATTATATTTTTCACCTTTAAACCACATTCAAAGCCTATTCAGTCACCATAGTATACTTCGTGGCTGAATGAGAATATGAATCTGCATTGTCCTGGTTTTAGTCTCAAAGTGCTTCCAGACAGATGGTTATTGTGGGATTGGTGCTCCTGCTGCATGCAAGGTTTTCCCTCTCTGGGGGAAATCCAAAAAGTTAAAGCATGCCAACAACCTGGTTGCAGTGTGGAATCCCCCTGACACACTAACAGCTACATTAAAATGGTTCACTACTGAGATCCTGTCAAACCCACTTTTCTTACTATTTTGAATACAAAATATTCAAAATCAGGGTGTTGCAGTGAAATGAACGTATTCCCATGTGCTATAAAATGCTGTGCTCATTGTTATGCACCTCACCACCCACCCACCACACAATGCTAGACTAAAAAAAAAAATCAAATTACAGCATTCTTGAAATGCTATCAATTAAAAAAAAGTGATCCTATAAATTGCTGTTTCCTTGTTTTAGGGAACTTGTAGAAAATGGTGAAAATTACATTGAGGTGCCCTTGATTTTTGACCCTGTGAAAGAAGCTGATTTCAATACAGACTTCACATGTGTTGCCCATAATAGTCTCGGGCATGAAATACGTGCAGCACAAGTAAAGCAACAAGGTATGTGTCTGTGTAGGAATACTATTGCCCTACTTGTTAATGTTACAGGTAGGTAGCCGTGTTGGTCTGAGTCGAAACAAAATAAAAAAATTCCTTCAGTAGCACCTTAAAGACCAACTATGTATTTATGTTGGTATGAGCAAGCTCATACCAAAATAAAAACTTAGTTGGTCTTTAAGGTGCTACTGAAGGAATTTTTTTTAATTTTGTTTCTACTTGTTAATGTAATGGTTCAGCTCTTCAAGACGTTACCAGGGTTGAGAACCTGATTGTGCATCATGGCTGTGTTGGTAACTGCAAAGAAAATATCTAATTCTTCCAACTCAAGATAGAGCTAGGGTTAGCCCCTTGTTTGAAAGCCTGGGGGCGCTGTCTGTCAGTGTAGACAGCAATTGGCTACATGGAACAATTCTCAGACAGTATAAGGGTGTTACCTTTTGCTTTGTTGGGCTAAGAGAGAGTGGTTTCACAAGGTACAGTGGTACCTTTGGTTACAAACGCTTTGGGTTACAAACGCTTTGGGTTACAAACGCTTTGGGTTACAAACTCCGTTAACCCGGAAGTAGTACAGTGCTACCTCAGTTTAAGTACACAATTGGTTCCACAAGTCTGTACTTAACCTGAAGTGTACTTAACCTGAAGCAAACTTTCCCATTGAAAGTAATGGAAAGTGGATTAATCCATTCCAGGTGGTCTGCACAGTACTTAAACTGAAGCGTACTTAACCGGAAGCGAACTTTCCCATTGAAAGTAATGGAATGTAGATTAATCTGTTCCAGACGGGTCCTCAGAGTACTCAACCTGAAGCGTACTTAACCCAAAGTATGAGTGTAATTGGTTCTGGAAGTCTGTACTTAACCTGAAGCGTACTTAACCTGAAGCGAACTTTGCCATCAAAAGTAATGGAAAGTGGATTAATCCGTTCCAGATGGGTCCGCGGAGTACTTAAACTGAAAGTACTCAAACCGAAGTGTACTTAAACCGAGGTATGGCTGTACCTTGGGTTGCGAACTTTGCCCCAGGATGAGAATGGAAATCGTGCGGCGGCAGTGTGGTGGCACCGGGAAGCCCCATTAGCGAAAGCGCGCCTCAGGTTAAAAACAGTTTCGGGTTAAGAACGGACCTCCGGAACGAATTAAGTTCATAACCCAAGGTACCACTGTATTATGAAAGAGGGATCCACTTTCTTCAAATATGGCTGGCCTCTCTTGGAAATAGGATATTGGGCAAGATTATACCGTATTGGCCTGAATATAAGCCACTCCCTTCCTTGCTGCTCCAGGCTGCATGGAGGGGGGGGGGGAGCCGAGCTGCATTGCCAATGGCCTTTCCCCTTCCTCGCTGTCTCCCTTCCTGGCCTTGGGGGAGAAGATGGGGGACTATGCACTGGGTGGGCGCTGCTTTGCTGTGCTCCTGGCGCTGTTTGCCCCACGCTCCTGGCTGCACACCATAAGGTTGCAAATATAAGCCACACTTTAACTTTTCACAGTTGGAATTGGGGGGGGGGGAGTGAGGCTTATATTCAGGCCAATACGGTAGTTCCCCAGATCTAGAAGGGCCTGCTCTTCTTTTATGCTGTTAAACATTGTAACTTAGTTTCTTCCATTTTTCTTCCTCAAATGTCATATGACCTTTCTGGGAATTCAATACTCCGTTTGAAATATGTGGGCTTTATGAAATAACACCCCTGCTTTTTTTTAAATTTAGGCTGTGCAAAGTTTGACACCAATTTTTATTTTATTTTTATAGAACGCGATACGTCTTGGTACTTGGCACTCATTCCTGTGGCTCTCGTTGTCGCGATTGCGGGAGGAGTGTGCCTGCATAAATGTTGGAAGAGAAGATCAGCAAGGGGATATATTGCAGCCAAATCCTGAAGGACAAAATGTTCTTCTTTTAGCATAAAAACAAACCAACCGCTCGGTAATCTGCTCCAATATATCAAGAAACCTTTTGGATGAAAACAAAAATCACCCAAGACATTTTGCTGGCACAGGCAGGAAAGCCTGATGTAATTTCCCACGGTGGTAATATATATATATATATATATTAATAAAATAAATTGCAAATTGTTGCCAGTTAATTTACCTCTCAAATCTGCTGCTTGAGGCTCCTCACACTAGTCAGAAATAAGGCTGGTCCTTGCAGAAGCAGAAGGTGTGTCAGAAGGGCCATAGCTCATCTAGTGGGCTCTTAAAGTGGTAGAGCATTGGCCTTGCATGCAGAACGCCCCATGTTCAGTCCAAGTCACCTCCAGGGAGGACTGGAAGGTCGCTGTCGGACACCCTGGAGAGCCACTGCCAGCCCGTGTAGACAATATTGAGCTTGAAAAACCATTGATCTGACTCAGTATAAGGAAGCTTCTGATATTCCTAATTGTGATTTTTTAGACCCAAACTAAACAGGACGATGATAAGCTAATGCCTTCAAATATTGCTCTTCCAGAGGGACGTGAGGCCAGGGGTGCGAAACCCTCTGCTCCATCACCTATCTTATCCTCACAGGTCTTTTATCCCTTCAACTACGCTCTGACACTGGAATTGTGCCAGTTTGGTATAAAAGTACACAGCTGGGAGGGGCTAGGAAGGGGAAATGGCAGGCAGAGGAAAGGGGCCCACAAATCTCTTTGGTGCTTGAAATTATGTCATCTGCTCTGGACATTATTGGGTCAGGCACCATCATTAGTTTTGGAGAAGATGGGACAAGATATATTCCTTACTTAATCTTATTTACTTTTTAAAAAATTTTTAATTCCTTTATTATACATAATTCTTAAAATACTTACAATATAAATGTTACATTACAGACATTACAAACTACAAATATAGAAAAGAATGAAGAAAAAGAAAAAAGGAGAAAAGGAATAGAAAAAAGACATAGAAAATGATTTTGTTTACAATAAAAAAAGAACCTTCCAAATATACCCGTTGAACTATTTTGAAATTAATCTTTTTTACACAGTTTCCTAGAATTATTTTTCTCCTTCTTGATTCTAGCTTTCTCTGACATTATCTTATGTTACAAGCCTCATTCAATATCTGCCACAAAGCTTTTGTTATCACAGTAACTTTTGAGGCAATCTTTAATTACTATCCATTCTTTATTAACATTTTGTAACATATTGTAACATTTTCCTCTCACTATCCCTGTTATCCTTGCTATTTGTAGGTATTCTATCAGTTTGGTCTGCCATTTGGTTTTTGAGGGGATGGTTTCGCTTTTCCAATTTCTCGCCATTACAATCCTGGCTGCAGTAGTGGCATACATACATGAATAGTGGTCTAACTTCTTCTTAATTTCTGTTGTCATGATTCCTAATAAAAAGGCCTCCGGTCTTTTAGTGAACTTTTATCTAATTCATTCGCTGAGTGTGGATCCTTTGGCAGCCAAAATGGTACTGTCCATATACAAGAAGCGTGGGTATCAGGAGGCTTGGGATTTGTAAATCTACAAAAAAAACTTTAGGGGGGGAGGGACCAATGGGGGAGGCAAACCATAAACAGCCCAATAAAGACTGGGCATGCTCAGTGAGCAAGGAAGGCTAACTGACACTTGTGGGGAGGTGGTGTGAAATGATGCTTTCTGTAAAAACGCATAGCTGCAGCGACCCCAAACAAAAGTATAGTGTTACCTTGGGTTACAGACGCTTGTTTAGACGCTTCAGGTTACAGACTCCGCTAACCCAGAAATAGTACCTCAGGTTAAGAACTTTGCTTCAGGATGAGAACAGAAATTGTGCAGCGGCGGCACGGCGGCCCCATTAGCTAAAGTGATGCCTCAGGTTAAGAACAGTTTCAGGTTAAGAACGGACCTCCAGAACGAATTAAGTTCTTAACCCGAGGTACCACTGTACTCCACATTGCAGCATTTTGTGAATAGGAGTACTCCACTCCCAAATAGGAGTATTCAATACTACTCTCATTTCTTGAAACTATTAATGTGGAATGAATAAAAACACTTAGATCAGTAATAGAAAGAACTGTTTGTGCAATCCCCATTTGAATGGCATCATAACCTGGTATCCCTAAACTCAGCTCTCCAGAAGTTTTGTGACTACAATTCCCATCATCCCTGACCACTGGTCCTGTTAGATAGGGATGATGGGTGTTGTAGTCCCAAAACATCTGGAGGGCCGAGTTTGGGGATGCTTGCTCATAATGTTGAACAGTTTTTCCTACCCAATATTCCAAACTGCTTTGAATCTCCCCTCAGTTCTAAAAGCTGTTCACCATGCAGAATTGGAAGCTGCTGTCTAAACCTGTCTAAAGCTCTCTTGAAATGAGTTTCTCATTTCTCATTGCCAGCATTTGGATGCTGGCAAATGTGTCTAATGTAGTGCACTAGAATATAATGTATGGATCTGTCAACGTCTTACCTGTGTATGCATTAAATAAAAAGGGCTTACGAACAGTTTGGGAGCCGATATATTTTTTCCAGCACTAGTAGTTCTAAGCTTTGGAAAGCTTTTGTTCTGAGATTAGCAGCTGCACCCTATGGACAAAGATAAAATCTGTGTTGCAATGCTTTTGCTGAAAGAAAGAAGTCAGCCTTTCTTCTTTCAATGCCAGGTGCTGATGTCATAGTAACCGCAAATTGGCTGATTTTCCAAAAACCTCTCCATATTTGTTCAGTGACCTCTGTCTGAGAGTTGCTTCATTTTCAAAGGATTCATTTAATGATTCTACATCAGTAGAAAAGAAGGCATATGTAACTATAATTACTTCCATAGGTGACTCTGTTTTTTTTGTTTTGCTTTTGTTCAAAGGTCGGTACCTAGAGAATGAAAGGCAGCTGTCATGGTAGACGATCTGTCTTTGGGGGAAATGGGAAGGGAAATGTAATATTATTTCAGACCCAATTTGATTTTCCAGAAACTACTTGGCTCGTCATTATCTTCCTTCCAGAAAATGATGTGATCAGCAACGTAACAATGCTTTCGGTCCCTTGTTGCAATCCCCCAAAGGATCTTGTCTGTGTCGAGTTAACCACAATGTTTTCAAACAATAAATTCTGTATGTAATAATGATTTTAGATTCTATTCTCTTTTCTTTTTGGAAGGTAAAAGATAAAACACAACACAACAAATGAAGGGGTCCAATGGGTAACTCAGAAGTTTTGTTTTATCTTTCACAAAAAAAGTTTTATGTCAGACGCCTTGTTAATAGTAGAGAGCAGCATTCAGAGGTTTTGAACTGCTATTCCCATCTGTCCTGGCCAACATGTGGTGGCTGAGGCTGATGGGAATTGTATTACTCAACATTTGGGGGGCACCAAGTTGGGGAAGACTGGATGATGATGATTACCCTGCCCATCTGGCTGGGTTTCCCCAGCCAATCTGGGCGGCTTCCAACTGAATATTAAAAACATGATGCAGCATAAAACATTAAAAACTTCCCGAAACAGGGCTGCCTTCAAATGTCTTCCAAAAGTCTGGTAGTTGTTTTTCTCTTTGACATCTGATGGGATGGGGTTCCACAGGGCGGGCGCCACTACCGAGAAGGCCCTCTGCCTGGTTCCCTGCAACCTCACTTCTTGCTTTGAGGGAACCGCCAGAAGGCCCTTGGAGTTGGACCTCAGTGTCCAGGCTGAATGATGGGGGTGGAGACGATCCTTCAGGTATACTGGACCGAGGCTGTTTAGGACTTTAAAGGTCAGCACCAACACTTTGAATTGTGCTTGGAAATGTACTGGGAGCCAATGTAGGTCATTCAGGACTGGTGTTATATGGTCTTGGTGGCCACTTCCAGTCACCAGTCTAGCTGCTGCATTCTGGATTAATTGCAGTTTCCTAGTCATGTTCAAAGATAGCCCCATGTAGAGCTCTTTGCAGTAGTCCAAGTGGGAGATAACCAGAGCATGCACCACTCTGGCGAGACAGTCCGTGGGCAGGTGGGGTCTCAGCCTGCGTACCAGGTGGAGCTGGTAGTCAGCTGCCTTGGACACAGAATTGACCTTCGCCTCCAAAATGACTTCCAGGCTACACACCTGGCCCATCAGGGGCACAGTTACCCCATTCAGGACCAGGGAGTCCTCCACACCCACCCGCCCCCTGTTCCCCAAAAACAGTACTTCTGTCTTGTAAGGATTCAACCTCAATCTGTTAGCCGCCATCCATCATCTAACTGCCTCCAGGCACTCACACAAGGACCTTCACTGCCCTCACTGGTTCTGATTTAAAGGAGATGTAGAGCTGCTATAGAGCCTGTAAGTAAAACAGTATGTTCCCTTGGAGCTAATTCCCACAAAACAAGATTCTGTGTGCCCATAATGTACATAGTCTAGTACTGTATGTATTGTATCCAAAATTCAAGCTTTTCAGTATTTTCACAGTTTTAGTGAAAAAATGTTACTTGTACTGTAAGTTTTGTAAGGAACAGGTAGGTAGCCGTGTTGGTCTGACGCAGTCAATAAAAAATAAAAAATACAGTGTTTCAGTGTATCTGACGAAGTGTGCATGCACACGAAAGCTCATACCTATGACAAACTTATTTGGTCTCTAAGGTGCTACTGGAAGGATTTTTTATTTTGTAATTAAGTCAACCTTTCATATTTTCATAGGGTTTTTTAAACAGCTTTTAAAAAAGAAAACAGCTTAACATACGATGTCTAATCTTCAGAAACTGGCACAACAAAATCTTGTTTATTTTATTTAAAAACA
The DNA here is from genome assembly GCF_965207765.1 of Zootoca vivipara. Lineage (NCBI taxonomy): Eukaryota > Metazoa > Chordata > Lepidosauria > Squamata > Lacertidae > Zootoca > Zootoca vivipara. The sequence goes on along the minus strand of NC_142587.1, from coordinate 29,059,219 downwards.
TTGAACCAGGTAAGGCTGTTACAACAGCAAAAGTCAGAGATGAAATTTGGCAACAAAGCTAACAAATGAATTAGAACACAGCAATAGAGATTCATCAGTGGAACTATTGCATAACCATCAGCCAATAGTTATAATTTGCAGGCACCACACAGGAGCTTGGTTAAGAATATGTGCAGCAATACACCATTGCACTTCGTGCCACATGATTCTTCTAATCTAATTTTGTAAGCGTAAAGTGTATAGGATTCAAATTAGATTTTTCCTCTGGTTGTAGTTGTCTGCCTTTTTTTCTTCTAAGTCTAGACTGTGGAATAAATCCCAGGAAAAACCCCCCCCCCACTAGTTTTTTTTAATAAAAAAAAATCATATAACATGCTTCAAACATAAGTAGAGGAAGTGGTAATGTGATATGTGCAGTATATTTACTCCTAGCGGTTAATCCCTACCCCAGAGATATTTTAGAGGTAAACTACCAGCTTCCCCACCCCCTTATTTAGTTAACTGTTTACAAGCCAAACCATTTTTAAAGCAGACAAGCACACTTTACTTAATTAAAGCAAAGAAGGAGAAACAAGTTGATCATACATATTGGGTTCCTGATTCTTTTTACTTTTTTGTGCGGGTGGGCAGATTCCATCTAAAACTGCAGATGCATTTTCATTCTTTTCATTAATTGACCAGCTCTTTATTTATTTTTTTGATTATTTTATTTTATGATTCCTTCCTTAGGGATTGCAGTAATGTCCTTAGGCTGCTCAAAAGCTTTTCAAGTGTCGGTTTATCTCTGGGAACAGAGTTTCCCTTTGCCGTTGGACGATGCTCAAGAAAGCAGCTGGAATCAGTTGTGGGAAAATAATTCCAAATCACTTGACAATTGTTTTTGTGTATCTGTCTTCATACGTATCATGTTATGAAGGCAGAAGGAAGATTGCCTCTTGCTTGTGGCATTTCCTCCTAGACACAGTTAACCGTATCAGTCTTCGTTTATTTGTTTGGCTCCTTGAAGAGGCTTCCATGATACATAAAAATCTGCTGAACAAGAGCATGAACTGACTGAAATGCTTATGGGTGGTGAAAGTCAGTGTTTCAAACTGGTTGACCCAGGGATGTTCTAGGAACGAAAAGCCAAACGAAGCTATGCAAGTGTGGGCCTGATCTAGATGGGAGACAAATCGTGCCCTCCCTAAAAGAGGGCATGTGTTGCGGTGAGACCTGGAGACTGACCTCCTGTGTTGTGGGTGGGTAAGATTGGTCAGCCACAACACCCGATTGGTAGGTTTCTCGATGTTGGGTTCAATCTGGCCAATCCGGCCAATGGGGCGCAGTCCAAATGGATTGAGGGACCTATATATACCCATGCATGTGACCCAGAGCTTCCTCTTTTGGCTTGTGCATTCGGAACACCCGCCCACTTCTCCCTACTTTTATGGCATTTTGCGCTTGACCTTGCTATGCTGTCGTGTGTCGTCTGTCATTGGGACAGGGGCACAGCAGGAATTTTCCCTACTTGGCTGATTGGCTGTTGCCATTTGGGTTTTGCCTGCCGCGTAGCAAATCGTCACAACTTGTAAGGTTGTGGATAGGCACTGGTTCAGGTGATAGGGATGGGAGAACGGTCTTGCCATCCCTATGTGAAGGGTATTCTGTTAAAAGAATCCAGGAACTCACAGGGGGACATCTGGTTGGTGGACATAGCCTGTTCCCGGCTTTTCGCCTACCCAGGTGTTCACCCTTGGCTGACCTACAGGTATGTTCTTTGCTTAATGTGGTTGTTGTGTTTATGCGGTCTGGGGCTGTGACCATCAGGTCATCTGCAAAGAGCCCAAATTTGTACAGTAGGTATTCCGTAGCATGCTTACTCCAACCGCGGAGACAAAGTACAGACATCCTGGCTAGTAGCTGTGCTTTTCTTTCTGAATTTTAGCTGTAACATCAAATTTGCAATGATGTTAATATTGGTTAAACTCAGTGTTAAATCTGCTGAAGAACATAGACTGAGAACTAACATGGGGAGGAAATTGGCAGGAGAAGAATGAGGTCATATATCTTTTTGTAATTTGTAAGGAAATACAGTAAATATGTTTCTCATATGTTCTTTTGTTAGAGCCAGCCATGAAAAAATGCCAGAGCCATTCAGAAATCATCTGCCAAGGCTTGCTTACATTCTCATACTGTGATTCCTTCTGGATGCAATTAAATGCATATTAGGAAATGCATTCCCCTACAAACTACCACTAGCCACAGATCCCACAAAGCTATTTGGAGCTCAGGTTCTCTCATTGCAACTATTTCAGTGCATCCATAGTGCACATAGCAGAATAGTCGCTACTGGCTACTGGCAATAATATACACGAAGTGCCTTAAATTCTGAGCTGCAGATTCCTACGAACATTTACCAGGATGTGATTTCCACTGTGTTGAGTGGGAAGTGTGTACATAGGATAAGGTTACCAGACGTCCCCATTACCGGGACAGTCCCGGGATTTACAAATCAGTCCCCTGACAAAAATCCATCTATTTAGTAGGAAGTTGAAAAGTGTCCCCAGACTCGTTGAAAAAAATCTGCTAACCTTAGCATAGGATTGCCCCATGAATTCCTAACATAAAGCAGTTTTTATTCTGGGAAAATTGGGAAAGTCACAAAACCTAGGCTGATAGAGCCAGCAAGCAGAGCCATTATAAAACAGCACTCTTCTGTTTTCATCTTATCAGTCACACATCATGCATATAACTCTTACATCAAACCAGATTGCTTCTTTACATTTGTCCCAAACCAGGTCATTCAACCACATCACCCGGTGGGTGCTCATAAACATCTTTGTTTTCAGCTGTGCTCTTTGAAATCTTCCGAACAAATTGAAATGAGCCACTGTTCTATTTTCAGAATACAAAAGGAAACCCTTTGAAGAAGACTTGCTTTTGCAAATAAAGAAAAGCAACTAAAGGTAAATATTATCTTCTTCTTCTTCTTCTTCTTCTTCTTCTTCTTCTTCTTCTTCTTCTTCTTCTTCTTCTTCTTCTTCTTTTCTTCTTCCACGTTTTCCAGAATGCTTTCTTCAGTCTAAAGTCTTAATACATTTACACGGAACAAACCCTATCTAATAAAATGTGTCTCAAGCTAGAACTAATCTTGCTATTGATTCAGTGCTATCTTTGAAGTATTGCTTAGATCAGTGGTGGCCAAACTTGGCCCTCCAGCTGTTTTTGGACTACAACTCCCATCATCCCTAGCTAACAGGACCAGTGGTCAGGGATGATGGGAATTGTAGTCCCAAAACAGCTGGAGGGCCAAGTTTGGCCACCACCGGCTTAGATGATTGGATGGCTTTAAAAGAGAATTAGACTCACCCAGACTCACCCAACCCTACTTTGTTAAACATGTATTCTGTAGCTGACCTCCTTTGTAATGTTTTATTATGAAATCTTTAAGATAATATTTAATTTTCTGTTATGTTACTTTGACTGTATACTCTATATTTGACTTTCTTCAGATTGTTTTATTTATGTTTTATTGATTTAATATGCTGTAAAGCGCTTTCAGATTTTTCTTAAAAATATAAAGCGGTATAGAAATAAAATAAATAAAATAAAATAGAAAAAATAGACATATTTATGGAGAAAAAGGCTAAAATAGCTACTAGCCACTGTTAAATATAATTGTTTAATTGACAATGAAATGGAGAATGTCTGATTGTGTGTTACTGAAGGCTTTAACACGGGGTTTTTCCATAGGGCTATATTAAGCTCACTGAACTTCTATATAGGTTGATAACTGTTACTGTGTTCTAGCTTCCCAATAACAAAAGGAACCAGGCAGGGATGCCCCCTTTCTCCGCTATTGTTTATAATGGTGTTAGAAATTCTCCTAAATAATATCAGAAATGAAAATAAACTAAAGGGAATAGCAGTTGGAGAAAATACCTGTAAGGTTAGAGCATTTGCTGACGATCTAATAATAATAACTCAAGATCCTAAAGAAAATATACCAAAAGCATTAGAAATAATTAAGTTTTATGGGAAGGTGGCAGGTTTGAAAATTAATTATCAAAAAAACGATGTGACTCACCAAAAATATGGATGCAAAAGAGAGGAAAGAGTTACAACAACAGACAGGACTAGAAATCAAAACCAAAGGAAAGTACCTAGGCATTTGGATAACACCAAAATGTATAAAATTATATGATGACAACTATAAGAGAGTATGGGGGGAAATTAAGAAATATATGGAAATGTGGAACAAGCTGTCTCTATCATTGTGGGGAAGAATATCAATTGTCAAAATGAACATACTTCCGAATAAGATGTTTTTGTTTCAAACTATACCAATTCTGGGAGGTATGAAATGTTTCACGGAATGGAGAAAAGAAATAACAGAATTTATTTGGAATGGTAGAAGACCTAGGATTAAATACCAACTGCTGACCGACAGAAAAGAAAAGGGGGGATTTGCTCTCCCGGACTTTTAACCAGGACTAGTCTGGTTAAAAGAATGGATAACCTTAAAGGATCCAGAATTACTTGATCTAGAAGGGGTGGACAACCGATTCAGTTGGCATTCATACTTAATTTACGATATGGTCAAAGCCCACAAAGGCTTTTTAAACCATCTGATAAGGAAGTCATTATATTTAATCTGGGCAAAATATCAGGGAATCCTGGAGCCCAAAATACCTTTGTGGGTATCACCAAAAGAGGTGGTAACAGTGAAAAAACTTAATATGGAAGTTAAAAATGCCACATACCAGGAACTATTAGAAAAGAAACAAAATGAGTTATGTCTAAAGAAATATGAAGAAATAAAAGAACTTCTGTCTGATTGGCTACAATGTTTCCAAATAAATCAAAGGTTTATTTTAGACAAAAAATTGGGACTTGCAAAAGAAAAATCAAAATTTGTAATAGAATTGACTCAGAGAAAAGGAAAATATATTTCACGCCTATACGATCTGCTGCTAGAATGGGAACTTAAAGAAGAACAAACAAAAACAGTAATGATAAAATGGGCCCAAGATCTCAGATATAATGTCCTAGTAGAACAATGGGAAAGATTGTGGAAGGAGGATATGAAATTTACTGCCTGTTATAATCTAAGGGAGAATATACTAAAGATGATGTACCAAACACCAGAGAAACTTGCCAAAATGTATAAAAACAAATCGTCTGTGTGCTGGAGGTGTAGTGGAGAAAAGGGATCTTTTATACACATGTGGTGGAGTTGCCCCATCATTTGTAATTATTGGAATATGATTTATGAAGAATTTAAAAAGCTACTAAAGCATACATTCAGAAAAAACCAGAATATTAAATATAATACCAGAGGATATTAAAGCAACAAAAAGGACATTATTAATGTATGGAACAGTAGCAGCAACAGTCCTAGTGACTCAAATTGGAAATCCAAAAATTTACCCAGCATAACAGATTGGCAAACTGATGTTAGAATATTTACAGTTGGCAAAAACAACAGCAAGGATAAGAGGACAAACGAGACAAAACACACAGGAGGGATGGAAGAAGTTTAAAGAATATTTATTGAAAAATGGAATATCTGAAAACCTAATAGCAGACTTAGGCTGAACCTAGTATAAATAGTAAGAAATGAAATGATAAGCAGATACAGTATTCATAAATGTGCGATAAAATAAGAATAACATAAATTACAGAGAGAATAATTGGAAGAGCTGTTTTTAAGGCTATTTTTTGTTGTTTATACTTCTTTCATTTTCTTTTTTTCTTTTTCTTTTGCTCGGCAATTTCTGTGTGAGTTCTTATACTTTGTGTATTTTTTTATTTTTTGAAATTTTTGTATGTATTTTTCTTTTTTTGTTACCAAGTTTGTATTTTAAAACATTAAAAGAATAAAGTATATATATATATATATATATATATATATATATATATATATATATATATATATATAAACTGTTACTGTGTTCTGATGAGGTGTTTAACTTTAGATCATATGGGAGGCTACTGAATTGCAAATTCACTACTGTATCTTGGAAGGGTGGTGGCTGTTGTCTTTTGTTCCCAGCCAGTGTGGGAGTAAGGTGCCTCTCCAGGAACTGCATAGTCTTTGGGGCTGGAATGCAGGCAGGCTAATGGAGCCTGTGTGAGAGAAAGCTAGGTTTGTTAGCTCTGATTATAAGTTATTTTATTTTTTTATAAGATGCTGAGCATGTGTTTGGACAAGATAGTGTAAAACTGTTTGGATGCAACATTTATTGGGTTTTGTTCTGTTTTGAAGAAAGTTATGCAAGAAAGGTTTTTGAATAATATCTGATGGGTCTGGATAATGTTTTATTCCAAAAGGAGTCCGTTTTTATGCACCCAGTTGCTTCAAGCTGCACAATACTTTAATATCTGCAATTGCCACAAAGACTAGGTTCTACCACTACTATTGGAGTTGATATGCCTCCAAGTGCCAGTTCCTGGGAATCACAAGTGCTGTTGTGCTTAGCCTTCTGTTTCCTAAGGCACCTGGTTGGCTGATATGAGAAGAGGATGGTGGACTAGAGGGGCCACTGACCTGATCCAGCAGGCTCTTCTCATCTTCTTATGCTGAGATTTCTGAGTCTATCTTTATTTAATTTTTGTGGGGGGTAGAAGAGAAGTATTGGTCATCCGCAATACCATTTTCATTGTCCTTGATTACTTAGTTATAATGTTTCTTGAACAATACTTCAAATACGGACTATTTCAAACAGAGTAGTTTATACTTTGTTTAAAATAGTTATTAACAAGGGGCGGCCTCAGTGAAGCTACAAGTTGCATATTTGCTTGGCTCTGCCTTCCTCCTGCAAAAACATTTGTTTCACAGCAAAAACAACTCCTGATTCACTTCTTATTACTTGGTAGGTGTGAAGGGAATGTTACCAGGCATTGCCAAAAATAAAGGTGGTGCTCTTACTGATTATTTCCATCCTCTGGAAAAGAGGGGCCTAGGCCAGAATTGCGAATTGCAGCCAGACAAGAAGGCTCCTGGAACACAAAGATTTGCCTGGCAAACTCAGAATCAAGCCAAGCTAGATGGTTCTGGCTTCAGGAAAGAATTAGTGGCTCAATTGCTCATTTTTAAGCACGAGCTCATGGAGATCTGGAGCACAATGTTAAAACCTCTAGGAGCCAAGATGGCTGTGTTTGGCATGCATCTTGGTCACATTGCAACACCAATCTCTGAAACTCTAGACATGGGAATTCAGAACTCAGAGCAATTATTATTTCTACTGTATGTTGAGAAAGCAAATTGATTAAGAAAAATCTGGAGCTGATGCAGCTTTTCATCAGATGAAGAAATGTTCGTTTTTGTGGATGTTGGAAGGCACAGAAGACTGGGAGAATTTGGCTTTAATGTAAGTTACCATGGTTTTCCCAGTAGTGATGTATGGAAGTGAGAGCTGGACCATAAAGAAGGCTGATCGTCGAAGAATTGATGCTTTTGAATTATGGTGCCGGAGGAGACTCTTAAGAGTCCCATGGACTGCAAGAAGATCAATCCTATCCATTTTGAAGGAAATCAGCCCTGAGTGCTCACTGGAAGGACAGATCCTGAAGCTGAGGCTCCAATACTTTGGCCACCTCATGAGAAGAGAAGACTCCATTTGCTTGATGTTTTCATCTTTATATGCTATATTTTTAGGAGTCAATTTACTACATCTTCATATATTAATAGCATGGGTTGAAGCACGATGTAGGGGGTGGGGGGAGATCAGTCCCATCCCCATATTTTTATAGTTCACTGAGAGAGAGGCAGGAATGGGGTTTCTTTAATTTATATTAAATTCACTGTTACAGCAACTTCCCCCACAATGGAGTAGTTTTTACCTTAAAGTATAAGTTCTCATTCTATGACAAGGACACTGTGAAAGTAATATAGCCTTTATGATCAGACCGTATACTTTCTTATCTACTTGATATGTCTTGCTGATTTGTTGTGAAACTGAGGACTAGGTAATTAACATTACATCTTTCTGTTCTCTGTTACATCATTTTACATCATCTTCTGCAAATATTCATGTAGTGAGTGAGAAGGACCTATATTCTCATACTACTAACATGCCTGGAGAACCTGAAAAATACATTTGTTTGGGGGGCACGTGAAACTAAAACATGATCGGTCCCTTTTCATGGAAAACCTCCATGTAGAGCCTGATAATAAGGTGATTTATAAAAATTATTGAACTGAAAAAAGCAGATGAATCATTGACTTCAAACTAATATATTGTTGAATGCTTCACCTATAGCACTGCCATGACCACCATCACAATCATTTAAGAGCTGCATAAGATTAATCTAGAAGCCAGTGAGGAAACTGCATAGGACTGGTAGTTTATAGTACGTCTGAAAGAAAACCATATGCCTATTTCTACTTCAGTGAATAAAGGTCACAAGAAAAACATCTGGGACATGACTAGCTATCACACAACCTTTTAAATAATGCTATGGACTAATTAAGAGTATTGTGAAATTACTTTCTAATAGGCTACATCTCAGTCTGTGCCAAATCTTGATTTCCTGGAATCATTTTTTAAACCATCTGTTTATCATTCTCGCTGTAGAATCAAGCCAAGTGATGCAGCACAGCTAGATACTTTGAAGTCTAGTAATGCTACCACAATTTCCACTGCATGTGTCTGAACAACAGACAGGCCACCTTTCCAATTAACAAATAGCACTTAGCTCGGCTTTCCCATTGTGGCTTTCCAGGATTTCAGGTATGCAATTCCTGTGCAGGCTGGTCCATTAGGGCAAATGGGATATTGTTCTACAAACCTCAGTCTTGATTCCTCCAAGACCACCAGCCTGCATTCTTACTTAAAACCAGCCCTGGCTGCCTGCTTCCTCCTCTGTAGTCTCAGTTTCGTCCTTGTACAACTGAGCAGGGAGTTGGATGGGGACAAAGTAATTAGTTGGCTAGTCCAGTAACGTCTAGACTACGTAGAGCAGGGATAGACAACAAGACGTTGCTGAATTACAACCTGCACCATCCCTCACCACCAGTCATGCTGATGGGAGTCATAGTCCAACAATACCTGGAGGATGCAACAGGTGCTACCCTTGCTCTTGAGCAGGGGTCAGCAAACTTTTTTAGCAGGGGGCCGGTCTACTGTCCTTGTGGGGGCCGGACCCTTGTGGGGGCCGGACTATATTTCGGAAAAAAATATGAACGAATTCCTATGCCCCACAAATAACCCAGAGATGCATTTTAAATAAAAGGACACATTCTACTCATGTAAAAACATGCTGATTCCTGGGCCATCTGCGGGCCGGATATAGAAGGCAATTGGGCCGCATCCGGGCCCCGGGCCTTAGTTTGGAAACCCCTGCTCTAGAGGGCTTATCCTTCTTTAGGTGCCTAGATGGCAGATTAGCTATGAATTAACCTGTAAACTTGCCATTCAACTGGTTTCAGTACCTTGATCTGTGAAACTCACCTGGGCTGGATCTACACTGACCTGTTTAACATTATTCCCCCTGTTAGAAATAATAATAATAATAATAATAATAATAATAATAATAATAATAATTTATTATTTATACCCCACCCATCTGGCTGAGTTTCCCCAGCTACTCTGGGTGGCTTCCAACAGAATGTTAAAATACAACAATCTATTAAACATTAAAAGCTTCCCTAAGCAGGGCTGCCTTCAGATGTCTCCTGAAAGTCTGGTAGTTGTTTATCTCTTTGACCTCTGATGGGAGGGCATTCCACAGGGCGGGCGCCACTACCGAGAAGGCCCTCTGCCTGGTTCCCTGTAACTTGGCTTCTCGCAACGAGGGAAAGATATAGATATGTCGTTTCTAAAATGCCACAGGGCATACCTGTTAATTGCCTTGGCTTTGGGGGGGGGGTTAAATGTAAGTAATACTCGGCCACACCATTTTCCAAAATGCTGTTTCTTTCCCTGCTAGGATGGAAAAAGCAAAAACAGCAACAACACAAACAACACAAAAAACAGGAGGAGAAACTGAACACTGTCCCTTGAATACCATTGGAGGAGGGATCAGAATTTTAATGCAGTAAAAAAGAAGGCAAAACACTACACAGGGACATATGAGCAGTGTTTCACCTATATGGCAGCATAAAATGATTAAAAATTAAGTGATAAAAAGACAAGGTAATAATGCATTATGAATGTAAAAAGTAGGATGTCATGTGTCCGTCTACACCAGGGGTAGTCAACCTGGTCCCTACCGGCCCCTAGTGGGCGTTCCAGGATTACAGGTGGGCAGTAGGGGGTTCTATGGCACATGTTACTGCAGCATTGGTGGGCGGTAAGGAAATCTTACCGTCAATAAAGTTGCATTAGTGGGTGGTAGGTATAAAAAGGTTGACTACCCCAATCTACACTATCAAAACCATTCCTTAACCCTTCCTTAATGCTAAAAACCATGAGTGTAGATCTGCCCCTGCTTTTAGCTGCTTGTGGATTCCCCTCTGGAAAAAAAAAAATATCACAGCATCATAGTGCATGATTCCCAGCCAAGCACATAGGATCTTGGGTGGTACTTCAGTTTGAAAGAAAAAACCCCTCATAGCATTCAATAAGCTCTACATTGTATTGTATATTCTATACAAATTGACTGTCCCAAACTAGACAGTTACATAGCAGTTAAATAAACTGGGAATGCCTGTGGCAACGAAACACCGTTGTCTCAAGTGTTCAGCAAATATTATTTTTCTCCATGTTCTTCTTAAAGCAAATGTGTTTTCCTGGAATCCTGCATGCCACATGCTGAACACTTTGCTAATCCTATACCATGCTGGGGGAAAGTTCAAGCTCTTGCTGAAAACTTCATTTTTTTAACTTAGAAACCACCAGTGTGTCAACAACTGCCTGTCATCCTGTCATTACTCAATCTGGATGAGAAAGGCATTTAGCACATTCTAAGATGCTGATTCCTGCCACTGTAAACTGGATTCTGAAGCATATTATATCAATTTAACCAGATTTTAGGTGAGTATCCAGTTTGAGAAAAACATGGGGGAATAAAGGGTACAAGACGTTCAGCTCAGACTCCCATATTATAACCTCTCGTTTTGTTTATTTATTACTTCACAGGGTAAATATGTCCAAGCCTCCAAAAAAGGGTCAAGGGACAAGCTGTACAGCTGTTCCCATTATGCATATTTACTTAGGAATAACACCCACTGATTCCCATAAAATGTGTATAGATTGTAAAATGCTAGTGTCACATTTTAGCACGGTGCTTTGCCTGTTCGCTTCATTTTTTGGTGAGAACTACTTGTTTGCATGTAGCTGGGAGTACCTGAGAAGTACATGCAGGGCTGACCCTAGGATAAATAAAAACACAGCCTCTGAATTCAACTTGGTGCCCCCTCAGACCCACAACCCAGGCAACCGCCTAGTTCACCCACCCCAAGGCCAGCCCTGGTTAGGTGACACAAATAAAAACTATAACTAACAGTACAGTCTGGTTGTGATTGTTTTGCCTGCTTCAGCCAAGAAAATGGGGCTTGCTAAGGGCCCAATTTGTTTGCATGTACTGTATTATTATTATTATTATTATTATTATTATTATTATTATTATTATTATTATGTCGCTTTTTTGCATGGCAGCTCAAAGCAACTTATAATATTTTAAGCAAAAACCAAACATGGAATCCAGCATTTAAAAAACGAATGAAAGAAAATTCTATTTTTTAAAAAGGTAGATCAAAAAAGCCCAACCCCACAAAAAGGCTATAATTAAAAGCCAAAGCCTGATGGAATGAATGAATCATCTTCCCTAGAAGATACGTAATTATGGCACCAAGCAGTGCTTTTTTAAAAAAAGTTTTTAAAAAGTGCCGGTATTCACCATGAAGTTTTTACAGTAAGCGCCATACTTTTAATATTTTTTGGGGGGGGAGGTGCTGGTCCTGCGTACCTCTGAGTGCCCCCAGAAAAAAAAAGCACAGGCACTCATCCTGTAAACAGGGAGCCACCACTGAAAAGGCCCCTTCTCTTGCTGCTATCCTCCAGAACAGGCATCCCCAAACTGTGGCCCTCCAGATGTTTTCGCCCACAACTCCCATGATCCCTAGCTAACAGGACCAGTGGTCAGGGATGATGGGAATTGTAGTCCAAAACATCTGGAGGACCGAAGTTTGGGGGATGCCTGCTTCAGACCTCTTGCTCAAAGAAGGGCCCTCAGATGATGATTGCAGTTTCCAGATGGGCTCACATGGGGAGAGTCAAAGCAAAATAAAAAAATTCCTTCAGTAGCACCTTAAAGACCAACTAAGTTTTTATTTTGGTATGAGCTTTCGTGTGCATGCACACTTCTTCAGATACACTTGAAACAGAAGAGTCAGACCCTTATGTATATACAGAGGGTGGTGGTGGTGGGGGGGTGGGAATGGGTGATGGGCTGATGGGAGTGGTAAACCTGTAGATGGCTGTTAACGACTGCTGATGACTGCAATTGGTCCTGCGGGGAAAAAGCAAGGGCTGAGGCGTTAAAGAAAGCTTGATCATGCATAATGAGATAAGAATCCAATGTCTTTGTTCATCCCAGGTGGCTCCATGGTTTTAAGCTTGGTAGAGTCAGTCCTTGGAGAGTTGGGGTCCTGAGCCACAAAAGACTTTATAGGTCAAACCCAGCACTTTGAATGGTGCCAGTTTTTATTAAAAGTGCCATCCAGTTAAAGGAGTCTTCAGAATTTAGTTATGCTCTCCCCAGGGATGTTTCGCTGGTGCCTTCATTATACCCCTTTAGGCGGCAGGTGAAAACGTTTTTCTTCAACCTGGGCCTTGGGCTGGTGGACACTTGAAATATAGAATCGTAGTCTTGGAAGGGACCCTGAGGATCGTCCAACCCCCTGCAATGCAGAAATATGCAGCTGCCCCATATGGGGGATCAAACCTGCAGCCTTGGGGTTATCAGCACTAAGCTCTAACCAGCTATACAGGGTATGTTGTGTGTGTGTGTGGGGGGAGATTATTGGTTTATTTTCGTTCTTATTTTTATTGTGTCTTTCATATTGTCATGTTGATGTTGTGAGCCGCCCTGAGAGGTACGGATGAAAAGGCGATACACAAATTCAATACATAATAGTAATTTTTCTTCTTATCCTCGCCCAGTCCCCAGGTCTGATTTCTGAGGAGCCAGGCTCGCGAGTCTCGGCTTGTTCCCTGAACCACCACCAAAAGAACCTAGGTCACGTACAGTTCAAGCATAAACCACAAATACGAGATAAATTAGACATTGCATGTAATTTTCTTAGCAGGTTGCGTTTTTTGTGGTTTATGTTCCCTGAACCACAGCGGCCGGGATCCGAATCCATGATTCCGCGCGCTGCTTCTTCCCTCCTCGGTGATTCAGAACAGCCCCAGCGCTCCTGGCAGCGGCGGCTCACCGCCTCCTCCGTCCCGCCCAAGCGTCCAGGGCCGCCAAGGGGCGGGCTTCGCCTTAACGGGCAGGGGCGGAGCTCCCCTCGGCCCTCGGTGCCTGAGGCGAGTCGTGGCGAAGCTGCCGGCCGGGCGAGTCCAGGTGAGGAGAAGGCGCTGGGGCTGGCGCAGGGCGCGCGGGTCTGGGTCGGCTGCTGAGGGATTGAGAGTCCGCGAGGGAGGGGGGGGGCAGCTCGCCGCCGCCTTGCCTCTGTGTGAGGATTAGGCGCAGCCGTCTTGCGTGGCTCTTTCTCGAGCGCAAGATGAGCACGCGGGGGGATGAGTTGAGGCAAGTTCCCGGCACCGGCGGGTGAGTCACGCTTTGGACCCGGCAGCGCTGCCTCTCCTTGCCCGCGAAGACAGGCTGGCCCGGGGCGTGAGGGAGCAGCAGGTCCTGCAATAGGCGGCGAGCGAGCCTCTTGGGTGCCTCTTCATAGCTGCCAAGTTTTCGCTTTTCTCGCGAGGAAGCCTATTCAGCATAAGGGAAAATCCCTGTAAAAAAGGGATAACTTGGCAGCTATGGTGCCTCTTCCAAGGGTCGCGGCGGAGGAGACCGGCCGGGTTCCTCTCGCCTCCGCTGCGAGCTTCGCCGTTGCCTTTCCTTGCGCCTTTGAAGGGGGCAAATCAGCAGGTGGAGAAAGGGAAAGGGAGCTTGCTTCAGCTGCAATCCTTTCTGAGCAGCCCTGACAAGCACACACACAGAGAAGCCATCCCTCTGCAGAGGCATCTCCTTTAGGCAGGTTGCTGCCAGTCTTGAATGGGTGGAGAGCTGTTTCTCTTTTTTTCAGCAGCCTGCCTTGACGGACACTTTTCTGAAATGGGCTTCAGAGGCCCTTTATGAAGTTGACCTGAGTGGATTTAGAAACACGCAAGAATCCAGCAGGATCCAAACAGGTTAGAAACCTAATCTGGTTTCCGACTGGAACCTGTTAATATCCTCTCAAGTTCTCTACTTTGAACAAACTACAGTTTTTTTACCCCTTTGAAGATTTTTCAGATTTTTCACTAAAGTGGGCAAAAGGACAGCAGGCAAGATACCTCCTTTTCAAAGGAGCACCTTCTATCTATAGAATCAAGGGATCGCTTTTAACAAGTTGCTAGTCCTTGTGATGTTCAGAGAGAGGGAAATCACCAGCTACGGCAATCTCAGTTTTTTTAAATTCCACCTTTACCTGTTAGACTCCGTTGGCAACAACCCATCTCCAAATGGCATATTTAATTCTCCTCGCTTTATGAATACTAACTGATCTCCCCCAATGCAAGGCCTGTCTTTGGAAATGGCAGTATTTGGCATATGATGTGTAACTTATTTCTGTCTATTCCAAATGCAGCTGACTCCATAGGTTTGGTCCAGTAATTTGGGGAGGGAGGCAGCTTCACATAGAGTTAAAAACATAGGATGGTATTCAACCAGCTCAGAATGGACTCATTGAAATTAACGTGCAAGACCAAGGTCAATTAATTTCCATGGATCTACTCCCATTTAAAATCACTTGAATACTCCCCATTGGATTGTATCCTTCAAAGACATGTGCTGGAAACTATTTGCCTTCCAGATGTTGCTGAAGCACAACTCCCATCAGTCCCGGCAAGAATGCCCAATGGCCTGGGATGTTGGGAGTTGTACCTCAACAACATTTGGAGGCCCAAAAGTTTAGCACATCTGATGCAATTCACATCTTAACCTAAATCCATTGATTTCAGTGGGTCTCTTCTGAGTATGACAGCTTGGTAGGTGTGGGCAATTTAAATCCACCCTTCCTAAAACAAGAATCAAGTGATTCTCGTCCTTGATGGCTAGCATGTTAAGTCTTCGCTCGGATCTCTTAAGTGATTCATGGGTGATTTTTTGGCAGTACATTTAAAGTTCAAGCATGCCCATTACATTCCCTCTGGTCCTGGTGTTAAGTGAGCCTTGGCTTCTTTTGTTCCTTCATGTTTCTCACAGAGTTAAAGTACTTGTTTGCTATTTTGGTGCAATGTGTAAATGGGACATTGTTGACTTTACTGCATATTTTCTGGATGATGGTAACTATGAGGTGCTGAGTGAACTTTCCTTGTTAACTTTCTCTTGCCTTGGTTTTGACCACTCCTACACCTGGAGGGGAACCAGTTGAACTACCAGTATGGCTTGCCTTTCTCTTGAATGTGGCCTGCATAGATTGTGAATGTGGCCAACATGGATATTGTGTGCTGGACATTCAGAAGTTCTAGTTTCTAAATCAATGATTATCAGAAGCAGAATGGTTTTTATTGGATTTATCATTTGTCCTAAACCATAAGGTTCCAGGTTACAACAGTATTTTTTTATATAATCTGTTAAAACAGTTTGCAATCAGGATATATATTTGGAGTGACAAAGGCCAGGGTAAAAAGGTGAAAGTAGTGTGGGAGTCTATTGTGAGTTGCATTCTTATTATGAATGTTCTTACTTCCAATTCTAAAATTCGATTATGCTAGCTTTTATCCAGAATTGAAGTGCAAGCTCTAAGATTGCGGTGGTTTATTGCTCTTCACTTTTATGTCGCAAGTGACCTGCTAATGATGTTAATAAAGGCTTAAAAATTAAAAACAAACTAGTGACTCACTTGATAGTGATATTCATTTTAATAATATTAATTGAAACTGTGTATGCGGGGGTCTTAGTTTGCTTTTAAGCATCACCTTTCTAAAACGAATGTCTGCTTCTGGCTTATTTAGCAAAGCACTGCGTGTGCTGACGGAATAAACAACACAAATAAATAAATTAAGGTCCAAGGCTAAGTGCAAAGCTATAATTTCTTGTAACTCCTTTGTAAAGTTTGTGTAACTATTTTCTGATGTTGCTGAATAGGGCAGTTGGATTTGGTCTATCCATCCTGGGCTCTGGTTTGTCTGCACGTGTTGGATGTAAGGAGGTATGTCAATTTAGGATGCGTTAGGTCCTCACATGACTATGTGACTGTATTATTTGGCCTGGGCATGCTGGATTCTATGGGCAGAAGTTCCACTTACATGTGATATTCAATCATTGTAGATAAGCTGGGTGAGGTTTAGGCAATGTGTGTTGAAGGGAGCTGAGCCTGGTGGTTGCAATCCTGATGCCGTGCTGCACATTCCGTACATCCGTTAATTTGGGGTAAAGGACTTGATGCTTCCAAACTATTAACCCAATAGTGCTTTTCTGAAAGTCTGTTATCAATACAGCATAGATATGGATTGTGGCTAACACCGCTGTTAGCTGCTTCCCAAACCAGCAGTTGGAACACAGTGGATGCAGAATAAATGCGAGTACTCCAGAATTCAAGAACCTTTTAAAAAAATAATATAAAAAATCATGTTTGAAATTGTTGTGTCAGAATTTAAACTTCAAGAGTCAGTGCTGAATTGGTAGGTGCTAGGCCTTAAGAATTGCCACACACACACACACACACACACACACACAGAGAGAGAGAGAGAGAGAGAGAGAGAGAGAGAAAGTAGAGCTACATTTGGAAGAGCACTGTGTGTATTTCATGGGTGCCAACTCCCTGGGGCCCTGGGTGCTCGAGCACCCACAAAATTCCCTATGAAGGGGCTAGGCACCCACAAATTTGGATGCAAGGGCCATGCATGCTGCATGACACCCATGACCCCGGGCACCCATGGTCACGGCGAATGAGAGATAATCTGGAATTTCTAATTGTAATCCAATTGTAATCCAAGATATTTGCAATCCAATTTGTTTTAATATGTTGTAGTCCAATTTCCAAATTAGGAATTTCAAGAGATATGTTTCCAAAAGTGCCAGATAATGTTGGAAAGTTGCTTGCTGGCAGATAATATTGCAATAAAACCCTGGTCTTCCGTAAACACTTTTAATCCAACCCAGCTCTAGCTGTTCCAGGGTCTTTTCCCTTCCTGGGACATTCCTCCCCCAAAATAGGTGGAGAATTGTCCTGCTAGCTTCGGTTTGTGCCTCCAAATTCTAGGGTTTAAAGTTTTAATTCCTGTATTTCCAAGCCTCACTTTAAACAGGAGGGTTTTTTGTTTTGTTTTTTGTTTGCTGCTCTGCCAGGTATCACTCAGTCTGTCAAATTGTATCTCTGCTCAGCTGTCAACTTGTATTTCAAAGTTGCTCTATTGACAAATAACCAAACAGAATTGTATCCAATATGTATCCAAAAGAAGGGAAGTCTCTTATATTCAAAGTTGCTAAATTGTCTCCATTAGCTGCTACTACTGTGCTCTGCTCCCATTCACAAAAAAATCCCCTTTGCTGAGCCTGTCCGCAGAAAATGGAAGCTGACTTAATTAATTTAGGCCCAATTTCTTCTTTAAAGCTTTAATTTGGTCTTTACCTCTAATCAGAAAATCCGCTGCTTACGGTGACGGCATGTGCCTTCAGCTGAAGGGTACGGTGAAGCTCCAGCCTCTTCCCCTTCTCCCTTCGCAGAACGGTGATGGGTAGATGTGGGTCGCACTCCGCTGGACCCTTAGACCCCCCCCACTTGCACGCACCCCCAAGAGCCCTTACAGCTAGAACTGTCATCCCTTAAGCGGACAACACAGAGCGTGCCGCCATTGCCTCCGCAGCAAACCGGAAGTTCTGGGGGCATTTGTACGTTTCATTTATTTACAACTAAATACTACTACACTGCTGTTTGATTTCAGGTGGCTTACAATCATCTAACATCCCAGTAACACAGCACAGTAAGCAATACCTCATTATCCAAGGTTGACCGATTTTAACTTTAATCCTGCTTTGTGCCATTTTTTATTAGGAAAGAAATTAGACTGCAAGTCTTGTAAATTTGTCACGCCTCTCTTAAAAACTGGTGCCACATTGGTTGCCTTCCAACCCTCCTGTGAGGATTTTGAATTTAAAGACATTTTACATTTTTAGCATTAGATGACCAACTGCTTCACATTTTTATGTTATTTATGAACTCCTCATGCTATCCAGACCGAGGGTTGGCTTTTAATGTGGTGTTTAGCCCTAGAATTTTAATCGTATTTTTATCCAACATCCTTTGCAGAGAAATCAGAAGCAAATATTCTGTTTCTCTCCAAAGTCCTTTTCAAAATTGTGTTTTCTAATGGTCTGACACTCCCAGGCTCGCTCACTGCTTGTGATTTTAAAGAAATTTGTATCTCTCCCCCCCCCCCCCCCCCGTGCCTATAACAATATGCTCAAATATCATCTCATGTGCCTCACTGGTAACTTGTTTTAGGAGAGCTTATTTTCTCTTTTTTGTTCTCTTTATTTGGATGAGACTTGCACTTTTTAAAGAAAAGAGTATTTGCTTTTGCAGCTCTATTGATGCGCATTACTAACCACACGAACATTCTGTTGGGCGTCTTTCTTAATCCGTGGTGTGCCCTCCAGACAAGCTTTAAATAACCTCCAAGACTCCTGAATACTTTCCCTTTCAACTTCCTTATAATGCATCTCCACCATTTGGAGGAATTTTCCTCTCTTTAAATTAAATGTGACCCTGTTGAACCTTGTTGGTGGCTTCTCACTCCCATTTAAGTTGATTTGATAGCACTGTAGTTACTGTTCCATGCTAGTTTGGAAGCATCTTCGTCTTGTACCAGATCCGAAGTATCTCCAAGAATGAAGGACCTCTCAATTTCAGCTGTATAGAACAAGGGTCAGCAAACTTTTTCAGCAGGGGGCTGGTCCACTGTCCCTCAGACCTTGTAGGGGGCCCGGACTATATTTTGAAAAAATAAATAAATGAACGAATTCCTATGCCCCACAAACAACCCAGAGTTGCATTTCAAATAAAAGGACACATTCTACTCATGTAAAAACACGCTGATTTCCGGACTGTCCGCAGGCCAGATTTAGAAGACGATTGGGCCAGATTTGGCCCCTGGGCCTTAGTTTGCCTACTGTTAGAGAACCTTCCTACAGGGAGCCTCCCCCCACCCTGCTGACCAGCACTTCACCCAGCGAGAGCAGCAGCAGTGGGTCAGGTGGGGGGAATGAGGAAGTTAGTGGGATGGAGGAAGCAAGGCTCAGTGATGTGGGAGAGCCCTTGTGCCGCCTTGACCAAGAGGTGGAGGGGAACAGGCAGCCCCTTCCGGCGCCTGAATTAAGGTGCGCCACTAAACATAAGGTTGGGAGGAGGCGTTTTGGAGTGCCCAAGCTCTTATGCTGGCCACGCAGCAGGAAACGTCCACTCCCGGATTCTGCGAGTGATAGGAGGTCATATTTTCTGCTATCTCTGCACTGTAAATATTATGCACAATAAAACCGTTAAAGACAAGTACAGACTTGGGCATCTTTACTCAAGAGTAGCCGCAACAACACCATTACACCTACCCCTGGTATAGGATGAAACTTGACAGAAAATCTAATTTTGTTTATTCTGGTCAACAAGAAAAACAATGCTAGCAGAATTTATTCTTATTATCCACTTCCAAGGAGAATAGATCGTCTAAGTATCCCTATTTTCCAGGAACAGTCCTGGATTTACAGAAGCCATCCCGATTTCTGATTTGATCCTGGAATCCCCCACTTTTCCTTAGGTTGCCCCTATTTTCATCGGAGAAATGTTGGAGGGAATAGGACATCCCCAGGGCTTTTTAAAGCCAGAACTCACCAGAACTGAGTTCTGGCACTTCTAAGGTGGGCGCCATGGCCATTCTAAGAGAACAAAGTGAGTTCCAGCACTACTTTTTCTATAGCACTGGATGTTCCTATTTTCATTGGTGAAATGTTGGCAGGGACGCATCTGTTTACATCGGAGAAATGTTGGATGGTATGGTATCGTGAAGGCCAAACTGCCTAACGTATACAGCATGTTTAGCAGTGACCACTACTTTCCCCCAGAAAAAGCAACGATGTGAAATCTCCCATGCAGCACATTTGCAACTCTTGTGAATGTAGAATATTGGGGGAGGAGCTAATGAAGTGTCATGATCAGCTGTGGAATGTTGTTTGTGGCAGTACGTCTTCCGAGGTAGTGTTTTTCAACCTGGTGCCCTCCAGATGTGATTTTGGTGATGGTTGAGCTGTTGATGCAGTCTAGAAATTACTGATATCTCTCAATTTTTGAATGTATATGTATGGCAGAAGCCAAGCTTGACATGAACTTTCAAATAGCTGCTTGCTTGGTGGGGAGTATCACTTTTAAAAACCCTTTCAACCCTCTGATGTAAATTAGGCTGAGAGAAGGACACACATAGGGTCCAGGATCTGAAACCAAATTCATTTCATTCATCAGGTGATCAAACAGGGTTCTTTATGAAATGTTTCTTCTTTTACACCACTGGTGGCTGGTAGGTAAGTGTGGCTGTACTAGTTATTTTTGTGGGCTTCATGTTTATTTGACTTTCTTCTAAATGCAATAGTCCTAGCATTGAATATGTTATCCTTCTCCCTTTATACATATGGTGAACATTTTGGCTGTAGCAGAGAATTTTAGAAAGCTATTGCAGACCTGAATATCTTTCCTTTCCTTTGCCAGCAGAAGATGATATCTGCGTTGCAGCTCTTATGCTGGATCTGCCTGGCTTATTCTTCGTCCAGTATTTGTAAGTCAAATTTATGTTTCTTATTTGTTTGTTTGCTTGCTTGCATTAGCAACACTACAGTGGATGTAATCATACTACCATCTAGTTTCTCTACAAAGTTACACAAAGATAAGTGCCACTTCCATGAGGGGCTGGTTTGCTTGCTTTATTTTGCAGGTGCATAGCTCTTACTTTATTTCTGCCTGCTTGCTTAATTACACTGAGAATGCGCGAACTTGAAAAGCACAGGTGAAAAACAGTGCATATGAGGGAATATGAAGGCTGTGTCTGTGGTCTGTAGTGCTTCGCTTGTATGTATATGCACCACTAGTTAACCTATCGTCAAGTGCTGAACATCCATCACAGTTTTCTATCTCTCCCTCTACCCGCCATGATGTGTAAAGTCAACTGGGGTTGCAATTTCTCAAAATGCAGCACATTTCCTAACAAAAATGGGAAGAGCTGTTTTTAAATCCATTTATTCTTCAAAAAAACCTTTTAATTTTGTGTTTTATATATTCAGTCATGCTGGCTCTTGCCTGTATATACTTAGATACTGTAGTGCCTCTTCCTTTGTTCAGTGA
This sequence comes from Zootoca vivipara, assembly GCF_965207765.1. Classification (NCBI taxonomy): domain Eukaryota; kingdom Metazoa; phylum Chordata; class Lepidosauria; order Squamata; family Lacertidae; genus Zootoca; species Zootoca vivipara. The sequence goes on along the minus strand of NC_142587.1, from coordinate 29,037,756 downwards.
ATGGAATATTCAGAGGTGAACTTCTCATGAACCCTTCTAGAAAATCTCAAGCAAAATTCCTCTCATCTCAAAACTCTTAAAGAAGCAGCAGATGCGCCAACACTCAAGTGTAGCAATGGATAATCCAATAACGAGACGGGAGACAAGGCTGAGTTCCCCAAAGGCCAGCCCCGGGCGGAGCTCAGGAGCCTATATTTTTTGACAGCAACTTTGACAGCTAATGATTAACTTGCAATGCAGATTCCAACCAATTACAGGAGTGTAGCCTCATGCATAGTAATGACTGGGTACATGTCACTTCCTGCCAACACCCAAAATTTCCGCCATGAAGGAAGTGGTGAACTGCACATCCCACACATCATGTACCTGTCACATGCCTGCTCTTCACACATCCCCCTCGTTTCCATCTTGTGACCCTCAGTACTTTTCCAAGACTCTACCTGTATACCATTGCTTCTTCCTGACCCAAGTGTGACCCATCCTGGTCTTCTCCTGTCAAGCCTGATTCAGCCAGATCTATCCCAATATTTCCAGATCCACCAAGCCCCATCCAGTGTAACTGACCTATGCCTTTACCTCCTGACCTGTCATTGTACTGGCTTGCCAGTATTACACTTCCTAATCCTAGAGGATCAGCGGGTGTGCCACGCCACTTTCCTAAATCAACCCCACACTCAAAATTACATTAAATTGCCGTATTTTACATCACCAGCGATTATATTTTGTTTGATAATGAATGGGACTCTTCACTGTGTTTCTGTTAAGAAGCTGAATTGCAGTCTCAATTAAATCTTGCCTGTTTTGCATTAAGAATGTATCAGATGTGTATTGCATAGTGTTATGCTTGCATTTCTAAGATTCTGAGAGCTGTGTTGCACAAGCTGTGATTTGCAGATACTCATATACGAGCCCCCTCTCCTGCCCCCCCCAGCCAATTCCATGTTAGGGCCCTGTTGCATTCTCTATGCCTGCAATCCTAACCCTACTTACTTTGGAGTACACCTTGCTCCTGAGTAGATGTGGTTAGGATTTGGCTGTTCGGGAATGAAATAGGGTCAAATAACAACCCTGCCTTTGCAAGGCTGCCTTATCTGTTGCTTGCAGTCTTTCCATGTTCCAGGCCAGAGGAAGGGAGCCTTTCTCAAAAGCCTCCAGTCAGATTTTCCTGCTGAAGCAGTTGCCAGATAAATAGGAGGAGAGAGTTTTCCACCCTGGGTTTGGGGTGGGGAATACGGGGGGAGATGCAGGTAACCTGACAATTCAGCACTTCAGATTCAATTGGAGCTGGAGAATGATTTGGGGGGAGGCGGGGAAAGTGCTGTTGTTTCATAATGCATCCAAGCATTCATTGGACAAATTCATACTACTAGTTGGATGAGTTCGTACTAGCTAGATAGTAAGTTTGGGCAGCATTGCTAATTGCAAGGCACAAGGAAGAAAGGCAGAGTTGGCACAGGTGAGGCTAGGCACACAGTGGAATGATGGAGAGCTGTGCTGTGAATTTTCAGGCTTACTGCAAGTGTATCTGTTTGCACAAGCGAAGTACATCATTTGTCACAGTGATAAGCACACATTATATGCAATTTATTCATTAGGTGTACGCTTAGCGACCAATGTGCGTGCAGGAGAGCCTGGGGCCATCTGCTGTCCACTGCTGTCTTCTAAACAATCCAGTTACTCTGTGACTTGGTACATAAATGGTAGTGATATACCCATAACTACGGATAATTACAGCAGGATCCATCAACGAGGAGACAGGCTTTGGTTTAGCCCTGCAATGATAGAAGACTCGGGATTTTATGAGTGTCGCATTCAGTAAGTTTCTGCAAAGTTCTTTCCCCCCCCCTTCAATTGAATGTAACTGTTAGGTTCTATAGTTCTGACTTGAGTGAGTTCAGCAACGATAGGGAAACATAAATTTAGAATTTTGCCCGTTTTGTCTTAACAATTTCTTTTGGACTTCAGTTGTGTAATGTTGAAGTGAGAAGCAGTCTGTAGGCTGTGTATATACTCCAGGGCCGGCTCTAAGGCAAGGCTGGGTGGCACAGGGCGCCAGGGTGCCGGGCCGCCAGGGGCACAGGGCGCCAGCGGCACGGTGCGCTGTGCCCGCCAGACAGCCATGGTGGGAAATGGGGCAGGGGGAGGCGCTGGAGCGATCTTCGCACCACAGCGCCAGGGTGGCCGATATGCTTAAGATGGCCCTGATAAACCCTACTGAGCAGACCGACTTCTTTGAAATAAAACATGCATTGGAGACGACTACATTTTCCCCCCCTATGTGTTTAGTAAAATTGATACAGGAGGTAAATTTTATTTCTCTCCAGTCACTGTAGTTTCTTTAAAGCCTGATGCACACCGTTTGGAGATAACAGGGAACTGTTGCTGAATGCAATCCATGCTCTTTGCTCGGATGGTAGTGTATGATGCAGGGGGATGGGAGAAGGGGTTAGCATGCAGCCAACATGTTTGCATGTGGTTTCAGCCATGATTTGTGAAGATGGCCATCTGAACATGACTTCAGTCATGCCCCTAACAACCTATAGTTTTCAGGCTAAAAAATACAATTCTTGGGGGGGGAAAAGAGTGTCTCTGTAAGTGGTGCACAGTGGGATGACTTCTTTCTGTGCACCCCAAATTCTGCCCCACAGGATCCGTCAACGGGAAGCTGTGTTGCACAAGTGGAGGTCTGTAGTGCATGTGAAATGGCAGCATTGGCTACAATCCAATATAAACAAAAGGATCATTTTTGCTTCCCCCCCCCAGTAATTTTTTTAGAACTGTTACACCATGTTATTCCAGCTAATTCTGGCATTTTATAAACACCATGAAACTAAACCTCCTGGCCACAGTGTTGCCTCTTAAGCCATCCCTTACACATTTTTATATTCTGTCCTTCGTATATTTTCTTCTTCTTCTACTTCCTGGAACAACAAACTAACAATAAACAGCCAGACACTTCTAGAGTGTTATTATTTTGAGCTTGTTCTTGTCTGCTGAATTGTGATCCAATTCCACATCTTACTATTCCAAAAAGTGCACCCAGATCTGGTTATGCTCATGATGTTTTTCTAATCATTAAATGCTGATATAATGCCAGTATCCTGTGGGTATCTCTTAATAATTAATAGATGTGCTGATATCCCCTTTTTCATAACAGAAATTCAACAAGAGATAGGAAGGAACTTCGTGTTTTCAAAAACGATGATGGTTTATGCTATAATAGAAATTACGTTTATCCACAAAGAATACATTTGCACAATACTGGAAAGTTGACATGTCCCGACCTCCAGAATTTTGAAAGTGAAAGGACTCCACTTCATTGGTTCAAGGTTGGTGTGAGAAAATAAATGAGTGTAGTTCCCCCCCCCTATTTTGTCTGAGAGGGTGAAATTTGTGTTGTTCTATTTCCTCAAGTCTCTGTTGATTTGTCACCACAGGGGCTTGTAATTGTGGAGGTATAGTTTGTTGAAGTTTCTGGTTATTTGAACCCCTAGGTACCTGAAGCCTGGGAAGGTTCTAAACCAATCTCCCCCACCTCTAGTGTCATGAATGATAATACTACTTTGGTAATAATACCTTTTTGTGCATGGAGATAAATCCTTATTTGCAACTCTCCATTCCCTCCCAACAGTTGTCCTTAGCTTTGTGAGTCTGCATTCTGTGGGTTACATTTCTCCGCTTTTTATTGTGCCAGTCTGTGTTTGGGTTCTGTAAACCAGGCATAGGCAAACTCTGGCCCTCCAGATGTTTTGGAACTACAATTCCCATCATCCCTAGCTAACAGGACCAGTGGTCAGGGATGATGGGAGTTGTAGTCTCAAAACATCTGGAGGGCCGGAGTTTGCCCATGCCTGCTGTAAATGAACAAAGTTTGTTGCCTTCAGCTTTTAATAATATTTTTCCTTCCTCTTTTTATATTTCAGGCATGCACTCCTGGATTACCTGAAGATGGGAGATTTAGCCATTTTGAGGATTTCCTTGCAATTAAAAATGCAACGGAGAAAGACAAAGGAGTGTATTTATGCCAGCTGACATACACCTATCTGGGAAGGCAATTGAATGTATCTCGTGCCATTAGTCTAACTCTTTTTGGTAAGTTTGTAAGAGGGAAGCAGGGAAAGGCCACCTCCCAGCCTGCTCTGGCTAGACTTTCCCTCCCCACTCCTACCAGTTCAGTTTTGGCTGGTCCATTAGAGCAAATGGAACACTGTCCCACTAATTCAGTCTTCATTCCCTTAAGATCATCTGCCTTCCTTCTTCCTTGCATCCAGACCATATCCTCTGCTTCCTCCTCCTTAATCTCAGGGTTGCCACTACTTAGCAGGGGGAGGATAGGGGCAAACAGAATTTGTTGGCATTGCCTGTCATTGGCTTGTGGTTTTACCTACTGTTGGCCTTCATCCCTTCTGCTCCACCAGTCCCAATGGGAGCTAGCTGACATTGTACAGGTCCACGTATCAGCAAATAAGAAAACTATTCCTTTTTGCCAGCTGCCCTGTGAGAACCTTTTTTTTTTTTTTTTAATTTTAAAAGTCATCTTTATTTCAATCCTTTAAAATACGATACATCAAAAAACAACAACACAACAAAAAATAATAATAATAATAATCCTTAATAATAGTAATAATATCAAACTTCACAATTTACATCTACTAATAAAGCATAAGAAAAAGAAAAGAAAGAACAAAAAAGAGAACTGAATAAAAATTACTTCCAGATCACAACACATCGCTTAACTTTCCCTTTCCCTTCACTTGCGATTCCTTACTTCAAAGTAATATATGCCTCTATATTAGAAACTTTATTTTAATTACTCTTCTTATTCTCTATGTTATTTCCCAAGGCTATCTAATTTAAACAGACCATCAGTTCCGTTTTTATATCTCTTTTTTTAAAATATTCTTCCACCCTCTCCCATTCCCCTTTAGATTTTTGTTTTGGAATATTTCTGATCGCTGCTGTCATCTTCTCCATATTCATAAATTCTATTAATTTTAACTGCCACTCCTGAATTGTGGGTACTTCTTTTTTTCTCCATTTCTGAGCTACCAATAATCTAGCTGCCGCACACGCATATAAGAAAATATTTTTCCTGTCATTTGGCATATTATCTGGTAATATGCTTAATAAAAAATATTCTGGCTTCTTCCCAAAAGTGATTTTCAACATTTTTTTTAATTCATCATATATATTTCCCCAGAATTTAAATATTTCTTTGCATCCCCACCAGCAATGAAAATAGTTCCCTCCTTTGGCATCACATTTCCAACAATTATCATTTTCATTCTTATATATTATTGCTAATTTTTGTGGGGTCAGATGCCATCTATATACCAATTTGAGCATATTCTCTTTTATGCCCATACAGGCTGTGAATCTCATTGAGTTTTTCCACAAATTATCCCATTGTATTTTGTAAATTGGTCTCCCCAAATCCTGGGCCCACTTTGTCATTGTCTCTTTTATTTCTTCGTCTTTTAATTCCCATTCGAGGAGAAATTTATAAATTTTTGATAATGGTTTCGTATTATTCTCCAATAATAATTCTTGTAATTTTGACTTCCCTTTCCCGAATCCTATTTGCTGATGTTTTTTAAAAAGGCTTTGTATTTGGTGGTACTGCAGCCAGCTATTGCAATACGGTTTAATCTCTTCATAAGGTCGTAACTTCCATTGCTCATCTTCTCTAATTAATAAATTCTGATACGTCAGCCATCTCTTGTTTGTACCTTTCCCTCCAATTGATGTCATCTCGAGGGGGGATGCCCACCATGGTGTTTGGGGTTCTAGTAATGGTCTAAATTCTTGCCAAATTTTAAATAATGATTTTTTCGTCACATGATTAGCAAATTGTCTATATTTCTCTTTTTCTTCCTGGAGTAAATAGGTGTGCCATCCGGCCACATTTCTAAATCCCTCCAGTTCTAGGAGTTCCTCGTCCTCCATAACTATCCAGTCCTTAAGCCAGCACATACATGCGGACGCATAATATAGCCTTAAATCGGGGACCCCCCATCCTCCTCTTTCTTTGATGTCTGTAAGTAATTTATATTGTATTCGTGGTTTTTCCCCCAGCCAGATAAATTTACTTAACTCCTTCCTCCAACCTTCAAAAATATCTTTTTTCCCCAAAATGGGTAACATCTGGAATAGGAATAGAATTCTAGGTAAGATTGACATCTTAATTGTAGCAATTCTACCTGAAAATGATAAATTCAAATCTTTCCATCTTTCCAAATCCTTTCTAATTTCCCTCCAAACTTTCCCATAGTTATTCTCATATAACTCAATGTTGTTTATACTAATTACTATGCCTAAATATTTAAATTTCTTCACCACCTCCCAATCCAATTCCGATTTCAATTTGGTCATTTCTACTTGTCTTATGTTTTTGAGCATTACCTTTGTTTTATTCCCATTTATTTTTAACCCTGATACTCCCTCAAAAACTTTTAATACTTTTTTCAAATTTCCAATTGACTCCTTCGGTTCCTCCAACATAACAATCATATCATCTGCGAATGCCTTTATCTTGAATTTTTTATCTCTTACTTTTATTCCCTCAATTTTGGTATCCTTTTTAATATCCCTCAATAGAAATTCTATTGATAATATAAATAATAATGGTGATAAGGGGCAGCCCTGTCGCGTTCCTTTCTCTATCTTAAATTCCTCTAACACCTCCCCATTTAGGATTAATTTAGCTGATTGTTTATTATAAATTGAATTAATTCCTCTCATGAATCTTCCTCCAAGTCCAATTTCTTTCAATGACCTTTTCATAAAATCCCATGATAGAGAATCGAATGCTTTCTCTATATCCAAGAAAACCAGGGCTGCTTTCTTCCCTGGTGACCAATCTAGATATTCCAATAAATCAATTAAAATCCTGACATTCTTTGACATTTTTCTCCCCGGGAGGAACCCTTGTTGATCTTGCCCAATGATCCTATTCAATATTTTCTTTAATCTATTTGCCAATATATCTGTAAAAATTTTATAATCTACATTGAGTAATGAAATCGGTCTAAAATCCCCTACCTGTCTGCCTTCATCTTCGCCTTTAGGAATTAATATCACATACGCCTCTTGCCACGATTTAGGTATAGATCCTTTATCCATAATATCATTTATTACCTTTTGGAGGGTTTCGCCTAATTCTTCCTTAAATATTTTGTAATGTCTACTTGATAAGCCATCCGTCCCCGGTGATTTTCCTAGTTTCAATTTTTTTATTGCTTCATATATCTCTTGTTTTGTTACCGGTTTATTAAGCAATTCTTCTTCCTTTTCTATAATCTGAAATTCCTTCCTCTTCGCAAAATAGTTGTCCAAATTTCCCCCCCCCTATTTTCTTTTCCTCATATAATTTCCTATAATAAGAATTAAAACATTTTTGTATTTCCTCAAGCTTCCTCAACTTCCCTCCTTTATACATTATCTCTGTAATTAATCTTTCTTTTTGGTTTTTCCTTAATTTCCATGCTAATAATTTCCCTACCTTATCTCCCCATTCAAAATTTCTTTGTTTAGACCACCTTATTTTGTTTTCAATTTCTTGACTTACCAATATTGAGAGTTCCTTTTGCAACACCTTTAATCTCATCAACTTTTTTTCATCCCTTGGATCTTTTACCAATTCTTTTTCCATTTCTTTAATTTCCTCTTTAATTTTCCCCATATTTTTTTCCCTTTCTCTTTTCACTTTGCTTTTTTGCTGAATATATAATCCCCTCACGAAGGCCTTACCTGCGTCCCATGTTGTCGCTAGCTCCACCTCCTCTGACACATTAACTTTGTAAAATTCCTCTAATAATTTTTTAACTTTTTTGATAAAATCTTCATCATTTAATATCCTTTCATCCATCCTCCATCTATAATTTCTCGTACCTTTCTTTTTTATTTTCACCATTATTTGATTGTGGTCGGTTATTGACTTAGCTAATATCTCACTTTTAGCTACGTTCTGTGCCAACCCAGGTGAGAGCCATATCATGTCAATTCTGGAGGCAGTCTTTTTTGCTCCTGAAAAATAAGTAAATTTTCTCTCTTTGGGGTTTTCCCTCCTCCAAACATCTTCTAAATTATAATTATGAATTAAATTTAAGAAAACCTCTGGCAACCTTCCTCTGTCTCCTCTCCTCTTCCCCGATCTATCTAAATCATTTTGTATAACTCCGTTAAAATCTCCTAGAAAAATTATCTCCTCATCTGATATGTGCTCCCCCATCTTCTTTCCCAATTTCTTGAAAAATTCCTTTTTACACCCATTTGGAGCATAAATATTCACTACACAAACCTTTCCTTTTGGCAAGTACAGACGCACCCCAACCATTCTCCCTTCGTCGTCTTGGAATAATTTTTCTGCTTTAATCTTTGGTTTGACATAGATGACTACTCCTCTTTTCTTCTTTTTATGTGATGAAACAAATTCCTCACCTAATCTTTTATTTATCAATACTCTTTCATGTTTCTGGGATACGTGGGTTTCCTGGAAACACATAATATCCCATGTACCTTTTTTAATTATATGTTCTACTTTATTTCTTTTCAATTTATCATTTAAACCATTAACATTCCAGGAGATGATATTAAGATCCATTTCTTTATTAATTTTATTAAAATAAAAATCACCAAATTTTCAAATTTCGAAAGGAAAAAAAATATTGAAATTCAAATTCGACAATTTCCCAGATTTCCCGCCCGGGATCTGGTTTAGAGGAGTGTGTCTGTACTTCTTCCGAGTCCTACCAAGAAAAAAAATTTCTGAGGTTATTTTCACAATCTCTTATTCTATGGGTTACCCTTTTATAATTAAATTCCCCAAGATAGAAGCAGAGGGGGGAAAGCGAGAAAGAAGAGAAGAGAAGAGACAGGAAAGCTGTTCTTTAAACAATGAGTGCTCCCCCCCCTTCCAAAGTGGGAGAAGCCACCCCCCCTCCTTTGAGAGAATTACGCTTTTAATATTACTTATTTTAATTTTACTTTGTTATAGGAGAGATGCAGTAGTTCTTAAGAAAATTAGTCACTTTGCTGAATTTAATTTTCGTCTTCCTCCTTGTCTTCTTCCAGTTCTTTAAATAATTCTTTCTTGTTTCTGTTGCAGAACTTCTCCGCCCCGTCCACCGTTCTGAAAGTTCTTTTCCTTCCTCTGAAAGTAAAAGTGATTCCTTCAGGGTACTCCCATGTAAACCAAATCCCTTGTTTCCTTAGGGCATCTGTCACTGCTTTGTACCCCTGCCTCTTGAGCCTGAGCCTCCTCGGAATCTCTTTAAATATGGCCACCGTTCTTCCTTCAAATTGCAAATTATTTTGCTTTTTCTTCTGTAAGATCCTATCCTTGAGCAGCATCGAGTTCAGGAATATCATAACGTCTCCCGGACCTTTAAAGTTTTTCGCTTTGTCCACTTTTACTCTGTAGATTTTATCTATGTCCAGGCTCAGATCTTCTTCTCTTACTTGTAGCCATTCTGCTAGGCCTTTTATCATTTTCTCCTCTATCTGTTCGTTTGACGATTCCGGGACGCCTCTTACTCTCAAAACCAGCTCTTTCTGCCTCATCTCCAGAAGAGCTATTTGATCCTCCAGGTCTTCTTGTCTCTTTCTCAGCTTTTGTGTCATTTCATCCTCTTTCTCTCTCTCTGCCCTCAGGTCTTTATTTTCTGCAGCTATTTTTTTAATTGCTTCATCTTGTTTCTCTACCTTTGTGTTTATGTCCTTCACTGCTTTATCCAGCTCTTTATTCTTACTATGTAAATCTTTCATCTGACCAGTCAGTTCTGCTATCATTCTAGAGTTTCCTTCTACTTTGGTCTCCAATGAATCTAGTTTCTCATTTAAGGTTTTATTCATTTCTATTATCAGTTCTTTTATATCCGATAAAGCTTCATTTTCCCCTGCATTTGGATTTGCCATTGTGATTGACTGTCTCCTTGTTGTGCTCCCTGTCGCTGCTGTGGAATTTACTGTATTTTCTTGATGGCATCTTACATGCAGATATTTGTGGGGCTTTTAAAATGTAGTTTAGTTTTATTTGTAAAATGCGTTGGAAGAGTTTATATCCTGAAAGATGGGGTATAAAGAAGTATATACACACACACACACACACACACACACATATACATATACTGTATATGGTTCTTGATATTTTATTGGCTAGGACTGCCACATGTCCGAGTATTCCTAAAAATACTATTGGTACGCTACAGAATGTAGGTTATCTAATAATGCCACAAATTCATCATAAATGCATTGTTAAAACAAACGTGTTTTGTTCCTGAACAGCATTGGGCAAGATCATATTTTTGTTGTTGCATTCCTTTGTCCTTTTGCTCCCATGATGCTTCTGTTGAACACTTAAAGTGGTATTTGACCTCTGGCTGCTTTTGGAGTTAATGTTCAGTTAAGTGTAATCTATGTTAGGTTCCAAAAGTCTGTCTTTTCTAGAGAGGAGTCTTGAATCTTAACGAAAAGTATTGTGACATAAATGTGCAGAACATTTGCATCAAGATAGTCTGATTTTGTTCAGGAGTATTAATAGCATTTGTGATGTACTTGCATGTAATGTCCGGTCAAGATGCAAATATTTTGGATTGTAGCCAATAATTGCACAAGTGAAGACAGCTTGCACCAATCAGTCTCCCACCCCCTGCAGTTCCTTGAAAAGCCTCTTCAGAGGGTTTTCTGGGAAGGTTTATCAGGAGGTGAAGGGGAAGATTGGTTGCACAAACTGCCATCTGTTGGTGCAACCACTAGGTATAAACCTTTGTTTCTAGGCTTCCAATAAATGTTTTACTTGTACAATAGGCATCCCCAAACTTCGGCCCTCCAGATGTTTTGGACTACAATCCCCATCTTCCCTGACCACTGGTCCTGTTAGCTAGGGATCATGGGAGTTGTAGGCCAAAACATCTGGAGGGCCGCAGTTTGGGGATGCCTGCTGTACAGCATCGGGATATGCACCATGAAGCGACTTTTTCTAATGAGTAGTGAAATAAGTGGTTGCTAATGGATGACAGTCTGCAGTAACAAGAAAATATATCAAGAACTTCCTAGCACAGCAACGTGTAATAGATTGTGCAACAATGATTTGTTGTTTCTGGTAACACTTCTTTCCATTGTTAGGGCCTCCAAAGAGAATACCTCTGGACATCATTTATCCAAACAATAATTCAGTCGAAGTAGAACTTGGTAAGCAACTACTGCACTTAATATGAAACTATTTTTTCTTTTTCTATTAAATACCTTTTTAAAATTGATTTTCACCCCCCATACCCTTTACATAGTTTCGTGTTAAAATATTTTACAATTAATAATTTTTCCTTCATTAATACAAATCTTATTTCATACATTACGTTTCACAATCAATCAAGTTTAACATTTGTATTATCATATCATTCCTTTTGTTGACTTCCATTCTTCCTTTGCTGTCTTTTTATTTCAAGTTTATCTCACGCATTATTATCTTTATATATTTATATAATTGCATTATACCATTTGTTTCCTCTCTACTGATCTTATCTTTTTGAGTTTCATGTTGTTTTCTCAATATGGAATTTCTTCCATTCCCTGTCAAATACTTCGTCTCCTTGATGCCTAATTTTCCCTGTTAATTTGGCTATTCCTGCATATTCTGTTATTTTTTTGCCACCAGTTTTCTATTGAGGGTATTTGGTGTTGCTTCCAAACCTGGGCTAACAACAATCTTGCCCCTGTTGTGGCATACAAAAAGAGTTTTTGGTCGTTCTTTTTGACATCCTCCGCTACCATCCCCAACAAGAAAGCTTCAGGTCTTTTCTTAAAGGTGTACTTACAGATTTTCTTTAGTTCATTATATATTCCCCCCCCCCGAAATCCTTAACCACATGTGGAAAAAATCTCCTTCTTCTTTCCCACACTTCCAGCAGCTCTTATTGCCTGTTTTACACATTCTAAACAGTTTAGATCAGGCTTCCCCAAACTTCGGCCCTCCAGATGTTTTGGACTACAATTCCCATCATCCCTGTCCACTGGTCCTGTTAGCTAGGGATCATGGGAGTTGTAGGCCAAAACATCTGGAGGGCCGCAGTTTGGGGATGCCTGGTTTAGATGGTGTGAGGTACCATCTATACATCATCTTGTATAGATTTTCCTTTAGCAACATGCATGCTGTGAATTTTATTCCAGAGGTTCATAATTTAATCCATTTGTCATACTCTATGTTGTACCCTATGACTATTGCCCACCTTGTCATCACTACCTTGACCTCTTCATCTTTGGTGTGCCACTCTAGTAGGAATTCATATATTTTTGATAAAGGTTTCACATTGCTTTGCACCAAGATTTTGTCTATTTCTGAGCTTTGATGTTCAGATCCTTTTATTTTATTATCTTTTGAATATATGTCATGTACTTGATGTACATGAAACTATTTTTTAATAGTCCTAAACTACATTCTTGAAGCTACGAACATGAGTTTGACCAAACTGCAGGAGGCAGTGGAAGACAGGAGTGCCTGGCGTGCTATGGTACATGGGGTCACGAAGAGTCAGACACGACTAAACAACAACAAAACTACATTCTAACAGTTTCTGTTATTTGCAATTATTATTTCATGTTTTTAGGGTCCAGTATTGCCGTGACCTGTAATGCCTCATCGGGTATTTGGGACGAACCATATGTATCCTGGAACCTTGAGGATAACTCTACTCAGGATTTAAAAGCAACACTCACACAGTCTCTGTAAATACTAACTCAATTTCCTTTGGTCTTTGGAATTGGGACAAGTTGGGGGGTTACTTGATGGGACTAGACATTGAAATCATTGTAAGGAGGCAATGTGTTGCCTTCCAAATGTTGTGGACAGCCTGGCCTGGCCTGACCAATGATCAAGGATTAATTTTATAATAATTATTATACTTTTATTTATACTCTGCCTTTTCCCCCCTGAGAGGGAAATACAGGTGGCATACAGGTAAAAATAAGAACAGCTAAAAACATATTAAAAACAACCATTAAAAACAATTAAACATTGTTAGAATATATATCCTATTAAAATCAAACAGCTAATTACAATAAAGAAAACAGCATGGCACCACAGCTCTTTCATTAAAGGCAGTCAATTCCCAAAAGACTGTTGGAACAAGGAAGTATTCACCTGCTGGCAGAAGGATAACAAGAAGGGAACAAGTTTAATTTCTCTAGGGAGGGAGTTGCAAAGTCTGGGAGCAGACACTAAGAAGGCCGTCTTCTGTGTAATTTGGATACTGGGATGATTCATAGTGAAACTGAAGGAATGTGGCTTTTTGCTGAAACCAGGAAATTTAATAATTCTCCCCAACATTTAAGCACAGTTTCTCTATCTTTAATCCTTGTGGCTTTGTTCAAGAAAAGTGTGTCACAACACCATACAAATCAGCCCTGTTAAACTTTAATATTTCTTATTTTTTTCTGCTTTTTTATGCCATCAGGGATAAGTCACCTAATGGAGAACTTCAGCTAGTGAGAGAAAAGTTTAATATTTCTGTAGTGAAACCTAAACACTACAAAAAATACTACTGCACTGTATGGTCTATTAGAACTGCTCAAAGAGTTGTATACATCATGCTAAAACCCCCAGGTAAGTTTTTTTACATATAGGATGCTGTTGTGCAGCCTCATGTTGTGTGGTTTTCTGTTGTACACACAGCTAGTGCAACAAGTGAAAGGGACAAAGCAGGCATCAGAAACACGCTTGGTAACATTTGTTTTAGAATACTTTTTAAAAAAATGCTTCTATTTGGGCAGGCAATATTATGGGAAAGAATTGTAGCCATAGGTGTCCACAGGAATTTTTCCGGGGTGGTGGAAGTCAAATGCTGAAAGCAGCTGGGTGGGCTTTGGGAAGGTGGCAGGAGGGCTCTTGGACCCTGTGGGATTATCATGCCACCCTCTCCAGGCTGGGCACAAACTTCCTGGGCTTTGGGAAGGATGTGCCAGGTCTGAGTACTTCATTACTCTAATTTACCAGGAACATTTAGGGTACTAGCCTTGTCTCCCTAGTCAATGCAATTCTGGGCTGCATCAATAGGAGTATAGCATCTAGATCAAGGGAAGTAATAGTACCACTGTATTCTGCTCTGGTCAGACCTCACCTGGAGTACTGTGTCCAGTTCTGGGCACCACAGTTCAAGAAGGATACTGACAAGGTGTCCAGAAGAGGGCAACCAAAATGGTCAAAGGCCTGCAAACGATACCTTATGAGGAACGGCTTAGGGAGCTGGGTATGTTTAGCCTGGAGAAGAGAAGGTTAAGGGGTGATATGATAGCCATGTTCAAATATATAAAAGGATGTCATATAGAGGAGGGAGAAAGGTTGTTTTCTGCTGCTCCAGAGAAGCGGACACGGAGCAATGGATTCAAACTACAAGAAAGAAGATTCCACCTAAACATTAGGAAGAACTTCCTGACAGTAAGAGCTGTTCGACAGTGGAATTTGCTGCCAAGAAGTGTGGTGGAGTCTCCTTCTTTGGAGGTCTTTAAGCAGAGTCTTGACAGCCATATGTCAAGAATGCTTTGATGGTGTTTCCTGCTTGGCAGGGGGTTGGACTGGATGGCCCTTGTGGTCTCTTCCAACTCTATGATTCTATGATTCCACTGACCCACACGCCAGTGTTACAGTCCTGGTCTTCTCACCTCAAAATTGCTATTGTAGAGCTGGAAAAGGTTCAGAAAAGGGCAAGCAAAACGATCAAGGGGGTGGAGCAATTCCCCTATGATGGAACATGGCAGCACCTGGGACTTTTAAGTTTAGATGAAAATTATTCCCGATGTGGATATGTTTTCTCATAAGGCGAGAGGCTGGAGACATCCAATGAAGCTGAACATTAGAAGATTCTAGATAGGGAAAAGACAAGTACAACTATTCACACATAGTTAAACTATGGAGCCTGCTCCTACAGGAAGCAGTGATGGCCACCAAGCAAGATGGCTTTAAAGGAGGATTAGACAAATTCTTGGAGGAGAGGACCATCAGGGGTTACTAGCCATGATTGCCGTGCTCTGCCTCCACAGTTGGAGGCAACGGTGCTTCTGAATACCAGTTGCTGCAAACCACAGAAGGGGAGAGTACTCTTGGGCTTGACTCCTGCTTGCAAGTTTCCCCACTGGTATCTGGTCGGCCACTGTGAGAACAGGATGCTGGACTGCATGGGCCATTGGCCTGATTCAGAGCCATCTTCTTATGTGGGCATGAACTTCTTACGCAATCTGTCGCCATGACACTGTGCATTATTATTTATTTGCCTCGCTTTTCTTTCACTTCTTGTTTTACCTTTGCCAATACAGCTCGAAACTTTCAGGGTTATTTGATTGGAGGTCTTGTTTCCCCGCTTCTTGTTATACTGGCAGCTCTGCTCATCTACAAGTTTTTCAAAGTTGACATTGTGCTTTGGTATCGGGAGTCCTGCCAGGTTCTTCTCGGTAAAAGAGGTAAGTCTGCTGCTGTATTTTCAATAGCTTGATGCCATCTAGTGGCCAATGAGAAACAAAAGGGTTTCTCTTCCCCATCATTTCTAAATTTCGCTGTACCTTGGTTCTTAAACTTCATCTGTTCCAGAAGTCCATTCCAAAACCAAAGTGTTCCAAAACCAAGGTGCGCTTTCCCATAAAAAGTAATGCAAAATGGATTAATTTGTTCCAGACTTTTAAAAACAACCCCTAAAACAGCAAATTAACATGAATTTTGCTATCGAACAAGACCATTGACCCATAAAATGAAAGCAATAAACAATGTACTGCAGTCACACAATCAATCAATAAATCAATCAATCAGTAGCTGAACTGGGTTCCACACAGTCACAAAAACAAAACAAAAAATCTGCAGAAAACAAAAACGCAAAATAAATGGCAAAAACAGACAGACCTCAGTGTAACACTCAAAATGGAAGTGTGGCACTCAGATCGGAAGCGTAACACTCAAAATGGAGCATGTTTGGCTTCCAAAAAAAGTTCGCAAACCGGAACACTTTCTTCCAGGTTTGGAGTGTTTGGGTTCCAAGTTGTTTGAGTACCAAGGCGTTTGAGAACCAAGGTACCACTGTAACAAGGAGTCAATGCTTGAAGGCTTCCAGGAGGGATTATGTTGCACTCACCATTTCTGCCTATGCTTTTTTTTATATATAAAAAAAGGGAGGGATTGGAATGCTTTGCCTAGTTTCAGCTGAGAGGCAGTGATAGTATAGCGACCCTTATTATATTATCCTCCAGACCTTGTTGGAATGCAGCTGCCATGACTGACCATTGGCTATGCTAGCTGTTCAGCAACATCTAGAAGACCATGCATATGTTTAATAAGAAGCAGTTACTTGTTCTTTTTTGATTTCATTGGTATTATTTGTCTCTTGGTTCTTTTAACAGCTAATGGTATAAAAAAAGATAGGTGAAAATTTCTCAGTCTTGTCAGAAGCCACCCAGAGTAGCTGGGGGAACCCAGTCCAATGGGCAGGGTACAACTAATATATCTATCTATCTATCTATCTATCTATCTATCTATCATCTATCTATCTATCTATCTATCTATCTATCTATCTATCTATCTATCTATATCTATATCATCTATTTGATATAGTCAAACACATAGTGGTGGTTCACACACTAAGTCTCCAGCAACAGGAAAGAACGAGATATCGTTTCCTTTAGGAAAACTTAGAAAGCACAATGTTTCTAAACTACATTTACCTTTCTCTAGTTTCAGACGAGAAGCTCTACGATGCATATGTGTTGTATCCCAAAAATTTAGCCAACTGTGCATATTCATCTGATATCTTTGTCCTGAAAGCATTGCCTGAAGTCTTAGAAAAGCAATGTGGCTATAAGCTCTTTATATGTGGAAGGGATGATCTGCCAGGGCAAGGTATGTATATTAAAGAAGTGTGTTTACGTTTGATAGAGCATTGTTCGGAGACAACCTCCGTGGTAAACCACTTGAAATTATGATTGCATCTCAGCTGCTTGTAAAAGGTCCAAAGATCACTCCTTGGCATTTCCATTTAAAAAGATCAGATACAAGCCATGGTCCTGGAGCAAGGTCTGAGGGCATACATTATTCGGCCACCTTGCTGAAGCTAAGCAGGCTTGGTTCTGGTCAGTGCCTGGACAGGAGACCAGTTAGGTACCCATTGCATGTCACTTTATTTACTTCACTTTTAAAGCTGGGGGCAACGCTCAACCCTGTGTGGGTTAGAGCCCATACTTTGCACGCAGAAGGTCCCAGTTTCCATCTTTGGCAGTTCCATGTAGGCTAAGATTGCTGAAACCTTGGAGAGCTGCTGCTAGTATAGGCAAGACTTAGCTAATTGGACTAATGGCTTGACTCTGTATATAGCAGCTTCATGTGTTGATTTAAATGTGTATGTGGTTTTCCTCCACATTTGTGGTTCTAGATCATCATAATGCCCACCCCAATCCCTTCTTAATCATTATTCCAGGCCTTTTCCTTGACCCAGTTTCTTCCTTTTTCTTGACATTTCATCTTGCTTCTTGGATTTTTCAGTGATAATCCTCTGGCTTCTCTTATGTCTCTCTCACCTCTACCTTTGGAGAGACACTTTCATGTATTGCCTTGAGGACTCCCTTTTGTCTTCACTTTTTTTAAAAAAAGGTTCTGTCCCAGGCCTCTCGGCTGTGGAATTCCCCTGCCTGACTACCACTTTGTCTTAACCTTCAACAATGTTGTCCACTCTGCTTGTAACACATCTGGGTATTTTCTTACCCATGCATTTCATTCATCATTTCTTCTTCTGCTTTCCCTCTCCTATGTCAGTCTGAGTGGGAAATGCATAGCCTCTTCTGAGGGTTACCTGTCAGGTAAGAATTGTAAACGTTGCCTGTTCCACCTGCCATAAGGATGGGAGACAAAGAAAATGAAGACTAAGGCTGGGTTTACATAATTGACTGCTGGTTGGCTTTTCCTGAATTAGATATTTCTTCATGAAAACAAAAGTCTTAATGTTTAATTTATAAACAAATTTAGTTGTACATATGATTCCTTAGTTAACCTATTCTGATCCTTCCTTGTACCTGCAGCGCTGGTCAGCGTTGCTGACGAAACTCTGAAGCAATGCAGAAGAGTGATCATTGTGTTGGTACCGGATTCATCCTGCTTCAGCGCGCAGAGACTGACCTCTGAGCATGAAATTGCAATGTACAGCGCTCTTATTCGGGATGGAGTTAAAGTGATACTGATTGAGCTGGATAAAATAAAAGACTATGACAACATGCCGGAATCATTAAAATACCTTAAACAAAAACATGGAGTGCTCAGGTGGAAAGAGGGTCTTTCGGAGAAATCTCAAAGGGCATCAACAAAGTTTTGGAAAAATGTAAGGTACCAAATGCCAGCCAGCCAAAGACCACCTTCCTCGGAGTTTCGTTTGCTGCCAGTACTTTTTAACTCTTCTTGGGTACCAGAAGGGCCATAACAAGACCACATATGCACTGTTCTCTTGAACATGTTCAAACAAGGGGCGCAAGGCATGGTTCCAGGTGTGCTGCATGAATAACCCTAGAAAGTGGGTGTTGAGAGTTGCAATTCCTAGGAAGGTCTACTTTTGATCACTTGGGAAGAGCCTTCTCTACCAGGATGCGATCAGCCACGGATGAAGAAAGCTTTCGGTTTGGTTCAGCGAGTTCCTTGGACAAGTGGCAAAATGTGAATGCTGGAGCCAAAAATTGTTTTACAGAGGAAGGAAGCGAATGTGAAGGAAACTGTGTGTCCACCCCCCCCCCCCATGTGCAGACTTTATACATAGTCAGGTTTTAATCTGAAACATAAGGGCTCACTTGGAACAGCAATTCTAGCTTGTTTCACTTGCTCAATACCTGTTCGTCCCCCTTTTAAAGGATAATTCCATATACTATGCATATTATTACGGTATCTCCCAAGGAGAAAAACAGTAAGAGAGCACCATATTTTTTGGGTGGATTGTCTTACCAGTGAGCAGATGCAAAAGCAAGTGAATTCTCTATGATTTATTCACATTTTAATTAAATTGTAATGCCATAGTCTTTAATGCAGCAAAAAAAAATCACACGAGTGACTTTAAGTGAAGTTATTAGATGGTAATTATTTTTTTACACTTCTGAAAGGATTATTTGCATAATGTTTCGAAATGGCCAAACATTTGCAAACTCACGAGCACTTTAACTGTATCTCTATACTGTAATATGAAATGTTTCACATTATTTTTAGAGTGCATTCTCTGGTGTGGAAGCCCAGATTTGACTTTTTAAATCTCAACCAAATATGTAAGGCTAGAAAGTGGCATCATCTTTTTTTTTGTACAACTGTGTAATTATTTCTATAGGTGAAATAATTTTGTTGTAATTATGTCATAATTCATTTAACTTGCAAATACACTGATTCCTATGATTTTTTTATATCTGCCTCTATTGTGGATGGTTTTTGCGAAACCCACATCTGAAACATTGTTGAGGAAGAAGGCACCTGAGCAGCTATATCAATTAGAAAACATCAATTTTAAGCAATCGGATAGACCTGTCAAAAGCTGGCCGTTGTCCCACAGCCATGATCATTAATGCCTTGTTGACATCCACATTCTGTGGATTTGCCTTTGAAAATACTTTAGAAACTTGTCCGAAATGTGTCAGTTATAGTTTTAACTTCTTGTTGTTGCTGGGGTTTTTTTAATAAGAAAGTATACGGCTATTTATTTATTTAGAGTATATTTATTCTACCTTTTGGCTTTAAAAGACACCATGATGCCTTTTAAAACAAAACAAAACACAACACATATACTATATTTGCCAACACACCCAATAAGACTCAAGACAAGATAGATGGGGTAACAGGTTATCTTTATTAAAATATAATAACTAGAGAATATTCAGAATGATTCAACCAAATTGACCAAAACTGATGAGGTTCAGGCAGTGAGGTGGGTTGATGGAGCCTGGAGGCATTCAGCTTTCCCATCTTCTGAGCCAGCTACCAGGCGCATGCTGTGATCACCCAGCAAGGCCTGAGGAAACCCCTCCCCCTTACTGCGTACTCCTTATGTAAGGTAAATGTAAAAGGTAAATGATCCCTGGATGGTTAAGTCCAGTCAATGGCGACTATGGAGTGCAGTGCTCATCTTGCTTTAGGCCGAGTGAGCCGGGGTTTGTCCACAGACAGCCTTCCGGGTCATGTGGCCAGCATGACTAAACTGCTTCTGGAGTAATAGAACACCATGATGGAAGCCAGAGCGCACGGAAACACTGTTTACCTTCCTGCTGCAGTGGTACCTATTTATCTACTTGCACTGGCATGCTTTCGAACTGCTAGATTGGCAGGAGCTGGGACAGAGCAATGGGAGCCCACCCCATTGAGGGGATTCGAACCACCAACCTTCTGATCATCAAGTCCAAGAGGCTCGGTGGTTTAGACCACAGCGCCACCCGTGTCCCTGGGGTATATGAACCTGACATGCCCACTGTGACCCTCTCAGCCAGCGTTCACCCTGATGCGCTTGGCAGGCCCAAACACTACTCTGCCTTCGTTATTAGACATCTATGGAGTGGGCTGAAATAGCCTGTTTTCCACTTCTATAGGGCACATCATCCCATGTGGTTGCCCACATGGCCCCTGTGGGAGAGTCCACCTCTCCTCATCTTGCAGGGGAGGAGGGTGTGGCAAAGGTATCTCCTCCCCATATTGGGAAGGAATGGAATTTTATCAACCCCACTGGCTTTTCTGTTCATTCTGAGCTCTCATGGGCTTTAGACCAGGTTACTTGAAAGGGACTTCTAGAGAAGAGCTGTGTCTCAGTGGCAGAATTCTGCTTTAGGTTCCAGGTTCAATTCCTGGCATCTCCCCAAAGAATCCTATATGAAAACCCCGGAGAGCTGCTTGGCATTCAGTGTGGACAATGCTGAGCCAGGTGCATCAAAGGTAACTGAAGAACTAAGGTAGGTTCCCAATGACTCTTCTCATGTGCTCTTGCCCAGGTTGTTGGGGAGGCTCTGTTCTGTGCCTTATCTCTGGAGGTGGTGTTGCCAGAAACATGGGATATTCTTCCCTGCTGCAGTTCCGAAACTCTGGAATTTCCTGGCTCAAGAGGTGAACTTGGCTCCTGCCCTAGTGAGGTTTAGGCAGCAAGCAAAAATATCTTTGTCTTGGCATGTCTGTGACTTGAATAGCCCCTACATTGTTTTCTTGGTGTCTCCGATTATCGGCAGCAATCCGATTCCTTACATTTAAAATAAAACAAAACGATTGCATGGTATTTAATCTTCATTGATTACTTCCTGGAGTGCCTTATTATGAAACAAAAAGGCAGGCTTAAACCCTTGCTGCATGACTTATGTAAAAGGAAGTCTTGCCACGTGTTTTGGAGTGCTTTGAAAGCATACAAACAAGCGTGAAGTCGGGGCTAATCTGGTAGACATCATCTATTTTGTTTTCCAAAAGCTTTGGGCAAAGTCATTCCCTTAAAGCTCCTGAATGAATTTAGCAGTCAAAAAGATTTCCTTATGAATTGGTGACTGATTAAACAAAGCGGAAGGTGCAAGCAGAATGTGTTGCAATGGAATTTATATTGGGACTTCTGCTTTTAAATTTATTCATAAATGATCTGGAATCAGATGTACAGTGAATATGGCTACATTTGTGGATTACACCATACTACTCAAGATTTTGAAATCTCAGACAGTCTGTGGTCATGAAATAGCAACCGAGTTCAGGAAGTGAAAATTGATACATATGGTCACCAACCTCCCCCCCCCAACCCCTGATCACATATGCTAATGAGCTCTGAAGAACTGGCATTGATTAATGAGGAACTAGATCTTGCGATCATGGACACAACAATAGAACGCTGTCTGGCACATTGAACGGGAACATTCTTGCTGGGTGAATATATATTTCTGAGTTTTGCTTGTTGAGACCTATTTTGAACTGTGCCTCGGGAAATTTGCAAGACGTGTATAGACATTTAAAATGGGCACACACCAAGTCGAAGCTAAGGATGAACGCTGCTAAGATTGTCTGCATGTTTTGTAAGAACCTCCAATTTTCCATACCATGTTCTAGCCTAAGGTTGTGGTATACACAACTTGCTTCAGAAACTGTTATTTGTAAAACTTTGAAAGCTATGGAAAGTTCTGTCGCCATCCCTGTAAATTCCTGTCAGCCTTTCCTTTTGTTTCTGTACTCCAAGGGCATTGAGGGTCTTGCCGCTGGAAGTTTGATTCAGCCAACTGAATGGTTGCTTACTTCTAGGTGTACTTGGGTTTGTGCAATGGATTGTGCTATGCGGTGAGGGTGTAGAAGTCAGGTTGGTTGCTTTGCGCTGAAAATGAATGGGATCTTCAGATATGCAAGTCCTAGACTACTTGTCCTATATGCAATGCGCCCAGCAGACTCCATAGCACGTTTTCCACCTACCTCAACTGTAATGGTCAAGGATCACTCATTTGGGGGTGATTGCATATATACCCACTCCCTACAGTGACCAACAGAGGCGTACCCCAGGGTCCCTGGCGCTCTTAGCAACGAGCTGCATCATCACTCCTTCCAATGGAAAAAAAAATCACTTTACTGCAATTAGAATAACTACGTTTTACAGGATCCAAGTATTCAAAGCATCTGGAATGAGGTTGAGGCAAGGAGGAAGGGTGGAAAAATTCACACACTTTTGTCCCGTGGTGCGAGGAAGGTTCTCCCGCATTTGATCTCACTGCGACAGAAGCGGCACATTGCGACACACACACGCACCATACACTCCATAGTCTGATAGGTGATTTTGTGTCCCCAGTAGGGGCTGGTTTCACCAACCCCTAGATATGCCTCTGGTGACCAACAGTATGAATGAGGATGTGGTGATCACCATAGCAAAAGGATATGTAGACCAAGTGGCCAACTCAGTAGCTGGTAACCCCTAAGAAGGAAGTACATAGGGTTTGGTACATGCCATTTTAGTAAGTGCAAATGATGTGGCAATTTCTTAGCTCTTCTCCAGCTACTTGACGGACATCCTTTCCATTCTTGACCTGGTACTTTGACTTCCTCTCACATCGTTTCCATGCGGTAAAGATGTCGTGCTCTTTACCGCTCTTGGAGTGTCCCTTTCAATTTAGAGTTGAAGAACTGTTCCAACTTGTTTTGCTGCAAGAGATCCGCTGAGATTTGAGAGAGTTTGACTTCTCTTCTTGTGAATTACCACAGACACACATGCGTGTGCTCGCTCTCTCCCCCTCCCACAACTTCAAAATGAGGAGCTAAAAATATCCTCCTCTTTTCTGAAGCAACCATGATTTGAAACAGAGGTGCAGTTGGGTAATATCAGCCTCTGGATTGCATATACACACCATACATTTTAAGCACATTTTCCCTCTCAACTTGTTTGGTCTGTCATACAGATGGCTCTTACTCAATCAGGGGCCAGAAGAATTTCCTGCGTGAAATTCCATGTTTGTTTCAAAGGAGATTCTCTTTTCCAACTTGTCTCTGGAGAGAGCTCAGCACACCCACGCCACCCCCAGTGTTGGGAATGAAGCCACCCCTTTCAGAGTTTTGATTTGTGCTGTTTGGAAGTTGGTGCATAATTGTTTGCTTTGCCCTAACGACTACCCTGCCTACAACTCTGCAAACGGGTAAAACCCGTTTAAAGGAGAGGAGCGAAGCTCTTCTTGCCACACACCTGCTTGTGAGTTTCCACTTCTATCCGGTAGGATACGGATTAGACTTGCTTCTGTAGCTTTCCTTACGCAGCGAGAAGTGTACACTGGGAAGTTCGGTGTACAGCAGGCATTCCATACAATGGAACTACTCTACAGGGTGCTAAATTTCATGGTCTTCACCATCAGCAAATGTGCGCACTTCCATAATGCCAAAAGCTGATTTTAAAGAGGAGGAGATCAGAATGCAGCAACAGGTTTTTCCTCTTCAATAGAGCTTTAAAAAGCGAGATGTGGTACGGCTGTTTTGAGCTCTCATCAGACATAAGGGTGATTTGAGATATTGATGAGTCTTTTATATTTCCATTTAAGGAGTACTGTAGACTTTCCAGTCTTTTTATATTGAACTGTTGCCATATAAGACCCACACTCTATTCTTCCAGGATTACAGTAACAAGGGGCAAGGCAACTTTGGGGTGGAATTTTCTGGAAAGAAGATGTTTGGTGCTTCATCATGAGACTCTACAAAGTTTTTGGACCTGAAAGGTGGTTGATTCTCTTCTGTCCCCAGGTTTGTGGCATTAACTTTATAAAGGCTAACAATGACTGTCCAATATTTGAGAAAGGTTAGTGAGAAAACTTATATTCTTTAGTATTTAGAAATGAGCTACTTAATGCGCTGGTATGATCTGCCATTGCATACTAGTGTTTTCTTTTTTAAAGGAATGTACATTTATGTATTAAAAGTATACCGCTAAATCATGAAACCTATCAAAGCAGTTTACAACGTTAAAAAAGATAAAAGCCAAACAACAAAAGCATAAAAATAATTTAAAAGCAGAAGAGTAGAAGACAAGCACCCTTAAACCATTGTAGGAGATTGCTTGCATAGGCGCTGGTGGAATAAAAAGGTTTTCATCAGCATTTTAAAAGTTGGCACAGAAGGCACACTGGATCTCTATTGGCAGAGTGTCTCGACCGATGGCACTAAAGACTCAGTTTTTCGTTGTTGTCAAATGTGACTCACAAACTCAGGGATGGAACAGCAACGCACCTGAAGATGATTTCAGTGATCGTGCTGGGATATGAGAGTTCAGGTGATTCCTGAGATACCCTGGACCTAAAGATCCTATGAGATATTAAGAAAATACTTTTAAAGCACCGATAATTTTAGCAGATGCTAGGAATGGAGGCTAGAAATAATATTTCAGACTGTTAGAAGCAACCATGACTTGAATATCTTGGATTTTCACAACTTACGTTGAAAATGCACCTTTTCTTTTCTTTTCTTTTTTACAATCTCACTATTAGATGACTGTATTATTAGAATAACTTCATTTCTATCTGCCATTGGTCAAATACAAATATTGCTCAGGAGAGGCTCTCCATTTCTTCAGAGAGGCTTTTCGGGATTTTTCTGTAGTATCTTGCCGTTGGCCAAAGTTCTAGAATCATAGAATCATAGAGTTGGCAGAAACCACAAGGGCCATCCAGTCCAACCCCCTGCCAAGCAGGAAACACCATCAAAGCATTCTTGACATATGGCTGTCAAGACTCTGCTTAAAGACCTCCAAAGAAGGAGACTCCACCACACTTCTTGGCAGCAAATTCCACTGCCGACTAGCTCTTACTGTCAGGAAGTTCTTCCTAATGTTTAGGTGGAATCTTCTTTCTTGTAGTTTGAATCCATTGCTCCGTGTCCGCTTCTCTGGAGCAGCAGAAAACAACCTTTCTCCCTCCTCTATATGACATCCTTTTATATATTTGAACATGGCTATTATATCACCCCTTAACCTTCTCTTCTCCAGGCTAAACATACCCAGCTCCCTAAGCCGTTCCTCATAAGGCATCATTTCTAGGCCTTTGACCATTTTGGTTGCCCTCTTCTGGACACGTTCCAGCTTGTCAGTATCCTTGAACTGTGGTGCCCAGAACTGGACACAGTACTCCAGGTGAGGTCTGACCACATTCTAAACTGGAATGTGAAAATCCTTCATGGTCTTCCCCACAATAACAAATAGAAGTAAAGTAAAATAATATAATCCAAAATTTGAAATGGAAGCCAGCAACAAATAAATATGATAATGTTTGATCTAAAACGGCAGGTGACAAAAGAGGATCATAAATGATCTCAGGTAGTTAATTATCTTTAATATTGATGAAAGGCAGGGGAATTTTTTTTATACCTGTGGTTAATTCTGCATCGATAGCTCCCAGCAAGAGTCAAAATTTCCCTTTTTGTGATTATAACTCTTAGATTCTAATGTCCTTGTAGAAGAGCAGTTCAAGCAAAACTGGATGAAAGCAATTAATAATAACTATGTAAGCGATAACAGCCTACTAAATCTTCTGTGGGCATTGCTTGGTGCCAAACATACCATGAGGCAGAGTGTGGCAGCTGCCCCAGGTATCAAATGGTGAAGGGAAAGGCGTGGACAGAGCTCTGTGTGTCATGCGGCACCCTAAACAAGCTTGCTAACCTCAGGTGCAGTGAAGGATGCGGTCCTAGTGCCTGTACAAATGTAAGATTCGGCTGCCAGTCCAGTCAACTTCTGCATGTGGAATGGAGATGGTTACACCATCTTGTCTACTGCCCGAGGCAACAAATGTCTTGGCCCAGCCCTGACCTCACAAGCAGTGGCTAATGAACTATGGAATCATTACAATATCCTTCTGTGATTTTACAGCCTTATATTACAGGCTAGAGCAGGCACCCCCAAACTTCGGCCCTCCAGATGTTTTGGACTACAATTCACATCTTCCTCGACCACTGGTCCTGTTAGCTAGGGATCATGGGAGTTGTAGGCCAAAACATCTGGAGGGCCGCAGTTTGGGGATGCCTGGGCTAGAGCCACAGTTACTTTACTATGTGGGCCAGGGAAGTGGGAAATTGCTTTGATTTCTCACTTTTTAGGTATGTCGTTGTTGCATGTAGAGGTCCCCCAAGACACCCCAAATAAATCACACTTCACACAGAAATTTAAGTTTAAGTTTTTTGGCATAATTTTGGCCACAACTTTATTTAAATACAAAAATGTGAGTGGTTGCTGAGGTATTGGTTCCGACTACATTGGTACCTCGGTTTATGAACACAATTGGTTCCGGAAGTCTGTTCATAAACTGAAGCGTTCATAAACTGAAGCGAACTTTCCCATTGAAAGTAATGGAAAGTGGATTAATCTGTTCCAGACGGTCCGCGGAGTACTTAAACTGAAGCGTTCATAAACTGAAGTGAACTTTCCCATTGAAAGTAATGGAAAGTGGATTAATCCGTTCCAGACGGGTCTGCGGAGTACTCAACCTAAAGCGTACTTAACCCGAAGCATGGGTGTAATTAGTTCCGGAAGTCTGTTCATAAACTGAAGCGTTCATAAACTGAAGCGAACTTTCCCATTGATAGTAATGGAAAGTGAATTAATCCGTTCCAGATGGGTCCACGGCGTTCATAAATTGAAAATTCATAAACTGAGGTGTTCATAAACCGAGGTTCCACTGTATCTGCATCTGCCCACCTGTGGAAGTCAGTGTGAGGCAAACATTTTGGGGAGAGAATGGAGCTGGGGGACCTCTCCCCCAATGCTCCCAGGGGCTCTTGTGTAGCCCTAGCCCCTTGTGGGGGGTACGGACGAAAGCATGGCGAGCCCCTGGATTCCTTTAACGGAATTCTCTGCGCAGCAGCAGCATTGTAGGGGCAGGCACAGACAACCACTTCCCCTACAGCAATCCATTGGAGGGGCCGGCACAGCCAAGCCTGGCCCCTCCACCAACCAATTCATTAACCAGTGCCTAACTGCAAGCTTACAAGTTGTGACCATTTGCTACGCAGTAGGCGAAAACCAAGTGGCACCAGCCAATCAGCCAAATGGAAAAATCCCTACCAGGCCCCTGCCCCAAAAGCAGACGACCCCATGACTGGCATAGCAAGGTCAATGCAAAGCCTAATTCAAGGGAGGGGTGGGTGGTTGATCCGTTGCCTCAGCGAAAGAGAAAGCCCGACACTGAGAGCAACAAATATATAGACTCTGGGCTGTCCATCAAACTTGCAACATATAAATCTACCCAACAAACCAGCAGCCCCAATCACAAGCATGGCCATCTAAATGATCTGCCCAACAGCAGAGGGGTGTCTTGCTAGGCCCCAACCCCAACACGTGCTCTCCATGAAGGAGAACCCGCTTTGTTTATGTGTTGTAGCCGTACCTTTTGCCTTAACTGTCCAAGTCTTTTGGTCATCGAATAATGGATCTGACGGCGATCTTAACACTTGAGGTTACTTCATATGCTGCATTTTTTTAAAATGTACCTGCTTAACCTCTATCTCAAAATATAATGCATGTTTGCAACAGTGTACAGTATATTAATACTGGGATGTGTGCTATTGAGCTGGGATTGGCTGCAAACACATGTGTGGGAGTCAATGACTCACAAGTTCCAACCACTTTCTTCTGACTCAACCGTGTGGTGATTCTGATCATTGCCTTGGGCTGAGACTCAGCTCCTCATAAGCACATCCAGCCAGGGAACAGGTGGTATCTCTATATCTAGCAAGGCCTAGATGTGGCCAGGCAATGGTGTAGCAGTCAGGGTTGGACCTACAATGGCCAAGTGAGGCAGCCACCTCAGGGGAGGGGAAGATGCTGGGCACATGGAGTAGAGGAGAGACATGTAAAGGCCATGATAAGTTAGCCTGTTGCCCTCCGGTGCAGTGGAGGAAGCGTTCTCCTTGCCAAGGCTGGTGGCCTTATTAGGATTTTGTTCATGGAGTGAGGGGTTGAGGAAACCATCTTGTTTGACCGAGGCCGGTAAATGGTTTGGACCAGCTGTGGGAACAGAATGAGTTTTGTGTATGTGCATGAAAACTTAACATTTGCTTACTGGTGCATGAACTAACATGTTGTGTGCTTTCAAAGGGATGTTTCTCCGTAGCGAGCTATTTGTGTTAGGTAAAGGGACCCCTGACCATTAGGTCCAGTTGTGACCGACTCTGGGGTTGCGGCGCTCATCTCGCGTTATTGGCCGAGGGAGCCGGCGTACAGCTTCCGGGTCATGTGGCCAGCATGACAAAACCGCTTCTGGTGAACCAGAGCAGCACACGGAAACGCCGTTTACCTTCCCGCTGTAGCAGTTCCTATTTCTCTACTTGCACTTTGACGTGCTTTCAAACTGCTAGGTTGGCAGGAGCTGGGACCGAGCAACGGGAGCTCACCCCATTGCGGGGATTCGAACCGCCAACCTTCTGATCGGCAAGCCCACTATTTGTGTTACTAGAGCACAATAGTTATTAAGGTAGCTGTAAGGTTAGCACCACATAGTCTTCCCCATTCTCTTCATGTAGGAGAATGATTTTCTGTTCATAGATGGAAAGATGAAAGCCTTTTCTTTTTGGTTTCTGTTGGATGAAGTGCTAAGAAACTTTTTCTTTTTTGAAGGAGGGAGAACTAAAAACTAGAGAAAAAAACACATTCTTGCAGCTGCAGATACCAGTTACTAGTAAAAATAGTAATAAAAGTGTTTTGGGGTTACGTATCAAGTTAAAAGGGCATTAATGAATCTTTCTCTCTCTCTCTCTCTCCTTTTGTGTAGTAAAATATGAAGACCACGTTAGGGGTTTCCTGCACTGTTATGCTATCATTCTTCTGTGTACTCAAATCAGGTGGGTGCTATAGAAATTGATTTTGTGGGGAACTTTAGGAATATTTAAAGGGGGAGGGGGAACACGAAGCAATAGTGAAAACCAGCAATCTTAGTTAGATGCCCCAAATGGTCTAGGATTAAAACTCTGGCTTTTCACTGCTGTGCTACTGATATTTGCTTTGTATGTTCACAATTATGCAAGGGTAAGTTTAAACTTACTTTTTATTTCTTACATTATGTATTTATTTATTACCTCTATAGTCCACCTTGTTTTTACCAAGGAGCACAAGGTGGTATACGTGGCTGTCCCCCCTCCTCATTTAATTCCCCACAACAACCCTGTGAGGTAGGTTAGGCTGAGAGGCAATCACTGGCCCAAGGTCACCCAGTAAGTTTCATGGCTAAGTGGGGATTTGAACCCTGGTCTCCCAGGTCCTAGTCTGACACTATAAACTAAGATTACCTAATTTGCAACATTGTGGGTAGATGTAGTTGGCTCCTAAAAGCTAGCTGAAGTTGATTTCTCCTTTAACAGTCAATAAAAAAATCTCACTCGGAACTAAAAAACCCAAACATTTCCTCCCCTCCTTGCAGAGAAATGCATTGTCCAGGATATCACAATTGCTAACCCATATGCTGCTGAAGGAGAACCTCTAGGACGCCATTGTTTTTATTACCCAACACCAGATCTTGAAAACACACACTATGATTTCAGCTGGTATACAAGTGGAAATGAAACACCTATAACGAAAGAGCCATCCTCCAGAATTCATCAGCGTGGAGCAAAGCTGTGGTTTATTCCTGCAAGATCTGAAGATTCTGGATTATATGAATGTGTTATACGGTCAGGACTTGCATTTAACTGTGGTGCATGTGTGTAAATGGCGGAGGGTGGTAATTCAGGCTATACCATTGGAAATCTGACTACATTGGTACCTTGGTTCTCAAACTTAATCCGTTCTGGAAGATGGTTCCAAAACCAAAGCGTTCCAAAACCAAAGCGCACTTTCCCATAGCAAGTAATGCAAAATGGATTAATCTATTCCAGACTTTTAAAAACAACCCCTAAAACAGCAATTTAACATGAATTTTACTATCTAATGAGACCAGTGATCCATAAAATAAAAGCAATAAACAATGCACTGCAGTCACACAATCATCAATCAATCAGTAGCTGAACTGGGTTCCACACAGTCACAAAAACAAAACAAAAAAAGTCACAACAACAAAAACGCAAAATAAATAGCAAAAACAGACAGACCTCGGCATAACACTCAAAACAGAAGTGTGGCACTCAAATTGGAAGTGAAACACTCAAATCAGAAGCGTAATATTCAAAACGGAGCATGTTCAGCTTCCGAAAAAAGTTCGCAAACCGGAACACTTACTTCCAGGTTTGCAGTGTTTGGGTTCCAAGTTGTTTGAGTACCAAGACATTTGAGAACCAAGATACCGACGTATTTCCCAGTGCAGCAAATCTGAGATAAGCAGATATTGTTTAACTGCTGCTTGAGGCTGTGCTTTGCAGAGAGGCTGCAGATCATAGAGTTGGAAGGGACCCCAAGGGTCATCTCGTCCAAGGGTCATCTAGATCGAACATTCCACTCAAAAGCAAAACAAAAACAAAATTAGCACACACAAGCACCCCAATTCAATTCCCTGCAAGTGGAGCAAGTCTGTGTTCACAGCTTGCTGCAAACAAAGCCTGTTTGACTTCAACCTCAAGCACCTTCTCCTGCTACTCCCAGGCCCAGCAACTTACCTGCAGCCATAGGGAAGGCAGCAGAGGTGGAAGCTGGCCCTCCACTCATATTAGAAACATCCATTTTGACCAGGTAGGATTTGGGAGTTCATGTTCTAATATGCCCAGTAGTAACACAATGCTGTTTCCATTAATTTCCACCTGAAAGAAGGCCCTTGAGGTTATTTGCATCAATTTCCACAAGAGATGCTGGGCCATACTTTCATCTCCCTCCGTGACAAGAGTAGATGTCCCCCTGGGGAGTGGCAGTGCATGCGGTTACTACTACTACTGTCCAGTATACCTGAAGGAGCGTCTCCACCCCCATCGTTCTGCCTGGACACTGAGGTCCAGCGCTGAGGGCCTTCTGGCGGTTCCCTCGTTACGAGAAGTCAAGTTACAGGGAACCAGGCAGAGGTTAGTGGCACCCACCCTGTGGAATGCCCTCCCACCAGAGGTCAAAGAGAACAACAATTACCAGACCTTTAGAAGGCATCTTAAGGCAGCCCTGTTTAGGGAAGCTTTTAATGTTTGATGGATTTCTGTATTTTAATGTTTTGTTGGAAGTCGCCCAGAGTGGCTGGGTATAAATAATAAATTATGATGATGATGATGATGATGATGATTACTGCTTTTCCCATCACTGAGGCGAGTCCCTGGGTCCTCGAGGGCAAGGAAAGGGGATAGTGGCAGAGGTTGGTGTTCCATGAGCACCACTAAACTTTTTACAGGTGCTCTTAAATGGGCACTAGAAGCTTCAACTGTTGCAAGTGCTCAACTAGAGCGGCTTTCAAAGTATGACATGTCAGCGTTTAACTTTAGGATGCTTGTAGATAGATAGATAGATACTTTATTGTCATTGTACATACTACAACGAAATTGAATGCCATCCCATAAAAACAAAAACACAGTTACATACCTTGTATGCTGCCCCATCGCTCACGTATATAGGCAAAATGGTAATACCTGTTTTTGCCTTCAAAAGTTTGGCTGCCCTTTGCCAGCTACACTTTCATTGTAAGTTCTCACTGAAGAATCTTAACAGCAAAGACTCTCGTGCCACCTTAAAGACCAACAAATTTGTTGTGGTCTAAGCTTTCATGGGCTGCAGTCCATTTGATCCATTCCACGCAGCACTATCTTAAGTGGAAAGTATACGAAAGCTTATGTACACTTGCTAGTCTTTATGGTGTCAAGACCTTTTGTTATTTTTGCTGAGGGATGACTGCCTTTTGGGGAATATTGTCAGATTTCATTCGAAGTTCTCATAATTCTAATTGATGGGCACATGATTGTATAACAGCTCTGAATGCGTTTACTCATACCAGTCAGAACACCCCATTGCTTAGTGTTTTCCAACACTAATTCCTGCCCCCCTTCCATTGCACAAAGCTCTGGAACCAACTGGTGCTTGGAGGTAAGATTCAAATGCTATTGTCCGAGCCGGTTTGTCCCTCCCCTTACCTGGCCATCCCCTGGCAAAACCTTCCCAGGCAGGATTGGATGCCCAGCTTGGGTAGGCGGAGACCCCTGGCATCCTACCGGGGATGGCGGTGCCAGGATCAGGGGGCTGTGCGCATCCTACCTGGGAAGGCGGTGCCAGGATCAGGGGGCTGTGCGCATCCACGCAAAAAGTGCCCCCCATTGATGTGTGGAGCGGTCATTCCTGCCCCCCTTCCATTGCACAGAGCCATTCAGCCAAAATGGTATGCCATTTATCTTTGTCCTAAAATGACTGGTAATCTTTAGTTTATCCTCCCATCACCTAATCCTCAACTCCATGAAGTTCAGTAAAACTACACTTTCTGGATGAAAGTATTTCTTCAGGCATTCACAGTTATTTGACTGTGGAATGTGCACATTCCAGTTTATTTCAGTGTTTGTGCTTGCATTCCAGCAATATTGCCTAAGTCCAGGACAATCTGAACGTTTTCAAAACATCATAAAAAAAACCCTGGTAAACGACAAAAGGGTTTTGCTTTGGAAAACCTTCAAACTGATGTAAGATTGGAATTACTGTGCTCTTCCATTGGGGCAACCAGATTGAACTATTTCAGCAGAGATCTGTTAGAAATGATTCCTTTGCAAATTGTGAGATTTCAGATGTTGCTCCCTTGGGTATGGAAGCGTAAGATTTAGGTCCTCTAGTTTTAGTGGGTATTCATTTATTACCATCTATTTCCCCATTTCCATTTGTTTACATATTTGGTCCAAGAAGTATATGTGTCTTCTCCAAGGGTGAGAAATCTTTTTTTTTTTCTGCCTGAGGGCCACATTCCCTCTTGCACAACTTTTCAAGAGCCACATGGGTGGGACCAAAGGCAGAAACGGGCGGATCACTGAATGTAAATCTTTTACCGTAGGATAGTTTTTACACACAGTCATGGATGTCTCTTTATCCCCCATCCAGTCAAGAAGGGCTTTCTTACAGTTCAAGTACACATTCCACCCAGACCAAGAACACTCCAGGACGGTATGAATCAGGCCCAGTGAGGGGTCTGGAAAGAGTCCTGGGGGCCAGACAGAGAAGCCGGGAGGACAGCAATTACTCCTCAGATCTGATGTTCCCCACCCCTAGTCATGGGGGGGGGGTAGAGCCAGGATTTATGTTCTGATTATCCTCTATCTGGCTCTGTCTAGCGGATTCAGAATGAAACATTTCAACAACAGTTGTTTTAAATTACTTACTTCTGGCGCCAGAAAAATCTGTCAATAGCTTCAGTCAGTTGAAAACTAAGTTAAATAAAAAAATTTAAGGTCAGGGAGTACCTTTCATGTGGTTAACGAGTATATTTTGCAAAATTACAAAGAACACACATTTTTATCTTTTATATATATATAAAAAATCTAGACGAAAACAACTTTTCTTGGATTTGCTGAAAACCTTTCACAATATAATCCAAGTGAACTCAATGAGCATTTCAATTTCAGATATTCTGATTATTTATTTAAGTATTTATTTATTTTTTTGATTTAGGGGTGGGGGAGCTGTCTCCGTGCCCCTCTGGCTATATCCATGCCCCTAGTCTAGGCTGAAGTATGCCCCTATGAGTTCAATGGGACTTACTCTGGAGTATAAGATTGCAGCCTCAATAAAGTAGACAGGGGTCTATTTAATAACAAAATTGTCATCACTATAACAGAACGTATCCAAACAGCCACCCTCCTTATCTTATGCTAGGAGCTCCTTTGGGATTAGCGAGAAGGAAAGAGCGTAAGAAAATACGGTAATTGTGAGGGTGGGGGTATCACTTGGAATGGCTGTGGTGGGTATGCTTACTCTGCAAAAGCATAAAACTGGAGTAATTTTAACTCTGGCATTTATCATGTTTAGTTACAGGAATTCGACAATCTGCTACAGAAATAGGATTAGAATGCAGGTTGTCAACGACAGTGCTGCTCAGTGTTTTAATGAGAAGTCCAGCTATACTCAAACGGTACCAAAAGGATCACCTGCAAAGATTGTGTGTTCTAACACGGAGGACTTGGGACAAGTGATGGATTTTTTGTCTGTTCGTTGGTATAAGGTACAGACCCTTATAGGTTCCCCTCTTCTGTGGCACTTCCCCATCACTTCTTTTCTTCTAAAGAATACTTAACGTTAAAATTAATGTTAGTAACTTCTCAATGCTACATTTCTCTCACAATTGAAGTGCCAGGGCAGTGGTGGTGGTGGGGGGACATTTGCAGGGGTGTATCGTCAGGTGGAGAGGGAACACTCACCCCTTCCACTGCCTGATTGTTTTCTCCAGCAAAATCTCCCAGGCTATAATTAAAATCATTTATTTTTCCATCTGGATTATGAAACTGGAAGTGAGCCCAAGGCAGGCAACTCCCTTCATTCCAGTT
Source organism: Zootoca vivipara (assembly GCF_965207765.1). Taxonomy (NCBI): domain Eukaryota; kingdom Metazoa; phylum Chordata; class Lepidosauria; order Squamata; family Lacertidae; genus Zootoca; species Zootoca vivipara. The sequence continues at coordinate 29,002,898 of NC_142587.1, read as the reverse complement.
TTCTCAACAAGCGTGAGTTTGGAACTACATATTCTCTTAGGCAGCTCCGTCTCAAACTAGACATAAATGGGATGGCACATAATTTTAGTACGTTGCAACTTCTCCAGAGCTCATTACAGCATAAAGTATACAAGGCAGGCAGACAACTATAATTTCTCTTAGTTTTGCCTTCCTCTACAGTGAATTTGTTTAGCATAAGACTCTATACAGGGATTTGTTTAGGATAAACCAAACTAAGCGTGAGCAATTAGCGTGTACTTTTCACATTCTGTGTGCATTTAAACTGAACCTTTGTTTGCTTTTAGGAATGCAATCCACTGCAGCAGGATGAACGAGTTTTCGTTTTGCAATCATATCTTGTAATAAACAACATGAGAGAAGATGATAAGGGAAAATATGAATGTAAAATAACGTACACTTATTTGGGGAATCAATATAATGTTTCAAGGAGCATTTCTGTGATTGTTAAAGGTAAATCTTTATGTTTTAGTTCCTTGGTAAAGCCTGTATTTTGTACAAATATTCCCTATGTAATGGGGTTGTATGCAGCTTTGATTTTAAAACTTTAATCCATTTTTAGTTTTATTGTATGAGGTCTCCCAGTACATCCCTTGGAGATTACTGTGATTAAGCATATACAAATTTTCAAGATAATAATAAATAGCCCTACTCAGATGTTAATAGTCAGGTTAATTTCAATGGGTCTTTTCTGAGTGGAACTTGCATGTTTTGCATTACCAGTTAGCATCAGTTCACTGGGTTCCCAATGAATGACACCCTAGTGCTCCCCTCCCCCGGTTTGACTTTTTCTTTGCATTAAAAAACCCCCACACTAAAGCACTTTTAGAATTGGAACACTATTGGGCAATTATGTTATTACTTTGACAGAAAAGACGGGTAAATTTTAAAAAATCCTACTAAAATGGGAAAGGAAATATTTTGAAAATGCATTTCAGTAGATGTACGACGATAGGCTCACCTGCCCACTATGTTGTTATAAATGTATAAACCATGCACCTTGGAAAAGGGTGATGCTTCTGAATATCAGTTTTTGGAAATCACAAGAGGGGAAGAGTGCTCTGTGTTCAGATCCTGCTTGTGGGTTTCCTATAGGCATCTGGTTGGCCTCTGTGAGAACAGGATGCTGGACTAGATGGGCCACTGACCTGATCCAGCAGGCTCTTTTTAAATTCTTTAAGAGTAGTCCTAGGATCATCTTTACCTGCGGAGACTACACTACACTTTTGTTCTTTAAAAAGAAAAGCCAGACTTCTGTAAAAGTGTGAAGAAGCAGGAGGAAAGCAGTCATTTAATTATGATGTCATGTAGCTGCTCTGTAAAAAGTTAGTGAGCAAAGCATGGCTTGTTGTTGTTTAGTCATTTGGTCGTGTCTGACTCTTTGTGACCCCATGGACCATAGCACGCCAGGCACTCCTGTCTTCCACTGCCTCCCGCAGTTTGCTCAGACTCATGTTGGTAGCTTCGAGAACACTGTCCAACCATCTTGTCCTCTGCCGTCCCCTTCTCCTAGTGCCCTCAATCTTTCCCAACATCAGGGTCTTTTCCAGGGAGTCTTCTCTTCTCATGAGGTAGCCAAAGTATTGTAGCCTCAGCTTCAGGATCTGTCCTTCCAGTGAGCACTCAGGGCTGATTTCCTTCAGAATGGATAGGTTTGATCTTCTTGCATTCCAAGGGACTCTCAAGAGTCTCCTCCAGCACCATAATTCAAAAGCATCAATTCTTTGGTGATCAGCCTTCTTTATGGTCCAGCTCTCAGTTCCATACATCACTACTGGGAAAACTTTAACTATACGGACCTTTGTTGGCAAGGTCTCTGCTTTTTAAGATGCTGTCTAGGTTTGTCGTTGCTTTTCTCCCAAGAAGTAGGCATCTTTCAATTTTGCGATTGCTGTCTATTATGGCTATTATGCAGAAAAAGCACAGTTTGGAAGCATCCCATATTTTCTCTGGGCCGGCCACTTGAGGTAGAGAAGGGGAGTTACTGTTGGATGTCAGATATGTAGTTACAGTGGTACCTCGGTTTATGAACACAATTGGTTCCGGAAGTCTGTTCATAAACTGTAGCGTTCATAAACTGAAGCGAACTTTCCCATTGAAAGTAATGGAAAGTGGATTAATCCGTTCCAGACGGGTCCGCGGAGTACTCAACCTGAAGCGTACTTAACCCGAAGCATGGGTGTAATTGGTTCCAGAAGTCTGTTCATAAACTGAAGCGTTCATAAACTGAAGTGAACTTTCCCATTGAAAATAATGGAAAGTGAACTAATCCGTTCCAGATGGGTCTGCGGTGTCCGTAAACCGAAAATTCGTAAACCGAGGTGTTCATAAACCGAGGTTCCACTGTATTCTCTTTTGCACTTGCAGGAAAGCATTCTCCACTTTTGAAAGTCCTTGTCCTTGGTTGCTGCCCTGTGGAGTTTGGGCACAGTTGTCTGAGTTAGGAAAAGAGAGAGGAGCTCTTTGAAATCCTTGAAAGGCAATCCTGGCTATCTTTCAAGCAGAATCCACCAGCAGAGGGTAGACAAGATCCCCTGCTGGAAAAATGGGAGGCCAGCTGCTACGGAAAGCAGAGTCACCTGGTACCCAGAGCCAGCCCTACCATGAGTGAGGTGGCTATCTCAAACAGCCTTTGAGTTGCAATCAAAACACAGCAGACTGTTAGTTATTTAATTCATCATCATTTTACTCCCAGGGAGAGGTGGCTGTGTGATTTTCTGCATCAGGTGCTGAAATATCTTGGCCGGTCTTGGGTGCTGTGTGTGACGGACAGGCCCTGGGTCAGCCTTCTGGGGACCCAGCAACCAGTGAGAGCTGGCTGGGCCATCAGCCAATCAGGAGGGATTGGCAGGTCAGAAACTGAGGAGCTGGAAGTTTAACAGTCAGATAGAGACTATCAGTTGGTGAGGGCAGATGGTGGGGACCTCGATCTGTCTGAGTGAGCTCATATAGAGAATTGACTGCCAGTGAGTTAGATAGCTACCTGCTCCGTCAGGAAAAGGTTTTAACCAGGCATTGCAACCCAGTTTGATTCCCTGAGGGTTGCTGGTTTGTCTGGAAAAGTCTATACTGAGACTTGATTTTAAAAAGAGTGTGGTTTAAAACTCTTTGCAAAGAGTGTGTGCTTTGAACCAAGTTTTGTGCCTTGCTTATGTAACCGTCACATTTGGAATCGTCATTAAATGCCGTTAAATAAACTGTTTTGTTTTGTTTCAGAAGTGCATCCTCATACCAGTGGCATGTGGTCAGTGGACTAGCGGGGACTAGGCTAGTTCCCTAAATGTTCCCCTGGGGCCTCCTTCCCAAAGCCTTGGAAGCTTCTGCCCAGTTTAGGGAGGAAGGTGCTATGCTGTGCTCATGTGTGTGATTCTCCCCCATCACACTTGCAGGCTGATGCCTCTGGCCCTCACTGTTCCCCTACAAAAAAATTCACCGTATGCTATTGCCTCATACTTTGAACCTCTGGGTGGGGAATGAGTGGACAAGGGGCAGTCTTCAAAGAAGCACAATACCTTGCTTCTGCTTACTCACAAATGCTGCCACACATAGTCAATTCCAGACTTCTCCTGTGTTAAAAACAGGAGAGTTGTGTCTTTTAGCACACTCATAAGATTGGTCATGTTACCCAGCACCATATTTAGTGTGGGTGTCTGTCACACTGTTTGTGGGCAAGGCATTTGCTGTTCTGGCTCTGGCAGCAAAATGTGTTGGACCAGCCCTGATAGTAGTTCAGGAAGGTATCAAGTTAGGGCATTTGGCTTCTCCTCAGACAGGAAGGAAGGAAGGAAGGAAGGAAGGAAGGAAGGAGTGGAAACTAAATAATAAACTCCACCCAGCTGCGGTGGAGAGAGCTCTCTGCCATCTCCCTGAGATTTTGCCTGGGTGTGGCTACCTGCCCTGGAGCCTAGGGAACATCTTCTGTTGTAAAGACCTCTGGGCCATACTGAGGCCTGGACTCTTTCCCCCATCGTCAAGAGTCAAGACAATATCTATTATTATATATTGACCATATCTATTATCTGAACTATTATGGAAATCCCATCCCCCCAAAAAGAGTTGTTGTTCTCTATCTGATCTTATAAAAATATTTCTGCCTTCTGTTGCTAGTGAATGAACCAAAGAAAAGAACTGAGATTCTGTACCCCAGAAATAATACTATTGAGGCTGAACTTGGTAAGTCATTTAGTACTTTCATATTTTAAAGAGAACTGGCCGAACAAAAACGCTACAGCAACACAAAATGAACAAGAACCCAATCATTTCATTATTTCCATGAGTCGAAGGCACTGTTATCAGTAGTAATCGCCAACATTGCACTTTCTAAGTAGTTCCTTATTTGACTGTTCTGTGTCCCCCTGCTTTTGCTACAGAATTCCCCCCTAAATATTTTTCGAAATCTGCAGAGCTCTGATAATTGTATTTTGTGCATGGTTTACTCTTGTTGTCGTTGGTATCCATCTGTCCATCTGTCTTAAGAGGTGATGGAAGAGTTTGCCATCAGGGTAAAGTCAAACTGTTGGAGAGTTATGGTGCCTGCTGTGGCTGTAGATACCAATATGGGAGAGACATGTTTTATTGCAGATGGGGCAGATGAAGGTGTCTGGTTTCACTGTTACAGATGTACCATGGCATTTCTTCTCTCTGTGCTCCTACCAGAGGTCTCTTCTGGACACTGCTGTGGATACATGACCTCACTGTCTGTCTTCATGCCCTGCGGTCATCTGCAAGGGATACCCAAACATTGGGGTTAATGTTGCCAGCCTTCATTTCACATTTGCAGACATCTTAATAATAATAACAACAACAATTTATTATTTGTACCCCGCCCATCTGGCTGGGTTTCCCCAGCCACTCTGGGCGGCTTCCAACAAAGATTTAAAATACATTAAAATGTGACGCATTAAAAACTTCCCTGAATAGGGCTGCCTTCAGATGTCTTCTAAATGTTAGGTAGTTATTTATCTCTTTGACATCTGATGGGAGGGTGTTCCACAGGGTGGGTGCCACTACCAAGAAGGCCCTCTGCCTGGTTCCCTGTAACCTCACTTCTCGCAGGGAGGAAACAGCCAGAAGGCCCTCAGAGCTGGACCTCAGTGTCTGGGCTGAACGATGGGGGTGGAGATGCTCCTTCAGGTATACTGGGCCGAGGCCGTTTAGGGCTTTAAAGGTCAACACCAACACTTTGAATTGTGCTCGGAAACGTACTGGGAGCCAATGTAGGTCTTTCAGGACCGGTGTTATATGGTCCCGGCGGCTGCCCCCATATAATGCAGAGTTGGCCTGTCCACAGGCCTGGTGCCTGGATCCAGCTTTCCCATAAAGCACATCTTTGAGGATCCTGCCATCTTTCATTCTGTGTACATGACCAAGCCAGCGTAGACATCACTGAAACACTACATTAGCACAAACACTGAGAGACTATAAAGCAGAAGATGTGATGATCGTCACATGATTGTACAACTACAATTTATTGAAAGTGTCTTATGCCCATTTTCTGCTAATGAATTTTGCAGGCTCCAAAATATTTACGATGTGCAATGTGTCAAGTTACAGAAACTCTTTAAATGGCATTACCTGGAAAGTCAATAATACGCCAGTAAACTTCCTGTTTAAAGGTAGAATTGAAGAAGGGTTCGAGTAAGTATATCTATTTTTAACGTAAATAAATCCAGCATGATTTGTTTCCTCTCGTTGTGTACTCATGACAAATGGCATGGGACACTTCTGTCCTTCAACTTTGTCCACAGCAGATTTCACACGGGATCTCGCTTAGAAAATGGCCGTGTATAAAATCTGCACAGCTGCACGTGACAGGGCAGATTGAATCAGCCCAAGAGTGAGTGATGTGACCTTGTCCACCAAACAGCTAGTTTAAATATGGGCTGGAGTTTTTGCACCTGGAATCCCTTTGCTGCAACCCCCACAATGCCCCTTTTAGAACACATTTTCAATGTGTGCTTCAACTACTTTTTGAACAGAAAAGACTTCCCCGTTGAAGGAGCATGGGGTTATGTAGTCCCTCTGACCATCACTGAGGTGAAAAATGAAGATTATGACCAGCGGTTTGTTTGCCAGGCGGGCGAAGTTGCTGCATACTTCTTAATACAACGCCCACGTACGTATGTCATCTGATGTTTTTATTAGTAAAAAAATGAATAATTGTGAAGAATGAAATGAATAAACACACCTTCCAAATTGGCTCTGGAGGGTTGAAGACCCTCTGGAGAAGATTTTTTTTTGGGGGGGGGTTGCACCTGAGGAGAGGAGAGGAAACAGCAGCAGAAAACCGCTGGCTGCTTTGTTATGAAGGTAAATGGCGTTTCCGTGCGCTCTGGTTTCTGTCACGGTGTTCCGTTGAGCCAGAAGCGGTTTTGTCATGTTGGCAACATGACCTGGAAAAGCTGGCTCCCTCGGCCTGAAAGTGAGAAGAGTGCCGCAACCCGATAGTTGCCTTTGACTGGACTTAACTGTCCAGGAGTCCTTTACCTAGTAGCAATCAAGATGAGCCAGAATGAATCTCTGCATATTCTAGCTTGGAAATACCAGTATGCCTTTTTGATTGCAGGGAGATTTCTTTCTAGTATACTGAGAATTTGCAACCATAGTTGATGTCTAACTTTCTTTGGATTCTGCTCACAAATTTAGAATATTTTCATACTTCATATTCCATGCTAAGAGTCTCCAGTCTTTGCTTTGGTAGGGAAATGAGGCAAATTTCTCAAATGCTGAAATGGCATTTTTAAATAAATAAAACTGGGCTGCTGCTAGAGCCTCTTTCCCCCAAAGTGCTCTGCCTGCAAGTTCTTGTGTTGGTTTTCCACATGCTCTTCTCTCCATGCCTCTTTTCCTGCTGGAAGGTCAAGCAACATACAGTACCACGAGGAAGGAGCGGATTTGCTTTAGCTCACCCTCAAGACCATAGGAGCCAACTCCTAAGGGCCGTGGGGGCTTCAGCCCCCACAATAAAATATTTGAGGGGGCCAAGCCCCCACAAAGTTAATGGGTATTCCCATTCATGTGATCGATTATGCTGGGCAGGGCTTACCTGGGCCCCCACATTTTTTTATTCACATTGGCACCCCCACTGTTATTGGATTCCCATCAACCCACAATGCTCTAGGACATGGGTAGGCAAACTAAGGCCTGGGGGCCGGATCCAGCCCAATCACCTTCTAAATCCGGCCCATGGATGGTCCAGGAACCAGCGTGTTTTTATATAAGTAGAATGTGTGCTTTTATTTAAAATGCATCTCTGGCTTATTTGTGGGGCATAGGAATTCATTCATATCCCCCCAAAAAAATATAGTCTGTAGGACAGTGGACTGGCCCCCTGCTGAAAAAGTTTGCTGACCCCTGCTCTAGGATAATGGGAGTTGTAGTCCATCTTCTATTCTGCAGTGCATCTAGCTGGACAAGATGACTCTTCTGTTCCCTTCCAGCTCTACAGTTCTATGAGTCTAACATCTGGAGGGCCCAACATTTCCAATTCCTGTCCTAGTGGGATCCCAGTTGTTTACCTTACTTAGAAATATTCATATATGCTTTGCTTGTCTGCTTTGCTTTTTTCATTTTCTTTTTCTTTTCCACTCCAGCCCAAAATATCCTGGGACTGATTGCACTTGTATTGCTCATCTTTATTCCTGTGCTAATCTGCGCATTGTTCAAGATCGAGCTTGTACTGTGGTATCGGAAGTCATGCCACCCTTTCCTTCATAAAAAAGGTAATGGTATATTATTTATTGCGAAGTGCTGCGGAAGGGAAAGAATGCAGTGCCTGTATCTGTGGCCACAAAAATAAAAGCAAAGAAGGGGTGGGGGAAGCATGCCATAGCAAAGCAATGGGTGGCTGTAGTCATGTGATATCTACAGATGAAGTGATTGCAAGACAGTTGCTAATGGTTGAGATTCAGTGCCGATTATTTTGTTATCAGAGGTGCCATTCCCTTGCACCTTCCATGCTGTTGCTGTAGAAACCCAGATGGGCAGGGCTAGTAATATGGCTCATCTCTGACTCATCCACTTCCAGGAGCTGACCATGTTGGCTTTGGAAGTAGCCACAACGCCAGCTCCTCTTGCACAAACTCCTAGGTTCAAAAATGACTGGAGTGGTATGGGAAGGAACCAAACTAAAGCTCGCAGCCCAAACTGCCCCTGTATCTTGTCCCAAAGCAGGATTGCCCATGAAATGTCACTTAAAAGCATGAGATATATGCTGATCTGCTTGCTGATAATGCTTGCTGATAATAGGCAGCATAAAAATAACACAGTATACCTAGCACCTTATGTTATTATTTAGCTCTGCCAATTACCTTGGTCTGTGGTGTTCAGTTTCTTTCTTTTCTTTTTAAATAATATTTATTAAATTTCCATTTTAACAATCCAATCAAACCATATTATATATTTCAAATTATACAAATCATCCAATAGTCCCAGTATTATGCCTAATTATAAATTTTTGGCTGACTTCCCATGCTTCGAGATCGGAGGGAATCCTAATCACCTCATAGTTCTACTGCTTTTCATAATCATTACAATAATTCCCATAATTCATTCTGATGTTAATCCTTCATTATTTTCAACAGCCTCTGCGTTCATTCTGCAAGTGAGTTAAGTCAAAACAATATTTTTCTGTGTGGATTTGATGTCTTTTTTCTTCTTCTTTATGCTCCAATTCTGTAATCCAAAATTCCCCTCTGTAAATTCACATCATCTCTTCACAAGCTGGTGTTGCCAAATCAGCCCAGGAGTCTTCCACTGCAGGCGGCTGCCATATCGACACACAGTCCAGATAGTATCAAATCATGGTGTCTGCCCAATGCTGTTCCTTAACCAGCTGCTATTCAAACATTAGCTTTTCCTGGAGGGGGTTTACCAAGTAAAACTGGAAATTCAAATATCAATGAGTAAAATGTTACAGGTTTACATGTGGTGTTCAGTTTCAGATGGCAAGATCTATGACGCCTACGTGCTGTATCCAAAAGCAGATACCCAAGATTGTTTTGCTCTGAAAGTGCTTCCTGAGGTTTTGGAGAAAAAGTGTGGGTATAATCTATTTATCCTTGGCCGGGATGACTTACCAGGAAAAGGTAAGAAAAGAAAGCATCCATTCAGCCTTATTGCTTTTTAAATGAAATGTTGTTGTTGTTTAGTCGTTTAGTCGTGTCCGACTCTTCGTGACCCCATGGACCATAGCACGCCAGGCACTCCTGTCTTGCACTGCCTCCCGTAGTTTGGTCAAACTCATGTTCGTAGCTTCGAGAACACTGTCCAACCATCTCGTCCTCTGTCGTCCCCTTCTCCTTGTGCCCTCAATCTTTCCCAACATCAGGGTCTTTTCCAGGGATTCTTCTCTTCTCATGAGGTGGCCAAAGTATTGGAGCCTCAGCTTCACGATCTGTCCTTCCAGTGAGCACTCAGGGCTGATTTCCTTAAGAATGGATAGGTTTGATCTTCTTGCAGTCCATGGGACTCTCAAGAGTCTCCTCCAGCACCATAATTCAAAAGCATCAATTCTTCGGCGATCAGCCTTCTTTATGGTCCAGCTCTCACTTCCATACATCACTACTGGGAAAACCATAGCTTTAACTATACGGATCTTTGTTGGCAAGGTGATGTCTCTGCTTTTTAAGATGCTGTCTATTTAAATGAAATAGGTTGTCTCAATTTCATCCATAAACTAATGAGGTGTTAATAACTTGCAATAACTGATAGCCATCTTGCAGTTCTGTTTAATTATGAGCACAAACCTTCCCATCTTGCTTGCTTGCTTGATTTTGAGCCAAAGTTGGATTACCCACACAGGGTTGAATACATATTTCAAGTCCCAAAGGCATCAATATGTTATGTGCATATGGTCAGATATCTGGGATTTTTCCTCCTAAGAAAAATTCCTGCATCGTTAAGAATCCCTGAATATCACAGAAAGTAGGTGATTTACTTGCAGAAGCCCATATGTGATGTGGTATTTATCTTATTTATTTATTTATTTATTTAATTTACAGCTGTAGTCAACGTTATTGATGAAACCATTAAGCAAAGCAGAAGGCTGATCATCATTTTAGTACCAGGATTTCAAACCTACAATATATCACAAGGGGTTCCTGAGGAGCAAATAGCTCTGTACAATGCCCTTATGAGTGAAAGTGCTGGAATGAAAGTCATTCTGATCGAAATGGGTCAAATAGAGGATTACAGCAGCCTGCCAGAATCTATTAGATACATCAAGCAAAAGCAGGGAGCCATTAGATGGAATGGGGACCTTACAAAGAAGCATTCTTATTCTGCAAATACCAAGTTCTGGAAAAAGGTCAGATACCGAATGCCACCAGGACACCAGATTTCTCCAGAACTGCCTTTGGTGCCAACCTCTCTCAATACAACAGAAACCCTCGTATCCTTTTAACAACTTCTGGCGCAGCTGTTTCAAAAGGCTAGATGGATGGATGATGCTGTTACAGCCACCATTTGGACATGGTAAACGGACTCTTTTGACAACATCGCCTCCACTAGCATTTCTTAATGTACCAAATTCACATGGTGTTTCAAACGAAAAAAGAACTAACTTGAAACGACTTATTTCTACAAATGTACGATGAGCAAGGTTTTCCGTTTGTTTCTCTTGTTGTGGGAGGAAAGCTACACACAGTGGCTACACTCCAGCTGAATGCATGTGGATCAACTACACCCGTGTGTCCTGTTTTAAAGAAAGTTGAAATGCTGACAACCAGCTGTTTAGTGAATCTAGACCACCACCTTCCTCCTCCTGCCAATCAGCAGATCATTCGGATTTTAGCTTTGTGCAAAAGGTTGGCTCACTGAAGGGAATCACATCTGGAGCATAGGTCTTTGTGTTTGATACACCACCCGGCTAGAGACAGATCCATGGAAGCAGGGCTGCCATACTCCAAAAAGTGAAAATCTGGACACTGTTCAGCAATTTCCACATGGACACTGTTTCCTACGACCAAATTCCGGCCATGTCCGGGAAATTCTGGATTTATGGCAACCCTAATGGAAGTCTCTTTCTGTGAACACGTAGCCCCTAGCTACATTTGGCCAATTGTTTCCTTGTTCTGCTGAAATTCAACCTTGCAGTTTTTTTCATTGTTTACTCTTGGTATTATGGTAACACTTGACGACTGACTTAGACATGGCTGAAATCATTTGCAGCCTCTTACATGCACCATTTCATTTGAACTCACCCTTGGAAATATTCAGGGAGTGGTTGGGTTACTTTGTGAATTGTCACTGTGTTTATATTTGACTTTCGTTTAAGTTTTGATGTAGATGTCAGACTGTTGTGGTTTTTTTGTATTTTATTTCCCTTGCCCCTCAACTGCTTATTCTTCCTCTGCAAATACATACACACACCTGCCCCCAAATTTGATTTAATTTGCAAACACCATGGAAATAGCCATCCTTCAAAACCCACACTTCTCTGAATTTTCCAATGTAGTTTTTCCGGACAATTAATTTGTGCAAAAATGCATATACTCGGGTTAAGTGTCTGTAAAAATGTGCATATACATGAAAATAACATACAGAAATGCATCATTTTAGAGGATGTTGCTTTGCAAAAATGTGTCTTAGGCAAATCACGTATGAGCCTGTGTATAACAGGAGTAATTTGGCATTAAAATGCTGATGGATTTTAATGAGAACTCAAAAGAAAAATTCACAAATGTGGACCTAAGATTGGAAAACTGAGAAAATTGAAATGAACAGGTTTGCCTATCCTTATTTCCAATGTATATCAATGCTTCATACATCAAGCAAACAGGACTCTAGTCCATGGATGCTTTTGTCTTAATAAATTAATCATCAGTGAATCCAACATTAGTCAGAGTGGACCCATCAAAAGTAATAAACATGACGGAGGTCCATTAATGTAACTGGGTTTACTCTGTGTAGTTGGATACAACTCTCTGGCTTAAAGTTCCATAAGACCGTTCCTTTGCAATGTTTGCCTTCTGCAATTGTTGTTATGAATAGTAATGATTCTCAGGAAATACATTTTTTTCCCAGATAAACATGTAATGCTTCAGAGGTAGAGATGTTTTTAACTTCCAGTTCTTTTATTGATTTAGAAGGGGCAAAAGAAAAAGTAAAATGTGAAATATATTATTATTATTTATTGAATTTATATAACACCCTATAGCCAGAGGTCTCAGGCTGGTTCACAGAACCAGCAGTGTCAAACTGTAAGAACTTACATGTGAAGTAACGCCAACCATGATAAATTGGTGAATGGCCAATGATATACATTTTTATTTATTTACAAAAATGGTCAGGAAGGATGAAGTGGTTTTGACATTATGCTGAACAGGAATATAGCAAAGCAGCATTACTTAACTCAGGGGCCAGCAAACGTTTTCAACAGGGAGCTGGTCCACTGTCCCTCAGACCTTGTGGGGGGGGGAACTATATTTTTTTGGGGGGAAATGAACAAATTCCTATACTCCACAAATAACCAAGAGATGCATTTTAAATAAAAGCACACATTCTACTCATGTAAAAGCGCCAGGCAGGCCTCAACAATAATCCAGAGATGCATTTTAAATAAAAGAACACATTCTACTCATGTAAAAACACGCTGATTCCTGGACCGTCCACAGGTCGGATTTAGAAGGTGACTGGGCGGATCCAGCCCCCGGGCCTTAGTTTGCCTACCCATGACTTAACTAAACCCACAATAGCCATTATGACAATTTGTTTCTGCTCTTCATATTTTACTTATGGGGACACGGGTGGTGCCTAGGGCTTGCCGATCAGAAGGTCGGCAGTTCGAATCCCCGCGATGGGGTGAGCTCCCGTTGCTCAGTCCCAGCTCCTGCCAACCTAGCAGTTCGAAAGCATGTCGAAGTGCAAGTAGATAAATAGGTACTGCTCTGGCGGGAAGGTAAATGGTGTTTCCGTGTGCTGTCCTGGTTCGCCAGAAGCGGCTTTGTCATGCTGGTCACATGACCCGGAAGCTGTACGCCGGCTCCCTTGGCCAATAAAGCGAGATGAGCACCGCAACCCCAGAGTCGTCTGCCACTGGACCTAATGGTCATGGGTCCCTTTACCTTTACCTTTACTTTTTAATTATCATTCAACATATTAAATCCACATTGCTTGTATGTACAGTGCATTATTTTTTAATGTTGAGAGAATCTTGTGATTGTGCCCCCAGGAAAGCATCATTTCTATGATGAGGCGGGTCATGCTCCCAGGGAACAGTCTTTGATTCATAAAGGTTGTTGCACAATGTTTACATAATCATGCTGTTTGGGTCTCAGTCTGGTGGTTTCCAGGTCACCTGTTCATTAAGCATTCGTCCTGATTTGTTTACACAAATTTTGTGGGGAGGGGTGTCACATGACGGCTGTTCAGCGGTCATTTTTTAAAAATGGCACATTCATGACGATCTGTGCTCCTGATGCTTTTGGAACAGTCAAACACAATCCCGCTTTCAGTACTGTTTGTCCCTGCAAAAGTTTGGGGTGGTTGCACTGCTTCATTCCCCATCAGTGTATATCCTGTAACTTCTTGCTGAAACCCCACCTTTTTATCCCATAAATGTTCTAGTTTGTTTCCCTCCTGTTTTATTGTTTGCTATAGGCAGCAATAATGTGGTCATAGCTGCCAAGTATCCCGTATCCGCCGGGAAAACCCCTTTTTTCTTACTGTTTCCCGGCGGTCTCCCGTTTGGTGATAAATCCCGGCATTCTCCCTTAAATTCACTTCTTCCCGGCTGCCATTTTTCTGGTGCCGCTTTGCCCTTCTATGGGCACCAGAAAATGGGGACGCCGGTGCCGGAAGTCGCTTCCGCGCATGACCGGAAGTTGCGTGACGCGACTTCCGTTGGCGCTTGCCCTTCTATGGGCATCAGAAAATGGCGGCGCCGGCACCGGAAGTCGCTTTTACGTGTTTCCGGTCATGTGCGGAAGCGACTTCTGGCGCTGGCGCCGCCATTTTCTGATGCCCATAGAAGGGCGAAGCGCCACCGGAAGCTGTGTCACGCAACTTCCGGTCATGCGCACGCTGCCGATCCCGGATCTTTATGACCCGGACTTGGCAGCTATGAATGTGGTACCATTGCAGAAGCATTGCAAAGCAAGCTACAAGCAGAATAACTCTACAACCAATGCACTGATGTTAAGAAGATGTTTCAGAACACACACACACACAATAAAACAGCAGTCTGGAGGAGCCCTCTGTTTTCTTTTAGGAGCAGCTGTCTTTGTTGCCACAGAAGATGGTCACAGCATCAAATTAACTAGGAAATCCAATCATCAGGCAAAGGAATGGGAGGGTCTTAACATCCCGGCTGGGACAGGAAGCTAGCTCACTGGTTTGTGGCTTTTAGTTGATCCTAATAAAGGTGGTATTCTGTTTCTACTGCAGCTGCTATATTATCCTTGAATGAATCTACATGGCACAGCATTGAAAACCATGATGTTTTGCAGGCATGTCCACAGTCCGTTTTGGGGGCTTAATCCAGCCCTCCGGTTGGTTTAACGTGGCCCCTGTGGCAGTTTATTTCCTGGGGTAAAATCCTGAATAAAATCTCAATCCTAAAAAAAAGGTTAACAACTTTGGTTGGCCCTCACGGTCCTTCACTTCATCAAATCTGGCCCTCCTTGAAAAAAGTTTGGACGCCACTGGATTCATTCTGTTTGCTAACCACTTGGCAATGTGACTCCCAGACCATTTTGCTTTAAATTAGCACACTTTGATATTTATGTGCTACAGGGTTCCACTTACGCTCTGTGAAGAGCCCACATGTTCTGGGGGGCCGTGAAAGAAGGCAAGTAGCAAGAAGTTGCTTGTGACATGAATGTCAAAGTAGCTGCACAATTTGTACTTGAGGTTTCCATTTGCAGTTTGAAATGGCATTTAAACATCCTTGTTAATGTATTTAATAAATTACTCTGTACTACCGGTATATCAGCTGTAGGGATCTCTTACCAGGAGTACCTAGCACACTGTACCAGTTTTGTTTTAATCAAAAGAGACCTCTTTCTTTGAGGCTATTGCTTAGGGACCTAGAAGTACCCAGAAGAGTTATTTGAGGTACCAAGAGCAGAGCTTTTGGTACCGTAGTACCCAAGAAGAATTCATTGCACTCTTCACTTGCTGCAATGCACAAAACCATGATCAGGTACCATTCTTTTCCTTCCTTTCTTTTCTGCAGTTTCAGTATTTCTAGAAACAAGTCATTCATGAAATTGAGAATATAAGTACAGTGGTACCTCTAGTTACGAACTTAATTCTTTCCTGGAGGTCCGTTCTTAACCTGAGACTGTTCTTAACTAGAGGCCTGCTTTTGCTAATGGGGCCTCTTGCTGCCGCTGCGCCGCCGGCACACGATTTCTGTTCTCATCCTGGGACAAAGTTCTCAACTCAAGGTAACTCTTCCAGATTAGCCGAGTTTGTAACCTGAAGCATTTGTAACCTGAAGCATTTGTAACTCGAGGTACCACTGTAATCAACTTTAGAGCTGGATTGTTATTTAGATTTATTAGACATGTTCTTGAATAGCAATTTGAATTTGAAAAGTAAAGTGTTGGGAAGTTCTGTTTTAGTGGCAGTGCAACTAATGATTGCCCATTTCATGAAGGATTTGGAGGGAGCTATGAAATAATACTGGTATTAAAAAGATTTGGGCTACAGCTTTGTTTTGCAATGACTCTTGTCGTTCAGTTCTCTGCTGGTGTTCTGCAGAAGCTTTCCTCCAGGTACACACTCACAGAATACTCAATGACCAAATGCAGTGCTTTTTTTCTGGGAGGACACAGGGGTATGCATACCCCTAAACATTTTGTGAATCTTTGTACTTTTGTCCATTTACTGCAGGGGTGGCCAACTCTCAAGAGACTGCGATCTACTTTCAGAATCAAAAACTGGCAGTGATCTACTCCCATTTTTTTGGGGGGGGGGGTGTTTCAGCTCAAAGCTGTTGAGCTTTTTTGGAAGGAAAGCCCCGGGTTTTTTGGGTTCAGCACAGAGAAAGCTCCGTCTTCCCTTCCAGAGATCAAACAACAATGAGCGCCAGGCGAGGGAGCGGGGCAGGAGTCAGTTTTAGCTATGCTAAGGAAAGGGAGCCAGATATCGGCCGCGATCTACCAAAACCTTGCGGGGATCTACCAGTAGATTGTGATTGACCTGTTGGACATCCCTGATTTACTGTATTTTTCTCCCCTGTTTTGAACCATAAAATGATTATTTTCTTGAGTCAAAATGAGAGTACCCCTAAACATTCTTCTTCTTCTTCTTCTTCTTCTTCTTCTTCTTCTTCTTCTTCTTCTTCTTCTTCTTCTTCTTCTTCTTCTTCTTCTTCTTCTTCTTCTTCTTCTTCTTCTGAAAAAAAACACTGACCAAATGTTTGGCTACCAAATGCTCCTTAATAACTGGAATTGCTAATAACAGAAGACAAAAACAGTTGATAGTTCTAAGAAGTTCAGAAGCTTCCTGAGGAGGTTCTGCTTACAATGATATTTCCTTTGAGGTTGCTGATGTTGCACAATGTCTCGTTTTGTAGCAGATGTCATGGCTATTAATAGGTGTTCTTTTCCCCATCCTTTGAAAGCACACAGTGAATTATTACATTCATACACATTTCAAAAATATCCTGATTCTAGTCTTAAATTATAACCACAAAGCAGTATTTAACTTTGCACGTTTCCCTCTTATTTTAAATAGAGGATTTCTCCATGGCATGTTGTTGTTAGTTTGGTGGGGAATAGGCCGTATACCAAGACCCTTATAATTCCTGGATCCAGCAAGTGTTAAAACCTTTAAAAAAAAATTAAGGTTTTTTTTAATTGAGATTTTTCCACAATACAGTAAAATTTCCAAGCCAAGGGCCTGCTGGTTTCTCTTTAAGGTTTCCAGACTCAAAAGAGAGCAGGGCAATTAAATGCAGAGAAGTCCTGTCCTCTATTGAGTCTGGCAACCCTGGTTGCAGCAGAGTTCCCTCCCCTCCTAGTAAGGAGGAAAGAGCGACCCGGAACCAAGAAGAAACATCTCTTTTAAGGGTTTGCATTTTGGCATGGAGAAGGACATCACCTCTACAAATAGTGAGA
Organism: Zootoca vivipara; assembly: GCF_965207765.1. Lineage (NCBI taxonomy): Eukaryota > Metazoa > Chordata > Lepidosauria > Squamata > Lacertidae > Zootoca > Zootoca vivipara. Next base: position 28,985,814 of record NC_142587.1, on the reverse strand, counting down.
CATTACATCACACAAAAGGTGGGGTTACTGTGGCTCAGGCAGGCCAAGGTGTGATATTCCTGAGGATTTAACAAGTTTTACATAGTTCCAGACACAGTTTACACACACAAAAAAGCATTTGATAAGATAATCAGGATGCCTGTCAAACATCCCTCAAAGCAGAGCATCTGGGCAAACAATGACAATTAATACAAAGGAGGTTCATACTGTAGATATAAGAGGAATCCCTTCAGGAACTTCTTTTGATTGCCATCTGCCTACATGTTCTCAGGCAAGGGTTATTAAGGAGGCAGAGGAAATATTTAGAGTCTTCTGGAGAGCCAAGAGGGTTTTTGGATTGCTCTCCTGTACTATATTAGACATGCAGTATATATACTGTATATATATATACAGTGGTATCTCAGTTCTCGAACGTAATCCATTCTGGAAGACAGTTTGAGTTCCAAAACGTCTGAAAACCGAGGTGCAATGGGCTGTATTTGGAAATTCAATTGAGAAAATTGAAAAGCACGCAGCGGAAGCCGTTCGACTTCTGAGGCACGTTCAAAATAGGAAGCATTTACTTCTGGGTTTTCAGTGTTCAAGTTCCAAAATGTTCGTCAATGGAGACGTTCGAGAACCAAGGTACCACTGCATGTGTGTTTACCTTGCAAATATCAACATTTATTCTGTATTTGAGACCTTAGAATTCTTATAACAACCACATGACTGCCTTCGCACATTCTTTTAATGCACGTTGGGCCTCTGTGGCCAGGCCCTGAAAACAGCAGGATGAGGAAGAATCCTGCTTGTTCCTGTCTTCAGGAATGTGGGTGCCAGCTGCCAGGCTCAGGTGTTATTGTTAGGTGGCTACAGCTGTTGGACAGTAGGCATTTTGCACAGGGCTTTGTATCATTACTTTGTTTAAGCACTAACAAGTTTTTACAGGTTTGGGGGAGGACGCCCCTAAACCCTAGAAATTAATAAATGGTCGGCTTTTGATCAATTTGGATATGGATGAAAGTACTAGCTGCAGAACTGTGTCAGACAAGGAATCCCTAGCTGGCCTAGTGAAGAGCAAATATGACCAAAAGTGTCAATGGGCCACCTGAGAGCAATCCTTTGGTTCGAGGAGACAGATGTTGCCAAGGTGATGGGGTGTGTGTTGAGGTGACAGGAAAAAGGAGTCTGGAAGCAAGGGATTCTGGGAAGGAGAAGCAGAGTCTGGGATCCATCTTGGGAAGGTTGGCTGGGAGGGGACAATCCTCTCTTGCTGTGGGGGACAATCCTCTCTTGAAATGACTGACCGTGCTGTAAGATCTGGACTCCCTCCTTGCAGACCGAAGGTGTGAATAGGTGATTAAACCATATTTCTTAAATCTACGACTGTATCTGCCGTGTCTCAATTCTCCAAAGGAGCACAGACCCCACCTTTTTATCCCATAAATGTTCTAGTTTGTTTCCCTCCTGTTTTATTGTTTGCTATAGACAGCAATAATGTGGTACCATTGCAGAAGCATTGCAAAGCAAATTACAAACAGAATAACTCTACAACTAATGCACTAATGTTAAGAAGATGTTTCAGAATACACACACACAATAAAACATCAGTCTGGAGGAGCCCTCTGTTTTCTTTTAGGAGCAGCTGTCTTTGTTGCCACAGAATATGGTCACAGCATGAAATTAACTAGGAAATCCAATCATCAGGCAAAGGAATGGGAGGGTCTTAACATCCAGGCTGGGACAGGAAGCTAGCTCACTGGTTTGTGGCTTTTAGTTGATCCTAATAAAGGTGGTATTCTGTTTCTACTGCAGCTGCTATATTCTCCTCGAATGAATCCACATGGCACAACATTGAAAACCATGATGTTTTGCAGGCATGTCCACAGTCCATTTGGGGGGCTTAAATTAAATTAAATTAAATTAGCACACTTTGATATCTATATGCTACAGGGTTCCACTTACGCTCTGTGAAGAGCCCACATGTTCTGGGGGGGCCGTGAAAGAAGGCAAGTAGCAAGAAGTTGCTTGTGACCTAAATGTCAAAGTAGCTGCACAATTTGTACTTGAGGTTTCCATTTGCAGTTTGAAATGGCATTTAAACATCCTTGTTAATGTATTTAATAAATTACTCTGTACTACCGGTATATCAGCTGTAGGGATCTCTTACCAGGAGTACCTAGCACACTGTACCAGTTTTGTTTTAATCAAAAGAGACCTCTTTCTTTGAGGCTATTGCTTAGGGACCTAGAAGTACCCAGAAGAGTATTTCTTAAATCTACGACTGTCTCTGCCGTGTCTCAATTCTCCAAAGGAGCACAGACCCTGGGTGAGTGCCTGGAACCCCCTGGGCTCTTGCCACTGCTTGGCAGAGAGAGGGTAAAGCACAGAACTTTTGTAACAGTATCAGTTCAGGAAATAATTTTGCAATTTGAGGAGGTGGCTTACTCAACAAAATCCTTATCTGCACAGCATTTCATGCAACACTGATAGCTGTTAAGTTCACAAACCACACAGAAGGAGGAGCCTCAGCTAAAGATATAATGAAAACCCTTTAGCGTTTTGGATCAGCTAAGCATCTTAGTGAAAGGAAGAGGAACAGGGGAGGACAGGGAACCGGCCGAGTTTCTCCATTTCGCACTCTTCAGTCGGTGGGTCACATGCAATATTATTATTATTATTCATTAGGATATGTTGTGTTCTGCCTTGTTATACTTTGTCGTAAAGAGCAGCTTATAAATTCATAAATAAAGAAATACATTGAAATAATCCTTGAGCTCGGAAATGCTTGCATAAGATCATTACATAATCTTGTTATATACTGATAGTAATTTTGCTTTGCTATGTTGTCATGAAATTGTTTTGTAATATTTCTTGGTTTGTAAGCTGCTTGGAGCATGATTGTGTGTGTGTGTGTGTGTGTGTGTGAGAGAGAGAGAGAGAGAGAGAGAGAGAGAGAAAGCAGCATACAAATAAAATGAATGAATTTATGAAGGTGGCTTGCTTCAACAGTTGGCTGATGGCTGTGCAGCTTCCATTTCTGTTGTGGTACCATGGACAGTAGCATTGCAATAGTAAATGGTTGTATACACATACCATACACACACACCCCGTTTAAACAGTCCTGGGAACTGTAGTTTGTTATGGGTGCACTCTGAGGGGTAAGCAACAGTTTCCAGGTTTCTTGAGGGTGGGCGGGATGTGCCTTAAATGTGGGGTGTGTATGCAGCCAGGGACTGTGTACTGAGTTCTAGATATTGCAGCAGGACAGTGTCAGATCTGGATGTTATTTTCTTATAGCCAGATCCTATATTAATAACTGAATCATGATTCTGAATATTGGAACATTCGGTCTATCAGCTACTAAGCAGTTCACCATCAGATACTTTAACTTATTTCATAAAACGGAAGGTGGGAGGGGATTTCCCCAAAGAAGATAAAAGTGCTACTGTGAAAGAAATGTGGAGGGTGATTATTTACCATTAGTTACAGAGAACCAGGCAGAGGGCCTTCTCGGTAGTGGCGCCTGCCCTGTGGAATGCCCTCCCACCAGATGTCAAGGAAATAAGCAACTATTTTACTTTTAAAAGACAATTGAAGGCGGCCATGTTTAGGGAAGTTTTTAATGTTTGATGCTGTATTGTTTTTAATATTTGGTTGGAAGCTGCCCAGAGTGGCTGGGGAGACCCAGCCAGATGGACGGGGTATAAATAATAAATTGTTGTTGTTGTTGTTGTTGTTGTTGTTGTTGTTGTTGTTGTTGTTATAGAGCTGCCTTTTTTACTTGCTGTGTTGAATATCAGTCTCTGGGCAATGGGCTGAAACAGAAATGCTGTGCAAGTATTCAATACAACAAGGCACAAGTTGATCAGGTGGATTTTTGCAAAGCAATGTCTTTTCAATTGGAAAAAAATCTAGATATTTCTCTTTCAGCATGCTGATAATTTTGAAGCGTCAAATAACAGGGTTTCCTTTTTTTCCTTTTTTTAATGCCCCCCCCCAATTTAGCAACACAATGGCCCTCTTGTATTTCATCTTACTCATGGCTTTCTCTGTCATCGCTGGGAAACCGCAATACTGTAAGTCTTACTCTGCGCTGATTTTTCTCACAGAAATACCTTGAATATGATTGATTCATTCTGTGGAATGAATGAACTGCTGATCACAGTTGCGCGTCTAAACTAGAATTATCTAGACATCCATTTGTCAGTTTTCATTTCTTAGTGCAGAAAGTATTAATCTGATGTGTAGAGATCTTTCCTATTCTGCTTAGTTCAAGAGGGTTCTGGAAAGGTTTATTTCTAATGTGAGAGAAACAGGAATAAGGTTTCTGATGTTTGGGTTATTTCTCTGGGAAGCTGTGTACAGCTGGATTAAACTGGTTCTGTTACGTTTCTGTCAAGGTCATGCTGACTGTTATAGTAAGGCAAGGAGGAGCCTGGGCTCTCATTCTTGCTTTATCTTTCTTTGTTCTGATGTTCTGTATGCTTAGTGCTAAGGTTTAGTCTTATTCTAAGTTTGCAAGTTGTATTTTAAGTGCTGCAACTGGATTTTTTTTATGGACTGTGCCAATCCTGATTGTATTGGATTTGTGACCATTGTGTATCCAGGGATGGCCAAACTCGGCCCTCCAGCAGTTTTGGGACTACATCTCCCATCATCCCTAGCTAGCAGGACTAGTGGTCAGGGATGATGGGAATTGTAGTCCCAAAACAGCTGGAAGGCCAAGTTTGCCCATGCCTGATATCAGTAAAGCTCTGCTGGATAAAGTACAATTGCCTCTGGTCTATTTTTGGGGAACTCTGCTGAACTCTGCAACGTGTTTAGGTTTTTTACTCTGGCGGTGGCGTGACACCATTACTATTGAAAAAATTCCTTAAAATATACATAAACACCCCAATCCAGTTTCCATGAGCACTGCAATTTGATCAGTGAAAACCAGGTTCTATGACCACTCAGCCAGTGGAGATAGATGCCTATGTCACTGTGTTTATTTGGGATCCATTGAACTGCTTTGATAGATCTTTTGATAAGGATGCACTTTGTGGGGAGATTCATGAGCTGGATCATGTCCATGTCAAAAGTGCATTTCCTAATCCAGAAGAGGGAACATGTAGATGAGTGTTGTTGTTGTTGTTGTTTTGCATTTGTTTCCAAGACACAGTTACTGGTTTTAGCAGGCATCCCCAAACTGCGGCCCTCCAGATGTTTTGGCCTACAACTCCCATGATCCCTAGCTAACAGGACCAGTGGTTGGGGAAGATGGGAATTATAGTCCAAAACATCTGGAGGGCCGAAGTTTGGGGATGCCTGGGTTTTAGTATGACATTACCAGCAGCATTAAACAAGCTAGGAAATCTCTTCTGATGTAGGTATGCAGAATGTTTTTGTCGAAGCCCCCCTCCCTTGATATTTTGCAAAGGAATTTTGAATCTATATGTATGTTTGCAGGGCTTACAATAGCAGGTGAGGCTTTTGTTGTAAGGTGCCCTGTGCATGACACTGTGGTCTGGCAGCGTGGTGATACAACCATCTCTACAGACAAAAGGGCCCGAATACATGCTTCAGGGAATGAGCTTTGGTTTCTGCCCGCATCCGTTGAGGACAATGGAAATTACACATGCGTCCACCCTGAGTAAGTAAAAAGATGAGCAAAAGCTTTGTGTGAGTGTGTGTCATAGAATCAAAAAATTGGAAGGGTTCCAAGGGTCATCTAGTCCAACCCCCTGCAATGCAGGAATCTCAGCTAAAGCATCCATGACAGATGGCCATCCAACCTCTGCTGAAAAACCTCCAAGGACTCCCACCAGCTCTCATGGGCGTCTGTTCCACTGTTCCGAATATTTAGTCAGAAACTCCTTTCTTGTAACTTGAAGCCATTGCTTCGAGTCCTACCCCCCAGAGAAGGAGAAAACAAGCATGCTCCCTCTTTCATATGACAGCCCTTAAGATATTTGAAGATGGCTAGCATATCTCCCTCCAGTCTCTTCTTTTCTAGGCTAAACATACCCAGCTCCTTCAAGCACTCCTCGTCATGGGAGTTGCTTTGTGTTCACAGGTATGCTCCTAAAACGATGATTGTCATAATAAATCCAAAGATAAAAGGCACTTGTTATTATGAAGATGCTCTTTATTTGGAAACAACTGGAAGCCCTGGATCCGCTAAAATATTCTGCCCTTCTTATAATGACTATGAGAATGCATCTGCTATGAAGTGGTTCAAGGTATGTATCATCGATATCTGGCTGTACGGTTTAGAGAGACAGTGTTGGGCTTGAAGGTTCTCTGTGCAGCACCAGCCTCCTCTAGAGTGTGAGAAGGGAAAGTCTCAATTATCTGCTGAGATGTCATCTCCTCTGCCAGGAAGTAAGTGCTGAACACAACCACTTTTGAATGTTTTAATCTGACGTTAGGCTCGCACACTCCCTTTCTGGTCTGTGCAGGTGAAATTTAGGACTTGGCATTGAAATTTTGGAGGACTTCAGCATTCATGCCTGTCAGGAGTATGGGCAGGAGTCAGGCTCTGGGGCCTGTAATGTTTTGCAGGACTGGGGCCTGCCTCAGCTTGTGCTGGAGAAGCAGGGAGTGGCCACTCAGGTGAGACCTCAGCTTGTGCTGGAGAGGCAAGGAGTGGTCACTCAGGTGAGGCCACGATACTTCACTGCACCTGGTGGCAGGAGCTGGGAGGGATAAAAGCTGAGCATTTCCCTTCAGCTCTTTGCCACAGCAACGCTATCCCTGCCTGGTTGCCTCTGGCCTCTTGCTCCTTGGACCCTTGCCTTGCCGACGCCTTGATCCTCGACCCTTGGACCTCTGCCTTGCCGACGCCTTGATCCTCGACCCTTGGACCTTTGCCTTGCTGACTCCTTGCTCCTTGACTCCCAGACTCCCAGACCTTCACCTCTGCTTTGCTCCTTGACCCTGCGACTGCCTGCTGCTGGACCCTCAGCCTTGCACCTGTTCCTGCTTCTACACCACCATCTTGCCTCTAGTCCTGACGTCCTCAGCCAGGGCTTTAACCGCCCGCCGACCGGACCGTGACAATGCCCAGGCTGGCTTGACACGTATTATTCATGACTTTATGGCTGCCATGACAACCATGAGACTCTCCAGCATACAGAGGTGGGTTTAGGGAAATGCGACGGGTTCAGAGCCTCAGGGATGCTGCCAGGGATGATGCAGCTGTGATTTGCAGTGGAGCACAAGAGGTGGAGGGTTGCTAAATGTGAGACCCCAACATCCACCACTGAGGTCACACACTAGTTCTGTCATCCTTCACTGCCCTGGAAATGGCAGTGGTCTTGTTCATGGGTAGACTGTTATTTATTTCCTCATACACATCCCGACTTTCTTTCTAATAAGGGACTACACAGCTGCTGACAATATGGTATCACATAGCAGCACACAATGTTAGAATATCGTTTTATTGTTTGCTGTTACTTATTTGTGCACCATTTGGTTAGATTCCTCAGCTATAGCCAGTGCCGGATTTACATATACGCTAAACAAGCAGTAGTTTAGGGACCCACTCTCTTGCCCCCCCCCCCAAAAAAAGTTGAAGGGAAAAAACACCTGCACGTTCATTTCCAAAATATAAGATAAAAAACAAATAAAATAAAACCAACATACAGCAACAGTGTTTTGTGTTTATTAAATTACCATATAGCATATATGGTATTGGGACCCTCGTACCTACGGGACCGCCTCTCCTGGTATGCCCCACGGAGGACCTTAAGGTCCACAAGCAACAATATTCTGGAGATCCCAAGCCATAAGGTGGCTAGATTGGCCTCTACTAGGGCCAGGGCCTTTTCAGTATTGGCCCCAACTTGGTGGAACGCTCTTTCACAGGAGACCAGGGCCCTGCGGGATTTGTCATCTTTCCGCAGGGCCTGCAAGACAGAGCTGTTCCGCCTGGCCTTTGGGCTGGACTTAGTCTGACCCATGTGTTTTTCCTCCGTCATGGTTTGGATTTATGGACTACTTAAAATGAGGCTGCATTTAAATTTTAATATTGTATTTTAATCTGTATTTTAATTAATTGCTTTTTATGTTTTATTGTAATTTTATTGGTGTTAGCCGCCCTGAGCCCGGTTTTGACTGAGGAGGGTGGGGTATAAATAAAATTTTGTTGTTGTTGTTGTTGTTCTTGTTGTTTAGTCGTTTAGTCGTGTCCGACTCTTCGTGACCCCATGGACCATAGCTCGCCAGGCACTCCTGTCTTGCACTGCCTCCCGCAGTTTGGTCAAACTCATGTTCGTAGCTTCGAGAACACTGTCCAACCATCTCGTCCTCTGTCGTCCCCTTCTCCTAGTGCCCTCATTGATCCCCTTCATGGATCAATGCCTTGTCGTGGCGAAGGGGCTTGAATAACTCAGAGAAGCTATGAGCTATGCCATGCAGGGCCACCCAAGATGGACAGGTCATAGTGGAGAGTTTTGACTAAACGTGATCCACCTGGAGAAGGAACTGGCAAGCCACTCCAGTATCCCTGCCAAGAAAACTCCATGGACAAAGACAACAGGCATATTATTATTATATTGAACACAAAACAGTGACAATTTGTTGTTGACAAAGGACACCTGGACATATAAAGGGCCCCATTACCTTCATTAGTTTAGGGCCTCATCAAACCTAAATCCAGCCCTGGCTATAGCAGTCAAGGTGTAAGATGTCCTTAAGATTATAATTTCCCACAGCTCCAAGTATGCAGATAGTTTACTTGCAGAGGCATTTTGAACTTCTGGAAACTTCAGCTTCTCTGAGCATGCTGATCCTTCCCTCTTGAGTCTCAGTTTTGTGTTTTGACTACAGTCTTGTTGGCAGTGCTCTTTTTCTAGAAAAAAAAGCGGTGGCAGAACTCACCATGAACACTCTCCTCATTCTCTTAGAATGGCGATGGTACCCAACAGAGAAGTGCCAGGACTGAGTTCCGGAGAGTTCCGGCTGGAAAAAAAGGCCTTGCTTGTCAGCACGCAACACTGGATTTCACATTTAGAGGAGCAGCAGTAGTAATAATATTTAACAAGTCATTAAACAGTGGTGAAAAATGAATATGTGTTTTGCTTTTTAGGACTGTAAACGCCTTCGTGGAGCAAGGTACAAAGCGGTTAAAGATGTCCTTTACATTTCCGATGCAACTGAAAGTGACAGTGGATACTATACTTGCCAGTTTACATACAACCATGGTGGAAGAGCATTTCCAGTAACTGCAACAACGCCTTTTAGAATTACAGGTAAGGTGATAGTGGGCATGAACCAGTTTGATAAACAAACAAATATTTTGTAGTGTGTTTGTACGTTTTGGTTGCTTTGGTTCCTAAAAAGATAGTGTGGTCCTATTATTAGCACAAACTGGTGTTGAAGTGGTATTAAATGATGAGCCAGTCTTTACGGTATTATGCTGTTCTATATTTCTGTCTGACATGGTTATTCTAACAGTTGTAACCAGTGCTACTTTTTCTAGAAAAAAAAGGTGCCAGAACTCACCATGAACGCCTCCCTTGTTCTCTTATAATGGCAATGGTGCCCACCTGAGAGGTGCCAGAACTGAGTTCCGGCAAGTTCTGGTTGAAAAAAAAAAAAGCCCGTGTTGTAACTGTGTTTGCTGTGTAAATTGATGAGTTTATGTGCTCAGCGCTCTCACACATATACCAGGAAACCGTCTTTTGACAAGACTTCAGCAAATAATGAGATCTGCTTCTGTTTGATGTCGACCAATTAGAGAATCTTTTATCATCTTCCAAGCAAGTCCAAAATTAAAAACCTTGATTATATATATTTTCATTTCCACACAGTTTGAATTTTAAAATCCATATTATATCAATGAGTTCCAAACTTTCCAATCTTGCTTGTTGTAAATATTTGTAAACAGTTCTTCTAAGGGGGGGGGGTTGTTAAGTAAAATAATAAAGCACAATAATAAAAGAGTCTTGGCCCCCTTTCCTTTCCGCTCTAACATACCAACTCTGGCTCTAATGTAATCCTTCTTCAGTTCAGTCTTTTTTATCACCTCACCTCAGTGGCTGAGTTGTTTAGCAGAATAATTCCCCCCTCCGCGCCTGAAGCATGTCTAAAACTTAAATCTAATTTTTCATCTTAAGAAATGGAACCTGAAGCGCTCAATGGGGACAGCGTCCAGGAGAGCCAGACTCTCTCGGGGCTTTCCATTGAGTGCCCCTCCAGCCCCTCCTTCCTTCTGAATTTGGAGCTGGGTTGTTGGGCATCCGTGGATGAGACTGCATCTTCCCTTCTCCAGGAAGATTTTGGGAGGCTGCTTATTCCCATCACAGCCTCTAATTGCCCCTTGATAGCCAGAGCAATGGAATGTTCAGCCATCTTCCGTGGCGTCTCAAGCAGAAGTCCATAAGGTCAGCATTTCGAATCCGCATGACAGGGTGAGCTCCCGTTGCTCTGTCCCAGCTCTTGCCAATCCAGCAGTTTGAAAGCATGCCAGCATGAGTAGATAAATAGGTACTGCTGGGGTGGGAAGGTAAACGGCGTTTCTGTGCACTCTGTCTTCCGTCACTGTATTCCATTGCTCCAGAAGCAGTTTAATCATGATGGCCACATAACCCAGAAAGCTGTCTGTGGACAAACGCCAGCTCCCTTGGCCTGAAAGTGAGCTGAGCGCCGCACCCCATATTTGAATTCAACTGGACTTAACCATCCAGGGGTCCTTTATTTGCTACTATTTTGTCCCAAAATGGATTTGGAAAGTCTTCCCTATTATCTGTGAATGTTCTGGTCCAAAGTTCAGCCTGAATTCTTCTAGAGTTGAACTCTCAAGTAATCCTAATTTATATTTGTAGGATTGAGTTTTGTTGTTGTTGTTGTTGTTGTTGTTGTTGTTGTTGTTGTTGTTGTTGTTTTTTAAATAAGCAATAGGGATTACTCTTCTGATATCACATTGAAGTAATCTAAGTGATGCCGTATTTAAAATATCTTGGAGAATATTATGGATATAAACTATAATTCTAAATTGTGAAATCACAGCTTAAACATTAATCTAAAGTATTCTATCTCTGTCTCTTGCGCCCCGATTCCACAGATTCTGTTTTACTGACATCTCCTAAAGTTTTATATCCAAAGGATGGTGACGTTATAGAAGTAGAGATTGGTAATGATGCTATTTCTTCAGCTTTTTTTTTGTTTGTCTGTCCTAAATCTCCACCCATTCCATTTCATTGGATGACCTGGGGGGGTCTAATTTTATGCTGATGATGTATGGATTTGTCCTTCTAGGTTCTCCTGTGCAACTTTTATGTAAGGCATGGCTGGGCCACGGAAAGCAAGGCATAGCCATAAGCTTTTGGGAAGTCGATGGCGCAAACGATTCCAACCGCTTTGTTAAATCCAATAAATCGTAAGTAAAAAGATGTCCATTGTTAGGAGGTGGGGGAGGGGAGAAATAATTTAATTAGCTAATTTTTTTATGTTGCCAGAATTTCTAGAGTAGTTTACAAAAATGCATATTAAACGATAACAGCTTAAAATCCCCCAAAATACGTTGGAATCAGTTTTTAAAACTTGGAATGATGACAATGACAACAGCAACAGTTCTTGTCTAGCTTTGAAAAGATACCAAGTGAAGCAAGTTCCACTTCTAGGTTGCCAAAGCTGAGCTGGTTCTAATGACATCCTTTCTACTAGGTATATTGTACCTGGCAAAGGACAGTTTGCAGAGGCTGAATTACGCATTGCAGAAGTGAGGGAAGAAGACCTCAGTTTAACCTTTAGATGTGTCCTGGCCAATGATCTGGAGTACAAAACAACAGAAGTGACTCTGGTGCCCAAAGGGGCAGGTGAAGGTCAGAAGAATTTTAACCCTCTCTTTGTTCAACAACAGTCAAATCTCAAAGCGTAAGAATGACGTTCTTCCTATCTTTCCCTCGGAACTCTCCCGCCAGAACTCTCTCACCATCCCTGCTCTTGGCTTTCTTCAAGTGCTTCTAACTGCCTGGAACAAGGCCCATGTCACTTGTTTGGCAGGGTACAGGGGTATATGTGTGCGCAGTCGCTGGGGCAGCTCAGGACATGTTGACACCTGAAGCGAATCAGAACATGCAGCCATCTTTGGCCTGGGAACTCTAGTTTGTGAAGGGTGTGTTTTAAATATACAAGGAGGAGTTGCTCCCCTCCTTTGCCTTCTTCCATCTCTGCAGCCCCACCAGCAATGAGCAGCATCAGTGGCAAGCAAGCCCCCTGGCCAGCTCCGGGTGGGGTGTCTCCCTTTCCAGATCTGCTGCTCCTCCCAGCTCCTCCCAGCTGTCCCAAGCTTGCCACCTGAGGCGACTGCCTCAGCAAGGCTAATGGGTGGGTTGGCCCTGGTAGCAGCAGTGTGAGTGTGAGCTTCTGGTTTTGCATTGCTGGAATGTATAATAGACGGCGCAGTTCCATTGCTCCACCCACCTTTGGCCTTTGGCCCCACCCATTACTGGCAATCAACCCCTGAAAGCTTGCCCACAAGACCACGGGGCCTTTGGGGCTGAAAAGCGGTTCCTCACCCCTGGACTAAAGAGCTGGGGAGGGGCTGCTGGAATGCCCACTCTAATAGACATGTGCACACCAGCACAGTTTGTAAAAGGCCCAGTGTTTTACACTGCCCCCAACAGAGATGGCCCCTGGTAAATAGGGACTGTTGCAGCATATTGACCATCTGTGCCTTATATACAGTGCCAACCCCATTTTCCAATCATGTGCTGAGATCCTGACCATCATTTCCTGGGGATGATTCACAGAGCCCTGCTGATTTTACCTGCCGTAGCCTCAGAGCCACTGGAGCTCATCAGGATCGTAACCAGCAAGAAAAAAAAAATCTGAGCAGGACAAGGCTCTGCCAATTTTGAAACATGTGATGCTCATTTACGAGATTCATTTAATAAATCCGTTTATTGGGGTACCGGTATATCCTAGGGACCTTCTTTGTCTGGTCTGAAATATATGTATAAGCAATAAATCTCCACCAGTCTCTTGCAAATATGTCTCTTGGTTCATTTCCTCTAGCTAGACTTAGCCCTAGTACATAAACTTGCATGTAAACTATCTGCCAAACCCTTTTATGCCACACTATTAAGATCATTCCAAAAAGTGGCAATTACATGTGCAAGCTACCTATAAGTATCTGTCTGAGGTTTGTCTATCAAGTCCATATTATCAGCTGAAAATAAATTTAGTAGAGCAAGCTTTGTGGTCTTCCTAAGGGATGGTTTAGTAATTTTACCCATTTCGTTGAAAACTTGATGCCAGAATACTGATATATTGGCACATCTCCTCCACATATGTTTATAGTTACCCCTATCACTACACCCCCTCCAACAAGTTGCTGAAACATTCCTATAAATGTATGATAAGTTTACCAGGGTAAGCCACCACTTTTGCAGTATCTTCAAATCCTTTAATGCTAATTGAGTGGGACCTCAGCATGGCCAGTAGTCTGGAATAGTGGAAGTTGCAATCTAAGGGGCACCCTTTCCCTCCTTGCTCTTTGTCTGATCAAAATCATGCTCTCCAAGTTCTCTTTGGCACCAGGAGAAGACATACAGATCTCACATCGTCTCCCAACTGATGAGAAAACCTTTTAAGTACAGTGGTACTTTGGTTTTCAAATGCCTCTGTAGTTGAACGTTTTGGAACTCGAATGCCAAAAACCTGGAAGTAAGTGCCTTGGTTTTCAAATGCGCCTTGGAAGTCGAACAGGAAACGAGGCTTCCATTTTGAGTTTTCCGTATTGAGGCTTATGCTTTGAGGCTTCCGCTTTTCGAACATTTCGGAACTCGAACGGACTTCCGGAACGGATTATGTTTGAAAACCAAGGTACCACTGTACAGCCAATTTAAGGATGCCAATCTATTCTCTCTACCCTTAGGCTTCTTGCGTAGGCTACCTTAGTAGGAGTTCATTTATTGGCTGTAGAGATGTTAAGAATTCCAGTCTCCACAAAAATGGCCTTGTCCCAAAATGGCATTTGAGACTTGAAGGGTTCGATCCATTCAGAGATTTATTATTAAATCCTTGAATTTCACTTCAGAGACAATAGAGAACTAGCAGTGAAGACACAGAAGCACTAGCATGATGTGGGTTTTTTGGGGGGTGGGGGGGACAATCGCTGTATGAAACAACTATTCAACAATCCAATATGACCCTACCCAGTCCGTACTTAGAAGATCTTTCTCCGAAGCTCTGTTTTGAGTTGTCCACCATCTTTGGGGCAGTGTTGCCAGAGTTATGGAACTTCCTTCTTAAGGAGGTTTAACCTGCTCCTTCTCGGCCAGTGTCAGCTCTGAGGCACCAGGCAAAGATGTCTCCCTGGCGCAAAAGTGCTTTTGGACCCACTGATTATTTGTTGGTTTTATAAATATGATTTCCTACCTGACTTTCATCATCAGGTCCCAGGGTTACAGCAATTTAAGAACACGTTTTGTAACAGTTTCACACAAATTACGGTCACAATAACAAAGTGACCTGAAAAGATGTATCTCAAGTGTCAAAATTCAGGGCAAAGAGGTAAATCTTCACCATATGCTGGAGTTTTAGGTGAAAATGGTTGATGAGAAAGGCTGCTTGTTCTGGAGCTGCACAGTCTGTTCCAGTTTTAATTTGTTTCCCCCCCCTGAATAGTTTTAAAGTCAGTTGGCTCAACAGTTAATGTTAATTGCTATGTACAGGCAAGGAGCATATCTGTTTGATCTGTTTTTTCTTCTATGTGGGCTTAAAAGTCATATATTTTAATTGGAGAACAGGCACTGGAAGAGCAGCTGTTTTGGCTCAGTGTTTTTAACGGATAAGAAACACTTAGAATGCCATCTTGACCAATGGATACCCTCCAGTTTTAATAGTTATTTATTACACAAGCACAGACCTGCAGTGCTTTGGTTAAAGAGTTCAGAACTACATCGCCAAATGTCTTCACAGAACTCAGACCCCATTTGATAATGTCTAACAATTTCTACGCACACAAATCAATACACCTTGGCTGCTTTGAGGGTCAAGACAAAGTGGCTAAGAAGGTTCTGTCTAAGGCAGTTGGGGATTTTGCATAAGCATCCATCAGAGGAATCCATGAGGAAATTTGATCAAATGTAGATTAGAAGGCAAAAGTCTGCTAAAAAACAAGAAATCTGAATCTAGGAAAACGCAGTGACAGGAACTGAGACTAGCAATAATGGAACAGAGGGAGGACTAATTCTGGGAAGTGGTGGCCTGAGGTTTAATGGAAGTGAGGTCATCACAGGAAGTTCCTTTATACTAAGTCCATTAGTCCGTCTGGTATTGTCTGCACTGCAGAGCAACACCTCTCAAAGTTTTAGAGAAGGGCTTTCCTAGCAAAGCACGTGAGCTGGCTCTGAGCTACAGCCCTTCCCTCCTTCTCATGACACAAGACATCCCAGTTAGTCTACTCCAGACTTATTATTCTAGCATTTCTACTATCACTGCTGTTTTGTGTGACTGAAAACAGAGCCCAGGATATTTTTATATTTTTGGTAATCTTCTTTATTTTATTTTCATCAGGGCATAGCAACACCTACGTGATTGTGGTGTTTGCTATTTTAGCAGGTCTTACAATGATCTTGGTGGTGGTTTACCATGTTTTTCATGTTGACATTGTCTTATGCGTCCGAAGGATATTTAACTGCAATAAATCCAGGGAAGGTGAGTATGAATGCGCCGTTTGTGCAAGCAGCAATGAGCAGTTGCATGGCACTGATATGTCCCAGAGACAAGAACGTATCCATGATCTACAGATGAGTGGCTCTTCATGTAGTTGGACATTCACCATGGTGAATTACCACTTGATAAAAGGTTGTATGGATCTGAGCAAATGTCACACTACATGGGCCTTCTTGGTAGTGGCACCCTCTTTGTGGAATGCCCTCCCTTCAGATGTCAAGGAAATAAACAACTATCTGACTTTTAGAAGACATCTGAAGGCAACTCTGTTTAGGGAAGCTTTCCAGGATTGGTGTTATAAATTAAAAAATCATCATTATTATACAAAAGGAATGCAAATTTGCTGTCAGGGAGCAGAGCATTGAAAAGCTAGAATGGGTGGGAAAGGATGGACTAACTCTGTTTTGATGGCAGTACCAGGAGTGGCTTAAATTGGACCAAGGAATTAATATAATCTAGTGTCAAAAAAAATTGATGGATTTTTTTGATTTTATTTCTTTTTCTTCTTTTCTATTTTCTTTTTTCTACTTAGGTTTGGTTTGCCGATCTTTTTTTCTTTTCTTTTTTTGTGTCCTTTTTTCTTTATTTTCTTCTTGATTTTCTTTTTCCCCCGTTTCATATTCTTCTGCAAAAAGGCTATTTTAATACTTTAATTTACTTATATACATCTGGAATAGAATGGATGTATCTGATATGAATAATGAAATGCACGATGTAACGTTTTTGTTTTAAATCTTAATGTATTTCTTCTTCTTCTTCTTCTTCTTCTTCTTCTTCTTCAATTCTTGTGATTGATCATTTAATAAAAATTAAAAATAAATAAATAAATTGGACCAAGTTGCTTCAGAAAGCACATGACATGTTGATTTTATCACTTGCCAGTTGCTTCCCTTAAATTTGGAAGTGTGTGCTGGTAATGGACTATGACCTGGAAGACCAAGTTTCCAATTCCCACTCAGCCATGAAACTCACCTGGGGCTAGTCACTGTCTCTCAGCAGAACATGCCTTGTAGGTTTCTTGTGAGGATCAAAAGGTGTGGGGAGAATCATGTGAACCACCCAGAATTCCACCTTTACAATCATCTGTGGTACACACTCTCAAACTTTGGGATTGTTGAAACATATACAACAAAAATTTGATCAATTTGAGTTCTGCAACTCAAATTGGGTCTACTAGACCTAAAGATTTTAAGCAATGTGGACTGAATTCACTTCTGGGGCCCCTCTGGGATTAGGGGCCTGAAGTTTAAGCTTCATTAGTTTCCTAGTAGATCTGCCCCTACTAGGGACTCTGCTTTCAAGTTCTTGGAGTTCATTTCCCCTCTTTAGCTTTACTAATTTGATATAATAATCCTAAATAGTATAACAAATATGCACAATTAATGCTATGGTGCATGCAAGTTTGTTCACATTCAATGGGCTGAATAATTTCAAGTCTATCTGTGTTCTTTTCACACTTGTACTAAAAATTGTGCTAAGCATGCTGCGTATATTTGTACATGATTTGCAAACAGGCGTGCTAATAATCTGTAATCCTGCTGTTTAACCTGTACAGTACAACCGAATGAATTCCGCATTTCTAACTTGAAAATAACAGCTTTCTAAAATTCATACTTCAGCTTTGCAACCTATTTCTTGTTTTATTTCGCAGATGGGAAAGTATATGATGCATATGTTATCTATCCCACAAATGACACTTATGAAAATAATTTTATGGTCTCTTTCATTCATCAGATTCTACCAGAGGTTTTAGAAAAACAATGCGGGTATAGATTGTGCATTTATGGGAGAGACGTGTTGCCTGGAGAAGGTAAGCTGTTGTGCAATGAAGAAGCTGTGAATTACAAATTGTACTGCCATGATCTCAGCTACATACCACTACTAGCCTGAGAATAAAGGCTAGTCAACACAGAGCTCCAGTGTGGTAGGTCATGGATATGGAACCTGCGACCCTACATAGGTGTTGTTGGACCAGCCTGATTCATGGTCAGATATGATGGGAGCTGAAATAAAATATAATCTACAACAGGTCTGGGGAACCTCCAGCTCACAGGTCAAATAAGTCCTGTTTGTTTGGCATTCGCCCTTCCTTGGCCCCCCCCAGCCACAGCCATCTTAATCTTCTTTCTTCTTCTTTGGCAATCACTCGTAGCCAGGTAAGATTGTCTTCCATAAACACGGTTTTAACAGTGAGTCTGTAAGTGAATGTAGAGGCCAATTCTGGATCCACACGTCCTTCCACAGTGGGGACATTAGTTTCCGGGCAGGAGTTAATCACAATGACGGTTTGCCAAGCTCATTTCACCCTTTCGTCTTGAGTTTGAGCGTCTTCAAAGCCCATGACACCTTTGGTAAAGGCTGTTCTCCAGTGGCCAGTGTTTCCCAGTTGTTGTTGTTGTTGTTGCTTATACTACTTTTTTTTAGATTTGCCTTCAGAGAGTCTTTAAACCTCTTTTGTTGACCACCAGCATTACGCTTTCGGTTTTTAAGTTCGTAATAGAGCAGTTGCTTCAGAAGTCGATAATCGGGCATCCACACAACATGACCAGTCCAACGAAGTTGATGTTGAAGAATCATTGCTTCAACACTGGTGATCTTTGGCATCAAAAGAGCATTAGAGTGTGTTCCAATTGTTCCTCTGCAAGCAGGGCTTGCAATTGGCACTGAATTTATATTCAGCACTGAAAGCAAGCCCTGCTTGTGGTGGGGCTCTTCCTTAATAGACAAAACTCTATTGTCTAGAGCTGCACTGGCAATAGTTCAAATCTGCCATGGTAGGCTCTGGAGGTCTCCAAGGAGAGGCCTAGCTAGCCATCTGATGAGGATGCTCTAGCTTTCTCTTCCAAACTCTCCGACTCTAAGAGCCACAAGAAATTCTTTACTTTAGATGCAGTGGCCAGTGTTGGTAGTGGATATCTTCTGAGCCTGAGATTTCTATTAGCCTTCTGAAATAATGCACCATAGAGTTGGAAAGGTCTTCTGCTATTTCTTAACTATGCACTTTATACATTGGCAGATGCTATTAGTGCAATTGAAAGTAGAATACAAAAGAGCAGAAGACTGATAATCCTTCTAACAGTACGGCTGGCCAAGAGTGAACATTTTGCATATGAGCATCAGATCGCATTCTACAATGTCCTCATCCAAAATACCGTGAAAGTGATTCTGCTGGAAATGGAGGAAATTGGGGAGTACGACCGGCTGCAGGAGTCTCTCAGGCACCTCATTCACCAGCAAGGAACTATAAAATGGAGAGCAAAATACATGGCCTCTCCATCCTCACCCAACACTACCTTTTGGAAGCACGTGGAATACCAAATGCCATGGAGGTGGCATTTAAAGAAGCCAACAACAGCAAATCCTGCATATGGTTTGCTGTAAATAAGCCGGCAAACGGGACTAGCTTGCAGGAATGTTTACTAGCTCGCTGCGGGCCTCTTACAGCAGCCTGCTGCATTTCTTTGCTAGGTGTAAGGGGAAGGGTGGAGCACTCTGACTTGCAGGCCTGCAGTTCTTTGTTGCTTGTGGCTATCAGGCTAGCACTTAAATTTCAAGACAGCAGAATGATCTGCACGCTTTACTTCTTCTTTTTAAAATATATTTTAAATGAAAGATTTCTTAATTTACAAAAATACGTGCACTGTCTCTTTTTTCAAGTTGCATTTCCTACAGATCAGTTTCATTTGTTGTGAGACATTAGTGTTATATACAATGTCAGGTTAGGAAGAAAAGGGGGAAAGAGGTGGAGGGGGGAGCAGTGAGAGGGGTGGGGTCAGGTGGCCAGGCTTCTATTCTTCTGCTGTGTGGGGTTTTGCGTCAGCGTCACTTGTGTGGGTTCTCCTTATTATTCGCTAGTTGCATTTCTTTGTTATGAGAGGTTGGGGGTGGCTCTACTTCTGAAGGAATTTTCCATCCCCTCTTTTTCAAATTATTGCACGCTGTCCTGGATCTTTCAAAATGTTCGTCTCTAACCCAGCCTTTCTCAACCTGGCGCTTTCTAGAAGTTGTTGGGCTCCCATCAGCCCCCTTAGTTCAGTAGAAGACATCGTTGTGGGGCAGAGGGGAACAGTTAGGGCACCAATGCAGGCATGCACGCTCCTGTTATAAGAATTTTGAGGTCACACATATATAAGAAATGTTCATAAATGTACCATGCAAACAGTACAGGAAGACAGGCCTGAAAACCATTTTGACTTTCCCAAACTGACCAGAATTAAAGTGATATCCATCTTGTTGTAGGAGTTTCCCCCACCCCACTGAATCACACACACACATTTCCACATGACTAGCAACTTGGGAGCCATAATCCTGTCAGCCAGAGGCTCTGCCAACTGGACATTTCCCCATCAATGGCGCCAGACTGCTAGCCATCTCATTCACAATGGAAGACTCCTCCAAACAAAAGACAGTGATCAACTCTTACAAAAATGTTCATTTTTCTTTGTGTTTAGGAATTCACACCTGGGAGGGGTGAGAGGAGGACTAGGAGAGGTGTCAAAAGTGCTCAGATTTCTACCTTGAACCCTCCTTTTTTGTGAGGTATTGATTACATAGCTGTGATGTAGGAATGATGTATTGGGGGCGTTTCTTGGTGATGGGAAAACTGATAAAAATGGAGGTTCTCTTTTGTTCTGGGTTCCTTCCTTGTTCTCCTGCATGAGGGGAAGGACCCTGTTGCAACGGCAAAAATAAAGGCTTTGCTTCTCAAACTTCTCTGGTTGACCTCTGTTATATATTCTCCGACCGATGGAGAACCCAATAAGGCCCTTGTGTACCCCATAAGGGAACAAGGGCAGATTTTTGCTTTTAAGACTCCATTCTAAATAATAGATGTGGCTCCCCTGTGCGACTGAACTAGCCGTGCTCCCCTAAATCCGACTGGGGGGGGCATAGGAGCCAACTCCTAGGGGCTGAGGTTCTTTTGCCTCCCCCCAATAAAATATTTGAAGGGATCACCCC
Source organism: Zootoca vivipara (assembly GCF_965207765.1). NCBI lineage: Eukaryota > Metazoa > Chordata > Lepidosauria > Squamata > Lacertidae > Zootoca > Zootoca vivipara. The sequence continues at coordinate 28,965,207 of NC_142587.1, read as the reverse complement.
CAAAATTTAGGGATATTGCCATTCAAATAGTCTGTGTGTGCTGCATCATGTGATTGATTACGTGGGGCAGGGTTTACTATCCCCCACAAAAAAAGTTATTTTATTTTATTTTATTTAAAGTCTGCAACCGCTAAGGGGGCGGGGGGGGGAGTTAACTTCTTCAAAGAGATTTACAAGCAACTGATGGCTAGATTGCAAGAGAACAGCGCCGTCGTGTGGTTTAAAGCAACACCTGCATTAACTAGAAACTGAAGGGAAATGCATTTGTTTCCCCCCCCCCGGCCCCCACGCCACCCCAAGCATAGGAGAGCAAGGTGCCGCGCGCTTCTCTTCCATTGCAGCAGCAGCAGCAGTTGAACCTTTCGTCCTGGGAATTTCCTCGCTTGGCAGGGGGGAACCCGAATACAGTACAGTACTGTACTTTCCTTAGCGCGTAACTAGCTGCGGTTGCTGCGCACACGCGCGCGCATCTGGGTCACAGGGCGGGACTTCCAAGCAAGCCTAAACCTCAACACTGCCGCTTCTTTCTTTCTTTTCTTTCTTTCTTTCTTTCTTTCTTTCTTTCTTTCTTTCTTTCTTTCTTTCTTTCTTTCTTTCTTTCTTTCTTTCTTTCTTTCTTTCTTTCTTTCTTTCTTTCTTTCTTTCTTTCTTTCTTTCTTTCTTTCTTTCTTTCTTTCTTTCTTTCTTTCTTTCTTTCTTTCTTTCTTTCTTTCTAAAAGAAGAACCGCCCCCCCCCCGATCCTTTCTTTTCCCTCTTCCGCCTTGGTCACGGAGCCCCCTGCCGGCTTGCATCGCCTAGGTACCCAAATTCACGGTTTGGAAGAGAATGTTTTCCCTTTGCTGCTGGGGTTTTGTTTTCTGTTGCTATACTGTATCTGCCTTCCAAGCGACGCGCTAAGTTTTCGGTAGGAAGGAGCTGGCCGCGTCTCCCTCGTTCACTCCGATTCTCCAGTCCGCTTGGTTTCCATAAGGTAAGGCGCACGCAGTTCGCCCCTCTTGCAATCTCGGTTATATGGTCGCGCAAGTGGTAGTAGTTGACGTGTTGTGTGCTTTGCAATCAAAATGCTGTACAGTTTTGTGTGGTTTTTTTTTGGAGGGTGGGGATTAAGACCCATTGAAATCTGAGGCCCCAATCCTAAACATGCGCTCAGTAGGACTTTTCTTCTGCTTAAACAGGAAAGATTTGCATTGCTGTTGCTTCCAGACAACTTGTTAGTTTGAGCATTTCTCCTGATTTTGCTTTTGCACAGAGTTTCCAGGTAGGTTACAAGGCTCCTGATATTTACTGACTGTTTCTTTTCTCTCTTTTTTTTTTGCGGGGAAATGATATGACGTTGTGTCAACTGGGATAGGGGACAGTGTGTTGAGATACCAGACAAATCCTCTTTAGTTGAGCAGCCTGATTTTTGCTGCTCTCTCCTTGACGCTCACTCACAAAACAGCGAGACCATCTGAAAGCAGCCCAAGTTAGCAGGTAGAGGGGCTAACGGTACTTCTAGACCAGGGGTCAGCACACTTTTTCAGCAGGGGGCCGGTCCACTGTCCCTCAGACCTTGTGGGGGGCTGGACTATATTTTGAAAAAAAATAATGAACGAATTCCTATGCCCCACAAATAACCCAGAGATGCATTTTAAATAAAAGGACACATTCTACTCATGTAAAAGCATGCTGATTCCCGGACCGCCTGCGGGCCGAATTGAGAAGGCGATTGGGCCGCATCCAGCCCCCAGGCCTTTGGGGACCCCATTCTAGACTGTTGCTGTCGGGTCAGTGGGATCCAGGCACATGTCTGCAAATAATAATAATAATAATAATAATAATAATAATAATAATAATAATTTTTTATTTATACCCTGCCCTCTGGCTGGGTTTCCCCAGCCACTCTGAGTGGCTTCCAACAGAATATTAAAATACAATAATCTATTAAACATTAAAAGCTTCCCTAAACAGGGCTGCCTTCAGATGTCTTCTAAAAGTCAGGTAGTTGTTTATCTCTCTGACCTCTGATGGGAGGGTGTTCCACAGGGCGGTCGCCACTACCGAGAAAGCCCTCTACCTGGTTCCCTGTAACTTGGCTTCTCGCAGTGAGGGAACCACCAGAAGGCCCTCAGTGCTGGACCTCAGTGTCTGGGCTGAACGATGGAGGTGGAGATGCTCCTTCAGGTATACAGGACCGAGGCCGTTTAGGGCTTTAAAGGTCAGCACCAACCCTTGGGATTGTGCTCGGATCTAATTCCGCATGGTTCCTTCTTTTATTCCCCCCCCCCACCTTTCCATCAAGGAGCTCGGAGGTAATTCTCCACCTCCCCATTTCATCCTCAAAGCAATCATGTGAGGTAGATTAGGCTAAGAGACAGTGACTGGCCCAAAGTTACCCATTGAGCTTCCTGCCTGAGCGGGGTCTCCCAGGACCCTAGTCCAACACTCTAACCTCTGCACCACATGGCCTGTCATAGGTATGTTTAATCTCCAGTTTGGAAGTAAATTACACTGAGCACAATGGATCCAAAGTTGCACCCACACAAGGAGTTTAATGTGGAGTAAAAAGTGCAGTGTAAAAAAAAAAGTGTGTGGACATTGATATGACAGAAGATGGGAGGATGTAAACTTCTGCGGAAAGGAAGATTATTTAGCTTAAAGCAGGAGAATAAAGCATTGTTAAAAACCCTCAGTGTGGCTACACTTGATGCTTAGTATAGTATTGCAGCTTTAGGACCCAACTGCCTTCCAAGTCAGTGTGCTTAATCTCTAAAGTCTAGAAGGCATATCTAGAATGTGATTGTAATTCTCAATATTCAGCAAAATCATTAAGCCATGAGCAATACGGAATGAGTCATACCCAAATATGCAAAAATTTCCTTTTTATGTAGTAATAACTTTCCCATTTTTTTAAAAAAAACTCCAGTTTTAGTTGTTTCTCACATTACTCATATCCTTACATAAAAACCTCTACTGGCGAATCAGACAGCCTGCAAATCCAGTCTCTGCTTTTTAAAATCAAAGACTCAAGCTTTTTCTTTTCTTTTCTTCCAGAAAAGAAGGTGCAACTCAAATTAATTTTGAAATGTATGTTGGAAATCTGTCTGTTCTTCTGCTGATGGTTCTTAGCTGTGCCAGTCTAGGTAAGTATAACTAAGTTTTTCCTCTCTTTAGACAAGGTTTAGCAAGCCACACACACACACACACACACACACACACACACACACACACACACATATATATATATATATATATATATATATATATATATATATATATAAAATCAAGAATAGACGATAAGTCACTGTTTCTGGATCTTCATATAAACTCCCCCAGAAACATTTCCAGACGTTAATTAAAAAACCAACTGTAAATGCTAAGTGGTTACTCAGTAATCTCACTGTCCTTCAGTGTATTGGTTCTATTATTGGTAAATGTCATTTTCACTGAAAGCACACATTTTTATTTCTCAGGAATTACAGTGTTGGGTGGTGTGATACTTAGAGCAGAACCCTTGAAATAAGTGGATTTAAATAACTTGAAGTCAATGGGTTTCTCTGGGTATGACTAACCTTTGATATTGAGTTGAGTGCGCTTGTCCCGCCAAGCACCCTGCGTAGTTCGAACTTTATTTTTAAAAAACCTTGTATCCCACCCTTCGTCCTAGGATCTTCGGGACAGAGTTCAACAATATATAAACCAATAAACAAACAAACAAACAAACAAACAATGCAGTAAAATAAAACCTATTTCTGTAAGCTATCTACTTCTACCTAAAGATGCCCTATGAAGAAGGCAATGATTAGAACAGTGTTTCCCAAACCTGGCTCTCCAACTGTTTTCGGACTACAATTCCCATCATCCCTGACCACTGGTCTTGGCTAGCTCGGGATGATGGGAGTTGTAGTCCAAAACCAGCTGGAGACCCAACTTTGGGAAACACCGATGAGAAGATGCTTAAAGAGTTTTGGCAGCAACCCAACCCTCTTGGGGCTGTGCATTCCACAACTGTGAGGCTTGTTACCAAGAAGTCCCTTTGGTGTGTTAGAGACCTCCTGGGCTTACCTCAAGCCTGGAACTACCAGCTGGCCCTACCAAGCAGGTCTCAAGCCATGGGCAGGTTGATATATGGAAAGGTGGGTCCCTCTGGTATTTGGGTTTAGGGAGTTTATTAGCAGTGGTACAGTATTAGCAGTTTAGGGAGTTACATGTCAGGACCAAAAACGTGAACTGGGTTTGGTAGTTAATTGGCAGCCAGCACAGATCTTTGAGGACCGGTGCCATGAAGTCTTGAAACATCAGACCCAGGTGGCTAACATGTTGCACTAGCTGCAAATTCTGAACCCTCTTCAAGGGCAGCCCCTCGTAGAGTGCACTGCAGTAGCTAAACTGGAGGTTATTTGAGAGTGGATCACAATAACCAGGCTACCCCTGTAACTTGTGTTGAGCTGCTTTCCATGCCTGCTGTCCCTCTCTTCCTGCACATAAATAGCCACGACTATCTTCCCATCCTCCTCAGTTAGAAAGCACTCTGATTGTCCACAGACAGCTTTCCGGGTCATGTGGCCAGCAGGACTAAACGCTTCTGGCACAACGGAACACCATGACGTAAGCTAGAGCGCATGGAAATGCCGATTACCTTCTGGCCGCCGCCGTACCTATTTATCTACTTGCACTGGCATGCTTTCAAACTGCTAGGTTGGCAGGAGATGGGACAGAGCAACGGAAGTTCACCCCGTCACGGGGATTCGAACCGCTGACCTTCTGATTGGCAAGCCCGAGAGGCTCAGTGGATTAGATCACAGCGCCACCTGCATCCCTACCTGCAGACTATGAACATAGCTGCCAAGTTTTCCCCTTTTTTTAAGGGAAACTCCCTTATGCTGAATAGGCTTCCTCGCAAGAAAAGGGAAAACTTGGCAGCTATGACTATGAAGCTGTTCTTTCAGGGGAAGTGCAAGTGCATCTAGAACAGGTCACCTTCTACCTAATTCCTGGATGTGGTGCCACTGATTCACAGCACCTCTGTTCTGTTGGAATTTAGTTTCTGTTTATTGGTCCTCATCTAGACCATTACAGCCTCCAAATACTGGTCAAGCACCTACACAGCTTCACCTCTCCCTGCTAACCATATCTTCCATACACCAGGGCAGGCATAGGCAACCTTGGCTCTCCAAATGTTTTGGAACTACAACTCCCATGATCCCTGACCACTGGCCCTGTTAGCTAGGGATTATGGGGGTTGTAGTTCCAAAACATCTGGAGAGCCAAGGTTGCCTGTGCCTGCACTAGGGCATATTTTTCTTCCTTAGAAGCTTCATGCTGCATTGCACAAACATGCAAGATATTGTGGATCCTCTACAAACAAAAACAGGGACATAGGCCCATCCCTTTACAGAGCTGCATTGCCATTGCCTTCTTGTTTTGTTTGAATAGTGCCACTGCTCTGCAGCATACTCTGTTTTCTGTCTCAGTAGTCAGACCAAAGAAGTGGAAAGATAGTCTGTGTTTCATGAAGCTAGAAGGAATTTTTTAAAATCAGGGCTAGCATTAGCATAGCTCCAAGAATGAGATGTGCTCTTTTGCCACCCACCCACCCCCAATTTTCTAGAAAGGCCACATTTATTTGTTTCTTTGTGTACACTCTGAAGGTCAGCTTTGCCGGATACGCTCAATCATTAACATTCTGGAAGGAGAATATTTTTCAAAATGCTGTCCCGGGGTGGAACAAGATAGAGGCTATGCTGTACACTGGTATAAGGAAAAAGGAGGAGATTGGACATTAATTCAAGGAGACAACAGAACTGAGTTGAGCGGGATTTACTTGGAATTTTGGCCAGCTGTGCTGAATGACACTGGAAACTATAAGTGTCATGCCAGGTAGGTGGGATATGTATCAAGAGGAGTATATACAGAGATGTTTGGAGGACTTGCCCTTTTTTGCCAGGTCTTCCTTTCACGTAAAGAAGATGTACAGCAGTCCATATCTGCATAGGAAGCTGCCTTTCCTCTAGCTCAGTGGCTTTCCAAACTTTCAGGCTGGGTTTTCTCCCTGCTCTACCTGGAAACACCAGGGTTTGAACCTTCTCAGGGCTTTTTGTTTTGTTTTGCCGTCACATTCCCCCCCTCCAAATCTTGCAATGACCCTTGTGGTCCCTTCCAGTTCTACGATTCTACTATTCCCTCTCCCACCCTCCACACCCAGTTCCCAAGAAAAGGCTGATTAAGTAGAAATACTAAATAAATTGGAGTCCTTGGAGAGTTGAGAAAACCAAATGAAAAAATTCCAAGAGCTCTGGCCAGGTAGTAGATAGAAAGTTTTAAGTTGAGAATAATGAGACAAATTCCAGTAGCAATCCAGTTTTTAGAAATCCAGTACAAGGCCCTGTTTCAGTTTATTCTTCATCAGCTCTAGTTTCATAGTTTCAAGGTACCATTCATGTATGGTACGCTTTGACCTTGAAACTATGAAACTAGAGCTGTCCTGGATTGCTACTGGAATTTGTCTCATTATTCTCAATTTAAAACTTTCTAAAAATTAATCTACTACCTGGCCAGAGCTCTTGGAATCTTTTCATTTGATTAAGTAGAAAGGCAGACATCAGTGCTTTTATCCCCTTGCCCTTCCCACCCCCGCAACAGGGCAAGGCTTGGGGGGTCCCCGGCTGTCACACATGCACACTGCCTTCCCACCCTTTAGCCGGAATGGAACAGTTTTTTTAAGTGGTGCTGACAGTTCAGCAACATTGGTACTAGCTATCTTAGTGTGGAGCGGGTTTCAAAGCACGGGCGCCACTACCAAGAAGGCTCCCCCCCCAGGTTGCTACACTGTGAATGTCAACAATGTGACATTCAACACAGAGAAAGGCAACTATGTAAGGAGAGCCCTCACAGTGAGTTCCTTGACTTCCTTCTCAGTTAATAAAGCACTACCAGCTTCCCCTCTTCTGAAAGCGGGCCATTTCCTGTTATGCATTCTGGATTAGGCAACTCCTTGAAGCAATATGTTTCCTGGATCATCAAGGGGATGACCCCGTTTGAACCTTAACGTGAGCGTGGCAGAGACACATGCTGCAAAATACCGGACTGAGAGTGTTGCAGATTGCTCATGTAGCCAGCATGGCGGCACCCCTTCGGCGAACCATGGGTGACAGCAGCTGCATGGTTTCCAATAGGAGAGCTGGCTTTGGGCACTCACAAACCACATGAGGACTCTAGCAGTAAGAAGTGCCTGGAATGGTTGGATCCAGGACCAGAACTAATGCAGCATAGTGAGCTCCAGCAGGGGCCAAACAGGGGCCTCTGGGCTGCTTCCAAACAAAGCTAGATGGGGATTTCTGGTTTAGTGCTACTCTCAATGCAAGAAGCGTCCATCTGGATGCCATTCTGGAACCAGTTGTTTTATTTATTTATTTATTTATATACCGCTTAATGTTAGTTCCCAACCTTTTTGGGATGGCAACCCACAAACCCAAATTTACATGGCATGGTGACCCATCAGTTTACTGTGGCATGAATTTTGGATCTTGGATCTTATTTCTTTATTGCTCTGAGTTTTTGTGATTGATGCTCCCTCACCCAAATCCATACCGTGGGAAGTCCAGCGCTATGTCCCTTTGGTCCTGAATGTGCAGAGCAAACGATATTGCTTTTGTACCACATACACACACAGATGATGTTGCTGCCTAGCAACAACACGGAACACTCTCCTGTGTGAATGATAGGACTTGGAAGCAAATACAGTGGTACCTCAGGTTAAGTACTTAATTGGTTCCGGAAATCCATACTTAACCTGAAGCGAACTTTCCCATTGAAAGTAATGGAAAGTGGGTTAATCCGTTCCAGACGATAAAAAACATCCCCTAAAACAGCAATTTAACACAAATTTTACTATCTAACGAGACCATTGATCCATAAAATGAAGGCAATAATCAATGTACTGTACTATAAAATAAATAAGACAGTATTATAGATGAAAAGAATTAACATTTACAGTGGTACCTTGGGTTACAGGTAGGTAGCCGTGTTGGTCTGAGTCGAAGCAAAATAGAAAAAAATTCCTTCGGTAGCACCTTAAAGACCAACTAAGTTTTTATTTTGGTATGAGCTTTCGTGTGCATGTACAAGTGTGCATGCACACGAAAGCTCATACCAAAATAAAAACTTAGTTGGTCTTTAAGGTGCTACTGAAGGAATTTTTTTCTATAGTGGTACCTCGGGTTAAGTACTTAACTGGTTCCGGGATGCCATGCGCACCCCGAAAAGTACTTAACCCGAGTGGTGATAGCGCACGTGCACGAGGCACTGATAGAGCGCTTCTGCGCATGCGCGAAGCACACAGATCGCTTCTGCGCATGTGTGCGTGGCGGAACCCAGAAGTAAACACTTCCTGGTCCACGGAGTACTTAACCTGAAAGTACTCAACCTGAAGCGTACTTAACCCGAGGTGTGACTGTAGATGTTATTGTCTAGGGGTGCTCTCAAGGGCTTGGGTGCCACTCCAGAGAGGCATGTTTCCTCTCCAAAATTCTTGGCCAATGAGAGCTGGGATTATGGTACAGCAGTGACCGGAACATACTGAGGTTGAATCGGTCTAGGGAATCAGTCCAGGTCCAAACATAATCCAAATGCAGGGTCGGTAATGAAGGGAGTCCTGGTGAGTTGCAGGGAGACTAAGATGGAATCTCTACACACTTAAAAAACTGCTCTGAAAATGCTTTTTGTAATAAAGCGTTCTTAAAAATACATTGAATTTTCCATAAGGCTCACCATCCCCATCTAGTGTCACATTGCATATTGCACTTAAAACACACTTAATACATTTTGTTTGCAGCTGTATAGCTGAGTCCTAAGTCTGAGTTTAAGGAGCCAGAGATCTGGGTTGTTTTGAGCAACTGTGAAGGGCTGAGACGGGAGGCATTTTTGGCTACCCTTGCCTTATAGAAAATGCTTTATTTGGCCATCTGGAGTCCCACGTAACTTTCTCAGTGGCATCTATCAATTCAGTTTTCAGATGGCTTTTTTAAATCTAAAAATGACCCACGAGCTAAAGTCAAGATAGGTAACTGTTATCCAAAGATCTTGGGTTGGGCTGCTGCTTGTTGTTTTCTTCCTGCCCCTTTTACTGACACCTTGGTTCTTGTGGCTGTCACAAATTAGGTCACAGAGACCTCACTTGAGTATGTGATTCTATGCCTTGAAATGAAGTCAGTGAGTGTTCCAGTTTGTCAACATTCTTTGGAACCCAAATGTCCAACATAGTTTACGCGGCTTCCGATTGGCTGCAGGAGCTTCCAGAAGCCAATCGGAAGTCATGCCTTGGTTTCCAAACGTTTTGGAAGTCAAACGGACTTCTGGAGTGGATACCTTCTCGAGGTACCACTGTATTGTGATAATGATGAGCTATCACAATCATTATTGCATTTATATACCACCCTTCACCTGAAATTGCAGGACTGTTAACAACCTAAAAACTAATAATAATAATAATAATAATAATAATAATAATAATAAACAAATTACCCACCCACCCCAACACATAATGTATGAATTATTTTGTTTGCTTTGGTTCGTTGCTTTTGGTTTCCTACTTTCAATGGCTTAAATTCCTGGGAATTCTGCCCAAAAAACCATTTTCAAATATACCACTACAGATGCAAAATATGTGAATGTGGTTTTGTCCTTGTGAGAGAACTGGTCTGTGTAAATGGCTTTTAATGTGTCATGGGTTCTAGGGCTGGCCCACCCACCCCATGTGGCATGATGAGATGACCTAGGGAGCAGGATCTACAGGGGCAGCTGACCCAGCCTTCAAGGAATACATTTCCCACTTGCGCTGCCTGTGGTGTGCTCCTTGGAGCCCAGATCTGCCACCTTCTTGGTGTCCTCCCCAGCAGGTTCTTGGCAAATAGGAGGTGCCGCTGGTCTCCTCCCACCCTTGTTCCTGATGTAGCGCTTCACTCACCCCTTTTCTGCTAGCCGGGGAGGGCCGCCATTTTGTGGTTTGCCTCAGGTGTCAAAATATGCCTTGGGCTGGCCTCGATGGGTTCTCTCATGGAAGGAAAGCGATGTAAGAAAATAAAGGAAGCCACCTTAACATACACACACGTGCTTCTTCCTTCCTCTCAGCAATGGAACACACGTTGCCCATAAATGGTCTTTGACTGTCCTCCAAAGAAGTAGAACAAGTTGCTTCAATGCCAACCACGTGTCATCTGCTATACATGGAATTCTTGGAAGAGCCTATCACCTGAAATGCAATGATATATACCACAAGGCAAATGTTGCCAATATAACATGGTACAAGGTATTTATTAACACAACTTTCTCTTGAAATTGAGTTCCCTTACCTTTTTAAAAGGGACGCGGGTGGCGCTGTGGTCTAAACCACTGAGCCTCTTGGGCTTGCCGATCCGAATCCCCACGAGGGGTTGAGCTCCTGTTGTTCAGTCCCAGCTCCTGCCCACCTAGCAGTTCGAAAGCATGCCAAAAAGTGCAAGTAGATAAATAGGTACTGCTCCGGTGGGAAGGTAAACGGATTTTCCATGCGCTGCTCTGGTTGCTCCAGAAGTGGCTTAGTCATGCTGGCCACATGACCTGGAAAAACTGTCCTTGGACAAACGCCGGCTCCCTCGACATGTAAAGCGAGATGAGCGCCGCAACCCCAGAGTCGTCTGCAACTGGACTTAACTGTCAGGGGTCCTTTACCTTTACCTTTTAAAAAAATAAATTATTATTATTTTTTGTCCCAGGGGGGGGGGCTGGAACGGATATGCACCCAAAAATCCACCTATATCTGTAATCAATAAAGTTGTGGCCATTTCTAATCCCGTTTATTAATCACATCTTACATTTAGCCACTTCCTGGGGATTGGGGTGTATTAGAACTGTGACTGGGTCTGCAACAAACAAACGAAGAAACAAACAAACTTTGTGGTGAGTTTCCCCTCCCTTTTCCAGAAAAAAAAGCACTGCATGCAACTAACTACAAGGTTGTGACGAAATATTTATCAAGACGAGCAGTTTAGAGCAAGATAATGAAGGTAGAATGGAAGGGGAGGGATGGCTCGCCACATTGTTTGCGTACTTGTTCATGTACTGTGTTTCATAGTTTTATGCCGCTTCTAAGACCTTTTGGAACATCTCCACTTTAAACAGGACTGCAGGAAGCTCCCTCAAACAAAGGAGGAGTGGTCTATCGATATGCTAACAATGGGAGATTCTGGAAACTTCACATGCGTGAAGTCATTTGTTCATGCAGGAAAGAGATACAATGCTACCAAGACAATAGGACTAACAGTGAAAGAAGGTGAGAGGCGGAGCGAAAAATAGGGCAATAGTTTGCTTTGCATTAAACCCTTTTAATCTCAATTTACCAGGAGGCCCTATACATATTAGCAGGTGTCAATTTTATGCCCATTTGTGGCACGAGGCTGTGCTCTGAATCTTTTAAGGACTTAGCAATGCTGCTGTTTACTCAGTATTTGATTTTTAGGGTGTTTTTTTTTAAGACATGATACTGGGGTGCAGGCTTCACACAAGCACCTTCAGGTGTTTTCCACATGAATGGGTCTCCCATGTGTAAAAACAGCAAGGGAGCTGGGGCTCGTGGCTATAGGCGGATAATACATGGAAGGGGCCTACAGTCTGCCTAACTTTTGGTTTCTGGAGACCCTCTGCCTCCTCTCTCTGTAGGCTCAGCTGCCATCAACATTCGGTAACAACACATGGCTAATAAAGAATAATCAATAATAATGTAGTGTTTCACAATAACAAATAGTACGTACGTGATGTTTCAAAGTACATTAAATCAAAATAGTAAGCGTAACCACTCACTGTAACAGAACATCGCGATTAAGGTCCGATGCCTTTAAACAAGCGCATAGCGATTAAGGCCACATAGGTGCATCAAATAACAAAGGATCAGCATCCTTTACACTTATCAGTGTCTGCTGATCCTTTGTTATTTGATGTACCTATGTGGATATTTCAATCGTTGTTGAAGATTCATCTTTGAAACTGTGTGTGTATCCGGAAAAACTGTTCTTCTGTTTTCTGCTGGTGCAACCGTCACCGCTTTTTTTGCAGGACATTGATTGACTGTTTAAAGGCATCTAGCCTTAATCGCTATGCACTTGTTTAATAATAATAATAATAATAATAATAATAATAATAATGTCACTTTCAAATTATGTAACAACAATTAAACACCCAATTTCAAATATGTCAACATTAGACTGAACTGTTAGGGGAAAGGCTGGCTTAAGTAACGTGCTGTTTTGCATCCCCAAGGTCTTGAGGAAATCGCAAAGCCTGGGCTAATTGGACCTGAAAGTTATACTATCCTAACAGAAATAGGTACCTCTTCCTTTCTCTAAAATGAGAGAACGTTTTGTAAGGCTAGTTGTGTAAGTGTGTGTGGTTGTATGGGCTGGTTGTGTGGCGTGCAAGTGAAGACAGCAGGCATTGCCACATTTGTCCCAAAATATGTAGATGGGTAAGACACTACATCCTGAGATACTCTGTGGGGACAGAGTAGAGGTATTTCATGAACCATGTGGACTGCCTATTGCAGATCATGCATGCATGTATTACAGGTTATATATATATATATATATATATATATATATATATATATATATATATATATAACAAAATAAATTTAAAGTGGCTTATGATGATTTGAAACACAAAACTGCCGTAACCCAAACAAACCATTATTATTTATTTACAATCCATTCATCATTTTGGTTGGCCCTGTAGAGTGCAAGTTTTCATAGCCGTTATCTGCACAAGAAGCTTATGGGAGACATTTTAACTGCATACAGTGGTACCTCGGGTTAAGAACTTAATTCGTTCCAGAGTTCTTAACCTGAAACTGTTCTTAACCTGAGGTACCACTTTAGCTAACGGAGGCCTCCCACTGCCGCCGCACGATTTCTGTTCTCATCCTGAAGCAAAGTTCTTAAACCGAGGTACTGTTTCTGGGTTAGCGGAGTCCGTAACCTGAAACGTTTGTAACACGAAGCATTTGTAACCCGAGGTACCACTGTATTTAATTGAACCATTCCATCTCTGTGGTAGATGGCAACCCATGGTGGTTTCCTCACGAGGCAGTATCCTTCTGAAATCTTGAAAAAACTTGAGCAAACACCCTTAAAAACTTAATATACAGGACTACAAAATCATAGTAGTTGGAAGGAAAGCAACTGCTCCCAGACCTTTGGGAAAGGGTGAGGATTTTAACAGAGCCATTCAACTAGTATTGTTTATTGCCTGTTTTGATGCAGCTGGAGGACTTTTTACTTTTAAGGCAGGCATCCCCAAACCGCGGCCCTCCAGATGTTTTGGCCTACAACTCCCATGGTCCCTAGCTAACAGGACCAGTGGTTGGGGAAGATGGGAATTGTAGTCCAAAACATCTGGAGGGCAGAAGTTTGGGGATGCCTGTTTTAAGGTGTGGGTTGTTAGTTATATTCAGAGTAGACCCATTGAATTCGGTGGACATGACAAACTTAAGTCCACTAATTTCAATGGGTCTGCTGTGAGGAAAATGTGCTTGAACTTAAACCACTATAATCGAGGGAATACTGCTCTGAGTATGACTTAGCTAGATACCACCCGGCGGGGTTTTGGTTATATAGTTTTAGGAATGTTTGTATTCCTGCCCTGGGCCTACATAGTGGAAGGTGGGCTAGAAATTTCACAAATAAATAAAAACAAATCAGGCAATCATTTCCTCTCTAATAGCATTTGGGTGTATTTAATAAAGGCCCCCTAAATTATTAATTTTGAAACATGTTCTGCTTAGGTAAAAAGGAAATCCTCAACTGCACAGCTTTTTTGGGTTACTCTAACACTGTAGTTGGAGACTTTCTGCTTTATTGGGCACACCAAGATGACACGATAGGTCGCTATGAGGACAACGACTTGCCATATGAAATGGAATACCATTAGTAAGTAATGTTGGTAGAAAAATACTGTATATCAATGTTTATATAGTGCAATCCTTGGCATGTTGTGATTTCCTGTGCTCTCTGTCTTGCATTCTTACCTAACCAGCTAAAATAAAATATAACCATAGGGCTTATTTGTACAGCAGACACAAACTGGTGTTTAATAGCCAGCCTTGTTCTCTCAGAACCATAGCAATGGGAGCTATACTTCTTGAAGGAGAATGTGGCTGTACATTTTGGAACAGAGAATCTCTGTGTCCTTGACCATGCTAACTCTTTTTGAGGAGGCTTGACATTCATTCATTCATCCATCCATTCAAAGCATTTATATCCCAGTCTTCAGTTAGAAAGGTTCCTACAGTGACTAACCTATTAGTAAAAATAACAGTCTGTGCCTTTAGACTTGAAATCTAAAAAGACACAACACAAAAGGAAAACAGGGATGGGGAAGGAAGAGGAAAGAAGCAAACTCAGACACCAGCTTCGGATGAGAAAGGGGTCAGTCTCACGCATCACCCCCCAGAGCTGTAAAAAGCAGGGATGCGTGAGACTGACCCCTTTTCCATCCGATTCACTTAGAAATAATAAGGAAAAAGCCCACTTCTCTTTTCTGAACAATCTGTCCCATTCATTCCTAGTTTTATCTCTATGAATTGATGATGCTACAAGCCTCAGACTGAAGCTTAAATGTTAGATTTTCTCTTCCTGTTCTTGCTCTCAGGACACACCTTTTATTTTATCCTTGTAGAAGCATTTGAGGCGATAGTAGAATTAGATTCTCACAGCGGCGGAGGAAGCCGATCGGGCGCCTGGGGTGTTGCTTGTGCCCTGTGCCCAGGGGCGGGGCCAGCTGCCCGGGGGGCGGGACCATTCACCTGCGGGGCGGGGCGAGCTGGGGCAGGATGCTCCACAGGGCCTCCAAGGACTCTGCTTGCCTCTCCCGCTCAGCCGCTCAGCCGCCTTATAGCTGAGGGGGAGACGGCGGGCAGACCGTTTGGGGCAGCACGGAGCCTACATTTTGTCACGCCCCAGTAGTGCCACCCATGGTCGCCGCCCCACTGCCCCCCCTCCTCTGCCCCTGGATTCTCAAGATCCCTCTTATGGCAGGAATCTTTGTTTTGTCACATATGTTGGTTAACAATAAGTAACGCTTCCTTTTACTTCTCAAGACTTGGCCATGAATCCTAAAATGAACTCTAAAGGCAGGAAATAGACGGTTGTTTCCAATAATTTCCAAGAAGGATACTTAAGGATGCTGTGTTTAAGATGTCAGGAAGAGATGGCTTAGGAAAAAGTGAAAGGATAAGAATAGGAAATGAGTTTAGGGTTGAAATTTTGCGACTGTTAGTATTTTACTTATATTGGACTCTTTAAATAATAAAAAACACCACTCCATCTTGAGATTTTGATAAGCCCCCCCCCCACGTTTGGGAATCACTGATCTATTGCTCTTGAAGAAACTGGTTTCATTCCGAAAATAAAAGCTCTTTGCTGATTGATTCGGCATTACCCCTCAGAGTGTCCATTTGAAAGCAGAGGTAGGCAAGGCATTCCTGGCAATGGAAAGTGTGTCCACACCACCATTACAATCACCACTTGCCTTTCCATTTACCTGGGGAAGGTGCAGGGAGAAAAAGGTGTGAATTGCCTAAGCAAGGGGAAGTGTTATGTACTGAGCTGAATCCTAGAACAATAGGAAGGTTTTCAAATGTGTATCGATCCTTGTCCACGGCAGGATCTAGAATCAGTTTAGACTGAAAGCAGGACGTTCACATGGATTGTTCCAGTTTGAGGAAAAACTACATTTTTGGTGCTATAAATGGGTTAGTGTGTAGATGCCCTGAGCCTGGATTCAACCTAGTGTCTAGAGAATCGGGAAGGTGCACAATACAACAAAGTTATCGCTTTCAATTTTGCACTCTTCTCTGCAACTATCTGCCTATTTACGTTCATTGCATTCCTCTCACTGTCTCTTCCGCCTTTCTTTAATGTTCATATTGTCTGCATTATCTGTGCATTATATCTGCTTGATTATAAAAACAAACCAAAAAACCTCAAAGCAGTTTACAAAAAGATTAAACAATAAAATAATAATAAAAGCGAACAGCAACAATACTGAAAAGGGTTTTTTAAATCAATACAGTATTGCATTGCTGCTAGGGTAGCTAATGTGGTCCCATCCAGATGTTATTGGACTACAACTCCCATCAGTCTTGGGCCAGCATGGCCAATGATAAGGAATGATGGGAGTTGTAGTCAAACCACATCTTGAGGCTACCGTATTAGCTATCCCTGCATGGGGATTCACTAAACCTCTCTCACTTCAGCTTGGCATTTGCTGGCTTGTGATGTTAACCATTGTGGGTTTTAAGTGTTTTTGTTTTACTTTGGACTTTGCATGTCATATTCTTTCTTTCCATTTTGCCTGTAAGTGGCATACACACCGTACATTTAAAGCACATATAAATCAAATATCTACCCTGCAAAGAATCCTGGGAACTGTAGTTTACTCCCTTACAGAGCTGCAATTCCCAGTACCATTAACAATTCCCAGGATTCTCCCTTTAAATGTATAGTGGGTAAGCAGTCCAAAACAGGTGGTATATAGGTTTTTTTAGTGCCTTGCAAAGATTGTGTGAACTATGGTAGGATCATCCCTGTGCATGACAGAACTTCCCCCATAAACAGTGACTGAAGGAAACATAGAAATGCCACACTAAATATCTAGGGTTGTAGCCAACATTAATCAAATTGAGAGCGTGCCCCTTGAAATTAATGGACCCAAGTTAATCAGGTCCATTCGTTTCAATCTGTCTACTCTGAGCATTGCTAATATTGGGCACAGCCTCTAGTTTGGAAGTACCCAATGAAGCTGCAATGAGAAGATTTATTTAGTTGGAGAGGGTGGTTTATTTCTCAAATAATTACTGTAGCACACTGCATTCCTTGTGTTCTTCAGTCACAAAGGGCACTTCTTCTGTTATGGATTCTCGATCTGAGATTCCTACATTGCAGGGGGTTGGACGATGATTCTGTGATTCTCAGATTTTCTTCAGTGATCTGCCGTTGAAGATTTGTCTCCTGGAATTATATTACAATGAAAGACGTCTCCCATTCTTTTCTTTTCTTCTAACAGTCAAGAAGAAGGGAAAAACTATTCTTTGAAGCAGTTGTGGATCAAGAGCGTTAAAGAGGCGGACATCAATTTTTCATACACCTGCAATTTTTTGGCAGCTGGTTACTCTGAAAGGCAAATAGTTACACTGCAGAAAGGTACTGTATGGTTTTAATCTAATGCCTGGCACCCACTAAGAATATTAACTGGGGCCCGTCTGTGGACCAGATACAACGGAAGTGCAAAGCACTCATGCAAGGAAAATCAGAGCTTTTGTGTGGAAGCCTAAAAAGTAGTCCTCTGGATAGTACAACAATTTGTGCAATACTACAGTATCGTACTTGGTATTTCTGTTTCAATTGAGTGCTCCCTTCTTTCAGAATTAGTTTACCTTATTTGAAAGGAAGTGGGAAATAGCAACGGCAAGGGTAGCTCAGTCAGCAGAGCATGAGACTCTTAATCTCAGGGTTGTGGGTTCAAGCCCCGTTTTGGGCAAAAGATTCCCACATTGCAGGGGGTTGGACTGGATGACCTTTGTGGTTCCATCCAGCTGTTCAATTCTATGATTCTATGTTTCTGCCTGCGGCTTTTTCTCTTAGCTGACAAAATTAAGTGATAGTTCCCTAGCTGGATCTAGCATTCTGGTGTTGGCGTAATCCAGGAAAAAGACTAGTGCCAGATCTCTCAGCACAGGCAAACATTTGTAGTAGCAAACACATACAGGGCTGCTACTTTTTCTTGGCGATCTTGGTCTGAGATTGTAATAGACATGCTTTTCCCTCAGACATGCTTTTGACTCATGCAGTCTTGTTGTGGAGACAGCTTGTCAGGAAGAATTGGTGGGGAGGGGAAAAAGTGTTAAGCACCCACCAGTTCTCTCTTTCAAATGCTCCTCCTCAGAATCACATTATCTCAACAAACATTGGGGTTTTTTGGGAGGGGGGCGCTTTGTTTATAAATGAACAAGAACAAATGGATTTCATGAGGCTCAGTTTGTTAGAGTTTGAGAGCAAACGAAGCATGAGCTCATGAACTGAGGATAGATGATGATGATGATGATAATAATATACTATTTATACCCCACTCTGATCGACTCCCAACAGAACATTAAAAACACAATAAAAGATCAAACATTAAAAACTTCCCGAAACAGGGCTTAGATCATAGGATCCTGCTTACACCTTGGGGCAGAAGCAAGAGGCTCGACAACATGCGTTATCCCTTTTTCTGCCTAAAAACATACTGGGCAAACAAACACTTAATAGCAGAGTGTTCCAGCCTCAATATAGACCAGGGTTCCCCAATGTGGTGCCCTGCAGATGTTGTTGAACTCCAGTTCCCATCAGCTTCAGCCAGGGGGGTTATGGGAAGTATAGTGAAGTAATACTGTGGCGGCAGGGGTATGTTGGCTACCCTTGGGATAGACTTATTGAAGTTTTTCTTGAGAAGAGTACTTCTTTGGAGGGCTCTGTCTCAATCATGTGTTGCCTCCTTTTGTTTTCCAGAAACGAATCGAGACTTACCCTTGCGCATCTTTACCCCTGGAATTATCGCAGTGATGTTGCTTTCCCTTGTTTCTGTTCTTGTGGCCATTCTGTCTGTGATATTCAAAGTTGACCTTGTTTTATTGTACAGAGATGTCACAGGAAAGGATGAAACAATCGGAGGTAAAACACAGTAAGGTTTGGCTTAGGGTGGGGTGGGTGGAAAGCTGTTTTGCCTGAACAAAAATGAACTTGGTTGGGGAGGTAGACAGGGTTGTATTTGCTCTTTAAGCTTTTCTGCTGCACCATTCCCCAGTTGCAAAGGGAAGGAGCTTTCATTTTATTAGGCTGCATGGAATGAAAGATAAGTGGCTACCTTCAAAAAATGCAGAAGGTGCACAATTAGTTCCAGTAATTGCACAAGGAATGTCTTTTAAAAAATACACAGAACACATAAATACTTCACGGGTGAATTAATTTTTTCCAGATGGGAAAATATATGATGCATTTGTGTCTTACCTGAAAGACTGTATACCCATATGTGATGAAGAGAGAAAATTTGCACTGGACATATTGCCCACAATTTTAGAAAAATATTTTGGATACAAACTGTGTATCTTTGAACGGGATATCTCTCCTGGAGGAGGTAGGTGGATGTGCTCTTACTGTCTGACTGAGTAGTTTTTGACAACATGCAAAAATTTCCAATAATAATAATAATAATAATAATAATATATTTACATGCTGCCCAACTGACTGGGTTGCCCCGCCACTCTGGGCAGCTTCCAACACATTAAAGCATGAAACACAGTGAATGACAAACATTAAAAACTTCCCGATACAGGGCTGCCTTCAGATGTCTTCTAAGTCACATAGTTGTTTATTTCCTTGACATCTGATGAGAGGATGTTCCACAGGGCGGGCGCCACTACTGAGAAGGCCCTCTGCCTGGTTCCCTGTAGCTTCACTTCTCATAGTGAGGGAACCACCAGAAGGCCCTTGAAGCTGGACCTCAGTGTCAAGGATGATCAATGGGGGTAGAGATGCTCCTTCAGGTATACAGGGCTGAAGCCATTTAGGGCTTTAAAGGTCCACCAATAACCCCTTATCATGGGTGTTAACCCTGATTCTTTTTTGAAAATGCATACCAAAATGAGGGGTGTTTTGTAGCAGAATTTAGCCATGCAAGGTGTACTTGAGCAGTTAGGAGCTATGTTAGAAGAAATCTGTTACTCAAGTCAAATCTAGTTGCTCATTAGAAGAAAGAAAAAGATCTCATAATTTTCAGATATTTAATGAACTCTGACTTGGATCCAACTGACTTCGATATTTTCATAATTCAAACCATTAATTTATATTTTTTCTAACTCATCTTTGTGCATGCTGAGTTGTTTGGAAACAAACAGATTGCATCTACAAAGGAATAAAAACAATACCATTCGCACTGCACAGCTGTGTCCCCTTTAGTCATGTTTTGCCAAGGGAACCAATCGTTTCAGAAGTCTGGACAAGAACTATTTCTTGCTGGAAGAAATAGCCTCATCAGCTTGTATCTTTTCAACTATCTGCTCTTGGGCTTTGATTGACATTACTTCCCCCATCGTCCTTGAGGTCCAGAGAGAACGTTGGATATATGAAACCGCCTTATAATGAGCTGGACCACCCAGTACTACCAATTTTGACAGACAAGAGTCCCCTGCTACATTAGATCTGGCGGATATATTAAGATTTTGGAGAAGAGGAATGCCTTTTCTTTCTGCTGCATTATTCTACGGCGCTTTTCAGATTTTGAGGAAAAATGGACGCTTACCCCTTTTACCGGGTGGCTGGCCTTGGCCGCCTGGCTCAAGCTCCCGCCAGCTGCTTCAATTCAAATTGGCCAATGGATGACCTCCTCTTGGAGGGCGGTGGGCAGGGCCTGGTTGTCTGAAAGGGCATTGGTTGCACGCATGCCCTGGCAGCCAGCAGGACATTACACATGTTTGTTAGTGGGGGGGGGGGAGATGTAATATCTTGTCCTTCTGTAACGGAAGGGGAGGGAAGCCTACCAGAGCTGGGGGAGTCCTTGCCCCTGCTTACCTTTAAGGGTGACATAGATGTTTGTTTTGCTGGAGAGCGGTGCTGATCATAGCTGCCAAGTTATCCCTTTTTTTAAGGGAAATTCCCTTATGCTGAATAGGCTTCCTCGTGAGAAAAGGGAAAACTTGGCAGCTATGGTGCTGATGGTTTATTACAAGAATCTGTGACCATAGTAGTTGACGTTTTTTTAGTTTGGTTAACAAGTGGTCTTGATTTAAAGGAAGAATGAGTTGCTTCTGATAATATCGCAGACCTGGTATGGAGTTCTGCAGTTTACATGCCCACATGCCTTCCTGCCTTTGTAGAAGTCATTTCCTCGCAGTTTCTCAGAAACCTCAGAACGTCACATTAGAGTTGTGCAGTTCATCAAGGGCAAAAGAAAATGTCCGGTGTCATTTGCAACCTGCCCTTTTCTTCTTTGACTCCAGGACTCTGTCCTGATGCTGAAAATAGACTTCTTAGTTGAAAATTGACTTCTGACTTTAATTTTTTAATTCTAAGTATGGGATTTGTGGGGGGGGGAGGCTGGAATTGCTTGGTTGTGAGTGAAAGGCATTCTGCACATGCCCAGAATCACTCACTATTTGCTGTTTACTGGAATTTTTGCTTAAGAATTCTTTGTCATGAACTCGCTGACTAATTGTGGGCTAGTCACTTATTATTGTGCCTCAGTGAATTCTCCAGCTGTAAAATGTGATATAGGTATACAGTTGTACCTCTACTTACAAATTTAATGCGTTCCGAATGCACATTCGTAAGTAGAAAAAAATTGTAAGTCGAATCCCATAGGAATGCATTGAGAGAAAAAAATCGTAAGTCGAAGCAACCCTATCTAAAAATTCATAAGTAGAAAAAATCCTATCTAAACCGCATCCAAGATGGCGGACGGAGCTCCATTCGTAAGTAGAAACATTCGTAAGTACCGTAGAGTTATTCGTAAGTAGAGGTACCACTGTATTGTTACACACACACACACACACACACACACACACACACAAAAATCTGTATTCTAAACTTAGAAATAATTCATTTTAAACATTTCCATGCTGCTTTGTGGTGGAAGAGACAGCATTAGCACATTTCCACAGGCTTCTCATGTTCGCAATTCATGTAATGTATTAATAGAACAATGCTATTTCAGATTTTTCCATTATAACTGCTCCTTCTTCTGCCTGCAGCTGCTGTCGATGACGTCCAGTCATATATTGACAGAAGTAGAAGATTAATCATTATACTGAGTAAGAACTACATCTCTGACAAAGTCATGTTTGAACTTGAAACTGGGCTTCACAAGGCCTTGGTTGAAAAGAACATTAAAGTGATACTAATAGAATATATGCCTATACGTGACTTTGATTTCTTGCCCAAGTCTTTGAAACTTCTTTCACCGAGCCATGTGGTGAAATGGAAAGAAGAGAAGTCACTTGCTTTAAATTCCAGGTTTTGGAAGAAGCTCCGCTATGCAATGCCTGCTAAGCCCTCCTCAATGAAGGAACCAGCTATTTTGTGAGATGTACCGTACATTCCAGGACAGAGCATGACCAATTCAGCCACCCCTGATGGGCTTCACTCAGGTTTCATCTTAGTAAGGCTGCTAGCTATATATCAGAGTCCCTTTTAGAACAAGATATTGCTACAGGCTGTTGACTGTTTGTAATTAGAGTGGCTATATTTGGGGAGATTTGTCTCTAATCTCCCCAAAACAAAATGTGTCAGAAAATGTAGGGTGTGACCTTTAAGTACAGGCATCCCCAAACTTCGGCCCTCCAGATGTTTTGGACTACAATTCCCATCATCCCCGACCACTGGTCCTGTTAGCTAGGGATCATGGGAGTTGTAGGCCAAAACATCTGGAGGGCCGCAGTTTGGGGATGCCTGTTTAAGTAGATGCAGCACTCTCTGGAAGCCGACTCAACATAGGACTCAATAGAGAATGTTTTGTCTCCTTATATGGACAGATGTCATTCATAGGTTTGCTGCCTTCAGTGTTGCAGACCCTGTCCTGTGAAACTCCTTGCCAAGAGAGGATCAGCAGGAAATGCTCCTGCCTTCTTTTATACATTCTCCTAAAATTGTAATATTCAGACAAGCCTTTGCAATGTGAAATTATTTTTACCAACCTGTATTTATTGATTTTTTTTTAAATGGTGTTTATAATGCTTAAATAAATAAATCTTATAGTAGTTTTGTATGCTGTATATTGTCTTGCTGTATTTTTTATGAAACTGCAGTCTATAGAGATTTCCAAAAAATAAATGTCTGCACATGTGTGCACACACGCCAACTGTGGTGGTATCTTTACTTTCAAAAGGCACGCTGGGTGGGAACAAGATATTTGTAGAAATATAATATATGTTGCCTTGGTTTGTTATCTCACTTTTAAAACCAGAGGTTGCTGAATCTGATAAGGAGCTACAATAAACCACGATGGATTAGCGGTCTGTCTTCAGGTTTATTGAATAATAAAAAGGAAATGTCAATAGTATTATACTTGGTTGCAATAATACCTTGGTGCTGTATCAAGCATGCAGAGAATGGCTAAACTTCCTGCAATTATCTGGTACTGTACCAACTGTCCACAATCTGATTTTCAAGTAGCAAGGTGCCTCCTGACTGGGTTTACTCGCTAGGAGGTAGTCTGTTTTGCCATTTCAAGCCGCAAGCCTTTTTCACCTGCCCATTTTTGCTCTCTGTACATATACCGTGTTTCCCCCTTTTTAAGACGTAGTCATAATATAAGACGTAGCAGGATTTTCAAGCATTTGAGAAATATAAGCCACACCCCGAAAATAAGCCATACCTAAGACGGCCCTGGATAGAGCTCCTGAGGGTGGCCAGCCTCGCTATCGCCACCTCCGCTACTGCTGCCACCCCGCACGCTCTTCGTCCCCCTGTTGTTGTTTTAGTTAGTTTCTCCCCGCTGCAGCGTCTCCCGGGTCCCGCATGCTGAAGCGCGGGCAGATAAAGGTTCGCTCCGCATAGGATCGGCCTGCCGCGGCTGCAGACCGGAGCACCGAGCCAGCGGCCTAGCCTCTTTCTCTTTTTTTGCCCAGCTGAGGAGGCCTGCAGCCCCGCCGCCGGAATCTGCGGCTGCAGGGCGGAGCGCTCCGCAGCGCCGAGCGCTGGGAGAGCCTTGCAGCGGGCGGAGCGCCGAGCCAACAGCCTGGCCTCTTCCTGCCCCAGCCGAGGTGGTCTGCCGCCCCGCCGTCAGAATCGGCGGCTGCAGAGCGGAGCGCTCCGCAGCGCCGAATGCGCGGAGCGCTCCGCAGCGCCGAGTGCGCGGAGCGCCCTGCAGCTGGCGGAGCGCCGAGCCAGCGGCCTGGCCTCTTCCTGGCCCGGCCGAGGAGACCTGCCACCCCGCCATTGGAATCGGCGGCTGCAGGGCGGAGCGCTCTGCAGGGCGGAGCGCTCTGCAGCGCCGAGCGCTCGGAGCGTCTTGCAGCGGGCGGAGCGCCGAGCCAGCGGCCTGGCCTCTTCCTGGCCCGGCCAAGGAGACCTGCCGCCCCGCCGCTGGAATCGGCGGCTGCAGGGCGGAGCGCTCCGCAGCGCCGAGCGCCCGGCAGCGCTGGGCAGAGCAAAGAGCCAGCGACCTGTCACCTCAGTGCCTGGAACCTGCTGCTGCTGCGCAGAGCGCCCAGCAGCACCATGCAGAGCACCCAGCAGCACCCCGAGCCCTCGGCCCGGCCCGGCCAAGGAGGCCTTAAGGTACCATAAAAACATAATTAAAAAATTAAGACATCCCCTGAAAATAAGACACCGTGTGTTTTTTTGATGAAAAAATGTTATAAGACGGTGTCTTAAAAAAGGGGAAACACGGTATGTACTACAGCACTCCTGAAGAAAGCACAAGAGCAAAGAAGTTCAATGAGATGCAAGAGGAGCAAGTCGAAATGCCAAAACAGAGAAGTTGCAGGACTCTGGTGCACAACAAGTGAATGTGCAATCCTCGTTGGTAGGGTCACCATATTTTGAAGAGCAAAAAAGGGGACACATTTCTCTAAGGTGCTACTGGAAGGAATTTTTATTTTATTTTGTTACAACATTTTCTACTTCTACATGGGTTGCTATGGCATCCCTAATGTTGCATACCCATGAGAAAGAGGACCTCTCCTAGAAAAAGAGGACACATCGCAACCCTGCCATTGGAAAAAAAGAAATTGGAGGTTGGTGCAGGGAACAGGAGTCTGAATAGCTGGGGCAAGGTTCAAGGATGGGATTATAATCCATTGTTTGGTATGAAACAAGTCAATTAGTTTCCCTGCTCTCTATAGCAAGCAGTTTAACTTGCCTATTGATGAGAGATTGTTGTATTCCCATTGCACCCATTTCCAGCTTCAACAGCAGTCTACAAGGGCCAAGCACACAACATTTTACCTGACCACAATCATATAAATGCTGGGCCTTGTGGTTTTATGCTTGGTGCGCAGGAAGTGGGCTTCTGATTCATTAACCACAGCCTCCGTAGGGCAGATGCTCGCTTCTTCTTTTTCTCACCAGAGTATTTTTTTAAAAAATATTTTTATTAGTTTTCCAATACAAACAGCCAATTATAATATTCCAAATACAATATTCCAATTAAAAACAATAAAGTAAAGAAAACAACACCAAATTGTAATCCAAATTCTTAATTCTTAATTTTTTTCCGGGCTCCCCATAGTCTGGACCTCTGAAGCATATTTCCAATGTTCCATTCCTGCTGCTCTTGTTGTTTTCGTGTTTTCCACATTCCGATTAAAGTTCTCCGTTCCTGGCTCTGCGATTCTCAATCATGTCCAAAATCATATATCCTTACATCCATCGAGCACAGCTTTATTTAAAAATGTCTATTTTTCCAACTTGTTTGGCAGCGCAGCTTCTCCTTCCTCATTCCAAACTCTGATCCAGGCTGTTATCCAAATCTTCTTTTGAAGTTTAATGACGCAGCAACTCCCCTATTATTAAGTTGTTAAGTTATTCCCCTCCAGGCTGTTGTCCAAATCTGTGTCTGATGTTAGGCATATGTTTGCATTCCACAGATATAAATCATTTGACAATCGATCGGCTTTCGGAGACCACACAATCGGCTTCTCACCAGAGTATTGTTTTCACGAGGAATGCTTACCATGACTACATGCCATCTGGTAGTTTAAACTTTAGAGTTGCTTCAACTGGACAGAAGTTCATTCTTTTCATATTCACTAGATACTACAATGACAGATAAACCACAGATGTAAACAATCTGTATATTCCGGTGCCAGACTGGCATCAACCATATACCACATT
Organism: Zootoca vivipara; assembly: GCF_965207765.1. Classification (NCBI taxonomy): domain Eukaryota; kingdom Metazoa; phylum Chordata; class Lepidosauria; order Squamata; family Lacertidae; genus Zootoca; species Zootoca vivipara. The sequence continues at coordinate 28,939,332 of NC_142587.1, read as the reverse complement.
TGTGTGGGTGGGGGTGTTATTGGGTTGTTTTTGTTTTTTATCCTAACTAGACTAAAGGATGTCGAGAGACAAAATATTGTGGCAGCTGCAAACAAAATTTATTCTATGATTTAAATATCCTAGAAAGCAGAGCCAATTACGTCACTAAATTAATAATCCCAGCCGAACGTAGGGCTTTTATGTTGGCCCGTCTGAATGTTTTTCCCTCGGCATTTGTCAGGGGAAGATATCAAAACATTCCTAGAAACAAGAGATTCTGCAGATGTTCTATGAATGTCCCGGACACTATAGAGCATATTTTCTTTCATTGTCCACTCTACAGTACACTCCGTCAACGTGTGCTGTCCCCTCTTTTGGGTGGTCTGGAACCCCAGCAAGGTGAAAGTGTGGGATTTTGCCTATCTGACGTTGACCAAAGGGTAATGGTGGGGGTAGCCGAGTTTTTGGTAGCAGTCCTTCAAGGAGCAGGTTAACAGGGAAAACCCCAGAGTCTACATCCTATATAATAAAGTCCAAGTGTCTCTGCGTCCAGTCCCTGTGTCCCTGGGTTTGCGCTACTGCGCATGTGCCCCAGGGACACAGGGATTGGACGCAGAGACTGGACGCACACACACACACACACACACACACGCTCTTCCCCCCTGCCTCCCGTTTCCCTGCGGCCGCCAACCGCCGCTCCCGGCCGGAAAGTGCCTCACTGCGCTTGCGCTAAAGTGCGAGGATGAGGCTGCTTTCTTTTCCTTCCCCCCCATGCTCCCCCCCAGCGACCAGCAGCAAGCGGGCGTCACACACACATGCTCCCCCCTCTGCCTACCATTTCCCTTGCAGTGCAATCGCGAGGCTGAGTGTCTGACTGACTTTGGTTGGCTACGGCGGGGCCACGTAGCACTGCGGCGGCGGCCGCCGAGGGGGGGCCGAACAACAGGGAGAGCGTCAGTGGGAGCAGCTGCTGGAGCGGCGGGGCCTAGGCCTGGTCCTGAGGCGGTGGTGGCGGACAAGGAGGGGGCTCAAGCCCAGGGGGAGGGCAGGAAGGAAAGAGGGCCCTGGCTAGCCTGGCTACCTTCCCCCCTCCCCTGCCTAGGCATGGACCGCGGCAGCGGCGGAGGAGGCGGAGGAGCGACAGGAGAGTCCCGGCGCGTGTGGGTGGAGAAAAGAAGGGAGGGGGAGAGAGATAGCGGGAATGGCTGGGGGGAATCACATGTTCTAGCACCCATTAATTTAACGGGCTTCATGATACTACACACACACACACACACACACACACACACACACACAATCAGTCTATGTAGCCAGCTACTGCCTTTTTTATATATACTTCAAGGCTCTTATATGTGATTTTCTCTTTTATGGTTTTACTTGTAAAATGCCTAATAAAGGTTTGATAAATAAGTTTTTGTTTTTGTTTTATGTGTTTTCTGGTTTTAGCTTGTTATTTTTATCTTGTGAACTGCCCTGAGACCTGCAGGTATAGGGCAGTATACAAATCTAATAAATAATAATGATGCAAAATAATATTGAAGGGGCTAAAATGCTTTTGTTTGTAGTGCATTTTTTATATTCTGGAAGTGGCAGCTGCCAATAGGTATTGTTCATAATGGATGAGCTAATATGTCATTTTGGATTCTCTGTTTCCCTTTTTTCCATTCCTAAATTCTCCACATTTCCACAGCTGTTTGCATTTTTTAATAAAAAGAAATCCTCGTGAAAATTCATCAGCATGTTCATCCACATTTCTGCTATTCAACATGTTTGTAAGCAATTTTGCCTAATATGCAATATTCTTGCAAAGCGGTTTCCCCCCAAATAATGAATTTTTGTGTGCTATTTTCACCAATATGTAGCATTTTTACTCCATTATATAGATTTCTCTAGGCATTGCTTGACTGAAGGAACCGCGTTTCAAAATTTGGACAAGTGTGAATTTTAGTTTGCCTTTGAATGCAAGCTGAATCAGATTTCTCCCCCATCCCTAATTTCCATATGACCAGTCCTCAATACATTTTTATGTCAGTAAAAGTAACAACATAAAACTTTCCCTAGTGGGGACAGAATAAATACTTTTTAGTTTGGCTTAAAATACAAATTTAAAAGTCTTCAGCTGGTGCTGTAAAGAAGGTGCCAGATTAGCCTCTATGGGAAAGCTGTTCTATTACCAGGGTGCCACCACTGAAAAGACCCTCTCTGTTGTAACCACCAATTTCATTGACTTGATGGCAAATTGAGCTGCGCATCCAGAGAGTATCTTAAAATTTGGGTAGATATATGGAGGAGAACTGTAGTTTCTACCCACAGAGCTACAGTGCCCAGTGCCTTTAATAACCTCCCGTTCCCATGATTCTTTGGGAGGAAATCATGTGCTTCAAATGTAGGCTGTGGATCTTCAGTCTTTCAGACTCCCTCTTTCACTTGCAAAGTGAGAATGATCACTGTTGAGGTCATGCCCACAGACTCTTTTTATCAATATTGAGGCTCCCTCAGAGGCCCAGTCTGGCCATTCTCAGAAGCCTGCCTGCGATCAATTTGATAATTTATTGTACAAGTATGAAAAGGCAAGAGGGAAAGGAATGCTCAATACCTTCAACTTTTCCCACCCTTATACGGTCGTACCTTGGATCGCAAACACCTTGGTACTCGGACGGTTTGGCTCCCGAACGATCAAAACCCAGAAGTGACTGTTCAGTTTGCGAACGTTCTTTGGAACCCGAATGTCCGACAGGGCTTTTGTGGCTTCCAATTGGTTGCAGGAGCTTCCTGTAGCCAACTGGAAGCCGCGCTTTGGTTTCCGAACGTTTTGGAAGTCAAATGGACTTCCGGAACGGATTCTGTTCGACTTCCAAGGTACGGCCGTACATTAAAATAAAAATAACTGGGTAATATGCTTTTCGTTCCAGGGCAGACTCGCAAGAATCTATTGCTCAAGTGTAAAAGGGCAAGAGAGGATTCAGTCAGTGCCTCTCCCAACTGTCAGAAATGACCGACTCACATTGTGTGTCACTTCAGAGGCCCAGAACTAGATGCCCGTTGGTGACCTGGGAGGTTGAACTGAAGGGAGAAGGAAAGGGAGGGGGAAAGTGGGGCAGGAGAGAGAAAACACGGGAAAGGAAGCCTATAATGGTCTCTACACCCTTCATTACCAATTGCAAATTTAGGAAGTGTAAGGGGAAGCAATGTTGTTGCAAACGTGAACACTTTTCAAATAGTAGCAATGTGTTGTAACCATGTTTGTAACGCTGTTTCCTCCTGCCCTTTTTACAAGAAAAGTTGCTGGTAATGTGTACTTGGTGAAAAAAAGAAAAAGAAAGAAGAGGTGACGAGGCAAAGGAAATTCTGATTGAAAGGAAACTCACACGCTATATCCGTTTGAGAGCTAACCACAGCTCTTGACACAACTGCGTAGATACAGAGGTAAGATAGCCTCCTCAGATAACAGTCTCTTTTCAGAATGCAAAACTTTTAATATTATTGTTCTGATCACTTTTCAGCAAACCTTTCTGTTTACTTAAGCTGAAGAGGTTTATTTTCTGAATGTCTATTTCTCTTTCCCGTTTTGCCACTGATCATTATATTTCAGGGGTGATCGTGATCCCCCGCTTTCCGTAAGTGAATGGAAAGAAATCTATGGGGTTTTTGCAGAGGGACTATCACATAGTGTTAAAAGCCTCTTTATAATAGCTGATTTATGTGTTGGCATCATTTATTACAAAATGTGAAGTAAAAGTAAGGCTCTCTGTAAAATGTTATGGGTGATGTAAACGCTATCTGAGTTGTTTAGTGGGGAATTTAAATTATAATCAAATTTACCTCCCCCTTTTAATATTCTACTCTAACGCTGTCTTGCAATAAATATTCTGAAACTGAAATACTGGCTTGGTGTTCCAATATGCCAGACACATATGTTCATTGCACCGCAATACCCTAATAGAGCGATTTGATGCATGTCTGTCTGAAGTTCAGAGGGACTTACTTGCATGCAAGGGGGCAGGAAGTGTACATAGGGTTGCAACCTAAGATTTCTGCAATACCTGTTTTAGTATTTTGAATGAAAGCTATAATACCATCCTATTTCAGAAGACAATTATTTATTATTTCATTTTATTTATTAGATTTATATACCACCCTTCAGTATATTTATTAGATTTAGATATATAATCTTAAATGACAGATAAGGATGCCACTGGGCTCGACAGTGAAACATTTCCTTGCAATATATGAAGAGCAATTACTTACCTTAGTATTTTGTACCACCCCGCCAAAGTAATAAACATTGTCTTTCTCAGCAATCCCAAAGGCAACATTGCATCCGTGGTTATTTTCCCATATTATATGGTGAGAGCCAATTGATAGCAGAACCCAGAAAATCCAATGGCTAAACCAAACTCAGAACCCGGAACTTCCAGGTTTATAGATGGTGCTCTTAATAACCACACCAAACTTGTACATATTATGGGAACAATGGTTCACCTTGCTCAGTAGTTTCATTTATTTATTTTTAAAAAAACAAATTTTATTTGGTTTTTAAATAAATAAAAATACAACTGCCTAGACTGAACGCTTTGCATAAGCCCCTACTTTTACTTAAACCTGTCTCTGGGGTTTTCGACAAAAGCTTTTCACAGTCCTAACTGGAGATGCCAGGGATCGAACTTGGGAACAGGCACCTAGCCTCCTATCAGCTGCAATGCTATGCTTACAGGGAGGGAGAGGGTTGAAGCAAGAGCCACTGCTGCTCCTGCCTTGCATTGACCTTCCAACCACCACACCCTTCCTCCCAACTCTGCCAGTAAAGCCCAGTGATGTAGCCAAGGGCAGGTCAGATATGTGGCAATACACTTCCTTGCCAGCTTTCTTTGTTGGGACCTGAAGAACAGCTAGCTGCTCTATCCCTGAGCTCAGGCACTATAGGTGGTTCTACAACAATGTTCTTCAAGGTTTACTCTGGAGAACCCTGAGATTTCTTGGAAGCTTATCGGTAATGGCTGATGTTTCCTTGAAAGGCAGACCGCCCAACAGCCACTGATGCCCACCTTCTCCTGTAAAGTGCAGCTACCCCCCCGGGGGGGGATTTCAGTGACTCCTGGGCTTGAGCAAAAACAGCAGCCCTACTTTGGGACATTCTAGATATTTTTCAAGGTGGCCAGAATTGGTGAATTGCTGGGAGGTGTGGCTCCTTACCTTGCCTTTCGAAAACAAAAATCTCTAGAGGTTTTTGCAAAATAGAAAGCAGCTTCTGGGAAGGAGGACTCATGTGCGGGAGCCAAGGCTGAGAGCCAGAGATTCTGCTTAGCTGAGCAGGTCCAACCTGATATGATGGGGAGGTTATAGAACTAAGCTGCTGCAGATATAATACTTTCTTTACAGAAGAGGTGCAGAACCTACGGCCCTCCAAATGTTCCTGCCCTGCAACTCCATCACCCTCCGATGGGAGCAGGGCCATCTTAAGCTCATTGGGCACCCTGGTGCAGGGATCCCTCGGGCGCCCCCCACCCCCACTCTTAAAAAATAAATAAATCTCGACCTCCAGCTCTTCCCCTCCATTTTTTTTAAAAGGAAAGCTCTTCCCTTCCCTGGAGGCGCTTGCCGTCTCCCCCGCGCTGGAAGGCCTCGGGGATCCGCCTCGGCTGAGCGGAGAGCCACAGGGTCGGGAAGGGAAGAGCGCGGCCTGCGGAGAGGCCCAGCATCCCGGCCACTCCATAGTTTTAAGAGAGGGGAAAGGACAGCCCTTTCCCCTCATGGCTCTCCCCCCCCATGGAGCCAGCAGGGACAGCCCCACTCCTGCAGTCCGGCAGCGGAGGCCATGGGCGCCACGGAGCCAGCGGAGAGAGCCCCAGATTGTGCGAAGGCATCCGAGCCTTCCCGCCAACAGGGATGACCCTGGCGCTGCGTTTCATTGGTAGAGCTGCTGCCATGTGGCGTCGGCTCTACCAATGAAACGCAGCGCCAGGGTGAGGGTCCTAGAGCCCCTGCTCCGCTCGCTTATCTCCCTGCTCTCCCCTGAGCGGCGCGGCTGGCGGAAGGAAAAGGGAGGCCGCCACGCATCTCTCCCACTTGCTGGGGCGCCCCTCAGAGCCCCCAGAGCGCCCCGGCACCCTGCACCACTAGAGTCAATGGGCGAGACGGCCCTGGATGGGAGTTGAAATCCAATAATATCTGTTAGACCTCAGGGTTCCTACCCCCTGACTTTCCCACTACAAAGCCCTTTCCCATTGGCTATAAAATACTCTGCTTGCCTGGACTATCTTTCCACCTAGCAGCTGTCTGGAATGAGTTAGTTTCAAGGAGAGCTGGCCACTTATTGTTTTGTTTTGTTATGTTTTATGGCTATAGAAAATAATCCCAGGGAAATACATCAGGCTATCTCTGCCACAAAGGTTCATTGCCAAATGAAGAAACGCAGTGGTAGAAAGCAATGCTAATACTCTGTTATCTTTTTCTGACATTAATGGAAAGAGCAGAAGCCAGAGGTTTTAGAGGTAAGACACCGTGTTATACTCTTCCTTAACATGCATTAAATGCTTTTTTTATAAAGGTGATACAGCCCTCTCAGCCCACATTTTCATAGAATCATAGAGCTGGGAGGGTCCCCAAGGGTCGTCTAGTCCAACCCCCTGCAATGCTTACAGACCATTGCATGTTTTATGCCTGCATTGAAAAGTTTGAAAACTGTCATCTTTGCAGTGACAGGTTTTGATATGGTACCCGATTTCTGCATGGGGAGGCCTTCAAGTAAATGACAACTCAATGTATTTTCTTTGACATACAGAATTCTACAATTAGCAGTGGCAGTAGCACAGCTTCTGTATTTTCCCCCTAAAGCCCCTTTTCACAGGAGCAGGAAGTCTGTTGGTTGCCTCCACAATTCTGCATCCTTCACATTGCCTAGGTACCAGTGGAGAATATTCAGATAAAATTCTGCAAAGTTTTCTAAAGGGACGAGAAGAATTAAAATCTCAGGGAACTTACAGGACACCCCCCACTATTTACTGGTGGGATTCGATCACTTCTTGTCCAATTTAGGCTGCACAGTTAAAGCTGATTTGGAGCTGTTACGAAACAAACCCAGAATAGTTTCTCTTTTTTGTGATAAGTGATGGGAAAAAGAAGGAAAATACTTGCTGCAGCATCATTTAATCTCCCCACAGTCAAATGCTTGAACAGGTTGTCTGGAAGTGACCCAAGAATGGAACTTTTACCTGATTGCACAGATCTCTTTATCTTTTCAGAATGTCTTCGCAAACAACCTGATGTGAAGTACCGGGCCATTAGTGGCCAGGCATTTGTTGTGTCATGTGACGTACCACCAGAGAACTCTGCCTCAATTTTTAACTTTTCTCGTCTTCATGAAAGCCAGCTTCAGTGGATCTGGCGATCAAGAGATGGGGGAGACCCAGTGCTTGTCAGAAAAGAAACCACCAACCCCAGACTGCAGGGAAATGCCCTTTGGTTTAATCCAATAACAGTTCAACATTCTGGAACATATGTCTGCAAGAATAGGTCAGTTGCCATGACACATCTCAGTCGGACCTTTTGTGGATGTGTGCACTACTGTTTTGAGAATTCTACGGAGTGCTTATTTTCTTCATCATTATTACTATTTATTTCTTAATTACATTCAGTGTGGTCCACCCAGTTAAACACTTTTAAGTCTCATTTGTTAAAGGGGAAGAAATGTAAGCATCAACTTCATGTTTGGAAAAAAAGAGAGAGAATTAATTGTGCTTAATGAAGCCGGATCATTCATTTTAAAAGGCTTATATCTCATCTTTGTGCTTTCAGGAGCCTCTCAGGGTATTATGTTATTAAGTACTGTACAAAAAAAATATGAACTCTGTCCACTTAAACACATTCCAAATCAAATAGCACTTGACTTTGTTGTTTATATCTTGATACATTCTCTGGACAAGTTCTATTAAAAAAACCACCATTGTTATTTAAAACAACATTTTACAAATGTTCACTATTCAGACTTTTTTTTAAACCTAAATGTTACATATCACCTTAGTACCTTATTATCTCATCGTGACAAAATACGTTAATAGTATCCTTGAAATGATAGGTATAGGTAAAGCGACCCCTGACCGTTAGGTCCAGTCCTGACCAACTCTGGGGTTGTGGCGCTCATCTCGCTTTATTGGCCGAGGAAGCAGGCGTACAGCTGGCGAACCAGAAGCAGCGCATGGAAACGCTGTTTACCTTCCCGCCAGAACAGTACCTATTCATCTACTTGCACTTTGAGGTGCTTTCGAACTGCTAGGTTGGCAGGAGCAGGGACCGAGCAATGGGAGCTCACCCCGTCGCGGGGATTCGAACCACCAACCTTCTGATCGGCAAGCCCTAGGCTCTGTGGTTTAACCCACAGTGCCACCCGTGTCCTGGACAAATTATGTTAATAGTATCTTTGAAATGATAGTTAGTGCTAAATTGATAGGCTAGGATCCAACGATGTCTTGTCCCAGTTGGAAAGGCAATTCCACTCACACAAAGGAGTTTTTGTGATTCCTGCCAACTTCATCTCCATTTTGCTCTTCTCTGCACCATAACCCACACCATCCCCAAGGCTTTCCTTATTCTCAGGATCTAGCATTTTTAGTGTGTGTGTGTGTGTGTGTGTGTGTGTGTGTGTACTGGAAGTAGCAGTGTGGAGAAGGGACAGGAATCACTTACGGATCTTAGAATGCATTGCCACATGGTGACTAAAGCAGCTTTTCCCCAGCCTGGCACACTCGATGTAATGCTCTTTCTACCCTTGAAATAAATTGACCCTTTGGAACTCACTGCCCGTTGACCTTAGGCAATCATTTTCAGCACCTGCCAAAAAGATTTTTTTGTTTGAGCAAGCCTACCCAGACATGTAAATTTATTACATATATTAACATGTACTTTTATTTTTTAATGTATGTTTTTAAACTGCTGATTTTATTTTGAAAATTGTTGGGCTAACTTGTTTTTTAACGTTGGATGTTATCAGTCATTTTAATGTATATTTTTGGTAAACTTTGTAGAGGTTTAGTGGCATGTAAATAAATAACTACTGCTCCCACCAGTCCTAGCCAGCAAGGCTATGCTGACTATGGCTAATGGGAGTTGAAGTCCAAACCATATGGAAGGCATCAGACTGGGGAAGCCTGATTGATTGAATATATCTAGTCCAATATATATCAATAAATTGATATATCAGTATCAATATATCTAGTCCAGTTTGTATCACTTTTCACAATCTAGGTTTCTCTTTATGATTTTACATGTGTTTTCTTTTCGTGTCACACAGGAAAAGCAAGTGTGCCAGTATTTTCATAGATGTTCAAACAAGGAAGATGGCCAATTGTTCAGGTAGTAGCGTGAGTAACTTGAACCTACTTGTTCTCAGAAAAGGATCTATTCCTTGTCCAGGAAAAAGCTGTTACAGTGATTTTCAGCCGTCAGAAGTTAACTGGTACAAGGTAAGGGCGCCACTATCTTTAGAGCACTTTGTTTTATCAATCTGAGTCACACTTACTTGCGACAAACATACTTGTGGTGAGTGTGGGTGAGGGAAAGTTGCTCTCTGGTACTGTAATGGGTTAAAACTATTTCCACATACAGTTATTTAATAAATGAATCACTCTGTTGCCTGGATTAGTATCTTGGTAAATGATGACATGTTGAGAGAGCACAGGTATAATAAACTTGAAAAGACATAGCCAAGGGCGTTTGGTGAAGTGTGGATGTCAAAATTCACCGGAGTCATTTTTGTAAATATTTTTTAAAGCCTATTTCAATTTTGTAATGGTTTGCTTTATAGATCTTGCTCCAAAGTTAATGTGCTGTTAAAAGACCTTTGAGTCACAGGCTACACATGAAATTTGGCACTATAGATCTGTATGGTTTTTTCAAGTCAATATTTGAGGTGGCTACCCTGTCCTCACGATTCCCATTCTATGTCACTTTTGAACCCATGCACAACCCCTCAAAATGCTCTGTTTGAAACCCTGTGGCAGGGAAGAGAACATGGGAAGGGATTTGAAGTCAAGAAATGGTGGGCAGACTGAATGGCTTTCCAACAAGTTTCCTTTCCATCTGGGTTGTTTACACTTGCAAAATGCATGGTAGCCCTTATGACAGGACTAGGGCTGTGTTGTTCAACCATGTATCCTCAGTCATGCTTGGACTACAGGTCCCACCACCCTTGACAATTGGCTAGGCTGCTAGGGAGAAGGGGAGATTAATTTCAACAGCTTCTGGAGATCCAAAGCTGAAGATTACTGGACATGGGGAGGGAATGTAAAGTTACTCTTGAAACATCACCCCCATGACCAGATGTTTAGACTGGTTCAGGAATGGTGGGAGAGGGAGTGAGATGGGTTTGTGAAGGGAGGGAGCAACACTGAAACAGGAAAAGAAGAATCTCCCTGCATCCCGGATGGGGAACATCTAGCTTTCCAGGCATTGTTGAATTCCAACTACCATCAGACACAGAGCTGATGTGAGTTGCAGTCCAGGGACATCTGAAGGGCTGCAGGTTCTCCAATCCTGCTCTTCATCCTCAAACTCATTTAGCTGTGCCTCTTTTATTTTCCTGAGCCATTCCCCCCCCCCCCGAGATGTAGGAGAAAGAGATGGAGCTATACCAACAAGAGGAAGAGGGGTGCTTCTGTCTCTCACATTGATTCTCCTAGCCATTTTAAAAATTATGGAAGATAAAGGGAGGGGGTTGGTAACTTGGAGGAAGGAGGAGTATAGATCAGCTCAATAGATTCAGCCTATGTCAGCTGCCAATTCCTGTTTTACAGGACATTGCAATGTTTGCTTGTTTCTCTCGCTCCTTAGAATGGATTAAAAGTGAGACTTCAAAAGGATAAAAGACCACACCTGAGATTTGAGGATGATAGTATAGTATTATATCATGTCTACGATGCAGATAATGGTACTTATGTATGTGATTATACACTGACTGACAACAATACCCAGTGGACAATGAGAACAGTAGTAAACGTAACTATCATTGGTAAGTCACTTTGTTGTTGTTGTTGTTTAGTTGTGTCTGACTCTTCGTGACCCCATGGACCATAGCACGCCAGGCACTCCTGTCTTCCACTGCCAAGTCACTTTACATCCAGCTTAATAAATGGTTCTGATCTAATGCTTTATATTCTGGCACTTGTATTATATTACATTGTCTCCTATGATTTCCATTTGGTCTCTTCCATTTATATCTTTAAAGGGAAAAAACTAATATCTATAAATGCTATTTGTGTAGGTTGACTGAACCTGTCATATCAGACTACTGTAAATACAAGATTACATTAAATAATTTTCCTGGGAAGTAACAATGTGCTTTGTATGTATTCTACAATATACTGCATCATAAAAAAATTCCTAAATCCTTATTAATGCAATACCTTTAATTTGGCCAACTAAAAGGTTACAAAATAGTTCGCAAGTCCTAATAAAGGCTTTGGATTCCCCCCTCCCCTTAAAAGCTGACACAGCTGCCTTTGCTGTTTAGGATATATAGAGCTTTAAAAATACGATGTGTATGCTAATGAATCACCCTGTGACCTATGTATTTGATTTTAAGTTGCTTCCAGGAGCCATAGAAAGCTTCTTTGAGTCTCCATGGAAATAACATGACATGCCTAATTGCACAGTATATCCATTTATGGCTATTTGATGCCCTTCTCTCTCTCCACAAACAAAAAAGTATTGCCTGCGATTTAGCCATTGATTTTATCACATCATGTTTAATCTGGTTATTAATTCTACATGCAAAAGGCTCATTGGAAATTCCCTAATAGACCCCTTTTTTCATATTGTAGCACAAGACACTCTCAATCGCCCAGAGGTTCTGGATCCCAGTGGTGTGAGAATCCTTGAAGTAGAACTTGGTAAGCTGACTACGTTCTTAATTTGTTTTGTAATGTTGGCAATAGGTAAAGGGATCCCTGACCATTAGGTCCAGTTGCGGATGACTCTGGGGTTGCGGCGCTCATCTCGCTTTACTGGCCGAGGGAGCCGGCGTACAGCTTCCGGGTCATGTGGCCAGCATGACTAAGCCGCTTCTGGCAAACCAGAGCAGCGCACGGAAACAATAATCCAGTGCTATTATTAGTGCTATCTTTCTAGAAAAAGAGGTGCTGGAACTCACAAGGAACACCTCCCTCGTTGTTTTAGACTAGCAAAGGCGCCCACCTGAGAGGTGCTGGAACTGAGTTCTGGTGAGTTCAGGATGAAAAAGAAGTTCTGATGATTATTATATCAAATATTATTATATATGACTACTATGGAGCTCATGTTCTGCTTATGGGTTCCTCCTAAGCATTTGGTTAGCTCAGGCCTGGCATAGCGATTGGACAAAGTGAGGCATCCATCCCTCCAGCACGTCAAAGGCAAAAACCATGATGCCATCTTCCCATTTTTTCTCACGCGAGGAAGCTGATGCTTTGTGTGGATGGGTAGGGAGTTAGATAAAGCCTCTGGGCTCCATTTCCAAAAGGTGAAAAAGGATGAAGTTGAAGCAACTCTCCTGGTGAGGCAGAGCTGCAATGCTAGCTTCTCAGGAGGCATTTTGTTCCTACTTATTGGGGTGGGGTAGGGGAGGGTTTGCAGTAACAGGCACATTGGCACACCAATGGGAGCACCAGATTGTCTCCATGGCAATGTTTCTCCAGCCTCTCCCCTCTACCTCCCGATAAGTGGCAGGGACACACCTTCCAGTGAGTTAGGGGACTTTTCTTGCATGCAAAGACAGGCTCTGGCGGATTGAGTAGATGAAACGAATATTAGGCCCAATGGTCAAAAAGGCGGTTTCTGCATGCACTATAGAGGGGCAAATGGGGCTTGTAAAAAAACTGAGAAGGTAGCCCATTTAGAAGAAGGATAACTCTGATCCTAAACCCCTGGAGGAGAAAAGGCTAAGGTATAAACCAGGCATCCCCAAACTGTGGCCCTCCAGATGTTTTGGCCTACAACTCCCATGATCCCTAGCTAACAGGACCAGTGGTCGGGGAAGATGGGAATTGTAGTCCAAAACATCTGGAGGGCCGAAGTTTGGGGATGCCTGGTATAAACCCTACACAAATCCATAGTGGAGTCCCTAAGACGGTTGGATGGTGTCTTGTATGCCTCCTTCCAGCAACCCCTGCAGCCAAGCTGGTGCCAAACATATCACTCTGCTTTCCTTTGGACCACATCAGCAAGGCTAAGAGGGGGTCTTGTTGTTTGAGCAGCCCAGGACCGCCATACACACTGGCTAGGTTTGTGCCTTGGGAAGGTCATTTTGGTGCTGCTAGCGCAGTGGTTTGACTTCACCCCAGAGGCGTACTCCATCCACTGGACAGATGGCCAACAACAACCAACAATATCGCCCTTCACCCGTAGATCTCAGGGCGGTTCACAACATAAAAATACAGGAGAAAACACAAAATGCACAATAATCAACGACAACACAAACCAATAGCCCACATCCCCATGCTTCTACTTCAGATCTAAAAAATGTGCGTCCATACCGATTTTTACGTGTGGTTTTTCCTCAGGGCAACCGCTTGAGCTCAAATGCCGAGCGCAGTTTGGTTTTGAACTAAATGCTTCCTCTTTGATTCAGTGGTACAGAGAAACCGGTGAAAGGAAGCAACTGCTAAAGCAAAAATGGTATGTAAATTGGATACATGTATTTGTAGAATGTAAGCAGCTAGCAAAAGAACAGTAGAGCCAAAACAGTATTCTTGTTTAGTTTCATACTATAGTTCCCTTCAGCCTATGCCAGCATGGCCAACGATAGAGAATGATAGTTTGGGGAAATCTGTTGTAGCACGTGATCAAAATGCTAATATAACTGGAAGAGGATTAGTGAAGGTTCTTCCATGTTTTCCTCTCCTCCCGTACACAGATGGGATTTCTCTCTTTCCATGTGACTCCAACCTTGGTCTTGGTAGTAGTTCCATAACTGTGAATCTTTAAGTCCTCTTTTTGGGAAAAGGATACAGGGAAGAGGATACAGTAAACTGAATGGGAAGCATAATGCAGTCCAAGCTTTGGCTGGAGATCAGCAGTAATGTTTAAGGCAGCAGAATGTTTAAGGATATGAATTCCCTGGGAAGAGGGGTTGTTGTTAAAGCACTCTAGGATTTGTAGCTGTGTGAGAGGATTGTCTCCTAACAATTCCCAGTGCCCTTAACAAATTACAGGTCTACAGTTCCCAGGATTCTTTGAGGGTAAGCCATGATCTTTCTCTGGGTGGCCTCACCAAATGAGGTCCATAGAGTGGCTACTGAAGAGGTAGCCTTTTCAGTGTTGGTAGCCTGGTTATGGAATACCTTCCCCAGAGAGGCTTTCCTGGAGCCGATGTTATGGTTCTTTTTCATACCAAATGAAGACCTTTAAAGAAAAATATTCTGAAGAATTTTCAATGTTTCAAAGTACTTTTTAGATTTGCTGTCCTGGCCTATTTACCATTGCTGGTATTAGATTCTATTTTTTATCTTGCGTTTTTGTATTTGATGACACTATTGTGGTTGTGATTATATAGCTAGTAAGAGTAAATAAATGGAAGCAACAAATGGATATTTTCAATCTAAAGAGTGTGTTCATGGGCTATGGCTCCTACAGGGGTTCGTTGGCCAGGCTCCAGGGGAGACGTTGTAATCCTGTGTTTCCGTGAGGTTGCTAGTTATGCAACTGCCCTGATTTTTGCAATTTGGGTCATCATCATTGCCTTTATAGAAATCAGAGCCATCACCTCCATGCTATATGAAAACAAATATGAGTTTGGTGGCACCATGGACTACTGTAAGTCTTTGAGAATGAATGCTACAAGTGGCTGACGAAAGCATTATTCTATTTAGGGTCAATCCAAAGGAACTAGAGGGCAGCTGCTTTGATCTTGCTTTCAACCTGACCAATTTAACTGAAGAGGATTTAAGCAGCCAATTCGTCTGCCTGGCTCAAAACTCCATTGGGAACACCACGGGGGTGTTCAGATTTAAGAAGAGAACAGAAAGAGGTAAACTGGCAAACCACCTAGCTTGCGGTGTTCTTTTATTTTTTATTTATTTTACAAGTTACATTTGGGATAATATCCCAGGTATGCTCCTGGGCCTTGATTAAAATTGCCTTTCCGTTTCCTGATAGTCAGAGAGGTTCTTTAAATTGTGACAGCAGGGAGAGGGGAAAAGAGTACAAGCTCTGAGATTCTAAACCTGAAAACGATGGTATCATTTTAATTTTAATTTTTTTATTTTACCTGGGGAAGCCATTTGGCAGCTCGGTCTTCACATGCCCTACTCCAGCATCTCTTGATCTTCTTACAAACCAAATTTAAGAAGGGAACAAACCAAACCCCACCGAAAATAAACAAATGCTTCTCTTATTTTTGCTTCCTTCTAGCTCTTCACTTCCTGCTCACTTTGTGCTGTTCCATGACAACTGTATTTCTAATCTTTTTGGGAAGTATGGTGGTTTACCGGCACTGGATTGAAATAGTGCTGTTATATCGGAATTATGTGGCCAAAGATGAAACTGTCAGCGGTAAGAGCTTGCGTTCTACTTTTCTTACCTTGGCAATTATCTTTTCGGCGAACGGTCTCTTCTCTGTTTATTTATGACACATGTACCCCGTGTTTGCTCCAGGAAACGCACGGTGGTGTACGAGGTTCCCTTATTTCCTCACAGCAACCCTGTGAGGTAGGTAAGATGGAGAGGTTAGTGACCGGGACAAGATCGCCAGTAGCAGTTTGTGCTGCTCACCTGGCTTCCCAGAGCCAAGAGGTAGAGGGTTGAGGCATCAGGGAAATGCACATGATATGGGAATAGCGACAGGACTGCAGGATGAGCTCTGCTGCTGCCTGCTTCCTCACTTCTCTCACTCTAAGCATCCAACAGTGGTGCTTGGCTTTGGGAAACAAGGTGCACACAGGTGGCGCTGTGGTCTAAACCACTGAGCCTCTTGGGCTTGCTGATCAGAAGGTTGGCGGTTCAAATCCCCGCAACGGTGGTGAGCTTCCATTGATCTGTCCCAGCTCCTGCCAACCTAGCAGTTCAAAAGCAGGCCAGTGAGTGCAAGTAGATAAATAGGTACCTACCGCTGGGACAGGAAGGTAAACAGCATTTCCGTGTGCTCTGGTTTCCGTCACGGTGTCACGTTGCGCCGGAAGCGGTTTAGTCATGCTGGCCACATGACCCAGAAAGCTTTCTGTGGACAAACGCCGGCTCCCTCGGCCTGAAAGCAAGATGAGTGCCATAACCCCATAGTGGCCTTTGACTGGACTTAACCAACATACCTACCAAGTTTCTGTGGGAGAAATAAGGGACCGGACCGGACGTAGCAGACCGGAAGCAGCGCTGCCGCCATTTTGGAACTGGGCGGAGCATGCTCAGAAGCGACTTTTGATGCTGCTTTGCCCAGTTCCAAAATGGCCGCCGCGCCAGAAGTCGCACTGCAGCCATTTTGGAACTGGGCAGAGCTGCATCAAAAGTCGCTTCTGAGCATGCTCCGCCCAGTTCCAAAATGGCCGCTGTGCCAGAATAAACCGGGGGGAAAACAAAAAAAAAATCTGTTTTTTCAGCTGAGAACAGCTAGAAAAATGGGGGTTTCCCGGGGAATACGGGAGACTTGGCAGCTATGTTAACCATCCAGGGGTCCTTTACCTTTTTACCTTTAACATAAAACCTCATATGCTGTGAGTTAAAAATAAATAAAAAAATAAATGCAGATTTGGGAAGGGATGATTTAGAACGGAGACATTAAAAGCATCGGGTAAAAGGTGAACTCAGCTGGATAAAGCAAAAAACTTTGTGGACAGCAGGATCTAGAATCATTAGAGTGAAAGCAGAATGTTGGGGTGAACAATTATGGATTGAGAAAAGGCTACAGTTTTGTACACAGCACCCAGGGCCAGGTCACTTATTCTGGCAGGTGAGGTAGAAAAATCCACATATGCCAAAACAACAATGAATTAAATACTATTAATTTTCTGCTCTTCTATGACGCCCTAATTCAACTGCCTGATGTGATGATCTCACTCTGCCTAATTGTAGGGACCCTGAGAGGTCATGCAAAATTACTAGATAAGTTTGATTAGCTGTGCACTAATGCAAGGTTTGAGAGGATGTGTACAGCAGAGTGTTGAGTGGGCGGGACACAATTTGTGGGTTTGTACCATGTATTTAACTCTTGGCCTCTGCTTTTGTGCTTACTTTCTTAGAAATCACTCTGCATTTATTTATGACATTTCCTGAATATATAATTATAAACGACATTATGTGCACAGTTGAAGAACTGGGCAATTATAAATTATGGAGTGCATGCTCCAGGGGGATTTGAAAAATACTACATGTTAAGGTCACGCAATTGGGGACTCGGTGATAATACCTTTGCTGTCACCTCATGGCTCATCATTTGGAAGTGGCAGGGAGGAAAGAAAGAAAGGGAAAGTCCTCAGAAAGAGTTGTGTTTCAGTATGAATCAGGCAGCATGACCTCTCAAGGAATACTGCTCAAGGCGGACTCCTAATTTTGTACGGTGTGGGTGGAGACATACCAGAATGATGAGCAAGATCTCTTTTTTTTATAATTATATTTATTGAAATTTTTGCAATAAAAAAAATACCACACAAAAATACAAAAGCTTAAAAAGTAGAAAAGAAATATTAAGAAAAACAAAAGAAAAAGCACAAAAGGAAAAAAAAAGAGAAAAAGGAAAAGTAATATCTCTAACAATATCTTGTCCCCGACTTCCCCGTCCCTCCCCTCCCGGGTCTATTCCGTATCAAATTTCACAACTTCTTTTTTTACCCCACACAACAATTTCTATTAAATTTTAAACTACATTACTTTTAACTATTTCTAATAATTTCCTTTAGCCTATAATTTCCCCCTAAAAAGATAAACTATTTCCTGATTCAAATTCTATCCAATCTTATAGCTAAACCTCAAATCCCACCCCCTCCCTCCCCAGGTAGCAGTTTCCCCTTTTCCCCGGCCAGCGTCTTCATACTGTCCAATTTCAAGCCTTTTGATCCATCCATTCATCTACTTTATATTCCTTCTTTACCCCACACCCACTCTTAGCCATTCTAAACCACCCCATTCCTCCTTCTTCCCCTTCTGTTGTTTTAATTCTTCCACCAGCCTCCCACCCTCATCTTTATTTCCAGTATCCCCTATTTCCAATCCTCTGTCTGGTCTGCGTCCCCTCACTCTCACTGGGGGGGCAATGGCCAGACTCTTTCCTCCCTCCTCAGTTTCTTTGTTTCTATCTGGGATCTGGTCGCCCTCTCTCACTGGGCAGACCAGGTCCCAGAGTCCATCTTGTTCCTTAGCATCCAAAGTCACGTAGGTGGTCAATGCTTCCTCTCTCACAGGTTGCATTGATTTCTCAGTCCATTGCTCCTTATTTTCAGTCCGTTGTTCAATGATTTCTTCTTCTTCTTCCATTTCTAAAATTTCCGTTGGGGATATCTGTTGTTGGTCTTCTTTTAAAGTCTGGATGTTAACTTTGCCATAACGTACTTCCTCTGTCATTTCTCTAATAAAGTCTAAAATATGTTGCAGCTCAACCTCCTCATTTGTAAGCGGGTTGTTTTGGCTGGCAGCCTTCCTTGTCCTTCTGTGTTCCCGTGGGAATTATAACCTGATCCGCCAGAGATGGTACTGTAATGACCAAACTAATTCCTTTGTTTGTTTCCAACCATATTTGTCATTTATAATTCAAATTCTTAACTCAAATTTTCCAATTCTCCACTTTGTCACGTCAATCAACTTAAATATAGTCCAAAATATAATCCAAAAAAGAAAGATCACAGAATCGCAGCAATTACTCTTTATAAATCCTTATGTTGTCAACTGGTCGCGGCTTTAGGCTCCTGCCCCCGGTTTCCGGGAGGGGGGTTCTTGATCACGATATCAAATTTACCAACACAGTCTAAAATATATATATTCCCCCCCCCCTTAGTTCTGCCTTCTAAGGGGGGATACAAGTTCAATTTTCAGGGGGATCCGCGCCCCTTCTCTTCAATCGGCTGCAGGCAAGTTAGTTGTGGCACAGCCTTCCGGGTAGGGGGGGGGAACGACCTCCGTTTTTTATTCCCCTCCCAAGTCCAAATTCTTCTTTTAAAATCAAATTGAATTATCTTACTCACAGTCCAGATCTTAATTTGAAGGTATCTGCCGCTCCTCTGTCTCCGGCTCAGAGCTTCCCGCTACCGGGGTAGCAATGGACCCAAGGCTCCGCCATGTACAGCCTGCTCTCGGAGGCTCCAACGGGGGCTCTCCGGGCGGTTTCCATGGCTTTTTTGGAGCGCTGCTGGGTATCAGCCCCCAGAACGCACAATCTGGGGATTCTCCGGGAGGTCGCGGCGCCCGCGCGACTCTCCCCCTCCCCGGTAGCGGCGGGTGTCTCGGAGACCGAAACGAACCCCGCCGGCGGCTGATGGCGGCAGACCGGAAGTCCATGATGAGCAAGATCTCATACCAAAATAAAAACTTAGTTGGTCTTTAAGGTGCTACTGAAGGAATTTTTTTATTTTGTTTCGACTCAGACCAACACGGCTACCTACCTGTAACTAGAGCAAGATCTTGTTAGTATAGAAAGGCCTGTTTAGCCCAGCATAAAGAAAGCTGAGTGAAGAGACAATTAAGCTCAAGGACAAGGCAGGTGAAAAAACAAAACCTCATGAAATAAAATGAGGTCAAAAAGCTGGAAGATTTGTAAAACAAAAAACCCTGAAATTCTGAAGAAGAAAGAACAGTTGGGAATCTGTTTTTATTTTAAATACAGTTGTACCTTGGTTTTCAAAAGCCTTGGGAGTCTAACATTTTGGCTCCCGAATGATCGAAAACCAGAAGTGATTGCTCGGTTTTCAGATGTTCCTTGGAACCTGAACATCTGGCACAGCTTCTGATTGGCTGCAGGAGCTTCCTGTAGCCAATCAGAAGCCGTGCCTTGGTTTCTGAACATTTTGGAATTCGAACGGATTTCTGGAACTGATTCCGTTCGACTTCCAAGGTACCACTGTATTTTGCTCTGCCTTCCTGGTTATGTTTAGTCTAGTCCGGAGAAGCTAAGATGAAGAGCAGACATAGCCATCTTCAGATACTGTGTGTGGAGAAGGCTTTTCCTGCAGAAGATGGAACAAATCTGTTGTCATTGCTTGAAATAAACTTGGAGTCGAGTGTTGATTTCATGCTCTTTATTTCAGCTCATGGCAAACAGGGAGTGAGTCTTCCCAAAAACCTCTGGCTATATTTACATTATTTACACAATGGGTCCCGCGTGATTGACTGATTTAACTCCCCTCCTGGAGCCGGATTGGGCAGCTCCTAAAGATCAATCGGGATGCTGCCTTCTAGGATTCTACTTGCCTATTGTTCTAGGATCCAAGCTCAGTACATAACATTGCTCCAAAGGTGGGACCAGAACTAAGGGGTGGGTGCTGAAAAGAAGCTGATTGTGGTTAAATGTTAGGAGAAACTTCTGATGGCATTGGAAAGTGATGAGCTGTCCTTTGCTGTAGATATTTAAGCAGAAGCTGGATGGTCAGGAATGCTGTAGTTTCATCCTGCATTGTAGATACCGCACAGGGAGTATGGATACAAGGACCTGTCAGTTTAAGTTTTGTCAGGTTCTCATTTTTCCAATCTTAAATCCAGTTCCCCACATCTGGACATCAATTTGTCAAATTTCTCCCCCGAATCCTCATGGAAATTATTTAGCATTTTAGTGCCAATTTCTTTTAGTAAACACATTTTTGTATGCAGTTTTGACTAATGTATGCATTGCTGCTAGCAATTTCCCCTAATCTAAAGAATCCCATTTTCACTGATGTATTAATTTTATTGCATACTTTCTCATAATATATGTATTTTCTGGTTGGAGAGCTGCACCACTAAATTCAAATAAGTGTGAATTTCAGAGGGAGGCTCCTTATGTTGTTTTGGATAAGTGCAAACTTGATAGGTTCATCTTTAAATGTGGACTGAATTGATTTTTCTCACCCATTCCTAATCGTGGCTTGGACCATATGAGTGCCTCGCTCACTTACTTCTCCAAAATTCTTGCACAGGCAGCTTGTATTTATGAAAGATATTGAAGATACTTTAAAGTATCTAAAAATACTCTCTGGAAGACTAGAAAGGTCACTTGCTAGTGCCCCAGATTATGTACAAAAGGGGTGGGTTCAAAGGGATTTCGAGAGACAACATGTTCTACTTAAGGTTGCAAGGCACATTATTAAAATAGAAATCGTTTCCGTTTGGGGCACAGCATAGTTTCCAGAAAATAGGTCATGACCTATGAAGAAGATACTATATGTGTGGTATGTACATGTTCTGGAATATTGTGGTTGACCGCAGTTTCCCAGAATGTGTGCACCATATGTACACACACACACACACACATGTGTCTGCACATGGGGTTCACTCAGTTGTCTACAAGAGAGTGACTTTCATGTGAGAATTTGTTAACAGATGAAAGTTACCTCAGTTTCTTGGCCCCAGCAAAGGTACCTTTGTAGTGTAAGAAACCGGCAGTTAACACTCTGTTGTCTTGTAGTGGCCTCTGCTGGTCAGATTAAGAACCGACTATTGTTTGGTGTTTTTAAGGATTAATTTATGAAAGATGAAGATGCCGTACCCCTGATTTTACTGGGACACCCCAGAATCCTGGCTTCTGATTGGATCCCGAAATGTCCCATCTTTTGGCCCTGCACTCCTGCGCGAGCCAAAAGACACAGTTTGCCCAGGGGCCTTTCACAAGCCAGGCAAGGAGTGAGCGCATCATTTTGAGAACAGCAGTGGCAATTTTTGTACTTTTGTGCGGCAGACGGACAGCCGTCTCTCTTTGCATGCATATGAAGGGAGAAGAGGGTGATATTTTTACCCTCGGTGTGGCTCTTCACGCTATGCCTAGCAGGGTAGCGGGTGCTTTACTCTCTTCTTTATCCTATTTAATAATATCAGCTTCACTGTTACATTTTGGAGTCCTGTACTTCTAACAAAAAACGTCTTTATACACACATCACCGTGTTCCATGATTCCCTGTCATGGACAAAACAATAGCCTATGGAATCTGCTCCATTAGGGTAAATGAGGCATTGCCCCACCAGCCTCAATCTGCCCTCTGCCTTCCTCCTACCTTTCTTTCTTGTTTCTTTTTCTTTTTCATATATCCTTTATTGAAAAAGGGAAAGTAAAAGATTACAAGTGTAATAAGACATGATAAACAGGAAGAAACAAGAAATAGTACCCATGTAGAAAACAAAACAGAACAGAACAGCAGCAGCAACAACAATGATATATATCAGGATGCATGAAATAGCATATGAGATGCTCTTATTTTGTTACATTGAGCTGCTCAAGGTTTATTGGCAACTGTGTAACAAATATTTGCATGAAAATTGGCAAGTAATTTTAAAACGTAATTTATTCATTAAATTCATTTGCCACCTGCCAACAACAGGGCAGCGTACGCCAATCAAAGCAATGCATGCAATGAAACCATACAAATATATTGATTAAAAAAAATACTCCGCTTTTACAAAAAACAAAAACAAACCCATATTTAATATTCAAAATGTCCAAGAGCAGAGATCTGGACTGTGCTGAGAAAATACTGGCACCAGCCTTCAGGTGGGACATGGGGGAACAGAGAATGCCATCTGTCTTATAAACAATCCAGGGAGGAGCATCAGCCTCCTCCTCCTCCTCCTCCTCCTCCTCCTCCTCCTCCTCCTCATCCTCATCCTCCTCCTCCTCTGTCCCAGGGATGCCCTTCTAGAACTTGGCCAAGAAGAGATGGAGAACAAAAATAGGACCAGTTGGCTCCGCCTTGTCATTGGCTCTGCCTCTGCCTACCATGGACCTTTGTGCCCTAAGAGTTCCAATGGAGATCAGCCACCACAAGCTTTATCAGGATACAATACAACCCTGAGTATTAGATATCCAAAGGGAGAAACTTTGTTGAAAAAACAGAAGAGGAAGAGAGGAGAGCAAAGGGGGGAAAAGGCATTGAAAAGCCTGGCCATGGGAGAACAAAGACATCGTGACATTCGGGGCGACAAACCGCTATGTACAGCGCATATGCAGTGTCGCTACATACAGTGCATGCGCTGTACGTAGCGACACCGCATATGCGCTGTACATAGCGGTTTTTCTGCCACCGCTGTTCCAGCACTGTGCAGGCGGTCCCGAGATCCTCTGCTCGTGGCTGCAGCCGCGAACGGAGGATCCTGCACATGCAGCTGTGGCGGCGCGATGCCTGCTCACGTTGCCTTGAGCCCCGCAGGGTGCCTTCTTGTCACACACCCCCAGACATGGCACCCGGGGTGCACCGCCCCCCCCCGCCCCCTGTTGTGACACCAATATACTAAGAATCCCTGGGGTGGATCTAGAAACATAAAAAAGGCAATTCAGTTAAATGTGTTGTAAACTTCATACAGGGGAATCCCGTTGGCAAAAGATGGCACTCTACAATGCCATCTGGTGTCACAGTGTTATAACGCAAATAAAGCACTTTATCTTGATGAATGTCCCTGCTCTGTTCAATATGGAATAACTAGCTGTTTTGGCAAGGCATATTTGCACCTAAGGTACAGTTTGCCCAGAATACCAGAGATGGTGGTTTGACTCAAAGAGGTTATGGCTGAAAGTGAGATTTGAAAGTGAGATGTGCCTGCTAAGAAACGAGGGGGGAAATTTAATTTGCCTTTCACTTTTTAACATTTTCCATTGCACTTTCAGTAGTATTTTTTACCATCTCTACGGCTGGTCTCCTTTAAGTGGAAAAATGGGGGGGGGATTCAGCAAAGACTCCTCTTCCATCGTCACACCCCACTATTTCAGAAAAAATGTTGTTGCCTCCCGCCTTTTCTCACATCTCATCTTTCTTTAAAGGATGTTTGCTTCTTCGCTGCTTCATTTAACTTTGTCCTTTTAAATTTTTAGATGGCAAGGAATTTGATGCATTTGTGTCCTGTGCAAAACCAGATCTCCCTGAAGCATATCACACGCTACTCGATGAGGAAACGTTTGCCTTGGAGATTCTCCCTCAAGTTTTAGAAAACAAATATGAATATAAGCTATGCCTCACTGAACGGGACATCCTTCCAGGAGGAGGTAACATCTCACATAACTGCGTAATAATAAAACCAACTCGTCAAACACTTACTGTATATTTTTGTTAGGAAACTTTATCTGCCCCTAATGTCCACATGTAGATTTGCATATACAGTACAGCAAAACTGGCGTCCCTTCACCTCTCACTTTCTGTTCTGCTCGCTTCACTATGCCATAGTTGTGGCGCCCTACAGCGCCCCCTAGGCTTGACGCCCAGTGCAGCAGAAACCACTTGCACTGCCCTAAAATCTGCCAGTGCTCCTGTCCTGCTTTGGGGAGGGTGATTTTCAATGAGAAAATAGGACAAGGAAGCAGCCACTGAATTTGTGCCTCAGGTTACAATCCTATACTTTTATTTACCTGGAAGTGAGCCTCATTAAACTCAGTGAGATTTACCTTTTTAATTTTTTTTTTGTAAATAGCTTTGAGGGTTGTGTGTGTGTGTGTGTGTGTGTGTGTGTGTAAACAACAACAACAACAACAACAACAACCAGGTATATAATTTTTACGAAATAAGATAACTAATACTTCTAACTCACAGACATGCTTATTCTTAGTTCCTATGGGATGGAACAAATGGTTTGCAAGCACAATTCCTCCCTCTTCCTAAAAAAGTTGTGAAACATTTTATTTCATGCTTTAAGAAAGCAAAACAAGGCTGGGTTTGGGAGACGAATTGCAGGTTTTCAGCTTGGAAGGGGTGTTCCTCTTTCTCCTTCTCAAGGCTCAAAGACTACAGCTGGTTCTGGGCCATGGTGGGTTTGGAAAAGAAACTCTTGCTCTGCCCCTTACACAACCCTTAGAAACAGCTTTTGTGATGGATTGGAGTGTGGTATATGTGGCTAGAATGTCAGTCGGAAGTAGGACTGGAATGAGGAATGGAACTCTTCAACATTCCCTTGTCCATCAGGTTTAAAGCACATTCGAGCCAGTAACCATAAAGGCACCTTCCAGTTTCTGCCATTCTTCACCACAGATGCTTTCCATCATCCTTGCATTCACCACTCTGTGCCAGGGTATAAGAATATCTGCAGGGAGGCAGCGTGTTTTGTATAATAAGTTGGTAAGAATATTTTTGTCCCTTTCCCCAGCATACACTGATGACATTGTAAACGCTATCAAGAAGAGCAGACGGGCAATTGTGGTGTTAAGCCCAAGCTATGTCAACGGCCCGGCCCTCTTTGAGCTCGAAACAGCCGTCAACACTGTGCTGGAAGACAAGGCAATAAAACTCATCCTAATTCAGTTCAAGTCTTTCCAGCAGCCACAGTCATTACCTCACAATGTGAAGATAGCTCTCAGGGTTTTGCCCAGGGTTACCTGGAAAACATCTACCTCTCCCACTGTGAATAAGCAATTCTGGAGGAAACTGCTGCGTCACATGCCAGCGAAACATCCCAATGGAGCGGAAGACAAGTGGCGTCGGTTTCCCCCCCTTTGGTTATTGGGCACGGATAAGAAAAATGCCACTGCAGGGAGGACAAATTGGACAAAAAAATGGAGGAAGATTTGGGAAAGAACTTCCCTGAACTGAAGACTTGTCAGGAGAGGGGCTGTAGCTCAGTTTTAGAGAACATGTATCAAATACAGAACCTTCCTTAGCCTTAAAAGGATGTTGGGCTGTGGAGCTGAGAGAAACCTTGACCTGAAACCACAGAGAGCCATTGGCGGTTTGAACAGACTTTGTGGCCCAATGGTCAAACATCATATGTTAAAGTGTGGTTGTCATTCACTCATAAATGGAAATATCCTTATAGAAGTCAGTATTTTGTAGTAGTAAAAGGTGCTGAGTGCAGTTGAGCTGTGCCATGCTTTCATAACACAACTATTTATTGATAATTATTACAGGCATCGGGGGTAATGCCCACTTGCTGGAATAAACTTTGGACAAATAAGTGTTTTTGTACCGTCTCTGTTACTGGAATGAGATTGTGGTTCCCAACTTACAGGCTGTGTTCAACTTACTCCCTAATAAAAGTGTATTCATTGGTAAGTCTCAATGGCGGAAATGTGACTTCAGTAGTTTCAAGATAGTGGTTTGTATAATCTCCAGTTATATCCGTGCTTAGTCAGAGGCTAAATATGATATGTGTAACCCCTTATTGTGGGCACCTTTCCATTGTTGGCAAATTCAACACCACATTGTGCCCTGGCACCCTTGGCATTTGGTTTCATGGAAAGGACTAGAATTTTGAGTAAAGACCTTTGAACATGCCCTACATTCTCTAGGACTCATCTACACTTTCCTTTGCCCCACAGTTTCTTCCATTTGGTCTGTGACTTCTAAGCATGCATCCAATAGGTTTTTTTTCTTTTCTCCCGCATATTTCCCCAAGAAGACTCTCTGTTTACTGGAAAAAAAAAACAACCAATTGGCTTTCTCAATACCATTTTCCAGAATGACCCCAATTACCAAGGTAAAGTGGGATCAGAGGCCTGTTCTCCTAAATTCATCCCCAGACTTCAGTATATGTGTAAAATGGGAATTTAGTATAGAAACGTGACATGCAGCAAAACATGGCTGTACATTCTCATGCCCTAGGCATTCCATCACCATTCTCTCATTTTTCTTTCTCAACTTGCATTCTTTGAGAAATCCAACATTAAATTGCCTATAAGCTCCCTCAATATATTTGCAAGCACAAAAAACCCCCCAAATGGCCTATTTTAAAAAAATTATTGAGATATTTTTTATTGCAAAACCATTTACATAAGAGATCAAAGAAAAGAAGAAGAAGAATTGGGACAAACAGAGAAAAAGGGCAAGACCACAATAACAACACTAGACCTTAACTAACAACACATCAACTAACATCACACACTCTTTTGACTTACGATTCACCTCTTTGTGCTTTCAGCGTGTTCTTAGCCTATACACACTTCCTGTTGTATCTATTACATATCTGAAATTATCTACATTTATCACTTTCTTTTTAATCTTCAAGATTCAATCTAGACCTGTCAGAAGATTTACATTTCCACAATATTGTTTTAAATATTCTTTAAATATTGTCCACTCTTTACACTTTACACACTTTCTGGTTTGAGTTTCCTCTTATTCTCCCAGTCATTTTCACAAGTTCTAAGTATTCTATCATCTTCGCCTGCCAGTCAAGCTTTGTAGGAATTGATTCACCCTTCCAGTTTTTTGCTACTAGAATTCTAGCCGCCATGGATGTGTACAGTACATAAATATATTTCTTACGTTTTTTGGAATTTCAGTGGACATGATGCCTAGCGGAAAGGCTTCTGGTTTGTTTTGTTTTTCTGGAAGGAGAATTTAAGAATCTTTTTAAGTTCGTTATATATTATATCCCAAAATTCTCATATCATCACACAGTCCCACCACATGTGCATTAGGGTATCCTCCCCTTCTTTACATCTCCAACAAATATTATATATATATATATATATATATATATATATATATATATACACACACACACACACACACACACACACACACACACACACACACACATATTTTGGCCAATTTGGCCAGGGTCAGGTACCATCGATAAAACATTTTCATCACATTTTCTTTCAAATTATAACATACGGTGAACTTGGTATCTTCTTTCCATATATATATATCCCAATTGGCCTTGCTCTGATTCAGCAGTAAGCACCAAGTTTTTCCAGGCAAAGCAGTGGGACAAAAGAAAAACCGCTCCGCCCCGAGCCCAGAAGTCATGAATGAAACAGAAGTATGGATGGGGTATGGGAGGTTCAGTGCCTAGTCCTGCAAGTCACACATCTTTGTTTTAACCAATGCTGCCTATCGCAATTTTTGCTTCCCTTTCTCTTCTCTCCATGAGTGGTGGCACATTTTATGAACAGCCCACAGTACAGAGAAGACATGATTATAAGCAAGGAAATGCAATAGGAGCAGTTGGAAAATGGGATGTGCTGTAAGGTTTCCTGAAATTAAGTTGACCATGCAAATTTACAGGGTGTTTTCACATAAGAGAAATTATCCCATGTTGTGAATATTGCTTTCTTGCAGGAAATTTCATTGACCCTGGTATGCATGGTCACATAGTGAAGCGTTGAACACATGGTGTTATGTGTATACTGTGGAAATCTTTGCTTAGTCCTTTTCAGAAACCATCATTGAACTGATGAATGCACATGAGAGGAATTCACTCTGCACATTCAAATATGCTCACTCTCAATTCAAATATGACAATTGTGTCCAGGTTTCATCATTATCCCACCTTTCTTCCAGGGAGCACAATCCCTCACCTGCAGTTTTTTTTTTAATAAAAAAAAACACCTTGTGAAGTAGGTCAATCAGAGAGATATAGTGACTGGTCTAAGGACAGCTATTGGGATTCATAGTTGAGTCAGGACTTGAATGTCAATCTCCTAGGTCCTAATCATGACACTGGATATTTAGAGTTATTTCACAGGTATGAAAGTAAGAGAATGATCACGAAGATGTTGTTTCCACTCAGGGCCGGCTCTAGGTAGACCCCCGGTGGCGCGGTGTGCCAGGGCACTGGGCCGGTAGGCAGGGCACCGCGCGGCAAAACCGCACGAAAACCATGCTGCACCCTGCGAGGGCGGGGGCACTGGAGCGATCTCCGCCCCTCAGCACCAGGGCGTGCGACCTGCTCGAGACTGCCCTGTTTCCACTGTGTCACTGCGTGGTTAAACCTCAGCTCTGGGTCTGAGACTCATCAGTGCAGTAAAGCTAATATGACAGCAGATAACTGTGCGTCAGTAGAGACACTGCAATATTGATTTCAGTACCTGGCTAGTTGCTACAGGTAACCTGCTCCTCACATCCAGTCATAATTTCACCTTGCTGAGTGTTACAGGGTTGGGCACCTGGCATCACTTCACTTCAGTTCTGGCTAGTAACCACTAGATGTCTCTAGCACAGTAGTTGGTTGACACAGTTACATATGAGAACTAGTTTTCTACAAGGTCATAAATGTTTCAGCTCAGGTAAGTAGAGGAGAAGGAGAACCTGTGGAGCAGTCTCGTGTCTTCTGGTTCCCAGGATCTGAGTGAGTCCATCACACCAGCTCATTACCTTCTCAGCAGACAAAAAGCTGTGTTACTTTCCTCACAATTGGAGTGAGAGACTACAGTTGCAGGCAGCGGGTTGCAGAAGTTTGAAAAGTCCTGGGCTTTACAGGTGAATCTTAGTTTCCGGTCAACATCTGAAGAAGATTGTTAATTCTAGACTACTAAAGCATCCAGTCACGACATAGGCATATTGCTGGATCCAACTGAAACACCCAGGACTAAAATGGGCATTTAATAAATGTGCAACATAGATGCCACACACTTTTCAAACAGGAGACAGAGTTTTGCTCCTCGCCATGGGGATTGAGAGATTTGTGTGCCTGAGCTGGCTGGTATTTCTCTCAGCCCCGGAGAGTTCTGTTGCCACGTTGTATGTGAAATTGCCTCACAGGAATTCGAGCTCGTTGCATGAGCCTGACCCATTTGATGCTACAGAATCGGGGCGAGACGAGAGGTTGCATGTTTTCACTGTGGATTATGAATACGTCCAAATACCCTATGAGGTCACCCTTTGGATACTCTTGGCTTCCCTTGCAAAAATAGGTGAGTGAAAATTCCTTTGTGAATTCCAGATGGGAGCTTGATTTTGTAAGTTGTTTCATTTATCACAAATTAGTCTCTGGCAACAGGCTTTGCTTTTGTTTTTAAACTTGTTGTGGGCACTGCAAAAAAGAGAAAGAAAAAAAATGAATGCAGAGCATCCAGCCCACAATATAAGCCTCTGGGGAGCTCCTTTGCTATATTTTCTACAAAGAGAGAAGCGATCCAGCAATAAAATTACCATCAAAATCACACGCATCAAGCGAACAACTGAGGTGCTTCCAAACAGGAGCTTATCATTGCAAATGCAACATTTAGATGCCACAAATGAGTTGTCGGCAACAGGTTTTTTAGATTTAAACTCATTGGATTTCCCTTCAGAAAGCATGGGTCAAGTGGGAGGGTGATGCAGGCTTGCATTTTGATGCGAACAACCTTGTGTGGATGCTGTGGAAAGGCTTCGTGCATGAGGAGTTTCAGTAGCATCCTTTGTGAGGTGGTTTTGGTCACTAACATTCACAGTGTGTTTATTCCTGGTGATGTGTGATGGTGGTAGGAACTGATACATTTATTGTTTTAAGTGGATGAATCTGTTGTGCTTATACCGCAGCCTGGGATCAGTTTCAATGAAGCAGGGTTTAGAAATCTTTGGAACAAATAGAAAAAAGCACTTCTAAATCCCACAGATGGCAATGAGCGAGTTCAGCGAGTGCTTAAATTTGACTTGACTCCGTTGAAACAATTCTCGGCATTGTAACACATTTTGGTTGCTTAGAAATGGTGAAGGCTTTGCACTTAGCCAATATATGAGATGAGGGACAGTACACTCTTATCTTTATTGTTGTGTTGTTGTGTTTTGTTTTGTAATTTTTTTTATTTAAGCATCAATGGAAGGAAGTCATATTTTAGTTTTAAAATTTTGCTATAAGTCAGGGTGGTGGATGGGAAAGGGGGGGTAATGTTTGCTTTGATCTGTGATTTTTTTTGATATTTCTGGTTTTTTATTTTTGTTTTTTTTACTCTTTTTTCTGTAAATTTTTTGGTATTTGGAAAATTAATTTAAAAAATCCAAAAACAACACTGCTGTGATTATTTTCCTGTTGTTGTTGTTTTATTCCTATTCAAGGATTCCATCTCTACCATAAACTGCCACACTTTATGCCAGAAAGCTGCCTGCACATTGCCATGGGAGTCTTGGTTGGCGGGATTATTTTTGCCACTGATCATAAATCCCCCCCAGTCATGACCACAAGCATTTATTTCCTGTATCTGCTCCCGCCCATTATCCTGGAGGGAGGCTATTTTATGCCTACTCGTCCCTTTTTCGAAAACTTTGGGTCCATTCTTTGGTGGTCTTCCATGGGGTCTCTCATCAATGCCTTCGGCATTGGAGTCTCACTTTACGGGATCTGCCGGATCGCACCCTTCGGCCTCGAGGACGTCAACCTACTTGACAGCCTGCTGTTTGGCAGCATGGTCTCGGCCGTGGATCCTGCAGCTGTCTTGGCCGTGTTCGAGGAGATGTCTGTGAACGAGCAGCTTTACATGATGATCTTTGGAGAATCTTTGCTAAATGATGGGATCACTGTCGTAAGTACATCCCAGCGCTTCTAGAAATTGGGATCTGGGGGGGGGGTATGCAATTTATTTAGTTTATCCTGCCCTTCCTCTAAGGAGGCCAGGGAAGAAGGGGTGCCAAATCATGGGGGCCGAGCTATTCACCCACTGTCTAGCACAAGGGTCCCCAAACTTACCCAGCTTTGGGCTGGATGCCCGCCGCACTGATTGCGTGGTGGGCATGTGGCTGTGCGTGCCCATGCGCAAACGCTATTTCTGGCACACCCATGACCTGGAAAGCACCGGAAATAGCTTGTGTGCATGTGCAGAAGCCTCCTCCGACCCGGAAGTACACCGGAAATGACACTTGTGCATGCGCACAAGCTATTTCAGTCGCTTTTCTGGGTTGGAAGTCGGCAGCCGCGCCACGCCGGTAAGAGCGGGCGGTGGCAGCGGGTGGCGGGGGTCCCTGGGGGCTGCATAAAAGAGCCTCAGGGGCCGTATGTGGCCCCTGGGCTGTAGTCTGGGGACCCCTGGTCTAGCAGCTGCTAGAAGCTGCCCAATGGAGGAGGCTGGCAGTGGCAGTCATGGAAAGACAACAAGATGCTTCTTCTGGGCCCAAGCTGCAGCCTCTTGGGACAAGTGTCATTTCACCCTCCGCCCTGAGCTTGGCGGTAGTGGCACTGGCAGGGGAAATAGGGACATTCCAGGATCAGATCAGAAGCTGGAGTGGCTTTCATAATTCTGGGACTGTCCCTGGAAAATCGGGACACTTGGAGGGTATTTTATTCATTCATTTATTCATTGCATTTATATACCGCCCTATACCTGGAGGTCTCAGGGCATTTCACAGAAAAGATCACAATACATAAAACCAAAATAAGAACAATAACCCAATAACACCCCCCCAAAAAAGAGCCACATTTTAAAAAGGTAGAGGATGTCCATCAGGTCAACCAAAGGTCTGGTTAAAAAGGAACGTTTTTGCCTGGTGCTTAACGGTGTATGAAGGTGCCAAGCGAACTTCCTTGGGGAGAGCATTCCACAGATGGGGAGCCACTGCAGAGAAGGCCTGTTCTTGTGTTGCCACCTTCTGAACCTCTTGAGGAGGGAGCACACGAAGGAGGGCCTCAGAAGATGATCTCAGGGTCCGGGTAGGTTCATATGGAAAGAGGCAGTCCTTGAGGGTATGGGTTTGCCTGACCATGTTGTGTGATGGTCAGTGCCTGTGTGGTTTGTTCCAAAGCCAATGTGAATGAGGCTGCCTACGCCTGTGTACACCATGCATTTAATGTACACACACCCCAAGAATCCTGGGAACTGTAGTTTGTTTAAGGTGCTGGGAATTTGGGGTTCTGTGTGGGTGTAAACGACAGTTCCCAGGATTCCTGGGGGTGAGGAGGAGTTTGCTTTAAGTGCGTTTGAATGTGTAGTGTGTACAGGTGATGATGGTAATATTCATCTTGGAATAACCTGTTTTGTTTTGCTTTGCTTCCCCGCTCAGGTCTTATACAGCATCCTCATTGACTTTACCCACATGCATAAATACGAAGAGATTGAACCTGTGGACATCCTGGCTGGATTTGCTCGCTTTTTTGTCGTGAGTCTTGGCGGGCTGCTGTTCGGCATCGCCTTTGGGTTTGTGGCAGCCTTCATGACTCGCTTCACGCAGAACTTTTCTGCGATCGAACCTCTCCTGGTCTTCATGTTCAGCTATCTGTCATACTTAGCTGCAGAAACACTGTACATCTCTGGCATCTTGGCGTGAGTACGGCAGCAAGTTCTGTTTATTTTCAGACCAGCCAGCATTGGCTCAAAAGGTTTCACATGTCCCATCTTTTATACACTCGGCTAATTGACTCAGGTGATAAGAAACAAGGTTCAAATAACAAGGGTGCTTAAGGAAGTATGCAATAAGCAATATAAACAGCAGCTCTGCTATAATTTTTTGCTTGTATTTAATAGTAATGTGCTCAGCACATCATACTGTTTTATATGTTTGCTAAGTGCTGTAGATGTTAAGGCTAGTACATGGGGCATATTTCCAAAATGGGTTGATTTTTATTGCCAATGTAGATTTAATTTGGCACTCCATGAACCCAAGTTGACGTAAACAAATTTTTGAAATGCCACTGAATACTAAAGAGAGGATGGAATTGCACATTCAAAGATGGACCTGCAACAAATAGTTCAAGTTTTTAATCAACCTGCCTTTAGGGTTGCAGAAAACTTTTCAGTTTTGTTCACATTTTAATGTGAAGATGCCTGATTGGCAGTTTATTGAACTAATGCACAGACTGAAACATAATTGTATCTATTAAGAGGGGGAAATGAACGAATGTTTATTATCATGGCCAAACAGCCAGCTTAACCAAAACCAGAATTGGGGGGGGGGGAATCGTGAGAAATTGTTGCAGAAGTTTCGAGAAGTGACTTCAAGGTTGGAAATACGAAAAAGTTTGAGAACTGAAAGTGACAGGTCTGTCCATCTTGATGTGCTGTGCCTGCTATAAGCTGTAAATAGCTTAAGCAGGGCTGTAAAAGCCACTTCCAGGAAGTGTAGAGCCTGGGGATTCCCTTCAGATGTTGCTGGATCCCTACCCTCACCAGCTCCAGCCAGCATGGCCAATGGTCAGGGCGGATGAGAGTCGAAGTCCCCTTGCATCTGGGAGGAAATGAGGTCCTCATCCATGACGGATAAGCAATACTGAGCCAAATGACAACAAAAGACATCTCAAGGTGACTGTGGGAATAATCATCCCTTCAGTGGGAAAGATGTCTTCCTTCCTTCCTTCCTTCCTTCCTTCCTTCCTTCCTTCCTTCCTTCCTTCCTTCCTTCCTTCCTTCCCTTTGCTGTTTCCAATGGCTCATGCTTCCTTCCCTTTGTGAGCCAACAGGATAACGGCATGCGCAGTGACCATGAAGAAATATGTGGAGGCAAATGTTTCCCAGAATTCCTACACGACAATAAAATACTTCATGAAAATGCTGAGCAGCGTCAGCGAGACCCTGATCTTTGTGTTCATGGGAGTGTCAACGGTCGGGCGGAACCACGAGTGGAACTGGGCCTTTGTTTGCTTCACGCTGGTCTTCTGTGCGGTTTGGCGGGCGCTAAGTAAGAAACAAATGCTTTAATAATTGAGCTAAACCAGGTGGACGAAAGGCCTTGCGTCACTGAAAGCACCGTGCAGTGCAGAGAAAGGCTAGGAAGTTCAGAGCTGACTGGTATAACCAGTTTAGCAAAGACTGTCTGTTCCTCAGGTGTGTTGTGTTCAACGGGTCAGGTCACTTCATACAAAACTGAACTTTGCTGAGAGAAAGAAATATCTATAGAAGAGCAACCCTGGACATATTGTTGAAGGAAATTATACCACAAGTATAATTACTTTTCATCATCATTCAGACAACCATATAAGACACTTAGTACAAAATCTTAGTACCATTGACATTTTTTTAAAAGCACTTCCAGGATGATTTGGGAGGCTGGGTGGGAACATATTTGCTTGCCTATGGGACCCAGGTGGCGCTGTGGGTTAAACCACCGAGCCTAGGGCTTGCTGATCAGAAGGTCGGCGGTTGGAATCCCTGTGACAGGGTGAGCTCCCGTTGCTTGGTCCCAGCTCCTGCCAACCTAGCAGTTCGAAAGCACATCAAAATGCAAGTAG
This sequence comes from Zootoca vivipara, assembly GCF_965207765.1. Taxonomy (NCBI): domain Eukaryota; kingdom Metazoa; phylum Chordata; class Lepidosauria; order Squamata; family Lacertidae; genus Zootoca; species Zootoca vivipara. The sequence goes on along the minus strand of NC_142587.1, from coordinate 28,904,452 downwards.
ATAAATAGGAACCGCTACAGCGGGAAGGTAAACGGCGTTTCCATGTGCTGCTCTGGTTTGCCAGAAGCGGCTTTGTCATGCTGGCCACATGACCTGGAAGCTATACGCCGGCTCCCTCGGCCAATAATGCGAGATGAGTGTGCAAACCCAGAGTCGGTCACGACTGGACCTAATGGTCAGGGGTCCTTTTACCTTTACCTTTATCCTACTTTTATATCTAACCTAAAAAAGCCAGTTGCATGGATATCTAGGGCTCTCCATGTAAGGTGGGAACCCTGAAACGGAAGGATTTGCAGTTGTGCATGGACACACACACACACACACACACACACCTCTTCTGATCTCCAGACACACATGTAAAGGTCATGTAGAAGACCATTTGGCCTCATTTCCCCATGAGGACAGTGTGCATAATCATCTCCCCATTGCTCTAAAAATGTGCAGGGAGACTGTAATATTTTTCAATGTTTGGTAACTATTTTTTCATAACACCCCCCTCCCCATTTCTTTCTTCTCCATGCTTAATATAATTTTATATCATCTCAATATCAGGGTTGTCTCTTCAGACCTTGTTAATTCTTTTCGATATTTATTTTCCACTGTGTATAAATGAAATGGCCAATCTGTCAATAAAGGAGGAGAACTACATGCCAGTCTACACATGCAAATGCCTGTACGTACAAGGAATGCCCCGTTTTGTGTAATGTAGATACACAACACAGCAGGGGCTGGTCGTGTCTGCATTGCATACTGATGTATCTTTAACCTCCAATCATGATGCCCAGTGTTCTTCAAGATCCCTAGCTATCTCACAGGGCTACAATTCTCAGAGTACGCAATGCGTGTGGATTTAATCGGGCGCAAGTTTATGTATCAGTCTTCCCCAGTGTGGTGGCTCCCAGATGATGTTGGATTACATCATTCAAGACCCTGGGCTGTGCTAGCAAGGGCTGGTGGGAGTTGTAGTCCATCAACATCTGAAGAGCTCTACATTAGTGGAGGCTGTTATTGACAATATTATAGAGGTGTTTTGAACATGGACTTCCTACATTTCAGCTGCTACAATGCAATAGAACACACTGTGATTTGGGGCCGGCCTGTATGAAAGCACAAGTTTGCATCCTAGTTTTGTGGAAGTTTCCATTCCGTGACTTCTCTTTGTTAGTTTGGGATTTTTGTTCGTTCCTTAGGTGTGCTTTTCTTGTTCTGCATCATCAACAAGTTCCGGACTCACAGGTTCACTCTTAAAGATCAACTCATTATCATCTACAGTGGCTTGCGAGGGGCCAGCAGTTTCTCCCTGGCATTCTTGCTGCCTGCAGCTCTCTTTCCTAGAAAGAAGATGTTTATAACGTCTACTATTGTGGTTACGTATTTTACTGTCTTCATCCAGGTAAGAAGATGAGTTATCTACCATTATACGTAGCTGCCAAGTCCCCCGTATTCCCCGGGAAACCCCCGTTTTTCTAGCCGTTCCCAGCTGGAAAAACAGATTTTTTTTGTTTTTTCCTGGTTTACTTACCGGCCGGGGGAGTCTCCTTCTGCACATGTCTGGAGTCTCTGGACATGCGCAGAAGTGATTTCTGTCGCAGCAGCCATTTTGGAACTGGGCAGAGCATGCTCAGAAGCGACTTCCGGTGCTGCTCTACCCAGTTCCAAAATGGCGGCACCGCTACTTCCGGTCTGCTGATCCCTTATTTTTCCGGCAGGAACTTGGCAGGTATGCTGCCATATCATGGTATTAGTGCTGACAGGGCTGTCTCTAAGGAGGTGTGGAGCTCGGGCCAAATCAAACTGTGTGGAGACCCTCACTTCCTCATCCCCCTGCCTCTGGTGAGAGAGGGGACTCTTTCACTCTTCCTTCACCTGATAGTCCAGATTGGAAGAGAGGTGCTGTCCAATTTGGCCGTCTCAGTTCAATGAGGATTAAGCATGCTTCACAATTTCATGGGAAAATGAATATTGTATCAAAAGTTAACTCGCTTTCTTTGTTCCAAATGAAGGGAATCACCATTAGACCACTTGTCAAATACCTGGACGTTAAGAAGACCAATAAAAAAGAGTCTGTCAATGAGGAAATTCACATACGAGTAAGATGAAGTTTTAAATTTATCTTAAAATTTATAATTTTAATTGAATGTTGGAAAACTATTTGTCCATGGTCTATTCCAGGGGTCCCCAAACTACGGCCCCCGGGCCGGATGCGGCCCAATCGGCCTCCCAATCCGGCCCGCGACGACCCCCGCCACCCGCTGCCGCCGCCCGCTCTTACAGCGCGCGGCGCGGCGACGATCTTGAGAATCGGCAAAAAATCGCTGGAAATCCTTTGTGCGCATGCGTATGGGCCTCTCCTGACCCAGAAGAGGTCATTTCCGATGCACTTCCGGGTTGGGGGAGGCCCATACGCATGCGCACAAGCGATTTTCGGCGATTTTGTTCCTGCCCGTGTGCGTGTGCGCATGCGCACGGGCGTGCACTCCCCCGCCCTCCGGCCCACTGCGCGCGCACTCCCCTGCCCTCCGGCCCGCCGCGCGGTCGGCGCGGCGGGCACTGGCCCACTGCGCGGTAAGTCTGCGGACCCCTGGTCTATTCTGTCCGGGAGTAGGTTTCCAGAGTTCTAGGCAGAGATATTTCACATTGCCTCCTTCCAATTGATTCTTTTAAAATGGGGGGGGTGGTATTACTCAGAGTAAACCCCCTGAATTTAATTTACCTTACTTAGTCATGTTGCTTGGTTCCAATGGGTCTACTCTGATAGAAACTTAGTTGACTATCACCTCAGGATTCGAACCTGGGAGCCTGCATGCCGTCTAAGCATGTGCTCTGCTACTGTTATAAGCTTTCCACCTTAAAATGTGTTGGGCCTTAATAAACTGGGGAAGAGTCATAGCTCAGGTGTGAAGCATGCAGAAGGTCCCAGGTTAAATCCCATCATTTCCAAGTAGGGCTGTGGTTTGTGTTAAAGCTGCAGTCCTATGCATAGGATTAAGCTCCATTGATTCTATTAATAGGCATATCAACCTAATTTTCGGTTTCTGAAACCAGCTATGAACTGAAACATAGCCACCTTCTGAAATTTCCACTTCTCCCAATTTTGGAAAGCAGTTTTCCAGCCAAGCAACGTGCAGAAGAATGAATATTTTAGGGTCAACATGCATTAAAATGCACGTAGTGGTGAAAATAAAAAAAGCAAAAATGCATTATAGCTGGGCAAATTGCTTTGTAAAAATGTGTATAGTAATCAAATTCTCAAACAAAATACGTATGATAGGAGAAATTAGCACTCAAATGGTGGTGAATTTTCACAATGACTTCTTAAAGGAAACACTTGTAAACAGACGTCGGAATGTGGAGAGCTGGAGTTAAGACTGGAAAACTAGGAAACTGAGAGAAACTGAAATTGACACATTCACCCATCCCTACTCCTATGTAAACACATATACCTAGCTATGACATTGGTTAGATAAAGGAATTATTTTTATTGCTGCCTGGGACAATTAAAATCAGTCTTCTAATATCTTCTCTCAGGATGGCATAACTTGATGCTTGAAGAATCCTGCCTTTGGGCAGAAGAACTTTCTGATAGTGTTATTCTTAATGGTGGTGCTGTGTTAGTTCTGTGCCATAGCTCAGTGGTAAGCACCTGTTTTGAATGCATACTGTAATTCCCTAGGTTAAGTCCTTGGCCTCTCAAGGAAGGGCTGAGATGTTCCCTGACTGAAACCCAGGAGAGTCACTTTCAGTCAGTGTGGACAGTACAGAGCTTAGAAGAGCCAATGGTCTGGCTCAGGTTTTTTAATATATATTCTCAAGTATGGCTGTTTAAAATTGTGTTGTCATCTTCTTTGCACGTAAACATTGTTACAGCAGCAATGGCTTTAAAACTTTGTTCACACCTTTCTCCAACTTCCTGTATGTCTGCAGCTGATGGACCATTTAAAGGCGGGAATTGAAGATATATGCGGACAATGGAGTCATTATCAACTGAGAGACAAGTAAGATTATGTCTGTCATGGGTCAGGTAAAAGAAAATAATTAAAGTGTTACTCTAATATACTAAAATGGTTGTTGACTTCCACTTCTTTGTGTCCTCTTCAGCTTACCACTGTAAGTCTGAGAGCCAGGTGTTCTCATTGATAATAAAATAATAATAATAATAATAATAATAATAATAATAATAATAATAATAATAATATATTATTTATACCCTGCCCATCTGGCCGGGTTCCCCCAGCCACTCTGGGCGGCTTCCAACAAAACATCAAAACACAGAAAAACAACAAAACACAGAAATCCATCAAACACTAAAAGCTTCCCTAAATATTGAATTTATTACTGAGGTGCTGTGTTTAGCCCTATTCACACTACCAGTGCACAACTGGGCCCCCTGCTTCTGGCTTGCATGTGTTCATCTGAGCTTCTTTTCATGCAATGTTTAAAAGAGGAAACGGGGGCTGGGGATAAAAAATACCACATACATCAGTGGCAATGCTTGAAGGTGGTAGCATGGCAAATTCTGAAATGTTAAGTGTGTGTGGCACATGAACACATTGTATGTGAATGTGTCCCTTGCCAATCCTGCCCAGCGTTTGCGGGCTTTTTCCAGAGCACCTTCAGTACATCACATCTTGACCATTTGCTTATTGTTTAGTGGCGCTATATTTGCCAAGGTAGCAAATGGTAGCAGTGGCGCTAACAGATGTAAGTGTGCATAGCATTGCAACCTCAGTCTCTCTGTTCCCTGCTAAAAGAAAAGGGTCAGCCAGGGGTGCACAAACTAAGGCCCGGGGGCCGGATGCGGCCCAATCACCTTCTTGAGAGCCAGTGTGGTGTAGTGGTTAAGAGCGGTAGACTCGTAATCTGGGGAACCGGGTTCGCGTCCCCGCTCCTCCACATGCAGCTGCTGGGTGACCTTGGGCTAGTCACACTTCTCTGAAGTCTCTCAGCCCCACCCACCTCACAGGGTGTCTGTTGTAGGGGAGGAGGGGAAAGGAGATTGTTAGCCGCTTTGAGACTCCTTCGGGTAGTGATAAAGCGAGATATCAAATCCAAACTCTCTTCTTCTTCTAAATCCAGCCCACGGGCAGTCCGGGAATCAGCATGTTTTTACATGAGTAGAATGTGTCCTTTTATTTAAAATGCATCTCTGGGTTATTTGCGGGGCATAGGAATTCATTCATATATTTTTTCAAAATATAGTCCGGCCCCCCACAAGGTCTGAGGGACAGTGGACCGGCCCCCTGCTGAAAAAGTTTGCTGACCCCTGGGGTAAGCAATGCTGATTGGAGCTAAGGCAGCCTCTGTTTGGTTGCTCTTCCTCCAAATTGTCCATTATTTACATAAACTTTTTGTTTTTATTGCTACCTTTTGAAATGCTGATGGGCACAGCAGACCCAAATGAATAGATCATTTAGAACTTTGCTGTGGCACATTTTGACTTTAAGCAGAGCTATTACTCTTGACTGGAGCAGGAAGAAGGACAAAGAGGCTTCGCCACGGTGCTCCTGTCCCTTTTCTTTGGCCTTACTCCCGCCCCCACCGGCCAGGTGCCCTTTGTCTTCGCTGGCCGGGTGGCAGGTCATAGGCCCAACGCAGCCAGGTAGGCGTCACCAGCCAGGTAAGCCCCGCACGGTGTCGCAAACCTCGCCCACCTGAGGGGAGGGGTGAGGGCGGATATTACTCTTATGCCTTATTAGAATATTCCAAAACAAAATAAAAAAATCCTTCCAGTAGCACCTTAGAGACCAACTAAGTTCGTCATAGGCGTCAGACCAACATGGCTACTTACCTGTAACTAGAATATACCATTTGTACCATGGGCGTACCCAGGATCAAAACTAGGGGGGGGCAAGGGGAGGGGCCAAGGCACGGAAGGGGGGGCCACAAAGTGGGCGGGAACAGCGAACTCGCGCTCCGCCGGGCTGTGCCCCTCCCTAGCAGCAGGGCTGGTGGGCGGAGGCGGAGCCCAGCCCAGCGGAGCGCGAGTTCAGCGTTCCTGCCCGCCGCGCCGCGCTCTCTGGTTCCCCGCCGCGCTTGGCCTTGCCAGAGGGCGCGACGGGGAGCTGGAGGGAGGGTGCGGCGCGGTGCGGCGGGAATGGCGAACTCGCGCTCCGCCGGGCTGTGCTCCGCCTCTGCCCACCAGCCCTGCTTCTAGAGTAGGGCAGCTGCCCTAACTTGCCGCATGGTGGGTACGCCCTTGATTTGTACAAAGCAAATCAGGATTTCCCTTTCCCTTTACAGCCATGAATATGTTTAGGTGCTCCACCCTCTTTCTCCCATCAGTTCAACACACTTTCTTTGTTGAACTACACCTCTTTGCTGTTTGATCCTTAAGAAGCTCAAGAAGATGCCTTAGGCTTGTCCATTATTTAATTCTTGAGTGAAGATTGAAATAATGTTTTGTTGTTGGTTTTCTTGTTGTTGCTCTCACCAGATTTAAGAAATTTGACAACAGAGTCCTCAAGAAGATTTTGTTACACAAGCACCAACCTAAATCTAGCATTTTCTCGCTGTACAAGAAACTGGAAATAAAACAAGTCATTGAGATGGTAGAGCGTGGAGAGATGAAGCCACCTTCTTCCAAATCATCTTCTTTGTGAGTATCTTCTTTCAGCTCAGATAAGTGGGATATAGACGCATACTTGAAAATAAGCATTGAGAGTAAGTCGCACTAAAGCCCCATGAAAATTAATATGAAATGCCCTAGATGACTAACTTGTGCACTGCTGATTTCAATGAGACCTAAGGGCAACTAATTTTCTTTGGATCCAAACTCATTACTTTGTAATTCTGTGATACATATAAAACACAACTGAGATTATGTAGGAACCAGATTTGATTTTGTCCAGTCACCCCTTGGTGTATGGTGGCTTCCTGTTTATATTACTATCCTGTGTTAAGGAATAAACCTGATGTTTTGGACTCCAATTCCCATGAGCCCCATGTCGACTGGAGCTGATGGGAGTTGTAGTCCAAAACACCTGGAAGGAACCAGGTGGGTGAAGCCTGATGTACAAGATGCTGGAATACAATCACAGTAAGAGTAGAACATTAGAAGAAAGTTACAGTCTGCTTTTAAAGAAAACAAGGATGTTACCACTGAAGCCATTTTTCTCCGTGCAACTATAATACCTGCACTAACCCTACTATTTAAGTACAAAATGTAACAAACCAGGAAAGCCTTCAATAAAATAAACATTTTATTGAGCGGTTAACAGGTCTCCTTTGCTTCACCTGAAAACAGATTTGTATCATAAGTTGAAGCGCAAATGTAAAAGGAAGTGGGTTTATTAAACAGAAAGCTTCCTGCTTCTCCCTGAAGCAGATATGCCTACCATTATCAAGTTGCTTGGTTAATAGCTAACTTCATGAAAAGAGTTTTCCATTTTTATATTTGAGTTCTAGGTGTATGACAAATTGCTTTCATAATGCTTGTGGAGTTGCTCATTGTTCGCTTGAAACTAAGGGTATTTTAATTGAAACATCTAGAGAACTAGATTAGCTAACCATTTACACACAATGATTTCTTCTACGCACGAGTAGTCCTAACTCTGGACTAAGCCTGGAACAGGTTTGCAGCGATATAGTTGACTAGCCAATCCTGACTGTATCCTACAGCATTTCCCAAGATCCCAGTTAGAAAAAGTGTCAGTGGCAATAATTGCTATTGGGTGCTTGGCACATCTGTGCGAATATCATATGACTTGAAAGTGCACAAGGCTCAAGCTAAGCCGATGAAGGAGGAAGGTGGGCTATAAAGGAAAGAACCAAATGATATTAACATAAAGTCACTATTGCAATGTGTTTTGCAACTTGTGATGATTTGCTTTCATCCAACTGCTTTCACATAAGAAACTGGCTACGTGGCTCAAAGGCGTTGCTATGTCATTTTGGAGAAAAAAAGGGATAGGGTGGTCAGAATGACAAGGGAACTTAAACCAGCATTAAAGAATAAGCCATCACAGTGGTACCTTGGTTCTCAGACTTAATCCGTTCTGAAAGTCCGTTCCAAAACCAAAGCGCTCCAAAACCAAGGCGCGCTTTCCCATAGAAAGTAATGCAAAATGGATTAATCCGTTCCAGACTTTAAAAAACAACCCCTAAAACAGCAATTTAACATGAATTTTACTATCTAACGAGACCATTGATCCATAAAATGAAAGCAATAAACAATGTACTGCAGTCACACAATCAATTAGCCAGTTGCTGAACTGGGTTCCACACAGTCACAAAATTTTTAAAAAGAGAGCCACAAAAACAAAAGGGCAAAATAAATAGACAGACCTCAGTGTAACACTCAAAATGGAAGAGTGGCACTCAGATCGGAAGCGTAACACTCAAAACGGAGCACATTCGGCTTCCAGAAAAAGTTCGCAAACCGCAACACTGATTTCCGGGTTTGCAGTGCTCGGGTTCCAAAGTGTTTGAGTACCAAGGTGTTTGAGAACCAAGGTACCACTAGGTTCAGGAAGAAGCGATTTCCAAGAGCAGCAACAGCACCAGCAGCCTCCTTTCCTTCCTTGCCCCCAGCCTTGGAATGCTGGTTGGAATGTGTGCATGTAGCAATGGCATGAGCCAGTAAAAAACAAACAGAAAAATGGGGTTGCAATGCAGAGGTGGTTGCTGCAATGACATGTGATCTCCAGTAAGCAGGCGGTTACTGCAGCTTCCAGAAGGTTGAAGCGACATGAGAGGAGATCTGTAGAGACTGTCCCCCCACCCAGCAGTATCATAGTTTTAAAGATAGGAGTACCGGTATATAGAAGGTTGCTTAATACTGAGTAAAACCTGCTGGTCCATCTATCTAAGTATGACCTACCAGGACTGACAGCAGATCTCCAGGGTTTAAGGCCAGGGAGGGCCATCTGTCATGGATGCTTTAGCTGAGATTCCTGCATTGCAGGGGGTTGGACTAGATGACCCTTGGGTCCCCTCCATCTCTACAGTTCTTGGATCCTATACTTAACTAGTGGTGTCAGGGATTAAACCTGGGACTTTCTGCTTGCAAAGCTTATCTTTTACCCCTCAGCTACCGCCCAGTGGCTTACAGACAATCTGTAAATAAAAATGGGAGAACCTTTGTAGCTCCCACAATGGGGAGAGCATCCTTTCCCTGGAGACACCCCAGGATCTGAATCTGAATTTCTAAAAGAACTGGAAGATGCTTTTATTTGGATTAGCTCCTAACAGGCAGAGCCACACAGCTATGGGGTAGTTGGAATTCTATTATTCTATTTTATAGTTTTGAAGATTTTTAAAATTGAGTAAGTTCAACTAACTTTAGTCCATCATTACTCAACTTCCATCAGTTTTCGACAAAGCGACACTTTCTGCGTAGGCCAAAGACTAGAGATTTTATGTGGATTTCTTTACGGTTTTTGTGTGTGGTTACAATTGTTTTTAACTTGCTTTCCTTTTGGACTTGCAGATTGAAACGCCAAAGGCAATAAAATAACATGAATGTATGCTCACTCATTCATGCGCACATTGAAAGGATCTTTGATTTATGAGAGATCCTTTGCTATCCCTTCTTAGCAAAACAGCCCGAGCGTAACTAATGCATGCCAATATTAGTGTGTACATACAAGCACTATGTAGGAGTAACGGTTGGCCCTTTGACTTAGTCATTCTAATGTTTGCTTTCCTTCTTTGCAGGAGGTTTAGAAATCGAAGGATGCAGAGACTTTCGCCCGCAGAGGTGGATTCCATACAGAATATACTGGCTCACAATCTGTATCAAGTGAGGCAAAGGGTCCGTTTCCCTTTCTGGTAGCATGTTTCATATCTATAGAACAAAAGATCATGTTTGCACAGTCTTTGAAGCCTTAGCAACAGTCAGCAAGAGCAGAAATGTTAGCGTTACTGGTTGCAGCTGAGCCACGGGACAACGTTATGGAAAATATAGATTCAGACCCGCAGCTAATATGTAGTTAAACAGTGGAATTCCCTGCTTCAGGATGCAATGATGGTCTCCAATGTGGATGGCTTTAAAAGGAGATTAGACAAATTCACAGAAGGTTAGATACAATGGCTTAATATCTATGATAGCCACGTTGTTGGAAATCACAAGTAGAGGGGAAACAGCTGCACTCAGGTTTTAATTTTTTGGCTTTCCATAGGCATCTGGTTGGCCGCTATGAGAACAGGAATGCTATTTGGGCCTTTGGCCTGATCCTGCACCCATCTTCTTATGTTCCTATGTACTTGTTTTGTGTGTTTGCGTTTCGCTAAGGCTATGGTGTTTCCTGGAAACTCAGTATCTTCACTCACTGTGCTGTTTCCCCAAAACACAAAAGAAAAGAAACCCCTGTCTTTTTCTTTGCGAATATTCACTTTTGGTTGCCATCAACGCTGCCAGATAGCAGGAGATTCCAGAGACTGGCACCAGGGGGCAGACATCCCTTGCTTTAACAACGCAAATAGTAAAAGCATCTCTCTGGTTGTTTCTAAACAAAGGGGTAATTGTCTTAATCTGTTGTAGCCAAGCCACCAAAGGCTCTGTGGCACTCTAAAGACTAACACATTTATTATCGCAAAAGCTTTCATGGACTAAAATTTATCTTTGCAAAACAATTTCCAGAGGGATAGTAGCAGTTGTCTGCTGCAGCAAAACAGCAAGGAATCTTGCGACACCTTGAAGACAAACAGTTTTGTATTTTAATGTTACAAGCTTTCACGGATTAGTGGGCCAAAATTCATGAAAGTGTATGCCACCGTAAATACAGCACCAGAAGTCTCCATTGTTGCTTTATTAAATCTAGAGTTGCTTAATACTGTTGTTACATAACTGTAGCCCCTTTAGGCAGGGGTGGGAAATCTCAAGCCTAGGGACCAAATCATAGACTCATAGAATTGTAGAGTTGGATGGGACCCAAAATGTGGCCTTTCTACCCAGCCTGCAAGACTCTTCCCCAGTGATGGCTCTCCCTCAGACCACAGCCCCTCACTGGCCCTCCTCTGTTCCCCTCTCAAGTACTTTGGACTGGTTTGTGTCCTTGAGGATGGAGAGATTGCATGTAGCTCTCACTTCTGCATAGCTGGAATGCACTGTAAAAAAGAAAGTCAGAGTCACATTTGTCATTCTGTTCACTTGTTGTTGTGTCCTCACCCACCACTGGCATGTAGGCTCTGAACATTTGTCCACAAGCAAAATGGTCCTCAGGCTAAACCATTGTTCCTACCCATGGCATACAGTCTATGTTTAAATGTGCGTTGTTTGATCTATGTTGGTGGAAATGAAGGCAGGACGAAGTGCGTTGACTTGGGTCAAAACCCAAAAGCCACCTGCTCTAGAAAATCACATGGAAAGAATATTGAGTTGTGATTTGCTTGTTTTCAGACGCTGTCATACAACAGGTACAGCCTTGCCGCAGACGCAAATGAGGAGCAAGCCAAAGAAATCCTCATTCGTCGCCAGCAGAGCCTGAAGCAGACCGTGAGGAAAGGATACAGCCTTCCTTGGGGAGGGCAGGTACGTCTTACACAGGGGTAGGCAACCTAAGCCCCGGGGGCCAGATGCGGCCCAATCGCCTTCTCAATCCGGCCCGTGGATGGTCCGGGAATCAGTGCGTTTTTACATGCGTAGAATGTGTCCTTAAAATGCATCTCTGGGTTATTTGTGGGGCCTGCCAGGTGTTTTTACATAAGTAGAATGCGTGCTTTTATTGAAAATGCATCTCTGGGTTATTTGTGGGAAATAGGAATTTGTTCTCTCTTTTTTAAAAAATATAGTCCAGCCCACCACATGGTCTGAGGGACGGTGGACCGGCCCACAGCTGAAAAAGGTTGCTGACCCCTGGTCTTACACAAGAGGTGGTATTTGTGTGGAATCAAGGTTTACAAATAGCTGCGGCCCAGGCACTCTTTTCCTCACTAAGAGTATCTGTTGTTTTACAAAGGCGCATACCAACAAACAATAACGGCCATGTGCCACAATCTCCATGCGGGCATACTGTGGACCATATAAGGATAGGCTGTGGGTTAGACAGCCATAAGAAAAGAGTGTGGAAGCTAGAAACACAGCTGCTCAGGAAAATAAAGCAGTAAAAAATGTAGTTGCCAAGTTTTGTTTTTTAAATAGAGATGTGCGCAGGTCCCAGTAGGTAGTCCTCCTTGACATTTGTTTCCCCAAGCTAGAGGCATTGCTTATTGCCAAAAATCTATCTGCTGTATCTGATTTAGGATGGTACAATTTGCTTCCTTTATCTACAAGTATCTGCTTTAATTACAGGTTCCAAATATTTTGGCATATGAGTACTTCACTCAGCCCAGTTTTACAGTGGGGTTAGTAGACTAGAGCTGCGGTATAAATTACATGTGACATGTATACATGCTTGTTTTGCCCACAGTTGTGCCGGCCAGATTTTTCAAGCATAACAAACAAAATGAGCGTCAGTCTGAGTGAGCCTTAGGCTTGTAGACACCGCCTTCCCTCCCTCCTAATGCATGCTGTAAGGCAGGGATGGCCAACTTCCAAGAGACCGTGATCTACTCACAGAGATAAAAACTGGCAGTGATCTACCCCCTTTTTGTGGGTTCAGGTCAAAGTTGTTGAGTTTTTTTAGGAAGGAAAGCCCTGTTTTGGGGGGTTCACGTAAAAGTTGTTGAACCTCTTTAGGGAAGAGAAAAGCGACGTTGAGCTTTTTTTTTAAGGAAGGAAAGCCCTGTTTTGGGTGGTTCCGATCATTTTAGGGGTGCAGGGCAAAGATGTTGAGCTTTTTTTAGGGAAGCCAAAGTTTTTTAGCTTCTTTGGGGGAGCCACTGATCTACCGGTGATCTACCACAGACGTCCAGTGATCTACCGGTAGATCACGATCTACCTGTTGGACATGCCTGCTGTAAGGGATTGAAACATCCACTCTCACTTTAAAATAAAAGCTGCAGTTTCCTGTTATGTCTGAGCCGGGAAAACTGTGGTTTATTATGATGCTGGTTGGTTAAAACATGCCATGGCCGTCCCTGGGTGGGCTCAAACTATCAACCTTCTGATTAACAGCAAGACGCACTGATCCATTGTGCCACTGGGACCTTCTCATTGTGCACATTCACCAGGCCTCATGTACATAAGCTTTCCACAAAGAGGGAATTATGCACATTTCTTGGTCAATACGCCTAATCTCCAGCAGACCTTGGGGAATGTCCATGTATCAACTGAATTTTATGCGTTCTCCAGTTATTATGCATAATCCCAAACAGGCCTTGGGGAATGTGCATATCTCCACTTTATCTTGTACATCTTCCAGCCTTTATGTATAATTCCCCAACGGGCCCATGGCAATGTGCATATCTTGACTGCAATCGGTACATACTCCAGGCAATACAGCAGGCATGTTCTCAGGGCAGTATGCATAGTTTCTAAGAAAACACATCCCCACTTTTTTTTGTTCATAGGAGTGTAATCTGCGCTCCCCGGGCTTCTTCCCACAGCCTATTCTTATATGGTCCACAGTATGCCTTCTCACTGATCAGCTAAGCAGCAGAAAAAGGAGTGGGGCCTCTAGATAAAGTGGTTTTCTGCCCTCCAGCCATTTCACAACTCCCAGCTCTTCTTCATTCAGCTGAGCAGCATAACGTGAATTGGAGGGACAGAAAAGTTAAAACCTCCCCCCCCCCACCACACACACAAAAAGGTTAATAGTGGCAACATTGGGTCCCTCAAATTTGCAGTATTGAAAATATTGTGGGAAATCTGCCTCTGAAACAGAGTCCAGTTTTGAAACCTTAATGCTGTATCTGTGTAGTCAATTGGAATTTATTTAGAGGAAAAACCACCCTTACCTGTAAAGTTGGCATGACCAATGTTGGTCCCTTTTTGGAAATGTTTAGGGTATTCAATGTTCACTGGCTGTGAACTGCAACGAGGTACAATCATTTGCCATTCCTTAGGGAGCTTCTTCTCTACCCCTGCCTCTCTTCATGAGGATGCAACTTATATAGAATTTCCACTGCTCAATCCTTTCATCTGCTACAGACAAGTTACCTCCCACTCCTGTCTTCTCTTCTTGGAGGTCCCACTAATTATTTGCCCTGATTTCATCAACACCACAGCTATATTCCAACCTCTGAAAAGCTACTTCCCACAGGAAGCATTATATATATATATATATATATAAAATTCCTTCCAGTAGCCCCTTAGAGACCAACTAAGTTTGTCATAGGTATGAGCTTTCGTGTGCATGCACACTTCTTCAGATACCAAGATAAAGTGTGCATGCACACGAAAGCTCATTCATACCTATGACAAACTTAGTTGGTCTCTAAGGTGCTACTGGAAGGATTTTTTTATTTTGTTTTTTGTTTCGACTACGTCAGACCAACATGGCTACCTACCTGTAACATATTCTAAAATATGTGATTCTATGTTTTGCACCACCTTGATATTTTATATGCGTGGGCAGTATATAAATACTTTTACAGATAAAAATGACATAAATAAATTTGATAGCATAAAGAGCTACTTTGCAAGGTTTAGCATGAGTTCCCTCTGTTATCTGCTGCCTTGTAAATTGTGCTTTGAACTGGTGCTCTAGATGTTTCAGGTTTGTTTAAGCTACTTTTTGAAGATTTTTTTTTCATTTACAATAGAGCAATACATTAATCACTCATTTCAAATGTAACCATCCATTCTCACTGACATACTCTTTTTTCAGAGTCACCAGAATTCAAATCGGTTGAAAGTATAACACATGACACACACTGCACATTTGAATCACCTTGTCTCACACTTATTTGCCCATAGGCTGCCAGCAGAAGTATGCGTTACTTATCATTACCCTTTGGTAACGCCCAAGCAACCAGAAGAGATTATGAGGATCTAACAGGTAATTCTCTTTCATTAAAATAACACAGGAAAAATGGTGAATTGCTGCCAATTCACATTATTTATGAATTTGCAATTAGCCATAAACCACATACGGTATTCCTGCTAAGTGGAAGTTGGGACAAAGGATGGATGAAATGGTGTCCACCAGAATATTTGTTTTCCCTTGGAGAGACACACTCATCCTTTGCGACGACATTACTGTAAAGATATCACAAAGAATAGTAAACAGAATTGATCATTTTTTGACTTAGTCCTCTGACCAAACAAGATTGGAGATAGGAATGCCGCCATTTGCAAAGGTTAGAAAAATGCAGAAACCAACAGCGCCTTGTGCAAAAAGAAAGCAGTGGGCTGGGCTCAGTTCTGTGGCATGTCCTAGCAGGTGTTCCCCTGGTGTTGTAGATGTCATTTGGGGTAGTTCAGTGCTTGTTATGGGGTGCACAGCTGCAGACTCCTTATTCATTTATGGCAACTGTGGCCGTTACTGTCATGGGGCAGTGTGTTTGACAGAGTCTAGTGCTGGGCTCAAAGCTAAGGCATGTCGTAGGGGACATTCCCCCAGTGGTGTGAATGTTTCATTTGTGGTAGCTCAGTGCTTATTTTATGGTGCACAGCTACAGATCCCTAATTCATAACTATGGCCTGGGATCATCATCCATTAATGTGCCTTGTGCAAAAACAAGACTTTTCATTCCGGAGAATAACAATGCATCTCAAAAGAGTGTGCTAGTGTTGAGAGTATGTGGGGTATTGCAATTAATATTTTGTTGTAATGATGATGATGATGATAATAATAATAATAATATAGTAATAATAAAAAATTTAATAACAAATTAAATATTACATATATTATTATTATTATTATTATTATTATTATTATTATTATTATATTATGTTATTTATTTATTTATACCTCGCCCATCTGACTGTGTTTCCCCAGTCACTTTGGGCAGCTTCCAACAAAATATTTAAAACAGAATAGAACATCAAATCTTAAAAGCTGCCTTCAGATGTCTTCTAAAAGTCAGGTAGTTCTTTATTTCCTTGACATCTGATGGGAGGGTGTTTCACAGGGCGGGAGCCACTACTGAGAAGGCCCTCTGCCTGGTTCCCTGTAACTTCACTTCTCGCAGTGAGCGAACTGCCTGAAGGCCCTTGGAATTGGACCTTGCAGTGTCTGGGCTGAATGATGGGGGTGGAGACGCTCCTGTAGGATCTAAGTTAACTATTTAAGCTATATGCACATTCTGGCTCTTGTGCTATGTCTGAAACAGTCTCCAGCCTTTTCCGACAATAACCCACACATACACATCTTAAGGAACCAACTTTTTTTTTTGTTAGTCACATATGTATGGTTGCAGTGCTGGTGGTGTGACCGACTTTAGAGTAGGTTGTGACACCATCTATAAGATTGTATCTAATATGCTCCCCCAATGAACTCATTTTTTTTTATAATCAATAGTTCAAATCATGATTTGGGGGAAAAAGAGGTATAGTATAAGTAGCCACAAACGCTTTCAAGCCCTAAAGCACCCAATGTGTGCCAAAGGGCCTGTGCTTCTTTATGGGACTGTGTTATGATCATATGATGCCGATGAAAGACTTGCCCTCTGCAACCTAAGGCTTATCAAAGGCCCCTGAAGCTAAAATTCTTTGGTCCTGGGGCATTTAAACCCTGGTGCCCTGAACCCCATCCAGTTTTTCAATACAGGATAATTAGAGACTTGCCTAACTTGGATTTTTTGGTCTTGCGTCATTTAGTGAGCAGAAATTGCAACATAAAAGAATATAGGTGGCAATGGAGCCATGTGAGCTGTGTAGCCACAGGAAAGGGGGTTGAAGATCTGGTGAACTAAAAGAAAAATGCTGAGGTGGGTGTCGGTGAAATAATTTAGAGAAGGATAAGTGAAGGCAGGGGCAGGAAGGGAAGCATGGCAGCCAAGTTGGGCTGACATTTCTCATAAAGTATATGCTCATAGGCAGTGCTTTTTTCTGGGGGAATGCAGGGGTTCGCATACCCCTAAACATTTTGTGAATCTTTGTACTTTTGTCCATTTACTGTATTTATTTTTCCTGATTCGAACTATAAAATGGTGTTTTTGTCGAGTCAAAATGAGAGTACCCCTAAACATTTTTTTTAGGAAAAAACACCGCTCATAGGAATGAGAATGGCATTAGAAAAATCAGGTGAAGAAGAGATCAAGTAGTCTAGAAACAGTTCTGATTTTTGTACAGTGAATATGCTTTCCCCCAGTCATGATGACTAAAGCCTTGCATGTCTAAAACCCAGGCCTTGCCTTTGCAAAATCTATGAAATGGCCTCTATTCTCCAAATATTGACCTTGACCTACACGGATTCGCAGAAGATGTACATCTCTAACCACTCAATCCTTTCCATGTTTGCTTAAGTCCCATTAGGTTCAATGAGATGTACTCCTAAGCAGTGCTCTTTTGGGGGAGTAAAAAAATGAAGCGCAGGTACTTGTATCGTGATAGAAGTGCTGTGGGTGTCAGAACAAAATGGCTGCCACGGGCAGCAAAAAAGAACAAGAGTTTATGTACTGGTGAGAACCACCACAAAACAGCACTGCTTCTAAGCCTGGATATAGACCAAAGAAGTGTTTCAGTTAAACACGTTGTAAATTTAAACAGAGAAAACAGGTAGAGAAAAACGGGACTCCACAGCACCTTCTGGTGGCACAATGTTATATCGCATATACAACGTACTGTTTACCAATCTAGCTGAGTCCTAGGTAAGCATGTATAGGATTGCAGCACAGCATGTTCAGCAAATGCCCTCAGAGAGAACAAGTTTCCATATTACGCTGTGTTATGTCCATTTATCAACAATCTCTTTGTGTCTGAAAGGAGAAGGAGGTGCAGAAGGAGGCAGAAATGTAGGGACTGAACCCTGCTGATATTATTCACTTGTTTCTGAATCCAGGGGACTGTAGCAGCGATTCCGAGTCTGTGTTCATCAGGCTCAATTCAGAACCTCGGCCAGGGTCACAGCGAAGAAAGTGGCAACAGCAGGAATCACTTCCAATGAAGCAGCTACATTCAAGAGTCGAGCCAGCAGGTTTTACAGGTCAGAGAAGAAGAACAAATGAATGCGTTGAAAGAGCCAGAATACAAAGGCCACTGCTAGGGTCGAAACCTCAGCTAACTGCAGTGCCTGAAACTGATATTATTCAGGAACTTGAGTCGGAGGATGAGGGGAACAGGGCATCGATACCATCAGCATCTTCTAACAAATGGACAGCAGAACCGAAAGGTGAATTTTATGGGCGAAAAAGCCCCTTTACTAGAAGAAAAGAGTGATTTTTCTTCTTCTTTGTGGAGCATAACTGCCGTTTGAGCAATGGCGTGATTTGTTTTGGAATTTGATTTTTTAAAAAAACACCCTCTGTACTCATCCTGATTCCAGTTTAACTGATGGAAGAGGTCGCTGCATAACAAAATGTGCGAGACCTGATTGGCAACGAGGTATCCATTGGCCAGCGCTGAAATCTGCAGAAAGCTCTGGCTGTTCATGCGGAAGTCTCATTATAAAATTAATTTATGTTTCTACTTTTGGAGGTGGAAAAACCTAGCCGTTGTAAATGTCCACAATGAACAGAGAAAGCTGGATAGGCGGTGTTAACCGAAGTATTGGCAAGTGTTTCAGTAATGCAAATAATCACTGGGGGTTGGCTTTAGGTGTGATTCTACACACATTGCTATGAAATGGGCTTGGTCACGTGCTCAAGGCCTTTTCCTTGGGGAAAGATAGGGAAGAGGTGCAGAGGGCCAAGAAAGAGCTGTGTCTTGCCAGCTGGAGGGCCAGCAGGAGGGCCAGCAGGCAAGTGAGATGGCCAGAAAAATGAGAAATGAGACAGGCAGGTTGGAGGGGGCTGCCAATTCATCACTCCCAGGCACCCGCAAAAATGGTCTCATTCTACCTCATGGTTGGTGCAAGCACAATGATTTGCTTATGCAAGCAATTGCCTACTACTGGCTGCCCTGTAAAGAATACAGCATGCACAGGCCTTACTTGGGAGGCCACGTGGATCGAGGATGACCTCAGCTTTTGTGACCTGATTTCGATATAACTCTTTCCCATCACGGAGGCCCACTTATAGGTCTGTTTGCATACCCTCCAAGTCTCCCTGTTTTCCAGAGACAACAGTCCCGGAATTACAAAAGCCACCCCGGCTTCTGATTTGATCCCAGAATGTCCCTATTTCCTCCGCCAGTGCCGCCACCACTGAGCTCGGGGAGGAGGATGAGTCAACAGTTGTCCTGAGCAATGGCAGTGGCAGCTGTGAGGGAGCACCCTGTAGCCTCTGCATGGTCTAGACCTCCATGGCCACTGCTGCTGGCCTCTTCTCTTGGGCAGCTTGTAGAGGCTGCTGAAGAGTGGGTGACGAGGAGAGGCTGCCTCCGCCAAGGCAGGTGATGCACAGGCTCTGAGGGGTAGGCCGAGGGCAGAGCCGTCCTGGGTGGGAAGAAAGAGCGGAGCATAAGGAGTCTTGATTTTTTTTTTTAAAAAAAAAAAGCTCTGTGGGTCTGTGTCTAATCTTGCCCCATTCTAAAGTGTATTTATTGGCATGTTTTTCTTTTTGTAAATCTGCCAAAAGAATAAAATAAAATAACACTGAGATTAAGGGTTTTTCTCAGGACAGTGGAGGGCACGTGTTCTGTCTCCTGTTGCCATAGAGGTGGTGGCACTCAGCCTTCTTCTGATAGGAAATGCTCTGTGGTAGTGGGGACAAATAAAAATGGAGGGGTGTCAAGGAATGAGTGAGACATGTCCGTATTTTCATCTGAGGAATGTTGGAGGGTATGTGTTTGCCAATATTTGGGGCCCTGCGTGTTCAGTGCTACCACTCTTGTGAAATCATCCATTTTTGCTGAACTTATTTCAGTTGTACCTAATGATTTGTGTACCCCTTAGGCCACAATTTTTCACTGGGGCTTTTTGCAAAAAAGGAGGAGGAGAAACCCTCAAGTAGAACCTGTAAATCTGCAGTCTATCTGCCTACCCCTGCTTTGCGGAATAGTTAGTGTAATTGTTAATCATGCATCGAAAATTAGACTCATACCCGATGTGCGAATAATGGATTAACTATTCATTGTTGCTTAGTGTGGTTGTACACATACTTCAGATCTGCCTCTCAGAGGCAAACCACACATTTTGAATGATTTCAGGGGCATATGCCAGCCAGACGTTTTGCCCAGACTACAGTATGAAGCATAATTGATAGTCAAGTCAAGTCAGGTGTTCTGTTAAATGACTTCTTGTTCAGGCTAGACCTGGAATTCAATCCGATTGTATCACAGAAGTCATGATATGTGGAGCAGTTTCTTATGGTTGGTTCATTATGCTAACAGCAGCAGTATGCAAGTTTTAAAAATAAAGGGCAATTTGCTCATGCAGATACCGTAACCCTACAGAACCTTTGAGAACCACTGGGTCAAATTCAGAAATGGATTCCAAGATTGGCGCCAGCAATCAAATAAATATTCCAACATCCCACCTCAAAAGTGAGGAAGAATTCTGGCATTTGGGGACTATGCTGGGTCTCAACCTTGTTCTAAATCAAAAGATGACAAAAGAGAAGGCAGAACCGGGGCTGATACTTGTTGCTCCAAAACATTCTGTATAGTGAGCAGCTTTGTAATCAGAAGATTTGGACTCTCAGCTTTAGAATCGCTGGAAATCGAGAGTGCCCGGAGGCCTAACACCTTGCTTTCTGCTGAGACATTTTTTCCTGATCCTTAATTGCAAATGAAACTTTTCAGTCAGTTTCACCCGTGTAAAGTTTCAAGAGTCAACACTGCCTCTTGTTTATTGTGGCCGATCCTTCTCACAGAACACCTAGTTTCCTTGTTTCTTTCAAAGAGAAACAAGTGGGTGGGGAAATGATTTTGGAGCAGTGTGCCGAGGTCAGTGGCAACATAGAATTCTTTTGTTCCCTGTATAAATTTGCACCAACTGTAACTGATTCACTAAATATTGCTAAGTGCTTTGCAAGTGGCCAAGCTGCTTTGGAATAATTTAGTAAGTGTAAGTTCTTTATCAGAATTATTATCATATGTAGAGTTATACAATGTGTCACCTCCGACCCTGTTTTGCTCAGACTTTTTTTATATATCTACTGATACTTGTGAAGTATAAACCTCGCAATTAACAAATAGATCTGTTAGGGTTTGTGTGTGTGTGTGCAGGCAACCCATTCTCTTTGTGACACTTTCTAGATGCAATTTGCCGGGGGTGTTCAGATGCCATTGTTATTATTACATGAGCTTACTTTGGGTTTATGCCCTCGGCATCAAAAATGTCTTGGGGGCTCAGTCCCAGCACATAGTGTGTAGAAGTCTAATTATTTAATTTATTACTTATTTAGTAATAAGTAAACATTTGTAAGTCGCTTGATCAAAAAGAAAATATTCTCCACGTGGTTTGCAGGCCAAGTTTGTTTCTGATTGCTCAGTTCGTTGCCCAAAGAACTATAGTGGTAGCACTTCCATGTACCAACATTATATTTTAAAAAAATCCTTAGCACATCAGTGAATTAAGGGTGTATGTATTTTATGTATGAGTAGGGCATGTGATTTCAGAGAACATGATGATTTTGAACTTTCATGAGGCATCCCTGGCATCCCATCCTAGACATACATTTAAACACTTATATCCATAGCTGTCAAGTTCTCCCTTTTTAAAAGGGAAATTCCCTCATGCTGAATAGGCTTTCTCACGAGAAAAGGGAAAACCTGACAGCTACGCTTATATCCTCTTGCTTTCAGCAGGGGTGTCCTAAATTCATCTGGATTTTTTTGTTCCCATTATTATTTTATTTTAAATATGCAGGGTGCTTTGCCATTTTGTTCTCATTCATATCTTCAATAGTGTGAAGCAGGTCATTCATAATCATGCTGAGATCAGCATGACTGTAGAGTTAGGAATCGGCCTCAGCTGCCTAGCACAAGAGTCTCCAGGTAAACTGTGGTTTTAACTTGCGTTTCTGAGGCTTAGGCTTTGTGCTGGACCAGGCTGAATCCAGCAAATTCTCTTGTGAGTGAGATGCCTGCGCTTTGACACCCACCCTCATTTGACATCATTCTTTCTTTTCCCAACTGAGCAAACAGGTTACGTACCTGAAACTTCCTTTCAAGTAAAGCAGAGAAAAAAGGTTGAAACTTGAACTCTCGAGGCAGTGAAAGTGGAAGAACTTGAACAGAAAGTTAATTCTGAGTTAGGCAAACACACCTCCAGGTCTGCTTTTTATGAGGGCTTTGCCTCCTTTGGGATCTGTTTACAACTTATGCATTAAAGTAAAGGTTATGTGGTTGATTTAAAAAAGAAAGAAAGAAAGTAACAATTGCCTTCCTGGATCAGGGCAAGATCCACCTAATATATCCTGTTTGCAGGCTTCTCGTGAACATCTGGTTGGCCACAGTGATAGGTAAGGTAAAGGTAAAGGACCCCTGGACTGTTAAGTCCAGTCAAAGGGGACTAAGGGGTGCTGCACTCATCTCGCTTCAGGCCAAGGGAGCCGGCGTTTGCCCACAGACAGCTTTCCGGGTCATCTGGCCAGCATGACTAAACCACTTCGGAACACCGTGACGGAAGCCAGAGCGCATGGAAACACCATTTACCTTCCCGCCACAGTGGTACCTATTTATCTACTTGCACTGGCGTGCTTTTGAACTGCTAGCCTGGCAGGAGCTGGGGCAGAGCAACGGGAGCTCACCCTGTCACAGGGATTCGAACTGCCGACCTTCCAATCAGCAAGCTCAAGAGGCTCAATGGTTTAGACCACAGCGTCACCTGTGTCCCGGCCACTGCGATAATAGGATGCTGGACAAGGAGGTCTTAACCAGCAGGTCTATGTTATTAACCCTTCATTCTTCTTCCAACAACAGTCAGCCAGAAACCTATAGATATTCAAAATCAGGCACTAAACAAGCAATGGTATTTCTCTGTTGTATGACTCCGGTATCTAGTTTATATATATATTTAATATCTATCAGGTGTTGAGAAGTGGAGGTACTACCACAACAAAATGTTGCAGTGTGGAGTGGTCCTGTTCAGGGTTCCAGCTAGTCAGTCATGGCCACTTTCAGGATAACACATACCATGCCTCCTGCTTTCCACCCAACTCAGCCTTGTGTGGCCATTCAGTTCTTCTTTGCCTGTTTCGGTTTGTGAAGGTTTTTCCCATTAGGTTTTCGTTTCCTAAGTATATATTTTGGTAGTTCTGAAAGCTTTGGGTTTCCCTCAAGCTTTCTGACACCACTACAGTCCAGCTAGGTGAGTTCCACTGTTAGAAAGAATGATAGATCATTTTGTTCTGGTAATTTCATCCCAACAAAAAATGGATCTAAGTTATATAGGTTTTAAGTACCCAGAGTTTTCTTTTCGAAAATGAAAAATAGCCTGGGACAAAACAACAACAACAACAACTGAGAAATCTGTTGATTTTTGTCACTTGGGTTCTCCTTGTTCTAACCCATGTTAAAGTGTTGGAATAATAATAATAAAAATGTCCCTGGATTTTTCAAACGAAACCTGAACCAGGGAAACAAACCTAAATACTCTTCTTCTGGTGCAAAACAAGTGGGTAAAATTATATCCCTGGTTCACTTTTCATTGCAGAATTTAAACAGAAGTCTTCATTGTCACCTGCACTGCAGGTTTTGGACATTTTACATTGGAATTTTAGCTTGGAGTAGAAAAAAAACAACCCTTTCCAACCTGCTAATGTGGCAGAACAGGGTCCTCCTATTATTTGTACTGTAGATCTAGAGAGGAAGGTGGCACTTTTAAATGATCAGTTGGCTGAAATAATACTGTTTATATATTAATGGCCTTTCTTGCATGCTGCATGTTTGGAGAGCTAGTGAGTCAAAGTAATCAAATGAGTCAAAGTACATTTGAGGTAATGGATTTCCTTTGAATTTTAAGAAAGGTGTCTACTCTTATCTGTGATTAACTGAGATACCATGCACCACCATATATGTCGTGCAAACAGCCACCACCCAGCAGAAACTCTAATACAGGGGAAATGAAAAGAAACGCAGTACACAATAGAATTATGAAATACAAATATTTAAAACAATTTTTTTATTTTTATTTTAAAATTACAGCAGTAGCAATGTGCAAAAGCAGTCAAAAGCAGCATAAAACAAGTTATTGATGTGATGCCTGTCATCAATGTCTTTAAAGACCATCTGAAAACAGGAAGAAATGGAACCTGAGAGGTCTGACCTAGGAGCATGTTCCATAGTTGTGGTGTCACCACTAAGAAGGCCCTGTCCTTAGTGCCATATTTTCAATGGAGATAAACCAGAGAAGAAGATACTCCTCCTTCTGGCAACACTCTCCCTCTTTAGGCGTGTATTCTAGAAGTGCCTGCCTATTCACTTTCAGGGGTGGTGGTGGTGGACGTCAGGCTATTTTAAAGAGTACCAGCATCTATTTCTTTTTAAACGATGATTCAATTCGTTAGCCTCTGAACAGCAAGGCTATGGTTCTTTGGGGTTTACCAAAATGTACATTTTGTGACTGGTGCTAACAACCGACTTGGGTTGAGTGAACACATGTGGATCATAGTGATGGTGGACCTACCTGCTCTCTTATTTCTAACTTGTACCAAAAAAAAAAACCCTCCTACAAATTTTGCTCTTGTGTGTAAAGACCCTTAAATTATGGCAGGGAGCTGAAATGTATAACCATCCTGCAGTATGATTATTCCATGGGTCTGCAAACTAAGGCCCGGGGGCTGGATCCGGCCCAGTTGGCTTCTGGATCTGGCCCACGGACGGTCCGGGAATTGCCGCGTGGATCGCCAGTGCGCACGTTTGGCGGCTCCTCCTCCTGGCTTCTCCCCACCCTGCCTAGAGCCGAGAGGAAGGGGGCTGGGCTTTGCTGGTGCCAGCAGCAGCAACATGATCGCTCAAGCGGCCGCCATTTTAAGCAGGCTCAATTCGGGCTTTGTTGCTGCCAGCCCCTCTCTGGAGCCCTTTCGTGCGTGCCTCTCATCGTCCCGCTGCTGCCAGCCTCTGCCGCTCACAAGACACAGCTAAGCAGTCACCGGGGCTTGTCCTGTGCTGTGAAGAAGGGAAGGGAGAGTCGGGGGGTAGCTTACCTGAGTAGAATGTGTCCTTTTATGTAAAATCCATCTCTGGGTTATTTGTGGGGCCTACCTGGTGCTCTTGTGTGCTGTGTCCTTTTATTTAAAATGCATCTCTGGGTTATTTGTGGGGCCTGCCTGGTGCTCTTGCATGCTGTGTCCTTTTATTTAAAATTCAGTGTGCATAGGAATTCGTTCCTTCCCCCCTCCAAAAAAAATATAGTCTAGCCCCCCCCCACAAGGTCTGAGGGACAGTGGACTGGCCCCCTGCTGAAAAAGTTTACCAACCCTTGGATTATTCTATTATTTATCAATATCTACTGTAATTCATCTCCTTCCTATTCATCACAAATAAGACAATTTTCTCGACACCAGTACCAATTCATAGTTCACCCTCAACTTTTAAATGTTTGAATCCAAGTCTGAGTCATTCCTTCATTAAAAATGTAATGAAAGTAATCCCCCCCCCATTCATCCTTAGCTTCAAAATGAGATAACACTCTGACTGATGCGTTTCATATGCCTGCCTCCCGCAAAATCTAATGTGATGTTTATTCCTTGCCAGAAAGACAGATGATCGTCTAGGGGTTTGCCTTGCTCTCAGATGCTTTCTCTCTGCATACACAGAAGAAATAGCAGGCAGGAGCGCTTAAAGTTCCTAATAGGAACCATGCATCACTGAAATTAAATTGAACGTGTCACTGGGGGGGGGGGGAATCACATAGACGTTTTCTCTCTTCCTACACTATCCCTTCCTATAGATTCCACTCCTATGGATTCCACCCATAGAGTCCACTCTCTGGAGGCTAAATGCAGGGATAGGAAAATGTGCCGCTTTTTGCACTCTGTAATCTCCTCCACCTATAAACCCCCAAATCCTGAGCTTTCAAACAAAACCATTCCAATTTCCAATTGCTTCTCTCTCTCTTTCTCTCTGTGTGTAATGATTCTCATTCCATCTGTTTGTAATGGAATGTTTTTTAGTATACTCTCAAAGTGCAGCAGTGACCTCTGTTGATAACAGGTTGTAATGAACTCCAAAACCCACAGGTGGGCAATACCTGTGGACCAACCAATTTGATAGGTTTATAAATTGATTGGGCAATGACCTCTTTGCTCTGCATCAATTTTGTGGAAATTATGAACACTATATATTACCATTTAGATGTGCGGAGAAAACTTAGCAAATCCTAATTTACAGCTTAGTGGGACAGTTTCAGGGGTCAACAAATGTTTTCAGCAGGGGGCCGGTCCACTGTCCCTCAGACCTTGTAGGGGGCCAGACATTTTTTTTTGGGGGGGGAGAACAAATAACCCAGCAATGCATTTTAAATAAATGGACACATTCTACTCATGTAAAAACATGCTGATTCCCGGACCGTCCACAGGCCAGATTTAGAAGGTGATTGGGCCTCTGACTTGTTGACCTGCAAGATCATCAGACAAAATGAAACCTCCATAAGGCTTCATGGAGATTTCAGGAGATACATTCCAGAGGTTAAGTTGGCATCAGTAGTTACCTAAACATGCAGCGTCATTCCTTTCGATTTCTTTTAATTAATATGTAGTATTCTTGAATTACATTAGAGTCAATAAATTTATCGTCTCAGCAATTGCATCCTGCAAGAATTACTGTGGTCAGAAGAAGAAGAAGAGGAGGAGGAGGAGGAGGAGGAGGAGGAGGAGGAGGAGGAGGAGGAGGGGGAGGAGGAGGAGTTTGGATTTGATATCCCGCTTTGTCACTACCCGAAGGAGTCTCAAAGCGGCTAACTATCTCCTTTCCCCTCCTCCCCCACAACAGACTCCCTGTGAGTTGGGTGGGGCTGAGAGACTTCAGAGAAGTGTGACTAGCCCAAGGTCACCCAGCAGCTGCATGTGGAGGAGCGGGGACGCGAACCCGGTTCCCCAGATTATGAGTCTACCGCTCTTAACCACTACACCACACTGGCTCTCTTCTCCCCCCCCCCCCCCCGCAACTAATCCCCGCATGACAGTGTCTGAGAAGAAAATGCCTGATTGCAATGGGTGTTCTGGGATGAGAACTACAGCTAACCTCTTCTTACCTCCTATAAATCCACAAGGTGAGATTTCTGGAATACTCTCTCTGTATGTGTATGTGTGTGTGTGTGTGTGTACCCAGGTGGCGCTATGGGTTAAACCACTGAGCCTAGGGCTTGCTGATCAGAAGGTCGGCGGTTCGAATCCCTGTGATGGGGTGAGCTCCCATTGCTTGGTCCCAGCTCCTGCCAACCTAGCAGTTTGAAAGCACGTCAAAATGCAAGTAGATAAATAGGAACCGCTACAGCGGGAAGGCAAACGGCGTTTCCATGTGCTGCTCTGGTTCGCCAGAAGCGGCTTTGTCATGCTGGCCACATGACCTGGAAGCTGTACACTGGCTCCCTCGGCCAATAATGAGAGATGAGCGCGCAACCCCAGAGTCGGTCACAACTGGACCTAATGGTCAGGGTCCTATATGGACTCTCCCCGTACACATGCACTTAACTCTGACATTTACTGGCTGAAGGAACATTGAGGGTGTGACTATAACCATGGGACTTTTTTCAATTCAGGCACAACCCACTGTTAGTGTGGGAATTAAAACCTTACTCTCTCTCTAATAGCAGCAACGTGTGACCGAAGGTGCCCACAATCAGCCTCAAACCCACTCTTACAAATGTCAGATCAATCAGTGATTATGCCACTTTAAATGGCAAGCGTGGAAAGACCCAGAGCTTTTGAAGACCTGAGCTTTCCTGCCTCAGGCCTGCATGCACAAAAGTGATTGTGCAGCCTGCAGCCATCGTCAGCAATATGATGAACCACCTGTTTTTACTGCTTGTCTTGAATTGCCTAAACAGCATGGGGTAAGTTGTCAAGCAGCCAGCAGGTCTGCTGGAGGGCACACTCAGCTTGGAGAGATTACGAGCTGTGCAGACCATTTCTGCTTATTCCACCTTATAAAAGGTAAAGGGGCCCCTGACCATCAGGTCCAGTCGTGTCCGATTCTGGGGTTGCGGCGCTCATCTCGCTCTATAGGCCAAGGGAGCTGGTGTTTGTCCGCAGACAGCTTCTGGGTCATGTGGGCAGCATGACAAAGCTGCTTCTGGCGAACCAGAGCAGCACACGGAAATGCTGTTTACCTTCCTGCCGGAGCGATCCCTATTTATCTACTTGCACTTTGATGTGCTTTCGAACTGCTAGGTGGGCAGGAGCTGGGACCGAGGAAGGGGAGCTCACCCCGTTGCAGGGATTCGAACCGCCGACCTTCTGATCAGCAAGCCCTAGGCTCTGTGGTTTAACCCACAGCACCACCTGGGTCCCTTCTAGTCGGGCACTTAGAAGTAAAGTGAATTCAGCCTCAGTAAGCCATCAGTGAGTATACTTTGTTTCGTTACTTACAGAGGGCTATGCTGAATGTGCTCACAAAGCCTGCTTTAGTCTTTAAAGCCACCTTGCTCTCTAAAAGCTATTGCTGAAAAGATTCACCTGAAAAGCTAAATTCATAGGCAGTGTGTCACTTCGAAACTACAAACTCTTGGGATTAATGAGCATGTGAGGCAGAAACTTTCACTAAGGCTTTACTGCTTGGGGGTGATTTCAAGCTTGCTGTTTTGCATGTACATTTTGTGATCTGTTTTGAGCAGGTTGTATTTTGCCTTATCACTGAGTGATCAGTCACTTTCGGAAAAGATGGCTGAAATGAAGTGCAGGCCATGGGGCAGTGTATGTTTCATTAAGATAAAGGATGTAAATTTAGAGGTGAGACCTTTTCTGATTTCTCTGTGAAGCAGTTTTCATTACAACTGGAGTAGAGAATTCTACTTAATACATGATATGAACACTGCATTGGAAATACACAAATGTAAGTCATGAACAAAGAGAAACAAGCCTTTACTTCCAAATATGACACTTTCCCAACTAATGAAGGCAGGCAAGATTTTGTTCAAGATTTTTGCCCATGGGAACCCAGTTTACCCCTCGCCCAGCTGCCTTTGACACATGGTACAGTAGAGATCTCACCTTAAAAGGGAGCTTTATCATTCGTCCAACAAGAGTCCCTTGTCCCTTGTTTATATCTGTAGTGCAAAACAGGAAGTCCAGAAGTTCCCACAGAAGAAAATATGAGATGTCATGTGTTTCATTTGTGGACTTGACTGCCAGGACTCATCCCCCCTTATCTGAGCACAAATTCCCCCCTTATCTGAGCACAAATGTGGCTGGTTTGCAGGGATAAAAAAATGTGGGAAGGTACATATCTGTTTTACAAAAAATTCATCAGGCAGAGGTATTGTGATCAATGATAAAGAAGGGAAGGAAAGAATTATGAATACCCATTCAACCAGACCACCAACATTGTTGTTGTTGTTGTTAGCAAATGCATGACAGTAGAATGAATAGTCATATCAAGCTTGTGGTAACATTACATAATGCTAGATATCTCTTGAAAGAACTTGATGCACTTCCAAATGGGCAGCTTAGCCATACTTTGGATCAAAATGCAAATCCTTTAATTGGTTATAGGCATCAAAATTCAAAGCTGTTTCTACTTGGGAACAGATTTGTGCCTCATCCCATCATATTCCTATGACATCCAGCTTCTGGAGATCCTGCTTATTCACATAAATGGGTTAAATAGAAAAATATTCGTTTCATAGCATAAAAATGGCTACTGGACTGTGAGGGAACTGCAGAAGTATAGAATTACAGCTCTATGCCGCCTTACTGTATTTTTATGAAAGCACAGCCTATAAATATTTCAATAAATCAGTTTTGCTTTGTTATTTATAGAGGCTTATCATTTTATGTTTTTTAATAATGATCTTTTATGGTAAACCCAATCATGGGCTGAATAGGTTTCAAAAACAGCCATTACTTTTGCACAATCACAATATGTCCTTGACATGTTTTTCACATAGATGTACCTCCTAAGAAAGATAAGGTTTCGCCAAAACAAGTGGTCTCATTTCTTTAAAAAAGGATGTGAGGAATATACAGTTATTTGAAGTTGTAAGGTTGTCTTTACATATATTATCACACTGCTCTCTCCCCCACACACAACTATTGCCCTACTATTTCCTTCAGTATTGCTTTCCCCACTTAAAATAATATTCTACTTGCAACAATATTGATCTAAGGGACTGAAGACTGTTGTAATTTCTGGAAAGCAATCACATCTTTCTGGTCCATTTTATGAACTTTTCTTTTTTCTTTTTTGCAGAATTCAGGGCAATTGAATAAATAATGCATATGCTTAGGCCTCACCCTTGCTAGGAAGCAAACACACAGAATAATCAGCTGTGCATTTGCTCCTAAAGACAAAGGACTCAGAATGGAGTGGCACAATCTCCAAGATCACTTCTGTCCTCCAGTTATATCCATGAACAATGTATTCTATCGTACTGCGAACCCTACTCAAGATTAATTCCACGACTGACGTAGACAAATAAGATTGTGTAATGAGATATGCTCAGTCCAAGATTTCTTGTTTAACCAATTGGATTGTTTCAATACAGGAGATACAATGTTCCCCAGAAGAAATGAATCTGTTCCAGCTGCTACAAATTCAACAAGGTGACGTTACCCGTTACAGATCTGTCCTGCTTCAGTATAAGCTGTCCACAGAGACCATGTTAAAAAAACACACCTTTGAAATCAAATGAGGCAGTGTTCTACAATGGTTAGGGTCCATGGGCATAGCCAAGGGGATCAGGGGAGGGGAAGCTGACCCCCTAAATCAATCAAAACCAATACAAATCAGAGGATCTGCCCCCCCAAAAAACAAAGTCTGCCCCCTCTAACACAAATCCTAGCTACGCCCATGTTAAGGTCCCACTCTGCAGCCGGGGGAACTCAGCTTCAAATCCCAACTGCTGAACCTTAATACTTCCTGGTCCCTTTGCCCTTTTGGTGCATATCAAAGAACCACCACAGAAGTATCATTTTTAGGGTTCCTTTAGGGTTCCTTCCTTCCTAAGGAGCCATAGCAATAGTTCAACAGGCCTTGAATTGGATTAAATGTGTTGTGTGGACATGCTCGGAATCAAGCAAGCCTTGATTTTTCAGTGCCACATTCACTTGTTAAGTATTGTTTAACCAAAGTAAGATGGTCTATGCATCTTGCTACGATGGCACATCAGTTCCATCTGTGGGCAGCTGCTGAGTGTAAATGCCACTTGGGGGCAATTCTCTTTCTTGTTTAATTCTGCACTGGATTGCAGCCTAGCTCAAATATATTTAGTACATGTAACAAAAGCCTGCAAGAAGTCTACTACTGCGTATTAAACATTGTGGCCAACAATCCTCTTAAACTGACATGTTTGCATAGGATTGAACTGGTTTGTGTAAAGAATGGTAAATATTGTTAATGTTACTGCTGATACTTTTCTTCTTTCCTAGGGGAGTAAATTATTTGTAACACTGGCTGCATGCATGGCTGCCTGAGGTCAAGTTGACAACCCTCCCCATTCCATGTACAGAAGCTGACTGCATGGAGAGCTGAATCTTACTCCGATACTGGTGACAGGATTGCATGCTGCGCTTACCTGGAACATCATGCTAGTTTAGGGAGCTTGGACCAAGCTGGTGCGGCACATTCTTCCAACAGAGAGAGTTGGTTGAATACTTCAGATGCCCACAGCCACAGGGAAGCTGCTACTGCCCCTCAGGACCTGTGGCCCAAGTTAACCATCTCACTCTGCCTTTTGTACCTATAGTGGAAAATATCTCAGTACCTGCATTTTCCTGCTTTCCAGAAGGAAAGGCAGGTTGGGATGGCCAATCTCAACCAGGAAAATGGCATAAGGGAAAGGAGCGGTGTCCAAACCAGAGGGCCAGGTTAGGCCCCCGAAACGGACTTTGGACATGCCTGTAAGCAGTCCCTTTCTTTCCGCAGTTGGACCACTCAATAGTGCAGCCTCCTGAGCCGGCTTTTCGTTTAAAATGAAACAGGGGAAAGATAAACGCAACTGCTTCCCTAATGCAGTTTCAGTCTCGGAAATCTCCAGAGTGGGTTTTAAATATTTATGAAAATTATGCTCACATTTGGAAAATGCCCTATTGTGCCCCAATGTGATTTTGAATGCATCCTTTACATCAGGGGTGGCCAACTCCCAAGAGACTGCGATCTACTCACAGAGTTAAAAACTGGCAGTGATCTACCCCCTTTTGGGGGGTTCAGGTGAAAGTTGTTGAGCTTTTTTTTAGGAAGGAGGAAGGCCCATTTTGGGGGGCTTGGGTCAAAGTTGTTGAGTTTTTTCAGGGAGGAGGTAAAATATAGAGCTTTTTTTAGGGGAGCCACAGTTGTTCCAGCTTCATTGGGGGGAGCCAAAGATCTACCAGTGATCTACTGCAGATGTCCTGTGATCTACTGGTAGATCATGATCTACCTGTTGGACATGCCTGCTTTACATAGTGTATATAGAAACCCAAAGTCGTGTTTCTTAAACCAAACGAAAATAAAAACATTTTTTTATGCTACATTGTCTGATGTTGATTTTAGAGTCCAATCGATTGTTGTGCTGCAATTTGGCGTTTGCTTTTCCATTTTGAAATAACCTTTGTTTAAATATTAAGCAGGTACTTCTGTATGAGCCTAAAAGGTTATTAAACGTGGTCGAGATGCCTGTGCCTTCTCTAATTTGGCTCTACATTGTCACATTATCTGTGATCGCCTTTTACCACACATCAGTGTTCCAAATGGGGAACATCCAACAAGTCCATTAATAAAACACATTAGTGCCCCAAAGGGGAAAGAATGATGAATTCCTAGTTATTTCTGTGGCTAAGAAAATACATTGTGGCAATAGCCAGAACTTCAAACACACCCACACTTCTTGGGCGTGAGGTTTTCTATTCATTCAGTGGAATGTTGCTACAGTTCTCGAATCCACATAGAATCTCCATGCCTAGGAGGCTTACCTTCTACAACAAGGGTCAACAAACTTTTTCAGCAGGGGGCTGGTCCACTGTCCCTCAGACCTTGGGGGGGCAGACTATATTTTGAGGGGTGTGTGTGAATTCTTATGCCCCACAAATAACTCAGAGATGCATTTTAAATAAAAGCACACATTCTACTCATGTAAAAACACGCTGATTCCCAGACCGTCCATGGGCCAGATTTAGAAGGTGATTGGACCAGATCTGGCCCCCGGGTCTTAGTTTGCCTACCCAAGTTCTACAAGGGTGTGGACTGATGCTCATGAGACAATTGTCATGAGAACAAGTACCGAGGGCGAGGCAAGTGACTGTTTCAAATGGAGAGGGAGAGTTTTATTTATTTATGTGCCTTCATTAATGTCATGCTGTCACACATGGTCATTTAATCATTGATTATGAGTTGGGTTTTAACTGGAATTTCTTGTTCCCTTCTTTTGAGTGTTCAAATCACACATTATCTTGTTACAATTCTTAGAACAACTCTGAAGGGCAGGACACTGTTATACCCATTTCAAAGATGTGGAGCTGGGTGTTAGAATAAGAGCTTTCCTTAATACCACCCAGCAAATTCACTGTTAAAACCTGGGGCTTCCTGATTTGTCTCACAGCCCATTCAGCAGCTCTTATTATATTATTTGCCACAAAGAGTTAATTGGCCACAGAAACAACATGATAGCCTGTCTGTGTACAAAGTTTATGGGATAGCCTAATATTATTCCATAAGTGGCAACTCCATACCACTTTTTCTAAAAGATCAAAATAAATAAAAAGCCATGAATAATCGAGTGCCATGATAGAAAAAGACCTGATTCCACAGGACTGTTCCAGTGCTTCCAATTAATCAGAGTAATCCAGCCTCAATTATCCAGGTTATGAGAAGCTTGGCCTCCTAGTATCTAATTTTGCACTGACACAAAACTATAGGCACCTAGTCATGGATATTATTGGAAGCAGAATTCTATTTATTCACAGAACCCTGGGGTTGGCAGCATCCAAGACGGAAACACTAATATGATCGTAAGTGCAAACAAGTACAAAGCTCTCAAGGGAATCAGTGACATGTCCTTTCCAAGGACTTTTGAAATATTAAGCTTGAGATATATGTGTGCATGCATGCTGCTGAGTGAGAGATCCATAGCTCAGTCGTAAAGCCCATGATTTTCATGCAAAGCACCCCATGTTCAATTTCCACCATCTCAAAGTATAGGGCTGGGAAAGAGTCCCTGACTGACATCCTGGGCAGCCATTGCCAACCATTCTGGGCTGGAGCCTGGATGGACCAGTGTTCTGGCTCTACAAGGCAGCGTCCTATATTCCCGAACATGTGACCTTCTAGCTGTTGCTGGACTACAACTCCCATCATCCCTGACCACTGACCATGCTCCCTGATGGGCTGATGGGAGCTGGAGTTCAACAACACCTGGCAAAGTGCAGCTTCCCCACACCCTACAGAGGGGCTAGCCTTCTTATTCTGTTGCAGCAAGAATAGCCACAGTTATTTACACTTACAGTGAGGGGGGGAGTATTTGATCCCCTGCTAAATTTGGCAGTTTGCCCTCTGACTTCGAAGAAATGACCAGTCCATAATTTTAATGGTAGGTTTATTGTAGCTGTGAGAGACAGAATAACAACAGGAAAACCCCTAGAAACCCAGGAGACAAAAGTCAGAGATTGATGTCCATTCTAATGAGTGAAATACGTATTTGATCCCTTTGCAAAAGACGACTTAGTACTTGGTGGCAAAACCCTTGGTGGCAGTTACAGAGGTCAGACATTTCTTGTAGGTGGCCAACAGGTTTGCACACATCTCCCGGCGTATAAGACGACTGGGCATATAAGATGACCCCCAACTTTTCCAGTTAAAATATTGTATAGAGTTTGGGATATACTCGCCATATAAGAAATACGACCCGGCGCATAAGACGACCCCCGACTTTTCAGAAGGTTTTCCTGGGTTAAAAAGTAGTCTTGTACGCAGGAATATACAGTATTTTGTCCCACTGCTCTTTGCAGATCCTCTCCAAGTCAGTAAGATTTTGAGGCTGATGTGTAGCTACTTGAACCTTCAGCTGCCTCCACAGCTGAACTTTCCCCCCTCACTGTATAGTGGCACAAGCTTTGGTAGGCTGTCACTCACTTCATAGAATCATAGAATTGTAGAGTTGGAAGGGACCCCAAGCATCATCTAGTCCAACCCCTGCAATGCAGGAATGTCAGCTAAAGTATTTATGCCATCCAACCTCTTCTTAAAAACCTCCCCGGAAGCAGAGCTTGCAATCTCCTGAGGGAGTCCGTTCCACTGTTGAACAGCTCTTGCTGTCAGAAAGTTCTTCTAAATGTTCAGTCAGAATCTCCTTTCTTGTAACTTGAAGCCATTGTCTCGGGTCCTAGCCTGTGGAGCAGGAGAAAACAAGCTTCCATGTGACGACCCTTGAGATATTTGAAGATGGCTATCATCTCTCTTCTCAGTCTCCACTTTTCCAAGCTAAACATACCCAGCTCCTTCAACTGTTCCTCATAAGGTTTGGTTTCCAGACCCTTGATCATCTTGGTTGCCCTCCTCTGCATATGTCCCAGCTTGTGTCCTTCTTAAATATGTTCTTCTTAAATTGTGGCCCAGAATTGGACACAGTATTCCAGGTGGGGTCTGACCAAGACATAATGGAGTGGTACTATGACTTCCCTTGATCTGGACACTAAACTTCCGTTAATGTAGTCTAGAATAGCATTAGCTTTTTTGCTGCTGCATCACACTGTTGACTGGTAGGACGCAAGTGGCACTGTGGTCTAAACCACTGAAACTCTTGGGCTTGCCGATCAGATGGTTACAGGCAGTTCGAATCCCTGCAACGGGATGAGCTCCCGTTGCTCTGTCCCAGCACCTGCCAACCTAGCAGTTGGAAAGCATGCCAGTGTGAGTAGATAAATAGGTACCGCTGTGACAGGAAGGTAAACGGTGTTTCCTTGCGCTCTGGTTTCTGTCACAGTGTCCTGTTGCACCAGAAACGGTTTAGTCATGCTAGCCACATGACCTGGAAAAGCTGTCTGTGGACGAACGCCGGCTCCCTTGGCCCAAATCGAGATGAGCACTGCACCCCATAGTCGCCTTGGACTGGACTTAACCGTCCAGGGGTTCTTTACCTTTACCTTTTGCATCACGTAAGCACGAAGGTTTCTCTTCAAATGTCACAGATCTGCATGCTTTTATTGGCACAAAGCTGCCAACATTTAATGGGCAAGGCTGAGGAACGCACCAGAGGGACTGTCCCAGCCTAATAGGCGCCAGCTTCCAGGTAAGCTTAGCTCCAGGAAATCAAGATGTGGAGTCTGCCATGTGGCCTCGCGCGGGCTTTCCTCGCTATCGTGCCTGCTCCTCACACCTCGGGTGCTTTGCCTGCCTCCCCAGGAAACGGCAACTGAGGGAGGGGGTGACGTGCCAGGCGCTCCATTCCTCCTTCGCCCCAGAGATTTGGCGCGCGCCGGGAAAGCAACAGCAGCAGTCGCCGGTGTGTTTCCGACCGGCTGGGCGGGCGCGTGTCTATTTGCAGCCCTGCCTGCCTTGTGTGGGTGGCGGGTGACCTTCGATGAACCCGAGGCGGGTCTGCTCGCGGCACCACCTGTCCCGGCTGAGGGAGGGGAAAGAGCGAGGAACACTCTGGGGAACACTCTGAGGCAAAGCTGGGAGCCACCACCGGCCGCGTCTCTCCTTGGACCCTGCCCGGCCCTGCTTTCTCCTTGCGCCGGAGCAACCAGCCTCGCGCGCGCCCTGCCGGGCACTGAAAAGCGCCTCGCCAGGCGAGAGGGGTTGGGCGAGGCGGACCCTCGAGAAAGGGGCGGGGCCAGCAAGCAGCAGGTGCGCGCGAGCTGCCCGCCTCCCGGCCGCGTGACTCCTGTCTCCCTCTGCAGGCGGCGAGGGCAGGACCCCCCGACGGCACGCAGCGCCGGTCATGGCGCAGCTGAGGCGAGCCGGCAGCCGCGCGCTCCTCCGCTCCATTTTCTAGCCGCGCCTGAGGGAGAGAAAGCGGTGGCACTGACAGCTCCACGGGATGGGCGCTTCTCGGGGTCCCCGCTGGCTGGCCCCGTCGCTGGCGCTGCTGGCTTGGCTTCTGCTGCTGCCAGGCGACGTCTCCGCCCTGTCGGAAAGCGGAGCGCCCGAGCCGGCGGCGATGCTGGGCGTCAGCCCCACTCCCGGGGCGGAGACCCCGTCGCCTGCGCCGCCGAGCGGGACCCCCTTCGAGGAGACCAGGCTGCACGTCTTCACCTTGGATTACCTGCACGTGAGGGTACCCTTCGAGATCACCCTGTGGATCCTGCTGGCTTCTTTGGCTAAGATCGGTAAGTGGCGGGAGAAGGGGACACCCCACCAGGTCGATTTCGAGTTTTTCT
Source organism: Zootoca vivipara (assembly GCF_965207765.1). Classification (NCBI taxonomy): domain Eukaryota; kingdom Metazoa; phylum Chordata; class Lepidosauria; order Squamata; family Lacertidae; genus Zootoca; species Zootoca vivipara. Next base: position 28,867,192 of record NC_142587.1, on the reverse strand, counting down.
TGCTTGGTTAAAGAGGGGAAGAGGAACAGGCGTGTTGCCCCCATCCAGCTTGCGGTTGATCTCCAAGTAGTCCCCCTTTTTTCAGCCCAAGCTCTGTTCTGTGGGGGAGACAGAATAATAGAATTGTAGAGTTGGAAAGCGTCCCGGGGGGGGGTCATCCAGTCCAACCCCATCAATGCAGGAAGCTTCACTAAAGCTGGTGGCTACCCCATTCTCTGCTTAGAAACCTCCAAGGAAATCTGAATTCAGGTTGAAATTCCCAGGTGTCAAAAAAGGTTATTTATGTATGCCACTACTGTGGCATTCCATGTTTCCTTAGCCAAAAAAATGGAAAACTAGTGAGGTCCCAACCAAAGAAGAATGGCAACTTAAATTGGCAGAATATGCACAACTTGCAGACTTAGCATATACTGTAGAATAAGAGAACGAGAAGAACATACTTTTAGATTGGAAAGGTTTATATGGGCTGAAAATGCTGGCAGCATTAAGATAAATTCAACAGTGTTAAAAAGTTTTGATGGATGTAATAATGGAATATTGAAGCAGGAATAATACAAGAAGCAGGAGAAGGAAATCCTGAGCTGGCTCAACTTTGCTGCCTCCTCCAGTGCTTCTTCTTGTGGTGAAGATGTCTTTGCGCTGCAGTTGTTATGCATAAGGGAATCAAGGTGGATGCCTGTCACTGAAGAAGCAGTGAAGTAACAGGCATCTCTTTGCTTTCCTGACCTGACAAAGGTCTAGAGTAGAGATAAGCATCTCTTGGGAGGATTCTTGCATAATAACTTGATGGTGTGTGTAACCTGAAGCCTTTATGCATTTTTGCTGGCAGGTTCTGTTTGTGTTTCTTCAAACAAAATGAGAGAAAGAAAGAGAAAGGTGGAGGGAGAGGGAGGTAAAATATATATTGTTTTAAAATAAATTTCATCAGAGTTTATAAAGAGAAATACAAAACTTAATCTCAAATATCTTTTTTCGTCCAGCATTAAGCTAAGTAAGATAAAAACACAATGAAAGAGAGAGGAAAGATAAGAAAGAAGAAATAGAAAAGAGCGTTCAAGAGGAAATAGAAAAGATAAAATTCAGAGATTTAAGAACTTCTCATTCTTCGTCTGCCCACTATATGTAAACAATAATCACGTCCTCGACTCTACTATAACACCTAACAAAACCACTTTCTATAAACAAAAATCTTCAGCCTTCAAACCCAAATGTTGTTATTTCTTTTTCACGCAAAAAGTCTATGAGAGTTTTCCAATCTTTAGTAAACGTCAGTTTTGCTATCTCAGCTAAATCTTAATTTCAACAACCATTCTTTCATTGTTGATACTGATGGATCTTTTCGTCTTTGTGATATAATATGTGATTCTTCACATGTGGCAGAGGGAAGGGCATGCCATCTTGCAGTGAATGTATGTGCAATATTCCTTATTCCATAATCAGTAGAAATCCTTGCAGCATTTCAACAGTTTTGATATAGCCCCTTTAGTAGTCCAGTTCCAGTGTAATCCCATGGCGGCATTATTCTCTTAGTTGTGCATGCACACGAAAGCTCATACCAATGACAAAGTTAGTTGGTCTCTAAGGTGCTGCTGGAATGAATTTTTAAAAGATTTTTCGACTACGGCAGACCAACACGGCTACCTACCTGTAACTGTCCAAGCTCAGAATGTGTTTAATTCTCCCAATGAAATTTAAATGAGATTTAAAAGTGCATAATTTTGAATGCCATCCCACAACTGTTTTAAAGTACAAAGGGTGTTGCACTTACTTGGGAGTAATCTCATTGAATTGACGGTGACAGTGGCCTCACCAGGATAGGATTTTGGGGGCAGAGATCCAGAACCTCACTCAGCAGAATGAGTGGGATGGCTCTCAAATGCTGGCTTGCTTTTTTATTTATTTCACTTAGAACCAGGACTCAAGGAGGCTCACAGAAAATAAAAGAAATGCAGATAAAACATAAAGGTAAAGGACCCCTGACAGTTAAGTTCAGTCGCGAACGACTCTGGGGTTGTGGTGCTCATCTCGCTTTACTGGCCAAGGGAGCCAGCATTTGTCCGCAGACAGTTTTTCCGGGTCATGTGGCCAGCATGACTAAGCCGCTTCTGGCGGAACCAGAACAGCGCATGGAAACGCCGTTTACCTTCCCGATGGAGCAGTACCTATTTATCTACTTGCACTTTGACGTGCTTTCGAACTGCTAGGTTGGGAGGAGCTGGGACCGAGCAACGGGAGCTCACCCCATCGCGGGGATTTGAACCACCAACCTTCCGATCAGCAAGCCCAAGGCTCAGTAGTTTAGACCATAGTGCCACCCATGTCCCAGATAAAACATTTGTTGTAGTTGTTTAGTTGTTTAGTTGTGTCCGACTCTTCGTGACCCCATGGATCAGAGGCACTCTTTTCTTCCACTGCCTCCCGCAGCTTGGTCAAACTCATGTGCGTAGCTTCGAGAACACTGTTCAACCATCTTGCCCTGTGTCATCCCCTTCTTCTTGAAAACATACATAGCTTAAAAATATAAAAGATTATGGTTTGAAAGTAATTATACTGTATGTGGAATTAAAGTTTGAGCAGCACTATGTAGATTCCAATTATTATTATTATTATTATTATTATTATTATTATTATTATTATTATTTCATTATTTATACCCCGCTCATCTGGCTGGGTTTCCCCAGCCACTCTGGGCAGCTTAAAGCACATAAAAGATTGTAAAACATCAGACATTGAAAGTTTCCCGATACATGCACCTGATCAGTTTCAATTGCTCTTCCAAAGAATTTTTATAAGTACTGCATTTCACTCATCATTGTAAGCTATAAAAGTGCAGAAGAGTTGTAAAAAGCAGTTCACAAGACAAGGAAAGCTACATTTTTAACTTTTCTTCCTAGTCACCCAGGAAAGGCTGCTGTGAAATTTAGGAGCTTGCCAAAAGTCAAGGGCACTTAAGTGTCATTGTAGGATGTACTTCAGAACATAGCAACTTATGACTTTTAGTTGAATTCAGTGGTGAACTGCCAATGGCTGATTCTCCTTCCGTGAACAAGAACCATAAAGCTATTTGGGAGCGGTTTATTTTCTTTTTCCATTGGGTAGCTGTGTTTTCAGTTCATCAAGCTGTGTAATTATATGGGTTATATATAGAAAAGGAGAGGTATGGGTCAAATGTGAAATGTGACCTTTGGTGCCTGGGGGGGAACCATTTCGACATGGAAAAAGAAAATGAGCCATACAAGAAATACTGCAATGGGATTCACCATTGGGCAACATTCTCCTAAGCATGTTTGCTCAGGACTTAATCCCATTGGGTTCAATGGGGCCAGCACCCTAGTAAAGTGCTCTTAGGACTAAGAGCACATTGACTTGGGAGCAAGCCCCATTTGACACAATGAGTTTTACCTGGATGCAGACATGGATAGGATTATGTTTTAGAAAATTTAACCAAGGTCCTTCAGAGTCTAAGAAACAATGACTGCCTGTGAACCAACTTCTTCCTTTGTTAGGACACAAGCAATAAAAAGCAACGAGTGGGCCTTATGAGTCCTTGTATCCAGTTTACCCCTCCTAAACTCTCATCCTTTTGCCTAAAGTGTGTGAATCCTATAGAGGAAACCTTCTGGCCTTAAGATGAACGCTTCTCCTTCTCTATGTAGCCTTCAACCTGGCACACTCAACATGCTGTTGGACAGGGGAGTTATGAGTGTTCAGGTGAATTGTGATGGGATGGAAGGTGAGAGTTCTGCAGGCTCCTGACCTGTCCACTTCTGGCCTCTGGTTCAGTATTAGGTTCTTAGTCCATTACAGTGATACCTCAGGTTAAGTACTTAATTGGTTTTGGAAGTCCGTACTTAACCTGAAGCGAACTTTCCCATTGAAAGTAATGGAATGTGGATTAATCCGTTCCAGACAGGTCCGCGGAGTACTTAAATTGAAAGTACTCAACTTGAAGCATACTTAACCCGAGGTATGACTGTATCTCAGTTGGTGGTACAGGAATATTAGCTGACTATCCTCTTCTGAATCTGACATTGAACTAAGGCCATGACACATTCATAGCTATGGTACAGATAATCCCCTACTGCTGCTCAATCTACAGTGTCCCCAAAATATTGTACCTTAGCCAATGTTGTATTTTGCAAAATATTAAAGCCTGCATCTCCTAGTTCCTCAGCACATTTGTATTAAAACAAGGGGGGTGGAACTAAGTTACTGGACAAATACCAAGCTAGTCACTACATTTAAAGGCCTCAGTATTTGCTGGTTTTATGAATATTAACTTGATTCATATCGGTTTTATCTGTTCCTCTTGTAACATGTATTTTATTGGTTTTCTATCATTTTTACCTTGCCCAGGGGACAGGAATTGTGAAGATTGTGATAAAGCTTTCTTAAATAGATAATGTTCAGTGCAATCTTACATCCATTTACATCCATTACAGTTGCTTGGGACAGAGATATCTGAAGGACCATTTCCTTCAACATTATCCTGTCCATCTACTCACAGAAGCTGGGGGGGGGGGGTCTGCTGTGTTTCTGAGGATTGGTTGGTGGTGGGGATCTGGGAGAGGGTCTGCAGAACTCACTGTTGTGGAAGATCAGACTGTTCCCTTTCTTTGTGTCCTTCAGATACAGGACCATTTTTCTCCATTTTTGACAGTCATGGTTTTGGTTTGGCACTTAAATTTTGCTGGTGAACATCACTCCACTGCATGGGCGTAGCAACGGGGGCAGCTCCCCCCCCCCCGATCAAGTAAAACAATAGAAATACTTAACTAACTGACCAATCATGTTGGTTCTGCCCCTCCTAAGAAAAGTCCTGCTCCATCCCCTTGACTACAACAAAAACCCTGACTACACCCAAGCCCCATTGCATACCATGTTATCTGGATTTTCGCTCTTGGTTTATTGTATAATGCTTTTTTCTCTCACCTGTATGTTGTTAGGTGCCTTCAGCATCCCTCCACGGAGGTGTAAATTCGTGGGAGGGGTGGGTTACCAATAGATGCATAAGTAGATAATTTAAGGACAGCCTGGCACTGGCTTTCATTCTGTGCACAAGTTAACCATCTCTCTCTCTCTCCCAACCTCCCCTCTGTGCTTCCATTTTGAAGGTTTCCACCTATACCACAAGCTGCCCCATGTAGTGCCAGAGAGCTGCCTCCTTATCCTGGTTGGATTGATTCTAGGTGGGATTATGTTTGGAGTACAAGAAAAGTCTATAACGGTGATGAACAGCGATGCTTTTTTCTTGTACCTTCTGCCCCCAATTGTCCTCGATGCCGGCTACTTCATGCCAACGCGCCTCTTCTTTGAGAACTTCGGCACCATTTTCTGGTACGCGGTTGTAGGGACTCTGTGGAACTCGTTTGGCATCGGCATTTCCCTCTTTGCCATTTGCCAGATTGAAGTATTCGGCCTGCGCGATATCACTCTGCTGCAGAGCCTGCTTTTCGGCAGCTTGATTTCGGCCGTGGATCCCGTGGCAGTGCTGGCGGTTTTTGAAAACATTCATGTCAACGAGCAGCTGTACATCCTAGTTTTTGGGGAGTCGCTGTTGAACGATGCTGTAACGGTGGTAAGTCACTTGGCTTAAGTGTTTTCCCATTGTTTCAAACTCTTCCGACTTCCCACATTTCTTTCAGCTATATAACAGAGTGAAAGTGAAGAAGCTGGGGCTCTATTGTGTTTTAGGGGAAAACCAATTAGAGCAGAAAAATGCCTGCGATACACGCTAATGGATTTAGTATTGGATCTTTTAAGTGATTTGTGCACTTTATAACATTTTGGGTCATTTTAATCAGGAAGCACAAGTGTCTTCATGAAAGGGTCCAGAAGAGGTCTTGAGCACTGAATGAGTAATAGGACGAGTAGGTCTGCTAATCGAATGGCTTTTACAAACAGATGATTCGGTTTGCACTACCTCGTTGTGGATATGCCTACCTGCTTGTAGGTGGACTGAGATTGCCAGTTTATTTTATGCAGCACACTTTGTAGCCGTCACATGGGAGCAATGTTTAATCATTAACTGGATTGGTTTTTTAAACGATCATAGACCTCATCCATCTACCAATTCCCCAAGCTATCTATTTCCATATGAATGAATAATCACACCAGGAACATTGCTAGACTTTGTACTTACCTCAGTTTTCTTTAGGAAAAGTATTGCTGCACTGATCGCTTCCTGCGATAATTGTTTTAATTGCCAATGGGTAGTGTAATGACTCGCACCTATATAAGCGCATGCACACCACAAACAATGCATGCATTCACACACCTGAACAGGCACACATAAGAAGGGGATGTGTGTGAATGGGTGGTAGTTGTCGTATACCTCAGGGCAGGCTCATGCAGAGCTTGTCTGAGGCCTGGGGTGGGAGTCTTGTTATAAACAAAACAAAACAAAGCAAGCCAGTCCCTAGCGCACCCCCTCACAGGCCACCTTAGCCCTCTGAGGCCCAGTTTGGTCAACCTCTTTCCAGCTAGCTCTTACAACCCAAGATACACAACTACTGAGAGCACATGTGGCAGACTGAATGTTGTGAAGCATCTTGTCCACATCCTGACACCACAGTAATGGAAACGGCTCCAAAATGGTTTTAACTAGACAGTGCACTGGACGCTCCCCTAGAACTGCCCCGATAGTGAAGTCTACTTCAGAGTGAATCTGAGTAACTTTGCCCTTAAAGTGCTTACAACTGGTCTCCCAAGATATTGAAGGCTCCAGCATTCAGCTGGATTCAACAGTCTGAAGCGGTGCTGTTCTGGAAATTTCTCATACGTTTTCCAGACCGTTCTCTACCAATAAGTGAGATAAGAAATTGCATCTGAAAATAATCAAAGGGAAGAGAAAACTTTGACAAAGTTCTCAGTGGTGAGGTACAGGTTTTTGTTTGATGCAATTGTCTTAAATTTGAGATGGCCGAGGGGTGTTTTTCATTCTACAAATGATCTAACCTGCATTGCAGGGAGTTGGACTAGATGACCCTCGTGGTCCCTTCCAATTCTACAATTCTATTATTCTAACCAGTGGTCTGCGCTCTGAGGCCTTCCTGGGTGCCCAGGCTTCAGTCAAGGCCCAGGGGAAGACATCATGAGGTAATCCCACCTATGGGGCTTTTTCAGTGTTGGTGAAAAGTTTACCCACCCCAGCAACAAATACACTCCAAGCCGATCCTTTTTTTCTATGTTTAACACGAAATTACCTCACCTTCTTCATGTTGCTGAGTGAAATTGCTGTGGCCATGGCAATATTGGCGGTATTGGAGATGATCAATAAAACCTGTTTGGTCCAGGCATTCTGTAAAATCAACACCCTGTGGTGCCTTACTACGTTTCAGACCAATGTAGCATGCTAATGTGAGTCCTTCTTGACTGTACTTTCTTCAAAGTAAAATAAATAAAATAAATGAAAAGGACTAAAAAAAACTTGGTTCCCTTCTCCCCCATATAATGAATCTGATCTAATAATATGAAAAGCATATTTCACCAGCCAAGCTCTGGAGATTTACGGAATATTTATAAAATGTGCTAGTATTATTACAGGGACATAAGAGCATAAAATGAGCTGTGCAAGATAAGACCATAAATTTGTCTAATCCAACCTTCTGTTTCCTACAGTAACCAGGCAGTTGCCCTTCCCCAATGTTTGCCTGTTTGGAAACATGCTCCTTATGGATTTGGAAGATTCCATCTAAGTATCATGACCAATAGCTGCTGACAAACCTACCAGTGATTAATTTGATCTGAACTCTTTCTGAATGCATATAAATTCATGGTTATGAATTCCATAAATTAATCAGACATAATCTTATCGGCCTGTCATCCTCCACCCCCAGTTTTCTCCCCCCCCTCCTGAAATGTCATTTGCTTCAGGCCAGGGCCGGCTCACACATGAGACAGGGCGAGGCAGCTGCCTCAGGTAGCAGAAGGCCAAGAGGTGGCGCTTCCTTGGGCATCCCACTGCCTCTGCCAGAAGCTGCCATCATTGCCACTGCTCCACAGGTGCTACCATGCAACCCAAGCAAGGGAAGCTGTGGTGGCGGCAGGGCAGTGTGGCAGCATGGGTCACAGTGGTACATTCCTGTTTCACCTCAGGCAGCACAATGTGATGCGCCACCCATGCTTCAGGCAATTCCTCCATCCCCTTGATCATTGTGGGTGCCCTTTTCTCCATGTTTTCTGTTGTATCCTTTTTGAGATGGGATTGCCTCTCTCATTATGATGCACGTTTGTGCTATTTTCACTAATATATTCATTTTTTTTACACATTTCCCCCTAATACATGCATTTCTGTAAACATTGGATAGAGAACTACCGCTAAACTAAATTTAGATAACTGTGAATTTTGAGGATGGCTGTGTTTTGGTCCTCATATTGTTTTGGAAAGTACAAGACTGATAAAATTGCCTTTAAAGTGTAGGTATTCAAACATGCAAGGTCTACCTTCTGCGAACTAAAGTGCTACTGTCCAGGAAAAGCCTTGCTGCTTCATTCTGCTGAGTATAAACTGGACTGATGCCTAGGTTTAATGGATGTCATTTGATAGCATCAAGGAACGCCCGGGGAATGGAACAAGGAAGTGAGCTAGCTGCTTTAATGTGAGATGGGAATGCACTGCTGAGAGTTCCATTCCTATCTTCTATATTGTAAATTTACATTGCATGCTAATATATTTCAAAAGGAATGCTGTTCTGGGGCTGAAATGTGGTGGGCAGTCTTTCAATTATGCAAGCGTCTATCAAATTAAATCTGTTCAGGTGAATGCATCCTGCTGTTGCATCCTTTCCAGGCTTTCTGCTTTTTCTGTGTCCCAATTCACAGTACTGTGATTACTGTTTTTTTTTTTTTTAAAGCAGCAACGTGGACATTGTTCCATGCAATGAGCCATAGCTTACCCTACCTGTAGCATGGTCCTTGGGCTCATGCATTCCTCTATCCTCTGGTGTGGTCATGAGGGGGAGATCAGAAGTGATAGCTTCTGTTTTCAGTTGACTGCATGTGGTTCATCATGTCTGAATGAGGACAAATTGTGGGTAGTTTTAACTATGGTTTGTCTGAACAAGCCAACTTCAACCATGGCTAATTATCCTGTTGGGATAAACTACAGTTAACGCTAACCACAGTTTGTCCTAGTTCTGAAACTAGGTTGGGCCGGCAAGATAAAAAAATGAATGGAATAAGAGTCTGATGTATGCACATTTTTCCTATATGAAGCAGCATCGTCAGGCACGTTTTTTAAGCAGCTACTGTGCTACACTGTGCTGACTAGATGAAGATAATCTAGTCTGTAAACAGAGATGTCTGGTGTAATACCTTGTATATGGCTGGAAAGAACGCAAACATACTTTGCATTATTTCAGGGCAATTGCTTGTCTAATGCGATGAGCGACAGATCATTTTCACTGGGAATAGTATCATGGTCTTCAGTTACATCAAACTGTACTATTGTTTAAAATTACATAGTAGCAATATTACATAATTTAAATTTTCCAACTAAAGCTATAGTGAGGATTCTAAAAGAAGTTAACTTTTTTTCTCCCTTTCATAGGTCCTGTACAACCTCTTCAAGTCTTTCTGCAAGATGCGTACAGTTGCGGCTGTTAGCATATTTGCTGGAATTGCTAATTTCTTTGTAGTTGGCATCGGCGGAGTTTTGATTGGAATTGTTATGGGCTTTGTAGCAGCTTTTACGACACGTTACACCCATAAAATTCGAGTGATTGAACCCCTGTTTGTCTTCTTATACAGTTACCTGGCATACATAACAGCTGAAATGTTTCATCTCTCAAGCATTATGGCGTAAGTATCCATGAAAATATACTGCACTAAGAATACTGTGGATATATTAGAAACATTAGCCTCTGCTCTTATAAGACCATAGTCCTATGCTGACTCAATGGGAAGAAGACAATGATAGAGCTTTATTCTGCATAGACATGCATATAATTTCACTGTTGGTTGACTAACAACTTGTCATTAGTCAAGATTGCAACTGGAGGGGGTAGGCTCATGCCCAAGTTCAAATTCAAAGCTGTGTGTTTGAGCATCTTTCTATCCAGATCAGTATCTGAACTTCTAGTGCCTAATGTTTACTGATAAAGCAATGAGAATTGGTCAGCACACGAACCTTTTTTGCTTTTGAAAACAACATTTTGTATGCACTCACTGTATGGAACAAGAAGAACATTCCGTCCCCGTCCCCCCTCCCCCATTTACTCATGTTAAAAATTTCCCATTTAATTTATTTTTCATTTTGATCTCTAGTAAAGTGACTCTAGTGAAGTGAAATTTAGAAGCACATTGAAACTTTTGCAAAGTTTAGTAGTAGGTCAACGAAACTTGATGACTGCATCCAGCGATCTAGATTTTTCCAGTCACCAGACAGAAACTGCCTTGTTTGTGCAAGGTGACTTGCAGTACTGGTATAACCATGATGAAATGCAGTTTGTATTATCATCAAACTTTTTTCTTTCCCTTTCCTGCTGTAAAGATGGTTTTAGATAAGTGAATATTATTGCTTTGAGTGTGCTTAACCCAACTGAAATCAATAGAATAAAGTATGCCCGACTCTTTGTTTGATAAGTGGGTAGAGAAATAAAATAAAAAATAGGAGAGAAGTGGCATCTTCTTGGACATATGATATTATTAAATGCTCTGAATCTGGCGCAAATCTTGAGTAATAATGATATATTCTAGCCATTATACCTGCAGTTCACAGTTATACCATGACTAGCTAGCATTACCACGGTCAGATACCACACATCCTTGGGATATGGGGCATGTGCATGACCAGTTGCCCTGCAACTTCTGCTGATGCCCATTGGCTATGTGGCTGACTTTCTGGTTACAGGTAGGTAGCCGTGTTGGTCTGGATCGAAGTAAAATAAAAAAATTCCTTCAGTAGCACCTTAAAGACCAACTAAGTTTTTATTTTGGTATGAGCTTTCGTGTGCATGGCTGACTTTCAACATTCCATTGAAAACTGCAAACATGAATGGGTGGTGATGTGATGAATTCTCCCAGAACTGCTTGGTGAATTGCTTCACATCACTGTCCTCCCCCAGTGGAGCAACCTCCATGCCGTTTACTAGACCTGCAGTCACAGTGCTGTCTGTTGCGCTCTTCACACTTGAGTTGGGAACCAGAGTGTGTGGAGCATAGGCCCACGGCCGTGCCACACAATCGAGCTTGCAGACTCATGTGTCCTCTGCAGGTTTATGGTGCGTGCAACTGTAGCTGAAGCAGAAATAATTGAAAACCATATAAACTTCCTGTTTGCCGCCTGTCCCCAACAAATGTGCCTTCCACTCACTCAAAGCATTATTTGTATCTCACCCTTTATGTTTTTTTAAGTTACCTGGCTGATTTAAGTATGCACCCCCAAAATGTGGCATATAAATGTAACCATAGAGGTTTGCTTCATACAGGTTTGCTTCTACAGTACATGATGTTTTAAATGGCTGATTCGTGTGTGAATCTGGCCTTGGTTGGCAATGGAAGACATTTGATAGGTGCGGCTGTTCAAGATCATGGAAAATACCTTAGAGTTCAGAATTAAAACAGGAAGCATGGCCCTAGGTCCACCCACACAAGATATCTGTTTGAAGTTCATCCTCTGTCATGAAATGGCATCTTGTGAAAAGTGAAATCATGACACGCTGAATCCCCCAACGCTGAGTAACTAAAAAAGAGACACTTAATTATAGCAGTCAGCTGGTGCACTGTGGCAGCATGTAATGTCCTTACAGAACAGCAAAGGAAGGAGAGTTTCCTCAAAGAATGATCACTTCGTTTTCTGCAAGTAAATCGAAACCTTCCCTTTAAAAAAAGGTTAGGAATGAAGCAATGTGTGCATGTTAATTTAACATGACTCCCTGGCACTGAACAGGTTTTTAAGCTTCCTTGCATTTAAACATCAGTTTGTAATATGAAGTTATGCAAGAGACTTGCTGTTCGGGAACAGTGAAACAATGTCCCGTGACGCACACAGCTCTCTCAGTCCCATTGAAGTCCATGCAGTTCCCTTGTATTTACTAACCCTGACCTGCACAATCAACTGACAGTGTGATCCTATCAAATGTCTGGTTGGAAGTAAGCCCCAACGAGTTCAATTGGATGTACTCCAGCATGTGTATAGGATTGCAGCCTAAATTCTCAGAGGTCTTCCTTCTTGTTCTAGCTAAAGTTGGTTCCATCTTTCAGTCAGTTGCTTTTCGAACCTCTCCGTGTATTTAATGCTTCAACAGCAGCTGGATTGCTGAAATGAAAACTCAAGCAGAATTTTGCTAATCTGAGGAACTGCCTTAAAACCTTCCTATGCTTTTCGCATTGGGCTGTGTAAACTTTAATGTAAGCATTTTGGAAGCTGAATTAAAAGTTGCTTTCTTCTGCAGGATTACAGCTTGTGCTATGACCATGAGTAAATACGTGGAGGCGAATGTTTCTCAAAAGTCCTACACCACAATAAAGTACTTCATGAAGATGCTGAGCAGTGTCAGCGAGACCCTGATCTTTATTTTCATGGGAGTGTCCACAGTTGGAAAAAACCATGAGTGGAACTGGGCCTTTGTTTGCTTTACCCTCCTGTTTTGTTTGATTTGGCGTGCGCTAGGTAAGAGACACTTAAAACGGTATAGATTGCACTTCAACATACTGTACACCTGAAACATGCTTACCTTTTATGGAACCAAGAAAGAAAGAAAAGAAAGCTGCCCTCAAGAGAAAAAGCAAAAACTGCTTGAAAGAAAGACATGTTCTGGACACGGAAGACTGTGGGTCTTTCCAGATGATCCTTCAATGTTATTTCGAGTGCTAAAGTAAATCAGTCCCCTAGTCTATAAGCTGAGTCAATTTGGTTGGCTTCTGTGCTTGGGAGTAGTGTGGTGTCTCACATTTCAACGGCAGCCAGTCTGCAACACCAAAATCCAGGGCCTCCTTCCACTTCTCAGCTTCCATTCTACATTACAGTTGCAGCGCCCCTGAAGCTTTGCTTCCAGTGTGACCAAATCAATTGGACTCCCGTCAATCTGCTTTCGGTGGTGGGAATGTTGCTGTTCATTTCAGGCAGTGAAATGTTTTGGGCTGGCCCTGGTAGGGGACCCTTTTAAAATTCTTCCTCTTGATTTCGGTCATCATGATACTTCCATTAAGAAAGTGTCCTTGGTTCAATCCCCCACCAACTACAGAAAAGTCGGTCTGTCGGTCTGTCGGTCTGTCGGTCTGTCGGTCTGTCGGTCTCTCTCTCTCTCTCTCTCTCTCTCTCTCTCTGTGTGTGTGTGTGTGTGTGAGAGAGAGAGAGCGAGAGAGAGAGAGCGCTGTGTAGGAAGTGGGGGGAGAAGTGCAGGGAGGGACATTCAGGTTTTTGTGCATCAGAAGCCCTTGGGAAAGTGTCACATGTATATAAAACTTATGCACCTCTTTTTTCATATGACATAAAATGGAAGATAACATTCTTACATTTATTTTGGAAACATTATTATATTTGTCTTAAATTTAAGGTTCTGAACCATGCTTGTCTTTCTATATTTTCCTTAGGAGTTTTTGCATTGACTCAAATCATTAATGTATTCCGGACAATTCCTATAACATTTAAGGACCAGTTTATTATTGCCTATGGAGGCCTCCGGGGAGCCATATGTTTCTCTCTTGTTTTCTTGCTTCCTTCTGCCGACTTCCCTAGAAAGAAGCTTTTCATTACTGCTGTTATTGTGGTGATATTCTTCACAGTCTTCATTCAGGTAAGAATATTCCTCTTTTGTGCTGGGACTAAATAGTCAGGGGCATAGTAAGATGGGAGCGGTGGGGGCGGGGGCCCCCTGGGCGGCACAATCCCAGGGGTGCCATCGCGGCTGCCCGCCCCACCCCCAAAACACGCGCCCCTGCGTGCGGCGTGCCCCGCCCCCAAAATGTGCACCCTGCCCCTGCGCACGCCGTGCCCTGCCCCCGGTGGCGGAGCATGAAGCTCCGCTGCTGTAAATAGTTATTTGCACACAAACCTGCAAAGAGTCCAGTCAATGTTCCTACTACTTATTTTTGGCCATGGGACTAATATAGTATTGGCAATGACAGTCTGCAAGTAGCCCAGGACAAATGTCACCTGAAACTTCTACTAAGCAAATTTACTCCCAAGAGTAATTTCCTCCTCTTGTCCTCTTAATGTCTTATATGATCATATTTTAATTCTGTAAGGAATATTTTTTAATTTGGAAGAGATATCTCACAAGAAGGACGTATACACAACTTAGTAAATCATATTCTGAACTAGTTAACACATCTTGTCTCCAGCTTTACAGGCAAATTGCAAAATCAGTTTTAAAAACAAAAATTGCAATTTGTGACTTGGCAGTAATATCTTCCTATATACCCGGTACATAAAAATGTGAGGCTTTCATTATGCTGCAGTCCATGTGGCTGCCAGTAGGAGGCCACACCAGCTCCAGTGTGGTGGCAGTCTGTCAGGTGAAGCCACAGTGTGGTTGGCAGGTGACTCAGGTGAACTGTTTCATGAAGGCGACAACTTCACAGAGCTTTTTGACAAACCGCTTTGTAAATTGGCTGTCTCCCTCTGTTAAACATGGCTGCAGCAACGTGTAATGGAGAAGGGAGGTGCTTCACTCACAAAAGGTGGGGCAACCTGAGAGAGGACGGGGAGGGGAGGTTTGGCTGAGCTGCGAGGAGGTGGGTGAAGTGTAAAGGAAGAAGGGGTTGGCCAGGTGTGGAGGAATCGGAACGAGCCGGGGTGGCAGCCTGAAGTCATTTATAAATTTGACCCAATGCATTTTACAGCTTGTTGACTACCAGCCTCATTTTATCCAGAAATGTAGTGGCTCACAGAGAACATACTTTGATTTTTGCCCTGTTAGTGTCACAGATAGAAATCTAGGAAGCTAGCTTATTCCAGAGCTGTGTATACACCACACATTTCAAGTACCTCCCATTAGAATCCTGGCCACTGTTGTTTATTCCTCATAGAGCTATAATTCTCAGCACCCTTAACAAAAGACAGTTCCCAGGATTCTTGGGGTGTGTGTGTTTACGTATATCCAGCCCCAGGTCAGACTGGTTCTCCACCTAGTCCAGCATGGTTTCCTGTGAAAGACAACAGATTTCTAGGGCCACGGACAGTTTTCCACAATCACCTACAACCTATATTTCTTGGGCATCTAGATTCAGGCATCAGCAGTAGATCTTTAAAGTCTGTGCTGTCTGGTTTCGAAAATAAGAAAAAGAAAGAAAGCCAGGTACATTTTGGGGGACTTTATTGTGCTGTTATCTGAGGCAACATGCAACTCTCCTACTGTTTCTGAACATTCATTTACCGAACTGCACGCTGGACAGAATATGAGAGTGACACAGTGGAAAGGAAATTTTGTGATTTTCAGGCATGTTTTTGTGTTTCCTGAAAACAGGGAACAACAATTCGTCCACTGGTGGAATTTCTGGATGTTAAAAGAGCAAATAAGAAGCAACCAGCTGTTAGCGAGGAAATTTATTGTCGGGTATGTTGGAGTTTGGGGTGAACAACATGTACTGAAATGTGGTTTTAATGTGGCTCAATGTTTCTTCTTTGGTGGGAAATAATGTGCCATTTATAACATGTGCTTGTTACATGAATTAATTCATTTTGGTACTGCATGTGTCACATACCAGTGTGTCTTTGAGTTCGTGAACACCTTTTCAGCCTGCAGTTCTGGCCTAGTGTCTCGTATCACATTCCCCCCCCCCCACTGACAATCTTAAGATCGTGACTTTAAAACACTCTAGTTAGACACAACAATTAAATTCGGTTTAACCTTTATAGCTCAGTTCTTCGTTGTTTGCTTGGAAGTACGTTTCAACTGAGCTCACTGGTTGTTAACTCCCAAGTAAGTATTGAAAATCAGTTAAATTCAGCACATAATGAAAGCAGGGGTTTGATCTACCCTCTATAGACACAGCTGTGCACATGTGGCTCAGGGCAAGCTGTTTACTTTGCTTCCCTCTTTCCCCTGGAGCCACCAGGATGCTGGAGAATAGAAGTATGGCTTCTGATATATAGACGAGACACTATGGCTTCTGATACATACCATAGACGAGCCACCCTTTGAAACTAATGGCTGGTTAGGTGCAGTGTGCGATAGTAATGGTAAAATATAAAGGACCCCTGGATGGTTAAGTCCAGTCAAAGGCGACTATGGGGTTGTGGCGCTCATCTCGCTTTCAGGCCGAGGGAGCCGGCGTTTGTCCTAGGTCATGTGGCCAGCATGACTTAACTGCTTCTGGCACAATGGAACACCCTGGTGGAAACCAGAGCGCACGGAAATGCTGTTTACCTTCCTGCTGCAGCAATACCTATTTATCTACTTGCACTTTTTGGCGTGCTTTCAAACTGCAAGGTTGGCAGGAGCTAGGACAGAGCAATGGGAGCTCACGGATTCGAACTGCCGACCTTTCAACCGGCAAGCCCAAGAGGCTCAGTGGTTTAGACCATAGCGCCACCTGCTCCCCTGTGTGATAGTGGCCAAGGGTTAACTAGGGTGATATGGTTGCATGCACACCATACATTTAAAGTACATGACTTCCTCAAAAGACTCCTGGGAACTGTAGCTTATACCTCTCAGCACCTTTAACAGACTATAGTTCCCAGAATTCTTTGGGGTAAGCCATATGCTTTTAATGTACGGTGCGAATATAGATTTAGAGAGAAGAAAGAAATGCCATTTACTCTCAGCCAATGGGTCATTAGGTTACAAACGTGGAATGACTTCAAGAGAAGCTTAGATAAACAGTATTTATATTAGCTGAAATTTTCCCCAGTGTTTGCATGTGTCTTAAGTCTGTGCACCTACAAAAGCAAGTAATGAGTCTCTTTCCGCATTTTAGTTCTTTGATCACGTGAAAGCTGGAATTGAAGATGTGTGTGGACACTGGAGTCACAACTTTTGGAGAGATAAGTAAGTAGTGTACTGAAACGTTACTGGAGTGGGGAGAAAGTGAGAAGCCCAGCTTGATTCCTCAGTTTAATAATTACATTCTGAAATCTGCCAATGATTTCTATAAAGCATTGTTTTGTGTGGCTTTGTGGATGAGATGATTTTAGCAAACCTGAAGATAATTAATTAGTTTAAGGATTTGCACTTATCAAACTACATGAAACAAAAATCCTACATTCAAAATACAAGTGTTTGTTAATATTCATGAGGTAATCTGCTGGGACTTCAGTTTAGCTATTGGACCATTCTAGTTCAAATGTGTTGTTATGAAGGGTATAACTTGTGTCCAAACCTGCTGTTCTTCCATGCAAACCTGACACTCCTTTTTTTTTTAAAAAAAAATCTTTTGACTTTGTGGCCCAAGTGTGTCTTGAAAGTGGTACTTCATGGAGTCAAAGAATACCACTGAGTATCATTCAAGCATCTTATTGGAATAATAAGGAATTAGCATATTTCTTTAAAAAGGTGTTAAGCAGGATTCGAACAGCACGGTATCAGTAGCCTTAACCCCTAATGATTCAAGCTGCCCATTCAGTCAGCATCCATACAGGTACATCGGAAAGTTAAGATGTGGGAAAGTTGGTCAGAGAATGTCTCCCGTGTGTAAGGTAGCTGAGGCTAGAAGAAGCTTGTGGGCTGGACGACAGAGGCATGGAGACAAGACCAAGCAGTAAGCTGCCTGGGAATGTGAAAGGGGGAGGGGTTGGCTTAATACCTGAGAAAAGGTGGCTTATAAAGGAGACTAGAAGGGAATGAAAAGTCTGACAGCTGAAGGACTTGCGAGGAGACAGAGTATTTGATACCCACCCTTTAGTTCTGTGAAGCTGGAGTTCGATGGAAGGAAAATGGCATGGAGGCCCTTCAACACCAGGAAAAATAGCTGGAGGCATAAGAAAGAGAGAGACTAACAAAGACTAACAACCCCCCTTTCCTTTCTCATTGAAATCAGGATGGGTACTACACTTAGATTAAGAGGTTACAGTATTGGTTAAAGGTCTTGTCCCTTCCTGGGCTAAAAAACGGAAGGTGAAAATTAACAGTAACTGGCACCATCCCCTTTGGTTACTTCTAAGCTGGGAATTTTCCAATTTTCCAGGCAGTTCCAAAAAGGAGCAGAGGAAGCAAAAGGATTAAGCTGGAAACTATAACAGTGGGCATAACTCGGGGTGCTGACTGTGTGTGTCACTTAGGAAGCATTTCAGAGTATGTCTCCCACCTGCATTTTGGTTATAGCTCAAGCCGCTCCTAGTCCTGCCTGTGAGCAGAATTTTAGCTGCCATTCCCTGTGCAGGCAATCCATATCAAAAACTGAAAGTTGATCTCGTAACAGTGTTTAGAAGACACTGCAGCATTTTAGAATTTAATCTGCAGCATTGCTTCTGCTCCTCACAGGTTTATAAAGTTTGACAAGAAATACTTGCGAAGGCTTCTGATTAGGGAAAGTGAGCCTAAATCAAGTATAGTTTCCCTGTACAAGAAACTTGAAATAAAGCATGCGATAGAGATGGCAGAGTGTGGAATGATAAGCACAGTACCATCGCTGGCTTCTATAAGGTAAGTTGAGGGCAGTAGGGTGCAATATCATTGCTAGTTTGGATCTTGACTATGTTGCATTTTGAAGTGTGCATTCTACAGTTGCCAAATCATAGCCAAAAGTGAATTAAACAGTATTTTCTGTGTTTAGGATTAACTAATCTGTATATTTATTTCAAAGAATTATGTTGTGTCCAAAACATTTAAAAAACCCAGATGGCTTGCAATAGAAGAAAAAACAGTCCTAATGCAAGCATAGCAGATACTCTACCAGTAAATTACAGCCCTTCCACAAACAACATGTGCTACTGTAATATGGAATGGAAACTGACATCCAGGGGTGAACGGTGCCGCTTGGCTGCCCGGGGCTGCACCCCCTGGGGGGGTGTGTGTGCCAGGATGAGCCAGGACAGACTGCACATGTCCGCACATGCTCAGTCCGTCCAGGTTGGCGCTGCTGCTCTGCTCGGCCGGCGCGCTCTGAAGCAGAGCGTGCTACGGAGCGGGTTGTTGGGTGGCGTTGGCAAACTGCTCCGTGTCGTGCTCTGCTTCTTCCTGCTCGGGCGAGTTAGACCAGCTAGGACTTTTGTTATAGAAATTGTAAGGATACGCATTCCCCACCCCCACCCCGCTACCCCATTTATGGAGAAATGTGAGTAGCAGTGAAATTCTGTATACTCAGAAGTAGGCCCTGCTGAATTCAGTGGCAATTACTTCCAGGTAGCTGTGGCCTTAAGACGGCCGTCTTAAGCACCTCTGGCGCCCTGGTGCGACAGATCCCTCCGGTGCCCCCCACCCCATTTCCCAGCTGGGCGGGCGGGCGGGCGCAGTGTGTAGTGCGGCTGCCGCAGGCGCTGCTGCACGTTGGGCGGGCGCAGCTGCGTGCCCCCCCCCGGCGGGCCAGCACCGTGGCGCCCTGCGCCACCCAGCCTGGCCATAGAGCCGGCCCTGGTGGCCTTATTTATAGTATTGCAAGTTATTACATATTTTCCTTTATATTTTGTTTCACCTTCTTACAGTGAACTTAAAGAAGAAGAAGAAGAAATAAGGCCTTCCTATCCTGCCAAGATGGATGATATAAGATACATTTTAACAAAAAATCTCTATCAGATACGACAAAGAGTAAGTAGAATACTGTACAGCATTAATGGAACACCCCCCTGGTGAATGTATCTAGTTTCTCAGCTGGCAATCTTTTTTCCTCCCTTAATAAAATCGCCAGGACACCATCCTAAGCAAACTTACTTGGAAGCCATTTCCATTAGTGGGACTCGCCTCTGGGAAAATGTATTTAGGATTAGTGTATGGGAAAGCTGATAAATAAACAGGGTATAGAAAAAGAAGTATGAGAAGTTGTACTCCAGGCTTTATAAAATGTCTTAAGAAGAGGAGTTTGTGGCAGTTTTCTAGAACACAAAGATGTGCCACTCAACACTAGGCACGAGCATAAATTCTTAATATTCTGAGCTACACACAAACACACACTTAATTTAAGGTGCTGTGCATAGGTAAGTTTCACAGTAGCTTAAAATAGTTCCTTATCCACTGGTCATTAAGAGAACCCTGTGTGGCCGACCTCTATGTAAATAGGATGTTGAAGGTTATTGTGGCTGTTAATGTTCACGATCCTATTGTTTAAGCTGGAATTTGATCACCCAGGGTTTCTGATTATTAAATAGAACTCCACATAATGGATTCCCCTGCATTTTACAGTGGACCCCCCTGGATACAAATTAAATTTGTTCCTGGGGTCCATCTGCACCCCGAAAAGTCTGCTATAGGCAGAGGTGCTGCTTCTGCGCACGCGCACGGCACGATTGAGCACTTCTGCGCATGCGCGCAGGGCGAAACCCAGAAGTATACACTTCTAGGTTTGCTGCGTTCATAACCTGAAAGTTATGTATCCAGAGTGGTACGTAACTAGAGGGTCCACTGTACAGTGTGCTAATAAAGGTAAAGGTACCCCTGACCATTAGGTCCAGTCGCAGACGACTCTGGGGTTGCGGTGCTCATCTTGCTCTATAGGCTGAGGGAGCCGGCGTTTGTCCACAGACAGCTTCTGGGTCATGTGGCCAGCATGACTAAGCCGCTTCTGGCGAACCAGAGCAGTGCATGGAAATGCCGTTTACCTTCCCGCCGGAGTCGTATCTATATATCTACTTGCACTTGACATGCTTTCGAACTGCTAGGTGGGCAGGTGCTGGGACCAAACAACAGGAGCTCACCCCATTGCAGGGATTTGAACTGCCGACCTTCCGATCGGCAAGCCCTAGGCTCTGTGGTTTAGACCACAGCGCCCCCGGCTCCCTGTGTGATAATATAGAAATGTCTAAATGGGCCATCCCCTTCACATTTCTGTTTGTACGAAGCCCATAATGGCATCTGTCCTTAAAATCTTTATAGACATAGATCCCATCAAAGCAGGGAATTTATATTTTTGAAGGCGAGCAAATGGTTAGTGCAAGTGAAAAGTAACCTGTTCAGCTTATCCTCCTCCTCCTCTTTCTTACCATCCTTGCAACCTCTGAAAGCCTTCTCCAGAGGATTGGGGATCCTCCTGAACAGGGAGTCCTATGGGGCTCTAGGGCAAGAGGGAAATCACTCAGAATGGGGGTAGAGGGATATTGCAGTTGCATAAATGTTATGAACACGACTTGCAATGCTTACAATTCTTATTTCTTGTATGCATAACAACCAAACAACAACCAAAGGTCCAAAGGCTGAACAAGCATTAAATTACACACCTTGGTTGCATATACTGTTATTGATTGTAAACATTATGCTAGTTTGAGTGTTGTTTGTGAGATTTCTTAAAGCACTGAATTATACCGTAGCTTCAGTTTGCAGCCCTGTACCACTCATGACATTAATATGGCCATTGCTTTTATTCTTGTTTCAGACCCCATCATACAACAGATACAGTCTCGCTGAAGATGCAAGCGAAAAGCAGGCAAAAGAAATTTTGATTCGTCGCCGACACAGCCTGAGGGAGACCGTGAAGAGGGGCAGCAGCTTGTCAAGACAGGTACTTGTATAACACAGAACCGTAGAATTGTAGAGTTGGAAGGGACCACGGGAGCCGTGTAGTCTAGCCCCCTGCAATGCAGGACTCTATTGCCCAATGTGGAGCTCAAACCCACAACCCTGAGATTAAGAGTCTCATGCTCTACCAACTGCACAAGGGAGTTGAAAAAAATAGTGGCCCCATCACAACTCACAGTGTAATATGTATTTTATCCTCTTGCATTTGTCCCCAGGTACAAAACATATCAGAAGTTGCCGTAATACTAATCATGTGTATATTTCACTTTGCTTGTACAGAACACATTTCATGTTTCTTTCTGCAGGTGGCAGCCAAACCGCCCCGTTATTTGTCGCTGCCTAAAAACACCAAACTCCCTGAGAGAGTACGGAAAAGAAATCAGTCTTCTTATAAAGGTAATACAGTTTTTGAGTAAAAAAGAAGAGTGAATTTGGCTTTTGTTTTGTTTTGTTTTAATGAAATGGTTACCTGGAAAACAAGCAGGTCCATTTCTTTCACTTGCAGCATATGCCGAGGAGGCGCTCTTGGTGATTTTGTGTGTGTTGGTGCATGCAATTGCATGTATGCTTTGTGTATATAGTATGTTTGTATTTATTCAGGGGGTAGCATGCTAGCCATTGGGATGAGCTTACCTGCTCAGATGAGTGACCAACAGTGGCAAGGAGCAGCAACTGTTGCTGCCTGCATTCTATCTAGAGAAAAAGGGAGAGGAAGGAAGGAGTCTCTAGCAGGGTGGTGCACCTAGGAGGAAAGGACATTATCTGGCTGAAGCCCCAGTCCTGGAAAGAGGTATGATGGAGCCATATTTGCCTCTGTGGCACATACCCATCCCTTAGGCCTTATATTGTAGATCTTATCTCCACAAAAACCTACCAAACTTGTTTGGCCAGGGACAAAAGTGGAGCACGGGATGGAGTGGCTCTATCACTGCACCTTTAATTTTCAAGGAGGGGGAAAAGAAAAACTTATTGTCTGCCTCTGACTTTATAGCCCTAGGCCAGGATCCAAAGCTACTTTAGACACACCCAAAGGGTTGAACGTACAGTACCATTCTTGGCTTTCCTCCTTTGAGCTGCAGATTTCCACCCATGAACTGCTTTGGAACGGCTTCATTGTTGCCAAAGCAGTAAGGGAGGTGCCTGCTTGTAGAACCACAAGCCCTAAGGCCCCGGGGTGTGAGGAGCTAGTTGTGTGATTCTTTGGATCTCAGTCATAGATTCACCACAATGTTGAGCTCCCAATAGCACTCTGTTGTGTATTCACCTGTTCCTTTCATACCCTCTACTTTAAACGGAACATATCTTACTCAGCACACGCATGGGAAGGAAAAATAATAAACAAATAAATTGTTATGTGAACATCAGCTTCAAGCAAATGGCAACAACTTTTGAATGGTTGCTGTGGTGACTAGGACACTTAGCCAGATTTTCACCAAATTCTTGCAACTGTGTCTAATGTCTTAGACTCTTAAGACCATGGGTAGGCAAAGTAAGTCCCGGGGGCCGGATGCAGCCCAATCGCCTTCTCAATCCTGCCCTCAGACGCTCTGGGAATCAGCGTGTTTTTACATGAGTAGAATGTGTGCTTTTATTTAAAATGCATCTCTGAGTTATTTTTAAAGGTAAAGGTAAGGGTAAAGGGGCCCCTGACCATCAGGTCCAGTCATGTCCAACTCTGGGGTTGCGGCGCTCATCTCGCTCTAAAGGCCGAGGGAGCCAGCGTTTGTCCGCAGACAGCTTCCAGGTCATGTGGCCAGCATGACAAAGCTGCTTCTGGCGAACCAGAGCAGCACATGGAAACGCTGTTTACCTTCCCGCCGGAGCGGTCCCTATTTATCTACTTGCACTTAACGTGCTTTCGAACTGCTAGGTTGGCAGGAGCTGGGACCAAGCAACGGGAGCTCACCCCGTCACAGGGATTCGAACCGCCGACCTTCTGATCAGCAAGCCCTAGACTCTGTGGTTTAACCCACAGCGCCGCCTGGGTCCCTTAGGTTATTTTTGGGGCATAGGAATTCGTTCATTCCCCCCCCCATAAAAATATAGTCCGGCCCCCCACAAAGTCTGAGGGACAGTGGACCGGCCCCCTGCTGAAAAGGTTTGCTGACCCGTGCTTAAGACCTTGCTTGTTAGTTACATGCCTTTGCAAAACAGCTTTTTTTTTTCATCTCAAAAGTCTGTCCTCAGATGTCATGTTCTCTCTGGAACAGGAAAATAACGACAGTGTTGTTGTTTATCTGCCTGTTGTGATTTCCCAAGCGTCATCATTATCACCATCATGTATTTATTTTTATGCCACCCATCTGACTGGGTTGCCCCAGCCACTCTAGGTGACTTCCAACAAATTAAAACATCAAACACAGTAAAACATCAAACATTTAAAACTTCCCTATACAATCACCACTAGCCAATGTTTTCTGTGTTTTTTCTCAGACCTGAAGTGTGGCAATTCTTTTTCTGCACAATGTAATTGCAGCACCCAGCCTGTCCAGTGTGGGCAGGCAAATATACACCTCAGGGCTTCTGTGCCTTTAATTTAATATCTCCTGTTTGCAGGTGTAACCTTGCAACTGCTTCTCCTGCAGAGAATTCCTTACAGATAGCTTTAAAAATTATGTAACTCTTACTTAAAAGTGAATAAGCACTGTTAAAAATCCTCTGCAAAATATCCTTCTCCCATCATTTTTCTGTACTGAGACTGACTGTGCCCTCATGTGGTAAGACTTGGTATTAGCAGTGCCAGCGTGAACTTTGGTTTTCATTAGACATGCCCCCCCCTGGCAGCAGCAAACCTTAAATTCCGAATAAAAACTGGCAAAAAATGAGAGTGTAAGGAATAGCCAGTGCGTTTGGCGATGGCAGGAAGCTGGACCTTAGGTAACGAAATGCACCACAGATTTAGGAAACTAGTAATGCATTAGCACCTGGGCATGATTAAATACATGTGGGGGGGGGGGAGGTAGGGAGAACTCACTTCGTTGCTGCCCCCGATCTACATATGGGGAAGCAGACATGTGTAGGAGGGCACTTGCTTTATGCAAGTATGATTTCCCCCTACCTCATGGTGTGGAACCGCAATTGCACCAGAAAGCATAACACTGCTCTCCTGATTCATATAATTGTTAATGGTGTTAGAGAAACCACCCGAATAGGGCCATCGTTACATCATTGTACTTTGCGTAGTGAAGCACTGGGCATGCTGAGATTTTGTTTGTCTCCATTTCTTCTCCTTCCTGTGATGCATATATTAATGTATACTTTAATTTACAGTAACGGACGACAGCGATTCTGAATCTGATCAAAGCACAGTGCTGAATTTGAAATCCCAAGCAGGGAAAATTCTGAGAGACCAGAGGCTTCGACAGCAGCAGTGTAGGGTGGAATGGAAAAACGAAACGGACAGGAGCAACAGAGAGACGGCAAGCCACCCCCAGGGAAACAGAGGCTTCAGGCAACCACTTTTGCCAAGACCAGCATTTGGCGCACTGAATGAGGAAGAGTCAGCGGAAGATGACGGACCCGCCAAACCACTGCCACCGCCTCGTTTAATCCGACAGGCTTCAAAAAGGCCTAGTGATAAATCCGAAAATAAACCATATTGAAAGCTGCTAAGTGGAGCCATTAACAATGAACAGCAGAGGGAGGTACTTTAAAGGGACAGATCAAGCCATTTAAGGGTCATGGGTACTGGTTGGGGATGGGAGGGAAAGAAATCATGTTCTTTCACTACGTGGAGAAAAGAACTCTTCACCTTCTGCAGAACCAAACAATGCAACTATTTTGTTTTATATTTTGTTTTTAAACTTCTGTGATGAAGATAAGTTTTATCAGTTAGATACTGTACTTTTGAATGTAAATTGTGTTTTGCGTGTTTGCCAATGGCAGGTTTGCAGTTATAAGTTGCACTGAGAAATTGCACAATGCACTTCTTTTAAAAAGAATTCATCCTCAGAAAGCAATTCTAAGAGTGCCTGATGCACTGAAACAAAATTAGGTGTTGCAAACTGTGAAACTGAACAAATGCAAGAGATTAAGGCCACAGTACAGCCTTTTGCCCATGTAATATGGAAGTTGCTTCTGAAACCGAAATTCTATTACTGTACTATGTGAAGATGTAAATAGAAAAGCTCGTTTCTATTGCCATGCTTGCTGCTCTTCTGCATTGTCAGAAATGCCCCTCTACTTGATAATTCCAATAACTCTTTGGATTTAGTTGTTGAAACTTATCACTTGAAATATATTAATTTATAAATATATATGCACTTTTCAGGAGCATTTTGCCATTTTTGTCTTAAACCTACGAAGTTTGAACAAATAAGTAAATGAGCTTATGATTGGATAGTCACCTCAATACGTTGTTTTCAGTCCAAAACTGTTTCATTTATTGACTTCAAAATTGAATTCGATCCTGTCAGTAGGTTTTATGGATCTGGGTTTTATTTCATGGAAAATACAGAGTTACATTTGCTTAATAAATGAAAAAGATACATATACAGAATGGCAAAGTGTGAAATGAAGCATAAATTGGATTGGGATATGACACGGGTGGCCCTGTGGGTTAAACCACAGAGCCTAGGGCTTGCCGATCAGGTCGGCGGTTCAAATCCCCGTGACGGGGTGAGCTCCCGTTGCTCGGTCCCTGCTCCTGCCAACCTAGTGGTTTGAAAGCACGAAGTGCAAGTAGATAAATAGGTACTGCTCCGGTGGGAAGGTAAACGGCGTTTCCATGTGCTGCTCTGGTTTGCCAGAAGCGGCTTAGTCATGCTGGCCGCATGACCCGGAAGCTGTACGCCCGCTCCCTCGGCCAGTAAAGCGAGAGGAGCGCCGCAACCCGAGTCGTCCGCGACTGGGCCTAATGGTCAGGGGTCCCTTTACCCATTACCTTTATGAAAAAATATATGATTTTGACTAACATTTCCCAAGCAGTTCTAATAGCACAATACATCTTTATTGGGCGGTAAAATGGCTAGTTTCTTTTCTGGGTTTGTGCTGCAGTAAGTTTACGGATGCTTTGAAAGCAGAACTGCCAAAGTACCGTAATGCCTAATCTCTAGTGCCATCTGTTGGAAGGTATAAAACACAAATTTCTTTTCAGTTTGCTCTCTACCAACACAGAATACTCCATGTTTATACAAAAATATCAATCATCAGCTAACGGTGATTAAAAGCTCTGTGAGAAGAGCTGATCGTTTGGAGACCCAGTCCTAGACATATTTACCCTGGAGTAAGCCCCACTGAAGATTGCAGAGTAACGTGGGTAGTTTATCCCTCACATAACAAACTAATATTTGAGGAACTAGGCGCAGTGACAAAGTGAAGAAGTCCAAACTCTCTATAAAATGGAGATTCATCATTGGGCACTATACATGTGATGTAACTACTGTTTATCATTTAGTACAGAAATGTTTAAGTGATTTAGAACGTGGCTAAACTTACGCTTGCCACCACCACAGGACTCTTGACACAATCACCTCAAACAGCCTTAGGAGTGGTTGGTAACAGTGTGAAAACTCCAATTGATAATCCATATAGCAAGTTGTTCTACAAGTGCCCTTTTAAAATGTGGGGTTTTTTTTGAGGGGTGGTTTTTTAAAATTTATTTTGATTATATATTTTTGTGGTTTTATATTTTGATTTTGTTATGTGAACCACTGATACCTCCGGGTATAAGGCAGAATAATAATAATAATAATAATAATAATAATAATAATAATAATAATAATAATAATAAACACTTCACAAGTGTAAATACTCAGCACATGGAAGCTGCTAGGAACAGCCTCTGTGTGGGATGTGCAATTTATAGACCAGCAATTATTCTGGCTGGAATAATGAGCAAATAGACAACAATAACTGAAGACTAGCAGAAAAGGCGGACATTCTTTTCCCTTTTATTTCCGCTTACCAACATTGTTATGCAATTCCAAGAGCTCTTAACTTTGAAGAGAACAATGCAAAGCCATTTTAAAACTGCCTTCCAACAAAGTACAATGCATCCCTGAGGGACTCTCTTTACAGATGTTCTTTGTCCCAAATGCTCCAGATACGAAAAATTATTCCTCAATATTTATTCTGCTACATCATGTCAGTAGTTAAGATTGTTTTCTGAGCTCGCAGTTTCAAAAGAAACTTTGCAGACCAGTTTTGAACTGTGAGCGGGTGAATGTTCCTGCTTTTAAGGCGTGCCATATGCACATTTGCCTAGGAATGAGTCTCTTACTGGATGGCACTAAAGCAAACAAATGTTCCCAAGAATAGAATGCACCTACCAGCTCCCCACTCACCACCTCTTTGCTCTGATCCCCATCTTGCATGCTTTGAAATTCTAGCCTTAAATTTTATGACAAATGCAACTGGACTTTCGTTTGGAGGGTGTGGAGAGTAAAAGCGGACGAGGTGCAACCTGGAGTGCAGAAGCAGCAGGCAGGGAAAATGTTCAACATCATCCCTTGTCAACTGGCTTTTCGGGATGGTGAGGCCATCAAGGTTCATTTCCTCGCTTTTGAGTGCGATGTGTAGTCAGGCCCTAAATAAATACGCTTAGAATTGCAGCCATAGTACAGAAGACAGTTCTATCTTGCCTGTTTTGTAAATGTAACACTTTTTCCCCCCTTACCTGTTTTATTAAATGCTAAAAGATGCCTACACAACTTGTGACCCACTGGATTGAGTGCAGCCTACCAAGTGTTCTTGTTTTTGCTGCCTCCCTCAGACTGCAGTCTACAATATGCATTAATCTTAGCGGGACCAAGTTGTACAAGCCTGCGCCAATGCCATTTTAACTAAAAAGCAGGCCATATTTCATTATATTTCAGCTGGAGTTGATTGGACAATTGTTTCTATTTCAAGCAGCTGATCAAAGAGGGATGATGAATACAGAACAGGGACATCTCTCTATCTATATATTTTTGAAGCGAGCTCCATCTACTTGTTTTCAAAAAGGCATTCTGTTAGTCTAAGGTTGGTGGCTCTTGAGGTTTGAGTTACATATAATGCAGATTTCAGCTTCAATGCTCTCATGTTACATCACATTATTACACTTGGTACCAAACCAATGCTCCTCACTGACAAACGAATGATCTCTCCTGACCAGGTAATTCCTCCAAGCCCCCAAACTCAACAACAAAATTGCCGCCAAGCAAGTTAAAACCCTCTTCTAAATATATGTGGCCGCCGTCACAAGCCTCCTTTAAGGATGTCTGCTGCAGAGAGCAGCCTTTCCCCATTCCTGTACTATTTCAAGTATAAAGGACACGTGCATTCCTTGAAACAAAACACTTCAGTAAACCATAATAAAGAGAAAACGACTTACTTAGAATGTCCTGCAGCAAAGGAGGAGGCAGGAAACTCCTTGAAAACCCCCAATATGGACTCTTCCTGCTTTTGAGTCTTTGCTGCGGCTTTGTAAACCCCACAGCCGATGACCCTGAGTGGTAGTATTCTTCCCAAGTCTAAAGCACATTCGTCATTAAGGTCCCCTTCCCCAGTAAGTGTTCAGTGTTAGAATTGTTCCAAACCAAGATGGCACAACTAGTAGAACACCACCTTTAATAAATTGCATGTTAACTACAGATTCATCCCTCTGCAAGCAGCATATACAAGGACTAAAGCCCTGCAGAAGCCTTGCTCTGCATCTTCTGGCAGTGATGTGTGAGGCTTGAAGGAAGTCTAACTGGACCACAGCAGAAACGGAAAACATCACTTTCATTCTCCTTTTTTCTTTTGGAATTTGTGTGGGTGTACTAAATGTGAGTAATGTATCATTGCAACAGTTATCTGAAACACCAGATACCTAGAGTCAGGCTCTAGTCCTATTGTCGTACTTTTTTTATATAAAAAAAACCCCATACACCAGGATTTTAATCACGTTTAAAATTATTTGAATAGATGTAATGTTCAGCAACTTTCCCTTTGCACCACAACCAGCAAGATTTATTAGCTGCGTGAATTAACGCCCCTTCACCAGCCTCAAATTTACCTGTTAAGATTACTGGTTGGGATGAAAGATAAGGGAACTGTTCTTTCCTGGACGCTATAGTGTTTCGTTATAAAGCGTCCCAACAACAGTCCTCCTGAACACTTAACATTTTCATTTCCCTCAGTTGTGTTCCTTTTTTAAGTAGTAGCACTAACAGCTTATCTAATTTTAACTCTGGCACCCCTGATGATTGTGTATCGTGATTTGTTGAGGACCATGATGAGAACAGCTATAAATCCCAACAGGCCCCCGAGAATGGGGGGCCCACAAGGGCTGAACTCCTGGGCGACCCCTGACAGAAGAGGGGAAAGTATGCGGCCCACGGCCGAGACCGACTGACCGACACCTATGAGCATACCACTGGCGTGGTCCCCCCCCAAAGTCAGCTCGAGATCAGTAATGCAAGTACGTCCGATGGTGGTCGAAAATGCTAAAAAGGTGGAGGACAGGACCACTGCCCATACGTTCTTCGAGAGAGAATATATCATCGTGAGCACGCAGGTGACGATGGTGGACCGCAGTAAGATGGCGTAGGTATTGTGCTTATATAGTCTTGTAATTGGTCCGAGCAGAAAGCCGGCAGCCACTCCAAGCGCGCTGCTGTAGCTTATGAGGTAACCGGTGAGTTTGGGTTTTATTCCAAACCTCTCTTCAAGTGCCAAGACAAAATTGCTATGGTAAAGCATGACTGAGATCGACATCAGTAGCCGGATCAGGAAGACGTCCCGCAGATCAGAACGGGTAATGCTGCGAATCCTCTTCAACACAGAAACAAGCTGAGCCCAAGAGGTCCGGGTGTTTGTACTGTTCCTCGTGGCTTCGCGAGGTATAGTGTCCTTTGGCAGGCTGAGCATTGCCGCTGTTAAGGAAGTGCCTTTTGCTGGGTTTATAATGCTCCAGTCGCTACCATGCTTTTTCTTTTCGATCCATAGCAGAATCCAGAAAAGACCTGCAAAGGAAATTGAGTCACCTTTACAAATTGAGGCTGCACTGCCCATTTTCTGGAAACAACCTAGTGCCCATCGTAATGTATTACACAGGCCCGACGTAAGATGGAGCCAAACTTTGGGGGCAAAGCAGAGAAACTGTCGTGGGCAACATATGCATGCCACAACCAAGTGCACACTCAACCTATAATATTGGCTACAACAGAATGCTGCCTATGTAGATCTGACAATTACTTGTAGGGCAAATGGATGTCATCTGGCCAAAATGGCCCAGGGGAACAAATTGGGAGGGTCTGTGAGCCGTAGGTTCCCCGTCCATGATTGATGCAACTATTGCAGTCAGTCCATAAATATACAAAAAACTGATAACAATAACAACATTTATATAGCAAAAGGAGGGGAATGGTAGAGGTATAATAGGAAACAGCTTTCAAGAGAAAAATACCAAGCAACATACCAGCATTCAACATGAAGATGGAAGCACAGATGAAAGCTGTGATATAAAAGCCACCCTCGAGCTCTGTAAGGCACCCTCCAACAACAGGCCCCAGAATGAAACCAATACTGGCAGCGGCGTTGAAATGTCCTATTACTCGGAGGCGATCCTTCTCAGAAACCAAGTCAGAGATGAGAACTTTGGAAACTGAGTGTGTGTGTTTGAAAATACCTAGAAACGAATGAGAAATGTGTTTAGAGAAGAAATTTGCTCAGAGAAGTGCAGATTCCAAACTGTCAAACCCATGTCATAAAGCAGCAGAGAAGCAAATAAAAGTTGAAAATGGAATAAAATTTTCTTTACAACTTCTGGCTATTCCTCTCCTCCCCAGAAGTGACTAACTGTGTGCTCGTTTTAAAGTTTGGCATTAATGTTATGAGAAGAAAATCACACATTTGATACAAGACTATATTTTTAAAAAACTTAAATCAGATAGCTTTTATTGTGAAACTATAATATCAGCCTTAAAAATATTGCAATTCATGGTTTCTATCACATTTTTATTCTCACTTTCCCTCAAATCCTCACAAAGGCCCTGTGAGCAAGGTTCAGCTGAGGTTGTGTGTGATAGGTCCAAAATTAACTAACCAGCATCCTGACTGAGGATTTGAACCCGGATCTCCCTGGTGCCCTTTACCCACTGGGATGTACTTTTTGGAACTGATTGCTGTTTCTGTTCTTGTTTAGATTTCCTATACCTTTGGCAAACAGCCAGCATGAGATACTTTGCAATGTTGCTAGCTTTACTACATGGCTGGAGGACAAGATGCTCCCAATGCTAACCAATGACACCATAATGAAATTAAAAGGTTAGCATTTTGGGAACTTTTGACTGTGGCAACAACAACAACAACAAATGTAAGCTACCCTCAGAAGGTTTTTCGAAGGATAAAGCTATTCTAAAAGAAAGAACAGCCCTACAATGGCATCTTTATAAAGAATAATTCTATCACTCATAGCAAGAATGGGCATAGCATGGCCCACGTTACAAATCTTAAGCTCCCTTAATTAAAATGGGAGAAATGTAGCTTTCTCATTGGGGAAAAATGGTATTAAAAATGCTTAACTGGCTCTATAACACATAACGCATTTTAATTCTTCAGAATGTGTGCTTCTCAGAAGTAAGAGGAATGCACTACGCTATTGTCACAGGCGATGGTTGCGACTACTCTAGAGTAATGACTCTCCAGACCTTTGCCTTTTCATGCTTTTATTGAGTGCAGGCTATTTACAGCGCTAGAGCTATACAGGATACATCCGCTCAGTCTGACCCAGAACCCTGGAATGGCGCGCTCCGCGTCCTCTTCCAACATAAGAGTCGGGGCACCTCAAATCTCCTCCCGCGTTTCCTCCTGCGTAATTCCGGAACCGGAGGGAAAAAGGGTCTCCTTTCCATGTTTTCCTTCTCCCCCTCTCTCACTTCCTGTCCCACATGCAGCAGGGGCTCTCCTATGCTGCTAGAGCCCCGTCTCCTCCTTCCTCCTTGGACTCTTCCCCCTCCCCGCTGACGCTACTGCTGGTGGAAGAGCTACTCCTCAGGATGGGGGGGGGCCCTCTCTGTACCCTTTCCCCCTCACAGCTATGATTATCTATTACTGATTCAAAGATGAACTGAGCTTGGGTACGCATAGCCAAGCAGCTACTTACCCACAAAAATCCGGGCAATAGCAAATAAAACCACATTTCTGGAGACACTGAGCATAAAATAACCCAATGCGCTGAAGATAATGCAGACAAGTAGGCAATAAGGTCTTCCCACCACATCACTCCAGGATCCCTGGATAATACAGAAGGAGCCTGTTCAAATCAAAACAGCTGCCTACAGCGTCCGACATATTTCCATGGAATTATAAATAACATTAATTGAAGGGGTGGGGTTGTTGCTCAACCCTTTTCATTAATATATTCTGATAATTATTTCACTCTCTTAACATAGTGTGATGCTAACAGTTAAGCTACGGTAAATAAAGAAGTTGATATTTAGATAGATAGTGGCACTGACAGGTACTGAACACAGGTATGGTTACAACAGTTAAAATGTGTTTTGTGATATCTGGTTTGAACAAGAAATTTTTGCTTCGGTAGACTGAAGGTGGTGTTGGAGCTACAGAAAAGGAGGGGGAGAAATAAACATTTGGTTAAAGGCTGGGATTAAGGGGGGGGGAGGAAGAACCTAATTAGGTTCCAGCCACCATTTAGGGACCCCATCCTATAAAAGCTAAAGAACTTCATGGCATTTACCCAATGTATTAGATAATTTTTTAGTAACAGCAGCAATAAACAAACAAACAAACAAATAAAGTCCAGCTACAGAAAGGGCAGCTTCTTATTTTGAAGTACATGTGGAAATTTCAAAATTAATCTGAAGTAATGGTTTAATTACTCTGTAGACTCCAAAAATACAGGCAGCCCAAGGGGCTACCTATAATGCACAACAAATTGCTTTTGAAAATGAGTAGTTTCAAATACAGTTTGCAATATGGTGGTCATTTGCTGAACAACAATGGAAGCTCCCCTACAGTGTTTAGCTCTTAGATGCCAGCTCTTTCTCTATTCATCCCACTCAAAAAATACACTTTTAATTTGATCAGTTTTTATCATATCACTTTCACAGCATATGTATGTATTGTCACAGTAACCTTATTGGGCAGGCTCAGCTGAGAGATACTGACTTACAGCAACCCAATAAGCTAAAGAGTTGAACAAGAAACTGAACCTGGAATGCCTGCGTTTAAATACAACATTCTGTCTACTGCATCACACTATTCCAGACATTAAAAATGGTGACCAAACTTACCACTAAGGTACTGGAAATGAGCTGCAGAACGCCATAAAAAGATCCTAAAAGTGAAGGAAGCATTTTTAAAAATCAGAGTCCAATGGAACTCTGCAGCTGTGGAACATTGAACCATTCAGTAACATCCTATGAACCAATGCCATTTAAACACACATTTCCAACATGGTGCCCATCAGATTTAGAGACAACTCCTATTAACGCCATCTAGCATGGCCAAGGGCCAGGGTTGATGGGAGTTGCAGTTCAACAACACCTGGAGGGCCACAACTTATCTATTCTTGATTCAGATATGGTTGGCAGATAGCAGCTGATCTTAAAGAGGCCGTGACAGGATGCAGGATACTGGACAGTGCAAAGTTACATATACCAAAGGCCAGAATTGTGCACAGCAAAACTTCAGAACTTTGAGAAATAACATGTTTCTAAATCTTACTACATGAAATGCTTCCAGATATATCGTTTTTGTTTGAATTTGCAACAATTTGGAAAAGGCAATTGAAGTATATCACCTGTCTGCTAGCAACAAAGAACTGCATGAGGGCAGGCGCATGGAATTCCACAAATGTGAGTGAGCAAATTGGTGGAGAAGGGATGGCGCACACATAGCACAAAACTAAGCAATCACAAGAAGAAGGAAGTCCCCCTTCTCTATATGCAGCATACAAATCAGCAGGCTGCTGCAGGCTGGTAACTTTTGTAGGTTTATTTATGAGAAAAGTTTAATTCGGAGTTCTCCTTGGTGGCAATGTGATGGAACGGTATAGTAGACTGGACGTTTTACAGTAAAGTAAGAAGTCAGATATATACAAGTGGCATGTATTTGAACACAATAAAGGCAAACCATTGACATTTTTTCCGGCTATCTGTTATTCTTACTGTGTAATTAAGTGATTATAATGTGTTGAGTCCTTAGTTATAAACTCACGGTTTGATTTTAGGGTCTCCTGGTGCTGACATTCATAAAGCAGTTTGGAACAAGTTCAATTTGACTTGCACATGGGAATATAAATAAGTGTGAAAACAGTCGCGAGAAAGAAAAAAGAAATCGTCTTCAATAAGCTGAAGCACAGGTAAAGGTAAAGGGACCCATGACCATTAGGTCCAGTCACGGACGACTCTGGGGTTGCGGCACTCATCTCACTTCACTAGCCGAAAGAGCTGGCGTACAGCTTCCGGGTCATGTGGCTAGCATGACTAAGCTGTACATCAGTGCAAATTATTAGAATAGGTTCAGGAGAAAAAGAAGCATTTCTTCACATAAAACATAATAATTTCACTATCATAAGCTGTAAGTTGATGGCCACCAACTAAGTGTACTCAAGCTGCAATTCTAAGGAAGGGGAGGGAAGCCCCAGAGATTGATTATCTTAGACAAAACTCTCATCAGGCCTCTTATCAGCAGAGTGGACACAAAGGCAGAGAAGCACTTTTGCGTTCTTCTGTTCTTTTTCTGGTTGTTGTTTTTAAAAAACAAACAATTTCCTTCCCACTGGAAACTGTAGGAAATTCATAGTTTGAAATATCTCCCCAGTTTGGGAGCATCCTTGGTTGCTAATATGGTTTTGGATCCAGGCCAATTCCTGGTCTTGCCCAACATGCCCCCAAACTGTTTCCAATGCCCCCCCCCCGCCCCGCCTTTGGCTCTACCAGTGCCAGAGCTCTGGTGGTAGTTAGATGTTTCCACAAAAGGGAGGATCCAACATTGGCTCTGAAGTTAGAGATGGAGCTCTGAGATATTCTATGACTCCTGGCATGTTCTCTGTTGGATTCTTCCTTACAGATTTAATATCTAAACAACAGTTGTAGTGGATTTCCCCCCTATGGCATAATTAAGCCCAGCTTCTTCCTGCCTTACTAGTAACATAATGCATAATATAAATGACAACTGGTTTAGTCATTAGTCTTGCCGTTTCCTCTATGATAATCACAAAGGGTGATATCCAACTATGTAATGCTTGGAGGAGACCCACTGAAATGAAGGGACTTGGCCATCTTTCTGATACTATCCAAGTACCTTATTTATGTCTTGCTTGTGATTTTCCTAAACATTTGGTTTGATACAGAAAGGAAATAATTCATGTTAAAAGTCCTTGAATGTTGGGGAGGCAATGAATTGCATCTAGCTCCTTCTCTTGTGCTCTAATTGCTTGCCCTACCTATCTTACTGCTACTCTTGTCACGTTGTGAGGCCAAGAAAAAGCGACTTACTCCAACTGGAGTCTGCAACCAGCCCTCTGATACTTTATTTATTTAAAATAATTTCTAACCGCTTCATATTTAAACATCTCTGAGCCATTTGCAAAAATACAACATAAAAGCAATAAAACACTATTCTACAAACATTAGATTCACAGCATTAAAAACAGTATTAGAGAAATATTAGAGAAACAGATCAAAACAGGACTTCACGAATAATAGAATCCAAACTTATGGGTCAAGAAAAGCTGGGGGGGGGAGGAGAGAAGTATCTTTTTGTTATGCCTGAAGCAACTGATTATTTAAAACATCTATATGCTGCTTTTTATTAGAGATCCTTATACAGTTTACAAAAATGAAAATACTAAGTAGCAGAACAATAATAAATACACTCAAAATAATAAGCAGCTAAGTCTCAGATGGTTTAAAATATTTTAAAGTGTCTGAATAAATGTTTTTGCTGAGCTTAGTTGCCACTAGGTTTATGTCTCTGGGAAGGGCATTCCACAGCTGGAACCACCTCTAGGGGGGGAAATATTTCATGTCACAACAAACTTCACTTCTGACAGTTGTGATATCTGTGGAAATGCACTGACCCACGCGACTTTAGTGTGTGGGCAGCTGGTATGGGAGGGAAGGTATTCCTTCAAATACAATGGACCCTCGGGTTGCGAACGAGATCCGTGTGGGAGGCACGTTCGCAACCTGCAGCGTTCACAACCTGCAGCGCTGCGTCTGTGCACGCGTGGGTTGCGATTCGGTGCTTCTGTGCATGCTCAAAGCATGATTTAGCACTTCTGCGCATGCGCCGAGACCTGGAAGAAATCCATTCGGGTACTTCCGGGTTCGGCGCAGGATGCAACCTGAAAAGATGCAACCTGAAGCGTCTGTATAACCTGAGGTATGACTGTACTTAGGTTCCAACCTATTTAGGGCTTTAAAAAGCACCAGCACTTTAAATTGGGCCCAGAAGTCAATAGGCAGCCAGAGAAGCTCTATGGTTGGCAAGATATGACACAAGTAAACAATCAAACAAATACAGTGGTACCTCTACTTACGAATTTAATGCGTTCCGAACGCACATTTGTAAGTCGAAAAAAATTGTAAGTCGAATCCCATAGGAATGCATTGGGAGAAAAAATTCGTAAGTAGAAGCAACCCTATCTAAAAATTCGTAAGTAGAAAAAATCCTATCTAAACCACATCCAAGATGGCGGACGGAGCTCCATTCGTAAGTAGAAACATTCGTAAGTAGAGTTATTCATAAGTAGAGGTACCACTGTAAACAATCAAAACTCTGGTCAACACAACCTGCACTAACTGAAGTTTCAGAACCGTTTTCACAGGGAACGCTGTGTATAATGCTTTGCAGTACTCCAGGTGGGATGTAACAAGCGTATGGGTAACTATGGCCAGACTATCTCCGTCCAGAAGTCTCAGCTGGGCACACCAACCCAAGCTGGTGAAAGGTTCTCTGAGCTACATGGGTTACTAAAGGCTTTCAAGTGAGTCAATTGTTCAAGAGCCAGCCTTGTGATGTCACAGACAGACTTTCAAGCAAAGGCCCTCACAGCTGGCTGCTTAACAGGATATAGGGAAGTCTTTCATTTTCTTTCTCGAGGTCCATTAACAACTTTTGCTAACTTAAATGACAACTTGCACATTTTTATACCAGAGGCTTCTGAGTGAGACCCTGCTGCTTCAGACTGGCTGGTTTCCACAGCCTTTCACTGAAAAGGGGGGGGGGCATACTTCCTTCAATTGCTTACAAGGTTCGATTATGTGCTCACCTACCACTCCTGCAACTGTTGGGCTTGCTCCTATAGACTTGATGTGAAGGCTTAATAAGGGGACAATCATGCTGACACCAAAGAAATCCTGGAAACAGACAACACAGATTTTCAGCGACTTAAGCATATATATATATACCCAGGCCAGTTATGCACTGTATACTGTCACTGTAATTTTACAGCAACTTTTGTGCAACACAGGAACCACTATGTTGTGTAATCACTTGCTTTTGCTTCATGTTCTATTGTTCTATCCCAAGAAAAGGACCTGCCCCGGTAATATAAAACAAATATGACTACACTTGCTTATAAAACTCCCATTTAAGGAATACTTCTGGACTATTGGGGTGGGGTGCGAATTACAGATGTGATAAAGTAGCCCTACTGCATTGGGGGAGGGGCTTTTCTGCTGATTCTGCAGAGCAGCAGTCCTGGACATGTGACCCCTCAAATCCTCGCTAATAGTACCACTGTGTACATTTGATAATAATTTTAATTAGTTTTCAATTACAATCCAATAAGTCTCATTATAACACCATTATTATCATACAATTACTAATACCAATCATTCAAATGCCGAATTATATAACTTAGGTACCCCCCCCACCCCCCCAGCTAGATTTGATGACTTTATTTCTGCGTTCCAAACCGCTGTGTAAATTTGGTGCTTATGGAATGTTCCCTAACACTGTCATCCCTAGCCAGCGGGGCCAGTGGTCAGCTACGATGGGGGAACGGTAGTCCAAAAGCTTGTGGGAGACCCAAGTTTGGGGAAGAAAACAGGTTTTTTTCAGTGGCAGGATTTATAGCTGGCGAGGAGCCAGCGGAGCAGCGCGCGCGCCTCTGAACATGTGCAGAGTGCATTCTCCGCAGGAGGCACGAGTTCGGGGGGGGGATATATTTTTTTTTAAAGAGAGCTCTCTCCTCTCTCCCCCCTCAGGGGGCTTTGCCTGCCGGCCCCGGGGTCTCCCCCGGCCTCCTTGACCGCCGAGGCCCAGCTCACCATGAAGCCCACAGCGTAGAGGCAGAGGACGAAGCGGCTGGGCCGGGCGACCCCTCCGCTGCCGCGCAAGGTCGACGCCGACGCCGACGAGGGAACCCGCAGCGGCGTCGCCGCCACTACCACCTCCTCTTCGGCCGCCTCCGCCTCCGTCTCGGCCCCCTGCGAGCTGAAGGGGTCGAGCAGCGCCGGCGGCCCCCGGTCCCTGCCGCGCCTCCCACTCGCCATGCGAGGGTGGAGGAGCCGCGGGGACCAGGAAACGGGGAGACACAACCGGCGCAGCGGCCGGGAGAATAGGCGGAAGGCTCCGCCGGGGAGCGGCAGCCGCTCCGCCCCGCCTCCGGAAGGCGGGGCCTAAGAGAGGTTCCGCGCCTGCGCAGCGCCGGCTCGGCGTTCTGAGGGGAAATCGGCATTCGGTTGGGAGGGGAGGATGGGCGGGGCATATAGGCTAGTCAGGGTTTGGGGTCGCATAATCTCCCATCATCCCCGACAAAGGGGACGATGGGAGTTGTAGTCCGGTGATGCCTCAAACTCGGAGCTGCCGCCGTCGTTGGGTCACAACTCCCATCGTCCCTGATCTGGTCGCTAGGGATGATGGGAGTTGTAGTCAGCAAGCTGTTCGACTCGGTGACTCTCGTCCTTTCCAGCGCTAAAGTTCTGTGACTCTGTGACAGAAATACTTTCCCCTTCACCCTTTTGTAAAATATAAAAAGCTCTCTCACAGCTTTGTGACATTTCGGCTGGACTACCTACCGGTAGGTATAAGCTAAACAAGCTATAGCTTAGCCCCCCCCCCCAAAAAAAAACTAAAGAAAAAAACATCTGGATGTACATTTCCAAAATATAAGATTAAAAAACAAATAAAAGAAAACCTACATATAGCAACAGTGTTTGGTGTTGTGTAGGCTCCTATTTGTTATGTGCAAATGGCTTTAGATACCTATTCGGTCAATAAATTAGTATATAGCATATATTCAACACAAAAAAACAGGGACAATTTGTTGTTGACAAAGGACAGCTGGACATATAAAGGGCCCCATTACCTTCAGTAGCTTAGGGCCTCATCAAACCTAAATCCGGCCCTGACTGGATGCTAAGCAAAGTGGTATTGTGAACATATCAGTTTGGATCCAATTTATGATTTTCAGTTGAGCTTTCTTCAACATAAGCCTGCACATAGGATTGCAACAGAAAGATAGTCATAATATGCCAGATCGAACCCCAGGAAATGTGAAGTGTGTGTATGGTTAACCAAACATATATTTGCCCAGTAACTTCTCCATTAAGAAAAAAAACCTGAATCTTAAAAGATTGTATCTTTATCAGGGGAGTGGATAATTGTTTCCATAAGGCTGGAGGCCATGGCTGTAAAGGCTATGATTTATTTCTTGCAATAAAACATCAGGACTTAATTTTAGTGTAAGAGATGCCACTGCAAGATCTCCCACAAAGATTCGTGAGGTGGACAGTGTTTATTTTGTTAGTTTCATAAGCAAAATGTATGAAACAGCAACCTCTGAAAGTGAATTGCACAGCTTTCGAAGAATGGCATTCTAAAAGTTTTACAAAATGGCAGGATGTTGGTGCTAGGTAGAGAGTTTGAAGACACTCAAACTCAGGGCGCAAGGGAGAAACGTGCTATGAGGAAGGCACGCTTGGCAAATCCACACTGATCAACTCCTGCCTGGAAACCAATGTCCCCACTGTGGAAGGACGTGTTGATCCAGAATTGGTCTCCACAGTCACTTACGGACTCATTGTTAAAACCGTGTTTATGGAAGAGAATCTTACTCGGCTACGAGTGATTACCAAAGAAGAAGAAGAACTGTGGTAGACATTGTAGGAGAGTCCTAGGAAGTTGTTTTGGTTTCCCACCACCACCAAGTTTATTGCAATTGTACGCTCAGTTTCCTAAAAGGTCTAAACTTTCACAAAGGAGATGAAAACATTGCCATGATTTCCACTGATTCAGGGATACTGAATATGCCTGAAATTCTTTTATTTAGATGTTCACTATATATATTTATTTGTAACAAAGCAGTTAGCACATGTGGGCCTTAGAGAGGTTTAAATCTGAGGCATAGTTTTGACGTAAAATAGAAAAAGGATTCTGAAATGTGGCTAAAAAGCTGTACGTCTTTGTCCTTTACATTAGGGGTCACTATCATGATGCTCAGCATCCACAAAGGTCTTCAGTAGCACCCACACGGCCCCCCTCCCCACTGTTTCCCTTCTGAAATTTGGCCTGAAGGAAGCACAGCATTGTCACCAATGGAATAGCTTGTCGGGCATGCATGGTTGCCAATGACTGCTGCTCCCTTTTTTTCTTCTTTTTTTTTTGCAAATGGGCCAAGTCTACTGGTGCTGGTTCTGCTGCTATGAAGTAGACTTTAGCTATGGATTTTGGATCAAGGCATAAAGTTTCCTATTTTGGGGGGTGGGGTGGAGCAAGAGGTTGCTACAGGTTGTCACTTTTAACGCGTCAAGAAAGCTCTGTAACAACGACTGATATTTGTGTGGATGTGCTCGTCGATCAATGAGGCCCAAGCTTTCAGTGTAGCATGTATGTTTCTGGGTCTCAGCTTGCCCCTGTGCTTTTGTGTGTTTGTCTGCGATGGAGACTGAGCATTCCTTGGCTGCTTATGGGAGGTAGATACATACATTGATCACATGGCGTACATGCTTGGAATGGCTTGCTGGAGTTGAAACTCAAACCTGCGCCGAGCAACAAGGGCACGCAGTACCGTAACTTCATCCCTCTTCCAGGTCTGTTGACAAGTGCAACAATATTTCCAGTCAATACCCAGCTAAGGGAAGGTCAGCTATTTTTGGGCTGGCCACGCCTAGCGAAGGGAAAGCCTGTCAAGTTCGTTCTTCCATGGAGTGTCCTAAAATAGAAGTCCTCTCCATTCGTTAGGCTGCACTTTAATGGAGCACTAATCAAACCACAGCACAAGTGGGAAACCCATTGAGAAAGATTTTTTAAAAACCCAACTTCTTTCAAGACTTCAGTTCTTTCGGCAGAACATCTGGTCCGGAAATTTAATCCTCGATGTACTGTTTTTCGGGGGAGGTTTCTCTTTCTCACTAAAAGTATATTATAAATCTTTCACATCCATTTTGTAAAAGAACAACAACAAACAAACAAAAAACAAACAAATCAGCAATGAAATTGAAAATCGGGATATTTTTTGGAGGCTTATTTGGAGCTCTCGGAATCTTGTTCTTTTTGGTTGCCTTTGGAACGGACTATTGGCTTCTTGCTACAGAGGTTGGAAGGTGTTCAGAAGGCTTGAATGACACCAGGGTTAGTATATATTTTTATTCCTCTGAATGACATCTTGCAGTTGGACCACAAAGGTGCTTGCTTCTTTCTCACCAGAAATATCTCTTACAAATGAGAAACACTCTGTATAGGTTTCTGTGAGCCTCATCTAAATCCTATTAACGTCCGGGAGATGATATTATGTGATTCTCATTTTGGTCAGTTACGTTTAGAACCAGCAGAGATATTAACCCCCCTCCCCATAAATTTGTAGGCATCTTCAGAAACCTTTATTAACATTTTCCCCCTTATTTCTTACTTGCCTGTATGTGTCTATATTTGCACAGGGAGTAGAGCTCCACTTGGTGAATAGCAATTTACATGTTTCTTTCATACAGGAAGAGAGTGTTACTTTCCACCATGAGGGTTTTTTCTGGAGGTGCTGGTTTGATGGGAATGTCGAAGAGAATGCCCACAGTATGTTAAAGTTTTGGTACAGTAAGTATCCCTCTTTTTGGCAATATAATTTTACTTACCGGTAGAATTGGTGCTTTTATTTAAAGTATGTCTACATTTCCCAAAAGATCACTATTTGTATAATGCCCTGGTTCTTAAAGTGGTGGTCATCATAGATGTTTGCTCACACATTAGGAGCGACAATGCTGTGATGTTTCGCAGCGATCACAGAGGGATCCCTTGGGTGCAATTCTGCAAATGCTTGAACAAGCACATTATTCAAATGTGTTTGCAACAGCTCGTACAAGAGTTCGCACACTGCTGTACTACAGCATTTGTCAACAGCCAGGATAGATGCGGCTGATGGGAATTGTAGTCCAGAACCCTCTGGAGTCCTTTCTGTTAGGGATAATTCAGACTGAAATTCCCAGGTGTCAAAAATTTTATTTATGTATGCTACGACTGTGGCCTGTGTTTTGTTAGCCCCCAAATGGAAAACAGGTGAGGTCCCACTCCCAAAGAAAATGACAACTTAAATTGACAGAATATGTGCAGCTTGCAGACATAACATATAGAATAAGCGAATGAGAAGAACATACGTTTAGAGAAGATTGGAAAACGTTTATTGAATATATGGGAAATAACTGTGTGCAGTTGAAAATTATGGCAGCATTAAGAAGAATTCAGCAGTGTAAATAAGTTTTTGATGGATGTAATAATGGAATATTGAATGGTATAGTTTTTTGTAAAATATGCAGGGATTGATGATATGCAAAATGAATCATGAAAAGAGAAGCAGGGAAGTCATTGATAGCTTAAGGATATAAAAATGAGTACTTTAAATTGTAAAACAGAAAATTTAATATTATATATATATGAATTGTAGTCCAAAATATATGGAGGGCACCAGGTTGGCATAGGCTCTTGCACTTGGTTTTACGTCATTTCGGATGCCTCCGCTTGTTCAAGAGGCTGAACAAGTCGGATAATAAACTTGAATTTGGGTTTACTTTCCTCATGCACCACTCTAGCACAAAGTATATTTGATTTATATTGCAAACGCATAGGCAGGTAGACAGGGTCTTTTTTTTTAGTTTGTACTGCACCTCATTATCCTGGGAGCGTTAAAAATAACAAATCAGGTGGCATGCAGGACAGGACAGATTAAACGACGGCGCATGAGCTGCTTGCAGTGCTTGAGAAGTTCAAGTATGATAGCTATTCATTATTTGGTTGAAATATGCATGGCCCTCCTTTCAATATAACGCGCAAGAACGCTTTGCAATAACATACTTTAGAACCATACAATCAGTAAACAGTAGCAATACTTTAGCCAAACAACAAAACACAGGAACAGCCACTTAGTGCAGGTGTAGCCAATATGAAATAATAATCTGGGTCTTTTGAAACAAATGTTTAAAACAAACACCACTGACTATAGTGGTACCTTGGTTTTCGAACATAATCCGTTCCGAAAGACTGTTCGAGTTCCAAAACGTTCGAAAACTGAAAACTCAAAATGGTAGCCTCAAAACGGAAATCTCACTAAGGAAGCTGTGTTTCCGGTTCGACTTCTGAGGCACATTCAAAAACCGAAGCATTTACTTCCGGGTTTACGGTGTTTGAGTTCCGAAACGTTAGTCAACGGAGACGTTCGAAAACCGAGGTACCACTGGTCCCTCAATGTATGCACTTTAAGGCACATTATATAACAAAAGCCTTCTTAATAAAACATCAGTATCAGTCACAATAGCTACAAAGCTAGGAATTGATATAAACAGTTGGGGAAAGCTGGAAAAGAGGCATGTTTTTAATTGTAAGCAAAAGCATCCAACATCCGTTGCCTGCCCGATGTCCATCGGAGTTTTTTGCACCATGGATGAATCCCTTCTCTGTATCACTGTAAAGATAGACATGTCTAGGCCATGGTATGTCTAACAGGGCTTCCTCTGAAGATTCCAATAAATGCAGGATAGTAGTTTTAATGTGTGTGGTTGCTGTTTTTCAGCGAAC
The DNA here is from genome assembly GCF_965207765.1 of Zootoca vivipara. Taxonomy (NCBI): domain Eukaryota; kingdom Metazoa; phylum Chordata; class Lepidosauria; order Squamata; family Lacertidae; genus Zootoca; species Zootoca vivipara. Next base: position 28,822,706 of record NC_142587.1, on the reverse strand, counting down.
CAGTCGCCTACTAAAAACTGCACCCATGCCTATCTCTCTCCGTTTCCTTTCTTCCGAGATGAGCACAATTCAACTGCCTACAACTCAGCAATTAGTAAGTATTTTCCTGTTCACTACTGTGTCAATAGCGCTATCGCTTTCACGACTTGCTCGAGAGCTCTTCTGTTGGAAAACAGAATCCTAGGCTAGCAGGACCATGCTGCAATCTGAGTAAAGCTTAGTTCATGGGTAGGCAAACTAAGGCCCGGGGGCCGGATCCGGTCCAATCGCCTTCTAAATCCGGACCACGGATGGTTCGGGAATCAGTGTGTTTTTACATGAGAAGAATGTGTCCTTTTATTTAAAATGCATCTCTGGGTTATTTGTGGGGCATAGGAATTCGTTCTCCCCTCCCCCCCCAATATAGTCCAGCCCCCCACAAGGTCTGAGGGGACTGCTGAAAATGTTTGCTGACCCCTGGCTTAGTTGATTTCCACCCACTATTTCATATGTTTCAATCAATATAATTTGCCATTGCTGTTTCATTAATGATTGCGATACAGCAGCACCTCCTAAATCTGTGCATTGAAACCGATTCTCATCTACCATAAGCGCTTTAATTGAAAAAAAGTCCTACTTACACCTTGTCCCATTTCTGTCATGTAAGCTTTTGTGCCACATGATTTGATTTGGCGTCATATACTATTTTATAAAATGTGTGTTGTGTTTATACATTGTTGCTGTTTCAAATTGACCTAATCACACCAAGACTTCAGTACTTAAAACATAATTGCATTACCTTTTATTTTAAACGATCCACAGAAATGTAGCTTCCTGACTGTTCTATTGCAGCCTCAAAGGCAGTAACAATTTGTTAACCCATTCTAAATAGTCATGCCTATCTAAAAGAAAATATTAGAAATTTGCTGTTATTTCAATCTTACTTACAGACATTCTTAGGCTGCAAGCTCATTCCCACTTATGTAAGCTCCACCGAACTCATTGGGGCTTTCTTCTGTGTAAAATGTATAGGATTGCAGTGTTCATGATACTTGGGAATCACCACGGCACAGAAATGCTCATCTTTAATTTCTTCATATGGACCAGTCTCATTGTTAACTATGATCTTAAGATTTTCATCACCCAGAGCAATAGTATTAAATAAACGTTCAGATTTTAAATTGCTGTTTTCCAGAGACAATTGAAAATGTGGGGTTCTAAAATTTAGATCTAATATTTGCCATAAGCCGGCACCACCACATATTGAGTCAGTTCACAGTGAAGAAGTAATGCAATTATTATTATTATTATACAGCATTTGATATATTATTATATTATTGGGGCCCTGCATTCTTCTTTTTAGAATCCATTTTCGTGTCCTCAGCTACCCATTTCCCAGGGTACTTTCCAAGACAAGAAGTTTGTGGCAAAGTATTTGTCACCTTTGCTTACAATGTGCGCACACTGAAGATTATATGTGTTCTGAGTGTTAAGCGCTTTGCATTTCTCAGTCTGTTTGCCACTGGTGGATGCTTGGCATTCCATTTCTGTTAAGCGTATCTCCCATTACATCTTTTAATGCTAGCTATAGCATACTCGCCTACTGTCCCACTGAGCGGGACACCCCAAAATTATAAAATCCACACCGGCTTCTGATGGGATCCCGGGATATCCTGCTTTGGTTCCCACAAGAGTGTGGCCCCCAAAGATGCCTGCTTTGGGGGGGGGCATGCTCTCGTGCAAGTCACCTGGCTCCCATGAGAGTGTGGCCACAAAATATACACGTCCTGATTTTCTTCTGTGGGATCTTGGAGGGAGGGTATGCTATGGTGATATGCATTTTAAAATGTCTTTCCCCAACTGGGCATAAAACAAGGACTACAAGTCTTCTAGCCTGACATATATGCTTACTGAAAGGTGAATCCCACTGAATCAAGGAATCTTACTCCCAAGTAAACATAAGCAGGATTGCAGGCCTTATCTGGTGTTATTAATCCCACATGCCTACCCAACTATGATAAAACAGAAACATTATTTCTACCGCTTAAAGTTAGCAGATAATTCTTTTCAGGCTGAAACTGCAGGCAGGAAGCTGAACCTGATAGATCTTCTCAGAAATCTATGCAAATGTGATCCTTCTATAGCTTGCATTTTGCCTTGTGATGTGTGTTGATGTGAAGCATTCCAGATTCTGTATTTGCAAATGGGGAAAAGCCCCCCTTTTTTTTAACCAAGCACCCTTGGTAAATACAGCTGTTTCTGTTAGCTGTGAGCAATAGCAACTGAAAGTTGTGTGCCCCATTCTGGAAACTGCTCTTTGCTTTCAGAGAAGTCCTCTCTGAGATTTTTAGCACATATTGATTGAAGAAATAATTGGTTAAGAGCCAGTCTAGAATATTGTTGTTGTTTTTTTAAATACAGCCATAAAGAACTTTTTTGAACAATCATGAATCCAAAATACAAAAAATCCACTAACTCCTATTTGGTGCTAATAATAATATATTAGTTCTGGGCAGTAATATTTTTCTAGAAAAAGTGGTTCCAGGATTCACCATGAACACCTCCCTCATTCGCTTAGAATGGAAATGGCGCCTACCTGAGAGATGCCGGAATGATATTGCTGTTTGAAATCAAACTTGGGTACAGCCCATTCAGTTCTGTCTTCCTTGTCCTGTCCTGACTCAATTATATTTTTAGCTTTGTGTAACATTGCCAAAGCAAGTGCTGTGACACGATGAAGAAAAATGTTGCAGAGCTAAGTTATGGAAACTATTCTCTGTCATCCTGTTGCAACAACACAAAGTAGCCAGACACGGAATACATAGCCCTGGTCCAATTTCTCTGCTACTTTCCTACACTGCTTTACTTTAGATATTGGAAAAAAATCTGATTTTTAAAAAGTATAGAAGACATACTAGAATATCTGTAAATTTCTGTTTATGTGTGGCAGTGGAAGATATAGTGCATTATGTACCATACTGTTCCTGTAGTCTAAACCACTGAGCCTCTTGGGCTTGCCGATCAGAAGGTCGGCAGTTCGAATCCCCATGGCGGAGTGAGCTTCCGTTGCTCTGTCCCATTTCCTGCCAACCTAGCAGTTCGAAAGCACACAAGTGCAAGTACAGTGGTACCTTGGTTGTCAAACGGCTTGGCTCCTGAACAAATCGGCTCCGGAATGCCGCAAACGCAGAAGTAAGTGTTCTGGTTTGCGAAGGTTTTTGGGAAGCCGAACATCCGACGCAGCTTCCGTGGCTTCTAGTTGAGTGCAGGAACCTCCTGCAGCCAACCGGAAGCCACACTTTGGTTTTTGAATGGTTCTGAGAGACGAACAGACCCCCTTAACGGATTAAGTTCGACATCCAAGGTACCACTGTAGATAAATAAGTACTGCTGCGGCGGAAAGGTAAACGGCGTTTCTGTGTGCTCTGGTTTCCGTCACAGTGTTCCGTTGCACCAGAAGCGGTTTAGTCATGCTGGCCACATGACCCAGAAAGCTGTCTGTGGAATATTGCCTGAGCTCTGCAACCCCAAAGTCGCCTTTGACTGAACTTAACCATCCAGGGGTCCTTTACATTTTACCTTTTACTGTTCCCAGGGATGGATTTCTCAAATGGATTCTTCAGAGAGTTTCTTTTTTGAACAGCAGGGAGAAAATGCATTACTTGCTGATAGATGGGGATAACTATACTACGTAAAAGGTTTCTGTGTTTGCTTTGGTAGAGAAAATTTCATTGCACAACATGCCCCACTCCCCTATGATAATGATAAAAGGTAAAGGTAAAGGGACCCCTGACCATTAGGTCCAGTCGTGACCGACTCTGGGGTTGCGTGCTCATCTAGCATTATTGGCCGAGGGAGCTGGCATACAGCTTCCAGGTCATGTGGCCAGCATGACAAAGCTGCTTCTGGAGAACCAGAGCAGCACATGGAAACGGCGTTTACCTTCCCGCTGTAGCGGTTCCTATTTATCTACTTGCATTTTGACATGCTTTCGAACTGCTAGGTACCTCGACCTAACTAGCACCCCAACTGATGACCAAAGTTTTTATGCAAATAATTTAAACTGTCTAACTAATATATGAAAGATAATTTGTATCAGGTTGTATCCACCTCTGTTTGAAACTTCATCTCCTCCCTCTTGCAGTCCCATGCCCCCCCCCCAATATCTGCTCTGAAGAGTTGTGGATCCTTTTGAGCAGATCTTGGGAAGACTGCAGGAGGCTGCAGGAGGAGGAAAGGAAGAAGACCCATTGTGTGAGTGGATTCAACCCATAGTATTTAAGTACAGTCTCACGATTGCATAGTCACCTGAAGACAACTGATAAATAGCCCAATTTCTACATGCATAGGTGGGCAAATGGTAAAACCTTATAGAAAAAAAATTAAGTTTAATTGGAGTAATATCTTATCCACGTCAAGTTGTCAGAGCAGACAGCAATATATTAACTTATCTCTATCTTGCACTATTCCTGGTAGTTTGAATAAACACGATCAACCAATAAAATTGAATGAAAAGCTCTTACACCATTTAAAGAAGGCATGCTTTGATGAACCATCAATGGAAAAGACTTATAAAGTTGAGAACCTTCGTGGTTCTGGATAATCTAAACCTTAGTGGTGCAAAATAGGCATAAATGGCATGCCCCAAAGTAGAAAGGTTCTCCACATTTGAACCTGCCTACAGTCTTCAGTTTTAATGTCCTGATACCATCTCAGAGCACAATGTTTGTGGGCATCAAGGATTGGGTCTACTCAGCGCCAACCACGTTATGGGCATGTCTGCAGTACCAGTTTAACTTTCATGACTTCAAACAATTGTTTGGTTGTTGTTATTCCTTATGGAATTTTTGTCTGTAGCCACAAATGAAGTTCAACAAGTAGCTGTGAAAAACAATTTGTTCAAAGTAATAAATTCCAGGGTGTGGCAAGGTGTGTGCTTGTCATGCAAGAATATATTTTTATACAATGGAATGACTTACAATGACTCTATATCTATCTATCTATCATCTATCTATCTATCTATCTATCTATCTATCTATCTATCTATCATCTATCTATCTATCTATCATCTATCTATCTAGTTGTTTAATATATATTTTAGAATTATATCTATTTGCAGAATAGTTATAAATGAAGGAAACTAAAGGTCAGTTTATGAAATGAAAATACAAATGTCTGCTTCCATTGAAAATAATATATGCAGTGTGGATTGCTAGAATTCTCATATACTGTAACATTTATGAGACATCTTCAGTCACATATGATTGGTTGAATGAGTATAGGTTGTCTTAGTTCAATGCAATTAATACCAAAACCTGGTATTAAACTGTTTTTGATATCCACTTATTAAACTTAAACTGTCACCTGTGATACATAGGCTTACACTTTCTTGCCTTATCTCCTCCATTTTAGCTCTAGGAAAACAGGCTATAAAATAATTTGTCTAACAAGAAGAATTGATATTCCCCCTTTTACAATGTACAGAACGAATTTATTTCCGCGGCCACGGTCTTTAAAGTGTCTCTGAAAATAGATGTGTAATTAAGCAGCTAAATTATTGTGTTATGAACATTTTGGGGGGCCACCATATGTCACAAAACTCTCAGCCCATTTATCACCAGCTGCTTCCATTAATTCAGCATTGCTTGCCCTTGGCTCAATGAGATTCTGTAGTTTTGCACTTTGAATTGAATAATATACAAAGAACTGAATGGCTATGTGGTAGGCAAATTTGACTTCCTCGTTTGATATATCCCCCCCCCCCCGGTTGTCCTGTTGGTGTTTTCAGTTTCATTTTAAAAACCACACACCAGTGTATCCCCCCCCCCCCGAAATACACAAGCTTCACGAAATCTCTGTGGGGTTTTGTGGGGTTTTTTTTTTAAGGAGGAAGGATTCCGAATCCTTAAACTGGCCCTGTCCTAGGAATGCCCAAATGAGCTTTCTTTCTTGTGTCTGTTTCTACTTTGGTGAACTTGGTTGTTATCTAGCGAAACCGTATAATTATCTAGAAGAATCTTGGCTACAGTTCAGCACACCATTTTATGAACCATTTCCATTCCCCAAGTAAACGGACTTATTAACCGCACACATATACTGTGTACTTATTAACCGTATACACGTATACTTAACATTATTATATTCCAAGATCATCTGATAGGATTTGGCGTTCAAGTCTAATGAAAGACATATGGCGTCTTAGATCACTGAGGCACAGGAAGCCGTGTTAGAATAAATGATCAGCTTTGGTGATGAAGAAAATGAAAATGGGAGGTGGGGGGGGGGACGGGACTTCGTAAAATTGCCTTGTGTTGTAAGGATGTTTTTGAAAAATCCTCTTTCTGTATCTTTCTTACCTTCTTCTGATAACCTCTAGTTTATCGTGGCTTCTGGTCCGTTCTCATGTTGCTGGGAGTGGTCACTGTGGTCGTGGCGAGCTTCTTCATCATCTGCGCTGCACCCTTTGGTAGCCACGTGTTGTACAAAGTAGGGGGAGGCTTTTTCATCACTGCTGGTAAGTGTTAAACGTTTTAATCCGAATTCAACCACCCCTGCTCTTTTTTTAAAAAACAACAACAACAACACAACAACAACAACATTTGCAACATTCGGGCTAGTATTGTGGGTTTGGTTTTCTTTAAAAACAAAACAGAACAAAACAAAAATGCCCATCAAGGGAATTCTGTGTGCTATTTTGGAGGTTTTCTGGCAAAAGGCTCACAAAAGAAAACGGGCACTGGGGAAGAGTTCATGTTGCATCTATGGTTCATTTCAATAGGTCTAGGGCAGGCATAGGCAAACTCCGGCCCTCCAGATGTTTGGGACTACAATTCAGGGATGATGGGAATTGTAGTCCCAAACATCTGGAGGGCCGGAGTTTGCCTATGCCTGGTCTAGGGCATATAATAATAATAATAATAATAATAATAATAATAATAATAATAATGTAATAGAATCTTAGGATAATAGAATTGTAGAGCTGGAAGTGTCATCTAGTCCAGCCTCCTGCAACACATAATAATTTTATGTAATTATATAATACTGTATATGTGTAATCACATATCCCATGGACTGCAAGAAGATCAAACCTATCCATTCTTAAGGAAATCAGCCCTGAGTGCTCTCTGGAAGGACAGATCGTGAAGCTGAGGCTCCAATACTTTGGCTACCTCATGAGAAGAGAAGAATCCTTGGAAAAGACCCTGATGTTGGGAAAGATTGAGGGCACTAGGAGAAGGGGACGACAGAGGACGAGATGGTTGGACAGTGTTCTCGAAGCTACGAACATGAGTTTGACCAAACTGCGGGAGGCAGTGGAAGGCAGGAGTGCCTGGCGTGCTATGGTCCATGGGGTCACGAAGAGTCGGACATGACTAAACGACTAAACAACAACAACATATATAAATTTATTGATTTTATAAGAACAAAACAGAAAAACAGAGAAAACACACAAAATATACACAACAAAACAAAAATGCCAACATAACAATAAAAGAAAAATATCAAATCAATCTTATATCACAGTCTTTATCGACTTCCTCCATTCCTTCCCTCCTACGTTTCTTTATATTACTACCTTAGTACTTTCCAAATCTTGACTCCAATCTTTTTAATAATTATCTAAACCTGTTAATACTCTTAATGACTTATCAATACTATATATCTTTTATACTTTCTCAAAATACAATTCTATTCTAATTAAATCTTAAAATTCAATATAATAATAACACTTGACTAAATCTCAATACATAATAAACTAAACTAACAATCTTCTGCAACCTCCTTTTCGCGGTTGTTGACTTCGGAAGTCGAAACCTTCGGAAGTCGAAGCATTCGCATGTCGAGGTATGACTGTACTTGAAACATTTCCACTGAGATCCTCTAGCCATGGCATTTAATGGAATTTACATTCTGAGTTTACCTGTACAGAAGTGTGCTGCAAGTCTCATGTATGGGGTGCAAATCACCAATACCCTAAAGCCAAGCACAAATTCCCACAAGAGGTAATGATGGCCACCAACTTGGATGTCTTTGCAAGAGGGTTGGACAAGCTGGTGGACAATAAAGCTATCCATGGCTACTAGCCACAACAGCTGTGTTTTACCCCAACCGTTGGAGGTACTTTGCCTCTGAATACCAGTTGCTGAGAATCAGAGATGGAGAGGACGCTGTTCTGCTCAGATCCTTCCTTCAGGCTTCCTGTGGACATCTGGTTGGCAACCATAGCTGCCAAGTCTCCTGTATTCCCCGGGAAACCCCCGTTTTTCCAGCTGTCCCCAGCCGAAAAAATAGATTCCCCCCCCGGTTTATTCTGGTGCGGCGGCCATTTTGGAACTGGGCGGAGCATGCTCAGAAGCGACTTTTGATGCTGCTTTGCCCAGTTCCAAAATGGCCACAGCGCGACTTCTGGTGCGGTGGCCATTTTGGAACAGGGCAGAGAAGCATCAAAAGTAGCCTCTGAGCATGCTCCACCCAGTTCCAAAATGGCGGCAGCGCTACTTCCGGCCTGCTACTTCCGGTCCAGTCCCTTATTTCTCAGGCCGGAACTTGGCAGCTATGTTGGCAAGTGTGCTAACAGGATGCCGTTGGCCTCATCCTGCAGGGCTTTTCTTATGTTCTTGTGTTCAGAGTGTAGACTTGAGTTGGCAGCAAAGGACCTTCAACCGTACAAGTCTTCTGAGGTCGGTGCAAAAATGCCTGCTTCGGTTTCCGTTCCTTGCCTGCTGTTCCCTAGGCCTGTTCAGCCACTTGTTTGTGGAACACTTTGGTTCCTTCTATTGGTCTCTATCATTACAGAGACAGCTGTGCAGATGGTTCCCCCCCCTTCTCCTTTTGCTACTAAGCTCATGCTAAATTACACCCTCAGATTTTCTGCCAGCCTCTCGCTGCAGTAACTTGGATCTTACGAAAAAGTCTCAACAGCGGAACTTCTCGGTTATTGACTCGCGTAGAGAAAGTATCAATATTACGTAGCCCGACGACACCCGCAGTGGGAGCAAAGTCTGCGAGGTAAACCTGTGAGCAAAACAATTGCTTACAAATCAGCATAGTTCTACATTTACCAGCGGCGCCCGCCTGAGGCTCCTGTCACTCTATACAGCACCTGTTGACTTCTTGTCTGTGCAATGGAAGCTTTGTGCCATAAACAGCCATTCACGGCTGACGAGCAAAAGACATTTTGCTATGCAGGAAGAATAAGGGAGGCCTGAAAATTGCTCTTGAATTCCTAGGCATATTTAAAGGTTCTGCAATCTGCATTCTTTTTCTCTTCCCGCAATGAGCAGAAGTGTTTGTGTGTGTGTGTGTGTGTGTGTGTGTGTGTGTGTGTGTGTATGAAACAGATTAAAAAGAATAAATGTTAATGGCAGAAATGACTGACCTCCGAGGAGCCTGGGTCTTATCTCATTCCACAGTGCTGTGTATCAAACATGGGCCTACTTTAAAAATAAAATAGGAAAATAGAAAAGGCATGGGGAGAGGGGGAAAAAAGAGAATGAAAGTGCTTATTTATCCTAATCTCTCTGAGACATATATTTTACGTTTTAAAAATAATTGCCCCCAGTTGCTTGTGATTTACTGCAGCTTTTTTCTTTTTTTAAAATCCTTTTTGACTAAACAACAGATATTTGTGCCCCAAGCAAAGGTCTAACAAGCTGAAAACGAAGAAATATGTTTGCAGCCTGAAATGTTTCTAAAAATGCTTGCTTCTTGAAGTTGATGGCAGGGATGAGGTTAATCTCAGCCACTGGGCTCGACAACACGGCCCTTTCTGACAATTGTCAGCGTAAGAGGCTGAGAACAGCCTTCCCAAAATAAATACATTTCGTTTGACACGTCCCGCTTCATAATGAACTGACATTGCAATTAGACTTGCAGTAGATCCTCTCCTGCCTTTCAAAGCATGATAAACGTTCTGAAAGAAGAAAGGCAAGAAAGAAAGAAAGAAAGGCAGGCAAACAGAGATAGCTTAAGGTTACAGGAAGCGGCTTCAGGAAGTTATGATGTGACTGAATGCTAGTTCCTAAATAGTAGTTTTACAAAGATGACACTGGATGCATGTCTGGTGGGATATGACCCTATCACATGTGCGCTTGCTCTGTATGGCACTTCATCTGAACTCTGCTCATGTCCATATTCGTCCCTATTCACCACATTTTCCCCCAACTTTCAATGCTATTGAGGACACACCGATATCAAGCTAATTGTGGGATGCAGTTTGACAGTGACTTATTGCAAACCTGCATGTGTGCAGGCTCCCAGAGAGATGATCGTGGCTGCCGTTCTCCTCCTCCAGTGTGGTGTAGTGGTTAAGAGCGGTAGACTCGTAATCTGGTGACCCGGGTTCGCTTACCCACTCCTCCACATGCAGCTGCTGGGTGACCTTGGGCTAGTCACACTTCTCTGAAGGCTCTCGGCCCCACCCACCTCACAGAGTGTTTGCTGTGGGGGAGGAAGGGAAAGGAGAATGTGAGCCGCTTTGAGACTCCTTTGGGTAGTGATAAAGCAGGATATCAAATCAAAACTCTTCTTCTTCCTTTGGTGCTCTTGTTGCTGTGCTGCCATGAGCTAAGCGATGGTTTGGCTTCGGGCGGCCTCTGAGCATGGGTGCCACACAAACCACTAGCTGTGAGGAAGTTTTGTTCTTGGCTTTGCAGCTCATGGTTTGTCTGGTGGAGAGAAACCATTTGTGCTAAGGCTTGGTTTGGCTTAGTGTTAGGGGGAAACCCGACCATTGTCCTTCACTGGATATACCAAGCATTTCTCAAGCAAACTTAGCCATCATATATCTTTACTAAAACTTATATTTTCCCTCCTTCCTTCAGGTATTGTCTTCACATTGGTGGTAGTGCTTTACGTCATCTGGGTCCAGGCAATGGCTGATCTTGAAAACTATGTGAATATGAAGAAAACAGACTGTCCTGGTTTTTCCGTCTATGTGCGTTATGGCTGGTCTTTTATACTGGCTCCAGTTGGAATTTTTTTTACCATGTTTTCAGGAATGCTGTTTCTACTGGTAGGGCGTACAATTTATCTGCACTCCGATTAATCAGATGTCAGCTGTTTGAAATGTTGGAATTATGGCGAGGTTTTGCTGAAAAGCTATTTTTATACATTATCCCTCTTATATCCGTGTGTTTGCTGGTGCTATTCTAGATCTGCTTACGTAGTTAATGCAATCCCATGCATATCTACTCAGATGTAAGTCCTACTGAGTTCAGCGAAGCTTATATCCAGGTATGTCCTTATAGGATTTGCGGTCTCAGTTATATATCCTTGTCATAAAGGAATAGTGACATAAATGAGACTGTTCAAATTCCTTCAGATCCTGATGAACTGCATGCAACACATGAGATATTTTGCAACTTCACATCTCTGTGTTGAACGCACTGTGGGACAGATAAAAATATGAAATGATTCATATAAGAATTTTGGCTTATGGCCAATTCAACCATTATCATCTTAATGAAGGAATATGCAATGAAACCACACCTCCTGCTCATATATATTAGCCACAGAAGAAGGGAATGGGCAGCACAAGCTGTAGATCACCCTTCCAGTAGTCGCCTAGCATTCACCTTGTGCCAATGTGCCATTCTTTTCAGCAAGGCCAGAACTCTTGCCCCTTGCCTGCCACAAATCTAGCTTCTTCAAGTGACAGTGCTTGGCTCACCTTAACAATAGCTACTTTACAATTGTATTCCTCCATCCTCAGAGTCTCCTTCCAAGGGGAAGGTCTGTGTGCTTCGATAGGAATCGTCATGGTCGGTAAGTGAGGTGCAAGCTGGCTAGGTTTGCGATGAGCGCAGGATCTGGTCATGGCAAGGCAACGGGAAAGTGAATGCTGTAACTCCCATCTGCAAGCAACTGCATTGCTTCCTGGAAGAATGAAGCCTATTCCCATCTCCCTGTGGATAACCTAAGCAAAAGTAAACTTGGTCATGTGTGTTCCCTCATTAGGAAAAGAAATGTGTGAATTAGTCCTGGTTCTGCTTATGCAGAACAAAGCAAGTGTCCACAGAATCCCTTAATCCCTCGTTATTTCTTCTTTCGGTATTTGGCATTAGCTTTAATATGAACAAATATTTCTGCTCTTAAAAATAGAGTGCAGTTGCCCATGCATTGCTTCAGCCAATGTGGCAGTAGTACAGAGGGCCAGGTCACTGAATTAGTGCTGTGATGCTGCTATGAATATGGAACTGTTTGTATGCTTTCATGTGGTCCAAGTCATAAACAATCAGTGTAATGGAACTGAGAAGTTTATGGATCATTTAGTTCAGTTCTCTGCAATAGCAGATTCCTCTTTGCCCCCTGAGCTTAACAACAATACATGCTTTTCTGTTGTCTGTTATATATAATTTTTGCTTCCCTCTGTACTTTATGGTTTGACTTGTTTGGCCAAGTCATCTTGACTAGTGTCCATCAGTCACCTTCTTGCAGCCAGCCTGCTTTCTACTTTTGACATACAAGGAAATCTGGGAACCATGCAACGGATATGTGAAATCTCACAATGTGAAAAGGGTATCTGAAACCTGCTGACAATGTGAGAAGCTTGCCACTCCCACCATACATGGATGCTTGGACCTCTGAAGAAGCAGGAAGTGTGGTTATGTGTGCCCTGCCTCCCCCCCCAATTTTTCCCTCGTCTGACACTTTTGCCACCTTTTTAATTTCCCATGATGCTTCTGGTGTAGCACTCTTCTGGGGCATTGAGAGAAATTTAAAGGCTGACTAGGCCTTGTTGTTCAGTGGGCTGCCATTGCAAGCCCACCAGGGCCCACTGACAGGGAAGGCGACCCACCAGAGGCTACGTACTTTGTCCAAAGAGGAGTCATGCTTGCTGTGTTGAGTGCGACTACATGGCCCTGTATACCTGAAGGAGCATCTGCACCCCCATCGTTCACTGAGGTCTAGCTCCGGGGTGCTTCTGGCAGTTGCCTCACTGAGAGACGTGAGGTTACAGGGAACCAGGCAGAGGGCCTTCTTGGCAGTGGCGACCACCCTGTGGAATGCCCTCCTATCAGATGTGAAGATGATACAACCTTTAGAAGACATCTGAAGGCAGCCCTGTATAGGGAAGATTTTTAATGTGTAATGTTTTATGATGTTTTTATATATGTTGGAAGCCGCCCAGAGTGGCTGGGGCAACCCAGTCAGATAGGCGGGATACAAATAATAAAATTATTATTATTATTATTATTATTATTATTATTATTATTATTATTTGCTCCCTTCAAATTCTGATAACTGATAACCCACTTGATCAAAAAAAAATCTCCTGGCAGTATGCAAATAAAATGTATGATGATGTACAATATGACTTACTTATAAACAAATTTGTGGAAGTCCTGTGACCCAGTCCAGGAATTCCACGCAGCTCCATTCCTCGGTCTCCCAAGAGCTTATTCCCTTTGAAGTGACTGGGGAATCTCGATGTCCAGAAGTTCTATTTGTGTCTATCAGAGCCAGAGAGAGAGAGAGAGAGAGAGAGAGAGCGAGCTTCAGATCCTCATCAGCTTTATATTTATTGCATGATCTGTCCCAGGAGGATGGGATTAACAACTCACAAGTCTGCCAAATACACATCCAAATTCACACAGATTTTTCAGACTCCTTCTTTCAGCAATACATGATGACTGGATACCTTTAAACATATAACTATATGATGTGTTTTTATGTAAAAATGGCTTGATATGTTCTACTTTTTTAAGAAAATAAAAAGTTAATTAAGAAAAGATCAGCACAAAGGAAGCTTTCTTCCCCATCACTCCCTCCCGCCAACCCATGAAGTTGAATTCCATTATTTTAGCGCACTCTGTCATTTGCTTCTCTGTGTACTTTGTTAATTTTAGTTGTTATGCTTATATTCTATCTTACCCCCCCCCCCCCATGAATTTCCAGGTGGTGTCCAGTGTTTCCAAGCCATCTCCTGTTCAGTGACTGGCCACATCTAGACATACAGCACAATTCAAAGTGTTGATGTTGATGTTTAAAGCCCTAAATGACCTCAGCCCTGTATGCCTGAAGGAGTGTCTCCATCCCCATTGTTCAGCCCAGACACTGAGGTCCAGCTCTGAGGGCCTTGTGGTAGTTCCCTCACTGTGAGAAGTGAGGTTACAGGGAGCCAGGCAGAGGGCCTTCTCGGTAGTGGCCTCCCATCAGATGTAATGCCCTCCCATCAGATGTTAAGGAAATAAACAACTATCTGACTTTTAGAAGACATCTGAAGGCAGCACTGTATAGGGAAGTTTTTAATGTCTGATGTTTTATCACATTAATAATAATAATAATAATAATAATAATAATAATAATAATAATATGTTGGGAGCTGCCCAGAGTGGCTGGAGAAACCCAGCCAGATGAGCGAGGTATTAATAATAATAATAATAATAATAATAATAATTATTATTATTATTATTATTATTATTATTATTATTATCTGACCAAACTGCGGGAGGCAGTGGAGGACAGGAGTGCCTGGTGTGCTCTGGTCCATGGAGTCATGAAGAGTCGGACACGAGAAAATGACTAAAGAACATTATTATTATTATTATTATTATTATTATTATTATTATTATTATTATTATTATACTTACCTATTGCATTGGGTGAACAGGCATGTGACAGGCTGGATCTCCTCCTTCCTTTTGCTGCAGCTGCGTAGCTGCCACCTTCCTGCCTCCCCCTCTCTTCTGTCACATTGAGGAGGGTCAATAATTCAGCAGTGGAGCATCTGCCTTTGCACACAGAAGGTCAACTCTTGGCATCTCCAGGGGGACATCCCTCTCTGAAACCCGGGAGAGCATCTGCCGGCCAGTGTAGTCAGTACTGAACTAGATGGACCAATGGTCTGTGTTACCTATTCAGTGGTCTGCGTTCGCCTGAGCTTGAGTCTGGACTAGGATTCTGAGCCCTGATTCGATACATGATATTCACTCACATAATGTTTTCAGGGTTTGGGCTGCTGGCATTGGCTCTTAAGCTATGAGTTACGATTCGCAGCCTGGGGGTTTAGAGAGTCAATTCAGTCAGGAAGGGGAGTGGCCCAGGTCTACTGTAATGCAGTGTGGTGCTATGGCTCCCTCTCTCATATTCTTAGTTTGAAGGGCAGTAGGTGTGTGGCAGATGGGGGGGGGGGAAGGAGCATCTTGTGCTAGTGTAGCCAGACATTTTGCTGTTGGAGGTGGATTACCAAATGAGAAACCCATCTTCCACACTAGGGGTGTATCTACACACAGGGGAAAAAAACATGCTATAAATAAGTCAGAAATAAAACCGTTATAACAAAAGGGGGGGGAACACTATGGGAAATTGCCGAGATTTGAACACTTCTAAGTGTACCTTGTATCTAAGTGTACCTTCTAAGTGTACAGTGGTGCCTCGCTAGACGAACGCCTTGCAAGACGATTTTTTTGCTTAACGAAGAGATTTTTCGAGCGGAGGCTGCCTCGCTAGACGAATTCGTTTTGTTAAAAATTCTAGCGAATCGCGGTTTCCCATAGGAATGCATTGAAATTCAATTAATGCGTTCCTATGGGCAAAAATAAAAATAAAAATTCAATGCATTCCTACGGGATTCGCTAGATGAATTTTTCGTTATAAGAATTGACCCGTGGAACGAATTAAATTCGTCTAAGTGAGGCACCACTGTTTACTAAGTGTATACTTCCAAGGTACACTTCTAAGGCTGGTCAAGTTGTCTCAACCTATGAGGCAAAAGATCCCACAAGTGCCTCACTTCTTTCACTGCAGTAAAATAATAATAATAATAATAATAATAATAATAATAATAATAATAATAATAATAAAATATTGAGCAATCTGGTACCTTTTCATGACACCCCAAATCAGCTGCCCCTTATGAAGCCAAACTCTGTCCCCCACAGCTGTTTCTGGGCATTGCCAGTGTGGAAAATTGCACAAGACAATGCAGGATACCAACCACCAGCTGGAAACATAGGTGCCGACTCCTTGCGACCGAGGCAGTTTCAGCCCCCCCCCAAATTTATTTTTAGGGGACTGGGCCCCCTCAATATTCAGAGGACGTTGTGCGACGTCATGTGCGTGACGATGGTTCTGGTTAAAATTGAGCCGATCTGAAAATGTGATAAAGTTACACAGTTTGCATGATATTATGCTGGTTTTTGTAGAGAACTCTGCTTCGTTCCACAGCTGTTCTGAATAGTGAAGTCAGCAAAACAGCGACCACCTAAGAGTGGCGGTAAGCTAGCTGGGATGTCTCTCCCAACCGAGCACATTCTGCAATTGGGAAATATCCAGAACTTTCCCCCCACTATTTATTCCATTTTCAAGATTAGCTCCTTTTGCTTTAGAACACAGCTCAGAGGTGGTAATCACAAAGTCATGAAAATAATTTCACAGAGGCCTAACATGATTTTGCAATTATTCTGCTAACTCAGTGCAGCGCATGGCCATATAATATATCGAGGCTATTTGATAACTTTGTTATTCCTCATGCATCTGTTTCCAGCCACTTGCAGGCTTCCTATAGGCATCTGTTGGGCCATTGTAAGAACAAGGATGCTGGACTAAAAGGGCCATTGGCCTGATCCAGCAAGCTCTTCCTATGTTCTTAGCTTCGACAAAGTGGCAGGATCAGATGATGCCCTTGTTGCTAATTGGCTGGAGCTCATATTGTTTGTGACCCATTATCTGCTTAGCGCAAGTACTTGTGCATAATACTGCCTCTCTCTCCCAGTGGAAATAAGCCCTCTTAAATAGTCACAGATTTATTGATTCATAAGAAAGTCACTGACACCTTGTAGACGATTTCAAAAGTATTTCCCTCGGTTCATTAACTTCTAGGTGCTCTTCTGGAGTTCTTGCTGAGTCTTTCATTAAATTCCTGGTAATTTATTGAGGCATAAGTGAAAAAGGTAAGGGACTCATCTAATTTAACAGGGAAGAAAGCTGGAAAGTTATTGTTTCTCGGTCTAACTTCATCAGGGTGTCTGTTAATTGTGAAATCCCCCAAATGCCCCAGGTTATGCTACTCAACTGTTAACAGAAGGACTCCTAGTAGTGCAGCAATAAATCTGTTAGCACATTTGGCAAAGCTAAGCAGGGTCTGGTGTGGTTTCACATTGGAAGGGAGACCACATGTTGAGATCCCTGGGTGGACTAGATGACCCCTGGGGGTATCTTCCAACTATATGGTTCTATGACTCCAATGATATCAGTGGTGTTTTCACACCACACAGATGCCTTGCTTTTATTTATTTTTAACTAAAGTGAAATAATAGCATCTAGAATTCCCCTCTGCTGGTTTTGCTCGAGTAAAAAGAAAATGCAAGTATTTCTAGCATTCTACCAATAAAGTCAACATATTCTCCCCCCCCCTTTACAGAACCCCAACACATCTTGTTTACAGACTTTTAAAGCACTTCGGAAGTGCTGAGAGATGAGGGTCAAAATAAGTCAAGCGAACAGCCATGCCACAATCCCATGCACTGGTAAGAAGCAGGCTCTGTGACAGTAAGGTTTCCCCATCATCACTGAGGCTGCCTCTCTCCTCATTTCTGGTTCCAGCTACAATCTAATGTACTGTAAGGTAAACGTAAAGGGACCCCTGACCATTAGGTCCAGTCGTGACCGACTCTGGGGTTGCGCGCTTATCTCGCATTATTGGCCGAGGGAGCCGGCGTAGAGCTTCCAGGTCATGTGGCCAGCATGACAAAGCCGCTTCTGGCAAACCAGAGCAGCACATGGAAACGCCGTTTGCCTTCCCGCTGTAGTGGTACCTATTTATCTACTTGCATTTTGAAGTGCTTTCCAACTGCTAGGTTGGCAGGAGCTGGGACTGAGCAACGGGAGCTCACCCCGTCACAGGGATTCGAACCGCCGACCTTCTGATCAGCAAGCCCTAGGCTCAGTGGTTTAACCACAGCGCCACCTGGGTCCCTGTAACTGTAACTGTTCACTAAAGTACAGGAGCACCAGTCCCAAATACAAGCAGTTGGCACTGCTCCTAATGGGAACGCCCTGTGTATTTTGTTACTGGCTAAGCATGGCATAGAAGCATTAAAGCAGATGTCCCATGGTCCATCAGATTGCAGTGGGACAGCTTGAGCAGGATAGAGATGGTTCTAGTATTGCGAAACACTTGATCTCGAATCACTTACAGATTAACCCAACTTGGAAGTTGAAATGTACTCGGAGTCGAGAGTGAATTTCATGCTCTTTATTCAGCTCATAGTCATCAAGGAGAAGAGGAGAAGAAGAATGGCTCTTTTCCCAAAACCATCTACTTATATACATTATTTACACAATGGGCCTTGCGTGATTGGCTACTTCAGGGCTACACCTGTGGGCCAATTATATTGTGGATTGACTTCTGCCTGCAGCCTGATTGGCTGCTCCTACAGGCCAATCAGGTAGCAGATTCACTTCTGCCAGCCGCCTGATTGGCTGCTCCAGCAGGCCAATCAGGTTGCGGATTCACTTCCACCTGGAGTTGGATTGGGTAGCTCCCGCTGATTCTGAATCCTATTGTTCTAGGATTCAGCTCAGTACATAACACCCCTCCCCTCTAAGTTCCAGTCCTGCCCGGGAAGTTGCATTCGTAGTCCCCAAAGTCTGCTGGCCACCTCCGAGTGCGTTGTGGCCTGGGGTGTTCCTTGGTCAGGGGTTCTGGTTCTGGCTCGTGTTCCGAGGCTGCTGGCTGTGCCGGGGCTGTCTGGTCTGGCGCCACTGAACCACTAGGTTGTGGCTCTGGTTCCGGTGTCCTTCCAGCCTCGGGGCGCCCCTCTGTGCCTACTGCTTCTGCTTCCCCTGCCCACCCCTCTCGCTCTACAGGCCTCACTGCCCTGCTGTCCCCTTGGGACCCCTCTGTCCCGCTCTCCTCCCGGGTTCCTCCTGGGAATCGTCGCCGTAGCTGGTCGCAGTGGCGGCGCCAACATTGCCCCCCTTCCGTTAGTACCTCGTACGACACGGGACCGGTCACCTTGGTGACTGTGGCGGGTACCCATGCTGGGCCTGCCCCAAAATTCTTTGCGTACACTGCGTCCTGGGCCACAAATGTCCGGGGGTTCCTGCCTTTCCCCACCACTACCTCATCCTGAGCTCTGTCGGGGTGAAGTCGGTCCAGTCTAGTTGCAAGGCGCCGGCCCATTAGTAGTTCAGCTGGGCTCCGGCCCGTCGTTGTGCTTGGGGTGCTGTGCTGTGCTAGAAGAAATGCGGCAAGGCGGTATTCCCAGTCCCCTTGTGTCATGCGGCGGAGGCTGTCCTTGGTGGTCCGCACCATGCGCTCCGCTTGGCCATTGGTGGCAGGGTGGAATGGTGCTGAGCGGATGTGGCGGATGGCGTTCTGCGCTGTGAAGGTCTGGAACTCCTCTGACGTGAATGCGGTTCCATTGTCCGAGACGAGGGTGTCAGGGAGCCCGTGGGTTGCAAAAAGCTTACGTAGTACCCGGATGGCTGCCGCCGTAGAAGTGGACGGTACCAGTGCGACCTCCAGCCATTTGGTGTAGGAATCCACCACTATGAAGAATGTTTTTCCCTGGAAGGGGCCAGCGAAGTCCACGTGCAAGCGTGACCATGGATGTCGGGCGGACTCCCAGGGCTGGACTGGGGCCCTTGGGGGATCCGGGCGGGATTCTTGGCAGGTCTGGCAGTGTTGTACCCAGGCCTCTATCTCTCTGTCAATCCCTGGCCACCACACATAACTCCTGGCAAGGGCCTTCATCCTCACTACCCCTGGGTGTGTCTCGTGTAGGGCTGTGAGGACCCTTTTGCGGAGGGGCTGGGGAACAACAACCCTGCTTCCCCATAACAGGCACCCCTTGTGGGCCGACAGTTCATGTTTGCGGTTTGTGTAGCCAGCGAATTCTGGCCCGGGGCTGCTGCTGGGCCATCCTCGCCACACCCAGTCCAGGACCCGGGAGATGATCCTATCTTTTGTGGAATGGTGCGCAACTTCTTGTGCCTGAATGGGTCGGTCGGGAAGCAGCTCCAGGGTCATAACCTCTTGCGCAGGCGCTGGGTCGGGGCCTGTTTCTGGTAGTGGTAGCCTGCTGAGGGCGTCTGCGTGGCCCATCGCCTTCCCAGGGCGGTGGATTAGTGCATACTGGTAGCCGGCAAGGAAAATTGACCACCTGAGGACACGTGGAGACAACACTTGGGGGGTCTGCTTCTCGGGGGCAAACAAGCCAAGCAACGGCTTGTGGTCAGTCACTATGGTAAAGGGCCGCCCGTACAAGAAATCATGGAATTTTTTTACGCCCTTCACGATTGCCAGACCCTCCTTGTCAATCTGTGAGTAGTTTCGTTCGGCTGCAGCAAGCGTCTGGGAGAAGTATGCCACCGGCACCTCTCTTCCATCCGGGAGTTGGTGTCCCAGGACAGCGCCGATGCCATAGGGAGAGGCGTCGCATGCCAGCACCACTGGCAGCCTCTCGTCGAAGTGTGCCAAGACCGAGTTCGAGACGAGCAAGTCCTTGACTGCCTGGAATGTGGCCCTTTGTCGCTGGCCCCACACCCAAGGGGCCCTTTTATCTAGGAGTCTGTGTAGGGGCTCCGCTACCGCTGCCTTATGGGGAAGGAAGGCATGGTAAAAGTTCAATAGTCCCAAGAATGACTGAAGTTCGGGCTTGCTCTTGGGCGCTGGGGCCTCACAAATGGCCCGTACCTTGTCACCGGTTGGATGGACCCCTTCTGCGTCCACCTTAAATCCCAGAAAGTCCACCTGCGGCACTCCCAGTAAACACTTTTCCCGCTTCACCTTGAGGCCCGCCATCTGGAAACGGTGCAGGACGGAGCGGAGGCGGTCCTCAAATTCCTCTGGTGTGGGCCCGGCGATCAGTACATCATCGAAGAAGGGGGTGACGCCAGGAATCCCTTTAAGGAGAGAGTCCATTAGATTCTGGAATATGCCTGGTGCCACGCTAATGCCAAATTGCAGCCGCTTTACTCTGAATGCCCCTCTGTGCGTCACAATCGTCTGAGCCTCTGCTGTGGCTTCGTCCACAGGCAACTGTTGATACGCTTGGGCCAAGTCCAGTTTGCCAAAGATTTTTGACCCAGCCAGGGTGGCGAGGACATGGCTGACCACTGGCACTGGGTATGCATGGGCCGTGAGAGCCTTGTTTATGGTGCATTTGTAGTCTGCACAGATGCGGACCGAACCGTTAGGCTTGACGGGTGTGACAATTGGAGTTTCCCAGGGGGCGTTGGGCACCGGCTCCAGCACTCCTTGCTCCACGAGCCGGTCCAATTCCTCGTCTATGCTGGGTTTCAGGGCGAACGGGACCCGGCGGGCCTTGTGCCTGATGGGTCGTACAGCGGGGTCTAGCTGTAGGGCAATGGGGGGTCCTGTATATCGTCCCAATGCCCCATCGAAAACCCCTGGAAACTCTTTGCATATGGCGTCCACGTCCACTTGTAAGCTAGTGCGGTTCACCCCGGTAACGGCTAGCCCCAGAGGTCCAAACCATGCCAGTCCCAGTAAGCTAACGTAGGGGCCCTTAACAACCAGCAAGTCCAATTGTTGCTTTTGCCCTCGATATTGCACCCTGGAGGTCCCTACCCCCATTGTAGGGACCTTACGTTTCTGGAAGTCCCGGAGGGTGAATGGGGCCGGCCTTAGTTTGGGACCCCCATTAGGGCACAGTTCCCTTAATGTTCGGGCCGAGATTATGGATAGAGTTGAACCCGTGTCCAGCTCCATGCGGCATGGGGCTCCCTCTATCTGTACCTCTATATAAATTTTCTCTGTGCTGGGATGGGGCAACTGGAATACCTGGTAGTCCGTGATCTCCGTCGAGTTGCCTTGGTGCATGGTGCCGTGTGACCTGGGGCTCCTGGGTCGGTCATCTGATGCTTGTCGACGGGTGAGTCGAGCCCGACACACCCGGGTGATGTGTCCCAATTTTCTGCACTGCCTGCACTCTGCGTTGCGGAAACGACAGGTCCTCCTCTCGTGGTTCTCCCCGCAGCTTGCACAGTTCCCTCCTTCTCGTCAAGGCTGCTGTGGTGTGTGTGCTGCTTGAGTGCGCCGCTGTACTCGGTGTACTTCCTCCCTGTCAGATTCGGATTCGTCGGTGAGGTCTTCGTGGTAGACCCTCGGTTGGGATGGCTGGGCCGGTCGTGCCTCTTGCGTTGACCTCTCGGCGGCTTCGGTTGCCAGGGCTTCCTCCAGAGCAATCTGGAACGTGAGGTCTTTTTTGGCGTAGAGGCGTCGTTGCAACATCTCGTCCCTCAGGCCACCAACGAGGCGGTCACGAAGCATGTTCTCCAACTCTGAGAAGTTGCATAGCCGGGCGGCTTGGCGGAGGGAGGTCACAAACCCAGTTATGGTTTCCCCCGGGGCTTGCCGCTTTGCGTAGAAGGCATTTCGGCAAGCTACCACCGAGGGCTGTGGTGAGAAGTGCTCCTTCAGCCGTTCCATTATTGTTTTGTAAGAGACGGTAGCGACATCTCTAGGTGCAAGGAGAGCCCGGGCGATTTCAAACGTCTCCTCTCCACAGACGCTGAAGAATGTCGCCCTCTTCATGGCATCGTTGGTGACTTCTTTCGCTTGCAGGAGGAAGTTGAAACGGGCGGCGTACCCTTCCCAGTCTCCTGATGCTGGTTTGAATGGCGAGAAGCTGCTGTCGGTTGCCATTCTGGGTTCCTTGGGTCCTGGAGCTGAAGCCTGGATGAACGGTGCGATGCAGCGGTGCAGCAGGTGGCGGTGCTGCGGTGCAGTGCGTGGTGGCGGTCAGCTCAGCAGGATCCCACCTTCGTCGCCAGTGAAATGTACTCGGAGTCGAGAGTGAATTTCATGCTCTTTATTCAGCTCATAGTCATCAAGGAGAAGAGGAGAAGAAGAATGGCTCTTTTCCCAAAACCATCTACTTATATACATTATTTACACAATGGGCATTGCGTGATTGGCTACTTCAGGGCTACACCTGTGGGCCAATTATATTGTGGATTGACTTCTGCCTGCAGCCTGATTGGCTGCTCCTACAGGCCAATCAGGTAGCAGATTCACTTCTGCCAGCCGCCTGATTGGCTGCTCCAGCAGGCCAATCAGGTTGCGGATTCACTTCCACCTGGAGTTGGATTGGGTAGCTCCCGCTGATTCTGAATCCTATTGTTCTAGGATTCAGCTCAGTACATAACAGAAGTAAATCCCATTTAGTTCCAAAATGCATAGGATTGCAGCTTTAAATCTTTTCTGTGCTCCAGTTCTTAGACAACTCCCCCCCCCCCCCGCCGCCCAGCATTGTGGCTACTTCTGCAGACCCTCCAAGTTCCCTATTTTTCAGGAACAGTCCCAGATTTACAGAAGCCATCCTGGTTTCTGATTTGATCCCAGAATGTCCTGCTTTTCCTTAGGACTTCCCTATTTTCATTGCAGAAATGTTGGAGGGTATGGCCATGCTATTTCTCCCTAGAGCATAGGAACTTGCATTATATAAAGTCAGACGCAATTTGTCCATTTAGTCCAATGTAAAAAGTAAAGGTAAACGACCCCTGGACTGTATAGTCCAGTCAAAGGCGACTCTGGGGTTGCGGCGCTCATCTCACTTTCAGGCCGAGGGAGCCGCCGTTTGTCCACAGACAGCTTTCTGGGTCATGTGGCCAGCATGACTAAACCGCTTCTGGCACAACGGAACACCGTGATGGAAACCAGAGCTCACGTAAACGCCGTTTACCTTCCCGCCACAGTGGTACCTGTTTATCTACTTGCACTGGTGTGCTTTTGAACTGCTAGGTGGGCAGGAGCTGGGACAGAGCAATGGGAGCTCACCCCGTTGCGGGGATTCGAACCACCCATCTTCTGATCAGCAAGCCCAAGAGGCTCAGTGGTTTAGACCACAGTACCACCCGCATCCCTGTCTGGACAGGTACACTCAAAGATCCTACCTGATCCTTTTAGCTGGAGATGTTAGGGACTGAACCTAGGAACTTTCTGTACGCAGTGTGCAAGCTCTACCCCTGTGCTGTGCAAGGCTTTGTCCGAGAGGTGGGAACTGAAGCCCAGCCCTGAGAAATAACAATTTGCCTGAATTAAATGGCCAGCTCTTGAGGAAGACTGAAAAAGTACAGGAGCGCGAACCTTAGGGGAGTTCCATGGAAAAACATTCCCTTTCTACACCAGCGTGGCTTGATGTTATGTGGCTCTGCTTTGAAAGAGATCATTCGCACTGCAACACATTTAATGGTGCCAGTCACCACATGGTATATTTGGCAGCTATTTTAAGCTCAGATCACATTACCCCATTGCAGCAGTTGGCACCGGCTTCCCCAACTAGCATGCGACTGATCTAAACAGAAATCATCTTACACATTTTTGTTCTCCAAAATTAAATTTGACGGCATGAGCCCTATGATCCTTCTCCCCCCCCTTCCTTTTCTTTTTGGTATGTTATTACTTTTTGGAACAGTGTTTTGCTAGCACCACGGGGGAAATTCCGCAAGGTTGTCAGTCAGATATAGTGAATTATCAGATACATTAGCTTTTCCTCCCTCTTACATTTGCTTAAGAGCTTATAGACCGCAGAGAATAAAAAAGAAGAAGTGCTAAACAGAATGAAATGAACTGTCAAGGGTATTTGTGAATGACTTAGAGAATTCTGCCAGCTTCCAAACACACAGGCCTGTTTCTCTTAGTTTATATAATAATCATGGGTGGAGATCTTTGGGTGGTTGGTTATATAGATCTGGGGAGGGGGCCATTGCTGGACTACTGTTTTAAAATGAGAAAGAAGTGTCAGAATTCCATTTTGAATACTCTGTATGCCATAACCACATGCTGTGTATTCTTCACATCGCAAATCATGGATTTGGTGAGGGGAAAGTACAGAAACAGACAACAGAAATGATCAAGGGGCATGAGGATCTTTCCTACAAGGAAAGGCTAAGAAGTCTGGTTCTTTTAAGTCTAGGAAATAAAACATGATAGTGAAAAAGGGGGACAGAAATGTGATAGAGGTCTATAAAGTCATACCTCGGAAGTCGAATGGAATCTGGGGAGTCTGTTCGACTTCCAAAATGTTCAGAAATGGGTTTGCGGCATTCGGGAGCCATAACGTTCAACTTGCTAGGCGTTCGGGATCCAATGAATGACTGCAAAGCTATGTGTGGAATAGAGAGGGTGTACTGTGTGAAATGGGACCCAGGTGGCGCTGTGGGCTAAACCACTGAGCCTAGGGCTTGCTGATCAGAAGGTCAGCGGTTTGAATCCCCGTGACGGGGTGAGCTCCTGTTGCTTGGTCCCAGCTCCTGCCAACCTAGCAGTTTGAAAGCACGTCAAAATGCAAGTAGATAAATAGGAACTGCTACAGCGGGAAGGTAAACGGCGTTTCCGTGTGCTGCTCTGGTTCGCCAGAAGCGGCTTTGTCATGCTGGCCACATGACCTGGAAGCTATACACCGGCTCCCTCGGCCAATAATGCGAGATGAGCACCACAACCCCAGAGTCGGTCACGACTGGACCTAATGGTCAGGGGTCCCTTTACCTTTACCTTTTTACTGTGTGAAATATTATAAGTCAATGAGACTGATTGGTTCACCGTAGAAAGAAGGAGATACTTCACCCAGGGCCGGATTTAGGTTTGATGAGGCCCTAAGCTACTGAAGGTAATGGGGCCCTTTATATGTCCAGCTGTCCTTTGTCATCAACAAATTGTCGCTGTTTTTTGTGTTGAATATATGCTATATGTTAATCCCCCCAAGAGAGTGGGGCCCTAAGCT
This sequence comes from Zootoca vivipara, assembly GCF_965207765.1. Taxonomy (NCBI): domain Eukaryota; kingdom Metazoa; phylum Chordata; class Lepidosauria; order Squamata; family Lacertidae; genus Zootoca; species Zootoca vivipara. The sequence continues at coordinate 28,797,030 of NC_142587.1, read as the reverse complement.
ATAGCTCGTTTAGCTTATACGTAAATCAGGCACTGAGTCTTCACCTAATGCACACTTAATTTGTGGAATTCATTGTGTTCACCACTGGTTTTGAGGATCACCACTGCTTTAGGTTGTTTTTTTTTAAAAAAATGGGTTTCTGGTGGGTAGCCAGCAGGCATTTCAACCAGCCCCCTAATACTGCTTCCTTACAGCAGCAAAAATAGAAGCTGCGGTGTCTCATTTTCTTGGTGCATCACATTTCCTCAGAGAAATGGAAAAAATGGAGAGATGGGGCAGGATATGGCTCGAGCAGTATGGAAATAGCAAGTGAAGATGGAAGAAAGATATTTGGATGTGTCCTGCAACAGATTTCTACTAGGGTAATATGGCTTCCAGCCTTAAAAGGGCTCCTTATGACTAGGTCAGAGGGGTGGGTTTTTAAATAATTGGTCTATCATTGACTATTAGTCAAGACAGTTGAGTTAAACTTCTATGAACAGATGTGGTATACCTCTGAGTAGTATACCTCTGAGTAGCAGATGCTGCAGACAAACAATGGGTTATTGTACCCTAAAAAAGGTAAAAGGTAAAGATCCCCTGGACGGTTAAGTCCAGTCAAAGGCGACTCTGGGGTTGCAGTGCTCATCTCGCTTTCAGGCTGAGGGATCCGGCGTTTGTCTGCAGACAGCTTTCTGGGTCATGTGGCCAGCATGACTAAACCGCTTCTGGCGCAATGGGACACAGTGACAGAAACCAGAGCTCACGGAAATGCTGTTTACCTTCCTGTTTACCTCAGCGGTACCTATATATCTACTTGCACTAGTGTGCTTTCGTACTGCTAGGTTGGCAGGGGCTGGGACAGAGGAATGGGAGCTCACCCCGTCACGGGGATTCGAACCACCCATCTTCTGATCAGCAAGCCCAAGAGGCCCAGTGGTTTAGACCGCAGCACCACCCTCATCCCTACTTGTACCCTTCTTGTGGCTGACCACCATTTGACTAGACAAAACCTGGTCTAATTGAGCAAGTATGCTATCATCTCCTGGTGGAAATGCCCAGATGTTTATATGACGGTCTGCCATTTTGAGTGTTGAATCCAAAACTCTACATTTTGCCTGGGGGTGCATAGGGTGTTAAAGGAGGGGTAGTACTTTTGGTGGGGGGGCACGTTGTGCTCCTTCTGGGGTAGTTGACCACATTTGGTCCCTATCCTGAACTCAGCTCTCACCTGTGGCTCCCAGAAGCATGAGACAGCAACCACAGCCTAAGGAACGGCTTTGACTGGCTTGGTTTGTGTATAAAATTTCAAATTCACAAACACAATTGTCAAAAGAACTTCCTCTCCGTGTGTATGGTTTGTGTGTGTGTTGCATGAGTGTGTTCTGTCCTAGCAGGGTAGGAAGACGTCACCAGCAACATAAAGAATAAACCATCTGATAAAAGACCCCCTGCTTTAGAAATCTCTTCGGGTAATCCCTCAGTTTGCTCATACTTTCAAGACAATACATTTTCATGAAATTCCGTAACTGACAAAGCTTTCTTTCTGTTTACGTTTAACTGGTTCCCCCCCTCGCCCCTAATTCCTCACAGCGAAAACAGATCAGATAAATTACTACCCTGCCAAGTGAAATCTATGGTGATAGTTGTCATTTATTTTAAAATACTTTGTCACTTGTCTCCCAAAGTCATCATTCTCCTAAATGAAGACGTAGCGCGCAGAGGAGGCGGCGGCTTTCGGTTTTGGTGCACATGCTCTGCGTTTGCATCGACACTGACGCAGCATTTGATCAATGTCCTCTCCTCTCCTCTAACGAACTCTCTGTCAAGGGGGCATCAGGAACATCCTTCCCCAGGATTAACTGCACACGAGAGCGAAAATACTGGAAGGCCAGGGAACAGTTCAATTGCGAAGAGGAAAGCTGGGGGGGTGGGGTGGAAACATTGCAGCAGCACAGCAGTTAGCACAAAGGTTAAGTAGACAGCAGGGTAGTTTAATGCAATTTGAAATTATAGGGGCCAGCCAAGCCTTTATCTTGCAGAAGGGCTTGATGAAGAACAACACCTGGGGGGCTTGACGTGTCAAGAACCAAGACTGGAAGCCTATGAATCTAGGTGTGTGTGAGTGCGGTATTTGTGTGTGGGATGAGTGATTGCCATGTTTTATGTCTGGGAATCAGATCAGATTTGGGCACCTCAAAATCCTTTGCTCCCCATTCCCCCCCTATCGTATGCTACCACCACGGTGTACACACTACTCCTGTTTTAAACAGCAAACTCTGATCCATAAAACTTCCTTGTGTGTTGAACCTGCAGAGGCCAGCACTGCAAGCCGTTTCAAACAGGCTTCCCCAACTGGGTGGCCCTCCAGCTGTTTTGGAGGACACCTCCCAGTAGTTCCTGCTGCATATTGCTGATGGCACAGGTGTTGCAGTCTAAACATCTGGCGTGGCCAAGGCTGGAGAAGGCATTGGGTGGAAACCTTAGTCCAGTGGTCTTCAACCTTTTGGAGTCCACGGCTCCTTTGACCGACCACTTTCTTTCTGCAGCTCCCCTGTGGAAGCCACTTACACTGGGGTTCCATTGACGGACACAGGTAAGATCTTCCCATTCTGCACCACTCCTTTTCGGCGCCATTTTTGTAAGTGTATGTTTTTATTGGGCAACGCCACCGCTCCCGCAGTGCCAAGCTGACACACTCCACTTGGCAGCCCCAGTCTTCCAGAAATTGGTGTGCACGTGGTGTGTGTGTGGAGAGGGCAAAAAAAGGAGAAAAGATTAATATCAGAAGCAGAATTATCTTGTTATTGTGGGGAAGGGAAGCAAGAAACACACAGCACAGGAAAACACATGCAGACACGGTCCTTTCCTGCACGGAGCTCACCACGAACGTCTCCCTTGTTCTCTTGGAATGGCGATACGCCCACCTGAGAAGTGCCGGAGTTGAGCTCTGGTGAGCTCTGACTGAAAAAAATAAAAGCCCTGATTGTGAGTTTGGAAAACTTGTTTTGTATTTCAAATGGTTATAACCTGCGCTGGGATCTTACAGTAGGATGAAGGGTGGGCAGTAATAGTAAAATTAATATTAGCAGCAGCAGCAGCAGCAAAAACAATAATTCATACATATGCATTTGACCATCTCCCTGACCTATGGGCCTCAGACACAGGTATGTGACTGAAATATTTCCACTGGTACTGAAGACTGCGAGACTGTGCAGAGGGGAGTATTAATCATGCCGGCATAGATATTCTTCCCGTGTGATGAGAGAGCAAACTAAGTCTGGTAGGAAGAGAAGAGAATCAATCTGCTTGATTGCCCCGGCGTCTTTCCTTTTGCACTCCACAACCCCTTGCTGGGTTTAGCAGCGGGGGATCAGGCGCCTGCTTGTCTAACACTTGGCCACCAGGTGGCAGCATGGACTGAAGAAATGGCAAGTGTGGGACAAAACACATTTCGGGCAGAGCTGTGGCTGATTAAGTGGCGGATGGCGCTTTGAACTGGATAGTTTCCCTTGCTGTTGTTGTTATCAACCCTATCCTACAAAAGTAGAAGGAGGGAGGATGCTTTAACATTATCGTTTCGCTTTGGAAACTTTTCCAGGGCTATCGTCTGCCCCTGCCCATTTCCTCCTTTCCCTCCCCGGCAAGACGCATGCCACTTATACACTGACAAGTTACATTTGGGGGCTTTTGAGAGCTGTCGCTCCTATCCCTGCCTTTTGTGCCCTTTTGCCCACGAATCTAAGCAGGCCTGAGTTCATTGCCGACGCCAATCATTCCTTCTGACGCGTTCAAACCTGGCCCATTTGTCCAATAAGCGAGATTTTAGGGGGTAGAAGTGGCTGCTGCTGAGAGTGCCATGGTTAAGGAAGAAAGAAAAAAAAGACAAATGGAAGAACAACCAGAGTTCTCCCACTGCCATTAAGGACTCATCTACACAATGCATTTGAAGCAGTATTGCACCACTTTGAGCAGTCATGGGAATACTGGAGAATGTTGCATAATTGGCCACAAGACACGGCACACATGCTGCATTTGAACAGCAATGTCCATCAACTTTGCAGGGGCCTGGACCTCTCAAAAATTTTATGGGGGGGAGGGGCAAAGGGACCTCGGCCCCGAGGAGTTCTCTCTATGCTTCTCAGAGTGGTTGAACAAGTGATCCCTCTTCCCAGGGATCAGGCCCGTCTTAACCACATCGAACGCCATGGTGCAAAGGTCTCTCCGCCGTCCCCCCAACTCACTGCAGATGCAGAGGAGGGACATGGCATGGGCAGGCCGGGCGCCGAGGGCGGGCCAGGCTCAGGGGTGCCACAGCGGGCGGGGCGGGCTTCCTGGTCGTCCTCCGGGGCACTGCCGCCGCCTCCTCTGGCACGGAGGCCTCTGCTGGGGGGGGGCGGTGCCGCGCAGTGTCTGGCCTCTCATCCTCCTCATGCCCCCAACCTGCCAGGCCGAGGCCGGGACTTGAACCCGCAACAGGAGGGAGGGAGGCAAGGAGCAGGGCGAGCAGGAGGGCAGCCGGGCGGCCCACCGAGAGGCGCGCCAGAGACTCCGTCGTGGAGGGTGATGCCGCCATGCAGCCAACTGCCGTGCCTGGCTGGCACGGGAGGGGCGGGGCAAGGACATTTGCTCGGCATGCAGAAAGTCGCTGGAGGGACCTATCAGGAGAGAACGTAGGCCACTGGTACTGAAATGCTTACCAACAAACATAAACTAGCACGGGGAGGAGCAATGGAAAAGGAAAGACAGGTTGATTCTCTTCTCTTACTTCCAGACTTAGTTTGCTCTTCCATCACCCCGGTGTGGCTCCCCTTTATCACATATACAGCACAACAAGACAATGACCTATCCCCCCCCCCGAACAGTATATGAATCAATATGGCTAACCTGACCCCCTCACAGATACAAGCAAGCCACACAGCACCAACTGAACACAACCAATCAAGTCCTGGATCCCCTAATCTCTCGCAATGCCAATACGAACAAATAAATGTATAAATGACGGACCTATCCATGTGATGCTGATTCAAGCCCTACACTAATACTATGAAATAGAATGAAAGAACATCAGCCTCATCTCTCTCCCTCTCTCCCTCTCCTTTCTTTCCCCACAAACACATCATGTATATGACAACAGTGTCTCTTACCGAATGTAAACCAACTGTGAAAAAGACTCTATGAATCGAAAATGGATATGCAATACAGTCGTACCTTGGTTGTCGAATGCCTTGCGACTCAAACGTTTTGGTTCCCAAACGCTGCAAATCCGGAAGTGAGTGTTCCGGTTTGCGAATGTTCTTTGGAACCCGAATGTCCGACGCGGCTTCTACAGCTTCCGATTGCATGCAGGAAGCTCCTGCAGCCAATCGGAAGCCATGCCTTGGTTTCCGAATGTTTTCGGAAGTCGAACGGACTTCTGGAATGGATTCCATTCGAAAACCAAGGTACGGCTGTATGCACTTTTCCTTGTTTATTTGTTTGTTTTGTAACACAAGAAAGTCTTTCATAAAAACTAAAAGGAAGGAAGGAAGGAAGGAAGGAAGGAAGGAAGGAAGGAAGGAAGGAAGGAAGGAAGGAAAGTTCAATCCCTGGTCTCTCCAGGTAGAACAGGGCTGCAAATTCTGTCTAAAATCCTGAAAATCTGCTGCCAGTCTGTGTGGACAGTTTTAAGCTAGGTGACCCAATGATTTGACTCTGTATAAGGCAGGCATCCCCAAACTATGCCCCTCCAGATGTTCTGGCCTACAACTCCCACAATCCCTAGCTAACAGGACCAGTGGTCAGGGATGATGGGGATTGTAGTCCAAAACATCTGGAGGGCCGAAGTTTGGCGATGCCTGGTATAAGGCTTCATCCTGTGTTAGGCCCCCTTATCTATGGTGATGTTGGCTCTTCAGCCTGCTTGCATCGATGTTCCGAAGAGGTTTTCAAGGAGAACATTGAGATGTGCAGAATGTAGCGGGAAGCAATAAAACCTCCAGCAGAACATTACAAACCATTAGGAAAACCAAACTTTATTTATCTGACTGACGGAGGGCAATTTGGGTACGATTGCAAGAGCGAGACCTTGCTTTGTCCTCCGTCTGAGATTGCTGTGGAAAGGGTTTGGCAGAAGAGTTGCTTTTGTCTTGGCCAAGAGTGCTTCTGTTGGGGGAAGGGAGGGGGGAAGAGCAGCGGCTCCAGCCTCACAACGTGGGCTCTTGTTAATTGTTGTCTCAAAGTTCCCCACAATATAAATTAAGGTAGTTTAAGGCTTCTATCTACGGCTGCTGATTATTTTGACACAGCCCCCATGTTAAACAGCGAGCAACTTTTAAACCTCCTCGCGTAAAGCAGCACACTCATGTGAGAAGGGCACTTTTTTGTCTTTTGGAAAGCAGGAACAGCAGCAAAAGAGAAATAGAAGGTGCAACCGGAAAGTTCGGTGAATGGTCACAGAAATCGGACAGCGAGAAATATTTGAACATACAATCGGCATCGGAAACCCACAAAATGCTCACAATTGTGTACGGAGATGAAGGTGCAACTCAAAAGACAGTGTGTGAGTGGTTTAAGTGTTTCCATGAAGGGTGGCAAACCATCGAAGATGACCCTCGGTCTGGCAGACCGTCAGCGAGCAGAACAGTGGCAAATGTCGACAGAGTTCATGAGTTATTGATGCGGGATCAGCATTTGTATGTCCGAATAACAGCGAAAGAATTGCACATTCCACGTGAAATCGTTACTGAGGTTACTGTGTTGTCCCACCCTCCATATTCTCCTGATTTGGCCCCACCAGATTTCTATCTTTTCCCAAAACTGAAATCTGAACTGAAAGGGCACAAATTTCCCAACGTTTCACACGTCCAAGCTGCTGTGATGAGGGAACTGAAAGCAGTATGAAAAGAGGACTTCTCCAGAAGTTTCCAACAGTTTTGCGAACTGCCTTGTATCAGAGGAGGCCTCCTTTGAAGGTCTGTAAGGTCTGTAAATTCAAATATTTCTCGCTGTCCGATTTCTGTGACCATTCACCGAACTTTCCAGTCACCACCTTGTATATTGCATTAATACTGAAAGTGGAATGGTTTGCCACATGTTGATGATGATTATGAAGGAGGCTATTTTTCTAGAAAAAGAGGTACCGGAACTCACCAGGAACACTTCCCTTGTTCACTTCTCTTGTTCACCTGAGAGGTGCCAGAACCGAGTTCCGGCAAGTTCTGGCTGGAAAAAATCCCCTTTTTAAAAAAAGATGCTGCTGTTTATGGCGCCCACTTTCAGGCCTGGCTCTAATTCCAACCCTCATTCCATCCTGAACATCAGTACATTTTGGAAATTCCTAAATATGGAGAACCACAGCTTTTTTGAACAGAGAGGCACGGATGGAAGACTAGAATGTGCAGTGCCTGGGTGGAAGAGGAAGAACCACTATATTTCTGCCATCACAGAGGAGCATCAAAAGTCAGAGCAGGATAGTTACAGGTCGTTGCCACCTAATGAAAGCAACAATAATTTAAAATAATCAGACAAATGGCACCATTAGTTTTAAGAAACCCATGCTGGAATCAGTTAATTAATTTTTGGCCTCCTTAACTACGGGGTATTTGATGCCACATGTTATGAATCATTTTCAGTTGAGATATTAAAATCAGATTACAAGAGAAAAGCCTTGTAAATATTTGCCTTCAAATGAGTCTGAGAATAAATATATATTCAGTAATTCATCCATATTTAGCAGATATTAAAGAGACAAAGCATAGCTTTAAATTCAATTATCATTTTATACAAAGGGAGGAAATATGAAACTTGGCTTGATTAGCTTGTTTCTTCCCATGCTTTGTAATACCTTATTAAAATTTGAACTTTGAAATTGATATTATCAGTCAAATAATGTCAGAAGAAATATTTAATCTGTGGTTAGAGCCTCGGTTAATAGAAATTTTATTTGAAGTGTGTTACGTCTGAAAGAGAGAAAATATATGAAGGAGATCCAGACTCGATTTGGAAGGTTGGTTTCACTACTGTACTGTCATTCCATTTGAAATCCTCCCACACCTAAACAAATTATTTGGAACTCATCCAAATTAGAATTACAGGGTTTATTTAGACTTGTTGAGGAAAGCATTGGCACCCGGTCTGGCGTTATCCCTGAGTTAACCACTATGCTAAATATGTTGTGGAGTAAGGGCTTGGCCAAAAGAAGCCCCTGTGGTAACAGTGCTTTGTTGTGGAAAGTGTGTGCTTCCTGTCCGCTTTGCTCACTTCCTTTAAAAGTACCTAGGCATCCTGCAGGGAATGTAGTACACCAGGGGAGTAAAGGTAAAGGGACCCCTGACCATTAGGTCCAGTCGTGACCGACTCTGGGGTTGCGCGCTCATCTCGCATTATTGGCCGAGGGAGCCGGCGTACAGCTTCCAGTTCATGTGGCCAGCATGACAAAGCCACTTCTGGCGAACCAGAGCAGCACACGGAAACGCCGTTTACCTTCCCGCTGTAGCGGTTCCTATTTATCTACTTGCATTTTGACGTGCTTTCGAACTGCTAGGTTGGCAGGAGCTGGGACCAAGCAACGGGAGCTCACCCCGTCACAGGGATTCGAACCGCCGACCTTCTGATCAGCAAGCCCTAGGCTCAGTGGTTACTACACCAGGGGAGTAGTAAGTAGCAATTACCAAATTCGCACTTTCTGAAAGAAACCGTGATATCAGGGGCTGGGCAGAGAAGGAGGAGTGGAGACTGCCTCTCCATCCTGATCCTTCCAGGGAGGAGGAAGAGTAAGACAATTTAGATTTGCAACAGGGGTTTGAGGCAGGTCACAGCTCAGAGGCAGATGAGGGGGAGAGCTGGAAAATCGTGGGAGAGCGAGAGCAGGTGGCTGACATGTTGTCATTAGAAAGCATTTCAGACCCACCATCTCCCAGAACCTGGAGAGCCTTGAAAGTAGGAGAGCAAAGAGCTCAAAGACAGAGGGCACTTATCAGGACCCGTAGATGAGGAGATGATGATGACAAATGAGGAAGTGGGAGAGACGGGGTGGTGGTGGAGATTCACTCAGGACAACACCATTATCCAAGAGGCTGAGTTCTGTAGCCTCTCTCTGAAAAGATTGAAATAAAAAAGGACTGTAAGAAACTTTCCTGGGCAACCAGCCGGGAGCTGCTGCCAGCATCCTGACATGCAAACAGAACCACAGCCATCCATTGAAATTCACACTTGTCTGAATTTTGCAGTCAACAAAACACATATACCAAGCAAAGTGTGCCTAGAAATGTATATATCAAATGTATTGTACACAGGGTATGATGCTTTCCCACTAGCTCCGCCCCCCGACTTCATGAGATTCTGGAAGTGGGTTCCATTTTGCCAGGATGATTTTCCAGAAGGGTCCCAGCTCTTGAGAAAGTAAGGATGAAGACCATTCACCTATATTCAGACGCGTTAGGGATAGTCATATGACCCCCGTCACATGCTTTGAACACATCTTAAAGTCCTCTTTCTCACTAACACTGTACACATGGTCCTGGGGGGGGGTGTTGTCAGTGGGCATATCTCCACTTTCCTGTCATGTATTTGGGTTTTTGTTTTTTGTTTTGCTCTTCTGCTTCTTCCCCCCAATTACAACTTTTCAAATCGACAATAATATGAGGAGGAATATCACTTACGCTAACCCTTTTCTTGCCTGCAGACTGACTGAAGGGCAAGTGTACCGAGTTCTGTGAGAATATTGCTTTTGCTAAAGAGAATGAGGACGAGTTCTCTAACCTCGAAAAGGACAAAACTCACGGAACCATTTTTCAAGGCTTTGTTTGACTAGCTGGCTACATTGTTAGGAACCTAAGTGTCTGCCATTTAGAGCAATCCCTGCTCATGGACATAGCAATGTCACTATTTTATAGTCTCCTTGTAAAATATCCTTCTCCCCCACCCATCTCCACTGACACATGTATAAAATACTGCAGAATGTCCCCCTTCTAAAGAGATACACATGAGCGCGAGAGCATCAGGAATTCTTGCAGTGTGCTGCTTCCCCCTCTAACATATACAATCTGGCAGCTCAGTTGCTTATGCATTCGTATAGATTTCCCTGTGATAGACCAGGGGGTGTGGGCTGCCTGCGACCGAAATGGTGGCGGCAGTGATGAGAGAAAGAGAGAGGGAATGTATCACTCAGAATTCAGTGTCTCAGTGTGAGGTGAAAAAGCACTAAAATATAATGTTTTCTCTGAGAATTTAATCTCAGCACCACTCAGTCTTTTTCTTTTTTAAAAAAAAAACAACCCACGAATGTCATTATTAATCAATATGCACTTTCCAATGCCATTTTGTGTGGGAAGGAAATCAGGAGAAAAAGTGACTTGCGGCCTTGAAATTTTGGCACTTGCGTGTGGAGACCTTTTAACCATCCCCCAAGAAATAAATTCAGACAGACTCAAATTTTTAGTTTGGTTTTTGGCAGAATTTAGGCCACAACTTTATTGATGACATAGCATAGCATAGCATAGGCTCTGGTTTGACTAGCTACCTGCAGCCCTGCAGGCAGCGAGGAGCCCTGGGCAGCAACCATAAGCCAGTCTTGGGTGAACACCTGGGACAGTGGCGAACAGGGGGGTCTGCTCAGCCTCCACCCAGATGAGCTCTGGACTCAGCTCAGGGTACAACCCCGCACGGGGAAGACCAACCATGCGTCTGTGGATTCCTTCTTAAAGGAATACCCAACGCATAGGGATGGCTAGGCATCCTGCCACCCCTATCCACCTGAACCAGAGCCTATCCGCAACCTTACAAATTGGGCCGGTTTGCTACGTGGCAGACGAAACCCAAATGGCACCAGCCAATCAGCCAAGTGGGGGAAATTCCTGGCGTGCCCCTGTCCCAACGACACATGACGGCATAGCAAGGTCAAGCGCAAGCCCTAAATATAGGGAGACACGTGCAGTGGGTTAAGTAGTGGTCCCTCAATCACTTTGACTGGTGTCCTTCTAGGCCAATTGCTCCCAAGATCGAGGGACCACCAATAGGGTGTTGTGGCCAGTCCAAAGTTCCCACCCACAACACAGGGTCTGATTGACAGGTTCCACCACAACACATGCCCTCTTGTTAGGGAGCACCCAATTTCTGTTTCCTTTTCTATTTGCCTTGGTAAGTCTTCTGAGTTGCTTAGCCCAGGGTATGACTGGAAGGGAGTGTTGTGGTGGTTCGAGTTTATTCTGCAGTGACATTAGGGAGAAAGTGGAATTGCAGGACTCGTGTTTCCAACCATGGCCACTGCGGTCCATCTCATCCCAGATGTTTTTAAAGACCTTCAGGAAGCTGTTTGGAGAAAGTCACCCAGAGTTAGAGCTAAAACAAAGTGCTGTCAACTTTGTTGATTCCAGGGGGACATTTGGAAGTCTGAGAGAACCATCCCTTCTGGCTATTTCTCTTTTCCTACCCAATAGATAGAAATAAAGCACACTCCTACACAACACGTGCACACTTCACATACAAACACAGATTGATTTTTCCATAGGGTGTGGGTGAAAATGGACTCTGGTGGAATTAAACCAGGTCCTTGCGAATTGGCATGCTTTTACACACAGTCCTTAAAACCCCCACAATAAAATTAAAGATTTCACCACAGCTTGCCAGCACCCAAAAGCTTGATTCCGAGGCTTTACCCCTCAGGAACCTTCATGATTTTGTTTTTCCTATGACAACGAAACTACTAACCAATCACAGAACGCATCTGTGAATACAGAGGTGACGTAGAATTGGATGGTGGTTTTGAAGAGATTCCTTGTTAAAATTATGGGGACCCTAATCTACATCTGAATTTATATTTTTGTGCCATGGAATCTCTAGAAAACACCAGGTCTGTGATTTTAATTGCTCATGAAACAAGTGATTTGTGATGGTGGTTACAGGTACTGCCTCATGAAATACCCCCCCCCCCTGCTCTTTTAAATTTGCTACCCACTTGGTGATATGCCACAAAGCCAAAGTAGCCATTTTGTGTCATACCACACTCACCATGGCAGCCATTTTGTGACTAGTGGATACAGCATTATTTCAAAATTCCAAATGTGCCCACTGGCCCCCTAAAGATTGGTGGTCCCAAGACTGGCCAGTTGCCAGGTGAGGGCACATCTTAGGACACCCAGGGCCAGCATGTGCCACCAGCCCACCTAGAGTCCCCTTGCCTACTAAGGGAGGAGGAAGAGAGTAACTCACAAGACCATCCCTCCCCCCTGTTTGTAGTTCTCGCTATGTTTTTGCCTATTACACTTATGATTAAATACAGTGGTACCTCGGTTTACGAACTTAATCCATTCCAGAAATCTGTTCTTAAACCAAACCGTTCTTAAACCGAAGCGCGATTTCCCTAATGAGGCCTCCCGCCGCCGGTGCCCCTCCACCGTTCGGATTCCGTTCTTAGACCGAGGTAAAGTTCTCAAACCGGGACACTATTTCTGGTTTTGTGGAGTTTCTAAACCGAATCGTTCTTAAACCGGACGGTTCTTAAACCGAGGTACCACTGTAACAGATGGTTATTTCAGTGCTCTAACATTCCGCATGGAAACATTTCTATCTGCCCTTGTTGGACTCCTAAAGATCCACTCAGGGTTTTCAGACTCGTTGAGCCAAGGATGGATGCCTTTTCTGCAGCCTCCGAGTTGCCTTTTCCACGGCGCGATTTCCTTTCCCCTTCTATCAGCTCCCACCTCTGTAAGCAGAAAAGGGTGCATTTAATTGCGGCACTTTGAAAATCAAGGTTAGGAGAAGCTGAGGATGTTGATGTTGGCTGGTTTAAAACAGTTGTGACAAATCCAGCTCCAGGGAACTCTCTAAATGCACTGGATGAATTATGGTAGCAATCTAAGGAAGTCTGATACAGTCTCGGCTGGTTTACAATTCTTTGACTGCCCCTAGTCATCAGGTATTAGCAAGTTTTGCTACAGAGTTTACAGCACAGTGAATATACTCTAAGGCCTGTTATAACCATAATCCGCTTTTAATGCTTTATGTCAGGCCTCCCTGCTGCACTCTAACCACTCTTTAATAATAAGACAAAAGTGATATTTTAAGGTAACAGTTAATAAATAACGTGACTTATCCAATCACACCTTTCACTAAAATATTATTATCTTTTGACAGATTCATTACAGTGGAGGCATCGGGAGCTGATGAAACACTCTCTAATTCTACCACTAGTACATTTGCCGCAGTTGTCTTTCTTTTAATTTAATTCTCCTATTCTGAAAGCATACTGTCCATTGCAATTATCGAGTAAGCATTTAATCTAGCATAACTAAAGCATTTTAATCTTTTCTTATGGAAAAAACGATTAAATGGTCATAGCATCACTATATGATGTGCATTCATATACTCCTGACTTTTAGAAGTTTCTTGGAGCCAAATCTCAAGTGAAACTAAACTTCTTTACAAAAAGGCTGTCTGCGTGTGTATTTGCTGGTTTAGGAGCACATATCCATCCATCCATCCATCCATCCATACAGATACCTCCTCCAATTTGCTCAGAATAATTTGCTTTTTATATATAGGACATGAGGTGAGACACATTACTGTATAATTAATGGCAAACTCCTAAGGTCTATATAATCTTTGTTCTCTTTTTGAGGTGTGGGCCATAAAGCCACAAAGCTTGGGTTAAAAGTCGTTCTGCAAATTTCCTTCCCGAATTTTGGTAGGACATATTTCAAAGAACATTTGCAAAATGGAATTTTGTACCTGGTTGGTTTAAGAGTTCAGAAGGATACCTTTTCACATCCTTTCCCCAATTTGGGCTCAAAGGGTTCACAGTGACCTGAACGTAGCTTCAGTTTTATGAAATTATTTGTGGATGCTTCATGGAAAAGATGCCTGTCATACAGTGCAAAACAGGCCGTGAAAAGTCTGTGCCGTATGAATATTCAATTTTCATTTTAAATTAAGGAAAAATTAGATTCTAGGGCACCAAGGCCTAGGCTTTCAACTCAGCATTGGGGGTCGGCAAGGTTTACCTCGCCTGGGCCAGTTCACTCCAGCTGAGATCCCTCCGTGGGTCGGATTGCACACATGCATTAATAATAATAATAAATTTTTATTTATACCCCGCCCTCCCCAGTCAAAACCGGGCTCAGGGCGGCTAACACCAACTCAGCATTGTGCACCAAATTTATCTCCATTTAGAGTGCAATCCAATCCATGCCTACTCAGAAGTAAGCCCCACTGAGTTCAGGTAATTGTGAAGAGGACTGCAGCCTAACAGAGCAATCCAAACTCTTGGTTTCAATGTTCTTTCAGCAAGGATACGTTATCCATGGAAATTCCATCCTTGCAGTGTCTATAAACACTTGCATTTTAGCTTATGTTTCAGTAAATATTTTCTAGAAGAAAAGAGATATGCTTCTATAGCAGATATGTTTCCTTTCGTCCTCTCCAGAACTGTTTCTCCTCTCTGTTCCACCGCTAAACTACTATGTTATTTTAAAGTTTCAGAGCACACGATCCTCACACAGCCCCTCTGTGCAAACTGTTAGTGGTCTGCCCTGCCCTGCCCTCAATTTCCTTTTTTGTTTCCATTGCTAAAGAAGAGGGCAGACAGAACTGGACAGCAGACCCAGTCAGGACCAAGGAGAGACAAGAAAAACAGACTTGGAGAACAGGCTTCATCAGAGAAATGACCACAAGTGATGGGCGAATCCATTCATTTTGGTTTCTCTCAGTTTCTTATTTTTAGAATCTTCAGTCCAGTTCTTGACATTTCCACATCAGTTTGCTATTTTAATAATAATAATAATAATAATAATAATAATAATAATAATAATAATAAACCTTTTGGTATGTATTTCTCCCAATACACACATTTTTGTGTAACCTTGCCTAATATAATCATTTCTGCAAAACAATTTCCCTTAGTGCAATGCGTATTTTGCACACTATTTTCCACATTTTTATGCACACCAACAGGCGTTTGTGGGGTTTTTTCTTTGTACCCGTTACTTGGATGGACAACTGCATTGCAGAAATTTGGAGAAGAGCGAATTTTGAAAGATGGCTGCAATTCAGTTTGTATAATGTTTCGGGAAGTGCAATTTGCATAGGTTCACCTTTAAATGAGACCAGAAGCCAATTTATCCCCCATCCCCAGTGACAACGGGAGTATCAGGAGGGGAATTTAGATGGGACGTAATACTCGCCAAACCATAATGCCACTTAGGCTGAAATTTAGCCCCTTTGAACATCGTGGTGAGTCCTTAGGTGTGTGCTCTTCATGTGCTCCACTGCTTATGAAACACTGTGTTTCATTTTGACAGGTGTTAACCTTGCCCTGACAGGTGTAACCTCACCCCCAACCACCAAGTGCATATGGACAGCTTCCTCAACCCAAATTGTCCCCCAAGTGGCTTTCCCCCTCCCTTCCTCCCGTGGAGTTCCAAACACATGTTTGTGAAGGTCTAAAAAGGTAAAGGTAAAGGACCCCTGACAGTTAAGTCCAGTTGTGAACAACTCTGGGGTTGCGGCACTCATCTTGCTTTACTGGCCGAGAGAGCCGATGTTTGTCCACAGACAGTTTTTCTGAGTCATGTGGCCAGCATGACTAAGCCGCTTCTGGCGAACTAGAGCAGCGCACAGAAACACCGTTTACCTTCCCGCCGGAGCGGTACCTATTTATCTACTTGCACTTTGACGTGCTTTCGAACTGCTAGGTTGGCAGGAGCTGGGACTGAGCAACGGGAGCTCATCCCATTGCAGGGATTCGAATTGCCGACCTCCCGATCGGCAAGCCCAAGGCTCAGTGGTTTAGACCACAGCGCCACCCACGTCCCTGCCTTGTGAAGGTCTACTGAGGTTCAATTAAATTTTAGAGTAATTTGTCAGGAATGTACATATATCAGACATTCAAAAGGCCTTCATTGTCTGCTAATTTGATGTGGAGGAAGGAGTAAAGTCTACGGGGGTGGGGGGGATAGAGAATATGAGCTTTTTTCACACTTCCTGTGGCTTTCCTTTTCTTTCTGCCTCATATGGTTCCTGAGATAGAAAACATTCTTCCTTTGCTTAAGGGGAAAATTTAACGCAACCTTTATAATCTGTGTTACGCGCAAGTATAATTAGCAATTGAATGCCAGCAGATAACTGTTCAGAAATCAATCTGCATGGCGGGGCGGGAGGAAAATAACAGTGAATATTGTAGTAAGTGAGGAAGGGAAGACATTATTCACAACAAATTTGTGTGATAAATTGTTTGCTCTGTTACAGTCTCAACACTGGCTCCTCTTCAATTGCATTGTTTGGTTTATAAAACGGCTGGGTCTAAATGCTCTAAATTCCTAAAAAGTGCAGGGATTTGAAACTCTGTCTAATTTTTCATCAAAAGATCAGTGGCCAACGTTGCATTGGTGCCATAACCCACGTTAGATTGAGTCAAGAAGAGGACTTTAACAAATCTAGCAACCACATGCATTCTAATTTGATTTTATTTGGCGTTAAATGCACTTTTGTTGGAATTCTGGTTTCTTCATCTCACACAGCTAGAAATGATACAAAAAAAGACTATTAAAATTAACGAGTAAAGACTAAAGAGTTCTGAGCATGTTAGTTTGGAACAGAGGAGGGGAACCTGTGACCATCCAGTTTTTGATGAACTACAAATCCCATCATTCCTGACCAGTGGTCATGCCGGCTGGGGCTAAAGGGAGCTGAAGGCCAAAAACATTTGCAGGGCCACAAGCTCTCTGTCCTTCCAACAATGGTGAGGAGTGACAGGTATTTATACATCTATGACCCTTGTGGAGAGAAGGAATTTGTCCCTCAAAATATAGAATGGTAACTGAAGCTGATTAGCAATAGTTCAGTACTGTCAAAAAGAAGTAGTGGTACCTCGGGTTAAGAACTTAATTCATTCTGGAGGTTCGTTCTTAACCTGAAACTGTTCTTAACCTTAGGTACCACTTTAGCTAATGGGGCCTCCCGCTGCCACCGTGCCACCGCTGCGCAATTTCTGTTCTCATTCTGAAGCAAAGTTCTTAACCTGAGATACTATTTCTGGGTTAGCGGAGTCTGTAACCTGAAGCGTCTGTAACCCGAGGTACCATTGTACTTTTTTATACCACTCCTAGGGTTGCCATGTGTCCTCTTTTCCCAGGACATATCCTCCTTTTCAGGGCTAAAATTTCTGTCCAGGTGGATTTTTAAAATTAGGCTATACTTTCTGGATGATAGACGTAACTGGTGGCTGGAGACTTGCTTTCCTCTTCTCTCCTGCCCCCCCCCCCCAGCAATATATCACAGCTTCTATAGCCTACATATAGTAGGGGTATTTAAAATGGAGTCGTCATAGTGTCTTTTTTGCTCTTCAAAATATGGCAACCCCACTTAACCTATGGAATTCACTATTGCAATTGTATGGAGCTCTTAAAAATAGATTATTAAACATGACAGAATATACATGTGTACCCAAATCATATGTGTTTGGATCTTTTGCTTGTGGCAGAAACTGGGCTCTCAAGAGGAGGAATTAACAAGCCAAAGTTTGAGTCGTCATAATAATAATAATAATAATAATAATAATAATAATAATAATTCATTAGTTATACCCCGCCCATCTGGCTGGGTTTCCCCAGCCACTCTGGGCGGCTTCTACAAAATATTAAAAATAAAATAAAACATCAGACATTAAAAACTTCCCTAAACAGGGATGTCTTCTAAAAGTCAGAAAGTTGTTTATTTCCTTGACATCTGATGGGAGGGTCTTCCACAGAGAGGGCGCCACTACTGAGAAGGTCCTCTGCCTGGTTCCCTGCAACCTCACTTCTCACAGTGAGGGGACCACCAGAAGGCCCTTGGAGCTGGACTTCAGTGTCCAGGCTGAACGATGGGGGTGGAGACGCTCCTTCAGGTACACTGGGTAATCTAATATACACTTTATTAAATAAACAGAAAGCTCAATAAATTACATAGACAGCATACAGACTGAACCCGCAAGTTAAATACCAGATTGGGAACCTGTGGTTCTCAAGATATTGCTGGATTACAACTTTTTATGTTATTTATTTAAGCAAGTTATATGCTGCTTAACTGCTCTAACTTTCATGATCCCTGAAAATTCCCCATACTGGCTGATCAGAGTTATAGTCAAAGAACATTTGGTTCCCTATCCCTGAGACAAATCTACGATCCGTTGCAAGCACCAAAAGTGAAACCGCAAGCTGCTTGCCCAGTACATATAGGCTGTGGCTGTCAATCAAACAATTGCAACATAACATTCTGCCCAGCAACAATACCCTCAGTGGCCATCCAAACTGACCAGCCCAACAAACCAGGGAACGCCTTGTTAACCCTTCCGCAACCCATGCTCTCCTTAAAGGGAGAACCTGCTTTGCAGGAAGTTAGACTAAATGGCCCTTGGGGCCCCTTCAGCTCTATGATTCTGTTACGTGCAAGTAAACATGCATGAGATAAGGCAACAAATCTCAAAATGCAATGTTGCAGAATGTACCTGCAAAAAAGCCAAAACAAAGCCACCAGTCTGGAGGGCCCTTAAAATGTAATGTATTTATGCTAAAGTGGCATTAGATGCTTCTAAACAACAACTAGCCATTGTTCCTTCCTTTGGGGGCTAAATTACAATAAATTAAATGAAAAGTTACAATTTATTTCCAAACTGTTTGATGGTATTCTTCTTTCCAGATGGAAAGCCTATGTGGTTTCGCCTGGCCCAGTTTGGTAGAAACATCTGATTAATCCAGTTATTTCATGCACTTTGAAGCTGCCATTTTCCTGGTTAGTGGCTTTCTTGAAGACCTTTATATTTATTGTTAAGAGAATTCATCCTGATTTGTGTGTGTGCCTGTATGTGCATGAGTGCTGCTGGGCACTCCCCTTTCCTTCTTTTGTGCTGCCAAATTAAATTGATCCTATCTTGAACAGAATCTTAAATGGAATGTTAGCACGCATTAATTACATTTATGGTACAGGAGACCCTCTGGATGGACATGCAAGTATCTGATGCGGGCAAAGCCACAAACCATGTGTGAGTCGCTACGTGCCTCTTGCTTGATTGTTATATTGTGCAGTAAAATATAATTAATATATAAAAAAATCAAATTACATTTTAGAAACCCAGTAAGAATCATAATCTGTCTGATAATTAGACATGGGGATCAGGGGATCAATGAGCTGAACTTTAATTTTAGTCAACTCTTCACATTTGCTGTTATAGGAGCAATGTTCTCTCGTTATGCAAACATACTGTAACGGCAGCCACACAAAATTGGGATCTGAAAACTTCTGCTAAAATGTTTGACCCTTTGGAGGAACCAGACTCCAGGAGACAAAACAAAATAAAAAACCTTTGAATGCTTTGAAAATGTTTAATTTATCTTGTTTCTTACTGGCTTGCAAATTATCCCATAGTTTGCTATTGCTTCTTATCTTTGCCTTTAGCTTTTGTTTCAGAATACGGATTAAGAAGACCATCTGAGGTGTGAATGTGGCTGTCACACAAATATCTGGAATTGTTTAAATCTGGTGCATGCATTTTAGAGGACAAATGAGCAATGTGTTTTATGTCTTTTTATAATCTTGCATCTGGCAGGTAAGCATAAAAATATTCGATTGGGCTAGCTGTGGAGTTAGCAAAAGGATCCTGCATTTTACTGTTTTTCTTCTTTAAGTCTCACCTAGATATGCAGGGCACTTTGAGCCACAAAATAAAATAAAAAAAAACTTGCAATCCTCAAACTAATCCTTAATTTGGTGTAGTCCATTCAGGCTGACGTGAAGTGAAGGGTTTGGAGACTGCAGCAAAACCTGAAAAAATTCTTGTCCCCACCAACCTTCTTTTGCAGGAAACAATGTAGAATGAACAATAATTGTGTAGGAAAATATGCAACTTGGGAGAGAAAGAAAATGATTCCTGGAATTTATGCTAATTTAACCTTTGAACTGGCTCAAACAAAGCCTGTTACCTATGTTTAGGACGGTTGTTGGCATCTGTAGGTACTGTGTATTCCAGGAGTGAGCGAGCAGTCAATCAATCACATGAAGCAAGTGGAATGAACTCTTTATTAGGAAAAAAGGGGATCTGCACAGGAATGTCAGGCCTAATGGACACAGCAACTCTTCTTCAGTAGGTCTTGCCCTCATAAAGCAGTTGCTGAGACTAAGTCCCATCCTCTCCAGGGTTTTCCCCAAGCGATCGCAGACTATGCCTGTGTGGCACTAATTTCTCCTCTACCCTCTTCATGCCTCTCTGGGTCCTGGAAGACTAGGGGGAAGGGAAGCTTGTTGCTTGAAGGGGAGACACCCATGCCTCTTCACCAGCTAGACTCATCTCTGCTTCTTGGCTTCCTCCTCTCCTGCTTCTGCTTCTGCCTCTGAGTCTGGACTGCTCTCTGCCACAGACTTCCATTGCTCACTAAGCCCTGTTACCTCTACAGCTTCCCATACCTCCTCCCTCTGGTCTTCTGCCTCTGAGTCTGGACTGCTCTCTGCCACAGACTTCCATTGCTCACTAAGCCCTGTTACCTCTACAGCTTCCCATACCTCCTCCCTCTGGTCTTCTGCCTCTGAGTCTGGACTGCTCTCTGCCACAGACTTCCATTGCTCACTAAGCCCTGTTACTTCTACAGCTTCCCATACCTCCTCCCTCTGGTCTTCTGCCTCTGAGTCTGGACTGCTCTCTGCCACAGACTTCCATTGCTCACTAAGCCCTGTTACCTCTACAGCTTCCCATACCTCCTCCCTCTGGTCTTCTCTCTCTTCTTCCTCCTTGGGCCACTCATGGTCATTCCACCACCACTTCCCAGGCTCTGAGCTAAGGTTGCCAGATTTTGTTAAATGAATCCAGGGACACTTTTCAACTTGTATGGGGACTGAAACCTTACTCTACAGTCATATGTACCACTGGGATACACTGACTCCACCATCATGCATACTCTGGAACCTGCCCCTAAAACCTACAATTCTGATTTTCGGACTTGGCAACTCTAGACTCATATGGGCCATAAAGACTCATAGAACCTTCTGCAAGGGATAGAGAGGGCCTTACTCACACATGGACCATAGCGCCCCCCTCCCACAAGTAATACATAGCTCATCTTTAGATAAAAGAAGGAGAAGGATTGCAATCCCTTAAACGTTGCAATGAAAATTAGTTTATTCCGTGCAGCTCCCATCCCATTTGAACAAGAGGTTGCTGACTACTGGGAATTTCTTTTGGATACAGGCCTTTGGATGGTGGAAATCGGTTGGCACAAATGACTTGCATAGAATTTGCTGGCGATGCAACCCATTTCCCCGCCAGTGTTGTAAGAAACATCGGAGACCCTACTGAATTGGGCAAAGAATCTATCGGTTGCATCATTCTGCTTCCAGAGTAGGCCAGCCAAATGCTGTTGGAAAGTTTACAAGCAGGGAGTGCAGACAAAAGCTCATTCCTGCCCTGGTCTTGTTTGTCCGCAGCACCTGGTTTTTCAGTTGTATGCTGCCATTGGGCATGGGGTTGACATCACTGGGAAAGACCTCCTTAGGGTCGGGGATGACCTCAGCACCTCTAGGGTTCTTGGAGGTCCTGCAGAGGCAGCCTAGAAATAGGCCAGAGAAGTGCTGCAGGCAACATTGATTTCTCTAGTAAAGCTATTAAGGGGTGACTAGGGGTCAGCGGAGGAGTTGGTGTCATTATGCGAGTGGCCGTTTTCACCTGGCAGCCTGGGCAGGGGAATTGGCCCTTCCATTGTGACGGCCACAATACCGCCGTCCGTCCTTGCCGGTCTCCCTGTGTGTGCCGTTGTCACCCTGCTGCCTAACCCTTTCCCTTCATTAAAAGTCTCGAGTTAAGCACATGTCAGTTTCCTTTTGTGCTTATTGATCAGACGCTGTCATCTTCTTCGCCGTCCTTATCTGCAATTGAACCCTCCATACCCGGAGACTTCCCCCCCTCCCTCCCGCGGAGCACCCTCCTTAACCTGGCCTGTCAGCATAATGAAGGCTTGATTTCAATGCGACTCCCTCATTTCTCTGTTCACTGCTCTGCAGGTTAATGCAGATTCCAAACTTCAACAAGCAGCTGTTAAACATGTCATTAACACTGCTCCGGCTGCAAATGAAACTCAGCTACTGGGATTATTCTGGGAGCTCCAGTTTTGTGATGAGCTTTGTCAATCACAGCTGACCTGCTGTGTACAGAATGAAACTCAGATTATCTTCTTTCTTCCTCAGACTCTTGTCATTTTTTTCTCTCTCCCCCCCTCCACAAAGAATTACTATTCTACTCCCAGAAAGATTGATTACTTGCACAAATAAGAGAGTCGGAGACATTAATACAAAATTCCACAGGCTTTTCTTTATCTCAGACCTGCAACTCCCTCTACATTTCCCTCCTGGTAATTATATTAGAATTGTGTACACTAGGAATTGCCATCTGATTATTATGAAACTAGTTTTGTCATGACAAAAATGAGCTTAAGTCTTGTTTTTTTGGGAAATGATCAGTACAGGGCCCTGGATGAGAGAGAGGAGGAGATTAAATCCAACTTGCTTTCATCCATGAATGCTTTCATCTCTTTTTCAAACACAGGAAATGATTACCACTGCTATAAGCTGCAGTTCATAGGAGTGAAAAAAGGGATATGAAAATATTGAAAATTCTGTAACCAGCGGTAGGACATAATATAGGTCCCTGGTACCCACTGAGAGACATGTGCTTTATTTTTCTATACTGCCAATGTCAAGGGTTTCTCATTTGAAGAGCTGCCTCACAACGAGGTCCCATTTTGTATTGGGGAATATGTTAACCAGCTTGTGATTTTCCTAGGTTAGCATTTTTATTGCACAGAATACAAATATGAAAGAAGCTTTCATAAATGGCTCTTCTTGTTAGCCCAATAACAAGCCAGATGTTTTGTCCTGACAACATTCCAAGGTGCCATGCATAGAGAAACACAATTTCAAGAGGAATGGGAGGAGGGCAGAAATGTTTATTCGGAAATCTTCTGGCATGGGCCAAAAAGGTCCAGAGATAGATGGGCATCATGACAACAAACTTGCTGTTCAGAGAATTAATGTGTGTGCAGGGACTATTTCCATGTACTGTATATAAAAGGATACGGTGCCTTTTCATAGTCATTTTGAAACATTAAAATACTTGTTTCTCTGTTCCATTGCCAGACCACATAATCATATAAATCTATCTTTGCGGTGCACAAAAAATTAAAAAAAGATTACAAAATAGAACAAAGAAAACAGAAAATATAATAAAATGCAACATATTCACACAAGTCCACAGAAATGCAATTTGAGTAATCTTTCAAGAGAAGGTTTGCTGGAAGAACCAAGTTATAATCTGGTGACTAAAACACATTGCACACAGGGGCAGTCCATAATCTCAGTGCCACCATATTGAATGCACTATTTCCAATCAATAATAACATGACATTGCATGGAACTGCCATTTGACTCCAGTTAAAAAGTTCTGAGTATAACTGGTTTTGTTTGCAGCTCTTGGAATTCTCGCTGGTTTGTCATCTGAGTTTGCTGCATTTTCTTCTTCTTTACAGTCATCTGCCAACAAACTACCAGTTTCCTATTCTGCTACTCTTCTCTCTCTTTTTCTTCTCTTCTCAGGCAACTCATTCCCCCCTCTCTCAAACAAGGTTCTCATTCATCTTGCCTTTCATCCTTACAGAGCCTATCTTCTTTGTCCAGTATTCCCCCAGTTCTGCAATCCAAAGTCCCCATGTCCAGGTGGGTGTGCTTGGCCCGGGTGGTGTAACATGCAATTGAATCCTGGTATGGATCCCAATGTGAGCTGGGCAAGAGGATGTAGCTGATTTAAACAGAGTAGTGAGAAGTGTTGGCAATGTGATGGGAGTGGTTTGGCCTACAAAGGCCACTGAGATATAGATGAACGTGTGTGTGTGTGTGTGTGGTCGGTCCACCTTATCTCTGCTATCCACATGGATTTGGAGTGATGCACACTATTCTGGATACCCAGATCATGTGCGTAAAACTTCCGGAAAATTAGAAATGAGGCCTTTTCCCCCCACCATTGCCATTCTAAGAGAACAAGGGAGAAGTTAATCGTGAGCTCCAGCACCTCTTTTTCTAGAAAAATAGCACTTCAACTGACACGGTACATGGATTTAGGAATAAGCAGAATACATGCAAAGGAAAACTGTTTCTTTGCAACATAAACTTGCACTTAATTTTGTCATTTATTTATTTGATTTGAAAGCTCACACTTCATCAGTTTACCCTAGGGGGGAAAACCAACAACAGTAAAAAAAAAAAAAAGGAACTATAGAACCATACCTGCCAAGTTGCTGTCGGAGAAATAAGGGACCGGGCCGGAAGTAGCAGAACGGAAGTAGCGCTGCCGCCATTTTAGAACTGGGCGGAGCATGCTCAGAAGTGACTTTTGATGCTGCTTTGCCCAGTTCCAAAATGGCCGTCGCGCCAGAAGTCGCACTGCAGCCATTTTGGAACTGGGCAGAGCAGCATCAAAAGTCGCTTCTGAGCATGCTCCGTCCAGTTCCAAAATGGCTGCCACGCCAGAATAAACTGGGAAAAAACAAAAAAATCCATTTTTTCAGCTAGGAACAGCTGGAAAATGGGGATTTCCTGGGGAATACGGGAGACTTGGCAGCTATGTATAGAACATTGGCTAAGAGTTACCACAAACACAAATATACAACAGGCAGTGAAATCAAGAAACAGTTGGTACCACAATAACACAATACCTAACAATAACAACAACAACAACACCCCACCCATCTGACTGGGTTGCCATAGCTACTCTGGGCAGCTTTTAACACATGATAAAACATTTAACATAAAAAAAAACTTACAGGTCTGCCTTCAGGTGTCTTCTAAAGGTTGTATAGTTACTTATCTCCTTGGCTCGGGGGGGGGGGTCGCATAACTCCATACCCCCCTACATTTCTCTGATGAAAATGGGGACATCCTAAGGAAAAGCAGAACATTCCAGGATCAAATCAGAAACTGGGATGGCTTCTCTAAATCCAGGAGTGTCCTTGAAAAATAGGGACACTTGGAAAGTCTGCAATAGGCAGGTAGCTATAGGGAGAGGCATCCCTTCATATATTTTGGTTGTTTAGGTGTTTATATGTCAGCATCAGCAGAGCTCAGAAACATACAGTATATGCAACCAGCACTTCTTCAGGACCAGTGTAATATGGTTTTGACTGGCGAAAACATTCAACATACTGGCACCTTTATTTGGCACTAGTTACAGTTTCAGAACTGTCTTCAAGGGCAGACCCAGGGAGAGGACATTACAGCTGTTCAACCAGGAGGTTACCAGAGTGTTGGGTTACTGTAGCAACACAGTCTCTGTTTAGACAAGGCACAGCTGATAACAGGCCTTCCACACCACTGACATCCCCTGAGCTTCAGGTGACAATGCTGGACCTAGGAACACACCCAAGCTGTGTAACTGCTCTTTGAAGTGGGTAAAACCCCATTCGGAAGAGGCCATCTACTCGATTCTTGGATACTCTGGTCTTTGCTTTCTTCTAGAGGAAGTCCGGATAGGTCCCTAAAGAGAGACAGAAAAGCGAATAGGCAGAGAACAGACAGGATGATAAACCACTGACCAAAAAGAAAAAAAGATTAAAAAAAAGATTCCCAACTATTAAAAGCTGAATGTTTCATATTTTGATTCATTCAGGCTTTGTGAGCCCCAAATAGCACTTTTACATATTCAATTTTTTTCTCCATTGACTTTAATTAAGCTTGCCCCAGGCTGGCAATCCTGACGAACGTGGTGAATGTATTTTTTCTAAAGGTGTAGGCTTTCTACCTAGGCAGAGTTTTCCCGCCTCCGTTGAACTCACCCAGCTGCTATTTAAACCCCATCGCTTATTATGTCATCAAGTTAAAACCTATGAAATATAAAACACCCATGTATTTAACTGCCACCCCATAAATATTTTCCACCTGGCGACTTTGTGGAAATTATCATATTATTCCCTTATTCAGATGTGCCTGAAGCTGCCAATATCAGTGATAAGTGATTGCAAAGTAGATGCTGTAGCTTCGGGTAGGCTTGCATCTCATTCTATGAAAGGCTAGTTCAGGATTTCCATTCAGAATTACCTGGAATTATGGGTCTAGCTTTGGGATCATTTAGCTAGCTCAACAGTATGAACAGAAAGATAGCTCAGAGGGATGGTTCACACACAAACCGATTGTATAGGTTCAAGATGTTGCGTAGTATATGTGTGGTGTCAAGAATGTGCACTTCTTCACTTCATATGAACACAGGGACAATGGCCAATCTAGCTCAGGACTATCTACACTGACAGGACTCCAACCTGTTGGGGATTGAACCTGGCATATTCTACATGCAAAGGAAATGCTCTGCCACAATGTAATATGAACCAGGTTCCTATGTCCATAGAGGTGTGAGCAGCAAGCTTCAATGCCTGCTATTAAGGTGAAACAAGGTATTATTATTATTATTATTATTATTATTATTGAACAAAGTCGTGATTTCGAGTGGAGAAGTAGGGGAAAGGAAATGGTTGATGAAGATAGAGTTGAAAGCTCTTGCCACCTACAGCTCGCCTCTTGAAAATAGCACTTTCCTGAACTACAATTCACAGAGTGGTCTACCAATCAATCTCTCTTCCAAGGGAACTCCGCCAATCGAAGCTCTGCGAGGGAAACTGGGGTCTTGTAACAGCTCTCAGCGCCCTTAGCAAAACACATTTGCCACAATGCTTACAGTGTTTCAATACTGATTTAAATGTATAGGATGGTGATTACCTCAGCCAGACCTTCTCAGTAGCGGCACCCTAGATTTATTTCTTGATGGCCACTCTGTGCTCATCTCAGTACCAAGATAAAACTGCTTATTTGAAAGACATTTTAATGACAGAAAGTTTGAGGGTACGTCTGCTGCTGCTTATATTTGTTAAGCTGTTTGGCGCTGCTTATTGGGATCTACTTGTATTTGGATCAAATGTAGTTTAGTATGCTTTTGTTTTTATTTTGCTTATGGAGTGCTTTGTACCTGCCATGGTCAGAGTGTTGGACTAGGGCCTGGGAGACCAGGGTTCAAATTCCCACTCGGCCATGAAGCCTAACATACCTCACAGGGCTCTTTTGAGGATAAAATGGTGAGGGAAAGAACCATGTAAATTTATTATTATCATCTATTTATTATCTATTGCCTTTACTACTCACTTCTTTTTCATGAGAAATGACCCAAAGCAACTTACAAAGGTACTTCACACTGAGGTACCTTTAGCACCTTGGAGGAAAGGTGGGGTAGAAATGGAATAGTAATAATAATAATATAATAAAATGTTGGATTTCTTGGACACAATAATGTGGAAATGTAGAATATTAATATTCTAAAAAACAAATGACTAAGTGAGTACATTAGGATTCATTATTACTTAAGAAATAAAGATGTGCATGTTGGGGAAGGACTTAGAAATCTATGGATCTCTCTCAGAGCGCACCCTCACTGCAGCCTATGTGTCTGGGGCATATGGGAACTGAACCTATAATCTTGAATTCTGAGAATGCAGTAAATATTCCGTATAACATTTTGTGTGTAACAATGCGCTGTCCCCCTACTCCCATTTGATGGGAGCTTTCTTCCCCATTCAAGAGAATGTACTGCCGCTCTCGCCCACGTCAATAACGATTATGTTAGAGCAACTGTCCTCTTGACTCCAGTCAATACTGAAATTTACAACAAAAGAAGAGAAAAGACATTAATCAGATTTCCCTCTTAAGATAAGGTTCATGTTAAGCACTCTGGTTTTGTAACTATGTGGAGGCACTTTGCCATTTCTGCCCCACAGAACCATCAGACAGAGAATCCTTTGACTTATGTTGTGAACTTGATGGCATTGAGACTTACAAGGGGCTGCACAAATCTGGTTGAACAAAATTGTGCTGCCTGCCAAGTCAGTCTAACTTAGTCCTTTCCATGCAGTGACTGCAAAAGTCACTTAGAGGGGGGGAAGACAAAACCGGGCTCTTAAAATCCCTCAAAGTTTAATTTACTTTGTCCATTACAGTCCAACTGCTTGTTCCAGAGAAACATTACTATGATCTAGGGATTAATCAGCTCAAGCAGTTAATCAGTAGGGCTGGAAGATAACGGCACACTTTCTTTTTCATTTTTTTTAAATGCAAAAATAAAAAAAAAATGTTTTGTTATAGAGTCTTACTATAAGAAGGAACAAAAAAAAAACCACCTGTTTTTGATGTAACAACAATGGGTCACTTACCTTTACTAAACTGGAAAGTATCTGAGACTTTCTTCCGTATCTCCCAAAGGTTTTGATAATATATGAATGCGTTGAATTTCAACCAATTCATGAATCAGTTAAAAGACAGATAATGAATCAGCTACAAGTCTCAGTTGGTTAGAACATGGTGTTGGTGATGCCAAGGCTGAAAATTTGATCCCTGTATCAGTGGCATAGCAAGCCGACGCGACACCCGGGGCGGCAAATTGCCATGCAGCCGGGAGGGGGGGGGCGTCGCCGCTATGTAACAATGCATGCGCCTCCAGCTCCAAACTCCAGGTCCGAGCGGACTTTTTACCGGGAGGCTGGAGGCTCGGCTTGGGAGTCACGGGGGTGGGGGTGCCAAGTGCCACACCCCCCAGAGTGGAACCCGGCATGAACCGACCCCATCGCCCCCCCCATTGCAACGCCCCCGCCCTTTATGGAATAGCTGCATTTTCCTGCATTACAGGGATTGGACTAGATGATCCTCAGGCCCTCTTCCAACTCTACAACTCTATGATTCTAAGTCTCTAATCCACAGTCTGCTCTACTGCCACCTGATTGACATGCGTGACTAAGGCTGCACCTATGTGCCTATCCCCCAAATTGCTCTCTATGATGCACGATTGTACTGAAGGTAGGGCAAGTCCTGTGCAATATTTTCTCGTTCCTGCATGGCACCTCACACCTGTCAAAATTCCATCTTCTACCAAGTATTTCTTTGAGGAAAAGGAGAGGGTTTCCCTTTTTATATCAGGCCAGCCTTAGTCAGGCAAAAGCTAGGCTTTGCCGTTTTAGCAAAGCACAGCAGCCATGACCTTTTCACAGATCCTGGACCGAAATGATAAAGAGCGGGGGCTGGGAATAGAGATATTTGGATTAGCAGTTTGAAATATCCTGTCTATGCTTAGTGGCAGATTTGCAGCCATCCCCCCTGTTAATATCTCTAATTGTGTCAAAACTACTCCGTGCCAACTTCTTTGACCATGCTTTCCCTTGAAGGGAAGCTTATGCTTTCCCTTGAAGGGAAGCTTGCCTTAAAAGCCAGTTGCAGACAATTCTTTTCCTGCAGAGGGTTGTGGATTCTCAATGCACATTCCGAGCCATACGCCCAAGTGCAAATAAGTCAACTACCACAGCTATTTAATCAGGAGCGTTTGTTGATTTGAGCAGAGCCCCTATGCTGTGAAATGAAAAAAGAAAACAAAATTTTCTTGAGCAATCTTGCCGTTCCTGCTTCAGGTGCTAGGGCCATTTCACTAAAGCAGCTCAGACGAGAATGTCATTAGTTCTTAAGCCCCAGGTGAATTTGCCACTGTTCCACATGATTAAGCCAGATAATTGTGTGTTGATAGCGAATGTGGTTGGTAAAATACAATTTCTGGGACCTTCCTAAACAAACACAATGTAGGAGGGAGTCAAAGTGCTGTCATTTCAGTCCTTTGTCACAGGCTTTGCGCCCTGCAGACACATCTCTGGCGAGGACCGGCGAGGAATTCGACGGCACGTCGCCGTTCTCTTAAAGGTGACCTGGCTCAGAGAGTGGATCGTGCATCTTTTGGCGCTCCGTTTCGGGGAGGGGGAAACGCCATCTCATTAAAGGCGTTTGTGCAATGGAGCTGTACTGCTTTTAGCTTGTCTTAGACAATAAATGTAAGTGCTCCCTTTAAGTTTGTCTGGCAAAGCAGTTGTGATCGCAGCCGATACTTTAAAAAAAAGAAGAAGGAAAGAAAGGAAAAAAAGGAGACAAATGCTCATTAATAAGCTTAAATAGGACGTGCCAAAGATCCAAGGATAGGAGAAACATGTGGGAGGTATTTGAAACACAGAATATAGAAATATACAGAGGAATTCCAGTTTAGGGCTTCGACATGCATGATGCTTAGGTAGGATTTATATGTGGAATGAAAGCGACTGCAGGTTTTGATTACCATTATTATTAAGTTTTAGGAACGCCCACTAATTGCGTGCCAAGGCCCTGTGCCCATCAGTTCTCGAGTGGATAAAGCACATGAACAAGCAGATTTTGGTTTATGGGTTCAAATAGGCCACAACTTTATTGGTTACAGGTGTGAGCGGTTTGGCTTAGGCATTGGGTGATGCCAGAGTCTATCCCAACTCCCGTCCATCTGCAGAGAGTCCAACTAAGGCTAAACCACCAGTAGGGGGAGTCCTATGACTTACATCAAACAGGGGCACCCTGTTGGGGTAGTGATATGGCCCTAGCCCACATCCGGGCATCAGATAGAATCCAAACCCCCGGATCCCTTTAAGAGGATACCCTTAATGAGGAGTGGTAGGCAGAGTCTACAACCTCCCCTCCACCCAAACAAAGGCTTACCCAATGCCTAACATCACAAAGTTGTGACGATCACTATGAGGTAGGCGAAAACCAAATGGATGGAGCCAAATTGCCAAGTGGAAAAATTCCTGCCCAGTCCCAAAAATATGGCGGCCAACATGAGTCCACAGCAAGGTTGTAACGCAGCAAAGCAGAGAAAGAGGACAGGTGGGTGGGAGATTTGGCGAAGGGTGTGAGAGGACGATCTCCCTGCCGGGCCACGGTTTAAATTCCCTGTGGCCTTGCCCCCGGCACCGCTGAATGGTCACTGGGGCCTGCCCCTTGAACAGGGCTCTGCCCAGTGCCAACAGGATCACCGCGGGGCCCGGGGTCCAGCCGCAATGCCGTCCACCCAATAAATTGAGTGTACTTATCAGTATCTGAGAACTACAAGGTCCTGTGGGGGATGTCATATAATTGAAATTATGAATATAAACACAAAATAATGTTTTGGAATTGGGGTTGGGCTGCATGCCCTCCTGGGCAGTCCCTTCCAGCCCTGTGGTTTTATAATTTTAAAATTTAGGTCTTCAGAAGAAAAGGAAGATTAATAATAATAATAATAATAATAATAATAATAATAATAATAATGGTCAGACTAGTTTCTTTTTTTATGTAGATAGCCCACACATTCCTTTTTGCTGGGAGACTTGGTCTCTGCATAACTAAAGAAATGGTCAAGTATAGGTGATTTGTTGCCGTTAGAGCTAATAGATGGAGATTATCTCCTGGCCAGATCACTACTGTCACTGGCAGTCTTGGGAATAGACCTCGAAAAGGACAGAGGCTTGGCTGGCCTCTAGAAACGGCATCTGGACCTGTTTGAGTGTGAATACGTGAATACTGTGAATCTTCCGCCTTAAGTCCAGCATGTATATATGTGTAAATGAACATTATACAGTGAGCCAGCAACTTACACAGGGGTTACATTCCAGGGATTGCTCCGAAAGCCAAAACTGTGTATAGTCAAAACACATTGGTTTCAATGGCAGGTAGGATTGCCAAAGTCTTTTTTCCTTGATGCCAATGCCCTTTCAGTCTTCTTCTTCTTCTTCTTCTTCTTCTTCTTCTTCTTCTTCTTCTTCTTCTTCTTCTTCTTCTTCTTCTTCTTCTTCTTCTTCTTCTTCTTCTTTGGAGCAATGCCCAATGAAGTAATTTTGCTAGGGCAAGGACTCCTGGCTGCGGAATGGAAGTTTCCTCACCTCTCCTGGTGTGCCCTGTGACCCCTAAAACTGCTCTGGTCCCCCCCCAACCCTGCAGAGCAGATTTGGGAAGAACAGGGAGGGGGATTCTGTTGCACAGGCACAAATTATTGCACTCGTGGAATCACCTCATTGGACACCATCCACAGCTGGATAGTGTCCACTGGTGGGTTGGGATCTAAAATGGTGTTTTGACTTAATATACAGGGGATGCATCAAAATTACTATTTCGGAAAATGGAAAGAGCAGACAGTAGAATAAAGAAAGGGAAGGAAACCAGCAATCCTATATTGCTATCTTGGACAATAGGTGAGTCTAAAAAGATGAATATTGCTATACTGTATTATTATTGTTATGTGACTTTTAATCATGTATACTATGGAGTGGCAGGACAGTTTTACAAGCCCTATTTTATGTATGCATATTTTGCAGATGGGGAACTGTGGCAGATGGGGAATTACCAGACCTTTAGAAGGCATCTCAAGGCAGCCCTGTTTAGGGAAGCTTTTAATGTTTGATGGATTTCTGTATTTTAGAATTTCTGTTTTTTTTTGGAAGCCGCCCAGAGTGGCTGGGGGAACCCGGCCAGATGGGCGGGGTATAAATAATAAATTATTATTATTATTATTATTATCCCTCCCTGAGATGTGGCTGCAGTGGGACTTGGACTTAACGTTTCACAGATCCATATTTAATCTCCTATCCAATGGCCCCAGTTTCACATGCTGGGAACAGCTATTCCTGTTTGCATCAAATCCAGGGTAGAGTTAGCATCTAGGGCCAGCCTCCTAGGTTAGTTCCGGGGCAATGAGTGCCTCATTCAATTGGACAGTGCTTTCCCCCAATGTTCGTTGAGGTTTCTGATTGGTTGGAATGGAGAAGGATGTGGTCCAGTGTACATCTATGAATGTTACTGTATAAAGGACAGCACGTTTGGCACTTACCCCTCCCTTCACCATAAGGTCTCAGGTCTGGTTTCAACAACATAAACATGCAATTTAAGACAAGCAAAACTGTTTATATAATTATATCGGTCATGCCATCTGTTTCTACTGTCCACAATGCAAATGGTGGTAACAGGATCATTAAGGCCCAGAATGAAATATGCATTGCATGAAGAATGATGAGGCTGGAAAAAGGAATACCCACAAAATTCTACATAGTGCCAAATTTACTCTCTTGACTCAACCTTACCTGCCCTCAGGGCAATCTTTAGTTACTCCACAGGGTTTATTATTATTATTATTATTATTATTATTATTATTATTATTATTAAAGGATCAGCAACTGCAATACATGTTAAACATTTAGGTGAAACATTTTTTCCCCATAAGGGTACCAGGGTAAGACTGCACAGCAAAAACATCTTTAGTCTCTTGTTAGTCTTTAAGATGACCCCAAGGCTCTTCAAAGTTTAACATGAGTTACTGAGAAGTGATGTACTCTTTGCATTCTTTCATTTCATAATATGTTTTCTGTTGTGTAGTGGGTCTTCAGTGATTTCAGCTCAGTGCAAATAAGAAACAGGAGGCAAGGATCTGGTACAACATCTCTTTACTTCAAAGAACAAGGAAGAGTCAGAACCCAGGGAATGGGGAAAACTGGGGCTTATATAGTAACAGAGAACTAGCAGGGAAAAGATACATTTTGGCGGGAACCAATGGCAAGGATTCCCTCCAGCGTAAACCAATCCAGCAGCAGATCCAAATCCTGCACTCTGAACTAGCAAATGATAGACATTCCCGCTGGAACTTATACATTCAAATAAACTCTATAATACAATACAATAAACTCTATATTACAATACATACTTGGCTGTGTTATTACTTTAATACACAACATTTTCCTTGCAACCAACCATATTTCATATTGCCAGCTATGAAATGCCATTACTTTTTCCCATCACGGGTGGACAGGGGAAGGATACAAAGGACAGTGTGCAGGTCTGTTTAAGCAAAATTCTGTGCCCTCCTCAAAAAAAAAAAAAAAGGTAGGTAATATTATTTTCCAAGACGGGTTTCCCCAAGAGACAGCAGATGATTAGATTCAGAGGGGAGAGTGAGGAAGTTAAACTTAACATTCTCCATGTGCTAGGGTCTCTTTTTAAATCTCACTGCACAGATATAATAAGAGTAAACAGCTATACATAATATATTATCATGTGCCTTCAGGTTTCATGCTCAGATCTTGCTGGTGTAATAGAAGAGGGGATGGCTTTTGTTCATCAGAGCATATTTAGACATTTCCAGACATGCACCTGCTCATTTTAGACCCTAATAAGAAGATATCCATGAAACTTTATGAACTATCTATCCTATATCTATCATCTATCTATCATCTTATCTTCATTGATATATTCTTATAGGAAGATGATAGGTGATAGATAGATAGATGATAGATAGATAGATAATGATTTTGGGGGGGGGGGTGAGAGTAGGCTGTATGCAAGATCTTCCTAACCCCTTGATCCAGCAAGTACTTAAATATAAGCCAGGCTAGTTTTCTGTGTTGAGATGATCACCTGTGTGATTAAGGGTTGTAAGAAAGGGAGAAAATATTTCCTATATACAGTTTCTTCATGCCACACACAATTCTATTAAATTTCATCATGTCACTTCTTACTTGCCTTTTCTGTAGATGAAAACCTCCTAAATGTTGCAACCTTTGAGTTGCTCCACCCCCTTGATCATTTTGGCCTGCGTTCACACAGCAGTTTATTCCAGTTTACAACTATTCATTTCCATGTTGTATTTGAGCTTTCACATCACGCAAAATCCACTTCCAGAAAACTAACAGAATATAGCACTTGTTGAGCAAACTTTTCTGTGTTGCTTGAGTGCAGAGGAAAATCTATTCACAGTCCCCTTAACCTGGAAAATTGCAGGAGTAAGGTGATGAAAGTTGGGGTGGTATTCTGGCATAGATTTCCCAGGTGGGGGAAACAGAAGCACACATGTGCCGAAAGGATGACTAGCAACATTGCACGATGGCATTCACTGTTGTGTCGCACCATACCCACTGGTGTGAGTGAAATTGAGTGTGACATGTCAGTATATTGGTCAAAAAGCCTCAGTTTTATAACTAAGGAACATTGGGAAATGGGAGAGAAGCACCAGCATTATAATCAGGAAAATCTAATATCCAATAATCGGGAAAATCAGAAAAACTAACACAAGATTCCCTATTTCTGAATGCACCCTTGTTTACCCTTTTATGAACCTTTTCCAACCTTGCAGTGTTTCCACTGTTTTTCACTTTTACAAAGAAGAATCTAACTTTTCGAGAGAGTGAATGGCCAATGGTAACACACTCGCACACTAATTTGAGGTCACACAGGTCTGGTCCAGAATTCTAGTCCCCATGGACCACATTCATTCTCATTTAGCAAAGCAGGTGCCACTTTCCAATTGTAAAAAACAAGAACAGAATTAATTGGGTTATGGTCTCCGTGTGGCCAATAGGGCCTTAATTGTATGACTCAATTTGAGTCTAATGAAATGGAAATTTTAATTTTAATGGAAACTCATAGGTCGAAATCACCAGGCACCACACTAAATTGTTACTTTTTCATACTTAACCATGTTAACTGAAGACACCTGAGGCTTGGGGGAAATTACTGAAAAGTTTCTGCATTTCTGATAATATCTTGGTTGCTCCTTAAACCCTCCATAGGGACAAGAAGATCCTGTAAAATAGTGATTGGATTTGTCATGCAGAGAACTGTCGATCAATTTTTTTTTCCTTTTAAAAAAGTGATTATTAGATCCCATTATGAAATATGCATTGTAGGCATAATATTCCACGGAGAAAGGAGACAAAAAGTTCCATTTTCACCAATGTATTGCAAAGTGGTGTCAGTTTTTTTGGTTCACTAATTAAATAATTTACTTACGAGAGGTGTAATTGTAACACACTTTGTGTATGTGTGTGTACTCTGTCGGGGGGGGGGAAATCCTGATTCTGCAGTAAAATAATACAAATTCAAAACAAATAAAAATCAAATCTGTGATCTGAGGAATTCTGTGGGGGAAAACCCTCCTAGGTATTGATCCAGGAAAAAACACACGTAGGCTCAAAAGGGCAAAATGCACAGCTAGGCATTCAGGCCTGTGCTTCATGTCCTTCTTGTACTGGGTAGTTGGGCCTTTTATTCAAAAGAATCAAGTAGGAAATGTTTTAAGTAAGTATGTAATATATATATATACAACCTCTGGATGCGAACGGGATCCGTTCTGGAGCCCCGTTCGCATCCAGAGCAGTATGCAACCCGCATCAGCGCTTCTGCGCACCTGTGGGTTGCGATTCGGCACTTCTGTGCATGTGCATGATGTCATTCGATGCTTCTGCGCATGCGTGAACCACCGAACCCAGAAGTAACCCGTTCCGTTACTTCCGGGTTCGACGCGTTCGTAACCTGTGATGTACGCAACCCACAGCATTCGTATCCAGAGGCATGACTGTATATATAACAAATATAATCATAGAAGTGCAGAGTTGGACCACGAGGGTCATCTAGTCCAGCCCTCTGCAATGCAGGAATCTTTTGCATGTTCAGATCCCGAGACCTCCCTCCTTAAATAAAGACACATTTGACTCAAATTAGTTTTGGTTTTTGGCAGACTTTAGGCCACAACTTTATTGATTACAAAAAAGTGAGTGGTTGCATAGGCTCTGGTTCGACTAGCTCCCTGTACCGTTGCAGGTAGCGCTGACCCAGAGATCTGTCATAGGTCAGCAAAGGGTAAACACCTAAAGAAGGTGAAAAGCCTGGGAGCAGACTCTGTTCACTGCCCAGATGCTCCCCTGGACTAAGGCACGGGCACAACCCCCTCTTGGGGGTTGACCAAACCAAGTTGAGTCCCTGGATTCCTTTAACGGAATACCCTTCACATAGGGATGTTGAGACCGTTCTCCCATCCCTATCACCATGAACCAGTGCCTATCCGCAACCTTACAAGTTGTGACGATTTGCTACGCGGCAGGCGAAACCCAAATGGCCCCAGCCAATCAGCCAAGTGGGAAAATTCCTGCCATGCCCCTGTCCCAACAACAGACAACACACGACAGCATAGCAAGGTGTGACGACCCTGGTCCCACTCTACCTTACTATCACTGCGACACAGGAATCCAGAGGGGAAAACACCCACCCTCTTCTCCTGACGCCTCAAAAATCAACCCCTTTTACTAATGGGTTTCTTAGTAAGGAGAGCCTTCCAGCTTGCGTGGCCTGGTACCTTAAGAAACTCTAGGCTGTCCCCCAGGAATAACCTCTTGCCTCCAGTAAAGGGTCTCCCTCAGTTGGATTCCCCCACTGTAGAAGTTTGCCCTATGCACTCTGGCAACTTCTTGGCACCTCAGGTTACCCTTCTAAGCCTCCTCCGTGTAACTTCAGGACACAAACCACCACCTCCCTGCCTGAGGTGAGTTTTGCCCTCTCTTGAGTCACCACGGCTGTGAGTCCTGGTACCTCGCTGGAAAAATACAGACGGACCTCTTGTTGGCAAAAACAGAGATGAAGTTTTATTGTGTTAAAAAAAACATAAGTGATTCTTTAACGTGTCATTTATTAATTAGCTTTGTTCCAGTTGTACAAAATAAACTCAGTCAAACATTTAACTTTAAGTTTTCCTAGCCTCTTAACTGTCTTCATACAAGCCACCACTTAACACCACACCACACCTTCCTCCCTCTCCCTCCTAACTGACCAAACCGACACTCCCTCCTTTCAAACCGGGCACAGTCCCGCCCCCATCAGAGTTCTATGCCAGTCAGGCTGGAGGTGGGTTAACTCTTTGCCAGCCGGGCAGGAATAAACATTTTAAAAGTGCTTCAATTTGTCACATATCTCCCCCCACCACAAAGACATTGCGTCGGCTTGCTCTTAATTAACTAGAGCAATGCCAAAGCAATGGGCTTGGGGTCAAAAATACTACAATGCATTCTATAACATTCATATTACAAAGTCAACTAAATTAACATCTCATAAACTTGTACACAGATAAACCATGTTTGGCATGTGTCAGATTATAACGCCTAAGCACAAATGTTCTGCTAGGGTTATCACCGTTTCATATAATAATTTGCACCATCCTATACCTCTCAAAAATACCTGGATAAGGCGTCCGCTATGATGTTTTCCTTCCCACTTATGTGCTTGACATCAAATGTGTAATCCTGTAACTGCATGCTCCACCTGATTAACTTGCTGTTGTTACCCTTCATTTGGTTTAGCCATTTCAGCGGTGAGTGATCGGTATATAGGGTAAACTTTCGGCCCCACAGGTAAGGCTTCAGTTTACCTACGGACCACAAAATCGCTAGGCATTCGAGTTCTATGGTAGAGAGGTGCTTTTCCCTCTCTAATAGCTTCCGGCTGATATATAACACTGGGTGTAAAAAACCTCCTTCTCCCTCCTGTGCCAGCACTGCACCTAAACCAACACCTGAAGCGTCCGTCATTAAATTAAAAGGGCAAAAGAAATCAGGTGCTTTTAAAATGGGCTCTGTCATCAGAGCAGCCTTTAAAAGTTCAAAAGCTTGTTGACACTGTGTGGTCCAGATAATCTTGTCCGGGCGGCTTTTCTTCGTGCAGTCACTCAACACAGCCGCGTGAGTGCTGAACTGGGGGATAAAACGCCTATAATAACCTATAGCTCCTATAAAGGCACGCACCTGCTTCTTAGTTTTGGGAGCCGGCCAGCTTCTGATGGCTTCCACTTTGTTAGTATCTGGCCTGATCACTCCCCCTCCGAGAACATGGCCTAGGTATTTTACCTGTCTTTTCCCCATCTGACACTTAGCCGCTTTTACTGTTAAACCTGCCGCTTTTATCCTCTGGAAGACCACACTTAGGTGTTGTAAGTGATCTCTCCACGATGGGCTAAATACCGCTATGTCGTCAATGTACGCAAGGGCGAACGTTTTCAGACCCCTTAGCATCCTATCGATGAGTCGCTGGAACGTGGCTGCCGCGTTCTTTAACCCAAAAGGCAGCACTTTAAATTCAAACAACCCATCTCTAGTGATGAAAGCGGTTTTGGGCTTATCTAAGGGATCCATTTCCACTTGCCAGTACCCTTTTGTTAAGTCAAGTGTAGATATATAATTCGCTTTTCCTATGGTCTCAACCAAGTCGTCCACCCGTGGCATGGGGTAAACGTCCGGCACGGTCACCTGGTTCAACTTTCTGAAGTCTACACAGGGACGAAAGGTATTGTCTGGCTTCCTGACCAAGAGCAGGGGCGATGACCAGGGGCTGTAAGAGGGCTCAATCAATCCCAGTGCAAGCATCTCCCTGATCTCTGAAGAGACCAAGTCGGCGTGCTCTCCCGTCACCCTGTAAGGGGGGGTAGCTATGGGTCCTGCTTCCCCCGTATCTATTTTATGAGTTGCTAGGTTGGTCCTCCCTGGGATGTTTGAGAAGATTTGAGCAAACTGAGCAAGGACTAATTTTAACTGCTCCTTTTGCTCTGGGGTCAGACTTTCATCGAATGACACCTCTGCTAGAGTTGTGCCCTTACTCAGCTCTCCCCACCCAGTTAAATGAATTCCTTGTGTCATCTTCCCCTTTACTTGTAACACCAACTTATTTCTGTCAAAATAAGGCTTAAGTAAATTTACATGAAAGTTTTTACATCGGTTCCCTTCCCCATCTAACTCTACCAAATAGTTCACCGCTGATATCCTCTCGACCACTTTGAAGGGACCGTCCCACGACATCTCCAACTTCTTTCGACGTCTTGTTCTTAACACGAGCACACTGTCACCAGGCTGGAAAGATCTGTCTCTTGCGTGTGCATCATACCACTGCTTCTGTCGACGCTGTGCCTGCTGCAAGTTGTGAGCAGCTTGCTCCCGTAGCTCTTGAAGGTCGCTCTGCAGCTCCTGTAGATACGTCACAACATCAGGGCTGTCGATCTGCTCCTCCCCCGACCACGCTGCTTTCATCAAGTCTAGGGGTCCTCGTGGCTGTCGTCCAAATAGGAGTTCAAAAGGACTGAACCCTGTGCTCTCCTGCGGCACTTCGCGATAACCAAATAGGAAGTGTTGCAGCCTCTCATCCCAGTCGTTAGGATGATTGATGGAATAGGTTTTTAGCATCCGGCTCAGGGTCGAATTAAATTTCTCCGTCAAGCCATTCGACTGTGGATGATAAGCCGTAGTTTTAACATGCTTAATCCCACAAAGAGTTAAAAGCTCTTCCATGGTCTTGGACGTGAAGGATGTCCCTAAATCTGTTATAATTTCTTTGGGGAATCCCAGCCTTAAGAATACCGACATGAGGGCTTTTGCTACAGTCTTGGAATCAATGTCCTTTAGAGGTATTGCTTCTGGATAGCGCGTAGCATAATCCACGAGGCATAAAATAAATTTATTCCCCCTTTTTGTAACTCTGGAGATAGGCCCGAGGATGTCCACTCCTACTCTGGAAAAGGGCTCAGTAATTACAGGAATAGACTGTAACAAGCCTCGCGTTTTGTCCGCTCTTTTGCCTGCTTTTTGGCAGATCACACAGGACTTGCAATACTCTTTGATGTCCTTGCCCATCCCAGGCCAGTAAAATCTTGCTTGGATTCTATCACTAGTCTTTCTAATGCCTAGATGCGCTGCTGAGGGTGCGTCGTGTGCCATTTGTAGCACTTGCAACCGGTAAGCTCTTGGCAACACTAACTGTTTCTTCCTTTCCCAAACCGCAGCAGTTTTCCTCCTCCTAGAAATTCTATACAGTCTTCCCTCAATGGTGGTAAATAAGCAGGGGTTCTCTACAGTTACTTCTGCAGTAGGACTTTGTGCTTTACCCCACAGCTCTTTTATAGTTTCATCCTCTTTTTGATCACTCAAGAATTGGGCACCGTGCTCCTGGACCACGGGCACGCTAATCAGCCCTTCATCCTCACCAGGCTCTATGGGTGACTCTATAACTGCAGGAAGATTACTCTCAGTGACTTGAGACTGTGACCTAGTTATCACTTGAATACGGTGCTTCTGACTAGCTAGGTCATTCCCTATCAAAAAGGGCACCTCCAATTCATTTAGGATTCCTACTCTCCATTTGCCACAAAATCCTTTGTAGGTAATTTCAACTTCAGCTAATGGGACTTCAAAATGTGGGCCCCATATGCCTTTTAAACTATAGGACTGACCCTTGAGGTACTGCTCCTTTGGAACAAATTGTGATTTGACAAGTGAGACTTCTGCTCCTGTGTCCCTCAAACCTAAAAAAGACTGACCATTTAATTCAATTGGCTCCATGTAATCTTGGTTGCATTCCTGCTCAGCCCTCCAGACCTGTAAGACCTTAGAAGTAGTCTCAACTGGACTGTCCGCTTTCTCCGAGCCTTCTGTCTGAGGCGAGCTATTTTCCTGAGACTGCATTATCAATTTTACTTGTTTAGCTGCAGTAGGTGTAGTTTGCGACTTAACCAGCAGGGGGCACCTGGCACGTACATGGCCCTCACGATTACAGAAAAAACAAGTGATTTTCTTAGACCCTGTCTTGTCAGAAACTGATTCCCTGACAGGAAAATTTTCTTGCCTGTCTTTATTTTCTCTGTTTCTCCATGGATTACCCTTCTGTGAGTGTTTTGGGAATGCTATTTCATTGAAATCTCCTTGTAGTTCGTCTAAGACCTCAGCAACCTGTGCCACAGTTTTCAGTTTTTTATCCCTCAAGAACCAACGTAAATTGCTAGGGATTTGCTTAAAAAATTGTTCTAAACAAATTAATTGTTTTAACTCATCAAAGTTCTTCACTCCACTCCCTTGAATCCATCTGTCAAGTAATTTATCTAAGCGGCTAGCTAGTTGGGCATAAGTCTCTTTATGTTCCTTTTTTGCCTCACGGAAAGCCTTTCTGCTTTGTTCAGCCGTGAGTCCACATCGAACCCTGACCCTTTGCTTAAATACTTGGTAACTTGACAGCTCTTCTTCCCTCAGGTCAGCATAAATTTCACTTAGTATCCCACCAATTTGAGGTCTTAAATAAAGCATCCAGTTCTCCTCAGGTATTTGAAATTCCACACAAACGCGTTCGAAGGTAAATAGAAACGATTCGACATTATCGTCTTTTCCAAATTTGGGGAATCTTTTTAAATTAATTGCGATACTATCATTATTAACTGGGCTGCTAGTTAATTCTGATCTCAAACGTATCTCTTCAAGCTTCATTCTGTCCTGTTCTAATTGAACCCTTAGCCTCTCGGACTGCATTCTCTCCTCAGCTTCAATTCTAGCTTTTTCTCTCTCACTTTCAATTCTAGCTTTTTCCCTCTCCCTTTCACTTTCAATTCGGGCCATCTCAATTCGTAGTTTCATCAGTTCTACCTGAGAATCTGGGCTTTCCTCAGCCCCTTCCGTTCTTTCATCTCCTTTTGCCTCTCTGGGTTTTCTTACGTGAGTCATTTTCCTCACAGGAAAATCCTGACAGACTCAAACCAAACTAGGCGCGTGAGCTTTGAATTTCGATCACGACGCTGCCACCAAAAATGTGACGACCCTGGTCCCACTCTACCTTACTATCACTGCGACACAGGAATCCAGAGGGGAAAACACCCACCCTCTTCTCCTGACGCCTCAAAAATCAACCCCTTTTACTAATGGGTTTCTTAGTAAGGAGAGCCTTCCAGCTTGCGTGGCCTGGTACCTTAAGAAACTCTAGGCTGTCCCCCAGGAATAACCTCTTGCCTCCAGTAAAGGGTCTCCCTCAGTTGGATTCCCCCACTGTAGAAGTTTGCCCTATGCACTCTGGCAACTTCTTGGCACCTCAGGTTACCCTTCTAAGCCTCCTCCGTGTAACTTCAGGACACAAACCACCACCTCCCTGCCTGAGGTGAGTTTTGCCCTCTCTTGAGTCACCACGGCTGTGAGTCCTGGTACCTCGCTGGAAAAATACAGACGGACCTCTTGTTGGCAAAAACAGAGATGAAGTTTTATTGTGTTAAAAAAAACATAAGTGATTCTTTAACGTGTCATTTATTAATTAGCTTTGTTCCAGTTGTACAAAATAAACTCAGTCAAACATTTAACTTTAAGTTTTCCTAGCCTCTTAACTGTCTTCATACAAGCCACCACTTAACACCACACCACACCTTCCTCCCTCTCCCTCCTAACTGACCAAACCGACACTCCCTCCTTTCAAACCGGGCACAGTCCCGCCCCCATCAGAGTTCTATGCCAGTCAGGCTGGAGGTGGGTTAACTCTTTGCCAGCCGGGCAGGAATAAACATTTTAAAAGTGCTTCAATTTGTCACATATCGTCAACTGCAAAAGACCCTAAATATAGGGAGAGGTGGGTGAGTGTTCCAATTCACGAGCCGAAAGAGGAAGCTCTGGGTC
Organism: Zootoca vivipara; assembly: GCF_965207765.1. Lineage (NCBI taxonomy): Eukaryota > Metazoa > Chordata > Lepidosauria > Squamata > Lacertidae > Zootoca > Zootoca vivipara. Next base: position 28,753,939 of record NC_142587.1, on the reverse strand, counting down.
ACGTGCATGGGTATATATATACAGTAGGCCCCTCGATCCATTTGCACTGCAACCCATTGGCCAGATCAAACCCAACATCGAGGGACCTCCAATCGGGCGTTGTGGCTGTCCAAACAACCCCACCCACAACCAAGAGGTCAGTCTCATAGATCTCACCGCAACACGTGCCCTCTTTGAGGGAGGACATGATTTGCCCAACATGGGGCTCGAACCCACAACACTGAGATTAGAGAGTCTCATGGTCTATCGACTGAGCTGAATAAAACATGGATATTTCACCATGGCTTTCTCCACATTCTGTGCAGCATTGCAGTTTCGTGTAAAAGCTCCTATTGAAAGTATCCATTTAAAATCTTACTGTACAATGAGTCAAATTTTACTGTGTAGAAGTTCGCTTCTGAAAGAAGAGTTAAAGGACCTCTTCTCTCAGAACTGTCTTCGCAGTCCCAAAATGAGCAATTGAGAGGGAAAGCAAAGGGAATTTTAAATAATATTAAATAATTGTGGCCAAATAGCCTTGCTATTCCCTTGAACTATTAAATCTTCTTAATGCCTCTGCATCTAAAAAAAGAAAAGAAAAGAGACTCCAAATGGGCTTGAACAGATTTGATGAATGTGGAACTCATCTTGGGGGCTAGTAACATTTCTGGCAACTACGGTTAAATTGATTTTGTACATGAACACAAATCATTAGAAAATTGGACCCTTTGTGTTTCAAACGACTTTGTATGGTGGTTAACCCTTGGTAAAATGAGCAGTTTCCCCTAATCATAGCTTTGAAAGGTGGACTTTTTGAAGAGAGGGCTGATTTCACATAATCTTTATGCATCATTTCATGGTTTTCAAAGGTTCAACACTCTGGCCACTGGTATTTGCTTGTCCTGCTCTTAACGTTGCATGGAGCTTAAGAGCCTGAGGCAAGTCTCAGAGCCCCCTGCCTGCAATATGGGGAGAATAGTAAGAGCTGGGCCAAAAGTTCTGCTGAGAAATTTTTATTACTATTATTGAATTCATATTCCGCTTAATTGGCAAAGGCAGCTTCCAGCTGGTTCACAAGTATCAAACAAATCACGGAAACACACACACACCATTAGAACGCACAATAAAATAATTCCATCAAAACATTAAAGTAGACCTCTACAGTTAAATGGGCAATGAAACAAGCCCACTGAAACTGCATATCAATTAAAACAAAGAAAAGAGCAATTGAAACCATTTAAAATGGGAGGTTCAAATCAGGGGATCAGGGAACCTCAAGGGGTATTTTGTGTGTGTGTGTGAAAGAGAGAGATAGGGGGGCATTTTCAGAGGGATGGAGAGATTAACCAACAACATGTTGTTGTTTAGTCGTGTCCGACTCTTCGTGACCCCATGGACCATAGCACGCCAGGCACTCCTGTCTTGCACTGCCTCCCGCAGTTTGGTCAAACTCATGTTCGTAGCTTCGAGAACACTGTCCAACCATCTCGTCCTTTGTCGTCCCCTTCTCCTAGTGCCCTCCATCTTTCCCAACATCAAGGTCTTTCCCAAGGATTCTTCTCTTCTCATGAGGTGGCCAAAGTATTGGAGCCTCAGCTTCACGATCTGTCCTTCCAGTGAGCACTCAGGGCTGATTTCCTTAAGAATGGATAGGTTTGATCTTCTTGCAGTCCATGGGACTCTCGAGAGTCTCCTCCAGCACCAGCAACATAAGTATTCCCTTTACTTTTATTTTTAAAAACGGCAATGTTTTCCACACATGGAAAAGTGAGTAGATTCAGTGGCGGACTTTTGGTTCTCAAATTTCTGTGGTGCCCTGTGTGACACTAACCCCCCCCCCATCTCTCATGCTCCACCCTGCAGTATTGTTTTGGTGCCCCCTGCAGGGTGGGGCCCAGTGCAACCACACTGGTTGCGATACCCTAAAACCACTTCTAGTAGAATGGGCCTCATCCTTCCGCCTCATGGTAATCAACAGTGATCTGTTTGCCAGGAAGCGAGTGTAACGGCTCTGCCCCATCCAGCAAGCTGTTTTGGGTTGTTTCCTGGGCATCAGTCCTCTGTTGGAACAGAACGAACTCCAGGGATCAACATTTGAACACATTTCTCACAGAAAAAAAGGTCCCAGTAAATTTCATTGCCGGCGGTGAACTCAACAGCAACGTTCATAACACGACATGCTTCCTCTAAATCATATGCAAAGGTAAAAAAGGTAAAGGTAAAGGACCCCTGGATGGTTAAGTCCAGTCAAAGGTGACTATGGGGTTGCGGTGCTCATCTCGCTTTCAGGCTGAGGAACCTGGCGTTTGTCCACAGACAGCTTTCTGGGTCATGTGGCCAGCATGAGTAAACCGCTTCTGGAACAATGGAACACCGTGACGGAAACCAGAGTGCATGGAAATGCCGTTTACCTTCCTGCCACAGCGGTACCTATTTATCTACTTGCACTGGTGTGCTTTCGAAGTGCTAGGTTGGCAGGAGTTGGGACAGAGCAGGGATTCGAACTGCTGACCTTCTGATCAGCAAGCCCAAGAGGTTCAGTGGTTTGGACCACAGCGCCATCTGCACCCTAAATTGTATGCAAGCCGGTCCCCGCAAGCTGACTCGTATGTAGCTATATGACAGTGGTCAGTTTCAGGCAACCATTTTGCTCATGAGGAGTTCCCTTTGCTACTAGAACAGTGTGTTTACCAACATTCAAGCTTTGAAAGACGAGTTCAAAATCTGAACTGCTATCAGTTTGGCAACATGGAAATAGAAAATGGGGAAGGGGGTATATGTGACAGGTGGCTTTGAGAGCCTCGGGCCCTGTTTGGAAAGTTGCCTTTAATACCCATTAGGAATCTGGGTGAAGGTTAAACTTGTCAGGCGGTGAAAAATGGAATCGGTGTTGGCTGACCTGCGAGAAGACCGTAAAGTTCTATTCTTCACAATAGCAAGATATATTATTGCTGTAACGCCATTATTCCGCTCCATCACTTTTAAACCTTGTTCCCATTATCTACAAGTTAAATATAACCCTATGTAAAAACAGGAAGGACAGAGCTAAGTTGTCCGGCTTAACAGCACACACTTAAAACATAATAGAGCACTTGTTACTGTATTTTATGGAACGGAAACTCCAAATGTAAAGACGTATTAAGGAAATATCTCAAAGTTATTAGGAAAGGATATTTACAATTACAGATTGCTTTATATTATGCTTTTATGAACATCTCAGGAAATGAAATAGCCCTCAGCTGTAGCGAGTGAAGAGGGAGGTAATTTTCCTTAATACGGGTGATAAAATTAATCTGATTGAAATCACTAGCGATTATTTCACAGAATACTGAGTGGCAGTACAATCACTTACTCTCTTTTATATATATATTTTTTTCAGTCAAAGCTCGTGTAGATGAAAGCTAATTACAAAGTAGCGATGTGAAGCGCTAAGGAAATAGTTTGTGTATAGCAGAGAACAGGCACAGCTAATTGGGGTTTGTGATTACACAGATTGTTGTTAGGGAGAATTAACTACCAGCAGTCTCTCCTGCAAAGCTCCTCATCAAGGAAAATAAAAATAGACACTAGATCTGTTATTTATCTAATTATGCCATGAATATTTTCAGTCATATGGTTTTGTTGTTCAAAAACCTTCGGTCCCCACGCTGCTGGTGATCAAAAGTATCCATATGAAGTTTTTGACATTGGGCATTCTTCCAATTACCTTGCCGTAAACCTTTTGCCCGAGGGTATTTTGCAGTTCCTTCTCTCTCCCTCCCCACCCCTAGTTGCATCCCTACTGTATTTTCAGCACAAGTGATGTCACTCCTGAAAAAATCAACGCACAGACTTCCATTGAGTTTTGTTTTGCTTTTCAGCTGTTTGTGTTTCCATCTCTCACAATGTGTAACGTATTCCCAGACAACTGGCCTAGAATGCTTCTCTGTTTAACATGTTTATTCTGAATTTCTCACTCTTTGCTCACTCCCTCTTTGTGGGATCTCCACACATCATTGCCATCGAGTCATTCTCCTGCGTTTTTCTCCCTCTTTGATGGGGAGACATTCGGTTCGGTTCACACTTGAACGAGAACCTACCCACTTCACACTCCCTGAAACAATATGCAAATTTAAAATGCAACCACCTTTGAAATTCACACTTCTCTGAATTTTGCGGCATGAGTCTCTATTTTAAAAAAAAAGCTAAGGAAAATGTGTGTATCAGGGGGAAGTCTGCATAAGAATGCACATGTTGCTGAAAATTACAAACAAAATGGCAGTATATTGGAGGAAATGACTCGCAAGCGTGTGTACAACAGACAAATGACATTACTATTATTTATAAAAGGAAAAAAAAAGCTTACTAAAATGCTGATGAATTCAGCGCTGTTGAAATGTGCCTGAAAATGCTGGTGAACTGTGAGGACTGTGCCCCCCCTAACAAAACAGTTTGCAACCTGATGCTCAAACATAGTAGAGTGAACTTAAGATCAGAAAAAGAGGATTTCAGGGAAACCAAAGCCAGCCCTACTCTCTGCTTCATTTTCTGATATGTTCATAAAAGCATAATACCATACTGGCCTGAATATAAGCCTCACTTTCCCCCCAAATTCCAACCGTGAAAAGTTAAAGTGTAGCTTATATTTGTGACCTTATGGTATGCAGCCAGGAGCGAGGGGCGAACAGTGCCAGGAGCACGGCAAAGTGGCGTCCACCCTGCGCGTAATCTCCCCCAAGGCCGGGAAGGGAGAGAACAAGGAAGGGGAAAGGCCGCCAGCAACGCAGCCCCCCCCCCAGTATGCAGCCAGGAGCAGTGAGGAACGGTCAGTTATTTTCTTTTTCTTCTCTCCCCCTCCAATTTTAAAGGTGCGGTTTATATTCGGGTGTGGCTTATATTCCAGCCAATACAGTATAAAGTAATCTGTAGTGCAATGTTTCAACTGGGACTCAATAGCTACACGCCTTCATTTCTGCTCCTGAACACACTTCACTGTCACCTTTCCAGTCAGCAGCCTTGCAAGAACGTTTCTTTTAAATCTGTTTATTGTTGTTGTTGTTTTTTGTTGTTGTTGTTCTCAATACCTTTTTTGCCCACATTAATTCAAAAGCTCATGCTGTAATGCTTAATGATAACAGAGCCTTCGTTTTATTGAAGTGTAAGTGTAAAAATGAAAAAATGAAATTTTAGAAATGAAGAAATTGTGGGGTTAAGAAAACAAGCAATTCAAGAGCGGGAGGAGATCTTTTCTTCTCAGTGCCACCCAGGCAGAGACTGTCAGTTTGCATTTCTTAGTGCAGAAATTATTGATCTGATTTGTAGAGATCTTTCCTATTCAGCTTAATTCATGAAGGTTCTGGAAGCTTCTCTGTGTGAAAGAAACAAGCAGAAGGTTCATGATGTTTGGGTTATTCCTCCAGAGAAGATGAGTACAGCTGGTTGAAACTGGTTCTCTTATCTCTTTCTGTCATGGTCATGCAGACTATAATAGTGAGGCCAGAAGGAGCCTGGGTTTCACTTTCGCTTTCTCTCTCTTTTCCTGCTGGTGTGGTGTTCTGTACATAGCATGCTATAGTGTTAAGGTTTAGACTTATATTATAAGTTATTGTAAGCTTAAGTTAAGTCTGCTGCAACTGGATTTCTTATGGACAGTGCCAATGCTAAATGTATTGGATTTGTGACCATTATGCTCATTTGCCTCCAGTAGCAGTAAAGCTCTGCTGGATGAAATATGATCACCTCTGGTCTATTTTGGCGGGATCTTGCCACCCGTTTAACTGTTACTCTGCTAACTATACATTGGAATCTACTCTGGATCAAAATTGAGTAGAATTTCAATGACAGAGACCACCCACAACGCCTTCCCAGAGCCAACCTATTAGATGGTGCCCCCTGCAAGTTTACTGTGGCATCTGACCACCCCTGACCTTTTGATCAAAGGCTATAAAACTTCTAAAACTCCATTTTAGTGCAAACCTCCATTTGACCTATGCAGCTTAGATGTCAGAAATGACAGTCGACATCTCTTCAGCTTGGTTCAAAAATAGTATGCAAATTTCTCGTTGCACACAAGCCGAAACGCCGAAAACACCTGTTGTGCTGACGGTTGGGAATTTCCCTTAGCCGACTCGAAACTGGCCAAAACGAAACTGGCTTGACCGCATGCAAAGGACCTGCACCTGAAACTTACCAATTACTTAGATGCAATAATAGTTATACAGCACCACCTACTGGAGTAGGCAAAGGGCTTTGCAGCTTGAAATTAATAAGTCAGACACCATTCTGATTGGCTGAAGAAATACTGCAAAGGGGTGGGGTAAGGGGCAGATCCTTATTGTATGAAGTTGTATTCATACAACTGAACATGCACATGATTTTTGGTGCAAATAGAGAAGCCTCATTCTCAGTTGTACCGTATTGAGTCTGTCTGACAGAAACAATAAAATTGTTCTTAGAACTTCGAAATCCAGCTGCCTGAACTTTCATTCTGGTCTGTAGTGGGAGCCTTGGGACCCAGTATAACATTACCACTTCTGATACAAGCCCTTGCCAAATTCATTCCCCTACATTGTCTCTGGGCTCCAGGCATTTCTTCTGAACCACTTGGAGAAAAAGTCGGTGCAGTACTACCCAGCTTGACACTTACACTATGAGTGCTTGGACATTTTTTTGGGGGGGGGGAAATAGTTAAAAAAATTAAAACACACATGTAGAGTAGCTGGCACCAATATTGGCGGCCTTTGCTGGGTTGTATCGTCCCCAGAAATTGGCCCACCATGACAGGTGCTGACATCACGCTTGATTTTGGATGTGCTCAGGAACAGCTGGCCTGGTTGGGTGGAGTGATGTCTCCGGTGCTGTAGAGGCAGGCAGGGCGGTGATGAGATTGTGGGTACACCAGTGAAGGCAATTTGTGCTCTCCCTAGTGGGCCTGCAGAGCCCTGACCCAACCAACCCCCGGCCTTGATACAATCTCGGCAAGCAGAGCAAAACTGTTGTCAGATGGGTAGCTCTGGGCTCCCAAGTCCCAACCCATTGCATCAGCTACTCCTGGGTTTCCTCAAGAACTTCTATATATACCTAATTGCCCTGATCATTCAGTGACTTTTTCTTAGCAATTTTTGTCTGTTTCAAATGGGGTTTGCCATGCATCTGTTGGAGTTGAGGGTGCACTTCTCAAATCCGCATGTACACATGTAGATTTACATACCCCCCCCCCCCAACATTTCTCCGATGAAAATAGGGACGTCCCATTCCATAATGATAATTTTGCTATTTATGCCCCACACATCTTACTGGGTTGCCCCAGTCACTCTGGGCAGCTTCCAACATATATTAAAACATAATGAAACGCTAAACAGCAAAAAAAAAAAAAACCCTTCCCTACACAGGATTGCCTTCATATGGCTCAGAGGCCAGATAACTTCATACCCTCCAGCATTTCTCCAATGAAAATAGGGACATCCTAAGGAAAAGTGGGACATTCTGGGATCAAATCAGAAACTGGGACAGCTTCTGTAAATCAGGGACGTGCCTGGAAAATAGGAACACTTGGAGAGTCTGGGTTTACAGAGTTTTTATTAAAAACTTTTTTTGTGTGGGAAACTAGAAATAGTTATTCTGAGCTCTGTAGCAGCTGAGCTGCTTATTCCTGCTAGAATTCTAGCTCTTTGAATTGCACACAATATGTCCATTCTTGAAGAACGAATCCTGAAAATGGTAACTTTTCCCAATCTAACTTTCCCATTCTTGAAAAACTGTAAGTCAAGGAAGAATTATTGCACTGAATGCTGCTACTGGTGCAATACCATTGGCATACATAGATGTTCATCACCAGGGGGTGATCTTTAGCTCCCTAGCCAAATGCAACATAAACACTCGTGCCATCTGGTTTCTTTTACATGAGCGAATAAATCCACATAAGGACTGATAAGATATTTTGCATGTTTAGTGGCAAATTAGCCATTTTCAAATGCTCATCTTTCTAATGTTTGAACAGTTGGGTGTATTTCCTGCGTGGTCTGTGTGTACCTGACCCTTAGAAGTTCAAAAGATGAGCATTTTGGCAAATTTCTGGTTACACATTTCCTAATTTCCACAATGTAAGGTGGGTAAACAAAGTATGCATTAGATATAGCCCAGAAGATACAAGGGCTAGCCCAGAGCCCTAGCACAGTATCCAGACAACCAGAGTCCATGCGGCAGAATCCATTTTATTTTCGTTAAAAATAGTGGTTGAGAAGGAAATGTACTTTGTCTCAGCCAAAATTATGGGCAAACCACTCAATGCACTACAACTGTCTTCTTCTTCTTCTTCTTCTTCTTCTTCTTCTTCTTCTTCTTCTTCTTCTTCTTCTTCTTCTTCTTCTTCTTCGTATTTATATCCTGCCTTTATCCCAAGTTGGAATTGAAGGCAGCTTAAAACATTGTAAAACATTATAAAATACAAAGTATTAAAAAACAAACTTAAAGGAACAATTAACACATTCCAAATCAATAATTAAAATCCAGTTTGCCCTGACAGCAGCCCCTTTGTCACTGGAGGTGAAGGAGGGAAGAAGAAGAAGAGGAGGAGTTTGGATTTGATATCCCGCTTTATCACTACCCAAAGGAGTCTCAAAGCAGCTAACAATCTCCTTTCCCCTCCTCCCCCACAACAGACACCCTGTGAGGTGGGTGGGGCTGAGAGACTTCAAAGAAGTGTGACTAGCCCAAGGTCACCCAGCAGCTGCATGTGGAGGAGCGGAGATGCAAACCCGGTCCCCCAGATTACAAGTCTACCGGTCTTAACCAATAAACCACACTGGCTCTCCTGCTGCTGTTGCTGCCTCCACCTCCGATTTCAGGTAAGCTCTCACCTGAAATTGGCACCAATACCAGCGCTGCTTCTTTGCTGTTGGTGGAGGTGGCAGGGCAGTCTGTGCAGGCGCAGCGGGGGGGGGGGGGCGCAGCGCGGCTGCCACAGGCGCTGCTGCGCGGCGGTCGGTCGGGCAGGCACAGCGCGGTTGCCGTGGGCACAGCTGCGCGGCGGACCGGCCAGCCAGCCAGCCAGCAGTCTTATTTCTGTGCTGCAGCAATAATGGAAAGCAGGCTTGTACATGCATTGAGGCATTTCCCCTCCACCACCTGCGCTTGCTTAAGTGGTGGTCCCATAACCATTTAACAGACCATACGATCATGTCTGTGTGAATGCTTATCCCGAACTCCAGCTAGGTTTGAATAGCTAGGTCCGGTGTTCGGCAGCCCCTTATTAATTCAAGACTGCGATATAACTTAGGCTCGCACAGAGTCCTCAGTACACTTGGCAATTTGTAACCTGCTATTTACAAAATAGATAAGTGCACAATTAGATTAAAATCCTGTTAGTTTTGCTCCTGACGGTACTGCTTTTCTAAGTCTCCCGGGGTGTTAATTGATATATTTCCCTTAACAGCTACATACAGCTCTCTGTTAGACCGATGAAACATGGCATTTTTTCTGACAGTCCTTGAGATTTAGAAGCCAGCCTCCTCTTAACATGCATATGAACTGGGATATTCAGCCAGAACAGCAAAATTAGCATTCTGAAACCTTCAGAGGACTACAGTGCTTATTGCCGAGCTTTCTTCTCAAAATGTCTCAGTTGTTCCACATTATTAGAAGAAAGAGGTGGTGGTGAACACTACAATTTGTTGTTAATTTGCAGGCCAGCCCAGAATAATTGAAGGGTAGTGTTTTGGTTTAAAACAGGCATCCCCAAACTGCGGCCCTCCAGATGTTTTGGCCTACAACTCCCATGATCCCTAGCTAACAGGACCAGTGGTTGGGGAAGATGGGAATTGTAGTCCAAAACATCTGGAGGGCCAAAGTTTGGGGATGCCTGGTTTAAAATGTAAGACAGCCAATTCTCTGCTCAATCACGAAGCAATACCTTTGACCTCATCAAGCTGCTAGTTCTCAACGTGAACCTGGCACCTTTTTATTACGGGGATAAGACAATATCCCCATTGTAAGTCGTAAGGGAAAATTAAAAAGATATTATAAAAAATAATCATTATTCTGGGAAAATGAAATTGTTTTAATGTTGTGTTTCTGTATCCTGCTTAGAGATTTTGAAATATTAGGCAGTTTAGCAACGCTTTTTGAAAAAATGAACTTAAACCCCCACACCCTGACTAAAACTCGATAGAGACCTTTGTCTACTCAAAAGGATTCAGGTCTAAAAATGCTTATCAGGAATGTAATTCTGAGGCCTCTGGGTTTGGGGCTGGAAGGCGATTTTATTTCTGAGGCAAACATGTCTTGGGCCGTCTTCCACATAATGATGCTTCCGTTTTCACTTCTTGAAATTTTGATTTTCAAATCCAGCTTATTCGGAGTGATGAAGTGCACGTAAAATGCAACCAATATTTCATATCGCATAAGGGAGATGTTCATGATGTAAATATTATGCCACACAATCCATTTGTCTTTAAGATGCGTTATTGCTGGAACACAAAAACCTCATGTCCCTTTCGGACCCATTACATTATTTTATTTCAGCAACTGAAAAAGGAGGGAAGGGGCATTCTGTGGCTTCTTAAAGATAACCACTTACACCACCAATCTCACAAAGAAATGCACAGACAGCTATCTTTCTTCTTATGGGACATCAGAAGGACATCATACTAAAAGGGCTGAAGTGTGAAATGGTTGGAGTAGAATTTATTGGCAAGTCTGAGTCTACTGTTTAGGAGCCACTCAAAACCAAGAGTTCGTCTTCCATTACAGGTGTTGGGAAGCCAGGAAGATTGTGTGCTGATGATGTGAATCGTTGCTCTGCTTACCATGTATACATTTGAGAGTCAAACAGAAATGTTGAAGACTGTGCCTCTTACCTGCTCTTCTGCCTCTGCTGTTTACAGCTGTATTTATGCCAATGAAGAATATACTTCATGCCTAAGGATGAGAAAATCTGGCAATTTCAGTTTCTCAATTATGCCACTCTTACGCTAGTTTGCCACATTCCAAGGTCAGTTTGCATTTTGACTTCTTTTTTAAAAAAAAGTCCTTAAGAAAATTCACAAACTTTTAAGGCTACATTTCTTCTAAATATACATTTGGTACACAATTTTGCCTAATGCGCATATTTATTAAATCAATTTCCCTTAAAATAATGAATTTCTGTATGCTATTTTCACCAATGCATGCATTTTAATACATATTTTTCCTTAATACACACGTATTTCGGTAAGTTTCATGGTTGGAGAATTGCAAATCACAAAAGTGTGAATTTTCAAGGATCACTGATGTTTGGGCTTGCTTAGTGTTTTGTAAAGTGCAGATCAGTTAAAGTTTGCATAAAAATGTGAACCAAAGCAAATTTCCTTCTCATTCCTAGTCATACAGATGATGGAGTAGACTTTTGTCCATAAAAGCTCATACCACAATTAATCTCTTTGTCTCTAAGGTACCACAAGTCTCCTTTTTATTTCCTCTCTCAAAGTACTACATTTAACAAAGCAGGATATAGTCCACAAAACCTGGTGACATAATAAATTCATTGGTCTTTAATGTTCTCCAGGAATCTTCATGGTTAAGGCTGAAATCCTGTGCGCGCTTACTTGAGAGTCATCCCCGTTGGAACACACCAGAACTTCCCTGCGAATAAAATGTATAGAATTGTGCTGCATATCACTTTCTTGTCCAGTAGGAGCCGAATACCTCAGTAATCGAAATGGAAAAAGTAGTCACAGGCAGTAATCTACCTAGCTAAGGCACCTTTTGCAAGAAATATCCAGCAGGGGAAGCTCTTAGCACACAAGTGCGTCCACCGTTCTTTAATGGGCTGGAAAACTTTAGTGAAAATTGGAGTGGAGAAAAGGAAGTAAAAGGGAAAACAATATAGACTCTACTTAAGAGCTATCCTTGCATATAATTAATGAGCACATATATTTGTTGAGTGTGATTGTATGTCTCAAATGCCATCTGTGAGCTACATAGTGTTTTGTCTGTTTAAATTTGATAAATAGAAGCGGTCTGCAAGGCTATGTGTGAGAAGGAATCCGTTCTTAGGGTAACAGTCTGCTTCTTTGTCCCATCCCACCTTGTTCTAGCAAAAGCATCATTGTTATGTACACAGATTCTTCAGTGAGAGCTGTGATTGTGCCCCATTCACCTTGGTGAGAGGAGAAAGAAATCCTAATTCCACAAATTCCATAAATGATAAATTCTGTGTCTGCAGAAAGGCAGTCACCTAATTGCACACTGAAGCAGAAGAAAGCTTTGCAAATGGTATACAATTTTCAAAGTGTTCCAAGCCTTAGGCAAAAGCCTTTCAACTGTGTCTAAAACTGAATGATAAAATATGTTGTACAAATTATCTGTGAACAGGAAACATGTGGTAGTGGCAGGGGACTGAAATGTAACACTTGTAAAGAAATGGGAACTGCCAGTCATTTATATACCCTTTCCCTTTTTCTTTCGCTTACAAGTTCCATCATTTCCCTTTTAAATGCAAACTGACGTTCAAGTTTTTATAATAGGACATTTATCAGATCTTGCTGAGCCAATTGCTGCTTTTGTATTTTAGAAAGAAAGAGAAAGGGAACCTTAAAAGGACAACAAGAGAAGCTCTGCATGGAAGCAAAAAGGCCTCGTAGTCTCGGTCCCTTTCGGTACAAGGTTTCTGATTTATCATTTTTTGAGAGGACACAACTGGAATGGGAAAAAAACAACCCCTGTAACTCTGGAAATCATGCATGACATGCCAATCCACAACACTGAAGGCCAAAGTAATCAAAAGTTTGAAGAAGCTTTCTGAAGTCGTCTCCCCCCACCCTCCGTCACACACACACAAACACAAAATGGAGGGAGGAAAATGTAATGTGCAATTGCTGTACAACAAGAAGCTGAAAAGCAACTATTTGGAAAGATTGCTTCTGCTCCTTCACACTTTAAATTCCTACCTGTAATGGTGTATCGTATGATAGCTCCTTTTTAAAAGATGTAATCTTCATCACCAATACCAACCACTGTGTGCACTGTGGTCCTCATTGATGGATTTTTTTTGATAGATTATGTTTCAAAAAATGCTTTCAGATAGGGAGAAAGAAGTCCTGTGTTCTCTGCTTCAACTTCTGAAGGCATAACTCTACTCGTGTTCAGTTCCAAACACATGAAGGGGCCAATAGGAATGAGTGTCTGAAACAGTCTTCCTTCTATGCACATAGGGTTCCCAGTTCAGGGACAGGAACCCTGAGGCTATTCGCATCTTGGCCAGCTGAGTGACTTGTATGCATGTACTGTATATGACAGGGAGGGCCTAGTCCCTCTCATTCCCGCTGACCTCATTCACGTACAGTGGTACCTCTACTTACGAATAACTCTACTTACGAATGTTTCTACGGTACTTACGAATGGAGCTCCGTCCGCCATCTTGGATGCAGTTTAGATAGGATTTTTTCTACTTACGAATTTTTAGATAGGGTTGCTTCTACTTACGAATTTTTTCTCCCAATGCATTCCTGTGGGATTCGACTTACAATTTTTTTCGACTTACAAATGTGCGTTCAGAACGCATTAAATTCGTAAGTAGAGGTACCACGGTATTTGGAACTGATCACCTGAACTAGGCTCAAGAAAGTGTGTGGAACTAGTAGATTTATTGCATCAAATCCTTTCTTTGAAAATAATTATAGGGCGGTGCTTCTCGGGATTCACTGCCATGTCAATTTATTTATATGCCACATTCCCCATAGCTACATTTATGGTCCAAGCAGTCCACATTAAAAAAAACAACAAACCAGTCTAAATACAACAGAACAATAATAGGTAATAAAAAATATTACCACAACAGAACACTAGTCACAATTAACACTTCATTGAACATGCATTGACATTAAAGTAAGCATAAACCTCACCAATGGTCAAATAAAAATATCCATTCAAAAGTAGCCCCAAAACTGATAATGTTAGTGCTTAGTAACACCCAACCCAGTCTTTTATGCCTCAACCCAAAAGGACAGAAAGTTCATTCAGTTTTCTTTCCCCTCAATGCAGCTCCATTATGAAGGTTCCTAGAGCTGCAAGACAAGAGCTGTCACCTAATGGCAAACACAGAGTCTCTCTTCCTTTTATCACACATTCCTGAAATCATACCCACCAACCTTAATTTTTAAAGGCCACCATCCTGCTCTCTCTCTCTCTCTGTGGGGATGCCTTTGATGTGTCCATTGTGGTTCTTTTAACACAAAAAATGAGGTAGTAATAGGGACTTGCTCTTGATGATGCACTTAATTTTATCCATGCACTTAATTTTATCTCTGCTATAGAAATTATTAAGTTGTCTTAAGCACCATTTCACTCATAATTGGTAATTTCATTGCTGTCTTTGTGGGAAGGAGAAGACCTTAGATATCACAATGACATCAGCTTCGGAAATGTTGGTAGCGAAGAGAAGTAACAATTTGTTTTAAAAGAAACCCACAGTAGTATTAACGAATACAGAAATCAAATTCCTCTCTAGGAAACATCTACCCTTGATCTTACCATGGGAGAGAGCTAGTGCAGGATTGCACTGAGAGCCAGGATTGCATTGAAAGCCCAATGATATATCATACAAAGCACCCATCTTTCCCCCTCTAGTCAAACTAGTATTGTAATCTCTTCTGTTTCTAGTGTATCTGAAGAAGTGTGCATGCACACGAAAGCTCATACCAAAATATAAACTTAGTTGGTCTTTAAGGTGCTACTGAAGGAATTTTAGTATTGTAATGATGAGGGGTAGAGTTGGGTGAGACATTCAATTCACTTCATATTTAAAAGCAAACCTACCCGATTTACACTTTTCTGAAGCAACATGAGAACAAAAACCGTCTTTCTCCAAAATTCGCACTTCTTTGAACTTTGCAATGCAGTTCTCTAGCCAAATAATTTTGCAAAAATGCCTATTTTGGGGCAGAGTGTGCATAATAATGCAAGTATTAGTGAAAATAACATACAGATATGCATTGTAATCACAGAATTTCTTTTGCAGAAATAGATATTTTAGGCAAAGTTATAAACGTGTGAAGAGTCGGACACGACTAAATGACTAAACAACAACAATATTAGGGGAAATCCAGATGGATGGATTTTCATGAGGACTTAAAAATAATAATCACAGACTGATGTGGAAATGTGAAGAACTGAGATTGGAAAAGTGAGAAACCAAAATGGGCAGATCCACCCATCTCTAATGAGGAGTGAATGTTTTCATTTATGTGGAGTTGCTAATCACCATTGCAGTGAACTTGTGCTAATGCTACCATATAAATACGCTCATGGTGATATAAAGAAGTAATCACATTTGGGTAGAAAAATATTATTTGTCTCACATTTGTACCAGATGATAATGTCAAATGTTCTAGTACATTAGCTTGGAGCACAGGAAAAATCACTTTGCCAAGTAGCATTGCATGTTGAAAACTCTACCCATGTTAGGTAAATATAATTCGTAGAATTATTGTATCTTCATTGTTGCATTCTAAACCACTATGCTTTAGATCTTCCCATATAATTCCAGAATCTTCCATCCTCACCACTTTGACCTGACCGTGATCAACAGGAATGGCAATTAAGTCAAAATCATTCTGATACTTGGAAGAGTAATGACTCCAAGTTTGAATCTTCTTCCTCTTCTTCTTCTTCTTCAAATAAAAAAGCCCTACGTTTGAATCTTATGCTAAATTAGCATTGTTTCCAGTGAAATATCTGTAAATCAGTGTTTGTTACAGGATACCCACCAGGAAGAGTATAAGAAAATCAGGCATATGCTGGTACATAAGGGCAAAATTGATGCCTGACACAGGACTGCTGCCAAAATGGTAGCCCCTTCTCCTGTTTCTCATTCTCATTCATAATATTTAATTATACTTATCCAGACCATTCCTCTACCTTCACCAGCAGACCATTCTGCAGAGCATGGATGAATTTCACTGGGAAGTCTACCAAAACAGAGGGAAGAAGACGCTGCCATGGTACTGCCATTGTTTCTCTTTCCCAGATGATGTGAGAATGGCTACCTAGGCCTTTACAACTTGGGAGAGTTTGGGGCACATTTTACAAAGCTCCTGGACCTGATCTGGCCTCTCTGTAACTTAAATATTTCAATTGCTTTCGTAAAGCAGCTAAGGATAGCCCAAGAGATTAAACTATTTAAGGGAATGAAGGGGAACTAGACACAGGGCTATCGTTTTCAGTGGTAGCCTCTGCTGAGGGTGACACATCCAATTTTGGCTCTCAACTGCTGCCAGAGAGCTCATCTGCGTGAACACCAAAATGCGCTAATTTGCTGCATCGTTCCTTCCTCCCTGTTTTATTTTCAAGTTTGAACTCAACGGGTCAAGAAATGGGAACATCCATTTGCTCGGGGGCCAAACACAACTTGGATTACCTGCAGGAAAGAATTCGTAGCACTTCCTCAGAACTACACATTCTTTGTCCAAAGCCTTTGATGAATGTTTATGAGAATAAACACATTTGCAAGGCTCAGGATTACTTCATTAATTATTTGTGAGCTAAAAAAAAAAAGGAGGGGAGAAGGCTATATTCACAATGAATATTATTTGCAGTGCATAATTCAGCCAGCTCTAATTATTTAACACCTGTAGAGGAGGCAGAGGCAAATAGATATTCAGATAGGGAAGTTGCCTCTTTACTGCCTAACTATGACAAATCCACAAAGTCAGAGAGGGGGCAAGAATCTCCCCAAAATCTCTAATTGGCAGCCAAGGAGGATGGCTCAGCTTTTGCAATGGATGTTTGTGTGTGATGTAAGAGAGTGTGTGGCTAAACAAATTTAATGCATGGGTGACTGTGCAAAGAGATAGGGAAAAAATCTTAAAATGAGTTGAACTGAATATAAGCATAATAAACACAATATAATATGATAATCAAATGGATAATAAAATTCAAAAAATATATGAAAGAAATCAGTGATGCCATAAAACATAACTCATAAATACACTATTCAACTAATACAAAAAGAGCACATCCAGAGCTGCAGCAACAAAACGTAAATAAAACAGCATTGCGGGCAGTAAAACGTATTGTTTAAAAGTCATTTGAAACAGGTGGCTTTTCAAAGCCATTTTAAATATTGCAAATGAGCAGGTCAACTATTATTCTTTTGGGAGGGTTCTATAAGACAGGGGTCTCTACTGAAAAGGCCCTGCCCTCAGTACCTGCCAATCTAACTGATCTTAAAGAGGCCAATGGGTAGGGTCTCCAGTGTTGACCTTAAAGCATGCAACTGGAAACAAGTTTCCCTCACATTTTAAGTTTCTGCGTGTTTATGTTTTTCAAAAACCTACCGTATGCCATGTGGTATGGATTGATTTCTAAATGATAGGTGAGGAACTCATTCTTGGGATCATTCTTGGGCCCTCTTATATGGAAACCTCCCCTGATACCCTTTTTTTTTTAAAGAGAAGAGGGGACAATGGCAGTCTGCACATGTGCAATGGTGCACTTTCCTTAAACAGTACAGTGCAAGTCCTACATTGGCTCCCAGTACATTTCCGAGCACAATTCAAAGTGTTGCTGCTGACCTTGAAAGCCCTAAACAGCCTTGGCCCATTATACCTGAAGGAGCATCTCCACCCCCATCATTCAGCCCGGACACTGAGGTCCAGCTCCAAGGGCCTTCAGGTGGTTCTCTCACTGCGAAAAGTGAGGTTACAGGGAACCAGGCAGAGGACCTTCTCAGTAGTGGAGTCCACCCTGTGGAACGCCCTCCCATCAGATGTCAAGGAAATAAAGAACTAGAAGACATCTGAAGGTAGCCCTGTTTAGGAAAGTTTCTAATGTTTTATGTTTTATTGTGTTTTTAATAACCTGTTGGAAGCCACCCAGAGTGGTTGGGGAGGCCTGGCCAGATGGGTGGGGCATAAGTAATAAATTGTTGTTGTTGTTGTTGTTGTTGTTGCTGTTGTTGTTGTTGTTGTTACTACTACTACTACTACTACTACTACTACTAATATTGTGATGAAAACAGCAAGGTTAAAAATTGCAGTCCTACCTACAAGTCAAAATGTTACCAGCTGCCACTGGGTGAGTGGGCCAGGTTTGGTGGTGGTGGTAAGGGAATATTTCCTGAAGGCTGTTTGGTCCTCTAAAGTATACTTTCTCCTGAAATACCTGTTTTGTTCTGTTTCTTTCGTAAAACAGTGAACATATAACCCTGCCTGGCTCAAACCAATTTCTCATCACCAGCGAAATGGCTACCTGGCCCCTCCATTAGGCAGGCACAGCACATTCTGCTACCAGCTCTCTATACTGTACATGTTAAAGCGAGCATGGCTTTATTAATAGGAAGGTGCTAAAAAAGATTTAGGTCATCATTAAGAACTCTCCGTTATATTGGAATCTTTCATGCATTGAATTGTGTAGAAAAAACGGAGTCACGTGTAGTTTGCTCCTTAGGATCATATCACTAATCTACATTGCTCTTCACAATACAATGCTTTATTTATTTATCTGCTACTAGTTTTTAAAGAGCAGCAACGATGCCCATATAACAGAGTTCTCAGGGTGGCTCATGATTGGGGAGGGAGGAGGCGGTGGCAGCAACTGTCAATCACAATATAAAAAAATTAAAGTATAAAATGGCATAAAACAGAGAGTTAGAAAAACAGCTTAAAGGTAAAATGGATTAAAAAGCCTTTCCCTTACTTGGTTTGGCCATTTAATGGTGACCTACAAATATGGGGCATGTTTTCATTTTAATGATTAACACTTATATATTTGAAATATAATGTTTTCCATAAAATGTTAAAAATAATGGTGATTGAATATTGACCAAAAGAGCAAACCAAACAGCAGTCATATATGATATATTTGTATTGGGGGCGGGGGAGGTTTGCAGCCACCCCAGCCTGAATGGACAGACCCCATCTCATCTGTTTTCTATTTTGTTACTCAAGTCATACGCACCTTAGTAAGTATAGATAACAGCTGTTTATTTTCGCCTACAAGGGAAAACAGCTGGCGGCAGGGGTTGTTTGTGAAAAAACATGCCCAAGGGTTGTAAACTGCCACACCAGTTTTCTGCTGAAGATAGTAATCGCCACAGCTACATTTTGTAAAAAAAAGAAAAAGAAAACTTTTTGAGGGGTGCGTGTGTGCTACATGTAGCCGAACATCATGTATAGTTTGGTTCCATAATTTGACCCATCTACCAATAAGTGCTCAGAATGGAACGGCTAATCTGTCTACACAAGGTTATAAACCAAAATGGTATTACTTCAGGGACAATTTTTCAGATGTTAGCAGATAGCAGTAGTAGAAGGAGTACTCTACTACTACTACTACTACTACTACTACTAATTTCCTGTCTCAAAATAACTCATTCATTATGGATTACTGGGAATGTTGGGGTGAATACATTTTCTTCTTTCACATTTTCTCAGTAAATTTCAGTTCTTATTGTCTGTCTGGATAATCTCTTAAACAGAGATTGAGCAGGGAAAGAAGCTAAAACCTTGATTGAAATTGGATCTAGAATAACTTATTGCAAATGACATGTTTATCTTCTTTCCTCTTGAGTAAACAAGAGCTCACACAATGAACCCTAGGAGTTCTTCGTCTTTTCTTACCTAGAGGCTTGTGAGCAATTTTTGTTTGTTCAATTGTGCAACACAGTCTTCTGCTGACACCAACCCCTGCTTGGCTTTTTCAACAGAGCCTGTTCTGCTGAAACTGAATAGCTGAATGTTTGCCGTTGCTTTGAAATGCTCAGTATGTTTTGGCATTGATCCTAATAAACTACAAGTTGGGCATACGTCACTCCAAACTGTGCTAGGTTTCTTGAGTTGGGCTCAGAAGTGTGCAATCTTTGCCCCCCCCCAAATGATGCTGAACTATAACCCTTTCTTTCCTGGCTGTGACAGGTGGGACCTGCCAGAGTTGTAGTTCATCAACAACTGGAGGGTCAAGGGTTACCCATATCTGATCTAGATGGACAAATAGTACGACTTATGTGTTGGGAGCTATGAGACATAAGAAGCTACTTTATACAGAGTCAGACCGTTGGTCTATCTAGCTCAGTATTACCTGCATCATGGTGGCTAACAAGTTTTTGGCCCTCATCCAGCCCTCCAAGAGCTGTATGCTAGCAGTGGGTGTGGCCGCTTCATACACTTCCATACACAGACACACACAGAGGGACACATACTTTCCTCTTCCATGCGGATCAAGGAGTTATCAACCCTCCTCTGCTAATCCCATGATCAATCTGATGACTGATCATTTGCTGAGGTGGGAGCAGATCAGGCTCCCAAACAAGCTACACACTTCCTCGCAGTTGATCTAGAGGGGTTTTGTTCAGGTGTCTGCCTTAGCTCTGTTTGGAGATGCTGGGGCTTCATCGAATCATAGAACTGTAGTTAGGAAGGATCAAAGGGCCATCTGCAATGCAGGAATCACAGGTAAAGAATCCTGGACAGATGGCCATTCAACCACTGTTTAAAAACCTCCAAGGAAGGAGAGTCCACCACCTTCTGAGTTCGTCTGCTCTACTGTTGAACATCTCTTACTATAAGAGTATTCTTCCTAATGTTGTTTCAGGATTTTTAAGACAGCTATCATATCACCTCTGGGACTGCTAGGGCAGAAGGCAGGGAGACTAAAGTTGGTGGAGCCAAGGACATTAACAGGCAAAGCCAATTAATTCTACCTTTGTTCCTGCTGAGTTCTAGGAAGAATAACACTGAGACTTAGGAGGAGGAAGCTAACATTATTATTATAACAGGCAGTGCCACACTTCTGGATAAGTTCATACTTACAAGCTGGTGGGATTTGGCGGATGGCAGACTGAGGTTGATGGGGCAGTGCCCCATTTGCCCAAGTGGACTAACCTCACCTGATCTAAATCCATTGGGAAGTTGGGAAACTAAAAAATTCCCTAGACACTAGGGATGGGGCAAGAGGAATGCCCTCCCTTGATTCCCTGGGTGCAATAGTCCTCCTAATCTCTGCATGACAACAGCAGCAGCAGCATGGGTACCGTGAACTTTTCTTCCACCCCTGAAGATATTCAGTGACTTGCAGATGCCCTTGTTTTTCTACCTACATACCTGGTAGGTTTTACAAGATGCATGCAGAATTCTAAGGCAGAAAAAAGCACCTCGATTGCATCCTTTGTATGAAAGCAAGGACTGCATTACACCCATTTTGTCTTTGAAATTGCCTTTAAATGCAAACTTCACAGAGCAGAATTGAAATTGGAATAAGGTCTTAGCAGAACACCCTGAATAAAGCAAAATCCACATGAAATATTCCAACACGGAAACAATTAAAGCCGTGGTACCATACACAAAGTGTACTCTATTTCTAAATAATAATAATAAAAAAATGAGATAAAATCTGGAATAAAGTAATGTGTTGCTTACCACTTTAGAAGGCTTTGCTCCCTGGGGAATAAAAGGATAGTGAAGAGAAACATTAATACAAACTATGCTTTCATGATCATTTTACCTCCTTCGCTTTTTTCTTTCCATTGGCATATCATAGCTGCACGCTGTCCTCTTCAGATTTACTGAAGCTTTCATATGACTTTATATTTCAAAGCTACAGGTGGTCTACAAGTGTTGCACTTCAAAGAGTGTTTTGATTAAATGAAACAATGTTTGTGTAATACGGATCCCCAGATCTTTGAACTTTTCCCATTCAATTCATCCTACAAAAATTCAATTAGAGAAGATCAGAGGGACCCAGTGCCATCCCCAGTTTGCATCTGTCACTCAAGTTTGTCTTATCAAATAGCTTCAATATGAAACCCAAGGCCAAAAACATTGTTATGATACCATAATAATGATTATACGTCCCCCCTTCAACTAGCAGATTATCATTTATTCTAACAATGACAACTTGCAACAGTAAGGGTATTCGTCCGAGTGATACTAAGCATATCTTTTAGTCTCTTGGTTGTGTTCTGTTGCTAGTTGATGGTGGGTTGTTAGATTTTCTTATAAAATTTCCAGGCTTATACAAACAACCCTATCTTATCCTTGGTGCATCGATCCTCTACCCACTGGGACAGGATAGGATTACACCAGCGATGCTCCAATATACATTGATGTGTGGTGACCCCATTGTGTTCATGCATGTAGAACACCATCAATAGAAGGAGGAAATCTGGAACAATGTAAAGGAGAAATGGATATCGTCATGATCCTTGGCTTGCTCAGGTGTTAACCCCACCCTGATGAATGAGCGATGCTGGGTTTGTAAAGTGGGAGACATGGGCTGGAAATAGTTGCAGACCCACTCAAAGTGACCCTCACGCCTAGTCTATGAAGGTGTACAAACCAGACAAGACAATGTTCCGGGATTTTAAATTGGCCACAACTTTATTGATTCCAAATGTAGGTAGGCTTTGGCATAGGCACTGAGTGTATATCCCTTCTCAGCTTCCTGGTGGATGGCTGACGCAGGAAAGGGTCAAGCCTAGGATTATGGATCCTCCACAAGATGTGGGTCTACTGGGGTGGCTCCCAAGCTGCTGGAGGAAGCTCTATGGCCCATCTTGGTTTGGAATAAGACCTCCAACTAGACCCCTCTAATGGGGTACCCTATGATCACACCTATTTTGTGGTGGTGGTGGTGATGCACCACTTCACCCTTGTCTGATATTAGACTAAAAGGATTCCACCCAATGCCTGATCCGCCTAGGTTTGCTCAGGTGTTAACAACACCCTGATGAATGAGCGATGTTAGATCTGTAAAGAGAGAGACATGGGCTGTAAATAGTTGTTGTCGAAGGCAATGCTTGTCCCTCGGTTCCTCTATTCTGGCACCGTAGTAAGAATGTAAAGAAATTCCTGCTGCCAGGGATATATAAGACCCAGCCAAGAACACATATTTTCTTCAATCGTCCATTTAAGGTTTTATATACTGTTCTTCAAGAAAAATTCCCAGGACAATTTACAAGAATATAAAAACGACATCATAAGAACCAACGTCATAGGAACCAAAACACCACATGCCCATGCACACAGAGACAGAGTCATGCAGCACCAGCAGTGAAAACAGTTTGGAAACTCATGGGAGGATTATGAAGGCATTTGCCTTGCATTGTCAAAGCAACTGCGTAGATCACAAAGAGCCTCCCTGGGGAGAAACTTCGAAAGATGAACCCTCTTCATGTCTTACTCATGTGCATCTTGAAAGTGTCCTCAGGGCCATGTTCTTAGCCCGGCTCTCAATGTCATACTGCTCTTCATGTCCCCCAACATTGCCATCGTTTTGTTGAGTATGATGTCAGTAGTAGGGATGGATAGGTTTGTCCATTTCTGTTTCTCTGTTTTCCAATCTTTCCATTTCTTCATCAGTTTGCATTTCAAAAAGTCATTATGAGCATTTATCAGATTTTGCCACAGCAAGGTGAAAAACAGCTTTTGGTGGAAGGCGAACCGGAGCAGAGTGGAAACAGTGCTGCTGCATGCAATGACTATAGGGCAGATGAAAGGAGGAGGAGGGAGAAAGGTTGAGGAGGGAGAAAGGTTGTTTTCTGCTGCTCCAGAGAAGCGGACACGGAGCAATGGATTCAAACTACAAGAAAGAAGATTCCACCTAAACATTAGAAAGAACTTCCTGACAGTAAGAGCTGTTCGGCAGTGGAATTTGTTGCCAAGAAGTGTGGTGGAGTCTACTTCTTTGGAGGTCTTTAAGCAGAGGCTTGACAGGCATATGTCAAGAATGCTTTGATGGTGTTTCCTGCTCGGCAGGGGGTTGGACTGGATGGCCCTAGTGGTCTCTTCCAACTCTACGATTCTATGATTCTATGAAAAATGGTGCCTGTTTACATCTCTAGAGGTGACCAATCACCCCTGGCCTAGGACCATGAAAGGGTTGGGTGAGGGTGAATTTGGTCCTTGGGCCAAGAAAGGTTAGCTACCTGTGTCCTGCATAATGACATCATAACATGTGTAAGCATTCCTAAACATTATGAAGGATAGATGGAACATGACTACAGTTTGGGACAGAATCAGAGATATCTATAACGTATAATTTCACAGGAGAAGCAAAGCAGTGATTTCAGTGTCCTAAAAGTGACTGTATCAATATTCTATATTAAGTGAATAAGCACATTCCAACTTCCTTCTGATTCATCATTTTGTTACTACTGCAAATCTTGCTGTTGTTAACACCCCCTTCCTGTCAACAAATGCGCCAGGATCTGTGACTGAAGCCTCTTTAGCAGAGGTGCATCAGGCAAGGTTCGTCCTCCCAACCCCCATTTTGCCGACAGCAACAGAAAAACTGATCTTAACAGTTTTAAACTTGTTAATTCAAGCCATATGTCAGAAAGCCAGCTTCCATATGGTGTAGAAGTACCTGATCCTGGGTGCTGCTTTTCAGGAAGAGGGGGGGGGGAAACAACCCACATTTCAGAAACATCCCTGCAGAGTACAGGATGCCATATCTTCACATTGGGGCAAATTTAGCTTGTAGAATAATGTGGTCCCCGTTTGGTACTGAAGAAATAGCAACACAGGGGTCAGTCAAGTCTTTTTGAGGAGTGAACCACCTGTCAAAGTACTCTGGTGGTGGGGGCACCTAGAGACAGAGCAGCAGCAGATGATATCATTCCCAGCACCAGGTATGGCGGCAGATGTTTCTCCAGGTATCCTCGTCCTAAGCCACATACAGTCATACCTTGGTTTAAGTACGCCTTGGTTTGACTATTTTCAGTTTAAGTATTCCGCAGACCTGTCTAGAACAGATTAATCCACTTTCCATTGCTTTCAATGGGAAAGTTGGCTTCAGGTTAAGTACGGACTTCGGAACCACTGTAATAGTACCACTGTATTCTGTTCTGGTCAGACCTCACCTGGAGTACTGTGTCCAGTTCTGGGCACCACAGTTCAAGAAGGATACTGACAAGCTGGAACGTGTCCAGAAGAGGGCAACCAAAATGGTCAAAGGCCTGGAAACGATGCCTTATGAGGAACGGCTCAGGGAGCTGGGTATGTTTAGCCTGGAGAAGAGAAGGTTAAGGGGTGATATGATAGCCATGTTCAAATATATGAAAGGATGTCATATAGATGAGGGAGAAAGGGTGAAAGGTTGTTTTCTGCTGCTCCAGAGAAGCGGACAGGGAGCAATGGATTCAAACTACAAGAAAGAAGATTCCACCTAAACATTAGGAAGAACTTCCTGACAGTAAGAGCTGTTCGACAGTGGAATTTGCTACCAAGGAGTGTGGTGGAGTCTCCTTCTTTGGAGGTCTTTAAGTGGAGGCTTGACAGGCATATGTCAGGAATGCTTTGATGGTGTTTCCTGCTTGGTAGGGGGTTGGACTGGATGGCCCTTGTGGTCTCTTCCAACTCTATGATTCTATGATTCCATGAACCAATTACACTCATACCTCGGGTTAAGTACGCTTCAGGTTGAGAACTCCGCAGACCCGTCTGGAACAGATTAATCCGCTTTCCATTACTTTCAATGGGAACGTTCGCTTCAGGTTAATTTCGCTTCAGTTTAAGTACAGACTTCCGGAACCAATTGTGTACTTAAACCGAAGTACCACTGTAGAACTTTGAAGGTAGACACCAGCATGTCTTCTTGGAAATGAACCAGTAACCAATGAAGAATGAGTGCAGCATATTCTCACATATTCAGTGGAGGCCAATCTATTAGGGAGAACGGGGCACTGCCCCACCAACCTCACTCTATCTTCAACCAACCAACCAACCACTACCTGCCTACCTTCTTATTTACAACCTTTCTGGGTTGCCTTGTCAATGACACCTGTTCAACTGTTCTCCCTGCCTTCTGCCCCACCAATAAGTGCCAGCCACTGCTGCATCTATTGATAATCATGGCTGCCTGAAGTTGAACGGCCATCATGACATGAGTACTTTGTCGAAGGAAAGGAAATTAATGATGTTATATTGGTGTCCATTAACTTTTGCAATCTTCAGGGGCCAGCGACAATCCTTTTAGCCTCACAAATGCCTCTTTCAAGACAGAAGGAAAGAAAGTATTCACCACATATTGGACCCACTTGGCCAACGCTTGGCTCCTAGATGTTTTATCAGCTGTGGTGGGCAAGGATTGAGCAAACAGGTGGTGGGCTAAACATTTCCAAGCTCATTGCCCGCCACCTCACGCCACAATAACTGAAAGTCATCCAATGAAATATGACCTGGGAGTGTGATGATGTGGAGCCAAATGCAAACACAAGATGGCCCTGAATCAATAAAGGAAATGGCAAGAATTAAATTAAAGCAATTAGGTGTGCTCATCGCTGAAGGGAGTGCAATCCAGCTGTGCCTAGCCAGCTGTTTCCTACATGCACAGTGTTTCACCAGTGCACATTGGTAGAAAAATGTGTGGGTAGAAAACAGCTGGCTCAGCTATGAAAACACCTAATTAATTGATTGTCATTTCCTTTATTGATGCAGGACCTCCTTGTGCTTCCATGTACCAGTTTGGGTCCATTCCCCTCTATATAAAATAAATCTTGGTTTCAGGGGTCCTGCTTTTAAGGGGCAATTTATACAACCAGCAACTTCTACTGGGAGTCACTTCTGCATTTAGACAAACACATGGAACCTGGTCTTGTGAACAAGTACAGCTCATGCTTGGCTGCCCGTTTCCTGCAACTTGACTTTTATTTTTTAGGAAGGCATGTAAATATACTTTCTGATTAATAGAAATAAAAAATAGCTTCTGATTTTGTCATTTTAAAAATAATAATAATAATAATAATAATAATAATAATAATAATAATAAGGATAGAGTCCAACTGCATTTTGTGAATTAGTATCTCATCACAGTGGAGATAATGCCAGGACATAAGTTACATTGAAGTCCCATGGACCTTACTCTGAGTGGATATGCATAGGATTGAATTGTTAGGTTGTCTTCTATACACACTTATCTGGGACTAAGTGTCATTGATCTCAATAGGACTTACTCTTGGCAGATAAATAAATAAATAAAAAATTTCCTGTAGCCCCTCAGAGACCAACTAAGTTTGTTCTAGGTATAAGCTTTTGTGTGCATGCACACTTCTTCAGATACATGCACACGAAAGTTTATACCCAGAACAAACTTAGTTGATCTCTAAGGTGCTGCTAGACAATTTTTTAATTGTATTTATTTATTTCGACTGCGTCAGACCAACACGGCTACCTATCTGAATCTAGAAACTTGGTAGATATGCATTGGTTGGCTTGTTTATATGGATAGTTCAACTGGTGGCGCTTGAGAGACTTAATCTCAGGATCTTACTGTTAATACTGTAAATATATTCAAAAGGCCACCTCTTATTTGCACCCTTCTCCATCTATCTATTTGCATGTCTTCTAGAACCTGTTGATAAGAGATAAGGGTGAGGTGGCAGTCATTTCATATAAGTACCTAAGTCCATGTCATTAATAAACTTTGCAAGCACATGCACACAGCTGTAGAGCATATGTGACTTAAGAGCCTTGGGTGGCCGGAATGATGCTGCATTTAATAAGCAGAAAAAGCATAAATGTCATTTTCATTTCATAATGAAAATGGGGCCCATAAGAGCTAAATTCTGAAATGAAGAGACACAAACAAGTGAACCGAATCGTTTTGCATCTAACTGGTCACAAAAAACCCCCCAAAACAACAGCAACCCTATTTTAATTGATCATCTTCTGAAATGCACACAGGTAGTTTATTTACAGTGTGCTTTTGTACATAGTGGTTTGCAGTTGTATACACCTTCCTGTGATGAGATCATCTAAAGCATCAGCTACTATCTGTGTTGTCTGTACAAACACAGAGATGTTTTCAAACCAGGGTGCAATGGTGTTCTTTATTCGCCTCCGCTCAATTAGTGTCCACGCAGTTCTTTCAAAGTTAGGGGTTGGAAACTGCTGTATTGATATTTTGATGTACAGGGGGGGGGGAATGTCAGTATCGAGAGACAGCTAAGTTACTAACTGTAGTGCTTCCTATTTCATTCACAGACAAGTTAAACATGGTGAGTAGGCTGGAGTGTATTGCCTATCATTTGAATACATTCTGTATAAAATGAAGTTTTTTTAAAAAAAGAGAGAGCGAGGGAGAAGCCCGTATTCAAGACAGAAAGCAAAGATTAGTGTTTATGACAGTCTCACTTGTTAAAACCACGCCTGGAGAGTCCACTACATGATATAATGCCTTAGTCATCCAATGATGACCTCTTGGAAAGACTAAGGAAGAGTAATGTGGCATGATTTATGGTGGCAGATTAGCCAGGTGATTATTTCAGTCAGGAAAGGTGTCCTTTCTGATAATAGCTCTGTCAAGTTTCTCCTTGTCCTGCTGAACAGAAATATATATTTTGCATGCAAGTTTTACTGGCTTCATTAGCAGTGAAATTAGGAGGTTAATGCTTGGGTCACCACCAATGGAAGCCCCAACCGACTCAGAAGCCTGGATGGAAATATATGAGCCAGAATAGCTTTCAATACAATTTCTAAGGCACTTCTGGTATCTATCCTTCCTTTTCCAGGAGATCCTCATATGCCATTAATGGAAATAATGGGCAGTGGACCTTGACACTGAGTTGTTTGCAGCAGCCAGGATTCGCTATTATAATGAGAACAGTCAGATACCAGACCCAAGAGCAGGTTTCAGGTGTCCTTGAAGAGGAACGTAAAAAACAAAAAAATAAAAAACACACACAGCCAAAAAACTGGAGGCTGCAAACAAGAAGGTCACTTGCCTCAAATACAGGCATCTCTATCTAACCTTTGGGAATCTTTCTAGGCCACACCCTCTCCCCAGCCACACCTGTTTTGCACCCTGATTGAATGTTTCCTACCCCTGTTCTAGTACCCCATTCTATGACAACCTCAGTCCCACAGTTCACCTGCACTAGCCCCACTGAAATGAACGGGAGTCCCTAAACTTGTCAACTTGACTATCAGCTACAAAGAACTACGGTAGTCCTATTGTCAAGGAAGCATGCACATCTGAGTAAGAACACATCTAATACAGCAATCCTATACACCCGTGTTTCCCTAACCTGGGTCTCTGGCTGTTTTTGGACTACAACTCCCATCATCTCTAGCTAGCAAGACCAGTGGTTAGGGATGTTGGGAATAGTAGTCCCAAAATACAGCTGGAGAGCCAAGTTTGAGAAACACTCCTATACATACTTAGTTGGGAGTCAATCCATTTTAATTCAACAGGACGTCCAGACAAACATGCTTAAGATTGTGTTGTACACTGCATTTTCATTAGGGAGTACGGTCCTCAGAGTTTTTGAAGGCTCTAAAATGTCTAAAGCAACCCCTAACTGGCAAAGTCGCCTAATACATTACAGATTAGGTTAATGGACCACTAGCATAGTTTCCTTCACAATTAATTAGTTGCATGTATCGAACTGTCACCCAGATTTTTGGCTTCTAATAAGAAAGGTAGTAGAACAGAAGTGAAATGTTTCTTTTCCAGCTGTATGAAATATCTTTTAAAAATTATTTGTTGATTTGTTTCTACATAAATAAAAGGAATAGCAAATATTAATATTAAACAAGCATTTAAAATGTTTAATAAAAGACTGTGTCACTTTAAACAACAACAACACCACCACCTTTTGACTCATAGGCTGCAATCCTAACCTCACTTACCTGGGAGAAAGTCCCATTGAATTCACATGAGTAGGATTGCATTGTTAATGTGTTTTGCCCTATTTCTGTGATACTGCTTCTACGTGAAGTCAAGTCAAGTTATGTCAAGGGAGGCTACATCTTCATAAAAAGCTGGAAGAAATGTTATGTTAAATAATGAGGTTTTAAAATAAGCAGAATAGAAAGGTCACATATTTATTAATAAGCAGAACATCTCTGATTATTCTGGTAATATTATACAGCTGTCGTGCCTTCATTGCATGCCTGTTTAGCTATTTGCCTTTGATGCATAGAAAGCAGTCATGTGTTTTCAGGTATTCTTATTTACAGCCGGATCCCAAAGTAGACATTGAAGTGGAAGGGAAGCAGCTATGTTGCTCATTGTAACAAACAGTCTCCCTTTCTGCACAGTAATAACTATAGCAATATTTAAATATTAACAATGTTTGTGCTTTCGGAGGAAAGTACGAAATACTGTAGTTTGAAAATTGGGATGATCTGATTTCCCTGGTATAAGAGTTTGTTCTCGTGGAAATGAGCAAAACAAATGGACGTTCACATCCAGACCTGTTCAACAGCCCTTGTGCACTGTACAGAAGTAGACCTTGTGGTGTTGCTACCTCCTTTGGCTTCTGTAGCCTGAAAAGACCACAAATGTACTCAGAGGCTGGATAGCACACAGCTCCTGTTGTCATCCTCATTCCAGTCACATTACTGCATATCCATAATTCCCTGTTCCCCATGGACCCTTTCCATACAAGTAGTTGAGACACCACTCAGCTATGAGTGGGGAGAAAATGGCAGCGGTTCTCTCAGCAGCTAAGTTCTTTTGCCCCATGTGTAGAAGGAGAGCAGCAGGAGAAGAGCCTGCGAGGATGACTGGGAGGAGAAGAGGAGGGATCAGGTCAGTCTTCCGGTCACACATGGTCTACCTGTCCTCCTCCCAAAAGGAGAGACCAATCAGAGTCTCTTTCCTCTAGGAGGGGGTGGAGCAAACTCGCCTCCACCAACAGTGGTAATGCAATTCCCGAACTCATGCCTGTAGGCTGGCCAATTAAAGGTAAAGGTAAAGGGACCCCTGACCGTTAGGTCCAGTCGCGGATGACTCTGGGGTTGCGGCGCTCATCTTGCTCTGTAGGCCGAGGGAGCTGGCGTTTGTCCACAGACAGCTTCCGGGTCATGTGGCCGGCATGACTAAGCCGCTTCTGGCGAACCAGAGCAGCGCACGGAAATGCCGTTTACCTTCCCGCTGGAGCGGAACCTATTTATCTACTTGCACTTTCGAGCTTTCAAACTGCTAGGTTGGCAGGAGCTGGGACCGAGCAACGGGAGCTC
The DNA here is from genome assembly GCF_965207765.1 of Zootoca vivipara. Taxonomy (NCBI): domain Eukaryota; kingdom Metazoa; phylum Chordata; class Lepidosauria; order Squamata; family Lacertidae; genus Zootoca; species Zootoca vivipara. The sequence continues at coordinate 28,723,046 of NC_142587.1, read as the reverse complement.
ACCCTGTCGTGGGGATTCGAATTGCTGACCTTCTGATTGGCAAGCCCTAGGCTCTGTAGTTTAGACCACAGGGCCACCTGCATCCCTTGGCTGGCCAGTTATGCTTTGCCAAAATGGTGGATTGACAGTTTCCAGGATTCTCTGGAGAAGCAGTTGATTGAAATGTGCCTTGAAGGTATTGTTTAGATGTGACCCAACCAAACTAACACTATTTCAATTGTACATCTAAGCCCAAATATGGTTTGGTGCAAGCACGCAAGCCTGTAGACTTCTAGAGAGGAGTTTGTGGTTGCTCTGCTCCTTCTCTGGGATCTAAGCCATGGTTTGGCTCATGATGTCTTCTGAAATTGGGCTCATGACTTGAGGAAAGCTACAAATCCAACTTTGGATTATGTGCTAAATGAAACCATGGCTTAACTCATGGCAGTGCAGCAAAGTGTGGACTGAGGGAGGAGCACAGCAGCTACAATATTCACTCCGGAAACCCTCATGCTTGCACATCCACACTAAACCATGGTGTGGTCGAGCACCACATCCACTCACTATGTAATTACATGGTTGACATTTAACCAGTTCTGCTGTTATTTCCACTCAGTGCTATGCAGAAGAAGTCAAATGCTTTCCTCAAAGAAAGAGACCCGTCTTCTACATCTAGCATAATTCTACCTGAAATCTTACTATGAGAGTCAGGTCAGTCAGGAAGCTGAAGGGAAAACGAATTCTCTGAGGAAGGTATGAATCAAAATGACAGGGCTCTCAAGGGTGAAGCAAAAGACAGGATGGCAATAGGACTTTGCTTTTCATGAGTTTCCCATGCTCAAGGAATTCAACAGGCTTCTACACTTTGCTTTTGCAGGGTAATAAGGACCCCCCCTGCCCCGTTATGTGACAGTCTGTAGGAAGAAGGCACTGAGGTATTAAATAAGCACTCATGGAGATAATGCTGGAGTGTTTCCCGAAAGCTACCAGCTGGGAAGGCTGAAGAATGGGAGGAGTTCACCCTTCCTTACAATATGTTTTTACAATTTGTGAATGAATGAATGAATGTGCATGGATGGGTGGCCTAACCTGCCTCACAGGGTTGTTGTGGGGATTCAGTTGGAGGCAGGGAGGGCCATGTACACCACCTTGAGCTCCTTGGAAGAAAAGGTAGTACAGTGGTACATCGCTTCCCGAACACATCCATTGTTGTACGTTTCAGTTCTCGAAGGCTGAAAACGTGGAAGAAAATGCTTCTGTTTTTGAACTTTTTTGGAACCTGAATGTGCGATGCGGCTTCCGCTGAGTGCAAGAAGCTCTTGCAACCAAGGGGAAGCCACACGTCGGTTTTTGAACATTTCAGAAGCCGAATGGGCTTCTGGAATGGATTCCGTTTCAGCATCAAGGTACCACTGTATATAAATGTAAGAAACAAATAGATAGATAAATAAAAAGTTTGTAGGACACCATGTTGTAGAAGTGTTTCCCCAGAGTTTCAGACCAGAGTCTGGGAACAGGGAAATGTGTTGTGTTCACATAGCAATAAACATAGATCTTTCCGTTTTCACTCTCAGGACATTAGAACAAGGAAGAAATCAGTTTAAATGCTTGGATATATTTCCATGCACCAGGTGTTGGAATTTTTAAATGTCTTTTTTGGAATTTGTGGTATCTTTTTGTTTGTTCTTACAGAGGCTTTATCTCATTATTCTAAATCGTGTCCTCCCTTAAAGAGGCCACGTGTTGTGAGGAGACCTGGGAACCAAACCCTTGTGTTGTGGGTGGGAAGGATTGGACAGCCACAACACCCTATTGGTAGGTCCCTTGATGCTGGGTTCAATCAGTCCAATGGGACACGAGCTAAACGGATCAAGGGACCTATATATGCCCATACACGTGACCCAGAGCTTCCTCTTTTGGTGCATGCATCGGAACACCCACCCACCGCTCCCTGCTTTTAGGGCTTGTGCGCTTGACCTTGCTATGCCGTCAGGTGTCATCTGTCATTGGGACAGGGGCACGGCAGGAATTTTCCCCACTTGGCTGATTGGCTGGTGCCATTTGGATTTCATCTGCCACGTAGCAAATCGTCACCACTTATAAGGTTGCAGATAGACTCTGGTTCAGGTGATAGGGATGGGGGAACACTCTCGCCATCCCTATGTGAAGGGGTATTCCGTTAAAGGAATCCAGGGACTCATATGGTTTGGTCAACCCTGTGAGGGGTTGTGCCCGTGCCTGAGTCCAGGGAGACATCTGGGTGGCAGACATAGCATGTCCCCGGCTTTCCGCCTATCCGGGTGTTCACCCTTGGCTGACCTATGCTGGAACACTGGGTCAGCGCTTCCTGCATGGCAGGGAGCTAGTCAAACCAGAACCTATGCAACCACTCACTTTCTGTAATCAATAAAGTTGTGGCCTAAATTCTGCCGAAAACCAAACCAAAATTACGAGTCTTGTGTGAATTTATTTAAGGGGGCATAGCTGCCAAGTTTTCCTTTTTCTCGCGAGGAAGCCTATTCAGCATAAGGGAAAATCCCTTTAAAAAGGGATAACTTGGCAGCTATGTAAGGGGGAGGTTTAAAGGTCTGAACACGGAACAGAATGGTGACTGATAGTAAACAGAGGGACTTGTGCATAGAAGAGCTCTAAAGGAGGCTGGTTGTGTATTGGCACATGCAGGAAATATTGAACGTATGAAGTAGCTGTAAGGTACATAATTTCAATCATATACAGTTCTACTAAACTGGAATCCACCTGGGGTTTTCACTGCTGGGGAAGAAAATTGAGATGTTATGACCTAACATTAAATCTGTCTCCTTCCTGCACCTTTTCTCTAACTATTGATTGGTTAATCATGTTAACAACATGAATAGTAATAAAGTTGTGTGTGTTTAGAAAATGCCAAAAAAAGAAACAGGCACAGGGAGTTAGTGGGATAGTCACTGGAACCTTGTCCCACCACAATCATGATAAAGATTGCGCCTGATAGTTAGCATTAATCGGCATTAATTAGTATTTTTCCTAGAGCTAATTGTCACGTGAGGAAAATGAGCTTGCTAATCACATTATTAACATAACAGGTAATTAGACCCTAACATGTATTTGTACATGCAGCCTTGCTGAAGAGGTACATGTATGCACTCTGATTCACTTAGGAATACCATAATAATAGCCTGCAGGATCAAGCCCAAGGCCCATCTGGTCCATCATCCTGTTCTCACAACGGCCAACCTGTGGGAAACCTACAAGCAAGAGCTTTGGGATAACCAGCTTCATATAACTAACATGCTTAAGTCTAATAAATGCATGAAGGGGTTAAGACCATAGAGTACGCTGTCCTGCCAGGCTTAACTAGGTCACCCCCTCTCACTTTGGGAGGAAGGTAATCAAGCCTATTGTTCCCCTTCAGTCTACAAGAAAAGATCAGCATGTAAAGAGGTCTGAGTTGGTTGCTCCAAGCTCAGACTGCACGGCTCTTACAAGCCATTCTTGTGTTCCTAGGAACTTTCACCACCAGTGCAACAAAGCCAAGTTTTACTGCCTGTGTTTTCTGACTGATGTATGGAAAAAGCACGTGAATCTGACCTTTGGAGAGTTTATAAGTAAATAATTTCTAAATTAAGAAATGTGTGGTATTTTCTATGCTGAGGGAAAGTTTTGGAACCCACAAAGGCATACTGTATTTTAAAGATCTAACAGTCTATATTTCCATGATTAATTTGCTGCATATTTTGTGATTTTTAAAAATCTCTGCTAGGGTTCTCTCACCAGATTATTTGCCCCAAATGTGGATCTTGGCATCCAGGGAATTTTTGATTTTTAGAAAACCTATTTCCCCCTTTGCCATCAACAAAGAGCGCATTCCCTTACTTTGGTTTTGAGCAATTGGAGTTCAGAAGTGAACTGCTTTTGATTGTGGACACCCACGGCTAGAATGGGCATAAGGCTCCAATCCTGTGTGCACTTGGAGGTAAATCCACTTGAATTGTGGGATTATTCTGTGAGGCTGGACTCCTATACTCAGCTTATTTCTGTGTATATTTCTTTATAAGATTCCACTGCAAATTTCTGAAAGGCTTTGTAGAAAACATACTACGTGTTAAGCAAAGTAACTTTGTGGCAATTATAAAACATTTCTTTTCATTAAGAGATAAAAATATATAGATATGTTGGGCGCTTAAACTCTGTTAATATGTGATTAAATATATATGAATTGTTAGAAATTAAACTTTATAAAAATAATATAAACAGGAAAGGGGAGAGAAATAGCCATAGGTTAATGATGAATATTTAACAAGATAGTGTTCAAAATAATAAAACAAAACTTTTATGTTCATTAATTACATTCATTGCGAAGTTGCAGAGGGATATGTTGGTGGGCTACAAAGGAGAGAAATAAAGTGAAAAACAATCAGAAGGAACAGTTTTGAAGTTATACTTCAAAAGAGCAAATGGAGCAGTTGAGAACAACATATGTTAAATATATAACTAGGGGAAAATATTCTTTTTCTAAGGTTTTGAGGGCAGACAACGAAAGCTTTTTTCATTATTGCAAAAGCAACTGAGCAGCAATATCACTGACGCCATAATACTGAAGGGGCTTGAAGATATATCTGAAAAGAAAAGTGTGCTCTCTCTCACACACTGATGTATACACCGTGTAGTACACACTGGCCATTAAAATGATCGTTCTGGGAAGTCCATGACCAATGAATAATGGCAAGTGCCCTGCCAGAAAATGGTACTCAGAGGCACCCACTGCCTTGAAACACTGCCATTATATAGCCATTGTAAATAAGAGAAATTGACAAGTGGAACCCACAACAAAATGTGGCTTTGTTACGTTCTCCGGTTCAGGATTCTAGCCATTCAATTCCACTTGTCCACATTTTCTCTCCCACTCACAAGATGCGCATTCTATGACCGCATTCTCATTGGGCTGCTTTTGGGACTCCCCACCACATTTCCCCTCCCCCCTTTTTTAGTTCTAGAAACCTTGGGGTTCCTCTTAATACTTTCCTCTTGTGGAACAATTTTGGCTACACAAGCAACTCACACCTGATCACTGTGGCTGAGGGAATGACTTTTCCGTCATTAGCTAGTCTGGTTCTCCTTTAATCCAGAATGCGGCAGCTAGACTGGAGCAGCCGCCGAGACCACGTAACACCGGTCCTGAAAGACCTACATTGGCTCCCAGTACGTTTCCGAGCACAATTCAAAGTGTTGGTGCTGACCTTTAAAGCCCTAAATGGCCTCGGTCCAGTATACCTGAAGGAGCGTCTCCACCCCATCTCTTAACCCCGACACTGAGGTCCTTCTCCGAGGGCCTTTTGGTGGTTCCCTCACTGCGAGAAGCCAAGTTACAGGGAACCAGGCAGAGGGCCTTCTCAGTAGTGGCACCCGCCCTGTGGAATGCCCTCCCACCAATGTCAAAGAGAAAAACCATTACCAGACTTTCAGGAGACATCTGAAGACAGCTCTGTTTAGGGAAGCTTTTAATGTTTAATAGATTATTGTATTGTAATGTTTTGTTGGAAGCTGCCCAGAGTGGCTGGGAAAACCTAGCCAGAGGGTGGGGTATAAATAATAAATTATTATTATTATTATTATTATTATTATTATTATTATTATATCTAATTTGTGACAGTGGATTCCTCAGGTCAGTTCCATAGACCAGGCTAGTACCTGGAGATGCTTGGGAATTCTGAGATTCCAGTCTGACCAGTAAGAAGGCTCTTGAACAGTAATGGGCCACAGCAGGTCTTGTGAGAAGGCCTGAGCAAGGGGAAACCTTGGTCTCCAATTCCCATCAGCCCTGCCCATGCTTGGGCTGATGGAAGGCCAAAGATTCCCCACACCCAATCTATACTATGACAACAGAAAGTAGATTCCCATGGCATACCCCCAACATTTTAAGAGGGCAAATCAGGGCACCTTGCCATCCTGCTGACCCCACCACTCACCCCTTCAACCCTACTACCTTTGTCTGCTGATGTCTGCCGCCCTCCTCCTTCACCTTGGGAGATGCTCCACCGACTGGGACTGTCTAGGGGAAGGTGCACTTTCCTCTTCGTCCTTTTGTCGGCGCTACAGATGTACGTCCGGACGCCAGCTTCCAGAAGAGCCGCGATGGAAGGAGGGTGAAGAGTAGTGGGGTCAAGCCAAGTGGGGTATAAGCCAAAATGGGACACCCCAGATTGAGATCAGAAGCCAGGGCGGCTTTTGTCAATCTGGGATGTCTTGCTTAAAATGGGACATATGGGGGGCATGCCATATTCAACATCAGTCTGGAGCCCTCCATCTGCCCCAAACTTCATGACCATGCTGCTGTGGGGTGATGGCCTTTGTAGTCCAAAACATCTGGATGGGACCAAGTTGGGGAAGGCTGATATATGGGGACAACTTTGAAAACAACAGCACAGACTTGAAAAAGACATCTGTTCTTCAATTGTGTGAACAAAACGCAAGCTTTGACAGCCAAACGTTTCATTCGACTCCTATCTTCAATAATTCCCCCCCCCCCCCTGGTATTTTGTCCCTCTGAACTCTCTCTCTCTTTAAGCACAGGAAGTAGTCTTTTTCAGCAGTATGATATTTGGTTGTAGACGACGTTGAAGCAAAAAGCACACCGCTATTTCATATCGCTAAAAAAGAAATTGCTATTATATTGCTGCACGATAGGCTACAAAGAGTTAGTGCGCATCATTAAAAGAATCAGGGAGCTTTTGATTTTAATTGTAATTGTAATCCTCTCCACTGAAGCCTCAAATGCGGCGTTTGAAATCTAGCAGGGATGCGAGTTTCCACAGCAGCCACTTTACATCGGTGAGACATTAAAAGGTGTAATCCAAGTGAAATGTAAATCACCGTTCTTGAAAACAAATTACAAATGAAGATAACAGGGCAGCCACAGCACAAAAGCATCCGTGGAGCCATTGGGGGAGTTTCTCTTTCAGGACCAAATTGCAGCAGCCCCTGTTATCATGGCTAATAGGGTGCTGCTAAGGCAGGTTGATTACAAGCCTATGGTAAACAATCCTTTCAAATGGAAGCCCTGGATGGAAAGGCGCCTACAACATTAATCAATGGAATTCAAACAGAACCGCGAGGGGGAAAGTAGCTGCCCTGCCCTGCCCTGTTGCTTTAACTCACAGTAAGTGGTCAAAGCACGATGCCTGCTTGTTAAAACACTAATGGTTGCTCCTTCAAAATCAGCACCACACTTTTTTTGGGGGGGGGAGGGAGGGGAGGGTACACACAGCCTTAATTGCAGACCCTGCCCACCATAAAATGAACACTTTGACTCACATTCTTATAATAAATTGGGATTTGCTCCTGGAGATTGGCATTTCCAACAAACAAAATAAGTGGAGGGAGTTGCCTTTGCAGTTTGGCTGGCACGCAGGCTTTCGGAAGTACTTAGAAGGTGCAATAAACAAACTCTTATAATTCGGTGTGGGTTTGTATACCTTGGCACCCTGACTTCGCAACAGTTAGATGATGTGCAGCAGAAAGGACAAGAACATTTGCTCTGGTTTAAAGCAAAGATCACGGCTCTGCAGATGTGGCTGGACTACCATAGCCAGTGACCCTGGCCATTGGCTATGTTCACAGAAGTCCAACCACACCAGGAAGCCACAGGTTCCCTCTGTCTGGGAGTGGGAGCGCACAGAGGGAAGCATGAAGGGAGAGACAAAGCTAGTGATGGATAAATGTAGTCCCATGACTTTGTAAATACTTCCATTTCATTTCAGTTGGGAGTGAGGAATAAGGACTTAAGCTAAAAGGCATTACAGAAGTAATGGCTTTGTCATGGCTGCACCTTCAAGCAGCGACTGGGGCATGGATTTGGGTTACGGAAACACCAGATAGATACAGGCTCTGATGCCACTCGAGACATCGTTTCCCAAAGCCAGAAAACTCCAGAAGTGGAGTCTGTCCGAGCCAAAACGCTCTGAATTGACACACCCTCCTCCTACAGATTACTGCTGTGTTCATCCAAATTCAACCATCTCGCTATTACCGACGGAAGATGAAAATGTGCCTAGCTTGACACAACTAAGCGACAAAGTTATCAGGGTTCAGAACCCTGCTGTCCTTGACTGACTGGGTCAGCTCCCTGCTCCTGAAAGTTCCTCTTGGCTGTGGTTAGGGCCATGACAAGACAGGTCTGAAGCTGCAGAGTTCAAAGGAACATTTCAGTGTGAAGGAGGAAGCACATATTACCTCAGGAAAAAATGGAAAAACCAGCGAGCAGCATAGATGCAGCTGGCAGAGGGATAGATTGAGGGGCAGCCTCATTTTTTCCCCATTACACAACTATTTTTAAACCTGTTTTTATTGAATTTTCAAACTCTCCAAGTGTCCCTATTTTCCAGGGACAGTCCCAGTTTACAGAAGCTTGTCCTGGTTTCTGATTTGATACCGAAATGTCCTGCTGTTCCTTAGGGCATCCCTATTTTCATCAGAGAAATGTTGGTGGGTATGGAGTTATGCGACGCGTGAGCCAAAGAGATAAGTAACTACAGTATACAACCTTTAGAAGACATCCGTTTAGGGAAGTTTTTTTATTTTTTTTATTATGCTTTTATATAGTATGTTGCAAGCCACCCAGAGTGGCTGGGGCAACCCAGCCAGATTGGCAGGGTATAAATATAATAAATCTACTACTACTACGACAACGACGACTACTACTGGTACTACCAGTACTAAATAGAATAGGATGTCCCTATTTTTATCAGAGAAATATTGGAGGGTATGCATTTTGTACATTGCCTAGAGATGTGTATATGGAAGGCAAAACAGCAGCAGCAGCAGCAAAAACAACAACAACAACAACAACAACAACACCACTTCGATCCTTTGATTTACATCAGGTCAGCCAGAGAAGGTGGAAGCTGAAACATTTTCCTATTAAAAAATAATCTTTCTTTTGTTAGTTACTGCATTATAGGCAGTGTTTTTTCTTTTTTTGTTTCTAAAATAAGCAAAATCCAAAGATCAATGTATCTGTGCATATAGATCTGTGTAAAGGTATCCTCCGGCAAATTCAATGCCATGAATGAAGGTCACTGACAGCACAAATTGGTAACAAATTGAGCAATCCAAGATGCCGCTGCAATCAGGAGTGGCATGAAACACAGCCATTCATTTGTGCAAAAAGGGTTGAAAAATATTCACTGTGCTTCTCCCGCGACCCCCCTTGCTGGTGATCATAATCATACACCGAGGCTACAGGATAAGGCCTGCTTTCTCGGTTCATGACCATTAGAAAACAACTCCCCCATTGTTGCTTTGCATGTGGAGAGGCTGCAAATGGTGCCCCGCACAGGAAACAATGATGTGGGAATCATTTAGTGCAACCCTACACTGCGACAGGTGCCACCATGAGACGTTTTAATTGATCTCATTTGTTAACTTATACCTGTAAATCGTGCTGCTTATCGTCATTGAACAAGCCATGGAAACCAGAATTTGTCACCGAGTAAAGATAGCAAAGTAGGCCCCCAAATGGACTAGTAATATAGTTTTACTGGCTTAATTTCACAACAGTACATTAGATTGAAAGGGGATCCTTGGAAGAATCCAAATTACACGCAGGCCTCTTGTTTCTTTATGTTACATTGACACAAAACAAGATTCAAAAGGTACTGCCAAGAGGACAGCATATGTTATAGTTTTCTCCTTTTATATGGAGGAGAGAGAGTCAGTCATTCCTGAAGTTGTGAATGGATCTCTGTTACTAAGAGCTAAAATGAATCTTTAACCTTATCTGAAGCCATGGAAGATTGCAATATATGTTATCATGCCGGATATAGCATTAACAAGGGCATTATGGATCTGGTGGCTGAGAGACCTGCAGATGTGCTGTTCTCAGATTCTCAGAAAGGAGCATTATATCTCTCACAGTTTCGTATTAAAGCACCTCTCCAACCACACCACTGTGCCCCGGCATCAAGAGCTACTAAGTGAAGCTCTCCTGCTATTATAAATAAGAAAAGTGTTCTTAGGGAGAAATGGTCTTTTGGGAGCAAGCATTTTCATGTATGATGACAGGAAACCAACACAGCTTTCTTGGAGCCAAAGCTCCGCCAGTAGTGAGTCTCGACATGAAGGACATTTCTTCCCATAGAAAGATATTCCCCATTTCCTCTTCCCAAAGGAAATTTGAAATCTGGAAATATTGTTTATACCCATGATTTCCTAGGGATTATTAAGAAACTAAACAGGAAAAGAAAAGCATAAAATATGCATATAATAACAGGAATCACAACACTGCAGCTTCAAAGTCCTGAGAGGTACCTTTCAAGATGTGAGAATAAATCAATAGATATTAAAACCTGAATGTGCTTGTAAAGTCAATGGTTTAAAGCTGTAAGGCTCAACATGAAAGATTGCTGTGGAAAAATAAGAACAATCCTTTATAACGCAGAGGGGGAAACTTTATATATATGCCCTTATGAAACTGCAGGTTATTACAATAAACCTGCCAATGTTCTTATCTGTTTACAATTTGTTTGTAAATATTTAATAAACCATTTCCGTTCTTGTATATAAAGTTTGTTATCTTGATTTCTTATTTTTCCAGTAGGTTTCGCCAGTTCTGCATATTCCATAAGTTAAGCACAATATACATTCTAAATCCTCTGCGTAGGACTATACAGTTCTGTACAGGCTACTGCATTGAACTTAGCAGTTTACAGGGAATTAAACCTTAAATAATTACTGAATGACTTCTGTTATAAAAGGGCCTTCATAACAAAGCTCCTCTGGCCTTTGGAAAGTCCCCTTTGTTGACAGTAATACACAAGAAGCACCGTGAAAATTTCACTCCAGTGGCACATCATTTGTTATAGGTTCACATGGGTGAAATCCATATAAAAGGACTGAACTTAGATATTCTTCAGTATACACAATAGACTGGTTTGTTAACAGCTTGTAAAGTGTCCCAGCCTGAAGGGGAAAGGACTGTAGCTTGGAGGCTGTGCACACACTTTGAATACAGAAGGTCTCAGGTTCAATCCTGGCCATTTCCAGGTAGGGCTGCGAAAGACCCATCCCTGGAACCCTGGGGAGCCTCTAAGTTGAGACAATATTGACCTAAATGGACCAATCTCAAATGTGTCTGTTTCTAAGGCAGTGATGGCGAACCTATGGCACGCGTATCAGACGTTTCACGCAGAGCCCTCACTGTTGGCATGCGCCCCATCGGCCCATTCGCGCTGTTGTTTCTTTCCCCCCATTTGTTCTCCCGCTCCTCCTCACGTTACAGCTTGTCTCCGCTGTTAAAACCCGGATCCTTTGTTGTTGTTGTTGTTGTTGCTGCTGCTGCTGGTAGCCAGAGATTGGTTTTTAACCCTTTCTGTACTGTTTTTTCCGGCGCTTTGGCAGACGATGATTGGGTGTAACAGCATTCATTTTTAACCCATTCTGGGCTGGGGTTTTTTTTTGCGCTTTGGCAGACTATGTTGGCTGCGTGTTAGTTCCGCCAAAGGTATTCATTTCGGTTCTCCCCCCCCCAAAAAAAGTTCATTTCTGTTCTCTCCCCCCCCCCAGAAAGTGCAGCAGCTTTGGGGCACCCTCCCAAAAAGCAAAGCAACTTTTGCACCCCCCAAAAAACCCTCCAAAACTTTGGTCAGCAGCTCCCCCCAAAAAGCTCAACAACTCTGGGCACTTTGTGATAAATAAGGGGTTTTTGGTTTGGTTTGGTTAAATAATTAGTTTTTGGTTTATTAAATACAGTTATATATTACAATTATACATTTTTGTTATTTAAACTATAAATATCGTGAAATTATGGTTTTTCTCTCGAAGTTACATACCAGCTGAGTTATGCTCGGTTTTTTGGCGAATTTTGACACACCAAGCTCAAAAGGTTGCCCATCACTGTTCTAAGGTAAGGTATGTGAAGCATTTGGAAAACTTTGACAAGCACCATAGAAATGCTAGTTACATGAATATGAGCCAGGGGATGTGAAAAAAAAAGGAATTTTGCCAGCTCTGCCAGTGAAGCAACAGTTGGTTGAATGTGTACAGTGTTTTTCTTTCTCTCTTCATGACATCTCAGTATCTTACATTAAAAACCTAGTGCTTTCGTTTTCTTCAAGGACAAGGACGGCTGATGCTTTCCCCTTGGACGCTATGCGTTTAAAGAGTACCAGGGGATTGCAAGCCTCTCTCTAAAAACTGATGTGGAAGGAAATCATTGCTCTCTGGCACTCTGCTTCTCACTGCACAGTTCTTTCCGTGAGACCCATGTGCAATTACCCAGTGTGTTATTTTATCCTAATTTCCTAATAAATCACATCACTGTGTTTTTTCCTTGTATCCATCATCCACGTATCTGCCTGGAAGACAAAATGGATCCAATGATTAATCAAGGCCAATGGCACCCGCTCTGGTACAGGGGTACCATGTTTCAACTGTCAGGTGGCATCCATCCCAGCCCCGCTTTGTCAGCAATAAAGAAAATGAAATTGGACTAATATGAGTCTTACTTCTGCCCTGATTAAAGGCCTATGTTTTCCCTAGGCACTGCCTGACCAGGTCTTGACTTGTGAGATATTCAATGTTCTTGTAATGTCATTCGGACAGAGTGCGCTTGTCTCCTTAGGTCATCGTTCTTCAGATTCACTTGTTTTACATGGAATATAGGCTAGAAAATCTAGACTTCCTTTGGGGTGTTAATTAAGAGGAGCATCCAAAATTAATCAGCAGATTCACTAGGGCGAAGGGGAGCTGTCTGAAGGCCTTGATATAAAAATGTGCTTCTAGTACAGAGAAATGAGCCTTCGGCTATTGACAAAGAGAAAACAACTGCGCAGACGGCAATCTGACATAAACATTCATATACGTATACAATTTTACATTCATTTTTCTTGTCAGCTTGTCACCTTTAATTATAAAGGTTGATTCGCTATTTGGCAGATCTGAAAATTGTAAACGCTTGGCTATTTGAATATGATCATATGGTCAACGTCTTCAAAAAAGAATAACACCGGAATGTGCCCAGAAAAGAACGTTGAGAAACCCAGACTGAATGGAGCGTTGTAGACTGACCACATTGAAGAAGAATTTCACATACAACCTCATGACAAGTGACCATGGACTCTGGGTCAAAATGTCGACACTTGGGATGTGGCATATATGTACAAGTTGTAGTATATGTACAAGTTGTACGTTTTTTTGCATAGTCTTTTCCACATTTTATTTCCTCTAAATAGCCCATTCTAACATTATTAGTGTTTCGTGTTGCGGTTTTGCTTGGCCTTTGGGCTAAGAATGACCTTTATCCTGTGTTTTGCCCATAAAAGAAAGACTGCAAGACACTGCTTGTTCATTCAACATCTCCAATGAATGCTTCTTAACTCCTTAATGCCACTGAGTCTGAAAAAAACATTTTCTGTATCTCTGCAGATGTGGTTGTGGAAGTTCCCATAAATGATAAGGAAGGTTATGTGATTTAGTAGCTATCTGCCATATTTATTAGTTCATTGAAGCCTTCCCCTCTAATGAAGATATCTTCTGTGCATCATTTCCGGGATTTGGGAAAGGTAGGGACATCGTGAGTGGACAACAAATGCAGCACATTTCTGTTCCAAACCTGTAGCTTGTTTCTTCCTCAGAACAGTGGCAGAATTCCTCTTCTGCCATTGCTAACAAAGAAAACGTGCAAAACAAATATCTCCATGAGGTTAGAAGACAATTCAGATGGAGACCCAAAGTGCCACACATCATAGAGAATCCAAGGTTGTTGACCAGGCCTGTAAAAGGTTCTATAGAATAGTAAATTCCTCCTTTTTTTTTTCTTCTATAAAATGGGTAGGTAAAGATAGACTAAATCAAGTTCTGTTAAGAATGATTTTTCAGCAGTCCAAAAGTGAGCCATTTTCTGTTGAGGAAAAAGGTTATCTTTCAGTTGAAGGATCTGTATTCATCTGATGTGTGGGGAGTGCCTTGACTTTCTTTTCAAAACTTTATTCTGTTCATCAGTGAACGCATCCAGAAAACTCCCTGAATTGCAAGTGAAAATTTTGAGAGCAATAATTAATCAGTAATTAATTCAGAGTAAATTAAAATTTTAGTAACTCAAGGCATTTCCCCAGCTATTTTTTTTTTAACCTTCTTGAGAACTTCACAGGAGAGTTTTGTTATGGTATCATATAGTGAAATTCCCCAAGCTTTTCTTGATGTGATTCTTCCGAATAAAGAGAGGGAGAGAGAAGACTAAAATAACTCACGTATCCCATGGAACGCAGGTTCGTAAACAACCTGAAAGCAGCAGGATACATCTGAATATTTTTTCACATCTGAATATATTTTCCCAGAGCTATCTATGGTTAGGTTCCAACAGAAGTGCCTGGCATTAAGAAACTCAGGGAGTTTCAGTTTCCCCTGTCTAAGCAATGTGGGCATACTGCATTTCACAAATTGCTGCGGACTAACCATATAAATCTGCTATGGAGAGAGATGGAGGCGAGGAACACCTGGCCTGGGACACTTGCTTTTCCTCCTTCCTTCTGTAGTAACAGCAGTTCTTCCTTCTTAGGTGAAGAAGAATTACTGCTACCATTAAGAGAAGCAAGAATGGCGAGAAGCCTTGATTTTTTCTTCCAGAACTATATCCTACAGAGATCGGCCCATTGGTACCCACTCTTCTGCAAGTAATGGCAGCGGTGCAAGTGCACAGCTATCATACCTTGCCCCTCTGCTTAACTTGACCAAAGAAAGTGCAGCCCTTACTCTGGCTGTTGTCACAGGTTCCCTGGCTGTTTAGGAAGTGGTTCCATATACCCCGCTGTCACCACCATGTTGCATCCCCCCATCTTTGCTAAGAGTTTGTGGGTGGTTGGGATTCGATCCAAATTGTGTGAGCAGGAGAACCTCTCATGCAAAAGGGCTCCTCCACCTCCTTTCCCTCTCTGCGCCCTCTCACACCCTTTGAAACAGGTGATCTGGAGTACTGGAGACACCCCATAATGGTGTCAGATGTACATCAGAGGGATGGGGGAACCATGGCAAATGAAGCGGGCTCTTCCTGCATGAAAGGCCAATCAGGAAAGCCCCATGGCCCAAGCAGAGTTTGGCTCAGACAACCCTGGTTCTACATCAGGCATCCCCAAACTTCAGCCCAAACTACAATTCCCATCTTCCCCAACCACTGGTCCTGTTAGCTAGGGATCATGGGAGTTTTAGGCCAAAACATCTGGAGGGCCGTAGTTTGGGGATGCCTGTTCTACATCAACTTGCTGGTAATGAAATGCAGCACCATTTTTATTTTTATTTTTGCAAAGCCTATGGTGGAAGCAAATCAATGAGGCATTTCATCAAGAAATGGGGGGGGGGGTGGGTTGCCTGGGAGCCTGATAGAGACAAGGCATTGTCACCCACTCTCTGTTTTTGCCCAGTTGTGCTCAGAAGTGCAGAGCAGGGAACTTGAGATCGGGTGGCAATTAACAAGTGTAAGTTCTCAATCTTGGACTCTAGGCTGGACTGACCACCTTCTTCTTCAATCACACTGTTTTTCTCTAAATAAAAGATATTGAATAAATAATAATACTAGTAAATAATATTTATATTGCATTTTGTGTTCAAAGTGCTTTACACACATTAACGTGGTATTTCTGACAATGCCCCTGCAACATACGCCAGTGAATTGTTATTGGATGACAAATGTTTTTATGAAAGACATGTGAAAAAGCAAAAGCTCATACCAATGACAAACTTAGTTGGCCTCCAAGGTGCTACTGGAAGAATTTTTTTTATTGTGTTTCAACTACATCGGACCAACACGGCTACCTACCTATAACTAGAATTATTTTTCATGGTTTTCTCCTCTTAGATTAAAACTTGCTTAGTGAATACAAGAACAGCTGGATCCACTTAATTGGTTGTTAAGTGGCTTTGAATGTGCTAAAGGAGCAGGGAGACAGGAAGTCCAGGTGTAGCAGTTCCTGTCACTAAGCTTTTTCATGTAACATTTGGAAAAGGAATACGGGAGAGTTGAGAACGTTTAAGCCAGGCATCCCCAAACTGCGGCCCTCCAGATGTTTTGGCCTACAACTCCCATGATCCCTAGCTAACAGGACCAGTGGTCAGGGATGATGGGAATTGTAGTCCAAAACATCTGGAGGGCTGAAGTTTGGGGATGCCTGGTTTAAGCTCTTAACACATCTAGAGCATGTGAACCACATTCCTGTGCAAATCCTTTTCAGATTGGCACCTCAAAGAATGTCCACAGCCATTCTGTTCATTATTTACTTATTTGCTAAATAGGAGCATGGAAAGCTACATCATGCCATGTGGACCACTGGTTTATGTCAGAGGTGTTCATCCCTTTTAGCTCCACAGCTCCCTGTATATTTTCACTTGGGTTTTAAACAAACAAACAAAATAAAATCAAAGCAGTTTAAAACACAACAAAACATTCAAAGATCTTGCTACGAAAAAGTGTTCTTCTGTGGATGTCAACAGGTTTGGCCTGAAGCTTTCCTTTCTAGGCTAATATGTTTAGAACTGGGATAATTTGGCTTTTGTCATCAATAGCCACATCAATGCAAACATTTCTGCCTCCATCCCTCCCCGAAAGTCACAGTTTCAGCTTTACACAGTTAGAAGGCAAATTCAACTTAGAGAATTATTCCAAGAAATGTATTTTTGCTGATTTCAATGTTTATGTTTATAAAACTAGGTAGGGGGGAAAGTTGCACAGACACAGATTTCTTTCAGAGATATGTTTTCCTAGTTTGAGAGAAAGCGGCATATGCTTAATAACACAGATCAATCAGAAAATCATAGTGCTAATACATGAAAATAGCAGCCAGCAGTGATCGCCCAGTTGTTAACTGTTGCTTAATTCTCATTCTTTAACCACGCACATTTCTAAAACCATTATGCCCTGAATGAAGCAGAAAGAGCATTCTGCCTTCTCTGAAGTTAACAATGACGGTACATATATTGACTTTACTGGATTGCCGCAGAAGAATCTCCTATTTCTTTTCTTTTTTTAAAGTTAATGAATTAATAGTGTAATCATGTCTACTCAGAAGTAGACATGTGAAAAGGATCTAGGAGTCTTGGTAGACCACAAACTTGGCATGAGTCAACAGTGTGATGCAGCAGCTAAAAAAGCCAATGCAATTCTGGGCTGCATCAATAGGAGTATAGCATCTAGATCAAGGGAAGTAATAGTACCACTGTATTCCGCTCTGGTCAGACCTCACCTGGAATACTGTGTCCAGTTCTGGGCACCACAGTTCAAGAAGGATACTGACAAGCTGGAACGTGTCCAGAGGAGGGCAACCAAAATGGTCAAAGGCCTGGAAACGATGCCTTATGAGGAACGGCTTAGGGAGCTGGGTATGTTTAGCCTGGAGAAGAGAAGGTTAAGGGGTGATATGATAGCCATGTTCAAATATATAAAAGGATGTCATATAGAGGAGGGAGAAAGGTTGTTTTCTGCTGCTCCAGAGAAGCGGACACGGAGCAATGGATTCAAGCTACAAGAAAGAAGATTCCACCTAAACATTAGGAAGAACTTCCTGACAGTAAAAGCTGTTCAACAGTGGAATTTGCTGCCAAGGAGTGTGGTGGAGTCTCCTTCTTTGGAGGTCTGTAAGTGGAGGCTTGACAGCCAACTGTCAGGAATGCTTTGATGGTGTTTCCTGCTTGGCAGGGGGTTGGACTGGATGGCCCTTGTGGTCTCTTCCAACTCTATGATTCTAAGTAAGCCCCATTGGATTCAATGGTATTTAGTCCAGGGAAAGGAGTACAACAAGGCTGTATATTGTCTCCCTGCTTATTTAACTTATATGCAGAATTCATCATGCGAAAGGCTGGACTGGATGAATACCAAGCTGGAATTTGGATTGCTGGAAGAAATACCAACAACCTCAGATATGCAGATGACACAACCTTGATGGCAGAAAGTGAGGAGGAATTAAAGAACCTTTTAATGAGGGTGAAAGAGGAGAGTGCAAAATATGGTCTGAAGCTCAACATAAAAAACAAACACTGATATCATGGCCACTGGTCCCATCACCTCCTAGCAAATAGAAGGGGAAGAAATGGAGGCAGTGAGAGATTTTACTTTCTTGGGTTCCATGATCACTGCAGATGGTGACAGCAGTCACAAAATTAAAAGACGCCTGCTTCTTGGGAGAAAAGCAATGACAAACCTAGACAGCATCTTAAAAAGCAGAGACATCACCTTTCCGACAAAGGTCCATATAGTAAAGCTATGGTTTTCCCAGTAGTGATGTATGGAAGTGAGAGCTGGACTATAAAGAAGGCTGATCGCCGAAGAATTGATGCTTTTGAATTATGGTGCTGGAGGAGATTCTTGAGAGTCCAATGGACTGCAAGAAGATCAATCCAATCCATTCTGAAGGAAATCAGCCCTGAGTGCTCACTGGAAGGACAGATCCTGAAGCTGAGGCTCCAATACTTTGGCCACCTCATGAGAAGAGCAGACTCCCTGGAAAAGACCCTGATGTTGGGAAAGACTGAGGGAACAAGGAAAAGGGGACGACAGAGGAAAAGATGGTTGGACAGTGTTCTCGAAGCTACGGACATGAGTCTGACCAAACTGTGGGAGGCAGTGGAAGACAGGAGTGCCTGGCGTGCTCTGGTCCATGGGGTCACGAAGAGTCGGACATGACTAAACGACTAAGCAACAACAAAGAGGTGTGAATGCTTCCAGTGAATTTCTTAAAATATTTTTATTCGGAGCTGACCCATGCCCTTTCAGAAGGAGTTTGCTGTTCAAGGGGTGAGGGGAAATAGTTTAAATCTCATTTGGATTCATTAATTTTGTATTTCTTTTGATCCTGACACAGAGCAGCAAACATAAAAACACGTTGACAGAATTTGCATAATCTTGAACATACTTTAGAGACCAACATTTTGTACTTTTCTAGGCAATGAAGTGCAAGAGCTCTCCTAAACAATTGCGCACAGTGAGGTGCACACGGGAACAAATTAGTTCTGCAAAATTCATCCTCTCCTGGAAGTTTGATTTTCCTTATGTGGAATGGCTTCTCTGAGTCTTAGTTTTCTTTTTCAGCATCCTTGATGGTCTTGCTAACAGCCAGTAGGTCTGATGTGTGTCGAATCGACAGAACTAAACCTTTCATAGAGTTGGATGCACATACAAATACTTCATAGGAATAACTGGTAGGTCTTTTGACCCCATAGAATGAAGAGCACTCCAAATTCTGTACAGCTTCTGTCCTCTGAAAACAAGTGGCTAATTTGATCACATGTGTAGTGCCTATTTAGGAACTGAGTGATGCTTCCAATATATATATAAAACTGTGTTTGCTGACAGAGTTTTGCCGTCCACACAAAACAAATCTAAAGCCCACTTGGCATGTAAAACACATCACCGTAAGTTAACATGGACGCATTTCCATCTACCCTGAATAATGATAACTTTTCCTGTTTTTATGATGTCACTTTATTTTTTTAGTATTTTATGTAAAATTGCAGCGCTTGGGGACACATGTACATTGGGAAAAATAAATAAAAATAAGACCCATGTGTTTTTTGTATCAAGAGGAAGTATTCAAAAAAGTTGGGTTTGCTCTTTAAGTTTGGAGTCTTGACACCATTTTATGTTTTTATAACGAATCGGATAACATGCATTAAACTAGCTGGCACTGGCTACATTGCTTTATTAAATATTTCTGAGTACAGATACTTGTAAGCACTGCTTACATTTGTGAAGAAATGTATCGATACTGATGACATAGTTCATGCTTGATATAACTGTAATAAATTTTGCATTTAAAGTGCATAATGTCTGCATGAGAATGACAAACACTTGGAAGCATGTACGAAAAATATGACCTACAACTGTGTGAAGAAAACAACTGCTAATTTTCTGACATGGCTGTACAGCTGATCGATTCTGCTTTATTATCCTTGTTAATTTTATTTAAATTGAATTCTGTACACAGGGAAAGACAGACTGGGGTGCCATTTTTTAAAAAAGAACAAAAATAGCAGAAAACTATGGCGGGCATTATTCTGTTCTAAATATATTGTTTCCTCACAACCCCTCTAAATATTCCCTTTTAAAAACCACCCCAATAAAACTTTAAGCCAACCGTTTTAGACAAATAAGGCCAATAGAGAATATACTTCTTTTTTTAAAAAAGTGCAACAGTAATTCATAAAATAGTTGTACAAATGACTGAAGGCAACTTTTTAAAACAACAATAAAAAGTGTGCTTTCATTTTATGGTAATATTTCACCTACAAAACATGAAGATAACAAGTTTGTATTCATACAAAGGTGTTAATTAATGGAAGACAAACCTTTGCCAATTATTGACACATTCTTCTGTAATCCTGTTAGGTGGGACATTCTAATGAAGTCATAGTTTATTACTAATGATCTGGCTTGATTCCCCCCCCCCTTAAAAAAAAGGCGTCTGTAAGAGGGGCGTTGAAATAATTTATTTGCTTGGGTGTATTTTTTTATCACAGCAGGTATGAAGGCAGCATTTTGACTGCCACATTATCTCTGACAAGAAGGGGTTTGACCCTAGGAGCAGGGATCGAGAACTAGCTCCTTCACACTTCAGTACACACCGCTGTGATCCCGCAATTTGGTCATATTATCCCCTGCACCACAAAGCTGGCCACTAATTATCTCTGAAAAAGAATTCGATTGAACCTTAATTTTCAGTAATGGGGCCTGATAGTTGGCAAAGAAAGACAAAGGAGGAATTCCTTTGTCTTTTCTAAACAATAACCGCCTGCCGCCGAAGGATGGCAGAACTCATTAAACACAACACGTTAAAATATGATCGCATTATTTCCTTCTTCTCCACAAAACAGACTGTCCATCTGCCGAGAAAAGAAAAAAGCACATTGCACGTGGTCTTCCCGTGATTTCTTTCCTATCTAGAAGCTTCCTACTTGTCAGGAGATAAATCCATGCTTCCACTGTCCTGGCAAACAAGTTTTACCTAAATCTTGCACCCGGGTAAGGAAAGCATCCCCTGAATAAATAAGGTTTCCCTTTTCCAAATTCTCCATTTCTTCTGGCTTGGTAGGAAAATGGTAAAATATTAATATAAACTATGCCTAAAAGAGATCTACTGAGTATAACAGCAGTAATGCACAATATTCATATTGCAATGCACAATGGAACGCGAGAAGCAACTTTCTGCAGTTCAGCAAGGATGGACATAATTTGTCTGAAGGCATTGTTGCTTCTGGGGTTTCGTATTGTCTCCAGCCTTCTGAACACATCTTCTTTTAAACAATGTGATTGTAAAAGATTTTGTGTGTCCCCCCCAGTGAGTTTGTGATTCTGATGCATTAATATTGATCTACTGTGATGAAGACAGAGCCTATTTTATCTCAATGCAACAATGCGACTCAAGAAGCAACTTTTTGCAGTTAAGCAATGGCAGACGTAACTTGTCAGGCTTAAGGTTTTCCATGTTTCACAAGAATGAGGCACAAATATTTGTGTGTATCCATATTCAATTAAAATGAAAGGTATCCAGAACTCTCCTGTTTCCCCTGTTCCTAACTATACAACTATAAGTAACTATACAACTATAGAAGTCATCTGAACACAGCCCTGTATTGGGAAGTTTTTAATGTTTGATGTTTTATTATGTTTTTATATGTGTTGGAAGTTGCCCAGAGTGGCTGGGGCAACCCAACCAGATGGGCAGGGTATTATTATTATTATTATTATTATTATTATTATTATTATTATTATTATTATTATTATCTTGACTACTCACAGTCTGTCCTGTTAGAAAATTTCTTCCACAAATAATTGGTTATTGAGAACTACCATGGTAGTTATGCAATAATCACACAGTCAGTTATGTAGCCAAGTTATACATCTTGTTTTGTGGCCTCTCTGCCCATCATCTGATATCACACAGCTTCATGGCAAGTGTAAATACGAGAGCTCAAATCTCAGTAGTTCTGCATATGGTTTTCATGAGTAAAGCCCCATGTTCAGTCCCACTCAGCTAATACAGTTAGGAGAGTCTGTTTCTGGGACTTTGGAGAGCAACTGCTGGTCGGAATTGCAATGGGGTACAATGGGGTACATGGTCCAATAATCTGAATCAGCCACAAGGTAGATTTGTAATTTGTTTCATGCTACCTCTTTGGAGAATTCATTGGTTTGGAGAAGCTTCCAGACGACTAAAATACAATGTTAATGAAATCAATAAAACAATGATGAAGGAGGAAAGAAAGCCAAGCATTAAAAATTGAAGTGAAAGCAAGTAAACTTAAACATCTCGAGCAAATTCACCACTGCCAAGAGACCAGGGTGGTAGCAGCCAATCCTCAGTGGGAAGGTCTTTCAAACACAGTCAAAACTCCCTCCCTGTCTTCTGCCCGCCTGATTACTGATAGTGGGAGGATGCAGAGAAGAGTCTCAGAGGATGGGCATAAATACGGGGGCAGATTCATGCATTTTAAAATGCTGGAAAAGATCATGTTCCGGTTGCTTCAAGACCATAGGCACAGTCGCTCTATTAAGGATGGCACTAGGGATGAGGACGAATGGCAATTCTGTTTGAATTGAAAGGCGAATCTGTCTAATTCGTACTTTCTGAAACAATAGCCAAACCAAAACACTGTCATTCTTTGAAATCCACAATTCTCTGAATACTGAATTTTGCAATTCAATTCTCCAGCCAAGCAATAGGTTCAAAGATGCACATCATAAGGTAAAATAATTCTATGAAGCAAAATGTAAATATTAGGGTAAATATGCTCCACAAAAATGTGTATATTAGGCAGCACTGGATACCAAATTTGTGTCTCCTGGGAGAAATTTGCACTAAAATGCTGCTGAATTTTCAAGAGGAATTTTTAAAGGAGCATTTGCAAACTGATGTGGAAATGTAGAGAATTGAAGAGTGGGAAGATGAGGAACCGAAATTGACAGACACATCTCTGTTCATCCCACTTAATCTTGTGCGGAATTCCCACTCAGGTTTCATGGAAATGGAATATCCATTCTTGCCTCCTTTCAACTTATTTTAAGAAATACTGCTTCTTTCACATTCTTTTGGGGAAAAGAACAAACACATGATTTCCTGAAAAGATCCATAGCCTTAATTTTCACTGCTTAATACCATCCCATCCCACAACCTCTTCCTTAGGAAAAAAAACCAACACTTTTTAGAAGAAAGCAATAATAATGCACATTAAATGGGGCATGATCCAGTTAAAGCAGGATCCATCAGTTGTGTTCCCATTGATTTCAGTGGGAGAGTTGAGTATGTGAGATGTGCGTAACTTGGACTGGTTTGTGCACATCATTAGCTACATCCTGGAGAGTCTCTAAAATATTATAATACACAAAAATGCAAATTGGCTGGGATTTAGATTTTTTTTTTAATGCATCCAGAATGAGCACTCATCACTTAGTGCCAGGAGGGCTGCCATAAGATGCAGATTGCAAAAGGAAGCAACTATTTGGCAACATAACTTACAGAATGGATTCTCACGTGTTTCGGTATTCTGTAGCTGGCTGGGTAATTATTTGTCCCATTCTAACATCTATGCATCTTGATCTCTTGCATTTTCTTTAAATGATTAAAAATATATAAGTTTAAAAAGTCCTAATGATACACAGGGGAAAAAGCAACTGATTATATTTTCTACATATTTGTCTTATTCGTTTTCGTGATCAGGCTGAGGGAGAGAGGCAGCAGAGGTCTTCTGAACCACCCAGAATCAGGAAGAAAACTGGTGAAGTTCAAGGGCTTATACCAGCATACGTTAATAACTTTGGTTTTACAATGCAATTTATTTTTAAAAATTGTTTGTTTAGAAGATTTCAGGTAATTCTGTATAAAATCAGGACTCTTAACTTGTTTCTGCCTGATTTTTGAGGAGGGGGGGAAAACCCCCCAAACACCTTAGCATCTTTCTCTCTCCCCAGAAGAAAAACATGGTTAGGAAAAATTAGTTAGCATGCAGCTGATCACAGTGTTGAAAAATGGGCTCAATAAAATCTGATGCAAACCATTTTCATACCATTGGCCCCTTTGACACTTCCGTCAGAAAGCTACTTGCATGTAAAAATTATATCTCTTAAAGAATTCATATTATTTGTTTGCTTGATTATAGTTTCAGATATATATAACTTCAAAAATAATGGCATCAACAGATTATCCTATAAACAGGTATTGGATTACCATTGTGTTTACATGTATTAACTGGGCAAGAGCAACAGAAGAGAAAGTATTGTATATTCAGATAGCTGCATTAGGAGCACTGTATCCTTCGTTTCAACTATCACCACCTTGCAGTATTAGAGTTCAAATTTTCCAGCATTTAGAGATGTAAATATATTAAACAATACATCTGTTTGTGCAAAGCCTTTCTTATGAGCAGCTTTTAATCAGTTTCATGCTGAGTGTAGGAAAATTGCAAAACTATGCATTAAAAGAAGATTTAGCCAAAGTTATTTTTGCAGTATCAACTGCATTCTAATTCACTGCTTCTTTCTTTTGCTTTCAGTGATAATGTATGTAATCTTCTCGCAACATTCATGAGGAAAGTTTGATGTGGATTTACACTAGTGGAGCTACATTACAATGGGTAGATTTAAGGTATTATAAAATGAGTTTGTGGATTTGTTACAGAGGTATGAAACCCCTAAGACATAGGCAGATAGGTTTTTTCCAACATATGGCAACTGTTCTGATTATAAAACAAAACTGTGTTAAGTCAAAGTACCTGATTACAATTCGCTAGTGCAATGTAGCTGTGATAGCCAGGCTTATATTTAATACCCCAGAAACAATATCATTTATTTTTCTGTCTCTTCTTATCCTTTAGTTATTGGGTATGTGGGCTTTGAAACCTTAAACAAAAAGGATAAATCCAAATTATAGAAAACATCAAAGTGTAGACAAATCACATTATGCCACACAAGCCTGACCAAGATAGGGAGAAAATATATAGTTATATTGATAGATATAAGATAGACAGACAGATATCTTGCTGTTACGAGAACAATTTAGTTGCTGTAATTAGAAATCTTGCAGGAGCCTCAGTTACACATTTATATGTTTTGTTTTTAATGCTGATTTCCCAGCTTTTAATAAACCATTTGATTAAAAACATTTCCTCAGACGTTGACCTGTCATGAAAGACGGCTCGATAAACTCAGAGGCTGACAATATAAATAGTTTAAATAATAATAAAAAATAAACAAAAACAACACTGTATCTGTAATTTCGTGGTAACCTTGTGATGGAATAAATCCATTTTTATCAAAGGGGCTCTATGAAAGATTGGAAGGTGCATATTTGTAACGGCCGCGATTAAGGCAACAACGTCCACTTCTAACGAGCAACATGTTGTGTGACATATTAAACGAACGAGACATGCATGCACCCTGGATTCAGATGTATCAAATAACGAGATAATTTATCCCCGTTTCTGAGTTAAAGCCATGCTTGCTTGCGTTGGCCTCTAGTTCCCAGGCACTGCAATCTTATTAACGAGACTTTAATTCTAGTAGTGACAGGCCAAAGTGTTGCACTCTAATGAACTGTCTTCTCCTTGCAGAAAATCTGGTGGTAACGTATGATGTTAGTTACAATAATGATAATCTTTAGTATTTTCTAGCTTGTCAGAACCTGCATAGGCAACAACAATGAGTCTTTTACTAAAACTCCACCTCATCAAAGTAACTTAATTAGCAATTCAACTCCTTATTTTTGTTTTGGATTCCCCTCTGGCTACTAATTAAAGCTTAATCGAAACTGCTGAACTGAGGTTGTAAAGAATTCATTAATATTAAAATTAGCCCCAACAATTTTTTTGGGCTGGTGCAATTTGTATTTGTTACTGTCAAGGGTTTAAAACTCAGTCAAATGGCTTTGGAAAGCAGTACCAGGATTCTGTTGTATATTCATATCAGGAGCTGAGCAAATATGATGAATGCCAATGGTTGAAAGCACATTTCATGTTCTGAGCCAGGCTCCACTTACATCACGGGTGTCATTGTTTAATAAAAATAGACATAATAACATTCTGCTTGCCCCCACCCCCAAAATCTTCCACATTTTCTTTATCCTCCTCAGTGCTTTTGTACTTTGAATAAAAGTGAATAAAAGGGCTATGTGGAAATCAAAAGAAAGGCAATGATTTAGTTTATATATTGTCTTGACAAGAATAATATGTTTGAAAAATGACCAGATTTAGCACTTCACTTTGATTTTTCCACTTTTCTTAACATCAAAGATTATTCCAGCTGCAATAATAGTGATTTCCAAGACTTACATCAGCAGAAGCTAGATCCTTTTGCTAAGCACATAGCTTGCTGGTAACATCTCTCATCACAATCTCTTTAAAAGTAAAATATTACTTTCGAAAGGCATGTCAGTATGTGATGCTGTATAAATACATTCCTTTCTGAAATTGTGTTGATTCTGTGTAATGAGTTTGAATTGTGTTTTTTAA
Source organism: Zootoca vivipara (assembly GCF_965207765.1). Lineage (NCBI taxonomy): Eukaryota > Metazoa > Chordata > Lepidosauria > Squamata > Lacertidae > Zootoca > Zootoca vivipara. The sequence continues at coordinate 28,696,592 of NC_142587.1, read as the reverse complement.
TTAAATTGCTTTAGTTCACAATAAGACATTCTTTTATATATATATATCTGAGACCTGTTCAGTCCTCTCCACAAGAAGAAGGAACAGTTCAACTGAGTTTATTAATTTGAAAAAAATAAATAAATTCCATGAGAATGTAAATAAGGAAAGCAACCTTTTTATAGAAGATTAAAATAATTTTCATAATTTGAGTTCACTTCATTTTAACTTTTAGATTAGATTTTTTTTTCCAGAGCATGTATATTTATTTTACCCTACAGGAAATTTTTTCAAGTATGTTGGTAGGAAACAAACTTGTTAAGACTAAAATATACAGCAACCGGTACCATTTATCATATTTTATTAAATATAAAGATTAACATACATTTGAAGCTAAACTTTTAAAAAATATACAGAAAAATTACATATGCATCTAGGCTTCATTTAAATAACATTTGTGACAAAACAATCATGTGCACATTTAAAAAATCAACACATGTCCATTTTTTACTCACTGACTAAATCAACAATGGCATACAAGGCACACAATTTAAAATCTTGGCGACAATTTCCGTGAAGTTATTCAAATACAATTTGACTTCTGACAAGAGGATGTAATTTATAAAACAGAACATGCCTATCAGTGGGACCGAAATTTGCATAATGAGGATACTTTCATTTCTGCAAGCACAGTTTCTGACATCCCAACTTGGAGCCCTGGAAGATTCGAGTGGAAAATGTCAATATACATAAGAAGAAAAATGATGAATAAAATACCCGTAACATTTATCTGATTTGAACAAACAAAATAAATCTTCGTTTTCATTTTTTAAAATAATAATAATAATTAGTTATTATTTTCCCCAAACTACAACAAAGTGCTTCTTAAACATCGCAAGGCTTGGCATTGCCTCTAGCTGCAATCATCCTTGCAAAAGCAGAGAGACGGTTTGAGGTTCTCAATACTTGACAAACTCAGTGTTGCGACATTAATGTTATGCATTTTTAATCACTGTTTTGATTTAATTCTTTTCTGCACTTCCTATAAATACACAGCATGGGAACAATAGCCTGAAAAAAATTGCCTTACTAATTCCCCCTTGACCCACCCCCTCCCTATTTTGTTAACTTGGCCATCTGGGTGAAACCAGAAGTTATAATTGTATCTGATAAGAAGGAGTTGCGGCAGATATCTAGGCCCCCCCCCATCTTTTCATGTAAGGTAAAGTTATATTCCCAAAGTTGTTGGAAAAATCATTTCATTGCTTCCATTCCCTCCCCTTCTTAAAAAAGCACACTATCAGATCACCATTGATGATATTTCTCTTTGTGAATTGAGCCAAAGCTTTTTTAAAAAAGACAGTGTGAGTCTCAGGGAAAGGGGAAAAGGAGAAATATTGTTGGAAATATTATGCTTTCTAAACCATTTTCTTTTTTAAAAAGAAAACTCTACCCACACAAGAAATAACAGGCGGCATCTCAAGTATTTTTAAAGAACTTTTCAGCTTATGTTTGTATTTGAAAATAAAGAATAAGATTACAACTGATTTTATAAGCATCCTATATAATAATGTCCATGTTGTCCCTGCGTCCAAGCTGTCCCGTGTGTCCCTGGGTCACTGCGCATGTCCCCCAGAGACACAGGGATTGGACGGAGGGACAACCAGGGACACAGGGATTGGACCCGCGCTCTCGGGACACAGGGAACAGCCAACTGCCGCTCCGCCAACCGCCGCTCCGAAGCCCAGTCTCATGCTGGAGGTGCGCGGTGAGGCGGCGGGGGAGAGAAGCGCTCCCCCCCCCGGCAGCCTTGCCGCACACCTCCGGCATGGGACGGCGCTTCCTCGGGGAACCCGAGGAAGCCGAAGCGGCAGCGGGCGCGGAGGGAAGCCCGCTTTGGATTGGCGGCGGCGGGAAGAAGGGGAGGAATTCCTCCCCTTTTTCCCGCCGCCGCCAAGCCAGTCCCGGAGCCGAATTGCGGCGCGGCGGGGTTTTTCGCCGTTTGCCTCCCCCTCGGGGGAAGGCAAACGGCGAAAAGCCCCCGCTGCGGACTGGCTTGGCGGTGGCGGGAAGACCCGCCACCGCCAAGCCAGTCCCGGAGCCGAATTGCGGCGCAGCGGGGTTTTTCGCCGTTTGCCTCCCCCAGGGGAAGGCAAACGGCGAAAAGCCCCCGCTGCGGACTGGCTTGGCGGTGGCGGGAAGACCCGCCACCGCCAAGCCAGTCCCGGAGCCGAATTGCGGCGCGGCGGGGTTTTTCGCCGTTTGCCTCCCCCAGGGGAAGGCAAACGGCGAAAAGCCCCCGCTGCGGACTGGCTTGGCGGTGGCGGGAACATCCCGCCACCGCCAAGCCAGTCCCGGAGCCAAATTGCGGCGCGGCGGGGTTTTTCGCTGTTTGCCTCCCCCAGGGGAAGGCAAACGGCGAAAAACCCCCGCTGCGGACTGGCTTGGCGGTGGCGGGAAGACCCGCCACCGCCAAGCCAGTCCCGGAGCCGAATTGCGGCGCGGCGGGGTTTTTCGCCGTTTGCCTCCCCCTCGGGGGAAGGCAAACGGCGAAAAGCCCCCGCTGCGGACTGGCTTGGCGGTGGCGGGAAGACCCGCCACCGCCAAGCCAGTCCCGGAGCCGAATTGCGGCGCGGCGGGGTTTTTCGCCGTTTGCCTCCCCCTCAGGGGAAGGCAAACGGCGAAAAGCCCCCGCTGCGGACTGGCTTGGCGGTGGCGGGAAGACCCGCCACCGCCAAGCCAGTCCCGGCAGGCCGCTTCCTCTAGCGCCCGTTTTTAAACGGGCTAAAATCCACTAGTTTTAAAATAAAGGCTGATCGAGAGAATGGCCTTTTCCCTAAGAAGTATACAAGCAATATATAACTTCTTGCTACAGACTCAGTTGATTTAAATGCACATTAAAAGATATGGTCAATTAATGCAGAAAGCCTATTTACTCAGACGTAAGCCCCCATTGAATTGATTCAGACCTACTCCCCAGTAAGTCAGTGTCTACTACTGAGAAGCAAGTCCTATTTAATTCAATGGGGCTTGATCCCGAGTAAATGAGTTAGGACAGGGGCTGGGGGAGAGCAGATTGGGGAATCATGGGGTCATGTGGGGAGTAGAAAAGGAGAGGGAGCCCCATTGTACATGCAAAAGACCTTGGACTAATGGGACAACTTTGTTGGATGCAACACGCAGTCCTCAAAAACAAGAATTCAAGGCTTACATGATTTATAAAGTCATCTCCAGAAGCACACACACTCCATCATTCATCATTAATTTTACTGTAATCATGATATCTATGTGGAGGACTCTTATTGAATAGCAGAGTATTATTTTGTCATTTTGTTGGCACCATGGCAGCATAAACACTCATTGTTTAGTGTGTGTGGGTCAAATCCTTCTTCGCTCCCTCTCAATCTACCTTGGCTCACAGGGATGTTGCAAGGATAAAATGGAGGAAGAGCATGATTTATGTAGCCCTGAGCTCCTTGGATGAAGGGCAGGGTGGAACTTATAGCCCCCCCCCCACAATTTGGTCCCAATTTGGGGGTCCCCACAATTTGGTCCCAATTTGGGGGCACCTCATTCTTTTGTGCTGGGTCAAACCAGGGGCCACCAGCCCCACCTAGATCCTGTCCTGAATTAGTTTGGGGGCTTTGCTAATGTTTAATGATGGTTTTTAAAACAACTTATGAAACAGTTGACAGAGGAGGGGAGAAGCTGCTGCATCTCTTCAAACACGCACACCAAGAGCAGAGGGGTCAATTCTTTGGGGTGTTCCTTCATAAGTGGCTTTTCTGCAGGGAAGCTGCTTTCAAAGGAGCACCCTGCAGGATTGATGTCTCCTCTGAACAGCCGTTGCACGGCAGCATCAATCCTGCAGGGTTTCAGGAAGGTAGGAAGGTGAATCTGGCCGTGTTGGGCTCATACCGTTTTATGGAAACATACATACATACAAAGAACAATAGAACCATAGAATTGTAGAGTTGGAAGGGACCACAATGCAAGAATATTTTGCCCAACGTGGGGCTCAAACTCATGACCCTGCTCTACCAACTGAGCTATCCAGCACAAAATATGTTTTGCATTGGCTGGGAATTGAAGCTGGGCTTCCTGCGTGGCGGGCGAGAATTCTACCATAGAACTACCAACATACATAATTTTATTTGTATGCTGCCTTCCCATGAATGCTGTTCATGACAAGTTACAGCATGAAAAAAAAATCACATAATTATGATCACAACCGAAGTAGTTCTAAATAATAAATAAAACATCAAAAAGTACACTACCAGATGAAATGATTTCCACAAAAATGATAAATTAAAGGTACAAAATATTAATATTGAATAGAGCAACAACCCTCCTTCCATCGGCTCAAGAAACCCCCTACAAGGCCATCACAGATAGAGACCTCCTTAAGCTCTTCAGAAAGGTGGTGATGAAATTGTTTCTGCACAAAGTGTCTCATATGGCGCCTGAAGCAAAAGAAATACCCCCCCCCCAAAGCATTGGACTTTTGTCTCAGTCCCAAAACAGTTTTATTGCTGCCAGTGCCTTAGTTTACCCAAACAAGAAAGTCAGAGTTCTGTGTTTTTTATTTATTTCATATTGGTCCTATTGGCCGTCCCTTTGCAGTATGAAATATGTGGTGTAGAGCAGGGGCTGGCAAATGTTTTTAGCAGGGGGCCAGTCCACTGTCCCTCAGACCTTGTGGCGGCTCGGAGAAGTGGCACCTGGGGGTGGGGGCTGAAAGAAGGAGCGAGGGTGGCAAGTAGACCTCCTCCCCAACCCCAGCTGCTGCGCTTATCTCCCAGAGGCTGCTGCCACCCCCACCACCATCACTGCTTCTCGTGGGTAGGCAGAACGAGCTGGTCCGCTCCACTCTCTGGCCCATAGGAGCACCAGGGCGTCAGCGTCAGCATCAGGAAGAGGTTGAGCGGTGGCGGCTCTGCCAATCAAATGCCATGCCTGGTTTACCTCAGTGAGGTGCGAGGACGTCTCTGCCAATCAAATGCCACTGAGGTAAACCAAGTGCGGCGTTTGAGTGGCAGAGCCGCCGCCGCTCGGCCTCTTCCTCCCGTCGCCATCGCCGGGAGTCTCGGCTTCGTGGCGGCTTCCGGCTTCATGGCGCGGGCCAGATTTAGGACCCAGGTGGGTCTGATCCAGCCTGGGGACCTTAGTTTGCCAACCCCTGGTATAGAGTCCCAGGAAAAAGCCTTTCCCCCCTCAGTGGCACCTCCTTGTATGTGGAGCTCCTTCCCTACTGAGGTGTTCATTTAGGCGGTTCATTACGACGAATCCTTTTTGTCGGTAGCCATTTGCAGGAGGAGTTACCTAGTTTGGTATTCAGTGACTTTTAAAGGATGGTGCCATTTTGATGGATTTTATGTATTTAAACCATTTTGTTGTGAACAGCCCTGTGGCTTATGCAAAGGGTGGTATTTTAAATCGTCTAAATAAAGAAACAGGTATACAAATTAAATGTCAGGTTTAAAGAAATATCCTAGAATTGTGCATCTAGGATTGTGTATCATATTTTTTTGTTGTTTAATTCACACATTTTTATTTTTATTTTATTTTTAAGGGCATACATTTCCTCTATAATGGAGAAGTGCATGTGCTTATTTTTAGAACTGGAAAAAAATGCTGTAATATTTCTGTTGAGAAATATTTTATTTTGGTCTCTCAGTTTCTTGCATGAAGAAGGGGTTGTTATTTTCTGGTCATCTGCAAGTTTTTCAAGGAAGTATTATATTACCATCATTAGACCAGAGAGAGAGAGAGAGAGAGAAGAGAGAGAGAGAGAGAGAGAGAGAGAGAGAGAGAGAGAGAGAGAGAGAGAGAGAGAGACTCCAGTGGTTCCATTGATTTGTTAATCATTAAAAGAGTTGTCAAGGATCGTTAATTATTCAATAACTGATAATTAATTTGGGACAAATGATCTGAGGCTCTGGGGTCTATTCCCCCCACTTGACTCAAAGACAGAGTGAAATCTGCTTTTTCTTTTTTAAAAAAGAAAAAATAATAATAACATGCTACATGTCACTTAATATTCCTTTTCATTTTGCATCAGAGGACGTTTTAAACAACCTAATTAAATGTTGTAAAACTTCTAAGGCAAACCTATCATTAACAGAAAACTTAAATACCGAGTAAAATGAATTCCTGCTGTCTTTTTAACCTTTTGTCTTAACTGACAAATAGCTAGCAATCAAATGTGAAAACACTTTTTAAGAAAAGTCTATAAATTTATTATTATTCCCCATAGGTTTTTCTAAGGGTAAATGCAAGCTTTCACATCTACAGGGTTTTCGCGGCATCATTAACAGGCGAAGGCTCACCAACCTGCACTGTTAAATGCCATTGACTTAAAAGGTGCAGCCTTGAAGCATCAATGGAACGTTACAATAATATAATGGTCATTTCACATTGTCAATAGCTTCGCTTGCTTTAACTTTTGTCGCAGGACCGTGTCAATATATTATGAGCATATAGAAGCAAGGATCCATAGGGCTGCTCAGCTAATTCCACATGCCCAGGTGGGCTTTTCAAACAGCAGTGCCCCATGCTGCATGGCAAACTGTTTTTGAAAGAGCGAAGAAAGCGGCTCTCGTGGCATGGCTGTTTGTTGTTCAAAGTAAAAGAAAAAACAAGACTCCCCCTGGCTGCATGCAAGCCTGGGCGTGCTCTGCAGCAGTAACAGGTTGGGTTTAGAGTCAGTCGCTTCCATGACTGAGCTAGAGAGAGTCAGGAGTTTCAAAAGCGCACCTAGAAAACTGAAAGGAACTGCTGAGCGCACTACAATGGCTGGACCTATTTGTTAAAAGTTATTCCTTTCAAGTGTTTGTACTTAAATATTTGAAAATTGTTGAAGGCAAGAGCAAATTTCCGCGCCGTTCCAATGGGCATTTTACAAATCATCTCGCTGGGGGTCTGCTATGCCACACATCAGTTCCATCTCGGAGGAAGACATCGGGAGGTAACTTTTTCAGATCAGAAAATGTGGGCAGGCAGACAGGGTGTATGTAGAGAGCTGGAAAAGTGCTTACAGGAAAGAAACACACATATAGCATTCTCAAGTCTCAAAATTTAAAGGTGACTACAGTGGTACTTCGGGTTACAGACGTTTCGGGTTATGCGTTTTCAGGCACCGTACCGCGGAAAACCCTGAAGTACTAGAAAAGGTTACTTCCGGGTTTCGCCGCCTGCACATGTGCAGAAGCAACAAATTACGTCACACGCATGCACAGACGTGGCGCTGCAGGATACGAACGCTGCGGGTTGCGGACGTGCCTCTGTTATGGATTATGTCCGTAACCCGAGGTTCCACTGTATAGGGGGCGACACTTCAGGCTGAGGGATCCGGCATTTGTCCGCAGACAGATTTCTGGGTCATGTGGCCAGCATGACTAAACTGCTTCTCCTGCAATGGGACACCGTGACGGAAACCAGAGCACAAGGAAACACCATTTGCCTTCCCGCCACAGCGGTACCTATTTATCTATTTGCTCTGGTGTGCTTTCAAACTGCTGGGTTGGCCGGAGCTGGGACAGAGCAATTGGAGCTCACCCCGTTGTGGGGATTCAAACCACCAACCTTCCGATTGGCAAGCCCAAGAGGCTCAGTGGTTTAATCCACAGCGCCGCTCATTCCCTTCCTGGTAAGGTAAGCACCCACTGAAATTCTCAAGTGCCATGAGAATGAGGCAGGCTTCTCAGAGGAAGAGAAGTTTTGAGAAACTGGTGGACGGATTTCAGAACAGCATTCCTTAAAAATACTTATATTTTAAATGGATCATACCCACTGAAAATAAATAAAAATACATAGATGTTAAGCATAAAAAAATCACATGAACGCAATGTAATTCTATACAGCATTTCTACCCAATTCTATACTCATATGAATGGTTGTGTGACTGCAGTTGAAATCATTTATGCTTCCTCTCTCTGCTTACCTTTGACAGGGGTGTGTACTTATTTATATGAGGTGGGATTCAAACAGCTACTTCTCATAATTGTCAGCCTGCTTAAATATAAATACTTATGGAAGAAAAAAGACTAGCTTTCAACAAAATAAAAAAAATAAGTTGCACCAGGGTAGTTGGCTCAGTGACCTTCTGAAGTCTCGTTTTCCGACAACACCTCTCTCCATAGCTCAGTTTCTTCCAACACATTTTTGTTTATGCTTTCTGCCTGGATTTTTAATTTGCTAGAATTGTAACTGAAACCAGTTCCCCAATTTGCTGTTCTTTTTCTATCCAACATTATGAAAACAGATATTTTCAAGTCAATGGCGATGCAACTTTGGGACGGAGGAGCTATTAGGTGAGCCTCATCCGCCTTGGGAAGTGATGGTTTAAAATGGTAACTATCTACATTGCAGAGGGTTTAACTAGAAGGGACCCCCCCTTCCAACCCTACAATTCTACACCAGAGAAGTTAACCAGTCTCTAATTCTAAGTGAATTTTCAAGCAAGGGGAAGAGAAAATAAACCAACTGAGCTTTCCACAATTGTACAATATTCATCCTTGAGACTGGGTGGTATAAATACCTCTTACATTTACAGGTGTACCTAGAGTACATGTGATGCCCTTCAGCTACAGGGGATGGGGAGTTCTTGCCATATGCTTTTGGTATGAAAGCAGTTCTAGTGATTCTCCAAGAGGTTGCTCTGAAATGTGACTTCTGTGTCAGGTCTAATTGAACATGCCGCACATGGTCACCAGAGGTCAGTATTAGCACAGAGAGAATGGGCCCCAATGTCAGAAAGCAGGGCATAAGGTTTTATACTTACTTGAATTCCCCCCCCCACCGTGTGCAGAATTCCCCCCCCCCCATAAAATGATTCTTTTTTCTTAAGGTGGGAGTAATTGACGTGATTGCTGAGAGTCCAGGGGATGCAGGCAGAACAGAACACTAAAAAGCAACAAGGAACAATTTATACATGATTGTACATCACTTAATTTCTCAATACATGTTTGAATGTGAGAAGCGATTTCACGAAAAGGTATCGTCTTTGAATGAATACGCCTTTAATTGAACCGAAGTGATCAAATCATGAACTTGTCTATAGATAAAAGTTCAATTCTTCCTGTGAGGGATTTGGCACACCAGATGAAACTCACATTGCCTGCCAAAAATATGTGGACTCCTACACTGTCAAAATCTTCAATTACATCTGCACAGAAAGGTACAAGGGGATGAAGTTATAATGTGAACCACTTTAAAAGGTGGACCATGCTACAGTTACAGTTACAGGGCCAAAGTTACAATTGATTACTGATTCTATCCAATGTTATGATGCTGTAATGAAAACTGATATTTTCAAGTTCAGTGCTTTTTCTTTTTTTCTTTTTAAAGAAAGGTGGTGTGACTTTTGGGAGTAGGAGCTATCAGATGAACCTTATCTACCTTGTGAAGTGATGGTTTACATTTTCATCTACCTACATTGCAGGGGTTAGGACTAGATGACTCTTTATGACTGCAGTGAAATTTTTGGGTGAGTTTGGAAAATTAGAAATGTTCTCTATCTAAAGCTAATGAGTGATCCCATAAAGTGCCACCCTGGGCTTCCTTGGGAGGAAATGCAGGATATATATTTAATAAATAAAAAGAAATGAATGAAGTGTTGACATATTGAACCCAAAACTAAAATGGATTTTCCACTCTGTTGCATGCTAGCATATTGGGGCGCATTCCGTGAATTGAAATGACAGTTTAGGACAGGCATCCCCAAACTTCGGCCCTCCAGATGTTTTGGCCTACAACTCCCATGATCCCTAGCTAACAGGACCAGTGGTCAGGGAAGATGGGAATTGTAGTCCAAAACATCTGGAGGGCCGAAGTTTGGGGATGCCTGGTTTAGGACAAAAGCATGGTCTCTTTCACTTGGCTTAATAACTCTTGCTCCCCCTGGATGTTAGGATGCAACTCTTAGATCATATACTGCTTCATTGATCTTCTTAAAAATTCATCTGTCTCAGCTTCATCTCTCTCTCTCTCTCTCTCTCTCTCTCTCTCTCTGTGTGTGTGTGTGTGTGTGTGGCATAAATGAAATGATTAGACTTGTTTTTAAAGGGGAATATTTAAATACTCTACAACAAATTGTAAACATGAGATCAGTCTTCAGGATGCAAGACCTATTTGGCTGCTCCTCTTTATGAATTTGTAATTTACACAGTTGTAATTGTTATATAAAAGATATAGATAAGCAATTTCCACTTCTCGGGTGATAGAAAGGGTGTATTCTGAGATGGCCGGACAACAGATTTCTAGATTCCAGAAACTTGCAGGAACAATTCTTTCCTCTCTTAAAGAAATATATACCTAATCCTACCTGAGTGTTGAGATTTTATCCAACTGTATCAGCTGCTTCAGGTTCACCTGAAGGCAAAGTCTGCATTGTTCTGAGAAGGGGGGGGGGAATGATGCCATTCAAAATGAGTTTTAAGCTTTGAGTTTCAAGATTCAAAACGAACTGGACAAGCTGAAACAGCAGGCCAAAACCAACAAGATGAAGTTCAACAGAGATAAATGTAAAGTCCTGAAATTAGGTACCCCCCCCCACACTACAGGCTGCTAGCCAACCCTGCCAACGCCTCCTGTTTGCTTTATACCTCACCCAAACCTCCATCCCCTCACAGAACTTTCAAGCCAGCTGGATAGCTTAGTTGGTTACAGTGTGGTGCTGATAACGCCAAGTTCAGGGGTTCGATTCCCATATGAAACAGCTGCATCTTCCTGCATTGCAAGAGGTTGGACTAGACCAGGCATCCCCAAACTTCGGCCCTCCAGATGTTTTGGACTACAATTCCCATCTTCCCCGACCACTGGTCCTGTTAGCTAGGGATCATGGGAGTTGTAGGCCAAAACATCTGGAGGGCCGCAGTTTGGGGATGCCTGGACTAGACGATCCTCCAGGTCTTTTCCAACTCTACAATTCTATTATTCTAAGCCCCGCATCCTCGCAGCTCCCCTGTGTTCTCCATCCCCATTTTATTCAAACCTCTGCAGTTGTGTAAACCCGACCTTTTCTTTTGCTCCTCGCTCCTGCCTGGACTTCATGCAAATCCAGGAATGTGATACGGCACTTCAACTTCTCCAATGGGGGCATGTCCTATGACATGCAGCCTGACGTAGTCAGCATATAGAGGAGGGGAGACCTGGCTTAGCAGCACTGCATGCAGAAAGCTTCTAGGTGGTTTTGTAGATCACAGGTTGATCAGCATGTGCCAGCCCTATGATGTAGTGGCTAAAAGGTTAATACAATTAGGGCTGGTGCAACGCATTGTGCCACCTAAGTCAGGCTGCTGCCACTGCGATCTTCTCCTGTTCTCCCATCGTGGTGGGCCCTCATTCATGGGAGACGTTTAAGCAGACTCTGAGTGGGACCCTCGTACCTAGGGGACCGCCTCTCCTGGTATGCCCCACGGAGGACCTTAAGGTCCACAAACAACAATACTCTGGAGATCCCGAGCCATAAGGTGGCTAGATTGGCCTCTACTAGAGCCAGGGCCTTTTCAGTATTGGCCCCGACTTGGTGGAACGCTCTTTCCCAGGAGACCAGGGCCCTGCGGGATTTGTCATCTTTCCGCAGGGCCTGCAAGACAGAGCTGTTCCGCCTGGCCTTTGGGTTGGACTTAGCCTGACCCCTGTGTTTTCCTCCCTCATGGCCTGGATTTATGGACTACTTGAAATGAGGCTGCATTTTAAATTTTAATACAGTACTGTATTTTAATTAATTGTTTTTATGTTTTATTGTGGTTTTGTTGGTGTGAGCCGCCCTGAGCCCGTTTTTTGACTGGGAAGGGCGGGGTATAAATAAAAAATTATTATTATTATTTATTAGTGGTCAACATTCAGGCATGCTGTAACTGCAAGATTCCTGTCTTCCTGACACTGCATTTGGACTGGATGCTTTAAAAGATCCCTTCAAACTCCAAAACTCTATAATTCTACACATAATTTCAGACAATAGCAGGTATTTTTCGAATGCTATTGCCCGTCAAATTAGGATGGATTCTGCTTCCCATTGCAAATTACAAATTGATTTCAGCAACAAGTGAATATCAGGTCATTCAAGATACAACTAATCATGAATATATAGCAGCCACGTTATCTTGACATATGATCAGAAAAATAATTCCATGTATTATTTGCAGGATATCCCCTTTCATCTCAGGCAGATGAAATATATGTGTGTCACAAATCCGTTGCAAAGTAAGCAAGCATGCATTTACTTATTTCTATTTATTGCTCACTTTGTTTTTGGCCTTTCGTTACACACACGCGCACACACACGCACACGCACACACACACACGACCCATCACACTGTGCTCAAGCTGTGTGGAATCTGCAGGCATGGTTTCCAGAGAACCTTAATTATTCATACCCTCCAACATTTAGCAGAGGAAAATAGGTGCAATTGGTGTATGTTTTGAAGGAAAGGGGCTTGTAGTGAGACCGCAGCATCTCTATTTTACATATTTATTTATTTATTGAATTTAGAGCCTGACCTTCCTACTAAAGGGTTCCAGAGCGGCAAGCAACAAGTGATAGATAAAACAATAAAAACAATTCCACTGCAGAAAAAAAATACTGGGAGAGATCTCAGCTTAAAAGGCTGGTTGAAAGAGGAAGGTCCTTTGTAGATGCCAGTAAGATAGCGGAGATGGCACATATTCAAAGGGAGGGGATTTGATAGAGTAGGTGCCACAACACGAAAGGTCCACTTCTTACCTTGTGTGGTACAGCCTTCCTGATAAGATGGGTCTTGTCCCTTACACACCCAATCTTTCAAATGAGTGTACTACTCTACAGATCTTGGGTCATGCTGCCCCCAGATAATCTTTTAAATATTAGCTTTAGAATACACTTCCCTTAGAACTTTAGGAAACAAATCTCCATGCGATGTCATGAGTGTATGCATTTTGCTAAACTTTTCACAGCTTCAAAACGCAATACAAATTGAAAACAGAGTTACCATGTAAGGAACAGTTCTCATATTCTGAGAAAAGGGTGTTTGCTACTTCAAGGAGACTGCCCCACACTGTTCCAGTCATGTTAGAAGTCAGGTTGGCTCAATACCCCCTCCCTACTTTCACAGATGGATTCACCTCACTGGAAGTGAAGCGGAGGAATACTGTTGACTTCCAGGGGAGAAGCTGAACTACTTCCGGGTGACTTAGCTACCCCCAACCACCTGGTACCATTCACTTCTAAATCTGGGTCAAAATGCCCATTGGAATAGAGCAACACTACAGTACAATGTAATATTGTTGCGTGCTGCTGGGCTTGAAGTGACAGCACCAGGCTTTTTTTGTTGTGAAAAGGAAGACAAACGTTGGCCAACCCAACCAAAATGTTAGAATACTCAAGTTACAAAGGAAGGGGCCACGAGAGTTGATTCATCCCCAGTGGGCAAAGAAGGAACCATGCCATGTGATCTAATTTCTTATGTTACCAAAGGACCTTGATGAATGACAATACAGGATCAGTTTTAAGCCTAAACAAATAAGGATGGGAGAATCCTACATGATTTGTTCCATGCCATTTTCAGAAACTGTGTTTTCCGACCACCTTCCCTGAGACGCCAAACATTTCTTTAAAGCTCTGTGGAAAATATATCTTAATACTGATTAGTGAAACTTCAACTCCCTTGTGGAATGAAGTGTAATATTGACATACAAATAATATAATTACATGTAACGTATGCATAATAACATTATATTAATTAAATGTAAACTTGTAAAACTATACGGTCCCAAGAGTGAACAACTTAATATAACTGAAGACATCATTGCTCCTCGTCCAGTGGTCACCTTTTCTTTTTCTAAAATAGGCAATTGCAGTGAAGTTGCAAGGTCTTTGCTATCAGCCATGACTTTTAAAAAATAGGCTAAATATGTATGATGCAAATGTACATAATTTAAGTTTATAAAAGCACAGAAAACAATTATTTGCAAATCATGCTTTGCATCCTACATATTTAGCCTTTTTTTTTACATGATCAGCACATGCTTTGCTCTTGAAGCTGATGTCAGCTGTGATACTATGAGCCTGACTCTGCTGCTGTAATTAGAAGTAAGGTAAGAAGTTGGGGTGGTGCTCAGTTTTTCTGAGCAGAATCTGGGCATGTGGCACATCCCATCTTTAATATGGTTGCCCTGCTCAGTTCTGTTTCCAGGCCACACCAGTGTCACCCCCATACTAGAATAATAAGAGCTGTATTTCAGTACTTAGGCAAAAAAAGGCACTACCAGCACAACAGCATTAAGTTTTACTTGGGTGGGAAGGCAGGGACCTTCTGTCCTCATTGGGAAAAGACCTGCTTGGAAGAGTGGCTGCGATTACTAGGCCTGAGCGGTTTTGTTTCTTTGAAGAAGGTGTTAACCTCACTGGCACTTTCTGATTTATTGCTAAGCTGCTCCCAGATCCTGACTTGACATTTGTACACCAAATACTGACAGCTGCCAACTGAATGACTTGAGACCCACATATCTGTGGGAACTCCTACTCACAATTGGACTTGCCTGTGCATTAAGATCCAGAGATGAAACTCTCCTGGGGGTCCCTATGTTAAATAAGGTGCTTAATGCAGGCGTCTGTAGCAGAGCCCTTCTGGTGGTAGCCCCATAACTTCAAAAAGAATGCCTCTACACAAGTACATCTCGTCCCAACTTCATATTCATTTAGACACCAGGTTTTTTTAAAATAATAATCAGATTTTTATGCTTTAGAGGCTAGCAGGTTAATTTTAAATCATGGTGCTGATGATTGGTTATTCAGGTAGTTTACAATATTTTTTATGTTTTGGCTCGTGATGCCTTACGTTGTCTTATTTTGCTGCACTGCAAAATACCCTGTGACCATTTATGCTGAAGGGTGCTATCTCCTAATGATATATCCGTCAATCAATCTGCACCTATTTATCATTTGGGGAAAACAGACCTCTCTATTTCAAAGCGATGATGTGTTTATTGTAAGACTGGGAGGCAACAAAGATTCTCATTGGATGCCCCACCTCATAGTCAGCCATATAGTTTAGCAGCTGCTGTAGCTACTGTGAGGAAATGCAAGTTTAATTATTATTATTTTTAGCAGGTCCTTTGGGGTGATGGACAGACAGCTGATGTTATTCCTTATCAATATACAATTTCCTGCTGCAGACTGTTACACTTACTTTAATGTAGGATTTTTTTTTTTTATGTGAGCTGGTTTATAGATATGCTTGAAAGATGCCTATTAGATAAGTAAGTAAGTAAATAAATATGCTTGGGTTATCAGGGTGAAAATATCTCTGGGACAAGAGGAACTCTGTGCTGTGGAGTAGTAACTTGATGCAAAGGTTCAGTTCAACGGTTCATAGCTGAGTTGAAAAGAGAATATCAACAGGTGCAACTTTCTGATCCTGGCATGAAAAGCCTCACTGCTAATATTCTTCCTCCGGCATAACTATAGAGCTACAGGAGAGCTGCTTTCCTTTGTATTTGGTCACTCCAGTGGGCTAGTTATTGGTAAGAGGCATGAACAGGTACAGGAAGGACTGGAAATCCGGAGGACAGGAATGCTAAAGAAGTATACCTGAAGGAGCATCTCCACCCCCATCGTTCAGGCCGGATGATGGGGTCCAGCTCCAAGGGCCTTCTGGCGGTTCCCTCACTGCGAGAAGTGAGGTTACAGGGAACCAGGCAGAGGGCCTTCTTGGTAGTGGCACCCGCTCAGTGGAATGCTCTCCCATCTGATGTCAAGGAAATAAACAACTATATCAATTTTAGAAGACAGAAACAACTATATCACTTTTAGAAGACAGAAGTCTTTTAGAAGACTCTTAGATGTCAAGGAAATAAACAACTATATGACTTTTAGAAGACAACTGGAGGCAGCTCTATACAGGGAGGTTTTTAATGTCTGATGTTTTGCTGTGTTTTTATATTTTGTTGGAAGCTTCCCAGAGTGGCTGGGGCAACTCAGTCAGATGGGTGGGGTACAAATAACACAATTAACATTATTAAGCAGGGGAAATGAATTTGTCCTATTGATTAAACAGAATAGGCCAAATATTTGACCTCTAGTACATTTCAATACTTACATTCATTCAGATCATCTTCCTAAATTCATGCTTAAATAAAAACTTTAAGGCATAGCTGCCAAGTTTTCCCTTTTCTCACGAGGAAGCCTATTCAGCATAAGGGAATTTCCCTTTAAAAAAGGGAGAACTTGGCAGCTATGCTTTAAGGCTCCACTCCTATACACAATTAGACTGGAATCCCACTGAACTCAACAGGGCTTACTTAATAATAATAATAATAATAATAGTAATAATAATAATATTTATACCCCACCCATCTGGCTGGGTTTCCCCAGCCACTCTGGGCGGCTTCCAACAAAATATTAAAATACAGAAATCCATCAAACATTAAAAGTTTCCCTAAACAGGGTTGCCTTCAGATGTCTTCTAAAAGTCTGGTTGTTGTTGTTCTCTTTGACATCTGGTGGGAGGGCGTTCCACAGGGCGGGTACCTGCATCTCTGATTGTTTTTAGAGTGGAGTGAAATTTCTGAGATTTTCCCACCCACCAAAATCTCAAAGACTGCTTTGCAGAATTTTTATATGAACAGCTGAGTATCCCCCCCCCCTTTTCCTGTGGTTCCATTTCCAAATGACAATATTCCAGAATCATCCTATGTGTGGAGCATTATAAAGATGCAAAATGGTGGCCAGACTGCCAACATAGCTGCTGCTGAATGAATGAATGAATGAATGATCCTTAGGAAAAGGGAAAGAAACTGAGCTACTGTTACTGGTGATACTGAACCTCCTCTTAATAAACTCTATTGGAGAATTTTGCCTTCCTCTTGAAGAAATTTGCTAAAATGGTCTCGCCAATTTCTTTGCTCACAAGCAGGCTGGAGAATATAGAGAGGCTTCTCTGTGCAGCTCCAATTATTTTACACGGCATCACAAATTCTAGGTTTTTTGGTTTTTACTAATTCAAAGTTTTCCCAGCCCAATATCTGAGGGATAAAACTGAGGACAAATATTTATTACCCCATTTTCATTAACATTCACATATGTCTAGCTTTGTGAGAGTTTTATGATAATATAGAGACACTTTAAAAGGCTGACTTGGAAAGCTTCTAGATTTGCCCAAGAAGAAAGAAAAGGGAAAATATAACTAGATCCCAGTGCTCCTATGTCTCACAGTTTCTATGTTAATATGTATTAATTATACTCCTGCTCACTACTTTCCAGAGTTCTGACATGAAGATTCAATATTGTAGTATGAGATTCATGTACATTCTTCGGCCCTCTGACACTACAGTAGTTTCTAACAGTTTAATGTATTTTATTACAAATGAGATTTAATTAGAAATACATATACTACTAGACAATCTAAGGCTCTGATCATAGAAAGGATTAACATATACCTACTGCATTCAGAAACCGCCTCACTACTTGTGGCAAAAAGTGGATATGGCAGAAAATTCGCTTGTACAACTCCTGTCTTTCTTTTTTTGCGAATAAAAGTTCCATAGCTGGAATCGATGCATATATTATGAATAGAACGAATCTATCCTGGCCCCTTCTTATGTATTAGAAACATGCATGCTTTCATTTGTATTAAAGAGGAGCATGATTTGATTGGTCATGAACTGAATATTCAACAAAACGGAACGGAGACATTAGTATGCTTCCAACCACGCCTTTGCGGGGAAGCCTAACGGTGAATTGGCAAAACATTATACCGTCTCCTTGGGGCTTTCAGGCAATGGGAAGAGAACCACAAGAGACAGTCAATTCCTTTAACCCCAAGGGAAGAACATCTGGTGTTACTCCCTATCGCCATTTCTAGATGACTGAAGACAAGGATGTAATGAGCTGCCTTTTATTCCAGAACCAGCCTATCCTTCAGGGGACAAAAGTCCCAAACCCCTCCTTGCATTTTGATGGACATGGCATGTTTTGCTTCTCACTTTCCCCTAATGCTCTGTTTACCTCCGAACAACAGCACCGCTAACAAATATCCAGATATTAAATATCTAGGAGTCACTGCTCAAGAAAGAACTACGCCTGAACATTTGACTGAGCAGTTTGTGATATATTGCTGGTACCATTTACATAGCTGCCAAGTTATCCCTTTTTTTAAGGGATTTTCCCTTATGCTGAATAGGCTTCCTCGCGAGAAAAGGGAAAACTTGGCAGCTATGCATTTATAATCTGGTTTAAGGAATTGTGAGGGATTTGGAAACTGGAAGGCTGGGTGATTGACTGCTAAGAATTCTAGGTGCAGGATGCTTATGAAAGGTTTTCGGTTTTTTGCCGCGACACATTCTGATCAGTGTGAATAATAGCATTTTTGTTCCACAAAGTTGTTGAGGCTAGAACACAAACGATGCAGAGGACTGAATTGAAATTGTGAGGGAAAGAACGGTGGATGCATTTAAAAGCTCTGCACGAAACATTATTGGGTTACATAGAGTAATGTCAAGTAGAGGAAGTAAATGTTGAAAAATTCACTCTGCTGGAAAACCTTCTTGCTTAAAGCCTTATTCTTATTTAAATTGGGGAGGGGAGAATTCAATAATTGTTTGAATATTTTCCCCTAATAACCTTTATTTCCAATTTTTTTAAAAAACCTCTGTAGCCTTTTTCTAGGCAGGTGTGTGTGTGCGTGTATTAATTGGTTCTGAAAAACTGGCACAAAATAAATGTTCAGGATTTCTGTGGAGACACTAGATGGAGCTGTAGCTTTATCAAGCAGCACTGGGAGGCTGGTTTAAAAAGCTTACGATTGAAATATATATATATTTAAGGCTAAGGCTAATAAATTATGTATCTTCATGGTTACAAATTCCAACATACTTTGATGGAGGAAAAAGTAAGGAGTGGGAAAAATAAAACCAGAGTCTCAGATATACAATTGTCCAAGTAAATTATTATTTTAAAAAATATACCGATGCTTTAAGACTTGGGAGAACAACTGCTTAATGTTAAAAACCACATGCTGAAAATGCACATACATTTCATTTTATTCACATACCAGTTGCAAGCTTCTGCTATCAGCAGTTAGATGCAAACAGATAAAAACTACCTCAATTTCAAACTTCACCCAGTGGAAATGTGCCAGCAACTGGCAGATTCGAGGTATGTATGTGGGATCAAGTTTAGAGAACTGTTTCTCATTAGGGCGCCTTTCCCCCCAGCTTTCTCATTAAATTCTTGTATAAGAAATAGTTCTGTGCTCCTTTTCTGCTGCAATGTAAAACGGAGTGCAAGTTACTTTTTCTGTTTTGTATTTTGGGCTCCCCCCCCAATGTATGTCTGAAGAAGCAAAATAAACCTCAGTTTGTTTTCATTAACACTAACACCGCCCTCCATACCGGAAGGGTGTTCACACGTTTAGTGAATGCACAATCTGTGTACGCAATTTGGGTACCTGTGTACACAAATAATTGAACTGCAAACTCATACATTTATTCACAGGTAAGGTTCAATGAGTGGTACAGTCTCTATATCAGTGATAGCTGAGCTGCACAAATCATCAAGACCTGTGTAAAGACAACTTGTATATATGTATTGTGTGAACAAGCCTACACTGTTTCTGAGCCTTCTTGGCTCACTTGCCCCATAAGTTTCAGTCAGATTAAAGCATGATTTAGCCTGGAACCAACCCTCTGATTCCCACAATTTCCCCTTGCTTTCTTTGTGACCACTCAGTTCACTGCTTCAACATTCATGTTTGTCTACATGATCGTGTAGCCAGTTATTTATTTATCTAGTATTTATTTCCGTTTCATAAATTTTATACACCACTTGATTGTAAAACAAAAGCTCAAAGCGGTTTTACACAGGTATGGTGAGCATTACTTATGTGAACGAAACCCATCCAGATGCATGGGGTATAAATAAATACATCATCATCATCATCATCATCATTATTAAAAAAACAAAAATGAAACATAATAGTGTTTAGATCAAACGAAGGATTCACACAAAGCTATTTGGGAGGCAGTTAAAAATACACCCAATGCTTGTTTTTCTTGTGATTCTCCACAGGTTTTAGGCCCCACACCTTATTCATTCTTTGCACCAAGTTAAATCAAAGCGATTTCTGCTGTGTTCTCCCAGCTTTGGAACTTTCTCCTGAGCTAGATCCATAAAGGACATAAATACTTTGTATTTTATTCCTACATTGCAGGGGATTAAACTAGATGATCCCCGGGGTCCCCCTCAGCTCTACAATTCTATGATTCTACAATTATCAAACTTCTGAATTAAAGTGTTTTTCATGACCTTAACTTATTTGCTTGTAGTCTTATTTGCTTGTAATCACATTATGTGATTTTATGCATTCCAGTTTTGAAATTCTATTATATTCTGGTGTGGGGATCCAATATGGGTTGAAATTGAGTAATTTTGTTCAAAATATAAATACATGAATATATTTAATCCACACTTTTTAGACTGTACCTGGCCTTGCATCTTTTTGCACTGCAGAAAGACATGACTGTATGAATTAGTAGAAACTGGTAGTAGTGTAAGGTTTTCCTAGACCCCATAATACCTGCTTTGTTAGGTGCACTTCCTGTAGTAGTTCTGTTATTATATTTGTGCAGTTTTGAGGGCAGGAGGCCCCCATACGGTTATGCTTCTGGACTTGAACTCAATCATAATTCACTTTTTTTTTTCCTGCAACTGGTCCAGCATGGTCTACCTACAAAGTAACCAAATCTTCTCAGTGAAGTCTACAACCAGATCCTATGCAAACAAAGCAACTGAGGATTCATAGATCTTAGGAAGTCACATTTTTGTGCTTTATTATTCTTATGAGAAAGGATTTTCTAATAAGCACATTTTCTGCACAGACTATTCAGAATTTGCGATAGATTTAATAATGACTCTCCCTTTTTTGAAACAAAATATTTTTTTCTTCTTCCAGTAGCACCTTAGAGACCAACACACAAAAGCTCATACCTATGACAAACTTAGTTGGTCTCTAAGGTGCTACTGAAAGAAAAAAAATAATAATTTTGTTTTGACTATGCCAGACCAACACGGCTACCTACCTGTAACTCTCCCTTTTTCAACAGGCCTTGGAGATCCTCTTGCTTTTGGCCCATTGAGAAACATCTGTATAAACTCTGAGAATTCTAGCCCCCTGGTCCTAAAGATATTTACTGCAGAACCTGCTCTCAAGTAAATATGCTGTGGATTGCAACCTCATCTTGTGATCCAGTTGGCGGTGGAAATGTAACATACAGTATTGGTTAATTGTTTTTCATTTCTGAATTTTAAATTGGTGTAGCCTGCCCTGGGACCAGCTGGTGGAGGACAGGTAATGATGATGTCTTGATTTCTTGTAAAAAAAACTTCTTGTTTTGCTGGCAACACAGCGAATAATATTTCAAAAGTAAAAGCAAGTTGTGGCTGGATTCTCCCCCAAAGCGGTCAGGTAGCTATTTCCACCACTGAGGGGGCTTTTCTAGTGCCACTAGGAAAACAAACATGGAAGGCAGCAACTACATATTTAGGGAATATGTTTCCTGAAGCTTTTAATATCTGAAGGGCTATTGTATTTTAATATTTTCTTGGAAGCCGCCCAGAGTGGCTGGGGAAACCCAGCCAAATGGGAGGGGTATAAATAAACAACAACAACAACAACAACAACAACAACAACAACAACAACAACAACATGTTTCCACTTTCAGGTAAAGTAACATAAAAGATGGCGGAATGCCTGGCATTTGAGAAAGAGGGGAATATGTTAAATGATCCCAGAATAAAAACACATGTCCCCCGTGACGGGAATTGCTGTGAGCAGTTTAAAGAGGGCTCTTCCATGATTTAAAAAGGCGAAACATCAGAAGCTAAGCGGTAACAGATCCCCCAGGAAGAGCCACCTTTCTTGCCAGTAAACTTTCTGGTTTCTAGAAAGCGGACCCCTGCCTCCAGACAATAATGAGATAGCATTATATAGGCATTGCCAAATGCTAAACCAGGATACAGGTGTTGGGTCTGTAGGCTGCAGCCTCCATAGAATGTGCATCCCAGGTAAAATTACCATCAGGTAATTTTAGCTTAGAAAACACTTTTCTCAGGGCATCAATCTTACCTGCAATGACCACCCCAAGGGTCCAAGCAGACACATAAGTGAGACACAGTAGGAAGCTTGGTGAGGAAGGAGAGGCTGGGAAAAGCAACATTCAGCAGTTGAAAGTAGAAAAGAAAGTTTCGTGGGAATTTTGAAAGACATTGGATGGTCATTCTTCAAGTTGGCTTACTGTGTTCCTGCAAACAGTGATTGGTGTGTTGTTTCGTACTGTTAAGTAAGCTTGCGCTCTCCTGTGTTTCCTCCCCAAAGGACACACACCTCTATTTCTGAATCCAGCGCTGTTTTTTCTCTCCCTCTGTATCTTCACACGCTTTAAGCAGGCTGTCTACCTTAAAAAATAAAATAAATTCATGTGGCTCACAGGTTTTCTGACTGGCCCTCCTGTACTTGCTTCTTTTTAATCCAATCAGTTTTTAAAATATAAAACAAGCTTGAAAAATTGCTCTGTGCTTGATGCCCTTCTCCAAATACTTCTTGCATTAGAGCTGAGTTTGACAGAACAAAGGTAGGGCTTCTTTTTTTACATTTCTTTCTTTTTTTGTAGAAGTGCCCCAACTATGAACCACCCATTATTATTATTATTATTATTATTATTATTATTATTATTATTATTATTTCCCGGGTATTCTAAAAAATATTTTCCTCTCCTAAGTAATTAAAACTCGCGGCTCTTTAATTCTGCTTTTTGTACGTATTTATTGTATTGTATGAAGCTTTGAAATAATTGATAAAACGTGGCATGTGATTTAAAAATAATAATAATAAATATGGTTCAACCTATCAGTACTGTGCAAAGAGAGTGGACCTACTAGAGGTGATGTTATTCACGTGTTTATCCCTGGTGTGTGTGATGTTCAAAAAATAACCAGCCATGGGGGACCAACAGCTCTATTGGGACTGTGGCATGGAGGAGAGGGGCATTAATTCATGGTCACAGCGGTGGTCCCAATCCAAACTAGGAGGTGGAGTGTCAGCTGCCTGCAATGGGAGAAAACTCTCATTGGTGCCAACAGGAGTTTCTTCGCATCACAGATAGCACCCATGTTTGGCTGATGAATGGGCTTACCCTGAACTTGGTGCATCAAAGAAATGGGAAGAATGAGATTCCACTGTGGGCTGCCCTGTCAAATTACATATCCCTAGTTGCAACCTTGAGATACTGTTTCCAGGCATAAGCTAGGGAAACATGAATTCTCCCATCTTCTGAACTAACATTGAGACTGAGAATTTATTTCATCCATCTTTATTTTGCCCAGTTAAGACAATCCATATCTAGTCTCTCCTCCTCATCAGAGAATATGTCCATTTATTCATCCTACATTAGCTCTTCATGTCTGCTAATCATTTGCAACCTAACTGCCTTTTCTTTCTCATGTGATGAGGTCCTTTAACCTTCCCTCTCTCCTTACATATACCACCAAATGTTTAGCACAGTATTGGGAGTTTTCGAAATAAGCATTTCAAAATCAACATGGTTTTCATCCAGTTCTCATGGAAAGATCTATCATATCTCCTGCCGCCGCCACCAATCTCAACTAACAAGGCTAGTAATATATAAAGTGATTTCTGGCAGAGTGATGATTTGCCGCTGCTGGCCAATAATTCCTCCCCATCCCTCTTAACTCCTTCCGCGCTGCTCCTTTGAGCCACACCTTGCTTGCGCATCCAATAAAGACGGGACAAATTGCATCTGAGAAAGTGACTGAAAGAGGCAGGAGTAATTCGTTTAGCTTCAGTGCTCAGCTGGCAGAACAATGACCGTTGCCTGTCGGTGCAAGCAAGTTCACAATATGCCACTTTTATTCCAAGCACCCTTCTCTTCAGACACTACAGCGTTAGAAGAACCAAGGTCTGTGTGAATGAATGCACCTCCCTTAAATTCCCTTGAGACTGAAACTACACGTGACACATATGTTACATCACATAGGTGCTATGTTTGTGCATCACAACCTAAAATGAATTTGGGAAACTTTGGTCACAACCTAACAACATTTATTTGTGACAGAGTTGCATTAAATGCAGTGGTACTTGTTGTTGTTTAGTCGTTTAGTCGTGTCCGACTCTTCGTGACCCCATGGACCATAGCACACAGTGGTACTTACTTCTGAGTAAGTGGATTGTACAGTTTTTGCCTCATCCCACAGATGCAGTAGAGATATACAACCCAATACTTTATGTTCTCTCTTCTCTCTCTCTGTCTCTCTCTGTCTCTCTCTCTCTCTCCTGGGGCAGCTCTGTCTTTCAGAGGGAGGGGGTTAATTTCAAAGTGTGCATGTGTGTGTGTGTGTGTGTGTGTGTGTGTGTGTGTTTCTAATACAAATCCATTGTTAACGAGGCAAAAGGGCTAGGTGGGTTTTTTTGTCATACTTGCTAATCAGATCTCAGTGGAAAAAAGAGAGAAATTTGCCTCACTTTGAAACACTTTTTGCTCTCAGCTGAGAATACATTTTACCAAAACACTGTGCCATTCATCTTATGTGGCTGTTTGTCGATCATAGCTCCTGGAAGGATAAGCAAACCCTATGGAAAGACATTTATCTAAATTATCCTGATAAAATGCTATCACTTCGTGGGAAAAGAAAAATGAGGCAGAGTGCTAGTTTGTACACAAATGTTCTGCAATTATGCCAGTTGGCGGGGAAGTAGGGAATAACACGGCTCGAGCAACTTTTTCTTTCTTTCTTTTTCTTTCAGAAGTTGACGGTGCAAGAAACAAGGGGGTACTTTAATATTAAATAAAGTGAGTATCAGTCGCCAGTACGGCGCTAACGACCTTCTTTGTGCAAACAAACATACAGTTAGTGTTTGTGACTCTGTCCCCTGACAAGCAGATAAGAAGATAAATGTGTGGTTTCTCTTAATTAGCCTTTCTTAATTAAAAACACCAGAGGTATTGTAATCATAATGAACTCTGCTGAAAGGATGGTCACTTTGTTCTCCAGGATGTCACTTCTGGAAAATTAGATTTTTTTTCCTCCCCCTCCTCAAACCCAAACAAGAAAGGAATAAATTCTGTGTAGGAGTAGTAGAAATAAATGATGCCTGCAAAGCAGTGTCCCTTTGGTTTTTATCTGAGTGAGATGGATGTGCATCTTGTGGTTTTCAGAATGGTGTGGGGCAGTATTAGCCGTCATTAGCACCCCAGTATGGATCCAATTCACTAATTACTTATGCTGTCGTGGTTCACTGAGATTTAAGTACCAAGTCAATCCCATTATCTGCACTCTCCCAAGCTTGCCAGAGTCATCCGTCTTTTATGGAAAAGAAGCACAAGGGTTATCAATAGGACCCTGAAAATACTTGGGATTTTCCCACTTCGGGAGGAGGCAAGATTAGTTGCGAGCAAAGTCACAGTTGTCTAAGCTGCTACTTTGGATGCGATAAAAGTGAGCGGTGACAATTATCCATAACTACATGAAGAGAGAGAGAGAAAGAGAGAGAGAAGGGTTGTGTGTGTGTGTGTGTGTGTGTGTAGGAAATGGGAGGCAAGAGAAGAAAAGAGAGGGAAAAGAACAGAAGAAACCTTGCCGTAGATTTCTACAGCTGCCCTATGGTTTCGGGCAGCTTTTCATATCACCTCAGAGCTACAAATTACAATTCGTCTGTTACAAACGCATGATAATATAGTCAGAAATCAGGAATTAAAATATTCCAAAGGCCTCAGGCCTCCTCTGCAAGAGAGAGGTGGGGAGAGAGAGAGAGAGAGAGAGTACATGGAGCCTGCGAGATCCCTGTGTTGTCTGTGCCTTCCTTCCTACATGCTGCATGTTTAATGTCTGCAGCGGCCTTGTCTGTTTGGGATGGTTGATTGACATCTGCTCTGCCGAGAGGAAGGCCCTGGCAGCTATTGGCAGCACTGTCACGTTCATTTGCACACTTTATGAAGCAGCAGTGTGGCTACTAATACAAAAAGAAATCTTCTAAGCAGCATGACATCTCTTGGAATGGAATATTTGTCTTTACAAATGATTGCACTGCTGCCAGTACTTGACATAGCGCTCACAAACATGTGTAATTGTTGGAAGTGTAATGATGATTATTTGCATATTTAATGTTCAAACAAGTGCCGGAGAAGCAACTTAGACGAAACCTTTTTATGAGGAAGATTTAAATACGTACGGCATCGCCCTGACTGAGTTTCAAAAGCGGATTCAAAAGCTAAGGAAGCTGTGTTGCCCACATGAAGGAGAATTGAAGGGAAAGACATACAAGGTTTCGTTTCATAAAGTCCCTTTCAAAGGCTTGTTTGCACGGGCCACTCTAATCTCTAGAAGCGCTTCCTCTTCCCGTATTTTTTAAAACACAATTTAAAATCTGTTTTTATTTTTATTTTCTGGTGCCCCCAAAGATTAAAGTCATTTCCACTGAAGGTGCCTTCACGTTAAACTCAAACTCTATTCAGAGGACGTGGCCTGTTTTTTCTTCCTTTCAAAAAGAAGCAATTAATGTTGAGAATTCACGTGAGCTGGGTTTTTTTGGGGGGGTGGGTGGGATGGGGGGAGCAGTGAAAAATGGAGTCCAGTCTAAGCCAGCAAAGAAAGCCAGACCTGAATGCTAAAAGTGACTCGGTCACCAGGACTTTTCCTTGACACTTCTTCCAAGGAAAATTAAATAATAGCCCCTCGTATTAGGCCTGCAAAGAAACCTGACCTTCAGTTTCTTGACAGTTTTCTGAATTTTGCGTCATTCTCAGAGTGCTTTAGAACTTCTTTATAAATTTGGTGGGTACACCAATAAGAAATGGCCAACGGTGATGAACCTTTTTGTTTTAAAAAAGAAAACTTTCTGTGTCCTCCATTCTGATTTGCTTGCACAAAGCTTACAGAGTGGTTTGGATATGTTCAATCTTCATTGGCAGTTCTTATTTCTTTATCGGGAGGTTATTTGATAACCTACATCCTGATTTGCTTGCAGGGTGTTTACAAGTCTTCCCATTAATCAATCATTCAACCCACACTTTTCTTTCTTTTCTTTTCTTTCCCCCTTCCTTCCTTCCTTTTTGCAAATGATTGTGTGTGTGTGTGTGTGTGTGTGTATAACAAACATACAAATCCAATAATTTCCCAATGGACATATATATCCCCCCCCCCTCACAGTTTCTTTCCCACACTTTTTAGTGAATTATCCCAGCATTTTCCTAACTGCAAAAAAAGCAGTTCCTTTAAAAAATGGATTTGTCATGCTAGGGTAGCAGAGCACTTTAGTTCACTTTTACACAAGCCTAAATTCCCCAGTATGCACTTAAATTCATCCCCAAAAGTAAAGACTGCATTCACATGACTGTTTATTCCATGTTCCTCATGTGTTATTTTTCACATTTTATTTGATCTTTCACACAACACAAAAGCCTCTTTAGGAAGTCTAGTGGAACATAGTAGGTATTTAGCACAGATTTCCATGTTATTTGCTTTCAGGGGAAACCCCCCACACACATCTGCAGCCCACGTATCCCGAAAAAGTATAGGAGATATGTGCTGTAATTTCCCTAACATTTTCATAGATTGCAACATGTGAAGGGATAGTGTTCAGACATTCTTTCTCTGCCATGTACATGTTCATGGGGGAGCAGAAGCAAACATCTGCATACAGGGTGGCAACATGTCCGATGAGGTCCACTGTTGTGTCACCAGTGTGAATGAAATTTAGCTTGACATGGCAGTACATCAGTCAAAAAACCACAGTTTCACAATGCAACAGGTACTGCCACGTGAAAGAAACGTTAGAAAATGGGACAGAATCACTAGCATTATCAGGAAAGCTAACACAATAAACCCCACATCAGATGCTCCCACGTTGTGAAATGACTGGCCAGTCCAGTATATAATTGTTAGGACCATAACATGGAATGATTCGCCAGGGCCAAGATAAAGAACATCTGGTGCTGGGAATGTTCCCTACCTACACATTCTTGCTAACCTTGTATGTGTTAAAAACCAGTAGCTTAATCTTTCAGAATGTCACTTTCTTGACATTTTATTTTATTGCTTACCTGCTTGGATAGATTCACATGCAGCCAGCAGCTAATGGGTCCCCCGGATGGTTCACAAAAATACAGTAACGATAAAAGCAACCCAAACTCAAATATAAACCAGTGCAACTTATTTATCTGTATTAATCGCAGTGAATTAAGTGGGAATTGTGGAAACACATTTTCTGTTTCTTTCAGTCAGTGATTAGGGAGCTCACAGTGGCTCAACTTGCAATTACTTCAAGTTCCTCAGGACTTTTTTCTGCGAAGAAAACTCCCAACCCCATTATGTAATGTATCCGAGAATGCTTCCTTGCAATGAAACTCATCGGACATCTTTTCCCCAACTTTCTTTTCTGGCTGCTGTGGGGATTGTTGGTGTGGAGGGTTTGCAGCAGTGGAAGAGCTCTTGCTTTTAAGGCCTCAGTTTTTGTGTGGTCTGGGGCACCATTTGCTGGTGGGAGGCTTGGGAAAAGGAGCCAATGAAAACTGGGGATTCCATTTTCCAGGTTGCTTGGTGGCAATGGACTCTCCTGACTACTTGAGCCCTGAGGTTTTAAAAACATGGTCTCCACTGTTGCCACAAACCTTTCCTAGTCTGGATTCCACCACAAATATATGTAGGTTTGGGTGAAAGAACGGGCCTGGCAGTGGAAGAGGTGGCTTATGGTGTTGCTGGGCTGGGTCCATCATGTCTTGGGCTCAATTATTCATTTCACTACCATCACTCATTTCAGTGTGGTATTTATATGGGAAGATAGTTTAGGCAGATTCTTCCCATTATATTAAAATCTCAATGGGTACCCAAAGCTAAGTGGCAAAAGACATGCTTTGCATGCAAACATTCCCTGGTTCAATCCTGGCACTTTCAGTTAGGACCAGTGCTCCCCCCTCCATGAGAAATGTTTAGGGGTACTCTCATTTTCCTGCTCATATTGAAATACTGAGGCCAAAGTTAGATTCACAAAATGTTTAGGGGTATGCAGACCCCCAGAAAAAAAAAAGCACGGGTTAGGACTTTGAAAGACCTTCGTCTGAAACCCTGGAGAGCTGGGGTGATGCCAATGGCCTGACTCAATAAATGACAATTTCCTATTTTCACGCTTTCACTGGCAGCCCACCCTGAGGCAAAACTCAGCAGAAAGTCAACATATCACATATGAAAATTGGGGCACTTAGGAGACACCAATTTCCCCCCTCCATTCACATGGTGAAAGGCTAAACATTGTGTTCAGCGACTGACTTTTCAATAACCGCACATACCGGCTTGTAAACAAATGGGTGCTAATACATTTTTAAAAAGAAATAATGTAGGAATGCTTATTCTCACCATGGATCTCACTGTACTTATGCTAGAATGACTGCCCCTTAATTATAATTCCCAGCATTTATTATTTGGATAGGAACTTACGGGTGGAAATGAAAGAGGAACAGAGATCTGACATTTTGTGGTCATACGTCTGTACTGTATTCCAGCTTTCATTAGCTGCAGCCAGCAATGGCCAATGGTCAGGGATGCTGGAAGCTGTAATTCAACAACATCTGGCCAAAGGACCCCATCGCCAACATAATCACTGAAGTGCAATATATCCAATACAGTGGTACCTCTACTTACGAATATTTCTACTTTCGAATGGAGCTTCGTCCGCCATCTTGGATGCGGTTTAGATAGGATTTTTTCTACTCACGAATTTTTAGATAGGGTTGCTTCTACTTACAATTTTTTTCTCCCAATGCATTCCTATGGGATTCGACTTACAATTTTTTTCCGACTAACAAATGTGCGTTCGGAACGCATTAAAATCGTAAGTAGAGGTACCACTGTATGTCCACAGCCCACCCCACTTAGATATTTCACTGAAAATCTGAAGAACTCTAGTGCATCTTGTACAATTCTTCTTCTTCTTCTTCTTCTTCTTCTTCTTCTTCTTCTTCTTCTTCTTCTTCTTCTTCTTCTTCTTCCTCCTCCTCCTCCTCCTCTTCCTCTTCCTCTTCTTCAAAAAGCCATAGTCAACATAACTACAAAAATATGACCAAAGGACAGTATCACTTGATCAAATGCAAGTATAGAAGTTCCTTCCTTGACGCCAGACACTTAATAAGCACTAAAATACTATGTTGTTTAGTAGCACAATAAACTTCACTCAGTGATCATGTCATAAATTGTCTTTAAAAAAATATACTGACGGATGAAGACTGAACATCTTTGTCTCTGACCCTTGCTGTATGATCAGCAATTCTTTGGCAAGACTCTCGCTTGATAGACAACACCGCTAATGAAAACTGTCTTAGGCCATGTAATGATTTACCTGCGACGAACAAGGTTTGGCAACACTACCTTTGCATACCTGTCAGACAATTAATTCCTCAAAAAATAGATATATTGCCTTGAACCCTGACAGGGTCTGGAAATTAATAAAAATGTGAAGCGAAAAGATAACTACATGGTAGCTCATTAAGCTAATCAGGTTTGCTTCACTGTTCACCTTGTCCCGTGCTGAAGTACACCCCTTTCCATCAATTTGCTCTCCACACCTCCATGTTTCGTCAGCCTTTGAAGCCTTTCAGAGGTCACTGCACAAAATTTACCCTTTGCCATGACACACAGAAGAGAATTAGACATCTTAGCAGAGGGTAAATGGAAGCTGCTATTGTCCTAATTGTCTGTTAGAATTTATATGAACTTTCTTTTTGGAACATTAAAGTATAACATAAAGGTAAAGGGACCCCTGACCATTAGGTCCAGTCGTGACCGACTCTGGGGTTGCGGCGCTCATCTCGCATTATTGGCCGAGGGAGCCGGCGTACAGCTTCCAGGTCATGTGGCCAGCATGACTAAGCCGCTTCTGGTGAACCAGAGCAGCACACGGAAACACCATTTACCTTCCCGCTGTAGCGGTCCCTATTTATCTACTTGCACTTTGACGTGCTTTCGAACTGCTAGGTTGGCAGGAGCTGGGACCGAGCAACGGGAGCTCACCCCCTCGCAGGGATTCGAACCGCCAACCTTCTGATCAGCAAGCCCTAGGCTCTGTGGTTTAACCTGATGTGGTTTAATGGTGCCTGTCCTGAACTTGGGAGACTAAGAGCACACTCCTCAAGTCAATAGGCTGGTGTCCAAGATGCTGTAGCTCTGTGAGTATCTCTGTGTGGGTAGACCATGCGGTGTCCTTGTTGCAGCTGAGGAAATTCCCACTGCTCTTCCTCTAATAGCACTATTGGCACAGAGAGTAGTTACAAAAGGGTATTTGGGGTATTTGTATGTGTTTAAGAGAAGCTCTGAGTCTGCTAGATTCCTGAACCAGCATGCCAATATCATTCCCATTGGGAAGCACAGAAAGAAAATCTATGTCCCCCACTGGAAAGAAATCAAAGATTCACACACAGAAGAAAAGATGCAGCCCTCTCCTCAAATACCTTCCACCTTGCTGGTGTGAGCCAAGCAATGCTTTGGCTTTGAAGGTTTTTTTGCCACGTTTCATTTTCATCCCCACCATTCCCTTTGGATTGATCTGTGACAGTGCAGTCCTACATGTCTACTCAGAATTCAGTGGAGCTTCCTCCCAGGTAAGTAGGTATAGGATTTTTAGATGGAGATTCAGATCTCCACACAGCTATGAGGGTCACTGCATGATATTGAACCACCACCGTTTCTTGGCCTAACAACCTCATAGGGTCAAAACAAAATAAAAAATTCCTTCCAGTAGCACCTTAGAGACCATCTAAGTTTGTCATAGGTATGAGCTTTCGTGTGCATGCACACTTCTTCAGATACACTGAAACAGAAGTCACCAGACCCTTATGTATAGTCAGAGGGTGGGGAGGGGTATTACTCAGAAGGGTGGTGGGAATGGGTGATTGGTTGATAGGAGTGGTAAACCTGTAGCTAACCTCATAGGGTGGTTGCGAGGCTAAAGTGCACCCATTGTGCACTTTCTAGGAGGAAGAGCAAGACAGAAAGATAATAAATGTATCATTACTTTTTGCTGCCCAGTATCTCTCAATGACCTGCTGGCAAATCTGGCATTTCACTTGCTAGTATTTGATTGTCTTAGAGTTCTAAACACTAATTCAGAGGAGAGCATGCAATGATATACTGAATTTTAAAATGATTAAAATGACCTCAAGAATGCTGTAAATCTTCATTGATTTGACTTCACCCCTGAAGGCGCACTCTTCCATTGTCTCCCAAAATTTTACATTGTTGTAACCTGGCTTTGTGGTGAAGGGCATGTAACCTGAGAGATCAGGCTTCAAATTCCACTGGGAATTCCACCAGTTGATTAATCCATGTACTCAGTTTTTGCCAGTGAGATTAAGGGTTCCCCGGTCATTTTTTTGGAGACCATTTTTGCTCCAGTGTGGTCTTTGTAAAAGTGAATGAAAAAGAACATATTAACTTGGCACTTCCTTCTAACAATCAATGGCAAAATGTGTTATCTCACAGTTGTTGTTTTTTAAATACACTGCGATTTTGATAAAATGGTCTTTTTGTTATATTTAGTCAATAAATTCATTGGCTGATCAATTAAACGACAAATGATTTAGCGACTAAAATATTTTAACTATCTTAAGAAAGAGCCATTTTAAAATCAAAATCACTCCCTGGTCAACATTACTATTTTCTTTGATCTGCAAATGTGGGAAACAAAAAATAACAACACTTTTTTGAGTCATTCACAAAGAATCCCCTTGGCGTGCCATTATATTTATCCAACCTAATTTATGCATATGTTCTGAGACGGTTCATCTTGAGGGTTACTTAACTCACCACCACCATTATAATCACTACCACATGCTGGAGTGGGCAAGCATTTTTGCCTATTTTATGTGTATGATATGCAATGCAATTAGTTTCTCAACACCAGAGACTCGTGACGCCAAATTCTATTTTCTCTAACTTTCCCATCTTCTACAGAGGATGTTCAATAACCACACTTTATTCCAGTATTGTATGAACATCTATAAAACAGCTTCAGCAGCTTTCTATAACTTCTGGCCCACTTCTGAAAACTACAGACCAGCTTTTCCCTGCTTCCATCTCAGACCATATTTTTGCAGTCCTAGGCAGGCTGAAAAAAAGAGATTTATCAAATGGCTACTGGCCCACCATACATGGCCAGAGGTATGTGTTTGGTTGGGTAGGCAGCAAGAAATGCAGGCCTGAGCATTAATATAGTATTGATGAGATGTTTTTGAGAGAATGTCAATTTTGTAAAGGAACATGGTTTTATATATTTATTCTGATAACTGCATTTTTGATGCCAAATTTTCTCTCCTAACCTTGAGGCCCACCAGGCCCACCAGGTTACCTAATGAAAAGGCAGTCTAGCTAGCTAACAGAAAAGGCTGGAGCTTCAGGACCTCTAATGAACCCAAGTGTGAAAATTGTACCAAGAAGATCTGGAGTCCAAATGAGGCCTTCTCTCTTCTCTTGATGGAAAGGGATGGGGTGGGTGTTCCTCAGTCCATCTGGTTTGCAAGGTGAAGGTTACTAATCTTTGGCATAGCAAAACAACCTATTGAAGAAGTTAACATGCAAGCTAACACAATAAACAATTCATGTGGTGATGACTTGAGGGCAGGTATGGGACATTGTAAAAAAAATGTTTTAATGGCCGGTAGTGGCTGAGTTGAAGTAGCCCTCTTGTAAATGACTGCTAGTTCAGATAATAATAATAATAACAACAGGAGTAAATTAAAGGCATTTTGTGGGGACATGGATACAACAATTTCATCAGCTGGTAGTGGCTGGGCTAGGCATCTTATGAAGGACAGTGAGTTTGGATCAAATTAACAGGGGTTGGTTACTTAGAATACGAATCGTGTACCGCAACCAAGAGATGAAAAACTGTGCACATTTGTTTTCTCCTTACGTTTCCTGTTGAAGAGTAGATGAAAGAACCATCTGATCATGTTTACACTCCTTTGTCAGGCTATGTTGAACAACTTCTATAGCCTTTGATTGCTCGACCAGGAAGTCACTTATAGGATGCCAATTGTCTGAAGTGTAGCCTCGCAGTGTTGATACCCATGTAAAGAGATATAATTGCTCTCAAACAACTTTGGGGAGGGACAGGAAAGTGCACACCATAAAAGGAACATTTGAGCTGCAATGCAGAGTTTTGTTCTTTTTTAAAATTCTTTGAAGGAAAGTGTTTAAAAATGTGACAATAATTAGCCATATTTCTTTGGGGATTTGTTTGACCTTAGCCTCTTAATCTGTCAAATATGCTAATAAACCTTGGAGACGGGAAGATAAAGTGAAGATACAAGGGGAACTAGCATTAGTACAATGCTGTATACACATGGATGAAGAACGGAGCTCAGTTGCGTGTTACCTTCATTGCACTCCAACTACTGTTAATACAGTTGGATACAGATCTGTGGAGTAGGTGTCTAATACCAAATGAGGGACCTTTGTAGATTTCACTCTTCAGAATGAGAAGTGATGGAACTTCTTAAATGTTTGCTTGAGCAACAATTCCTCAATATTCACTAACTGGAACTGTGATTTGTTATAGTTGACCCACAAGTTGTTTATTACTATTGTGTGGATGGCTCAGGGCCAATTAAAATTATGCACCCCATCTGTTATTGCCCGATACGTCTTCTTCATGGAGGCAATTCAGAGGACCATGTTGGCTGAAGTTGATGGGACCTGAGGGGACCACAGGTTTTGCACCTCTGGTCTGTATTACAATATTCACTACCCTCAGGGCTATACAACAATGGCATGCAAATGCTCCGCACTGCATGTGCTTGGGGCATTTAAATATTACTTTGTGCTTCATGGCTCACCTGCATAGAAAAGCTCTTAGGACAATTATAAGAGTAACGTATATTGTACATGACGAGGGACCTGTTTTCAGAAAAGCATGATAGCTGAAACGGCATTTTCATCAAAGCTGTGATTATATTAGTGGGGTTGGTAATTTTTATTTTAAAAATAAAAGTGATGCAATGAAGGTATGATGAATCTTGAATACTTTATCTAGTAGTCCTGAATTTTCCATCTTACATAACCTCCATTAGTTGAAATCATAGAAGTATACCTGAAAACATATTCCCACAAAACATTTAGCCCAATACTCACATTATATGACAATGAAGAAAAACACATCCAGCACCCCCACCAACTCAATGACCAATCATTCCACAGGAGAGACAGGAGGATCTGCCAATTTTGGTTCTCTCAGTTTCTCATTTTCCAATCTTATATTCAGTTCTCTACATTTCTGCAGGAAATGGCCTTTAATAAAATCCTCACGAGAATTCACCAGCTTCTTAGGGCAGATTTCTCCTAATAAATACATTTTTTTTTGCAAGCAACTTCCCATAAGATAACACATTTTAAAGTTATTTTCACTTATATGTTAATTTCATGCACACTTCCTCCTATTTATGCATCTTTGATAAAAAAAATAATGGTTGGAGAACGAAAACAAAATTTG
Organism: Zootoca vivipara; assembly: GCF_965207765.1. NCBI lineage: Eukaryota > Metazoa > Chordata > Lepidosauria > Squamata > Lacertidae > Zootoca > Zootoca vivipara. Next base: position 28,661,088 of record NC_142587.1, on the reverse strand, counting down.
GATAAGTGTGAATTTTGAAGGAAGACTCTGTTTGGTTCTCATATTGTTTTGCAAAGTGAGAATTTGATAGATTTTCTTTTAAATGCATTCTGATTTGAATTTCTACCCCCATCCTTATTCCACACAAACAAACCACCAGCAGAGGGCTGGTGCCATGCAGAAAAATGGCTACAGCACGAAGCTTTCCAAATGGTTCAAGCAAATAAATAACCCCAAGGAAAGACCCCAATGAAAGTCATTCATAAAATCATCTAGGGATGGTCTTTAATTGTGGCCATGACAGGTAGCCCTATAGAAGTGTTCTACAGAGATATCTCTTCCTTGACCATATGGTGTTCTTTGTTACCTTAAGACATTTAATGTGGTGTCATCATTAGAGTGTTTGGCTAGGGGTGGGGATAAAAGGTAAAGGTAAAGGGCCCCCTGAACATCAGGTCCAGTTGTATCCGATTCTGGGGTTGTGGCGCTCATCTCGCTCTATAGGCCGAGGGAGCCAGCGTTTGTCCACAGACAGCTTCCGGGTCATGTGGCCAGCATGACAAAGCTGCTCCTGGCGAACCAGAGCAGCGCACGGAAATGCCATTTACCTTCCTGCCGGAGCGGTCCCTATTTATCTACTTGCACTTTGATGTGCTTTCGAACTGCTAGGTGGGCAGGAGCTGGGACCGAGCAACGGGAGCTCACCCCCTCGCAGGGATTCGAACCGCCGACCTTCTGATCAGCAAGCCCTAGACTCTGTGGTTTAATCCACAGCGCCACCTGGGTCCCAGGGGTGGGGATACGAAACTTTAAATCCCAGCTCAGCCAGGAAGATCACTGGGTTATCTTGGACAAGTTACTATGTCTTAGTCTAACATACCTCATAGGATACTTTTGAGGATAAAATGGGGGGTGGCAGAACCATGCCTGCCGTCTTGAGCTCTTAGGAACAAAGGCAGGATAGAAATGTAGTAAGACAAAACAACCATGTCTACGCAATTCCACACATGAATGGAAATTGTGCAGCCATATAATTCCAGGGATTGTCAGCATTGTCAGATATTCTGAACATAAAACAACACAACCTTCTGGTGACACAAATACACATACAGTGCTAAAAAAAAAACCCACCACGGTTCCTACAAAGTGCAAAGCTAAGGCTCGCAAGAATTGTTTCAGCTGCCAGAGAGATAAGAATGATGGAAGTGGCTGATGTCACTTAAATTGACATGAGTGTAAAAGGAAAGAGAAAAAGGGAAGGCATTTAATGTTTTGACCTCTTTGTAAGTCTTGCCTGTGTGGGCTCTCAAAGAAGGAACTAAATCCCAAAGAAATAAATTGTGGCCAGTTCCTAGGAAGGTTCATTTGCGTGACTGTGTTTTTGTCAAATAAAACATTTTGCTTATTATAAAGTTCTTTTTCTTTAAGTGAAGCTCACACGTCACAGTGAAGCTCATTTTAAACCTTTATTCTTCTGCTGCAGCTTCTTTTGGCCTCAGTGAATAACCTCCTAAAAACCCACATATGTCCCGCTGTGTCTCTCTCTCCCCTCCTTTTTAGAAACAGGCATGGCAAATGTTTAAACGAAAACATAACAATTTATGTAAGCTGAGTCAGCAACGTAATAGTACAAAAAGCCATGCAATTTATGCCATTTTAACATTTAAAGGTTGCCCAATGTAAATAAAGGATACAATACACTATTTGGTTCTGTTGTGTTCGTTGTAATGAAGGTGAGTGCCTTAATTTCAGTGAAGCTTGTACACAAGAATTTCCTGGTGAATTTCCCCCATAGTGCATCTGAAAGCGAGGCAGAGTGATCGTGAGGAAACATGCACACAAACACATTAGGAAACCAATTTGGACAATTTGTTTCAAAGCATACACTGCCTTACTCTTTCCCACAAACAACGTACAGTCCATTTGTACTCAGGAAGAAGATGCCCCCGTAGAGTCGGCCATTGTATTCTGTGGTTCTATAATGGGATTATCATTACCCAGATAGTACTGGGGGGGGGGGGAAACTTTGCCTTTTCATCCAGGCAGCATTCATCCTTCCTTATCTTCTAACTTAAGAAGTTCACACAGCTGCCTTGGAGTTATTGGCCTATGAGCCCATCATAATGCATGCCAGCCATGATTATGTGGTGTCATCTTTCTGGTTCTGTTGTACTGATATTGCTGCTGATGGTAATCATTTGGTCTGACTGATTATCAAACCTCTATTAGGCATTTTACAAATAGAACCGCGAGAAAAAGAACCACATACAAAAGTATTTAAAATGTGTACAAAGAGGCAACAGTAAACTGCACACATTAATTGTATGTATGTATATATATATATATATAATCTGTGTGTGTGGAGCATGCTGTGGAGTGGACAATGAAAGAGAATATGCTCTACAGTATCCGGCACATTCAAAGAACATCTACAGTATCTCTTGTCTCTGGGAGTGTTCTGATATCTACCCCTGACAAATGCCGAGGGAAAGACATTCAGTCGGGCCAGCATAAATGCCCTATGTTGGGCTGGGATTATTAGCTTTCTAACACAATTGACCCTATTATCTAAGATATTAAAATCATAGAACATGGGGGAGTAATCATTTGGTGCTCATTGATGCCCCTGTCGTGCAGCAAAGCTTAGTATGGTGTTATTGTTTTTTGACTCGCTTGTGCTCTACGATTGGCTAATGAACAAACAAGGAGAGCTCCCTTAACGCTGAAACCGATCTTTTGGGAAGTCATTGAAGAAAGATCCGGTAAATGATTATAAACACACATGAACTTTTAAGTAAGTTCAGACCAGCTCACAGATGGCTCCCGATGACTCCCCACCTAAGAACTGAGGAGGTCCACACCCACTAAGCCAGCAGTGACGCAGCTTCAGGTACTGCCAGGCTGTTCACTGGAAACGACCCCATCATTCAGGTACCTGACACAGGGACTTTACCAATTCATTCAGCTGGGCCTCAGTTCTCTGCTGATGCCTTCTCAAAGGCCAGGCCACTGAGCAAACAATGCTCCTTGTTGTTGTTGTTGTTTAGTCGTTTAGTCGTGTCCGACTCTTCGTGACCCCATGGACCAGAGCACGCCAGGCACTCCTGTCTTGCACTGCCTCCCGCAATTTGGTCAAACTCATGTTCGTAGCTTCGAGAACACTGTCCAACCATCTTGTCCTCTGTCGTCCCCTTCTCCTAGTGCCCTCAATCTTTCCCAACATCAGGGTCTTTTCCAAGGATTCTTCTCTTCTCATGAGGTGGCCAAAGTATTGGAGCCTGAGCTTCACGATCTGTCCTTCCAGGGAGCACTCAGGGCTGATTTCCTTAAGAATGGATAGGTTTGATCTTCTTGCAGTTCATGGGACTCTCAAGAGTCTCCTCCAGCACCATAATTCAAAAGCATCAATTCTTCGGTGATCAGCCTTCTTTATGGTCCAGCTCTCACTTCCATACATCACTACTGGGAAAACCATAGCTTTAACTATACGGACCTTTGTCGGCAAGGTGATGTCTCTGCTTTTTAAGATGCTGTCTAGGTTTGTCATTGCTTTTCTCCCAAGAAGCAGGCGTCTTTTAATTTTGTGACAATGCTCCTTGCCCATTTCCTATTATCCCTTTCACACACACACACATGCTTCCCATCCCTCTCTTTTCCACTTTTCACTATTGGCTTTTCTTCAGCCTCAAATAATAAAAATAATAAAAGATTTTGAAAAGTGCAATGTAGTTAAGTTTAAATTTGCAAAGCCTTAAAGGGAGGAGGTCCCCGTCTCTGCAGAGGTAGGCTAGGCCTTTGAAAGAGAGGTGGGGGAGAGACTGAAAGATCTGAAGTTAGGGCGTCTGAATGAAAGAACACTCAGCTAACAAAACAGTACGCCACAGAAGAAGCTTCATCTGGTCTGGCCAAATCCCTTCTTTCTTTCCATCTTTTCTCTCCTAATAACAGCTGCCCTCTCATTCCCTGTTACTCCGCTGTGAAGAACAAAACCTCCCTCTGACTATCTGTTTTTCTTTTCTTCCCCAGAGTAGGTCTCATTACTGGTGATTAGCAGATGATTAAAACCAATTCAGCTTCCCCCAGTAGATATTTTCTCCCTGTTTGTGACTAACGCGTCAGTCTTCAATGAACGTGCTCCTAAGCTTATTAACAGGCTCAGAGGATTAGCTGCCACAGAGCTTCGTGGCTTCGATATTGTGATGCAGCGAGTGACATGGAACCATTTGCCGAGCACAGACGGGACCTTGGGGACTAAATATCTAAATCGCAATTTTATTTCCATGCAGAGTGCTGGAGCGGGCCGTAGTGGTGGGGGGCAATCCTAACAATAATTACTGAAATCAAACATTTGGATAAGTACGAAAATAGCCTTAAATTGAAGGGCAGCAAAACAAGCAATCGAAAGAAACAGTCGATCGTGTGTCTATATGGTGCTTTGCTCACAGACGGCTCTGTAATATTTAGTTACGATACCAATGAAGCCAGTGGAGGCTTGGCTAGTCTTCTGTGGCTTGGTAGCCTTGCTCCAAAAGCTGAAACAGGCAAATTATTCCTCAGAGATGACAGCCATCCAGTTTGCGAACAACAGTTCTAGTTGCATCAACTAGGGATGCAACAATACGAAGCCGCTCTCTTCCTGTAACCCTGAAATTGTCCTCAGAATCACTTTTCCTATACAAATAGATGCTCCTCACCTTTCAGGGACAGCTTCTCCTCACACATGTCTCTTCCGCTGGAAATCCATAAGACATGCACTCCAACTTTCTTTTCAACTCTTTAGGTCACTAGATATATGTTTGTGGGCCCAGATTGTAATCTACGGAGATTTGTTTTATTGATTTGTCTTCCTGTCTATGGTATAGCCTTCCATCTGTGTTTCTTATATGTTAACAGTGAATGTGCAGAATGAGGTGGATGTTCACATTTACATGTGAATGGAGACAATCTTGGGAGGAAGCTACCATTTAAAGAGGGCTGTGCTTCTTGTATTCCTGTGTGATTCTAAAGCGGTATCTCAGTAGGAGGTGATCTGGCAGAAGGAGCAAGATTTCCCTTCTTCCAATAACTGCTCCATAATTGTGTAAATAATTATAATTGGACACGAGCTATTTGTTTGGCTTGCTGCAATTTGGATCTGGAGACTTTTTCGCTAATGGGATATGCCATTATACTGGAAATATGTGGTTGCTATAAGTCCACTGCAAATAAATAAATAAAAGGCAACGCTTTAAAAAAATATTGCTGCATCAGAAGCATTTGTTGTTGTTGTTTAGTCAATTAGTCATGTCCGACTCTTCGTGACCCCATGGACCATAGCACGCCAGGCACTTCTGCCTCCCACTGCCTCCCGCAGTTTGGTCAAACTCATGTTCGTAGCTTCAAGAACACTGTCCAACCATCTCGTCCTCTGTCGTCCCCTTCTCCTTGTGCCCTCCATCTTTCCCAGCATCGGGGTCTTTTCCAGGGAGTGGAAGGACTGGGAAGGACCGGGAATCAGAAGCATTAGTTTTGCCCTAAGAGTTTGCACCTGAGTGAACAAATTCCAGAGCAATAGCTGTGTTAGTCTTGCAGCAACAACAGAATGAGTCTTGGAGCATCTTAAAGATTCAACATATTCATTGTGGGGATCGATTATATTATTAATGTGGCAGATTTATACCCCACATTTCCATAAAACGTAGCCAAGGCAGCATTTATTATTAAATTTTTATTCCACAACCCTTGGACCTCATGAGCACTCACACTTTACATTGTGGGTGCCCTTTGCGGGATTGTGCGCGATGCTACAGTTCCCAGGGAACTTAATGGCAAACAGGGGCTGGCCTGCCTCTCAGTGTTATTATTTGGAGGTTCACGCCCAGCCTCAGTAGTCAAGCTTCATTGCTGCGAGGTGGGGCCAGTCACATTTATATATAGGGGGTGGAGCCAACAGCCAGGCAGTCAGCTCAGGAGATTCACTCACCCTCCCCTCCCTTAGTTTAATGTTTTCTTGTTTGCAGGTTAACTTTTTCTTCCTCTTTAGTGGGCGCTGCTACGGTCTTTGACCGGTTGCTGTTGAAGGACCGGGAATAAATTTTCCTGCATTGGCAGGTTTTGTCTTCCCGATAGCAGTTTGTCACAGCTTTGGCGGTTTATGGCCTTGGGTGGAATCCTTTTAGTCTTTTCTTCCCTATAATGGAGGGTGTGGCATGAAGTGGTGACCCATCCCTCTGTGGTGACGATTCCAGCATCCCCTCTTAAAAGTGGTTATATAATGGGTGTCACTGGCCATACACTGAAAAGTTGTCAGTGAACTACCCTGCATGCGGGGATGCGGGCTGGGCTGTCTGCGTACACCTATGTCTCACAGCACACCCCCATATCCCATTTACCCTGTGTTTAATGAAGTTGTGGCCTAATTTTAATTCCATAACACGTTGTCAGAGTCTTTATTCCTTTCTTGTGATCCCTGGGGACTGGGGCTGTCGCGGCCTGGTCACACAATCCTCTTCTTTCTCCTTTGGCGATCACTCGTAGCCGAGTAAGATTGTCTTCCATAAACACGGATTTTAACAATGGGTCCGTGAGTGACTGTGGAGGCCAATTCTGGATCCCCACGTCCTTCCACAGTGGGGACATTGGTTTCCAGGCGGGAGTTGATCACGGTGTGGATTTGCCAAGCGTGCCTTCCTCTTAGCACGTTTCTTCCTTGCGTCCTGAGATCGAGTTTCTTCAAAGCCCATGACACCTAAAGTAAAGGCTGTAATACTCTCAGGTTGGCTAACAACGAAATGCATTTTTGGTGGGATTGAGCCAACGTTGCAGAAAAAAATGAGGTGGTTATTCTAAAGTACATGTATAGAGAAATAAAATTGTCAAGAGCAGGTCCAGAACTAAGGTATACAAGATACTGTATATTGTATGCTTATGACCTTTCTTTGGAAAACTCAGATTTTCACTCCACAACTGCAGTAATAATAATAATAATAATAATAATAATAAATTTTTATTTATACCCCGCCCTCCCCAGTCAAAAACCGGGCTCAGGGCGGCTGACACCAACAGAACCACAATAAAACATAAAAACAATTAATTAAAATACAGGTAATGCTGAACAATACAATTGTAATTGCTTTGCTATGGCAGTTTCAGAATTGCAATGGGATACAAATCCTTGGTTCTAATTAAGACCAGAATCAGCAGAATCAAATTTGCTGATAAATTTTAGCCAGAAATATGCGGTAACTTTTTTAAAGAACATGTTAAATTATGAAGTGTGGTAGATTTCCAGGTCAATAGCAGAGTGTTGTGATACACAGGAATATTTCCCCACTTGTTCCTTGATTGCTGACACAAACAGATTTGTGTCTGTTTAGAGATTTTGATGAGATATTAGTTTTGTAGCTAAATACAGATGGAAGGAAATATTTTCTTTCCGTCGTTGCAGACCTTTGGGATCTAAGTGTTAGAGTGGGAAAGGCACAATATATCAGGAACTTAGACATATACATGGCTTCAGGCTCAGCTGAAAGCCCATTTATTTGATGAGGCTAAATTGTAAACCATGCTTGAGGATGTTTATGCAGACTTATTCCTTGCATCATTGTATTGCTAGTCAGTGCTAGATCATATAAGGTTTTTGCAAATGAAACGAAATAAAATGGTGTTGGGCAATCCATCCCAATAGAACCAAAATGATCACCGCCATAGCTCCAGCAATAAATACTGTAAATAGGTTTTATAAAAATGTAGGGGCTTAGTGAACTTTGTTAAATAACACATCTCTAGTTTAGCAGTTTACATGGTTAATTCCAGAGCCCTATTGGGTAGAAATGTCAGTGGACATAGAATGCTATTTGAAATATACTCGGAGTCGAGAGTGAATTTCATGCTCTTTATTCAGCTCATAGTCATCAAGGAGAAGAAGAGAAGAATGGCTCTTTCCCCAAAACCATCTGCTTATATACATTATTTACACAATGGGCCTTGTGTGATTGGCTACTTCAGGGCTACACCTGTGGGCCAATCAGGTTGTGGATTGACTTCTGCCTGCAGCCTGATTGGCTGCTCCTACAGGCCAATCAGGTTGCAGATTCACTTCTGCCAGCCGCCTGATTGGCTGCTCCTGCAGGCCAATCAGGTTGCGGATTCACTTCCACCTGGAGTTGGATTGGGTAGCTCCTGCGGACCAATCAGACTGCTGATTCTGAATCCTATTGTTATAGGATTCAGCTCAGTACATAACACCATTCATAATAAAAGTGTTAGAAATCCTTAAACAGCTGCTAAAGGCAGGGCCCATTCTGAGAGCTATGCCTTTATATAATTGCAGAGTACAGTTCTGACTGTTCCAGCTAAAAAAAGGATATCACCTTTACAGCCTTTGTAAAGGTGCAATAAAGAGTGGACAATTTAAATAATCGAATTAAAATAAAAAGCAGTAGGGTTGAAGCATTCGGGACCTTTTGGTTTGAAACAAGGGAAATAAAAGGGGTTGGGACACGATAGAAGTTTATCAAATTGTGCATTCTGGAGAGAGCGGACAGAGAAAATCTCTCTTTCCTTCTCATAACTAGGATTCAGGATCACCCAATGACATTATTGAGAGTAAATTAAGACAAAAGAAAGTACTTCTTCATGCAACACTTTAAGTCACACATAGAATTTGCTCCCACTAGATGTGGCGATTGTCAAGACGATGTGACAAGTTCATTGAGAAAAGGACCACCAGAGGCTATTAGCTATGACAGCTAAGGGGAATGCCCGTATCCAGAGATTGCATGTCTTTGAATAATAGTTGCTGTCGATCAGATGATAGGGAAGGCCTATAGTATAGGCCTCGTGCCCCAGTTCTGGACATCTCAAAAGTAACGGGCTGGCCACTTTAGAAAGCATCTTGCTAGTTTAGATGGCCCCTTGGCCTGATCTAACTAGACTCTTCTTATGTTCGCAGGACAGCAAACTCCAAATTATTAGGTATAAATTGAATGCACTATACAGCGGTACCTCTGGTTACAAACTTAATTTCTTCCAGAGGTCTGTTCTTAACCGGAAACCATTCTTAGCCTGCGCTGCCTGGCTGCATTGCCGCCACGCGATTTCTGTTCTCATCCTGAGGTAAAGTTCTTAACCCGAGGTACTATTCATGGGTTAGTGGAGTCTGTAACCTGAAGCGTCTGTAACCCGATGTACCACTGTATAAGTAGTGAGCAAATATGTACATGGAACCCCCCCCCCCAAAAAAGATGGGGCAAATGCTGTGAAATCCTCATCTAGAACGGCATGTGACAGTTTTCCATCTTCCTAAACGCAATGGGATAGCTCAGAAGATACCTCTCTCCCCGCTCTGGCCTAGTGTGATTGAAAAGTGAATGCTGAAACGACGTGTCGGGTTTTAAGGAAATTGGGGAAATTGTCAAAACTACAATAGGACAGGAAAGGTGTTTTCTAATCTACTACCCTGAGCATGAAGTATAATGAGTGTGTGAAACACTTTTTTAAAAATGGATGTCACTCTTAAGTCTTCTAATTTAGTGCCTTCTTTAAACCGTTTCTTCTTTCTAATGCTTATCTCCACCCAAGGATTATAAAATCTGTTCAGCCAGCTGGCTAAGGAAGATTGAAGATTAAATGTGGTGTCAGTCTCAGTATGACTAGGAAACTGTAGCCCTGTTAAGGTGTTATGAAATAGCATTCACTGATTCCCTTTACACCCAACCACCAAGCCTGGAAGTTATGGAGAGGGATTGTGTGTTTGTCTTAATGCAATTACAGTACTCTCCATGATAAGAGATGGAATGATCAGGGTTCCAGAACATAGGAAGGAACATAGGAAGTGTGTTCAGCTAAATATACTGACAGTCCCCCTTCTGACCTTTCCACCCAAGGAGGAAAGGTGGGAGTGGAGAGGAAATGACCAGTACATGCAGTCATAGGAGCATAGGGAACAGCCTAATACTGAGACAGACTCTCCTGGATTCCAGGCACGAGTCTCTTCCAACCCTATCTTGAGATGCTGGAGACTGAACCAGGGACCACCAAACTACTGTATGGTCCTTTGATTCATCCCCAGATCCCATTTCAGAATGCCTGGATAGGACTTGCTGTACGGTTGTGACAGTGTTGCCTACCCAGATCTTTCAGCATAAGAGGAGCTACAAATATGTAGATAATACCTTATTGGACCATAGGCCATTAAAAAATGCAATAAATTGCAGAATCAGAGTCAGAACAAGATGATTTTGCTATGGTGATGGGCTGTCAATTTTAGTTTCTCATTTTCCCCATTTTCAGTTCAGTTTTCCACATTTCCAAATCAGTCTGTGAATTTTTGTTTTTAAATTTATCCTAATACACATTTCTTGTATACACATTTTTGCAAAACAATTTCTCCTAATTTAATGCAGCTTTGCATGTTTTTTTTCATGGCCCTTTGCCTTTTTAGGCACACTTCACCGAAGTATATGCCTTTCTTGTTCACATTATTTGGCTGGACAACTGCAAAGCAAAATATAAAGACGTGACAATTTTGAATGATGGTTGTGTTTCAGGTTTTTTTTTAATAAAAAAAATAATGTCATAACTATCCTGTTCTGATCAATATTTTTTAGTTATTTTCCACCTTTCTTGCTCAAAGTTAAGTCACTTAAAACTTGTTTAAAGAAAGTAGTTACGTTTAGTTTGTAGGATGATTTAGGAATGTGGGGAGCTGATCATGCATTTTGCTTGGGTCCAGTGCTGGTTCGTGACTTTGTAGATGCTGCCTTCAAATGGACAAATGCAGTATACAGTTCACTCCCTAATGGTTATCCTTTATCACGTGATATTAATGTTTAACAATGTTTTACAATCACATGGTGGAGTGTAGAATAATAATTCTGTATTGTCTTCCCAGGCTTTCAAACAATGTAAAAAAAATGGCAGAAACATTAACACCTGTCTGGTTAAAGGGTCAACAATTAATAGCCTTATTGTTGTTAGATTTCTTATAAACTGGAATAGTGGTGCTAAATTTTCAGTCCCAGAAATAGTATCTGAGAAATTAATGAAATCAAGTAGTTTGCAAGTCAGAGACTCAGAAGTCTATTATTTTTAGTAAGTTCAGCAGATATGCTGTCTTTTGGAGGATCATTATTATTTGCAAAAAGTGTGAACAGCTTAAGAATCTCCTCAGCAGTGGCTGGTGACCAGGGGCTAAGAGCATCAAAATGTTTCCCTTCTCAATAGAACAGATTATGTCACAGAAGAGAGAATTAAAATGACTTTCCCATGCTTCAATTGGAATATAGTTAACCAGTAAGTTCTGGTCACCACGATTACACTTTTCCAATTTCTAAAAAGTCACACAATCCTTTGATGCAGCACCATCCAGGATTCTACCCCATTTGTGCTTCTAGAATGTGTGTGCTTGTAAGCCCTTAATTTCCCCTTTCAGTAAAGCCAAAACCACATCCTCTGTATTATGGCATTTTATCCTCCTAGCCACTTGTTTTATGAGCCTCTTCACTTGTTTACATTCATTGTCAAGCCACTCAGTTTCCTTCTAATAGTTTTAATAGAATGTCGGGGGAAATAAACATGGTCTTGACTTCATTTATAATTTGTAAGCATAGCTCAGTAACAATTGCTGATGATATAGCAGATGATAAAAGCAAAGCCCTTAGACAAACTAATTTGGGTGGCAATAATTTATCATAAGTGTCTGCCAATAACTTTCCATTCCATTTTATTCTTCTCGAAACTCTTGGTTCGGATGTACAAGTGGGATCCAATGTAAGACTGGATGTTGATATAGGGGCTACAAAATTCGTTGTAATGATGGTCACTGGGCTCAATTCAGATATTCCCTCAGACAGCTGCTTATGAGGCTTGTTCTTGGCTACAGCTTATGCTTAGGGGGGATATAACTCCCAGGTGTGGACTTCTGCATGAGTAGACATGCATAGGATCACACCATTAGGGTCCTACAATCTTTACTTTTTCTTTGCATGGCTGTGCTGATGGAACAATTGGGATCAAGTTAGAATTCATGATCTCCATATATTATGGTTTTCAGTAGTACCACTACCAACTCCTGGGATCGAAATCTAGTAATTTTTACCCTGTAATTCATACCAGGAAATTTAAGTTCATCAAAATGAGTTAAAAAACCCCGATCTCTGCCTACGGGCAGAAATCACTTGGCAAAACCCTCCCTTCTCAGTCATTCCTCAGCAACTCTCCCATTTCAAGACGATGGCTCTGCCAGAGAAATAAGCCACTCTGCGCACCCTGGCAATAGAATTCAAGGGAACTCGATAAAAGGCTACACAATTAGAAGCAATCGTTTAATTTTAAACTGTCTTTGTGAGCAGTGAAGACGGAACAATATTCTGACACAGAAATTTAGTATTTGACCTTATTGAGATGCCTTTTCAAGCTTTCTCCAGTATGCTTTTCTGCTCCGAATGACTGACAATAAGGAACGAGCTTATTAGCCTTTTCGCCATGAGGTGCTCTGTATCGTTTTTTTCTTGGAGAAAACCTGTTAGTCATGCACATAGGTTGATCATTAGAGTTGTTAATTACATCCACACTGCTGGAAACATGGCTCGGTGACAACGAGCCCCTCTTCTCCCCTTGTGCCTGTTGACTTAGCATGGTGCTGATATTTTGGTAATAGCTCTAGGCCTCCAGCTTGAAGTAGCAAAGAGCAAATCTTTTAAACAGTGCCCTATTCGTAAGTAGGCACTGTAAATGTATTGTGCAAAAAACTAACTCAGTTATTAGTGAGGGGATCATTAGAAAATATCAGGGGGGGAGGAATACTTTCCCTATATTGCAAATAGTTGATGTCCGTATTGATTATCCTAATTTGTCCCAAACCACCTCCCCAGAGGAGAGTTGGTTGGTTAACTGCATTAGTTGTAAGCGTTCTATTAACATTCCTAGTTTCTTGATATAGTTTCTGTACTGATTCACTATTTGCACACTTAATGCTTCTAATGCAAAATATATATTAGCCAAAACATGATCATAGAAAGCTATCCATTCATATAAGTTATTTGACCTGATGAGTGGCACCCATAGGCATTGCCCAAAGGCCACTTTCCTAGGTGGGTAGTTTCTTATGTAGACTGAGCAAGTGAAAGACTTCCAGACTAGAAGGATGCCAGTTCTCCTTTTGAGCAGATGGAACACACTCAGCCCAGCATGTAAGTTGGTATCTCACTAGATGCGAGTCAGAGACAAATAAATACTAAGCACCCATTAGCCCATTGCTTATGCAACGGAAGAGGTGGTGGTTACATGCCTGAGCTCAAGTACTCTGTGATCGATGTGACAAAATAGTTCTCCACCATCTTTATATATTTTCTTTGTTCCAAGGCTGAGCTAGAATTTGATATAAGGAATTCAGAATTCTAGTATGGATATCAGAAAAAGATAGGTACCTAATTCATAGTTATAATAATTTTATTATTTATATGCCACCCATCTGACCGGGTTGTCCCAGCCACTCTGGGCGGCTCCCAACACAGTATTAAAAACACAATAAAACATTGACCATTAAAAACTTCCCTAAACAGGAAGAATTGTTTATCTGTATGACATCGGATGGGAGGACATTTCACAGGATGGGTGCCACTGCTGAGAAGGCCCTCTGCCTGGTATAGATACCAGGAAAGGTGTTAAGGATACTAAAAAAGGGGATACAACATGGAGTACAGTGTTTGAACTAGTCCACAATAATCCTTCTAAGAAAGGTTCCCCAGTTCAATAGAACTTCACGCAGTTCTTTAACCCGACTCACAACTGTGTGTTGTCTTGTGACAGTGAGCAAGCTCTATAGATGAGAGAAAGCTCTAGCTATTGCACCACCTATTTTCTGTTATCTATATACTTTACACATTTCTGATATTTCATTGCCGTGAAAGAGAGTCCGGGATTAATATTCTGATTATGGGATACAATGGTCCTGAGAAACTTAACGCAATTAGCAAATCTATCAACTACAACTCAGGTTGGAATTGGGTGGCCATGGTTGTGCTCTTGGAGAAATTAGGTCAGTCTGGAAATCCAACTGCTCCGAAATTGAACTAAGCTCCTAATACCAGGCATCCATTTTGGACGTTGCAGTTCAGAAAGGATTACTAATCCAACAGACATAATCCTGGCTGAATTTCTGTTGATTTCTGTGGGGTAAGGCAGAGCATTTTGTAGAAATATTTGGCAATAAACCTCTAATGCAAAGGGGTGCACACTGAATCATTTGTGTACAAAAGGATACCTTTCCTCTCCGATTCCTTATGTTCCTTCCATTTTTCCATTTGTCCTCCTTTCCACTGCAGTTTAATTCTGGGTGTGCTGAAGCTTAAAATGTAGCTTCCGATTTATAACAGCAACAGGGCATGCAGCAAATGTCAACAAATCCCATGGCACCTTGGAATGTAGGAAATGTGAAAGGTAAGTCACAGCAGTCTGTTCCAGCAGCTGAAGAAAAGAGGGGGGAAACCCTTACAGAAAATAAATCATATGAGTTTGAAGGGAATGCTGAAACGCTAACTTCCCACCATGAAGCAAGCATTTATCGATCAGACTCCCCTAACACACAAACACACCAGATCAAGTCCAACAATCAACACCTGAATATGTCGGAAGTCAAAGGAGATACATTGCCATGTGCTTCCAGAAAAAGTTGGGAATATAAAATGTCAAATTACAGGAGTTATGTATGTATTTTCATCTGTTAGTCTGCATTTGAACTTGTTGCTATTTCCAAAGGGTGTAGCTACCGTTGACTGTTTATTGTTTTCTTATGAGATGCTGTATTCGCTGTGGACAGGAGAAGCCCAGGCTTGTCCTGGCAAGCCTTGCCCTATATCCTAACCGAGGAAACCTGTCTTAAACAAGCTTACGCTCATGCGCCAATTCTGCAGCCACATTTTTCTATACATGTGCAGTCATGACTTTTGTTATGGATCTTCAGTTTGGACTTAGCAGATTCCATTGTGCATCTTTTCCCAAAACAACACACAACTTTGATTTCTGACTCCAAACTCTCTGATTCTATCGATATTTCATAGCTGCTTAACATATAACCTGCCTGCTCATTTGGAGGAAGACCAGTCCAAAGGTTATTGAACTCCAGCTCCTATCAACCCCAGACAGAGTGGTAGATGAATGGGCAGGGATTAGTTATTTATTTAAAAGCATTTACAACCCCCACCCACACTATCTAAACATGGCACACAACATAAAACAATAAACAATTTCATTAAAATAAAAATACATGAGTATAAAAACATATAGAAGCAAATAAAAATAGGAATTCTTTTATTGGCTATTAGTTCCTATTTGTATTAATGCTTTTAATTTATCTTCCTGTAGCTTACCTAGAAAATATATATTTTAAAATTATTATTTTCGTTGATTTATTAACACCCTTCTATACAACCATGACAAGGTGATGTCCTCTCTCTCTCTCTCTCTCTCTCTCTCTCTCTCTCTCTCTCTCTCTCCGCCTGCAGTTAAAAACACACCCACCCAACAAATTTACTTTAAAACCAAACTGAAACCATACAAAATAGACCGTCATGGTAAAGACTCAGCTGGGAAACTTGTCAAAATAGATAGTGGTTAGCTATCATATCTCAACAGGAATGCTATTCCATAGAACAACAGTGGTGAAGCTGCATGCTCCGCTACCGGGGGCAGAGAGGGTGTGGCACACATCCCAGGGGCATGGTACGCTGCCCGCAAGGGTGTGACGCGCCACCCGCAGGGGAGTGGTGCACGTTCTGGGGCGTGACACATCGTCTGTGGGGGCATGGTGCCCGGCGCATGCGTGGGAATGTGCGGTGCATGTCTGGGGAGGGCGCCGCGATGCCACCCTACCGGAATAGTGGTGCCGGGGGTGGTCCACTCCCTCCGCACTCCCGTTCCTCCGCCAGTGCCGAACAGGGGAAGCCACACTAAAAGCCCTGCTCTAAGTTACTGCAGAGTAAACTTCTGAGATTTTTGGAACTTGCAGGAGAAACTCCCACAGACTATCATGAGTCTGTAAGGGATAAGGTGGTTAACTTGGTCTTGAACTGCGTAGTTTAAGGTGAAAAGGAAAAGAGCCTACGTACAACGACATCGCTTCCTTTGTGCATCTCCACTGCTGTTAGACATATATGTTATAATTGCCATTTCTGTTAGTCACTCACTGCTCCACAATTGCAAATGGGGCTACATTTCTCCTAACACTGGCTGGATCAAGACACTTCAAAGAAGCGATTCAGTTAAACACGTTGCAAACTCATACAGGGAAATCCGGTAGGGAAAGACGGGACTCCACAGAGCCATCTGCTGTCACAGTGTCATATCGCACATACAACACACATAAAACATTTTTTTCTTTACCAATCTAGCTGAGTCCACTATTGAATAGTGACCTTCCTCTGCATCCTCGGTTGAACTATAGCCAGACCCTTAAGATTCTCCTTAACCTCAGATACATTAATTGCTATAACTCCATGCCTCTCCTCTACAAACCTCCAACATTGCGTTGGTCAGTATATTTTTTCCTAAATACAAACTGGGAAAGCAGTCATTGTTGGGCCGTCCCAAAATGCTCCTTAACCGCCTTACCATCTTTTGTAAGCAGTGACCTCACAAGATCTCTTGTGTGTCTTTTTTATTTATATTAAGTACAAAATCTCTTGCTATTTGCCTCTCTGCTCTGTGCGAGATTGAATTCCACTTGGCTTTTAGCCTGTGAAACCCCAGGCTAGCCTCCAAATCCAAATCAAAATTGACACAATAGGGAAAATAACAGGAGCTCAGAAAATCTCAGTGTCAACTGCTGGAAAAGCAAACCAACAATTATCCGTATAATTTATGCATATCTATTACACAGCTATGTCACATTATGCATATAATCTGAGCTAATTGGGCATACATGCCTATACACATGTGTATAATTATAGAGGGTTTTTTTTGTTTTGTTTTTACCTATAGCTTAGTGAACAGTGAACATGAGATTCAAAATGGGAAGCAAGATAGGAGAGAGTAGAGGGAGAACATTCTTATGAGATAAATTGGCCATAATCAACAAAACATAAAACTACTTCATTGACCTAGGCTGACACCAATAAATAGGCAATTTCTAAAGAATCAACTCCCTTGTCACAAAACAATGGCCACAAACTAAGTACAGAACAGGTAATCAAATGATGCTGGAGGGTACTATGGGATTACAGAGCAAAAATAATGGTCTAGGAACAAGGAGCCAGGTTACTATCAAGGCTGTTTTATAAAGCAAAGAAATGCCTACATTTGCTCTAAATTGAAAAGCTCAAGGGAGAAATCTCCTTGGCTTTAGACGGAGTGATAAAGAAACTCTGCTTAGCCAAAACTTTGTGAAATGCAACTCAATGCCCCTGTGTTATTAGTGATGTGTGTCACTGGCCACTGGGCCACACAACACTGCTGTAGCTGTTCCTTATTGATGAGAGTTGCAAATGACAAAGAGAGGAAGGGCCATTACTCAGTGGTAGATCACATGCCTTGCAAGCAGAAGGTCTGCGGTTCAATCCTTGGCATCCCCAGGCAGAGGAGAGCCACTGCCAATCGAAGTTGACAATACTGAGATAGATGGACCAGTGGCCAGATTCTATAAGGAAGCCTGCTATGTCCTTTGCATTTTCTGTAGCACCCTCACAGAAGTGGCCAGGAATGATGTATTGTATTTGTGGTGATTACCAGCTCTCAATTGTATATGCCTGTCACACTGGTGAAGCAGCTGTCCACAGCCCTCCTGTTATGCGCAATGGAATAAGGCCCCTGGGGCATGCAGTGGACATCCAGGGCAGGCAAGGGAAGAGGAATAGTGGCTAGAGCATCTGCGGACATGTGTACAAATGTGTACATGCAAAGGAGGCCCATTGTGGCACAACTAGACAATAGGTCCAATGAGATGGGTGAAGGGATGCTCAGACCCCAAAGGGGTAGAATTCAGCAGGAAGAAGATGCTATATTTGGGGAGAGGAAGTGGATAACCTTAAAAAGGGAAATTATCTAAGTTCTATTTGAGTGATGGATTCCTCTGCAGAATTAGAAGCACACGAGGGAGAGTGGGGAATGCATTTCCTGGCCCCACACCTTCCATTGCATCCCTGTTCCCACACCCTTGTCCTCTACACATTGAAGGATGAGCATCTGCAGTGGTGCCAGGGCTGGGTTATGGGCAGCAGATTGAGATGTGGGATCCAGGACTGAAGGGCATATCAGAAGGAAGAGAAGAGGAGCAAGCCAGAAGTCACGACCTAGTAACAAAACCAAAGTTACAGGAACACACCATAGCTCAGGAATATGTTGTTGGTTCATTTGCTTCAGTGAGACCCAACTACAGCAGGACTCTTTCATGCCCAGGAAGAGCTGATGAACAGATTGAGTGGGTGGAGTCAGCTCAGTTTCACTAGTTTCTCCGTTACCTAGAGCTCAGTTATTCATCACATAATGATGCAGCAGTCCTTCACAAGTGGGGAACTTGCTATGTTCCTGGATGCTTGGTTGATCCAGAATCTTGCATTATCAGGGTTCTAAATCATGGGGGAAGCTTGCATAAAAATAGCAAGTCCCCTACCACAGACGCTTGCCCTCCAGCATGTGGAGTGGGTGTTGATGGAGCTGGAAACAGGGCTCAGCAGAGGTAGAGAGGCTATCTGTCAGGAGTCCAGGTTCTCAGCTTGATAACACAGTACGTGTACTTAATTAAAAAGGAGGATTTGTTGCAAAAGCAAACAGATAGCTCCGGACGGCTCTAACAAAGCCTCCGGCATCATAATTCAAGATGACCCTTCTTACTCCTTCTGGTTCCTACAGAAGATATTGAACTTTCTCACCTTACATCTCTTGTTTTGTTTCCGGTCTAGCAGCCCTCCCATTTGCCAACCTTTCGGAGAGATTGTATCAGCTCCAACCTCTTCTTGTTCTGACAGACTGCATCTCTCTCTGTTCGCTCCTGTTGATGCTTCCTGAGAGCTTTGGCTGTGTTCCAGTTTGCTCTCAGTTGTTCCCTTGGCAACTGGCATTTCCAGGTCCGTGGGAGTCAGCTATGGCCGCTGTCCAGCCTCTGTGAAATCTAACCTCCTCTGTTCTGCAGCTGGCTGCAAACCTTCGCTTGGAACTGGCTCATTCCTGACACTATCCAGTGAGTCTCTGCTCTTCCTCATTGCATGGAGGAGCTGCATGCCTGAGGAAACCCAGCCAAATGGGCAGGGTATAAATAATAATCCGTTGTTGTTGTTGTTGTTGTTGTTGTTGTTGTTGACTAGAGTGGAAGGCATGCCAAGCTTCTGAAATCTTTAGCTTCATTACGGCATTCTAATTCTGAATTAGTATGGTGTATGAGGGAGGAGGGCAAGGAAAGCATTCTCAACGCACTGCCACCAACTCTGCAAGTCGGAGAGACTTGTGTAGGATATTCGTGCAATTTAGAACCTTGGAATATCAGGGCTGTGCATCATGGGAAGCCACATAAGTAGAAAATGCTTCCCACTGTAGAAACTATCATTGCAATTCACAAAGGGTGCTGAGGACAGGGGGCGGAGGAAGCATGTTCATCCTCCCTCCCCTCCTGCCCCACATTGCATGTTGATTTGACTCAGAAACAGAAGGCCTGAAAGGGCTCCTATGATGAGATGTAATTCCCTGACAACTATCAGATTGCAAGCTGCACTTCAAAGACAACCCCTATCCCAGCGATCAGATTTCCTCCCCCTTAAAAAAAAATCAAATCAAAATCAAAAGGATGCTCATGCTCCCCGACTTAAATCTTTCAGACACCTAGGCACTTGGATAAAGCAAGCATGGATTATCGAGGTCTCACTATTTAAAGGGACTTATGTTTAGAGGCTTCTACCTACACTAATTTTAAATGCGGTGCTCTTGATTAGGGGAGCCAAGTCTTAGGAGCTCAATGAGCTTACAGGGCTTTATAGCCTCTCTGCAAGCCTTCATGAGCTTAAACGATGATAAGAATATACAAACTCGCTGCATTGGTGTGAAAAGAGGAATGGACGTGTGGAGAATGTGGGCACGACTGGCCAATCGGAGAAGCAATTTCTTCACGTAGTGACCTGCGCTGCCTCCTTCCCTTTGCAATTAACGTACATTAATGATGTACGGTGAAATGGAATGCATTGGAATAAAAAGCTGTCCCATTTTATTTTGTTAATTCGAACAGTAGCACTAGGCGATCAAATGTTGGTTGTCAAGTGCTTGGATATTCGACAAGCCTCCAGTGTTTCATGCTGCAAACTAAAATTAGCATGGCTCCTCTCCGGGGGACTGTGGGGCGTGTGCTCTTTGGAATGGCACGGGAATCCCTAGCTTTACAAAGCTAAATAGACAGCTGTGTTGGTTATTCACATACAATTGCCCTGTTCACACCTAGAGAGGACTTGGGGTGTACCAGGAGTGCCGACGTGACTAAAATATTGGGTGGACCCAAGTAAGCCCTGCCCCACATAATCAATCACAAGGTGCGGCACATACACACACCCCATTTGAATGACAATGCCCATCAACTTGGGGGGACGGCCCCCTTAAATATTTTATTGGGGAGCCAAAGGGACCTCGGCCTCTAGGAGTTGGCTCCTAGGGGTGCACATTCTTTCTTTTAAACACAAAAAGGAGTGCGTGGGTGAGAGGAGTTGAGCTGTCCCCTGGCTCATCTCCCCACACCCCATTGCTCCTCTTCCATTTCACTAATTCAGGCAGCCCCAAACTCAGCCTTCCAGCTGTTTTGGGACTACAATTCCCATCATCCCTGACCACTGGTCCTGTTAGCTAGGGATGATGGGAGTTGTAGTCCCAAAACAGCTGGATGGCCAAGTTCGGGGATGCCTGCACTAATTGATACTACTGGAGCCATGTTGGAGTTTGGGGGGGGGGGGTGCTTGAAGCAACGGAGTCTGGAGTTCAGCCCTCCTCGCTCTCCTGCCATTTCTCAGGTGGAAGGAAGAACAACAAATAGGACAGTTCCTGTCACACTTAGACTGGCCCTGAGCCAATATTCGCATTTAATTTTGCACATGGGTAATTTCTCCCCTACACTGTGCATGTGAGTAGACGGCTTACATGGTTGAATGTGCTTCGGTGCTGCGCATGCGGTGGAGCAGAGCTGCCCACAGGTGCAGCTGCAGCTTCACTGGATGGGGTGTGATGAAGTGGTCAGAGAGGTCAGGCCATGTGGATGCACTGCAGGTATGTGGTGGCGGGAGTCCTACCAGCGCAAAGGCACAGTCCCACCAATGCTGCCGCCCTGTCCAGTGAAGCAGCTGTGATTCTGGTGCTGTGGTCCATCCACCACATCCACTGCTACTGGTGCTATCCCAACCTAACTCTCATTGTGAGGGGAGCATCACTTGGGCCCAGGATGCTTCTTCCATCCAGTTGCTGTCCACCAAGGCGGTGGTGGAGCAGATGCCCTCAGCTCACATTTAAAGTGAGCCATGAATGACATGGATCAGTCCATTAGCTGATCCATTGCATAACCAGGTTGGTGTTGCCCACATGAGGAAACAGGCAGAACTTTTTACACACACACACACACACACACACACACACAGAGAGAGAGAGAGAGAGAGAGAGAGAGAGAGAGAGAGAGAGAGATTAATTGGAGTTACCTCATTACAGAGTCCTGTTTGTTAGGTAAATAAAGTTGTGACCCTTAAATCCCTGTTGTCGAGTGTCTTCATTCCAGGATGTGTGGGCAATAAAGAGAGAGATATTTGTTTTAAAATGAAGGGACTTCGTTCACACTTCTCTCAGTATGTTACAGTTCCTTGTTGGGTTAGCTTCACCTAGGATAGTAAGCATATTGTCGTTTAGACTACCATAATAATAGTCTTAAACTGAAATACACACTTTTCTAAGTTTTCTTTTTTAAAATAAATAAATAAATCAGTAATTAATGAAGTGAGCCCCCCCCCCAAATGCTCACCCACCATTTTTATAAACAAGGTGGGCAGCTCACCTGAAGCATGGAAGAGGGAGAAGACAGAGAAGTGAGGCAGTGTTTGAGTTGCTAGCATGCAAGTCTGTCGTTTCAGCTGAAAAACTGGGAGCGAGCCAGGTTTTAAACAACTTGAGAAATTGCTGTGAATTCTGTTTTCATCTTATGTGTGGCTTCACCTTAAGTTGGTGAGAGGCCCACATCTCAATATTTTCACATTAAGCAACAGCACTCTTAAGAAACCTCACCTTCAATAATTATATCATAACCAGGCTGAAGTCTACCCTCACATGTGTAAACAGTAAACTTTAGGTTTACTTCAAGTTAACTTCTGCTGCTCTTCTTTTGAGATGAAAAACAACCGCTCTCCCATACCCAGAACTAGTCACACTAGAATTAGCCCTCAAAGGCAGGAGGATTGCTTTTTCAATGTCACCTTTCCCCAACCCTTTAATCAGGGATGGCTCATCCCATTTTGCCGCTTGAGGCAACATGGGAAGCGCCATCCTGCCCTTCTCTACAGGACAAGCGTTGCAAGCATTGGCACCGATTTCAGATGAGATTGTGCTGATTTCTGGTGAGGTCGTGCTGAAATCACACGAGATTTCTTTTCTTGTGCGATTTTGGCGACATTCTTGATGACAATGGAGGCAGCACACTTAATGACTGCGCTGGTTCTGCCCAAAGTAATCTGTTTGTCTCAGTGAACTGTCCTGCCCCACAGAGTGGAGAGATAATATCAGGGCAGAGAAAAATAAATACTTCTTCACACAGAATATAACTAAACCCAGACCTTCTTACTACCACAAGATGTAGCAATGCCCATCACCTGGACAGGTTTAAAAGGGGATTAGACAAAACTGTTTGATCACTTTGAGACTAGATTCTTCTTTTCCATTTCTGTTGTTTGTGCATAGCGTCCTGTTCTCTCCAACCTTAGCCCTGAACCACACTTTTGAGACTAAGGATTTGTTTAGATATAATAGTGGCCTGACCCACATCTGAAAATGCAGACCAGGGCTGGTGGCAAAAGGGATAGAAATACTTCTGATTGTAGGAATGCGTCCCGGTGTACAAGATCTGGTTCAAATGTGTGGTCTGCCCCGCCCAGGCTCAGAATAATCCTTGCTGTCTTGTTTCCTTTTCCTCCCCTCTCTAGTTTTGAACCAGAAGGGAGTTGTTTACCGACGGATTCAACACCGAGGGTCTATTTCTGCTGGATTTGATAAAACAACAACAACACACAATTAAAGTGTTGTACAGGAGGGTTCGGCCAAATTGGCCGGCATCCTGGAACACACTCCAAGTGAAACCTGGAGGAATATACTGTACACGTAAAAAGAATTGTCCTCTGGGGAATCCACCCCTCTTCCATTAACCTGATATTTTGCTCATCCTATTAGGAGATTTCTCTGAGGAGTGAAAATACTAGATTGCCTCATTAAGACTCATCATTTACAAGTTGTTGACAAAGCCTGGCATTTATCCTGTTGTCATAATAAATGTGAGAAAATGACCATTTGGCAAACAAATAAATAAATAAACAATCCTCCCGTGCAACAGTAAATCACATAATTCAACCGTATTCAGGTCTGGAGAGACAAGGTGTTACTATCTCTAGGCGGCTCTATTATGTTGTAAATTATAGACTGCAAGAACAAAATATGTTATAAAAGAAAATAATCTAATCTTTTCTCTTAAAAAAGAAAAAGAAACCCCAGTAAGTCTTGATTTATTTTGCCATTTGGACAGTTTTCTATCTGAGGCCGAAGCCCTGTATTCATTCATCTGGGAATGAGCCCCATTGAACCCATGTGCCATGACACAAAGAGGATTGCACTGTGAATGTCTGAAATATTAACCTGAATAATTTATTCCCAGATCAGTTACTAGGGAGAACATACGCTTAGCCTCCTTTTCAGAAGGAATCTACTAGATGGGAGAGGAATTTGGTTCAGTTCGTCTTTTAATGCGAAACCTCCCTAATTTGCAGCACTCTGACCAAATAATGTGTGGAAAGAGGGTATGTTAGGGGGCAAGCATGCACAAAGATGCTTAGATTAGTCAAATTTTCTTTGTTATTTTAATCAAAATTAGTTTGCTAATGAGAAACATTATATTGGGGAAATTTGATTGGAAAAATTCACGTAAAATGCCGGTGAATTTTCATGACAACCTTTGAAATGAAAATGAAAATCTCAGACCAAGGCAGAATTGTGAAGAACTGAACTTAAAACTAGAAAATTTTGAAACGGAGAGAATGAAACAGAAGATCCATCCATCCCTTTCCCCATTTGTCCATGTCATTTACCAATGACTTAGGCTGCATACATGGGACTCGGTAAGCTCTGTTAAACACAGAAGGACTTCTGATGAAGCATGCATATAATTGCGGTGTGTGTAACCCTGATCTGTGGCCTGGCAAATGTTAAAGAGGAATCGGGCTTCACTGTGCTTCTCAGGAAATCCTCTCCTTCTTGCAAAGCATAGCTGGCAGGTATTGGTGTGAGCTTCCTGAGCACCTTCCACCATACCAGCATAAAATGATACTGTACTGATATGTAAAGGCTGTTTTTGCAAATGTCCTTCTATAGAGTAACAAATATGTGATCTAGCAGGTCTACAAAACCTCTAAAGGAACAGAAGGCCCTTTTTACTAGACGGTCTTTGAGCCAATCAACTTGACAAACGGGCAGAAAATGTGTCATTGTCATTGTTTTATTTTGCTTCAAGAAACCCAGGACTGTGCATGTCCTTGGGTTTTTCATTCCCATGTCCATTCTCTACTTCACCACCATTGCTCCGGCCTGCTCTGCGGTGAGAGGAGAATTGGTTAGTTTTTCCACCATAGCTTGGAGGGGGGGGGGGAGAGATAGCAGGAAAGGGACACTAACACTGTATATAGATTCCCTCTCATTTGTAATCACAACAACTCTGTATGGTACGTTAGGCTAGGAGATGGTGACTGGCTAAGATCACCAAGAGAGCTTTACAGCTGTGGGAGGATTTGAACCTGTGTCCCTAGCCCTAGTCCAAACAATCTGTGTCACTGATTTTCTGATTCCGCCCTGATTTCTCTTTGCCGGCAGAGGGAACAGCTTAGGGGGGAAAAATGTCGGATAAGTATTTCCTTTCCGTTTCTTGTGGGTCCCCTTGTGGATGACAGGCACTTGTTTTTATTTCTGTTAATTGCAGATTTCCTGCGCGACATTTCTCAAGATGAGATGAAGATGTGCTGAGAGCCTGGTGTCAGATGTACATTTGGCTGGCTGTGTTTGTTCAACTCTGGAGCCACCCGCAGAATCTGGCAGAACGCAGGAATTCACACCCGGTTTAAGGTAGATTTATTGACTACTGAATGCAGTACAACAAATATGAAACAGAAGGGGCAAGTGACAACTGCAAACTGTACATCAAAAAGCATAAAGATGCAGTTCCCCTTCTCTTGTTCTATTTCTGTCATGAAGCTGAGGGAATAGCTCAGTCAGTAGAACATGGGACTCTTAATCTCAAGGTCCCATGTTGGGTGAAAAATTCCTGCATTGCAGGGGGTCCGACTAAACCGTCCTTGTGGTCCCTTTCAACTCTACAGTTCTATGATTCTATAACAACCTCTGTCTAAGGCACACTTCTGAACAAGGAAGAGAAACAAGAAAACCCTCCTGAAAGGATGTAGGCTGGTTGAAAATCACCATGGGCTGAAGTATGTATCATACCTGACAAGTCTCTCGCGGAGAAATCCGGGATCAGCAGCCGCACGACACCGGATGCAACTTCCGGTGTTGCTTTGCTCATCTATGGGCACCAAAAATGGCCTGCGCTAGCGCCGGAAGTCGCATCTACGCATGTCCAGAAGTGCGTAGACGCAACTGCCGGTGTCGCTTTGCCCATCTATGGGCACCGAAAATAGCCGGTGCCGGAAGTCGTGTCTATGCATGTCTGGAAGTGCGTAGACGCAACTTCTGGTGCCGGCGCTGGCCATTTTCAGTGCCCATCGATGGGCAAAGCGACACCGGAAGTTGCATCTACGCACTTCCAGACATGCGTAGACGCGACTTCCAGCGCCGGCCATTTTCTGGTGCCCATAGATGGGCAAAGTGGCACCAGAAAAATGGCCACCAACAGGAGCCAAAATAAGGGAGATTAACGGGAGAGGAGCTAAAACGGGAGACCGCTGGAAACGGTAAGGAAAAACGGGGGTTTCCCAGGAAATACGGGGTACTTGGCAGCTATGGTATGTATTTATGGTAGGGCCAGCACAGGATATTTTACTGTGTGAAGTGAAGGACAAAATGGCACCCACTCCTTTCATATACAGAAACTGACAGACCAATCTTCTAACACTGGTGATTGGACAGTGTTCTCCTGGGGTTAGCAGTCTTACTTTAGTGGTGCAGGGCAGGCTGTGTAGCCCACACAGCTCCAACACATCACCACTATTTGTCGCCGTCCCCCATACTGCCTCACCCCCCAGCACCCATCTGTTAGGGACAGCCCTGGCAGAGGTGGATTAAGGGCAGAGCAACTGATTCCGCCACACTGTGACCCAAGCCTGAGGGTGCCACAACTATGGCATAGTGAATTGAGCAGAACAGAAGGTAAATGGCAAGGTGAGGGGCACCAGATGTTGGCCTTGAATGGGGCACTGCTGAAATTTGAAAGTCCAAAGCCCTGGGGTTAGCAGGTGGAGGCCCAAGCACAAAATCTGACACTTAAGAAGTAGATTCAGCACCCTCCCCAGTTGCCGGCACCAAAGAAAAAAGTTAATGGAAGGGGAGTTTAGAGGTTGTGGCAATGAGGTGCAATGGCACTCTGCCAGGGCAGATAGATGGTTGTCAAATGTATTAGCATTCAATAAAGGCATCGGAAAATTCAGCTTAAGGCAGTTGACATCTCACACCCTGAAGATTCACTCTTTGCGAATTCTCTTTTCCTCCTAACTGGCAGCAGATGTTCCGAGGCATACCACTCTTGTTAATATTCTTTATTCCAAAGTACCCTGTTGTTGAAATAAGTTGCGCTCAACCTGGAAATCTTTTCTGAAATCACAAGTTCCTTCTGTAAACACCTATAAACCCAACAAAGAAAGTGCACACACGCACGCACACACACATTGCTGAAATAACTGTTACAACAGCCAGCAAGAAGAATGAAAATAAAAAAAGAAAGTTAATCAACCATCTGGAGTTGCGTGAAGGTTGCTTTGCAGAAGTTAAGCATAATTTCCTCCCCTTATTGGGTTACCAGCATGTTAAATAGGAACAAAAATCCTGTGTGTGTGTGTGTGTTTTAGTTTTGTTTTTCTGTGCAACTTTTCTATTCTAATTAAAAGGGGAAATGGTTTACTGCCCATGGAGGAGAAATTTCCTTCATCCACAATAGGCTAGTTCTCTCAAATACTTTCACGCAGTAATGTATCTCAGTGATTATATGAAAACCACAGAACAATAATAATAAGAATCGGAGCAAATGTTAACTCTAGATGGGTGCAATTAGAGGCCACTTCTGCGAACGGAATTTCAGCTTGACTTGTTTTGTGGTTTAGGGTAGTCTCTATTAAATATAGAAAAATCTAGTTAATTAATTAGACCTTAGTGTTAAATGAGTTTTTTAAGCCCAAGAGACAAGGGGAATGTGGGATTTGCAGGGCCCTGACAGTGCACAGTTAATGATGCTAAACCCAAAGTGAGTGTTAATGTAGGCTACAATATCTTAAGTGTCAGAAATACACTGGTAGATATGGATGCGAATCAAATGCTAGAGATTAATGAGAAGTAATAAAAGGCTAATTCACCATTGATCTGGAG
This sequence comes from Zootoca vivipara, assembly GCF_965207765.1. NCBI lineage: Eukaryota > Metazoa > Chordata > Lepidosauria > Squamata > Lacertidae > Zootoca > Zootoca vivipara. Next base: position 28,633,341 of record NC_142587.1, on the reverse strand, counting down.
ATTGTTCTTATTTGCTTGGGCTTTGTGGCGTTGCTCTTCTAGACATTCCTGTTTTCTGTACACTGTCATTAAGAAATCTGATGAAAAAAACTTCACTTCCAGGTACTTAAACTGTTCTGCCCTGCCAGTCCTTAGGGTGAAGGGTGGATTAATAATAATAGTAATCATCATCATCATCATCAAAGTGATCAATTTTGGAGACTCAAAACAATACTTTTAAATTTTCTTTTAACATTAGAATTTTTAGGCTTTTGTAACTTGAATATAAACATCCTCTGTAGCCTTCAAAGAGAATGTTTGGCTTCTCCCCTTTTCACCTTTTTCTGATAGCACCCCTTTGTGAAATGATGCCAAACAGCAGGAGTTTTGGAGAGAGAGGAAAGGGGAGGTTATTTGGTCCTTATTTGGTCACATGTAGTTGAGCATTTGAGGAAATGTGGGTGCGTACCTGAATGATACTAATTCACGTGCTGACCCAGCTAGTCATGCATAAGTATGACTAGAGCTGACTTATAGCAAAAGCCTTCCTGTTACAGTTTGGACTCTTGATAGACCTTTACTGGTATCCGATGAGCCTTGCAATGTGAGGCTGTCTAGAATACTGCCAGCCTGCAGAGTACACAGTCTTGTAATTCTTAACATTTAATGGCTATTTTCAAGCACAGCACATTAATGAAGAAGAAGAAGAAGAAGAAGAAGAAGAAGAAGAAGAAGAAGAAGAAGAAGAAGAAGAAGAGTAGTAGTTTGGATTTGATATCCCGCTTTATCACTACCCGAAGGAGTCTCAAAGCGGCTAACATTCTCCTTTCCCTTCCTCCCCCACAACAAACACTCTGTGAGGTGGGTGGGGCTGAGAGACTTCAGGGAAGTGTGACTAGCCCAAGATCACCCAGCAGCTGCATGTGGAGGAGTGGGGAATCGAACCCAGTTCACCAGATTACGAGTCCACCACTCTTAACCACTACACCACACTGGACTGGAATGAAACCTTGTCCAAAGTTGATTATTAATAATAATAATAATAATAATAATAATAATAATAATAATAATAGTTCTCCGCCCATCTGACTAGGTTGCCCCAGCCACTCTGGGAGGCATCCAACAAATATAAAAAGATAATAAAACATCTAACATTAAAAACTTCCCTATAGAGGGCTGCCTTCAGTTGGCTTCTAAAAGTTGTGTATTTTGATGAGAAGGCGTTCCACAGGGTGGGCACCATTACCAAGAAGGCCCTGTGCCTGGTTCCCTGTAACTTCACTTCTTGCAGTGAGGAAACCGCCAGAAGGCCCTTGGAGCTGGACCTCAGTGTTCGGGCTGAACGACAGGGGTGGAGATGCTCCTTCAGGTATACAGAGCCAAGGCCGTTTAGAGCTTTAAAGGTCAGCAGCAATGCTTTGAATTTTGTTCATAAACGTACTGGGAGCCGGTGAAGATCCTTTAGGACTGGTGTTAAATGGTTTCAGCGGCCGCTCCCAGTCACCAGCAATGGCGTAGATGTACGCATCTCCCTAGGGAGGGAGTTTCAAGGTTGCGGGGCTGACACAGCAAAGGCCCTTCCTCTGGTTTTAAATAAATAAAACAGCGCTCATCTAGGCCCCATGACATTGTGGGATGTGTCTGTTGCCATTGCCAATAGGCATGTACTGTATATCACTAGTCACAAGCATCACTTTGTTGCATGCAACTGTAGTGCAGGGTGACACATACACACTCCTATTCACAATCACTCCATTGCACTGAATGTGAGTGATTTTAATCCCCCGAAAGGTATGTAGAAGTCCTCTAATGAATTGCTATCCTTCGCAGAAAATGTGAATAATTTGGAGAGTGGGGAAGGAGCGCTGTGCATTTATGGGATATTATAGACATCACTGACAGCCAGTTAGAAAGTTCTACTTGTGTCATTTCATAATACAGAAGAAAGACTATTTCAACACTCCTGGCATCAAAGAACGCGTGTCACAGAGATTTGCACAGAAATGGGTTGATTAATTTTTAATGGATTAGGCCATAAAAAAAGTTTCCTTATGGAAATTAGAGTGAGAATCGTGGCAATAACCAATGGGTTAATAAAGAGATTTCCAGAAAGCTGAATGTGTGGGACTGCTGAGTAACAGCAATCGGTTACAAAGGTCCATTATGTACGCTTTAAACCCCAGTTTATTTGCGTTTCTAGAAAGCATCACCGTTAATATTCCCATTTCCTTCCTCGGCGTCTTCATTCATAATTACCAAACTACAAATCAAGCAAAGAAACCAGTGAGTCGCAGCATTTATGAAAGGTTCTGGACAGCATAGTAAAGGGAAGCTACACAATTCACAGGGCTGTAGCCGATGTTACCTTTTTAAAGGTTCTCGTTGATTGAAAAGTGACTTAGGCTGCAATTCTATACTCACTTAACTGAGAGTAAACCTCATAGGACATAGTGAGACCTACTTCTGAGATGATATCCCCTGGATCACATTCTTTCTATATTTATGGAGGTGTTGATTTTTTTTTTGCCTGTGGTGCAGCCTGGTCCACATGTGCCTGTGTAAACTTCTGATCAATGTGCAGCAGTATGCAGGGTTTTTGTCCCGTCCCCCCGCATACTGTTACAGATCAGGCGTCAAGGTGTAAAGAGGGCACTAACACATAGTAAGTCAAGAGGAATCTGATGAGTCATGGCTAGACACAAAGTGCTGAACTATATCGACCCCTTGCCCAATCCAGATTGGATCATTTGAGAGCCAGTTGAGTGGAGTGTCATATTGGGATTGGAGAAACCCAATTTCAAATCAGCCATCAAACTCATTGGGTGATCTTGGGCCTGCCACCTTCTCTTTCTCTCAGCCTAACCTATTTCACGGGGTTATCGAGAGGAGAAGGAGGGATGCTACCTTGAATTCCTGAGAAAGAAGAAGCTATATAAATCAATAAGTAGTTCTTATGCTCTTAAGCACCCACAGACTTCAATCTTAATCAAATTCAACTGGCAATCCTCAGGATGCGCTAGCTTTAAAATAGTTTTGTGCTTTAAAATATTTACTCTCTGAGCCTAAAAACAACTTCTCTGTTAGTCTCCTGTCATATGGATCTGGGGTTTATTATACTACTCAAAGACAGCTTGGTGAATTTCTCATAATGTTGTTTCCGATGATCAAGGGAATGCCAGCAAGGAATCCAAGCTCATGCTAATTGATCTAACTGGTATGAATTTTCATGGTGTTTTCCCATTCCATGTGAAGATAGCTTCCTCCTTCAAGAGCTAAACACATAACAATGCAGAGCTAAAATGGAAATAAAATGTAGGTTAAATGTACACAGAAGCCTATAAACAAAACTAAGGGTAATAAATGTTAGGAAGCCATCAGTAAGGACATTTGCCACATCCCAACTGGCCTCATGCCAGCAGCCAGCTGGGTTGGACACACTGCTAAAGCTTGAAGATGTGCAGAAGGCTTGTCACAGTCCTATTCCCTAGATCCTCTCCTACTTTCCAATGAAAGAGGTGCTTGGTGGCAATGGACAAACCATGCCACAAGATGTAGCCTTATTAGCTACTAAGGGTTCTTAAATTGTGCCCAGGCAGGGACAGAGACAGTCAATAACGACACCGGGGTTGAATCCAGAGAAAGAATTTAATTCTTAAATATTTAAGAGACTCTTGGTGGTCAAGCTTCATGACAAGAGTAAGAAACACAAATTTGCAAACATTCTTATACACTTCTTGGGTTCCTTCCCCCTCCTCTGTAAATGTGCGTACGCAAGGGGGGTCACAAGTACATATAAGGAAGATCTGTGTCCGGTCCTGTGCATAAAAACACATAAACACATGCTGACTCATGCTGCCCCGGTAGCATCCTCATGCAGCCTTGAGTAAGACTATGCATCAAGGATAGCAGCTTCCAGCGTCAAGCTCATCCACTGATAAGCCCCTCTTTGTGTTCCAGACAAGGCCAGCTCTTAGCCTTGATAGAAAGCTGGGCATTCTGTCTGGCTTACATTACCCTTTGGCACACAGAGAGAGGCAAAGAAAAAAGCATTTTAAGCAAGACATCCCAGGGATATTGGGGGGGGGGGGCTAAGCCATACAATCAGACTTCATACAATGCAAGCAATGCAAACTATAGGATCAGATCAGATCAGATCCAGCTCAATAATACAATTAGCAATTCTCTCTCCACAAAGAGAATTCGCCTCAGCTCTCTTCTCTCCCATTGGGCATATCATCTATGAGGAAATGGTTGATCACCCTAGAGAGGCTGGTAGGGCAGTCTCGTCCTTTTCAGATTGGAAAGCAGGAAGTGAAAGGCAACTCTCTGGAACTCCTTTTGGTCTGTCCACCACCAATCTACTTTATGGGGGCAAAGGAAGAGAGGATGGGCAGCAGTAGAACAGCAGCGGCCAGTGGGGCACAGTGAGAAACAAGAAATGGCCCACCATAGCAGGAAGGAGGCCCACTGACACCATTATTCCTAATGGCTTGTAAAATCTGAGGGAGCCCTGAAACCAAAGCATGTGGCAGCTGACTGGTATACCAGAGAGATCTGAGGAAGGAGGAGGAGGAGGAGGAGGAGGAGGAGGAGGAGGAGGAGGAGGAGGAGGAGGAGGAGGAGGGGAAATATTACTTATAACCCTCCCATCTGACTGGGTTGTCCCAGCCACTCTGGGCAGCTTCCAACAGAATATAAAAGAACATAATGAAATATTAAACATTAAAAACTTCATGATACAGGGCTGCCTCCAGATGTCTTCTGAAAGTCATATAATTCTTTATCTCTTTGACATCTGATGGGAGGGTGTCCCACAATTTGGGAGCCACTGCTGAGGTTGTTTAATACAGGGATGAGGGCCTGCGACTCTCCTGATGTTGTTGGACTGACTCCAGCTCCCATCAACCTCAGCCAGCATAACCAATGGTTGGGGATTATGGGAGCTGGAATCCAACAACATCTGGAGAACCACAGGTTCCCCATCCTTGACCTTCTGAGACTGGTTTGAGCAGTCACACAGCAACATTCATCCAGGAGGTGAAAGCTTATTGCTAACTCAACCGGACTGGACCAAGATCCTGTTTCACCATCTTCAGCAATAACCTTGACAGTTGTGCAGCTACAGCCAGCACACACTGCAGCCAACTTCCAGGTGTGCCTGTGATTTTATGGAGGTTGAAGACTTCCATACACAGACAAAGGGGAAACATATTAGTGCAGTGCAGCAGGATTGTGGTCTGTACCCATTCGTCACATAGTAAAATCAAGACTATGGAGGATATCAAATATGCTGAATGCAGATGAGATCAGCACTTGCAGCAACTGCTACTTTAGATTCAACTATCTTTGCTGCCAACAGTAAAAGAATTTTTGATACGGCAAACTTGCCAATTTTTATTTCACAATTATTCTCTAGAGTCAGCTGACGACTTCTGTTTAACGGTATTTCTAACCACAGGGGGGGGGAGATTTATTTGACCTACCTATATGCCTTGAAATATGTATTTAGCACAGCTGTTCTTTTGTGTTCAAACTCATCACCAAACATCAGCTTATATGTAACCCACCATTGATCTGCAGTAAGTGGAAACAAAATCTCTCCTTAATTAGTATCATCCAATCACTTTTTTACATTTCTACCGAACACACACTGTGAACTGTTTAATGGACTATTATTTAGAAAAGTGGAAAAGGGGCTCGGATGCACACACACACTGCTAGTGAAAATAAAAAACTCACCGTGCCAATGAAAAATGTGTTGCAAAATAATGGGGGGAGAAAGATGTTTCGTTAAGATGGGCTTCGCTGGCATTTTACTGTATAGATGAACAGCGCTCCAATTACTGCCAACAATGGAGAAAGAGATAGAGAGATATAGATTCATTACTTTCAACATCCTTAACTGTCTACCACTGAATTCACTTATCTGCTCCCTTTTTTCTACAGGACCCGAGCAGGGAGGGGGGAAGAGGAATAAACAAAGAACTGAGTAGAGTGAATGTGTCACAAATTACCACAAACACACTGTGACTCAATGCACTTTTCATTTCTCTCCTCATTAACTGTGTCTTGCTCAAAATGAGAGACTGGGTCTAAACATAATCAAGTCCCACAGATAACAATTGACTTGACTGCTGGGGCAGTCATCACCTTCTAGCTACTGGGAAATAAATTTAGAAATAAAATGAGTTAAAATAAAATTCACTCTGCTCTCTTTTCTGTGCTCAGATAATTTGAAGGCCATCACGGCCTACAGAAACAATCCATCTCGCACTGAAAAGGAAGGCAGCCTGTGCCAGTACCAATAAGGCATGTCTTTAGTGTTATCAAGAGTAAGTATAATTACACAGTGGAAAGGCCATCAAAGTGTCTTGGGCTTCTGGTATTTTTTTTTCCTGAGGTCTTCATCAATACGGATGTCTGAATGAAAAGAAAAAGTGGGGGGCAGGGGGAGAAATATCCTCCAGTTGGTCTGAGTGACCTGCAATCTAGTAAAGCACATTATAATTTGAGAGCAGGAGAGAGATTCAATAAAGAGAGAGAGAGAGAGAAGTATCTACTATCTCCTACTTTAAAACAGGAAGGATTAATTTTGAAAATCGTCGTGAATGTTCTTGTGGGGCTGCTTTTTCAACGCAGCAGTTTCTTGATGGAGCAGCCAAAGGGCTTGTTGATGATGGTATTGGCACTAGCCATTTGATTCCTGCTCCCCCCCCCCCCACTATACAACACACACACTTGGTGGCTCTAAATGGTGGCTCCCTTCTGCAAGACTGATGTCAACCAGCTGGTAAACTAATAACCCAAACAAAGTTCCATTTCTTCCCGTGAAACCAAGGCTATCCAAACTTACATGTCTGTTTTTTAAACTTACAGTGGTACCTCAAGTTACAAACGCCTCAGGTTACAAACGCTTCAGGTTACAAACTCCGCTAACCTGGAAGAGTTACCTCGAGTTGAGAACCTTGCCCCAGGATGAGAAAGGAAATTGTGTGCTGGTGGCAAAAGCAAAAGCAGGCCTCTAGTTAAGAACAGTTTCAGGTTAAGAACGGACCTCCGGAATGAATTAAGTTCGTAACTAGAGGTACCACTGTACTGGCAATTAGTTCTTATTTAAGGTGTTGCAGCAACTTCCTCAAGAGCGCTGGCATTAATAGAATGCCTAGGTCTACTTCTACCACGAGTTCACCTCAAACAATGCCCAATTCATTTGATACTAACAATTCTTGTCATTAGAGGAACATGGCTGGAAATGTGTAACAGTGGAAGTAGTTTGCCCAGAATGTGGGCCAGTTAGGTTGCAAAACAAAACACAGGAACAAGGAGGCATATAGCACTAAATGAGAGTTCTTGTCTATGCTATGAGTTACAAGAACTACCACAACTCTTCCCCTACCCTCATTAAGAATAATTTGTGGTCACTGCTGTAACCATACCTGCCAAGTTGCTGTCCGAGAAATAAGGGACCGGGCCGGAAGTAGCAGACCGGAAGTAGCGCTGTCGCGATTTTGGAACTGGGCGGAGCATGCTCAGAACTGACTTTTGATGCTGCTTTGCCCAGTTCCAAAATGGCCGCCGCGCCAGAATAAACCGGGGGGGGGGGGGAAATATCCGTTTTTTCAGCTAAGAACAGCTGGGAAAACGGGGATTTCCTGGAGAATACGGGAGACTTGGCAGCTATGGCTGTAACTAATCTTTGTATTATCTAGGTGTATATTCCCTGTTTTAGCTAAGGTTCTTCAAGTAAGCAAGGGTTAGGATTATGAAGAAGAATTATATTTTTATAGACTGTGTAAAAACTCAAAAGTTATGCTTGCACATTAATATTTCCTGCAATGTAGTAATTTTCTTCGATAGGTTTTTGCTGAAATTTGTAGAAAGCATGATTTGCACAAGGCATGAAGGTTGCCGTTCTGGCAATCTCAAATCGTGCCCTACAATTTCCTTACCAAAATCTGGCATTCTGTTGGTGTGAATCTTTTCCACATATGCCCTAAGCCAAGATGCCTCAGTGAGATGACATTTAACATAAGCAAACATGATTTTTGAGGGTGGTTAAACTACAGTCCCACAGTTTACTACCAAACTGTCTGCAGGTTTAATGCTAAAATCTCTTATGTGTAGCATGTATTCCAATTTTCCAGGGGAAGCATTGAAAAAGCATGCACACCATCCCTCTGGGACCAAAATGATGTTGAACAATAGAGAAGGCAGCGGTTTACTGGAGCATGCACGAATTTGGGAGAATTTCAATCTGGCCAATAGATTGCCTACAAACATGGATCCCTTGCTCGCATCCCAGAAAACAGAAAGTCAAGACAATTGTTCCAGCGAGCTTCAGACCTGACTTGTTCTTAGCTCTAGTCATCATAATACTTCACCAAAAGGAAGAGGATATTGCTGTTGATGTTGTTTAAAACCTTTCCCCCTTTTTGTAAACCGCTTCGAGGCTGTTGTTGTTTCAATCAAGCAGTGTAGAAATTTTATGAAACAAACAAACAAATAAATAACGTGAAAATAAATTCCATGTGGAAACTGAGTGTGCAGGAAGGGTTCCTGGAGAAATGAAAGAATGCAGGATGAAATAATGTGGCTTCCAAGGTATTGTTGCAAGTTTAAGCATTCAAAATGATTCTTGATGCTTTGAAGTCAAGGGCAATTAAGAACTGTGTGTGTGTGTGCGCGCGCGCTTTTAAAGGCAATATCCTAATTTCTACATTTAGTAATTGCAATTTCCAGCAGGAAAAAAGTGCTTATGTAGAGCAGTGACTTTTTAAACATTCTGTTAAAATAAAAAGAAACCCTCAACTTTCTAAACAATGCTAAGCTAATTGCATAAAGTTTGACTTTCCATCCCCTATGTTCTAAATCTGATACTACGGCTGCAATTCTGTACTCACTTGCCTGGGATAGAGTAAATCCAATTGACCTCCATGGGACTCGCTTTTGAGTGCACTAAAGTACATTTTGGTGCATTTTAAGTTGAGGTAAAACATCCGTTTTCAGCACATGTTCCAAATGTCTCTTATTTTCAAGGATACCCCTGACCTGAACCAATTTCCTTAAGTTTTCCCTGCTTTTAATTGTGCTTTTGTAGGTGCTCACCCTTGGGTGACTGGTACACAGTTTATTTGGGGACTATTGTACATTCATACTATATGAAGTCTCCTCAGGAAATCAAGTCACCAGCACTTTATTAATATAACCTATAACTCTTCTAACTGATCCTGCTGCCCATTTTAAGGTGATTTATTGCATCCAAGCTTTGCCAAGTACCCATTGATTATGTTGTATGATTGGGATCAGCAGTTCTGGTTAGTCTAAATGCATACTCTTCATCTGTCCTTATACACCAGGGCAGGGACAGCCCCTCTTTCCCCGCTTCCTGTCCTTGATAAATCACGGCTCCAATTCTGTCCCTAACGTTGCGTCTCCTGAGGGCAGATTTTGAAAACGCCTTGTTGAACAGAGTCGGTGAGATGCTTGCTTCTTTCCTAGCTATGCAATGTCAAGAGATAACTTTGCACTTTGCACTTTTCAGTGCAATTTAGATACCAGTGCATTTTGAAACCTATCCCAATGTTGCCAGGAGTCCTGGTTCTATGGAGAGGCTTGGCTCCAGATCAATCAAAGGTCCACCTGGAGCCAAGCCTCTCCATAGACCCAGGACTCCTGGCAACATTGGGATAGGTCTCAAAATGCACTGGTACTAGGGGGAGGGACAAACCAGCACAGAGCCGTCTTAAGCATGTCGGGCGCCCGGGCACCGTGTTGTGGAGATTGCTCCGGCGCCCCCGCCCCATTTCTTGCCGCCGCTGGCGGGCGGGCACAGCGCGGCTGCTGCGCGGCTGCTGCGCGGCGCCCCCTGGCAGCCCGGCGCCCTGGCGCCCCGCGCCACCCAGCCTTCCCCTAGAGCATGCTTGCAGAATGCACTGGTTGCCCTCAAATAATGGACATTTACAGAACATTGTAATGTTGATATGAAAATCAAGGTGCACAGGAAGACATACTGAGCTAGGCCTGATTTGGGAGGTCTTCTGTGAAAATGTCCATGTCAGTTTCTCTCAGTTTCTCATTTTTCCAACCTCAAATTCAGTTCGCCACATTTTTGGAGGAAATCACATTAAAAAAACCCCCACAAAACACCTTGCGAAAATTCATAAGCATTTCAGGGCAAATTTCTCCAAATATACTCTATGTATGTATCTATCTATATCTATCTATCTATCTATCTATCTATCTATCTATCTCTATCTATCTATCTATCTATCTATCTATCTATCTATCTATCTATCATCTATCTGACATTTTGAATGGCGTACATATTTTTTAAAGAACTTTCTCTAATATCATACATTTTGTATGCTATTTTCACCAATCCATGCACACTTTCCCCCAACACATGCAATTTTGTATACCTTGGGTGTCTAAATTCGGAGACGTGTGGCTTTAGAAGGTTAGTGTTATTGGTTCACATATTGATTTGAACAGGGCAAATTATAATGTTTCTCATTAAAATTTCCTATCTCTAGAGCTCATATGCTACTCAGGTAGACAAACACTGAATTCCTAATTCCTACCTCACTACACCATTAAGAGAAAATATCAGTCCTACCTAGGAAACTCCTCATTGCTTTGATCTGGGACATGGGGAGAGAGTAGAAACCCTGGATACCTGTGTCTTATCTGTCACTGACTTCCTTAAAATTATTTTCTGCTAAGTTTCCATCATTACTGTCCCTTTTCCCCCACCATGCACACAAGCGTGCCTCATCGTTGAGATCTGTGAGCAGTGATAAGTCTTTTTCAGTTGTCTCACCTGGATAAGAGGAGACAGAGAGGAGATATGATAGCCATCTTCAAATATCTAAAGGACTGTGGAATATAGAGCAAGCTTGTTATCTCCTGTATCCAAAGGTGGGACCTTCAGGAGGAACTTTCCGATGGCAAGAGCTGTTCACCAGCAGAATGGACTCACTCGAGAGGTTGTGGACTCTCCTTCATGGGATGTTTTTAAGCAGAGTTTGGATGGCCATTTGTCAGGGATGCTTTAGCTGAGATGCTTGCATTGCAGGGGGTTGGACTAGATGACCCCTGGGGTCTCTTCCAACTCTACAATTCTATATTCTAATCCTGGAGAGGAGCTCTCAGAGGAGAGAGTTGACTATTTGCAGTGCCACATGATAATCCTTTAATTCTTCCAGGCTTTTTAAAAAAGTTGAGTTTTATATTGTCTATTTTCTGTTGCTCTTACTGTCTTAATGTTGGTTTCTGTATCTACTGTTGATTTACTGCTTACATTTTGTTAGCTGCTATGAGAGGTATTTTACTTTAAAAGCAACATAAAGATTCATAGGAGAAGGAAGACATGGGATTGATGTGCTGCTGTTGTTATATTATTATTGTGTTTATTATTATTATTATTATTATTATTATTATTATTATTATTATTATGTGTTAGTCACTAGTTACACAAAAAGGTTTTCAAGAAATTTCAGCACATTTAAAACCATAAGCACATTTACACAAAACACTTGGCATTCATACAAAAAATGCACACAATGCAATTACCCAATAAGAGCATCAGAAAGTGGATGCTGTCGCAGGTAGATCAGGTTCTCTCAGAAGAGGAGGGAAATATTCACGCCCCACCCCCTGCCTCCAGCTTTTTCAGAAGCAGAGAGAGAAGCAGACACAGAAGCTGAATAGCTTAGAGAGGAGCTACCCAGCTACGAGATAATGACAGGGGAACCAGAAGGGAGGGGGCAGCTAGGAGAGATGTCAATCAAGAGTATGAGGAAACCCCCCCCTCTCCCCAGACTCGGAGGTCTGAACGTATCAGAGAACAAAGGAGGCGGAGGGGGGAGGGACTTCCTGTTGGCGCCTTTCTTGCTGCGGAAGTCGGAAGCAGGGTTTAGAGTAGGCAACTGCCCTCCTTGCAGAGAGATGTGTATTTGTGATCGCAACATGAAACCGTAATAAAAGGACCATAAATCTATCAACTGCTCGTTAATTCCTATCTGTGAAGCTGCCAAAGGGAGAGGAGGACTCTCCAAGCTTGACATTACATGACTTTGCTGATATACGCAATAGCCAGGAACATAACCCCAATGTAAGATGAGATCCACCAGTACATCAAAAGCCTTCTTGGCGAGTCTAGACTCACATTGATGTAGGATAGATGACTCATGTATAGATCTTGTCTCCACATATTTTAGTAAGGAGAGTTAGTATTATATTATTTTTGGCAAGTGAGCCATCCAACAAACCCGATAGTTTCCCCTCTTTATCTGCACCTGGATACATCACAGCTTATTTCCTTTACTGCTGGTGACTTAGTGAATCACCACACAATATGGCCTCTTATACACTTCACTGGATATAGTAAGTGCAAAGCCCCCCCCCCACATTTGCGTAATGCAATATTCAAGACAAAGAGGTCTGATTTGTATGTCCCCCCCCCCAAAGCTTTAGAAAGTAGGAAGAGGAAGCTGAGGATCAAAATATATTAATTTCTATAACATGAGTTTTCAGATGTTGAAAAAGAAGAAGATAAGGAGAAAGGGTACAAGTAAAGATTAGATGGGTTGCAGAGTAAAGAATAGAAGAATAAGGAGCGAGATTTTAAAAGACAAATCAGAAAATAGGCTGTCACAACCTGCGAGGTAAATTAAGGTAATTACAGCATGTCTTTTCCTTCAGTTCTCCCATGCTTTTCTTCATCTTCCCACTCTTCTTTTACTCTTTTTACTTTGTAAACAATGCATTTTGGGTAGTGAGAGTTCAGAAAATCAAAACCAGGCTACTTTTCTGTTTCAAAAAGCTATAAAATAGACATTGGGTTGTATTCAGTGGTTGCATGAGCAGAAGGAAGCTCTCACAGCTTATCTCTCTTTTCCTATCCTCCATCATCCTGCTCTCACAGAAAAAAAAAAAACCTCTCAGAAAGGTCAGGGTCTCTACTGAACTGTGAGGACTGCATGAGTTTCAGTTAGATGGAGGCAGTACCCAAAAGGAGGTGGATGGATGTTCCATCTGTGGAGCTTCGGCTGGTGCTAGAGCCCTCTGCCAGATTTTGGTGGTTCTCCCATCCTGCTGCGACTCTGCATGGCACAGCCACCACTGTCCAGGTTCCCCATCAATGCCCCGAGGAGGGTTTTTGGAAGCCCATCGCTCTGCAGGAGAGTGAAAGGAAGACAGAGATCAGTTGTGCAAGGTACTTTCTGCTCACACAACCACTTGATTCCTTTTCTCTAACTACAACTCCTCAGACTGCAGTATAGGAAACTAGCAGGGAACTAATATATCTGCAAAAATAATGCTAACCTGACTACAGGTGCGTCTCACCAATATTCCTATAACATTTATTGCAAATCTCACATCCTTACATTTGGTCAAAACTTTTTTCCTTTTCGTCAAACGCGTGGCTCTGTTTTGCCAACAAAACATGCGGAAAGAGAAGGCTCCATTCACATTCATCTGTGGGGGATTCAGCAATTAAATCAATTTGATTAACCAAAGACCCATTCTGCTGTGTATTTACATACTGTAATTACGAATTGGCAAATAGCGGAAAAAGTGGGGGAACGAGAATGTTGTACTGACAGTGGTTTGAAGGAAGGAAAAAGAACTTGCTATTTTAGCATCCCAAAATGGGAAAAGTGGACAACGATAGGTTTTCAAACACTCATGTTTGTTTGTTTGTTTGACTTCTTTTTTTTACTCATAGGCTCTTGCAGCATTTTATCAGAATTAAAAATAGCAATTTAAACAGTAAAATGCCACCATCCAACAAAATACCCAGTAAACTACCCTCAGGCAGCTGTCACCTGCCTGCTTTCTTATTTGCAACCAGACTGGGGGTGCCACTGCCTGTCTACTTTCTTTCTGTCGGTTTCAGTGTTGCCCTTGGAGACCTTAGCCAGTGAGGAAAACGGGGACAAAACTAGACTGAGTAGGCTCTGTTTGAATTTTGCTCTGTCTCCACCTACTGTTGGACCTCCTGCCATCTGCCCTAACAATCCCAATGGCACCAGCCACGACTGCCAGCAATCAATACAACGTGCCAAGCTAGCGTAGTTCACCTTGTTGATACCCAAGTGAGTGAGCAGCAACAACAGCAACAACAACAACAATTTATTATTTATACCCCGCCCATCTGGCTGGATTTCCCCAGCCACTCTGGGTGGCTTCCAACAGAAGTATTAAAATACAATAATCCATTAAACATTAAAAGCTTCCCTAAACAGGGCTGCCTCCAGATGTCCTCTAAAAGTCTGGTAGTTGTTTTTCTCTTTGACATCTGGTGGTAAGGCGTTCCACAGGGCGGGTGCCACTACTGAGAAGGCCCTCTGCCTGGTTCCCTGTAACTTGGCTTCTTGTAGCGAGGGAACGAGGGCAGAAGGCCCTTGGCACTGGACCTCAGTTTCCGGGCACAACGATGGAGATGGAGACGCTCCTTCAGGTATACTGGACTGAGACTGTTTAGGGCTTTAAAGGTCAGCACCTTGAATTGTGCTCGGAAACGTACTGGGAGCCAATGTAGGTCTTTCAAGACCGGTGTTATGTGGTCTTGGCGGCCGCTCCCAGTCACCAGTCTAGCTGCCGCATTCTGGATTAATTGTAGTTTCTGTGTCACCTTCAAAGGTAGCCCCACATAGAGCGCATTGCAGTAGTCCAAGCGAGATATAATCATGGACTCCTTAGATCTCAGAGAATTCAGGGAGACAATGCCCGTTCATTGAGTTCTATAGGAGAGGCCCTTCTCTGTCTTCAAGGACAAAAGATACAGCTTTTTTTCTTTTTCTTTTTTGCAATGGCACCTCGGCTGTGGAACTCCCTCTGGAGGTACAGGTGGCATTATCATTGTGTAGCTTTTGTAACTAGCTGAAAACGTACCTCTTCTCCAAGGCTTTTGTGAGAAGCTGCTTTGATGTATCTGTTGTAAACCAGTACCGTGTTTCTCATATTATAAGACACCGTCTTATATTTATTTTTCCTCAAAAAAACAAAGCATGGCTTATTTTCAGGGGATGTCTTATTTTTTATTACGTATGGTACAGCAAGAAGCTTCGTCGGATCCGGCTCTGTCGGGCGGGGTGGGGGAAAGGCGAAGGAACGATCCTGCACCTTTCCCCCACCACTGCCAAGCCGCATGCCGGCGACAAGCGGCGGCGGGGGAAGACCCTCCCCCGCCGCCGCGTCTTGCCTGCCTCTCCCGGCACTGAACGCAACTTCGGAGACCTCTGAAGTTGCGTTCAGTACCGCCTTTTCGCGCCCGGCTTTTTGCGGCAAGAAGCGGGGGTGGGGGAAGACCTTCCCCCGCTACTGCGTCTTGCCTGCCTCCCCCGGCACTGAACGCAACTTCAGAGGTCTCCGAAGTTGCGTTCAGTACTGGCTTTTCGCGGCCGGCTTTTCGCGGCAAGAAACGGGGGTGGGGGAAGACCTTCCCCCGCTGCTGCGTCTTGCCTGCCTCCCCCGGCACTGAACGCAACTTCGGAGGTCTTCGGGGTGCAAAATAGATGTCGGAATTCACCATGAAGTTGTTACAGTAAATCCCTGGGTGACTCGGGTCAACCCTGAGCAGATGCCAGTGCCCCTGGTTCTGGTGTACTGTCATCCCTCGGTTTAAGTACGCCTCGGTTTGAGTATTTTCAGTTTAAGTACTAGGCGGACCCGTCTGGAACGGATTAATCCACTTTTCATTAATTTCAATGGGAAAGTTCGCTTCAGGTTAAGTACGCTTCAGGTTAAATACTCCACGGACTGTCTGGAAAGGATTAATCCACTTTCCATTACTTTCAGTGGGAAAGTTCGCTTCAGGTTAAGTACGCTTCAGGCTAAGTACAGACACCCGGAACCAATTGTGTTTGTAAACCGAGGTACCACTGTATTCAGATGGCACAACTCATGACTATCTCCCCCTGCCTCCAAACAAGTTCCCCTAATAGTCTAAACTTCACAAAAGGTTTAGTTTAAAATTCTTGGAGTTCTTTTGGGCGGATGAACAGGAGCTGAAAAAAGCATAATAGAATTCATCAGGGCTTGGAGTCACCTTCTTGACAATTTGCTAAGGGTCAGATGGGGACGTTTTTGAACATGATACATAGAAACATAGATCTTTTCCCCGTCTCCATCATCAGCTTTCTCTTGTAAAATATAACGTTGCTTTGCATCGCTTTTCTGCAAGCAGACAGCTCCAACCGCTTTGCCACCGTCCCAACGTTATGTAGTGAACAGATGACTAAATGTGACGTGATTTTGGATGGCGAATGCCAGAACTGTGATGGCACTATTTATCATGAGCCAATAACAGTTCTGTTACAGCTGCAAGGAGCTAAATGTTTCGACGATGTATTAAACCCCAGTCATCACAAGCTGAAACATGGTCGAGAAAGAACATCCTTCATTCCTCATGCTATTATCGCCATCCCCATGTGTGATTTGCCAAATATAAAAAAGAGCAACCTTTTTCTTTTGGAGCTGAGCTGAAATTTCCCAGAAAAATAATTTTTGAATGAAAACGTCTGAAATTTTTATTTTTCTCACCCAAGGCCACTTTGCAGAATTTTCTCTTAATATCTTCCACCATATTCTCTCTCTCCCCCCCTCTCCCTCCCTCCCTCCCTCCCTCCCTCCCTCTGTCCCTCCCTCCCTCCCTCTCTCTGTGTGTGTGGTGACTCCCTCCCAACATTGCCCTGAAACAATGTCTGGGGCATTGCGCCTAATGGTGGTTCAGCTGCCCACACAGTTGCTGATGTTAACACTGGCACCAAAAATATTAGGAGTAAAGAAGGAAGCTGTGTTACTGTCACTGCGAACAGTGAGCCCCACTGTCCACCCAATACATTTTAGGAAAACTTCTCTTCTTCTGGAGAAATTTGGTGACAAGATTGCCCCAATTTCTCTGTTATTTTTGCTGGCATGACAAAAATGGAGGCATGTCAAGCTCTTGGCATTGTATTGAGCTTGATGGATTCCTTGTGGTTCTTGTTCACCTGCTATTTTCTTTCTATTCATCTGGGTGACTTCATCTCATTGCTTTTAGAGGTACATGTGCCACATGTTTCCCACTCCATCCAGACTTGCACATTTATCTACCTTTCAGTTATCTACAGTTGCATGTGGAGACCTTTTAACCACCCCCAGAAATAAATTCAGACAAGACTCAAATTTTTGGTTTTGGTTTTGGCGGAATTTAGGCCACAACTTTATTGATTACAATCAAGTGAGTTGGTTGCATAGGCTCTGGTTCGACTAGCTTCCTGCACCCTTGCAGATAGCACTGACCCTGGGCACCAACTATAGGTCAGCCTTGGGACAGAGGCAAGCAGGGGTATCTGCCACGCCTCCACCCAGATGAGCCAGAACTCAGACTCTGGGCTCCGGGCACAACCCCTCACAGGGGAGACCAACCATGAGTCTGTGGACTCCTTCTTAAAGGAATACCCAATGCATAGGGATGGCTAGGCATTCTACCACCCCTATCCACCTGAACCAGAGCCTATCTGCAGCCTTACAAGTTGTGACGATTTGCTACATGGCAGGCGAAACCCAAATGGCACCAGCCAATCAGCCAAGTGGGGAAAATTCCTGCCGTACCCCTGTCCCAATGACAGGCGACACACGAAGGCATAGCAAGGTCAAGCGCAAGTCCTAAATATAGGGAGAGGTGGGTGGGTGTTCCGATGCACTGAGCCTGAAAGAGGAAGCTCAGGGACACTTGCATTGGCTTAAATAGGGTCCCTCGGTCGCTTCGACTGATGTCCCTCTGGCCCAATTGCACCCAGGATCGAGGGACCACCAATAGCCGCTCCAATGTTCCCACCCACAACACAGGGTCTGGTTGCCAGGTCCCACCGCAACACGTGCCCTCTTGTTAGGAAGGACATGATGTATTATATCTTCCAATTATCTTCTATGTTTAAGATTGTACTCAGTAGGATTGCTTTCCAGCTTTCTTCTCTGTCTCCACTAAAAACACCACCCTCCACGGTTTTGACCAGACACGCGGACTTGATACAACCTGTCTTTCTGTCCTTATGTTCCAGGTGTGATGTTCACTACCTCTGCTGCATTAAAGGTCTTTGGGAAGTTAAACAGCTCTTCCTTTTACTCCCTGAATGCTTTTTAGGCCCAGTTCTTCCACCGGAACAAATATGCACAGCCACCTCTCCCCTTCAAATCCCTCCACAAATACCACCTTTTCTGTGATGCTTATGTCTTTATCCCTGATAGTCTTTTATCTGCAGCCAAAGCAAGGCCTATGCACACACAACATTTGTTCACGTTGGTCACAGAGCCTAGGGAGAAAGTCTTTACCTGCTTAGGATGGGGCTGTGACTAACAGTCCTAGAATCCAAAGGTGGAAAATGAAGAGATTCCCATAATTTTCCTCAGAGGCCTCAAGGCCTGGATACGTACCAGAAGACATCATTGGATTAACCCCCAAGTCTGGTGTCTGACTGAGAATTAATTCAGGATTAATTCCTGCCTGGACTGAAGAGAATTTGCCTATCCTTACTTCTCCAACATAAGACAATTTTTATTGAATGCCAAACCTCTCTTCCACATTTATTAGGCAGGAGTCTCAGGACTGAGGCTGAATTTGGAAGTGAACAACAGGGCATCAGGAAGAATCTGCTTAACCCTTTTCCTTCAGCATTTCCTGCAGCTGCTTTCTAACCAATCTCTTATGCCGTGGAGAAAAACGGCCATTTAAGCAGTAGATTTTGAGCTACCTGGGGGCGGGGCTGGAGCCAAGGAAATCCAGGAAGAGAAGTGTGAAGTTGCCTTTCATTCTGACAGTGATTATGCTCATCATTTGAACTTCCAGCAGGTGCTTACAGCAGCAGCAACGGCAAAATCCAGAATGCTGCAGGAGGATTTGCAGAGCACCCTAGGACGCGTTGTTTGGGGGGCAGCGTCTACCCCTTGTTGAAGGCTAACAAACGCGAAGCACCCTCTTGCAAGATAAATCTTCCATAAGGGCTAAAGCAGCACATGCAAACATCATGCCAAGCCGGGTGGCAACACCACCTGCGCACAGTGCTCCAAAACTGCCACAGACAACATTCAAAACCAGCTGGAATGTTAATGTTTCAATTAGATCATCATAGGCGTGCGTTAAAACCGAAAACACTATTTATTTATTCAAATGGCACTACATGAAATTTTCTGTTTTAATATTTGTTTGTTGTGCAATAAGATACAATGAACTGTTGACTTACTTATTTAGAGCTTATTTATGCACGCCTTTGGTTGAGATGGGTTTATTTTAGGCTTTGCAAAATAAATCGGATCCGCGTGGTTCCCCCCCCCCTTTGCACCCAGAGTATAGAGAGGACTGAAGTGCAATAAGCTTGATCACATGCTGCCAAATTGTAAACTTTAGAACAATTCTGATGGGGTGAGTCTCATTCTCTCCAGCTGCTGCTCCCTGCTTTGCATGTCCTTCTGCTTTCATGGCTTTTAACAGTGTGGCCGTTTCCACCATATTCGGGTCACACATACACAGTCCATGTCTACTCTATGAAAAGAAACAAAGGAAAGCATGGGAAAGAGCTCGGTGGCAGAGTATGGAGATGATATCAAGTTCAGCGCCCAGCATTGCCAAGTAGGGCTAGGGAAGACTCATGCCTAAAGTCCTTATCCCAGTGGCCTTATCCCAGTGGCCTTCAACCTTGGGTTCCAGATTGTGTTGGACTACGTCTCCCACCACTACTGATCCTGACCATTGGCAAGCTGGCTGAAGATAACTGGAGTTGTACAATAACGTCTGGAGACGCAAGATTGAAGAATGGAGGTGTAGACAGTATTGAGCCAAGAAGACCAATGAGTCCATATAAGGCAGCCTCCTATGTTCCTAAAGCAAACAACAGGTGGTATCCTGACCCAACAACAAGTACCTGGACCAGCAGGTGAGGCCACAGTGTGAATGGGAACTTGAGCTTCTAGAATCTTAACCATATTTTGGTCCACGACATCCAACTGTCCCTCAGTCGTTGTCAGAGGGTCATCGTGGCTACTCTAGAGTAACTCCGCTTGAGTCCAGTTTGTCTTTAAAGACTTTTATTGTGCATAGTATTTACAGTGCAGGGATAGCTTAAAACATGACCTCTCAGTCCGAACCAGAATCCGGCAATGGCGTACAATGGCTGCTCTCTCCCTCTGAGTCTCGCCCTCCCCCCCCCGGCTGTTTCAGACCCACTGCTGCTCCCTGTGCTTGGCGAGGTGGACATTAGGATGATGGGGGCTGGCTCCCTGTAGGGAGTCACCCTTACAGTCGTCCTCCCAGGGAGCTTGCTTCCTAACTCAAAAGAGCACAGTCTCCCTCACACCCCCAAATTTAGGTTCCTCCCTGCATTTCTTTCCAAAGCAAACTCTGTCCGTGTCATTTTTCACCATAGGGACCCCCCTCCCCTTCTCCTTTGTGCCTGGCAACTCTGTTTCTATTTTCAATACTTAGGCTAAAACAGAAATATTCTCTCTCTCTTACTTCTTTCTTTGTGACATTTTTGTATCCCATCTTTAAGAATATTTTCCTTCCGCCACAGTGTATCTCTCAAAAAGAATAATTATACAATATCTAACAATATACAGTGTCAAAAACTGCGTACACATCAAAATACACATCAAAAGCACATCAGCAGAAATAAAAGAGTCAGCAAGAAGAATAGAAGTGATCAACAGCGTTTCGAAAACTCAAAATTACACCATATTGGTTCGAATGTAAGTGGTTCCCAAATATAGGTCGCACCCCTAAAATTAGATGTCTTTGAAAAATATATATACAATAAATGTCTGGCACCATCTGGTGCTTTTTACAATCTAAAAAAAATACATAAAACCTCCAGATTAGCTGCACATTGAGTATCTCACTGGGCCACTAGTGCTACCTGTTGAGAACTGGGTGAGTCTACCAAAGGGCACCGAAGTTGCACACCTTTTCCAACTAAGAAGGCAACCGCTTTTTATCTGTTATTGAAAGAGGAAAGTGGTGGGGGGATGAAGAAGGGGTTGTGGGGAGGGTTCAAGGTGTTATGGAAGATGGGCTGGCTGGAGCACTGTGGGACGCCACACAAAATGAGAAGTATCAACACAGGGGCCATGTGCAGAGTGTTTTAGAAAACGGCATTGATGTCAGTCAATCAATTAGGGGCGTGCTGGGCCACGGCAGACTTATTGACGCAGCGGCAGAGGCTGGTCTAGGCATGTGGATTAGTTGCTTAGCACGACAAAGAGAAAAACGAAAAAAAATAATAAAGCAAATTGTTGCTATTCTTCTGGATCCTGCGTTATGATCTCCAGAATTCAATCCATGTTGACCATGGTGACTGTAGTGATCATGATATGTAGGCTCTAATTTTCATCCCACAAATGAAGCTGTAGAATGCATATGTGCCCAGGGACGAACTTTGGTCTTTCAAATTTCAGCGGTGCCCTGTGCAAAGGCAGAATTTGGCGCCCTCTCACTTTCCATTCTGTATTTTCCCATAACCTTCCTTACTGCTAGATAGGTCTGATTTCTGGGGAGGATGTGGGTTTATTGCACAAGAGGGCTGAGTCCTCTCTAATGGAGCAACCTGAATCTGTCTGTATGCGATTGAGTCCCACCCTCAAAACAGCGACAGTCTGAAAGTGCCCTACATTCTGTCATTCTGTGTTTGGGGGCAGTTTCCATCCATTTTGATTAATGAAAGGCACAGAGGCAGAATTAGGGCAGTGTGATCATTGCCACCACACTGGGCGCTAAGCAACGCTATGCTCATTTATGTAGGGTGGCCGTCATGATGTATGCACGGTCTTAATGGCATACCTGCCAAGTTCCTCTCTGAAAAATAAGGGATCGGACCGGAAGTAGCATACCAGAAGTAGCGCTGCAGCCATTTTGGAATTGGGCAGAGCATGCTCAGAAATGACTTTTGATGCTGCTGTGCCCAGTTCCAAAATGGCCACCGCACCAGAAGTCGCACTGCAGCCATTTTGGAACTGGGCAGAGCAGCATCAAAAGTAACTTCTGAGCATGCTCCACCCAGTTCCAAAATGGCCACCGCGCCAGAATAAACCGGGGGAAAACAAAAAAAATCTGTTTTTTTCGGCTGGGGACAGCCGGAAAAACGGGGGTTTCCTGGGGAATATGGGAGACTTGGCAGCTATGCTTAATGGTGCAAGAGTGTTGGAAGTGAGAGGTATGGTTGCAAAGCAGGGCCGGGATTGCTAAACTTGAGTGTAGGAACCACTGGGTTCCTGAATTCATTAGATGAAATACGTTCATTTGGCTTATACATTGTTAAAACAGTGTGACATTGAAAAGGGTCCTGTTCACTAAACTGAAGGACATTGGGCATTTTGGTTGTTGGGCAGGTACCTATATATTCCAAAAGGAATATCAGTAAAAGTAGTAAGCACCACTACCCCGGCATGCTAAAAATATAGCACTATTAATGTGGTGCCCATATTATTTATTTCTTCTGCCCTGGTTAGGGTAATGTCATCATTAAGATGGCTAATTTTATTACAGCTTCTATGCTCCCATATTCAAATTGAGTCTCCAGAAAAGATTGTTCTGTTCACTTCACTAAGATATACAACCGTACCTTGGTTTTCGAACAGCTTAGTTCTCGAATGTTTTGGCTCCTGAATGCTGCAAACCTGGAAGTGACTGTTCTGATTTGCAAACTAGTTTTGGAAGCCGAACGTCTGATGGGGCTTCCGCGGCTTCTGATTGGCTGCAGAAGGTTCCTGCAGCCAATCAGAAGCAGCACTTTGGTTTCCAAACGTTTTGGAAGTCAAATTTGACTTCCAGAACGGATTCTGTTCAACTTCCAAGGTATGACTGTACAAGGTCAGGTCTATTGAACAAGTATACGTTCAATACTTGCCAGGGAATGGAATCTAGGAATGGTAAACTGCCATCACTCAATGTACAATGCAAATATAATATAGACAGGTCTTGCCAATCATTTAGAGGACACTTAAAGGCTTCTTTCTCTCTCTGTCTCTTTCCATACTTTTAAAACTCCTCTTCTGACTTTACTTTTGCTATGGACACTTTGATCTTCACGATGCTTTCCTAGACACTGCTATTATCTATTAAACCATATTGCCTGAGAACTAAACCAACAGCACAACCCGATGTATAGTACTTGGAACTAAATTCCACAGTTGCCGAATCAAAATAAGAATAGGTCAGCCCCTCCATAACTTGGTGCAAAAGCTTCACAGTTAATGAATGTGAACTAACAGTGCAATGTTATAATGTCTGCTCGGAAGTAAGCCCCATAGACTTTAATGAGGTTTACTCCCATGTGTGTACTAGATTAGATCCTAAGACAACTTTACCACACCTGAACTGCTTGTTAGGTTACATCTAAGGTCTTGCCTGCATGTATTTCTCAAATTTAGATATGAGCTTTCTAGCTGCTTAGATCCACCCACGTTTGAGTGGAATGCACAGAGTGTGGTGGAAGAATGCATTAATGCTGTTCAGTCTCGGAGACACAACACAAAATGAAAAGGGGCTGGGAGGGAGTAGGACAAACAAACAAACAAACAAATAAAGTCAGCTCAGGCACTAAGTCAAACTTACAGAGATCTTAATGACCATGGCCTCATTTGCTTCATTCACTTTCACACAGAGCACACCCCCTTTCCCCCCCCCTGACTTCTCAATGCTGTTATTTCACTTCCCAGCTTATCTGGAGGCAATATTGCTGTGGTCATGTGTTGTTCTGCTTGGCCCAGGACACAACCTCGTTCAGCTGGGGATCAATTACCTGACCCACTAGGAAAGAAGTAAGTTTATGCTACCTTTCCAGCAAAGCTGCGAGGTTATGACCCTGGGTCAGCTACTAGAGCACTCTACAGCACTCCAACATAGGAATATGAACGCGCACAAAGAAGGAACGGAGGACGTCAAATTACATTGCCACATGTACCGTGTATAGAAAGGCATATGCCCATTGCATACTAAGCATCGTTTTTATTTCAATCTTCATTTCTTGTGGTCGAGATTTATGGACCCAAAAACGTTGCAAGCATCTTGCTGGGAATTGGGTATCCCAGAAGCATTAAAAGTTTTCTAAAGTTATGCCAACATCAACTGAGTCAGCCCTCCGCTTATAATGAAAACAGCGCTGCCTGAGCTCATTTTACTTGTGACCTTTTGCAGTTTATCTGGGACAGCTATGGCAAAGGCTGGGATGCAAGGGACGTGCAGCCACACCTGCTTTTACAGACGGCATCTGCAATAGGTGCCCCTGATCCAAACAAAACCAGAATCATAGCTGCCAAGTTTTCACTTTTCTCGCGAGGAAGCCTATTCAGCATAAGGGAAAATCCCTGTAAAAAAGGGATAACTTGGCAGCTATGACCAGAATGCATACAATCACAGAATCGTAGAGTTTGAAGGGAACATGAGCATCATCTAGTCCAACCCTCTGCAATAGAGGATTCAAGTGGAAGTCTCCCGTTGTGTCAGAAATGCCCTGATTATAAAATGTGACCACAATTAGGAAAATGGAAAGTAGCTTAGCTTTTTCCACATAGCTGCCAAGTTTTCCCTTTTCTTGCGAGGAAGCCTATTCAGCATAAGGGGATTTCCCTTTAAAAAAAAGGGAGAACTTGGCAGCTATGTTTTTCCATGATTATGTATGTTGTTATAGGATTTTAAATATGTGGTTCTTCACTGGGATCTTACAGAACTAGGGGTGCATAAACTAGGGGTGTTGGAGCCCTAAACTGTTTAATCTGGCGTTACCTATAGCCAAGGAGTCAGCGGGTTAGTGACTCCCTGCACACATTTTGCTCAAGTGTTAGTAGAGACCTATTTTTCTAGTACTGACTCTCCTGATGCAGAATTTTCTTTATCACACATGTCTGCATATGCTACAAAACTTCAAGAAGTACGCAAATCTTCACAAGAAAAGTGATAACCCAGCAAGTGTTCAAATATGTGTGTGCTTATATCAATGGATGGATGGATGGATGGATGGATGGATGGATGGATCGACAGATGGGTGAAGAGACAGCTAGATAATTCTTGTCAAATGATCCTGAAAGTGTCCCTGTAGAATTAGAATACATTTGGTTAGTTCTCATCCTTCATTGATTAAGCAGGCCCACCACTCCCCTGAAATTAGTGAAGTTTGGACTCTTAATGGCAATTATTTACAAGATGATAGACCTACAATCTATGGGATGTGGGTGACACTGTGGGTTAAACCACAGAGCCTAGGGCTTGCCGATCAGAAGGTCAGCGGTTCGAATGCCTGTGATAGAGTGAGTTCCCGTTGGTCGGTCCCTGCTCCTGCCAACCTAGCAGTTCAAAGTAGATAAATAGAAAGGTAAATGCACTGCTCTGGTTCACCAGAAGCGGCTTTGTCATGCTGGCCACATGACCCGGAAGCTGTACGCTGGCTCCCTTGGCCAGTAAAGTGAGATGAGCGCAGCAACCCCAGAGTCGTCCGCGACTGAACCTAACGGTCTGGGGTCCCTTTACCTTTAGGCCTACAATCTAGAGCACTTTGGGAACCCTTTGGCCCTCCAGATGTTGCTGAACCTCAACCCCCGTCATCCTCAGCCATTGGTCATGCTTGCCGAGTCTGATTGGCAAGTTCAACAACATATGGAAGGCCAAAGGTTCCTCTGTATTGATCTAGACCAGGCTTTCCCAAACTTGGGTCGCCAGCTGTTTTTGGACTACAGTTCCCATCATCCCTGACCACTGCTCCTGCTTGCTAGGGATGATGGGAGTTGTAGTCCAAAAATAGCCAGAGACCCAAGTTTGGGAAACCCTAACCTAGGGACACGGAGGAGGGGAAGGGATAAAGTATGAAAAAACCATCAGCCCAGCAATTCAGGCTTATAAAATGTCAACAG
This sequence comes from Zootoca vivipara, assembly GCF_965207765.1. Lineage (NCBI taxonomy): Eukaryota > Metazoa > Chordata > Lepidosauria > Squamata > Lacertidae > Zootoca > Zootoca vivipara. The sequence continues at coordinate 28,607,481 of NC_142587.1, read as the reverse complement.
GACATAACAAAAGCATATATCCAAGAACAAACAGAAGGGAAAATGTAGCTGCCTTGTAAATGGATGGACTCTCAGTTATCCTGGGTCTCAGGCAGAGGGTTTGGTTTTTGGTTTTTATTTTTTGCACCATTGGAAAGTAGTGGATTTTCCTTTGTTAGAGGTTCTTAAGCAAAGGCTAGATGGTCACCTATCTGGGATGCTGTAGTAAGTTGGGGGTTGGGTTAGAAAATTTTGAAGTCCCTTCCAACTCTGTTATTGCACAAGCCTCCTGATTGTTTACAAGCCTGATCCTTTGTGGAAGCTGAACCTTGGACTTTCTGCATGCGGTCTACAACAGACGGGATGTTGCAACGTAGAACGATTGATATACAGGTGGGGGTAGTGAGGATGTGGTGGTGGTAGGAAAGACGGGCCGTGGTAACAGAAAAAAAACAAAGAATCCTGGGGCAAATAGGGATCATTGGAACATATAGCACAAGAAAACTATCACACGGCAGAGTATTGAAATACAAAGCCAACACATCTCCACCTTACTCCCAAGCATGTCACTGGAAGAGACCTAAAATAATAAAAAATGAAATCAAAGTCCCATTGAACATAATGGACCCACCTTATTTTGCCACACAGTGTTTTGACGTGTTCCTTACTTTTGAAACTTTGATCTGGTGACTTTACTTATCCCCGCCACTCTTGCAAACAAGTCAGTTTTCAACTTCTGACCCTCTGGGTCCTGTGATCTTTTCCCTTTATTTTTCAATATTAGTTAGAGGGAAGCTTGTGCTTTCCTCTTTTACTTCCCCTTCCCTTCCTGGCTCAGGGAAAACATATGCCACTTTTAATAAGCACGTAGGAATGATATAAGCACTGCTGTTGCCATGGATTTGAGATAAACACATATTACAAGTTACAACACATCTTAAGCATTGCTGGAGCTCATTTAAAAATACAGATTTGGGTAAGTGTTTTTTCTCTCTCTCTGCCTCCTAATGGATCACAGATCCCTTATAAATAGTGAGGGTTTGTGGCCCTTGATTCAATCAAAACAGATGCCTAAAGTTCAGGTGCCAAATACTGCAAATATATAAGATGCTGAGTTGATTAGTAACGAAGCCAAACAACACACAGTGACTTATTCTGCCTATAGAGACTGCAGGTGCATCAAAGATTCACCAGTGCCAATTTTTACATGGCTAAATATCAATTTCTGGGGAGTAAAACTATTCCCTGAATTTTGTGTGTGTGTGTGTGTGTGCGCGCGCGTATTGATCCTTAGAATGCGGGTGAGAGGGGAGGCAATCCTGTTGGGGGCCATTGTTTCTGCTAGTTGCTGCAACTGCAGCACAACTTTATCTTTGTGGATGTTGCTTCTTTGCCCTATAATCACATAAGCATTCCCAGCCAATCACAAATCATTTAGTAAAAGGTGGCATTGTCACAGCATGTCTAGCCAATCAGATTTGCCTGCTGGATGACAACACAGCGAGAGCAAATTGGGGAATGGAGACTGCTGTAGGTGGTAACATTTAGGTGGGCATGTGGGGTAATGCATTGCCTGTTGTGAAGTCCATCAAATTTGGCTGTATAAGGGAAATGAAGTCCAATGAACTAGGAGTATATGAAGCTGTCTTAACCAAGTCGGTGCTACCTAATATGGTTCTGATATCTATCTTTAACTGGTTCTCAAGCAGATAATTTCCCCTGGATCTCCTACCTCTTTCAACTAAAGGTACTGAAAGGACCTTGTTCAAACAAAAATGCTTCAGGCTGGACACAAGGTCAAGTGTGGACAAGATCCATAATTGAGAAGATCTATTTTTGGGGAGCCCAATTTTGACCCTGCTTAGGGCATCAAATATTACCAAAGTTGACCAAAGTCCGCTCCTGATCTATTGCTGTGGAGTGGGAGGAGCTTCAGGTCCTCCTGGGTCTTCTATAGCGAAGTCTTCTCAGCCAGAGGATAGCAATGCCTTATTCTTGGGCCACAGATAGGGTGTTGTTCCAGCAGGTTCATCTGATAACCACGCTGCTGGTGTCTTTCCTGTTGAGATTTGGAGTCCTTGTTTCCATTGCCTGATGGAGAGGATCCTGACTCCTGCTAACGAAAACCCACAGTAACCCTGAGACTGGTTATCTAGCAAGGAGGTAGCTTTGCATATTGGGCTCTCTTTTGTTCTGTATTGAAACTCGCCACACCCTTATTTTTTCACAGATTTCTCCTTTGTGTAAAGGTTTCCTGTTCATTGAAACAGAAGAGCCAGGCCTACATGCTCAGAAACAAGGATCAGGAACCTATGGCCCCTCCAGATGTGTAATTCTATCACCTCTGATGCCCTCCACCCTTGGCCATTGACTATGATGCCCGGGAGTGATGGGCACTGTAGTTCAACAACATCTGGCAGACCAAAGATTCCCCATCCCTGTTCAAAAGAATATCGGCATTGAAATATAATCAGAGTCGAGTAGTTATTTTATGCTCTTTATTTCAGCTCATAGGAACAGTGGTGAATCCCCCCCCTCAAAAAAAACCCCTGGCTTTATATACGTACATTATTTACACAATGAGTCCCGCGTGGTTGGTTGATTCTGCTCTCCTCCTGGAACCTGATTGGGCTGCAGCATTCTAGTATTCTACCTGCCTATTGTTCTAGTGATAGGCTGATTCACTCCCTATTGTGGCCTGATTGGGCGGCTCCTGCAGGCCAATCAGGTTGCTGCCTTCTAGGATCCTGCTTGCCTATTGTTCTAGGACCCAAGCTCGGTACATAACATGCATGGATCTAGTTCACAGATTTAACCGAATGAGGCACCCTGTGTATTCATCTCAGTGTATACAGATTTCTCGACAACAGTGTCTATCTACTTGTAAATTCTGGGGACCTGGTCATATTCATATGGTCATATTCAGCTGAATTCTCTCCACATGCATTTTGTCTCACGTATACACACAAAGTACAATATTTTGCAGCGTTTTTTAAAAATACTTTTTTGCACATTCGTGCAATAGTGCACAAGTATTTACACTTCCGTGGAAATCTCTACATAGGAACCCCAAGGGAGATCGCTAGAAAAGGTTTTGTGGTGAAAACGCATGCATGCGAAGCAGGTATTTAACACGGTCTTCAGATTCTGCATTTTGCAGCTTGCAGACTTGGACCAACAGATCTTTTAACAAATCACCACACACAGAGCAGCATGATTACTGAGATTGGAAGGCATTAGAGGGGGAGACATTGTTCACAGATCTAAAGGCTGGAAGAGTGTGGGGGGGCACTCTGGATAAAAAGATGGATTTGATAGGTTAAGAAGTCATAGAACTTTGACAAAGCCTAACTTTACTAATACAAATAAGCTCTCTGAGCTACATTTGAATTCACATCACACCACACCTGGTAAGAATTAGTCTAGCACAGCATCATCAATCATAGTGTGGTTGTCAGTTTTGACATCCTTTAAGTCTATGTTGTGTGCTTAATGACTACATTACAGAAAATGTAAACAGACACCAAACATACAGGTATGCCCTATTTTTAAAAAATCCCTTTTTGATTTTGATTTTTTTTTAAAGTCTCTTGGGTGCAAGGATCTATGCAAGTTGCACAGAAAGCTACACTACCACAAACAGCATGAGAGTGAGGTTTCAAACTGAATTGAATAAAAGATAAATTTCTCAAGTGTAGGGATGTGGTTACAAAAAAAAGTGTGCATGTATAATTCATATTCACACGGGTTCTCTCTTCTTTAGAGAGAAAGAGAAAGTGGGACTACGCCTTATTAAAACCAGTGACAAAACGCCCATTTATTTGCTTGCAACGCACATGAACTGCATTATAGTCACACGGTTTCTTTATTCTTAGCCGTGATGACATGACCACTGCGTACTACCAAGGATTCAATGGTCAGTGGCGAGAATGTTTCATGCTCTTCGTCAAACGTATATGGGAATAAAGTGTGGGTTAGAAATGTTTGCATTTGCAATGTGAAAACAGAGCTGCTGCCACTACCCCCCTCCCACCGCCCAAATACTAACTGCGTGGATGTACTCTCTGTCGATTCCTCCCCACCCTGCCACCGCCTCCTCACAAATGTGTATGCAGGGATTACAAATACAGAGACCCTCCATTATGTTTCCACAAAAAGGCCTGGCATGATTTTGCTTGCTTTCAGGCACTGCAAAGGTAAAGGGGAGGGGTGGGGTGGGGGTGAGGAAGACATGCTCAGGAGAAAGTTTGTAAAATCCCAATGTAAGAAAAAAATAGGTACGGCATTCAGGCAAGATGTTAAATTAGACTGCGCTTCTGCTTTTTGAAACAAGAACAAATGTGCCATTTGGCTGTGATGGTTTGTGAAGTGTGCAAATTTTATTACTAAACTAGTATTTCATTAGGTGCTGATCGAATGTAAGCAAGTTGCAGTGAGATACAGACAATTTATGCAACTTGCCAATTCGAACCCAAACTTTAGAGCAGCGTTGCTTGTAAGACCGTGGTATTAGTTGTGGAAGGGTTAGCGACAAAAATGCATTTTATGTCACATCTCAGCATTAACATGGCTTTACGTTCTCTCAGTAATGTTTATAGCAGCCTTGTAAGGTAGTCTGGCATTCTTATCCTTGTTTTGCAGCTCGGGTGGGGAAGAGGCTACTGCTGAGATTGTGACTTCCCTCAGAGCACAGCTCTATAAATTTTTACTCAGCGCTAAATCCCAATGAGTTCAATGGGTCTTAGTGAGTGTGCGATTGCAGTCTAAGGCCATCTACCCAGCTTGTGTATGTAGCCATCTTTTGTGAAATCATTTTAATACCGGTAGCACAGCATTTAGATGGATGCTGTACAGTTTATAAATTGATAAATACATTTTGGTGTGTGTGTATTCCTCTCTTCAGTGCATATGCAACACAAACTTTTGGCAGGCTGCAAGTTAGAGAAACCCTATTCTTAAAGGTGTTTTTTGAAAGTAACATTAATTTCATTGGGACTTACTTTCAGCTCATATGTTTATGATTTGGGTAGAAAGTATTTAGTTTCAAGTCATCGATTTGCAATAGTCAATGTCTTCTGAAATTCTGTGACGAGTAGAAACCATAGTTACCCATCTCTCTGCCTCTCTCTCAAAAGCAGCTCTGAGCATGGTAAAAAAACAACAAGGTAATACTTTTTTTTTAAGCATACAAATGTTATATTACACAATGGACTGCTTTACAAAGGGTAAAGCAGGAGTGGAGTTAAGTATATATTGCAATGAGACTTTTATTTTCCAAGGGATCAATGGGATGAATCTGGGCATGTTATGTAAATATGAATGTGTATGTGTGTGTGTTCAATTTCCATCAAAGAGAAGAATCAGTGCTGTTTGATAAAACTATTTTCCTACATCTTTTGCCTGGTTCAGGCAAGCATTTACATGACTTCCCTAGAGCATCAATTCCCACGATGCCACAGTTCTAGGAATGAAACATAATTAATAAGTCATACATTTGAAATGTGTAATATTATATTTTTAAAATAATTTATTTTGGATCAAGCATTTTCTTCAGTACGGATCATATAGAAAGGTATCTTCCCCCCCACGACCCATGTTACTTTTGTACAATGCCATTCGAAATTCACTGTCGGAAACATCAACACATATAGGTAACCAATAGCACAGTGCTAAAACAATTTCCATTTTGGGATGGCTTTACCTTTAGCAACCCACATCCATTGCAAGATCACTTCTGCCCTTGTAGGAGAATTACTACAATATTTGCCAAGAATCCTGGAGAGGAGGAAAGAGTGCAAATCTAGAATGAAAGAGCAGCATATATCAGTTTTTCAAGAGAAAAACTTTATATGAGAAGGGAAAAGATAATCTTTTCCTGTGATCTCTAAGCATACTATTTTAATGGTTGCATGCTCTCTCTCTCCAATCTCTCTCTCTCTCTCTCTCTCTCTCTCTCTCTCTCTCTCTCTCTCTCTCTCTCTCTCAAAACAAAACACCTCCTGATGCTGATTCCTTTCAAGCCAAAGTTTCAAACCAACTCTGCCTGAATCCAGAATATAACTGACTGCCCTTCTCAGAGTGCTAATAAAGGGTTACACTGGCTTTAATGAAAATGTACTAGGTTCACATAATTCAGTAGCTAATTAAAAGCGCGGCTGAAAGCCGGGAGCACAGATATTGTTTATATTGATAGCTATTGTATTACTTCGGTATATAATGCAAACCTCTTCAGCTGACTGATGCCCAAAGGAGGGACTAACAAATCGCTCAGCTGGTGGCTGACATTGGTCCTGAAGAAAGCTAGCAAGGAACACTCTGCTGCCTTTTCAGAGCCTGAACACCAGCTGTCACCCAGCTATGGGTGCTGAAAAGCCGCTGTCACTTCATCCAAAGGGATTTACTTGGTCAGAAGGGAAAATTTAAATACAAAGCATGCAGCTAAGAAGCTAGTGAAAAGGATTAAGAGTGCACAGGAGCACATGTGTATAAGACACTAATACATCTTTAGGAAATTTCAGATTCCCCCAAAGCCTGGATTAATGCCAGAGGCAGGGTGGTATACGTAGGCAAGGACCTTTTACCGTTAAGTTATTATCTCTCAGCTCGTTCAGTGTTAGAGGTCTCTCATTTAAGGGGAGGGGGACAACGTTTCCCCTGCCCACCACCCCTCACGCCACCATCTTCTCCTCATCCTTCAAAGCTGAGCAAGTCCTTCCTGCCCTGCTCTGAATAAAAGTGATATGCAACACCTATGGGCATATAATCTCTTTCAATTTTTCATTTTTTATTTACCATCCGTGGCTTATTTGGCACACACGCCCTGAAACCTCGCAAATTTGTAGCACAAAAGAAGACAGGTGTCTCGATTGCATTCAGCAAATGGCGTGCGAGCATTAATGGTGGTAACAGAGGAGAGAGGTGCATTTTATTTCGGGAGCTCTGAGGTAAATATTTGGTGGGGGGGGGGTTGGCAATCCTGACTGAATCCGTTGCTGGTATTCATAAGTAAAATAGCACATTGGACAGGGATGAAGTGTTGTACCCTATAGAGCCTTGGGAGGCGAGTTGCTGTTTTGTTCTTTCTTCAAAATGGAATAATAATAATTTTGCATTTAACAATTTGTATATTTAGCCGGCTAAATGCACGGCAGTGGGTTTCAGCTCAACCCCACATTGCTTTGCCTGGGGTGAGGCACTGTTCTTCCTGCTGTGAATAGAGCTTCTGGCCTGCCCTCCTGGCGGCAGGAAACCAAAAAGAGGAGAAAGCGTCAAGCTGTTTAGAGAGGGAGGAAGGGAGAAAGAAGGCCGTAGTGGAAGATTCAAAGTACAAATTCTGGACCCTGTGGGGGCAGAGTTATAGAAGACATTATTGCAGTCGGTCTGGGCATGCAGTCTTGACCTTGTCTTCAACATAGGCAGTGTTACTAAATCTAGAATGTGGGGAAAGTGTGGGGGGGAAAGGTTTGAAGGATGGGCCCTGTGGGAGACACAGTGACTTGGAAATGGACCATGAAAGAATGGTAACGACAACAATGAAGCTAACCACCAAAATAAATAAATACATGTAATATGACTGTATGTGGGTTTTTTTTTATTTTGGGTGCGGGGGGAGGAGGCAGAAGGTGGGAAGCAGAGAAATTCCTGTTAACAAGTCCATGAGGATGTTAATGACATGTGTGGCACAAAGCCTCGAGATTTAACAAAAGTGCACACAGCTCAGAGAAGCTGCCTTTAGAGGTCAGTAGAACATCGCTGCAGTATTTACAAATTCTCCACGAAGGATTAGAAGTTAGGCTTAAAAACCTTTATAGAGATACACAGATGTACACACAAAATCTCTCTCTCTCTCTCCTTCTCTCTCTCTCTCCCCCTCCATATATATATATATATATATGCACACACGTAAATCATTCCAGAGGATGCTGTATTACTGTTATCTAAATTTCTCCACATAGACTATCGTGTATCTGCCCCAGCAAAGCTGATTAGTGGAGCAGCTTGATTCTGACACATCCTTTATGCCAGCCCCAAGCTGCCTTGCACAGCCACCTTATTCACTGTGGAGACAGGCCTGAAGCAAGAGTGTAACACAACATATGCAAATGAGATGAGCCTCACACCACTTAAAATGAGATGGCTATAATATGTAACGGCTTAATGTGCCCAGAGACGTGATTGATGCCCTTTCCCCCATCTCTAAAGAGCTTTGGGTTTGGCTTGAGACACCCTTTCAAGCCAAATATGTTTATTTCTTTTTAACACCATCTTTCCAGCAATGTGTTTCCCTCTTTGCTTTAATCCTACATGTTGCGTGCCTCTCAATAGATTCAAGTAACATTGTCGGATAGCGGATCCTATGCAGGTAAAATAAAAAATAAAATAAAAAATGGTAAGGTAACTTCCTTAAAAAGTTAAAACAGATTATGATTATTTCCACTTCCGAAGAGCAATTATCAAATCAAGACAAAGCATAGTTTCAATTGAAATATACTGTTTGAAATCTGACATGGCGCCTCCCGTTAATAAACCACCCTGCTCTTAGATTTCAAAATAGTGTTGCAGAACTAGTGCCTTGCAAAAAAACAAAAATCCCCAAATAACCAAATGCTGCCCGGCTCAACTGCCTGTACACTGCTAATCAGTATTCATTTCCTGTCCTTAAAGTAAACAGAAAACAGATTTCTCCATTTCCCCTAAAATCAATCTCTCACTGTATGTCAGTTGCTTTATCCCAATTAGTATTCTAAATTCATTTATTTTTGTCATAAATTAGATTTTTTTTTAAAAAAAAATACCTTGGCACAGCTTTTCATTCACTCCTTATATGTAATGTGACAGACCCAACGTCATGTAGCTTAGTGGGAATTAACAAAAACAAGAAAAAAGGTAACTTGTTAATGAATTGAGATGAATTGGAGGGGAAAAGGCGTATTAATTATTGCTTGCCTAGTAGGTTAAGCTTTGGCTCTTCACCTCAGTGGCCCAGAGTACATTTCTTGCCTTTGGCCATGTCGGAGGGGCTCATTAAAACATCTCTTGGGAGGAGACAGAAATTGTTAGTGAAAAGCATTGGTCAGTGCCTCTACTAGAAGAACCCAGCAGGGGAAAGAATCCCTGATCTCGGAGAACTAACAAGACTGTGTGTATTACACCTGTAATCAAACTGCTTAGAAAATGCCAAGAGACCAAAGTCTCTTCTTTTTTGACTGGAAGAGTTATCTGAAAATGCTGAAGCTCATCCGTGATTGATGTGTAGATAGAATTACAAGCCTTCATATATTATACAACATTGTGGCTGTAAACCTTAAAGCATAAAATGAGGCACTGGGTAAGATAATACAGGTGACTGCTGAATGCAAGGATGTGTGTGTGTGTGTGCACGCACACCCCCACACCCACACCCACACACTTCTTAATGGTTTGCTAACCAGTACCAGCAAGAGATAGCGTAATGGCTAGATGTTGGGACATGCATTTAGGAACACTCCCTGACTTATCCTGCTCACTGCTTGGAGAAGATCCTAATCAGAGATTGGCGTAAAGTTTATATGCTACTTTAAACAATTTGGAGGCAATGTGTACTTGTGACAAAATAAGGGCTGTGTTTATAAGGGCTAGAGCCCAGCTAACTAGCAGGGTGCCTTACAGATGTTATGGACCAGGCACCCCCAAACTGCGGCCCTCCAGATGTTGTGGCCTACAACTCCCATGATCCCTAGCTAACAGGACCAGTGGTCAGGGATGGTGGGAATTGTAGTCCAAAAAATCTGGAGGGCCGAAGTTTGGGGATGCCTGTTATGGACTGAACTCCCATCACCCCTGACTATTGACCATGTTGGCTGGGGTCGATGGTCTTGTGGTTTACAACATCTGAAGGGCAACACTGGACCTTATGCTGGCTCTGTGGTGCATGAGTTAAAATGAGTTTCAAAAAGATCGGGTGACAGTGGACAGAATACATTGCATACAGATGATCCCAGGCCTAATTCCTAGAATCTCTCCTTAAAGGATCTCAGTTTCTTGGTGCGCCAAGTGACTACTCTGCATACCATTATGTCAGACTAATTGATATTGAGGCTTCAGTGGCATCAGGGTCAAGTAGGACCGATCCTGATGCATATGCCTAGCTTGAGGTCAGTGCAGGATGACGAGCTGTTCACATAAGAAGTCCTCCATTTCATGTGATTGTATAATTAATGCACGGTGTCAGACTAAAGATATATGCAGGTAAAGTCCTGAAAACAAAGCGATTGCCGAAATAAAAACATGTTGTAGCATCCTGGCAGAATTCTGTGGCTTGAACATGCCTAAGCAGAGGCAAGGAACATTAAATCTGCAAAGCATCTGAGAATATTTCCCTATGTGTGGTTGCCTTTCATATTTGACACTCAGTGGGTGCTATTATGAGGCCATTCACACTGCGATAATAAATAGATAACAAGATATTCTCTAAGATATGAAGGGACCAAGCTGCATTATTGTATTACTGAATAAGAAGGCTACCCCGAAACAATATTAGACCTGTCCTGTTGGCCTGACTGGCAGATTCATATGCAGGGTCGTCTTAAGCGTACCTGGTGCCCTCGCGCCGTGGTGCGACAGATCCTTCCAGTGCCCCTGCCCTGCCCCGTTTCCCAGCGCGGCTGCCGCCTGGAGGGCCAGAACCCTGCGCAACCCAGCCTGGCCGTAGGGCCGGCCCTGGGACAGGGGGCGCTCCCCCGCCCTCTGTTGCGACGCCCCTGCACGCGACGGAGGCGGCCCCAGGCCCGTGCACCTCCGGAGAGCAGCCTGAAGCCGCTGAACAGCTGAGAGGCGCGCCTGGGGCGGCCTCCACCGCGCCTCTCAGCGGGCACAGCGGCGCCCCTGGTGGCCTGGCGCCCCGCGCCACCGGACCCGGGCCTAGAGACGGCCCTGTTCATTTGAAAGCCAACATTTGCACTAGACTAAAGATGTACAGTCCACAATGTGGAAGATCCTGAGATGTGCTGATGTCACAGTTAACTTTATGCTCTTCATTCATGTGAAGGAAGAATATCACAGAATGTTGACGGTGTGGCTCCAGCTGAGAGAAGCAGAAGGTTGGCTCAGCTGGAGGGAAGAATTCACACTGGGTCCAGGAAGAGAAGCAGCTGAACCTTTGGTCACAGATCTTTAACAAATATAGTATGGGATAAATCTACTAGATGTTGAAATAGGGAATGTCTTGTTGGTAGACCTTTAGAAAGATATGGGTGTATCTAGAGTTTAGGTGAGTGAGCAGGTAGGTAGACAGATATTGCAGTGATAAATACCAGATAATTCCTAAAGAAGGGCAGTTGTGTTGATTAATGGATTTATCTATTTTCTAAATTTATACCCCAGCAATAAAATGGTTATTTATTTATTTATTTATTTTTTTAAAAAAACAATTCCAATATAGATTGAGTTCCAAGCAGTTCCAAGACTGTCCTAAAAATCCAGGCTCTATACAAATGTTATTGAAAGGACCAGTGGAATGGCAGATATTGTGATACGGTTTCATGACATTTGAATCCATCCTTATTTCAGATCGACTCCCCTCCCTGCCCCAAACTGCTGCCCAAAACTGTCATCTTTGAGCCACTTTGCAGAAGGGCACATTTTAAAAGAACGAGAATCCTTGAAAGATGACAGCACTTTGTCATATGCATACGCATCCATTTGATGACTAATTTATATCAGAGAGTATTATACCTTTAGATTGGTTTTGGGCTGGTGATTTACATGGCAGTTCTAGATAGCTTTTTCTGGGGCTGCCTCATGTTGAATTGTAGCCCTTCTTGGACGGGCAGTGTATAATATGAAGTGTTTTTGTTGTCACCTATCAAAACCTTTGCCTAGTAACCCTGATGCTCCTTGTTCTGCTGAGGACCAGTTTATACATTCAGAAGAAGTACAGTAGTAGAAAATCCCCAAGACTTTAACACTTTAGGATGCAGATGCAGGAATTGTGTTTGAAGGCTCCGCTAGCTAACACACACTATCTGTTTTGTCTGTCTAAAGCAGCCTTCCCCAACATGGTGCCCCACAGATGTTGATGGGCTACATCATCTCTGATCATTGGCCATGCTGGACCAATGACTATGGTCACAGATTAAAGGAGTCTAGTCTAAAGAATTAACCACCTTTCCATTACAGTACAAACGCCCCAAGTTACTTTATGTTTTAAAAAGTCGATACTTTGTACAGCTGCCCAGTACACCAAACACATTTTTTAAACAAGGTTAATTCTTCCTCAAACAAGATATTTTTATTTACTACACATTTCATAAGAGCTGGTTTCTGGGGGCCGAGGAACATTGGGGCTCCTCAATTTTTCCCCCAGGGGGGCCGCCCCCTCCCTTTGTTTAGGATGTTAGGATGTCGCACGGCATTGTGTCGGATCCCCTCAATGTTCTTCAGAAGATGGCACCTCCAACACCATCACAACATTTTTATATCACTAGAAAATGACAAATTCCAAAAAAAAACCCACAACCCAAAATCGCAAGTGCTAAGTTCAGTCAGAATCTTCATTTGTCTTGAAAATGAGACCATAAACTAGCCCTTTAAGGCAGGGGTCAGCAAACTTTTTCAGCAGGAGGCCAGTCCACTGTCCCTCAGATCTCTTGGGGGGCCAGACTATATATATATATTTTGGGGGGGAATGAACGAATTCCTATGCCCCACAAATAACCTAGAGATGCATTTTAAATAAAAACACACATTCTACTCATGTAAAAACACCAGGCAAGCCCCACAAATAACCCAGAGATGCATTTTAAATAAAAGGACACATTCTACTCATCTAAAAACACGCTGATTCTCAACGAATTGAAAAAGATGTTTAGATATACCTTTCCAAAAAAACCAGAAGCATTTTTGTTAGGAATAATAGGAGGAGAGATTAGAAAAGAAGATCAAACACTGTTTATGTATGCAACAACCGCGGCTAGGACTTTGTTAGCCCAAAAATGGAAATTACAGGAATTACCTACAATTGTGGAGTGGCAGATAAAAATGATGGACTATGCTGAACTTGCTAGATTGACATGCAAGATTCGTGACCAGGGGGAGACAAGGTTTCAAAAGGACTGGAGTAAATATGTGGACTATATGGAGAAAAACTGTAGATCATTAAAAACTCTCGCAGGATTAAAATAAACCTTACGAATTGACTAATATGTTAAAAAAGGAACTGCAAAAAAGGGAATTAACAAGAAACCCGCATGAAGGGAGGGGGGGGAAGCCATAGCTCGGCGGAGCAAGGTAAAAGATGTGAATATAAGATTTTGTATAAAAGATTGGTTTTGTTAATTTGTTGAATTTGGAAAATTGGAATAAAATGTATTTAAAAAATAAAATAAAAACACGCTGATTCTTGGGCTGTCTGCAGGCCGGCTTTAGAAGGCAATTGGGCCGGATCCGGCCCCCGGGCCTTAGTTTGCCTACCCATGCCTTTAAGGGAGTGCATTGTGCAATTCCAGAATCATAGCCCAGAAGGCCCACTCCTAGGCCTACTGTTTGTTCCTAGAAAGATGGCACTTGGAGCTGAATCTCATCTGCAGAATTGCAGAACTTAAAAAAACTCTGGTGGAGAACTTGCAGTGGTGTCGTCTGGGTTTTTGGTGCCTGCAGTGTGTGCGTTTGTTGCACAATATAGTAACAAACAAAATCAATAATTTTTAACAGCCATAGATTGTTTAAGTATCCAAAGGCCCGGAAGAAGAGGAATGTTTTTTGCCCAGCCAAATCCTATCAAGGTTTTGGATATGCCCCACTATATCTATGTTTTCTTATACTGTGTGTGTCATGTACTGTAAATGCCTCTATCTTGGCTTGGAGGCTCCTGGCATTAGCATATAAATACCTTTACATCATATCTCTTGCCCAATGCAATTGTGTTCAGTTTATTTATTTTTAGTAAGACCCTTTTGTCCCTTTAGCATTTCTGGTTTCCACTCCTGTTGCAGGAAAATGTGAGTCAAGTAATTGTTTGTTTATTTACAATCTTTCTATGTCACCTTTCTTGACAATGCTCATTTGCGACAGCTTATGACAACAGCAAAGTTATAAGGCCAACAATACAAGAGTAATTGCCCTTAAATGTTTTTAAGCATTTTTATGTATAATTTTAATGTTCCCTGTAACCTGCTTTGAGGTTCTACTAAAATCAAGTGGAATATATATTCTGTAGATAAATAAATATATTCTGTTCTACTGCCTTATTGTGCCTACAGATGTAAACCCTCTTGAGCCCACCTGCAGTTAACTGATTTCTGTCCCCTGCTACTGAGAATGAGTTAGGTGGTGAGTGTGTTTTTTTCACAAGGAAAGTCAAGGCATCCCCAGATGCTTAGAAATGTTCGGTTAGGACCTCGTGAGAACAACATTTCCCTTCCAGCCATGTAGTTTGGCCACTAGCTTATTAGAGATCACAGAACTGAGTCATATTTTGCTGCCAGGCAAAAACAGCAATTCTTCTAGGTTTGTAGGTGTACCTTTTTGTTTAAAGTATATTAGGCAAGTGTCTCTGTGTGTGTAGTGTATATGCACCTCACACCTATTTACATATACTATCTATTTCCACACAAGGATGCATATATGCCCCACATAAGGACACCATGCAATTTAATAATAATAATAAAAGCTACCCCAAAGCAGTCTCAGAAAAGTGATCATTCCAGTAAATGATGCTTCTAGCCTGTGGTCCCTGCTCTGAATGCAAGCAGGTGAGGAGTGGTGCTGCTCCGTCCTTTTGATGTTGCCAACTCCCATTTGCCACCCAACTTTTTTCTCCTCCAAAACCTCTTAACAAACTTCAAAGGCCTCCTTGCTTCTCGCCTTAATCCAGTGCACTGAGACCTCTAGTTCAAAGAACTTTCCTTAAACCCTCTTCTTAAACTGCAACCAAAACTTTTCCTTTCCTTTCCACAAAGTAGCAATTACAGCTCTCTTGCATGGTGATTGGGCTTGGGCCGATCAGCTCCTGCAATTAATTAATCTCACAAAGGAGACTCATTTCCTGGCATTCAAACTGACAAGGGACTGGAGAACAGAAAGCCCTTTCAAAGCAGTTCCAGTTAACTGAGGGAAGAGGTATCGCAAGAAAAAGGCCCACAGTATTTGAGGTAGAGGACATATTTGATACTGCTTTAACTCGCTTGTTGATTGAATGATTTTGTTAAAGAGAGCCCTTTTTTTCTAATCTTTTACCTGCAAAAAAAAAAAAAAAAGCGCCAGCGTGGGTAAACGCCGCACAAATATCGCTAAACTGCAACAGAAAAGCCTTTGCCGGCCAGCCTTTCAATTTCCCTTGTACAGTGCATCTTTCTGGAGCATTATACTAACTTTCTTTAAGCGGAAAAGTGTTCCCTTACATGGCAAAAGCTCTTGGAAGAGAGGGAGATGAAGAGAGGGAGAAAAAAGAAGAAGAATAGCCGACAAGAGATTAAAGCTTTTTATTCAGTATCTCTTTCGTATTCAAATTGTGCTAAGAGCTCTGTGAGAGTTAGAAGCAAGCTTGTTCAGGAGGGCTTCTAAAGTGTGTACACGGATTTCATGGGAATAGAAAAGAAGCCATGGGCTGGGTAATGAAAGAAAGATAAGATGTCCTCTATAAAACAACTTGAGAGTCATTCAATTACTTCAGCAAGCCATCAAGGAACGCTTTGAAGATTTGCGAAAACATGGTTAAAAAATTTAACAATTCCCCCCTTACTCTCTCTCTCTCTTTTTTCCCCGTTGCAGGTTTCGTATCAATAAATGTTTGTGTACAATATGAACTGCTTAAGCTATATTCCCTGTAGGAATTTTGTTTACCTTATTCGGCAGTTCTCCCCCCTCAGACACACACACACACAAACTGGAAGAAGTATTTTGGCTATGCTTCATAGCTATGGCAAATGAAGCATTCAGGGTGGGTAGCTGCCTTCTTGTAGCAAGGGGTGGCATCAGCATTAAATCATCGTTTATGAAACTAAGCACTTGTTTGTTGTTGTTCTCATAACAGAATAGCCTTGGCAAGGGCATTACGTGGAATAAAGCCATGGGCACAGGCTATGTAACTGCACTTGAGATGGACAAGTAAGTTGGAGCAAAAGTACCACACAAAACAGAGACTGTGCTATACCAGACCAGACCACTGCCCCATATACTCCAGTAGCGTCTACTCTGATCAGCAATTGCTGCCCAAGATCTTAGGTGAGAAGACTTTGCTCCACAGCTGGACTGAAGACGAGAGAGAGAGGAACACAGCTAGAGGTTATATATTTGCAGATGACGTGGAGACAAAGGATGAACAAGTGAAATCTTCAAGGATACACTGGGCAATAGATGTTGGTCATAATGTAGATATGGAAGTATGGTAATGATTATGGAATACGGATAGAAAATTTAATGCATGTTATGGTTTAAGAGAAAATTATATGAAAATGCTATATAGATTGTACCTCCCACCCAGTAGATTGGCAAAAAATATATAAATCAAAGTCCAATAAGTGTTGGAAATGTAAAGAAAAAGAAGGCACCTTTTTCACATGTGGTGGTCTTGTAATAAGGTTAAAGCTTACTGGGAAATGATATATAATGAATTGAAAAAGATGTTTAAGATAACATTCACAAAAAAGAAGCTTTTCTCTTAGGAATTATAGGATTAGAACTACCCAAACAATACAGAAATTTAATTATGTATGCGACTACAGCTGCAAGAATGTTATTTGCCCAGAAGTGGAAGGATGAAAAGGTCCCGATGAAAAAAGATTGGATGCAGAAACTAATGCAGAAATGGTGATACATACCGAAAGAATAAGAAATCAAGACAATAAACTTTTTAGGAAGGAATGAAAGTGGTTTATTGAGTATTTACAAACTGTAAACAGATCAAGACATTGGCAGGACTATTGTAAAAACCTGCAGTTTTAAAAATATATATGAGATATATATCAGAATAGACAAATAAAAGAATAAGTTAAGGCAATTTGGAGTATGCAGGAAAGGATGAAAATAAATGTAAGGAAGCGCAGAAAGATGGGGAAGGGAGTTGAAATTGAAAATGTTAAAACTTGGCAAAATAATTGTTGTAATATATATAAATGAAAATTATGAATATTTTTTTAAAAAGGTTATATCTTTTTTATTAATTTCTTATAAACATATGTACAAACCAACACAGGCAAAAAATAAAAAAAAATCCATGCATGGAGCATAGTCAGTATATAAAACAAATAACAGAAATGCAGTAACATATAGCCAATATTTTAAGATGAATCTATGTAGCCCAACCACAGTGAAGAGTGAGTCATGGGAGAAGTGCTTATATGACTCTCCCTATTTATCCCCCCCCCCCCAAAAAAAAGAGAGAGAGAGGAGACCATCCCACATCAAAACTGGCTTTGCCCCCAGACTACATATCTATGTCTGACCAAATGTTCAGAAAAAGCCATGTTCCATAGATTAGTAAACCATGCCTCCCAAATAGGAACTTTTGATGACCCAGTATTGGGCTGTTACCAACCTGGCCGCTAAAGGTTAAAACAAAGGAAGACTTGAAGCAAAGCAAACAGAAAACAACGTTCTCCTGTTGTCTATGCTCTGGAAACCTCGAGGTAAGATTAGTGCCGTGCATTATACGCGGGGCTGCCTCTGAAGAAGGGTCAAACATTTCAGCTGGTTAGCAGGCAGAAAAATCTCTTGCCAAGCAACCCCAGAGCAGCTCCCTCACACAAGCTTCTGTGAAGGGAGGCGAAACCATCTTCCTCTCGAGGTAACTCATAAGTATGTGGCCTTCGACAGGGGCCACTCCCCCCTGATGCTCAGTGTTCAGCCAAGCCTCGAGAGTGCCACAACAAGGAGTTCTCCAAGCCAGACAGCTATGGAGGCTGGTTGGCAGAGTGTCCTCCACCCCACATGCCTCAGGGTACTGGCCATTGCCATATTTTTCCGTGTATAAGATGCCCTTTCATGTATAAGACGACCCCTATTGAATTGAACTCAAATTTAAGAAATCAATATTTTAAGCATCAAACAGAACAACTTTGATATTTTATTAAATATTCCAAGCACTGGCATAGCAGAGTGGAGTGTGTCCCACCAACATCCGAGATTGCCCAAAGTTGTTCAGCTATTTTTGGATATCACCTAATGTTGTTGAGCTCCGATGCCCTGTAGCCCCCATGATTGGCGGTTCTGGCAGCTGCGGGAAGGTAAGGTTTTTTATTTATTTAAAAAAACGCACACCTGTGCATTCACCATCAGTGTATAAGATGACCCCCAATTTTTGACATACACTTTTTTTTTGCAAAAGAAATAATCTAATGCATGAAAAAATACGGTATCTAAAGCTTTTACCTGTCTGTACTAAATGCCAAATAAACCAAACAGCCTACGTTTATTTATTTCGAACTACAGTACTAACTGACCCAGGTATCCCTCCCCCCCTTTCCCTTCCCTTCCCTTCAGTTGCATTCAAACAAAATTTGAAACCAGAAGCAGAATGACATCTAAAGCAACCGTAAATGATAAGGACTTTAGCTATGCCGCACTATTAGTTTTCACTTTGTGGTAATATATAACTGCATTTAAAGGGGATCATACATTTAACTTGTTCCTAAACTAAAGCAATCTTGTCTGTGGCCGTTCATTCTTTTCCTCTGTTCTGTCACTGTAGTGCCCCAAGGATTTGATAGCTTTATCCAAGAATCTGTGCATCTTCCAAACAAGCCCACAAAAGATATCCACCTCCTCCCCAATATCTGACTAGCATGCCTGCCAGTATCTACCAATATCAGTCATGTATGGCACATAGTATTTTGCTTACTATTGGGTGTTATTCTAGCAACAAGTAATAAAAAAGGGGGCAACCTCAGAACCCAACTTCAAGGTGCCATGCGGAACTCCAGTTTAGACGGCTTATTCTTGTAGAATATAAATAACAATAAGTTCAATATGCTCTGATTAAAACCTTCCTTCAGGGCAAGTGTGAAATATTAACAAATAAAATGCAGATAAAAGCAAACACATATAAATAAATTGGTGCAACAAGAAACATGCATTTTTAATCCACCCACAGCATCTAAGGACCAATGTGATTTCAGTGAAACATAAGGCTGCCAGGGGGTTAATGCACTCTGTAATTGCGATTCGAGACCCCCCAGCACCTGCCAAAAATGAAACACAGTGACATGGGATTTTAGTTTAAGTTATTGGACAAAATTTTAGGTCACAACTTTATTGAATACAGAATGTGAGTTGTATTGGCTTAGGCACTGGCATCATCCTAACTATATCAGACTCCCACCCGCTTTCGCGGGGAATCTGATAGAGGGTGAACTCTGCCAGAGGGAGCACCGCCAGTGGGTCCTGACTGGCGCTCACCTCCGTGGGGTCCTGGTATGGCCCTAGCCCCCTCCGCGGGGGTTTCGGACAAGATCCAGGCCAACCCCTAGATTCCTTTAACGGAATACCCTTGAGCTTAGAGGGGCAGGTGATGGCCGCAACTCCCCTCCCCACCATTGCTGATCCAACGCCTAACCACCAAACCTTGCGAAGTTGCAATGATTGCTACAGTGGTAGGCAAAAACCAAATGGCCCTGCCAATTTGCCAGATGGAAAAATTCCTGCTAGGCCCCCATTACAAAACAGGCAACCAACGAAGTCCATAGCAAGGCCAGACGGACCTAAATAAACGGTGGGTGGGCGGGGGATCTTTTGCGCGAACGCAAAGAGACCCAGCAAACAACGCTCAGGGCTAAAATATTGTTTCGCAGTCACCCCACCCCCCCAAGCTAAGCGATTGGCTTTAGGGTCCAAGCGACTGTGAAACGACCAACCGGAGTGGAGCAGGACATAGCCCCGCCCACGCCAGGAGATGGGGGGGGTACTTAGGCATCTGATCGCAACGCGGTCCCTCCTTTAAGAGGAATCAATTTGTTGAGGGTATCTCAGTGTGGGTGAATGTTTTGCAGGTGTAGGGTCAATTGATTAGATGTGGATGTTGAGGGAGTATAAGTGGGTGGGATTCTATGTTATGGAGTTTGGTGGTTTACACATTGTGTTAGTTTTGGATGTTGATATTTTTTCATACTGCTTGAATTTTTATAGTTTCACATTTCTTTCTTGCTCTCCCCCTGTGAACTGCTTTGTGATATTTTCTGATGGAACAGCAGTATATAAATACTTGAACTTCGGTGAGTCACCTTGGCGAAAGTTGGCACAGAAATAACCTGTAACAATAAGGGTGGGTATTTGCTTCTGCCGCAATGTGACAAAACAATCCAGACCCAGCAATTAAAAGCAATTGCCATGGCGTTGAACTAAATATGGTAAATATCATTTCAAAGACATTCTAAAGCTCCTCTTCAGACTGCTAAGGCACAGAAAGCCTTGATTGATATAGTCTTCTTCATAACCACCAAGACTATAATGTTCTCTTCATGTAGTCACTGCACTCCCTCCCTCCGCCCCCCCCCCCTGCACCAGTCTTCCCCAACCTTGTGCTTTCTAGATGTTTTGGACTACAATTCCCATGATCCCTGACTTGCAAGCCATGCTAACTAGAGATGGGAGTTGTAGTCCAAGAACACCTGGAAGGTACTAGCTTGGAGAAAGGTATCCTACACTCTTTTTTAAAAGAGAGATTTCACAGCATTCAGGTTCTTTAGAGCAAGTTATCAGCCTAAATGGGCTCCAATCTCTTCAGAATCGTGAAACGGATTCAGTTGAAAAGTGAGCCCCTTTGCAATTGTGCTGCTTGAATAATGAAACCTGTGGCAAATATCTTAGAGACAATAGGCATGGCTACTTGCTTTTAAAAGCATAATTTACTGATTAAAATTTGCCTGGTTGAACCCTTATACTCTTGGAAGGGACTCAATGTTTATTAAGGAGCCTTGTTGAATGGTCCATGGAAACAAAGGTCTATGAATTCCCGACTATGAAAGACATGATTATTTCAGTCTTTACTTCTTTTACTGACAACAAAGTGTAAATGGTGGCAAAAAAATAGAATGTCAGCGAAGCACAATGAACTTATTAAACAATCAAAGCCCATTCAGTAAGATGCTGAGCACCTCTTCTGAGCCACCGTCTTCAAAATGCTTATTTTAGAGAAGTCTTAGTGATGGGAGCATTACTCTACTTGCTCCAGATTGCAGTCTTCTAGCTTAGTAGGAATTTTGAGGGGGGTGTTTCCTGAAAGAAACAATCTTGGGCAGCTTGACCAACAAAACTGGGATATAAACATTAGCCATAATTTAGAAAAAAATTAAGAATATTATAACTCCTCCACAGAAAACAATGGTGGTGTGTTTGTTTGTTTTTTAAAAAAGACTGAAGTGGTTTTTCACTTAATTCATGATACTTTGATGAAGGAAATGTTAAAATTTGAAAGTTTCCTGTTCAGAAGAAGACTGTCTCCCATGGTTTTCAGCAACAAAACAAAGCAAAACAAAACAAAACAAATGGCGTCTTCTGTTAGGCATTAATTGGATCAAAAGTCTATTGGTGAGTACAAGATGACCAGTTGTCATAACACATGATCAAAGAAGACTAGGTTGGGGAAAGAAGAAGACCGCATTGCACAATAGGTTCTCTATGAATGGCAGATGACAAGCAGTAGGCATTGGAATAAGATGGAGAGTCAGATATGCAAACACAGGGAAGCTAGTTCCTTTTGAGGTTGCCGGCACTGCTATATTTTTCATATGATGGAGTGTCTAAGTAGATTGAATGGTAGCACTGCTCTGGAACTGGACTTAGGTATTTGATTTGTCACCTTCTCCTAGGGATGAGCTCTGGGAAAATATCTGTATGGGACAATGATTGTCCCATACATTGACTGGCTCATGTTGTCATTGTACACCTTGCCAGGAATTGAGGGGAAGATGCAAGAAAAACAACACAATCAGCATTTCAGTTTGCTAAAGGCCAGAGTATTATGAAGTTTGGGGGAAGCTGGGAAAATGCACTTTGACTGAAAAAAGGGTGGCTCCTCTTTTAAAGATACATCTGCCTGCACCCCTCCAGCCTGAAGTTCTAAACCTGGGCAATCACAACAAAGAAGACCAATGTGCATATGGGAGTTAGAGTGCTCTGTGCATTTGCAAGTGTATTCCAAATACAGAGACATCTCCAGAATAAATTTGCGTTGACCTACTGTGAAAATACTTAGTGTTCAACAGCCCTTAAAATTTCTCATTTCTCACCTGTGGTGGGGCGGTCCAGCTCGCTGCTGTATTCTGAAGTTTTGTAGGCAAGGAGAGGCCAGACAAGAGGAGTCAAGGCAAAGTTGCAAGAAAGGTTTGCCAATACGTAACCAGCAAGGCATATCTTACTATTTCATTTTAAAAGATTACCGCTATTTTATGCTATATTTATTAGTTTATACCAGTTCATTTCAGACAAATATCTGTTCAATAGTGCTCCAAAATCTTAAATATTTTTAGCAAAATGGTTGCGCTAATGGAAGCCACCACAACAATTCTCACTACAGTGGTACCTCGGTTTAAGTACACAATTGGTTCCGGAAGTCCATACTTAACCTGAAGCGAACTTAACCTGAAGCGAACTTTCCCATTGAAAGTTATGGAAAGTGGATTAATCCATTCCAGACGATAAAAAACACCCCCTAAAACAGCAATTTAACACGAATTTTACTGTCTAACGAGACCATTGATCCATAAAATGAAGGCAATAATCAATGTACTGTACTATAAAATAAATAAACAGTATTGTAGATGAATTTTTTTTTAACATTTATAGTGGTACCTTGGGTTATGTACTTAATTGGTTCCGGGGTGCCATCCGCACCCGAAAAAGTACTTAACCCAAGCGGCGATAGCGCGCATGTACGAAGTGCTGATAGAGCGCTTTTGCGCATGCGCGAAGCACGCAGATCACTTTTGCGCATGCGCAAAGCGCAGAACCTGGAAGTTAGCACTTCCGGGGCCGCGGAGTACTTAACCTGAAAGTACTCAACCCGAAGCGTACTTAAACCGAGGTATGACTGTAGTGCGACGTTCGCCCCTCTCCTCCCCCCACACTATAATAAGTTGAATATTCTTAATATAGATTTAGTATCATTTAGTATTCTTAATATAGATTTAGTATCATTGAAACATCACATAGTACTGCAGACTTAACAAAACAGTCAAGGTTTTTTTGTTTGTTTTTTAATTAAATTTGTATACTGCCCTACACCCATAGATCTCAGGGCGGTTGTCAGGCTTTATAAGCTGCTAAACAAAAAGATAAGTTGGATCTCAGCAGGCATTTATTTATTTATTTATTTATTTATTTATTTAAGCCAACATCTGGTTGTAGACTTGCTTCAATTGAACCATTCCTCAGATGCGCTGCCATTTATTAACATGCCAATGAGTTCACTTGCAATAACACAACAAGGCAAACACAAGAATTTCCTTGCTGCATGGATCTGACTAACATCCATCCAGTTTGGGCATCCAGGAAACATGATCACTCAGTCAGCAGAGCATGAGACTCTTAATTTCAGAGTTGTGGGTTCAAGCCCCACATTGGGCAAAAGATTCCTGCATTGTCGGGAGTTGGACTGAATGACCATTGTGGCCCCTTCCAACTCTATGCATCTATGATTCTATGTAGATCCTCTTCCAATGAATTGCAGCAAGCAGCTGAATCTTCGGTAAGGAGCAAATCTGGTTATTTTGCCACCTCAAATGTACTCACTAGCCGCTCTGCTGTTCCATCATAGGTACAATGTGAGGATGCATGAATTGCACCCATCAACAAAGGAAAGAACCAGTCATTTTGCTGAGTGATATCCAGTTTGGGGCAGCAACGACCATTCTACTAATGGGAGCCTCATTCCGAGCATAGCGCAATAGCCAAGTGTTCCGCTGGGTCCCTCCTTCTCTCTATGGCATTATTCTGAATTGTATGCAGTGTATAACACTTGTCTTGATACGAAATAAATTTGTAACATTGCAAAAGAGCTAAAAACAAGCTGCATATTCAACACACAGTGGAAAACAAGGCTAATATAGATAGACAAATGATTGACCTTGGGGCAGCTAATGGGAACACAATCACAGCTTAAACATGGTATGTTTGTGGAATGCGAAAGACAGAGGTCAAACGTAAGTATGTATTTTTCATTCTGAATGAAGTCCAGTGCACACTATAGAGAGCTAACCAAGATGAATGCATAATCCTGACTGAGTATGATTGGAACTTCCTGCTGGCATTTATACATAAGTTTAAATCCATTACAATGCTCCTATCTAATATTTGCTTTATATGCCTGAATAAATAATATTTATAAATGCTAACCATCAGTGGCCATTCTACACAAATCACCTCATTAAAATACAAATACTGTATGCACACGAGCTCTTAATTTATCTTATTTTAACAAATGTCACAATGCAAGTTGCAGTGAGAAGTTGGAAACTTTTAAAATGCTTTCCCTCTCCATGTTAAAGAACTGGACCAACTACTTTTTAAACAAGCTACCTTAGTTGTATGTGTAAATGGTGGATGGTTAAAACAACTACCAAAATTCAAGAGAAATCTTGAACACAGATGCGAAAATACCGGCTGAATAGAATATAGTGTTATTAAAGGTAAAGGGACCCCTGACCATTAGGTCCAGTCGTGACCGACTCTGGGGTTGCGCGCTCATCTCACATTATTGGCCGAGGGACCCGGCGTATAGCTTCCAGGTCATGTGGCCAGCATGACAATGCCGCTTCTGGCAAACCAGAGCAGCACATGGAAACGCCGTTTACCTTCCCGCTGTAGCGGTTCCTATTTATCTACTTGCATTTTGACGTGCTTTCGAACTGCTAGGTTGGCAGGAGCTGGGACCAAGCAACGGGAGCTCACCCTGTCACAGGGATTCGAACCGCTGACCTTCTGATCAGCAAGCCCTAGGCTCAGTGGTTTAACCACAGCACCACCTGGGTCCCTCAATAGTGTTATTACACACGTGTTATAAATCAGGTCCTCCCTAACAAGAGGGCACGTGTTGCGGTGGATCTGGCAACCTGACCCTGTGTTGTGGGTGGGAAGATTGGAGCGGACACAACACCCTATTGGTGATCCCTCAATCTTGTGAGGAATTGGGCATGAGGGGCGCCAGTCAAAGCGATCGAGGGACCACTATTTAACCACTGCACGTGTCCCTGAGCTTCCTCTTTTGGCCTAAGTGCATCGGAAGACCCACCCACCTCTCCCTATATTTAGGTCTTGTGCTTGACCTTGCTATGCCATCGTGTGTCGCCTGCCGTTGGGACAGGGGCACGGCAGGAATTTTCCCCACTTGGCTGATTGGCTGGTGCCATTTGGCTTTTGCCTGCCACGTAGCAATCCGTCACAACTTGTTAGGTTGCGGATAGGCTCTGGTTCAGGTGGATAGGGGTGGCAGAATGCCTAGCCATCCCTATGCTTGGGTATTCCTTTAACAAGGAATCCACGGATTCATGGTTGGCCTTCCCCGTGCGGGGTTGTGTCCTGAGCCTGAGTCCAGGGGACAGCTGGGTGGTGGCCTAGCAGGGCTGCTGTTTGTCGCTGTCCGAGGTGTTCACATATGGTTGGTGCCCAGGGTCAGCGCTGCCTTCAGGGCTGCAGGTAGCTAGTTGAACCAGAGCCTATGCAACCACTCACTTGATTGTAATCAATAAAGTTGTGGCCTAAATTCTGCCAAAAAACAAACCAAAAATTTGAGTCTTGTCTGAATTTATTTCTTGGGGAGGGTTAAAAGGTCTCCACATGCAAGTGTGTTTAGGTGTTCCTACTAAGCAGGAGGTCCTTCCCTAATGGACAGATTATGCGCACATATTCCATAAAACATTGTGAATACGCACAATGGCTAGTTGTTGCGCACATTAGCTGTTCAACTCACGCAACTCCGAACATGTATATCACCCATATACACATGCACATGGCTTTTACTCTGCTTCCTGTGTGGTTCATTTCACATTTCTTGATTTCCCCAGCAGTTCGGCTCACCACGCACAGATGACACCTCAGCTACTCCTTCGGAAAATAGTCGATAGAGTAATTATTTACAAGCAGAAGTGAATAATCCCTAGGAACCTTCCTGTGACTATGCTTTGAAATTAGTATTTTTACACAGGCATTTGATTGAGTTTTGAGCTTAGCATACATGTTTGGCTTGAGAAGCCAGAGCTTTCTCCAAAAGTTAAATATTTGATCATGCCAGACTGCGGCATGGGTCTGTGAAAAGAAATTTTCTATAATTGGTTCTAGTTGCTCTCAAAATAAAATATGGCCATTTTAATTGATTTTACGTCTGTGGTGTTTTTAATATTAGAGTCTAGAATTATTAGCCTAGACTCTAGTGAAGAATGTGGTGGACAGACTGTTGGTAGATACAATGAAATGGGATCACAGTTCATCCATTCCTCAAGGATCTGCATTGGCTCCCTATTTGCTACAGTGGCCAAAGAAAATTAAATCGGTCTGTAAAGTCCAAGATATCTTGGGGCCCATCTACTAAAGAACCACCACTCCCTGGGAGATGCCCGATTCATAGTTCAACTACTAGCTGTAGTCCTTGATATGACAGCATGGAACAGAACCTTATCTGTTATGCACTCCAGAGAATCGTCTCCCTCCTGGAGATGTTCCTCATCCTCATCCCATTTTTACATTTCAAGTTGTTGGTTTTTATTATTTTTCTACTGTCCTGATGTCATGTATTTTAATGGACTGTTGTCCATTAAAATCAAACCTTCGGTTGAAAGGTTGATTAATAATAATAATAATAATAATAATAATAATAATAATAATAATAGACTCCTTAATAAAGGCTTTCCCTTTCCCCACATATCTGCCTGTGTGTTAAAAACTGCTTCGGTGAGGTGGACAACACTGGAGGCCATTTTCTCGATATAAGACAGCACCCATAAAAACATCTATCATGCCAGTTTATTTGCTTTGACAGTTTCCAGCAACAATTTCCAAAGGCAAATTAGGCGTGTGTGTGTTTGTGTTTTAAACTGAATTAATGAAATCCTTGATTCCCCACTGAAGTCTGTGAGAGATTTAAGAGTGAATTCAAGGGAAGCACCTTTCTTGCATTTGGAAGCCACAGCTCCAAAGACCTGACACCAAAGTCTCACATCACTCCCTTCATTTCGACTAAATATTTGCAAATTATGTAAATAGTTGAGCGCACCCATGAAATGTGATATAAAGAAGACAAACATTATTGTTCATTATCATATTCATGTTGCTAGCACTGCGCTTTCAAGCTGGAGGAGTTATTGCGGTTTTCAGTCAGCAGAACTAGGCCTACATATCAACCCTTCAGCTGGCTCCTGTTTGTGGCACACTTGCTTATCTCATTTACAAAAATGATCTTTGCTGAGAAGATCGCTTTGATCAGCAGATGATTGGAATAAAAGATTAAAAAAAGAGAGGGAAGTCAACCGCAGACATGCCAAAAGAAAGAAATGTTCAAAGGATCACTGTATTGTTGATTTGCATAACATTTTCAGATTCATTTAGGACGATGACAAATCACTCTTGAAAGCCCACTCAGTCAAAATATCACGAAACATGTGCCAGGGCTAGATGCAGAACTCAAAACTTAATATGACATAATTTGAAAAATCCCAATCATCCCATTAATAATGAAAAGATGCAAAGTTGGGATCATATAACATTTAGCTGAAAATAAAATACTCCCATTGAACCAGTAGGCAGTCTAAATTCTTGGATCTTTACAACAAAGCAGAGAGGCAGGGAGGTGAGGAAGAATATTAAATATAGATGCTAAAGCCCTTTTCATTCAAGCTGAATTCTCCTCCTTTCGGCACTTGTTTATCCACTGAACTTGCAATATGTTGGTTTTGGTTTTTCTAATGAGGCTTTCTTTGGGACAACACTTCTTTACCTTTTATAGTTAGTAGAACTGCAAACTTCAGCATGGAAGTTTTACATCTGTGATTGGTAAGCTGTGAGCAGTAAGCAGTGGCATAGCGTGGGATAGGGTACAGGGGCAGTTGTCTCGGGAGTTCAATTGTTAGGGGACACAAAATTTCAACACCTGGTGCTGCCTCAATACAGCTGCACACTTCCATCGCTAGGGTCTGCTGAAAATGGCTTCTCCATGCAAACCAGGAAGTGACCTCTCCAGACAATGGAATGACTCTTCTTATCTCTTCAGCTGCAATCTCCTGGGTGACACAGACACATGTGTACTCCATCTGTTTCCCTCCCCTGCTCCGTTGGCCCCGGGTACTGGCAACCCATGCTACACCACTGGTACTAAGATGCCCTCCCTTCCTGGCTTTTCATAGCTATTGGAGGTTCTGAATGCCCATTCTACTTTGCATCTGGTTATCCTAAAATTCGCTACAAATTCAGAGCAGCCAGTTTTCTAGCATATAGTTCAGGGGTTGTCAACCTTTTTCGATCCATGTACACATTTGCAAATGGAATAAAACCAATGTGGGCATGTCACACAGACAGCACAATCAAGTGTGTATGAATCTAATTTTTGGCTACAGTAGACTGCTTCTTCCTTCCATGCCTATTTACAATGGGTGAAGTAGACCCTGCAGGCACCAGGGAAAACTTCTACAGATGTGCCATATTGGTGACCCTTGATATAGTATGTGCCACTCTTCCTCAATATGATGCCCTCTACAACTTGCACATCCTTGATCATTAGTCGTGTTGGCTGGGGCTGATGGCAGTTGTGATTCAATTCATCTAGAGCACACCAGGTTGAAGGAATGCCACTAAAATCTAATCATGAATTAATTCTCTAAGTAGGGAGAATGGAATGGAGTACTGTCGAAGACGATATGGCGGGCTGGCTAGAATCCTGAACAGAAGTACTCAGCACCCACTAATGCATAATAAATAAATAAATAAATAAATAAATAAATAATAATGCATTAAGAAATAAATAAAGAATCCTACTTATCCCGAGTGTTAGTCTCCTGGCGCACACACCTATTTTTACGCTTTCTTAAATACAGTTGCTGAAATATATCTCAGCACTTCTTGTACATGTGCTGCTTTAGCTTTAAGAAACGGCACTAATTGGAGCGCAAGGAAAAAAACCCACACCAGATCGGGAAGCTTGAGATTTGTTAAAGATACAACATAAATCCCAGTTTTATTGCTTCTTCTGATAGCAAATCTAAACAGAAGTCCTGGAGAAAATCTTCAAGCACCTAAATTTTATGTGTGCTCCAATAGCTTTTTCTCTTCCCCCGGGGAAAGAATGATACCTCTGTATGAGCATCATGGAGATCCAGAAACTCATTGCTCCCGCTAGTATAAATCTCTTAGTTTATTTATTTATTTGACAGGACAGGAAATCATATCAGAATCATTATATATATACCATATCTCTCTGCAAACAAACAAGGACTGTTTCATAAGTTTGCCAGGTCTTTGGGCACAAGCTCTCTACCACATGCACTCATTGCTCTTAGGCCTCTCCCATTCATCTCAATGGGGGACTGTGCGACACAGCTTGTCATTGGATTGGGCCCAACCATGTCTATCAATTCCTGTAACGTTAGGGACACAGGTGGCACTGTGGTCTAAACCACCAACCCTCTTGGGCTTGCTGATTGAAATGTTGGTGGTTCGAATCCCTGTGACGGAGTGAGCTCCCGTTGCTCTGTCCCAGCTCCTGCCAACCTAGCAGTTTGAAAGCACACCAGTGCAAGTAGATAAATAGGTACCACTGTGGCGGGAAGGTAAATGGAATTTCTGTGTGCTCTGGTTTCAGTCATGGTGTTCCGTTGCACCAGAAGTGGTTTAGTTATGCTGGCCACATGACCTGGAAAGCTGTCTGTGGACAAACTCAGGCTCCCTTGGCCTGAAAGCAAGAAGAGCACCGCAACCCCATAGTCGCCTTTGACTGGACCTAACCATCCAGGGGTCCTTTACCTTACCTTTTTATTCCTGAAACTCAGGATAACATTTCATGCATCTGATGAAGCAGATTGTATTCCACAGATAATTATGCCATAATATATTTCCTAGTCTCTAAGGTGTTACAACACTCTGTTGTTTTTGCTGCAACAGTCTTTGAGAGACAGTGGAAACTGAAGGTCAAATGCTCAGAACTATCTATGCCTTGGCTAGAGTTAAAGCAATCGAGGATCATTTCACACATTACTCGATGCAAATGTGTGCATCAGCCAAGAAGTAAACAGATCCTGGTGCTGTAATGAATTATATTTGTATGCTACACATATGAGTGTCTTCTTAAAACACCTTAGATGCAAACATAAATAGAGGCCAGGTATCACAAAGATTGTGACCTAAGATTAGGTTCTACTAACACCATTGGGTCTTAAGGTGAACTCAAATCTGAATGTTCATTACTCAGTGTTGTATCAAATGATGACTTGCATTATGGAATGGCCATTGTACATTAAATACCACAGGCAGAATTTTCATATGGTGCTTGAAGGCAGCAGGGAGGAGCACCGGCAAAGGGCTTCAAGCAATCAGTCTGTTATATCTTACTTCCTGTGCCACCAGTGGTCTGGTGATGAAGGGCACTTTTTAGGCTTCTGTGGGGTAAACCACAGGGCCTATGGCTTGCCGATCAGAAGGTCGGCGGTTTGAATCCCCGCGACGGGGTGAGCTCCCGTTGCTCGGTCCCAGCTCCTGCCAACCTAGCAGTTCAAAAGCATGTCAAAGTGCAAGTAGATAAATAGGTTCCGCTACAGCGGGAAGGTAAACGGCGTTTTCGTGCGCTGCTCTGGTTTGCCAGAAGCGGCTTTGTCATGCTGGCCACATGACCTGGAAGCTGTACGCCGGCTCCCTTGGCCAATAACGCGAGATGAGCGCTGCAACCCCAGAGTCGGTCATGACTGGCCCTAATGGTCAGGGGTCATAAGACATCCTTATTTTCATCAGAGAAATGTTGGAGGGACTGTAAGAGTGCTGGGAATTGTAGCTCTGAACTACAGTTCCTAGGATTATATGGAGGAAACAATATGGGAGAATTATATATGCTTTACACGTATGGTGTATATGCAGCTTCAGTGAAAAGTTAGTGAATGATGAGATATTAGTGGAATGGCACCACATTTGATGACACACATAACGCTTGTTCTTTAACAATATCTGTGAAGCTTATGGAACTGTGAAGGATGCACATAAGAACAGAAGAAGACTCCTGCTGGATCAGGCCAATGGCCCATCTAGGTCAGGATCCTGTTCTCACAGTGGCCTACCAGGTGGCTGTGAGAAAGCTTGCAAGACTTAAGTCATTCACATAACACAGAAGAATTCTGTATCAGGAAGAGTCAGTGGGTAGATGAATATGCGTATAGGCGGGAAATAGACCATCTTGTTTCGTGGTGCACCAGAAATAATTTGGTACTAAATGCCCAAAAGACAGTTGAAATGGTAATTGATTTCAGAAGGCACTCTTCTGTCCTGCCGCCAATTTCCATCCTTGGTAACATGGTTGTAGTAGTAGAGTCCTTTAAGTTCCTGGGCTCTATAATTTCTCAAAAGTTAAATTGGTCAAGCAACATCAATAGTATTATTAAAAAGGTCCACCAGAGGTTGTATTTCCTGCGTCAACTAAGGGAATTTAAATTGCCCCAGGAAGGGTTGATCCAATTTTACAGAAGGATCATTGAAACTGTTCTCTGCAATTCTATTACTGTTTGGTATGGTACAGCCTCCAAGACAGACAAGAAAAGGCTCCAACGAGCTGTAAGAATTGCAGAAAGGGTAACTGGTGCTAGCTTGCCTACAATAGAGACAATCTATGCTACCAGAGTTAAGAAGAGAGCAGAGAGAATTGCAGCAGAGCCTTTACATCCCTGCCATCATCTGCTAGATTTACTCCCATCTGGACGCCACTACAGGTCTTCATATACAAAATCGGCCAGGCACAGGAACAGTTTTTCCTCTTGTGCCATTAAATTGTTAAATTTGTAGCTGTGTAGCTGAAGGGGAGGTCAATTATGGGTGGGTTTCTTTGCTTATTTGTATTGTGAGTGGAACAGTGTGTGTATGTTTACATTGCAATGTAGCCGAAACAAATCCCAAGTATGTTGGAAAATGTACTTGGCCAATGAAGAAGAAGAAGAAGAAGAAGAAGAAGAAGAAGAAGAAGAAGAAGAAGAAGAAGAAGAAGTTGTGTAAGGAGACCCATGAGACTGATGTGATACTTCCCTGTACGCTGCTTGATGTCCTATCTCTTGTTAACACAGTACCATAGCTGCCAAGTTCTCCCTTTTCTCATGAGGAAGCCTATTCATCATAAGGGGAAATCCCTTAAAAAAAGGAATAACTTGGCAGCTATGCACACTACTTGCTAACTGACTCTGACTGTGCAAACTGGCTGACCTGGAAAAGAAGCATTGTGTTTGAGGTAACGTGAGATGATGCTCCTTCTGTCTGCAAGGCTTGAAGGATGATGATAACCAAATACATTCACGTATGCAAATTATCACTTGATCCTGCTGAAGAAGATGGATGTGTGAACTAGCAGGTGATCATGAGCTGGGGTGGGGGGTGGGTACTTCATCCATGAAGTAAAAAGACTGTGGAAGCAAAAAGGAAAGATAAGGCAGCTTGGGGGGGGGTCCATAAAATCATCTCTTGGAATCCTTTACTTCTGGAATGCTACTACCTTTACTTTTATAATTGGTTTTGGGCTTTGTGACAGGTAGTCAGTTTCTAGATGAGCTGTTGTCCTTCCGACTTCCCAAGTGTTTCCTGATGCTACTCGGCTACCTAGATGTATTTCTTTGGGTGGAATTATTTTCGCTCTTGATGGTTAAAAAGTTGAACTTCCGGATAACCTCCAGCCAGGCAGAAGCAGGCTAGCTTAAGTGTGAATAAGTTCTCCCAGGCTGCTGGTGACCTCGGCCCTGACCCAGGTGGACCACACTCTACAGAGCAAAGATATAATTATACTTCTGTGCTGTTTCAGTCATGAACTTATCCTGAGGCTGTCAACTGTGTGCATTGGTGTTTATTTCAACATGATACTTCGATGTTCTTGGCTGCTGGGTATTTGGAAAATATACTTTTTTTGTTCTTCCCTGTTGGGTAATTGGAAAGGTAAAATTTCACACACAAACACACCCCTTACCTCAAATTCAAACAGCTGAAAGGAAGGAACAGAAAAATGTTAGCTCAATAAAGTCAGCTTCATTAACATATATTTAAAGTGCACTCCCCAAGAATCCTGGGAATTATATTTTACCATTCACAGAGCTATAATTCCTAGTACCCTTAAGAATCTACATTTCCCAGGATTATTTGGGGGGTGGAAATGTTCTATAAATGTACAATGTAAAATATTTTAGGAGAGGCCTCTTCATGGTACTGGGGAACCATATGCTTTTAGTCAAGTATTAAAGACTGGACTAACAAGTACTAAACAATGAGTAGAAATGGAATTTGGATTTTAAATATTGCATTTCTGTTACCTCTGTTACTTTTCATATCAGTGTTCTGCTGGATGTTTCAAAATCACATTTAAATGAACAAGAATTATGCTTTCGTACTATTATTATTAAGGGACGCAGGTGGCACGGTGGGTTAAACCACAGAGCCTAGGGCTTGCCGATCAGAAGGTCAACAGTTCGAATCCCTGCGATGGGGTGAGCTCCCGTTGCTCGGTCCCAGCTCCTGCCAACCTAGCAGTTTGAAAGCACGGCAAAGTGCAAGTAGATAAATAGGTACCACTCCGGCGGGAAGGTAAACAGCGTTTCTGTGAGCTGCTCTGGTTCACCAGAAGCGGCTTAGTCATGCTGGTCACATGACCTGGAAGCTGTACGCCGACTCCCTTGGCCAATAAAGCAAGATGAGCACCGCAACCCCAGAATCGGTCACGACTGGACCTAATGGTCAGGGGTCCCTTTACCTTAATACTACTATTTATTTATTATTACATTTATATTCCATCTTTCCTCCAAGGAACTCAAGGAACATGTGTCCCCTCCTGTCCGATTTGATCCTTACAACAACACTGTGGGGTAGGTTAGGCTGATAGGCAGGAACTGCTTCAACATCACCCAAGAGAGGTGGCATGGTTGTGTAGGGACTATCATGATAGTTTGGTCTTTTCATATTTCATGTTGTCTGGACAGCTTCTGAACCGCCTCATACTGTGAAGCATGGTGCACAAGACCAGTGAATTATTTGTGTTGCTTGAAAACTTTCAAAGCCTTTGACTGCAGGCAAATGTGGGCGCTTGAAAATATCCAGGGCCTAACTGAAGTGAGAAATTGAGAATATGGAAACCTAAATGGACTATCCACATTTGACTTCCCTCTACAGCATGTACAGAAACAACCTTCTTGATTGTTGCTTTTGTCTGCTCAATCCACCAAACCTGGTCTTTGCATGCAGTGAAAGCCCCTAACTCACCAAGGGTTTGAGACCCATCAGCTACTCTCGCATAGTTTAGCCGGCCAGTCGAAGCCATGTGGCTGCTGTCTCATGTAGCTTCTAGGAGCCACAGGTGAGATCTGAGTGCAGAGTGGGGATCAAAGGTGGACAAACTACCCCAGAAGGAGCACGATGTGTCCCCCATCAGAGGTACTACCCCTCCCCTAACACCTCATGCACCCCAAAAGTAGCCATGAACAATAAATTAAACGCCAAATGTACATATAAGAACTCCCCCCAAATCATAAGATGATCTAAAAGAGATATACAAAAAGATTACTATCAGCAAAAGCATCAAAAACCCCTAAGCGACACCCAACCGAAGAGTCTGTTCAGCAGCTTCTGCTTTTGTAGCTGTAGTCAGTCTCAGCCTCCCAGCCCAGGTGGAAAAGGGGCTGCAAGGCAGGGAACAGGTCTCCTAGGACTCACAGAAAAGATGGTACAGTACAAAGAAAAACCAGGATATTCTCTACACATTCTGCTGACATTGTACCCAACTGCACAATGTGACCCATTTCCTTGCATTCCACTGTTTTCAACTCTACCTCCAAAAGAGCATTACAATTTGAATGCCATGGTATATTGTCCATTTACCTCGGTGCCTTGACACTTTGCTGTGCAGCTGACAACATTAACGACTGTTTTTAGCTTAATGTATATGATAACACTCCAGTTGTTCTAACAAGCAAAATGATTAGTTTACTAGGATACCTCAGAAAGCGGAAATTATAATGACATGTATTTTTAACTTGTAACTTTATGCTGTGATTTCAAAATCATTGCTTTGCCTGCAATTCTTTTGTAGCTCGAGCTTGTATTTGTCCTATTATTTGGAGAAAGACTGACAACTTTTCACTGAAAATAATTATTAGTTAATGCTCATGCACTATATTAAGTACAAACACTTAAACCCTACAGCTTCGTCGTGTGCGACTCACGCAAGCGTTTTCAATTGCTGGGGCGTTTATGGAGAGCTTTGCATTTCAACATCTGAGCCGTGCTCATCAGCTCTGTTGGAGATTTACTTTCTTAAAACTTGAGGAGGTGCAGCCATATCATAAAATCTTTAGGTTGTTCTCTTCCTCTCAGATGTTATAAGGAGAAGGCATATCATTTTCTGTTCCAGAAAGGGTGGATCTTTCTTGTACAACCCCATACCATTTTTAGGTGCTTTTCAAATAGCATGACGTTAGCGGGGTTAATGCAGACTAATTTGCTGGGGATTGGCTACTTCCATGCTTGAATAATAATAATAATAATAATAATAATAATAATAATAATAATAATAATAATAATAATGTTATAATTTATATGCCGCACATCTGACCAGGTTGCCCCAGGCACTCTGGGTAGCTCCCAACTAAATATTAAAAACACAATAAACATCAAAGATTAAAAACTTCCCTGAACGGTGGCACTTTGGTCTAAACCACTGAGCCTCCTGGGCTTGCCAATAAACAGGTCGGCAGTTTGAATCCCTGTGATGGGGGTGAGCTCCTGTTGCTCTGTCCCAGCTCCTGCCAACCTAGCAGTTCGAAAGCATGCCAGTGCAAGTAGATAAATAGGTACCGCTGTGGCGGGAAGGTAAACAGCATTTCTGTGCACTCTGGTGTCTGTCAAAGTGTTCCGTTGTGCCAGAAGCGGTTTAGTCATGCTGGCCACATGACCTGGAAAGCTATCTGTAGACAAATGCAGGCTCCCTTGGCCTGAAAAGCAAGATGAGCACCGCAGCCCACAGTTGCCTTTGACTGGACTTAACCGTTCAGGGCTCCTTTACCTTTACGTTTACCCATAAAGCCTTCTGCCCAGTCCCCTGTAACCTCACTTCTCACAGTGAGGAAACCACCTGAAAGCCCTCAGAGCTGGACCTCCATGTCTGGGCTGAATGATACGGGTGGAGACGCTCCTTCAGATACAGGGCCAGGCCTGTTTAGGTCTTTAAAGGTCAACACCAACCCTTTGAATTGTGCTCGGAAACATACTGGGAATATACGGGAATCATTGGCACATCACACAGTGATTGGGATATGTTGGTGGCGTCACTGAGGGAGATTCTGACAGTGTTACAGCATCGAGTCCTTTAAACTGATAATGTCTTCTTTTCATCTTTTCTCATGGTTGTCCCTGGAATAATGTTACATCAACTCTACATTGGCATTGAGCAGCCTAGTAGTGTACTCAAGCCGTTCACATCGGTGTGATGCTTACCTTTGCATAATAGGCTACATTCCAATAAGGTACACTGCATTCATACTTTTTGCAGCAACACTGAGGACAGAAATCCCCGGAGGAACCTCGTGGATTACCAGGAGCAGAGTCTAGGCAATCACAGGTGCCTTTCTCAGGCAAATCACCTTAGCCCTGTCCTGTGGAACACCCTGCCAAGAGAGATTCAGTGGGCACCATTTGTGCCATCTTTTAAATGCCCGCTGAAAATTCTAAACCACCGAGTTCTAAACCACTGAGCCACTTGGGCTTGCCAATCAGAAGGTCAGCAGTTCAAATCCACATGACGGGGTGAGCTTGTTGTTTTGTCCCAGCTCCTGCCAACCTATCAGTTTGCAAGCATACCAGTGTGAGTAGATAAATAGGAACTGCTGCGTCAGGAAGGTAAACGGCATTTCTGTGCATCCTGGCTTCCGTCACAGTGTCCCATTGTGCTAGAAGCAGTTTAGTCATGCTAGCCATATGACCAAGAAAGCTGTCTGTGGACAAATGCCGGCTCCCTTGCCCTGCAGAGATGAGCATCGCACATCAGAGTCGCCTTTGACTGGACTTAACTGTCCAGGGGTCTTTTACCTTTTACATTCAGGCAATTACATGTACATCCCCCACAGTAGTCTACTGATGTTTGTTTTCAAATATTTTGCTTTCAGCTTGCTTTATTTTTTTATTTTACTGTGTAGTTTAATATTTTTCTTATTGTTGTAAACAGCTATGCTATATTTCTATGTTGCGGTAGCATTTTAAATATATTTATATAAAAAATTTAATTGCTCAGTGTGAATGCAAAAAAGCAAGCCTATCTATATCTAAATATCTATATACTACTCATTCTACAACTGGTAGAAGCCCACTGCAAATTCAAGCTTACTCAGCTACAATGCATTATTACCTGAAGCTGAGGGCCATGTATTAATTACATTATTACATGACCCTCAGCCTCAGATAATAATGCCATGACCTTTTTTTTTTAGCTGGTTGATTTTTATTTTATCAGCCTTTAACAATCAGATCCTGAAGTTCTTATTCATGAATAATTTTAATGATTTCCTTCTCTCTCTTTTTGTCACTTCTATATGCCAGTAAATATGTTTAGAAACTTAGCAATTGTGCACTGAGCTAAGTTGCATGTTCAGACCCAGAGACCTCCCCCCTAAATAAATTCACACTTGACTCAAATTTTAGTTAGCATTTTGGCAGTATTTAGGCCATAGCTTTATTGATTACAGAAAGTGAGTGGTTGCATAGGCTCTGGTTCGACTAGCTCCCTGCACCCTTGCAGGTAGTGCTGACCCAGGGCATTAGCATAGGTCAGCCAAGGGTGAACACCTGAATAGGCGAAAAGCCGGGAACAGGCTATGTCTGCCACCCAGATGTCCCCCTGGACTCAGGCACGGGCACAACCCCCTCTTGGGGTTGACCAAACCATTTGAG
The DNA here is from genome assembly GCF_965207765.1 of Zootoca vivipara. Classification (NCBI taxonomy): domain Eukaryota; kingdom Metazoa; phylum Chordata; class Lepidosauria; order Squamata; family Lacertidae; genus Zootoca; species Zootoca vivipara. The sequence goes on along the minus strand of NC_142587.1, from coordinate 28,569,447 downwards.
TCCCTGGATATCTTTAACAGAATACCATTCACATATGGATGGCGAGAGCGTTCTCACGTCCCTATCACCTGAACCAGTGCCTATCCGCAACCTTACAAGTTGCAATGATTTCATATGCGGCAGGCGAAACCCAAGTGGGGTTTCGAAATCAGCCAAGTGGGGAAAATTCCTGCCATGCCCCTGTCCCAGACGACACACGACGGCATAGCAAGGTCAAGTGCAAAAGCCCTAAAAGTAGGGAGAGGTGTTGGGTGTTTCGAATGCACGTGCCGAAAGAGGAAGCTCTGGGTCATGTGCATGGGTATATATAGGTCCCTCGATCCATTTGGACTGTGCCCCATTGGCCAGATTGAACCCAACATTGAGGAATCTACCAATCGGGTGTTGTGGCTGACCAATCTTACCCGCCCACAACACAGGAGTTCGGTCTCCAGGTCTCGCCGCAACACATGCCCTCTTTTAGGGAGGACAAGATTTACGTTTAAGGTTAAAATGCATGTTCTTATCTATGGTCTCCAAAGGGGGGGGGACAGTTATGATACTCTGAGAAATAAGTTTTTAATAATAGAGATGCCAACTTGGTATAGCTTGGAGTGATACTAACATCGGCTTGGTGAACAGAAGCAACTGAATCAATAGAAAGAAAAAGGCACTATTTGCTGATAAAACAACTTGTGATGTACCTAACAAAGATTTTTTTTTTAAAAAAAGATAAGAATGGGGGAAGTGCTTGGAAAAGCAATATATAGAATTACTGTGAATAATACTGCAAATTAACAGATTTAATATAGCACCAATCTATCTGTATTTGTAAAAAGCAAATGATGAAAAATATGCGTTGTGGGAAAAAAAAATCTAAGTGGTATTAATGGTAAGGCAAGGTGAACAATACTGATAATATTAAATTAACCCAAGAGAGTCCTAATCAGGACCCCAATGTAGGAAATCTGCTTGCCAACTGTCGTTCTTTTTCCCATTGGTTTAGTTAAGGGTTGAAGTTCTTCTTGAAGTTTCTTTTTTTTAATCATTAGATCCCGACCTTACAGTTTTCTCTGACTACTTTCCTTCAGGCTGTCTTTGCTCCTGTCAATTTAGGATTTCCAGGGAATTATTCTTCTTTGAAATGCATATTCCAGGCTTGAAATGCTGGCATATGTACACTGTAGAGTAATTGTGGAGGCCAAATGTTTAATTACACATGACAGCTGGAGCTGTAGGAGTCCGAGGCATGTGGAAAACAACTCATGCCCTATGCAGTCTTACGGAAAGGAACAAAATAATATACATTTAGTTGGTGTGCCACATGCTAGCCACTGTGCAGTGTCTGTTTCTCGATTGAGCTGGGAGTTTTAACTGCTTGTTTTCTTCTTCTTCTGAGAACTGCCTTGTAATTAATATACACAAATTATTTCCTTCTCCTTCTGTCTTGATCTGCAGTTCTAGGCACAAAACTTTAATCTCACAGACACCATCTCACAGTGAAACCTCAGCAATTCTGGTCCTTGTTCCTCTAAGCCACGGGGAAAGTTTCTTTTCCTTCCCCCCCTCTTTTTAATACAAAATTGTCTGTGGCATTTCATTTTTGTCAGTGCTTAATGAGAATTGGTACTGGAAAAGCCATTCCGAGGTGAATGTACGTTTTTTAAAATAAATAAATAAAATTATATCGGATGGAAAGAGACAGTCTATTTTACCACCATGTATCTGGCCTGCTCTGAAAGCTAGCCAATGGAAACTATCTTAATGTTATATTTTAACGAAATACAATATTCTTCTATTTTTATATTTCCATATTGTTTCTATATGTTTCCATTTCAAACAGATGCAAAACAGACCCTCCAAATATGTCCCCATTTTCCAGGGACATCCCTGATTTAGAGAAGCTGCCCCAGTTTCTGATTTGATCCTGGAATGTTACACTTTTCCTTAGGATGTCCCTATTTTCACTGGAGAAATGTTGGAGGGAATGGAATTATCCGACTCCCAAGCTGTCTGAAGGCAATCCTATATAGGGAACCTTTTTAATGTTTAATGTTTTATTGTGTTTTCATATATGTTGGAAGCTGACCAGAGTGGCTGGGGCAACCCAGTAAGATGTGTGGGGTATAAATAGTAAAATTAACATTTTGAAATAGGGCTTCCCTATTTTCATTGGAGAAATGTTGGAGGGTATGCTGAAGGTGGTCTATCGAGAGCAGAGTTGGAAATTGTGGAGACTGTGGATGGAATGATATACAGTGGTACCTCGGTTTACAAACACAATTGGTTCTGGAAGTCTGTACTTAACCTGAAGCATACTTAACCTGAAGCGAACTTTCCCATTGAAAGTAATGGAAAGTGGATTAATCCATTCCAGACAGGTCTGCTGAGTACTTAAACTGAAAATACTCAAACCGAGGCATACTTAAACCGAGGTATGACTGTATTGGCCTAGTTTTTGAGCAAAACATGAATCAGTTGTACATAAGGCAGTGACCATTTTACGTTTGCAGCCACTCAGACGCTCACACTGCTGTGGACCATAGCTGCCAAGTTCTCCCTTTTTTTAAGGGAAATTCCCTTATGCTGAATAGGCTTCCTCGCGAGAAAAGGGAAAACTTGGCAGCTATGCTGTGGACCCAGAAATGCCCCAAATGGTTGCTGCCTGTATTCAGTCACTGTTAAGTTAGAAACAAATTAAAACATGGATTTCAGAGGATGTCAGTACCATGCCAAGCTCTATGTGTCTTGTACGATTTGTTCTGTCTCTTTGTTACTGTGTCACCAGCCCACGCAGAACAACTCTCAGTGCTAGGGTTGCCAACTGACCAGAGGGGGGGGGAAATGTTCTGGGCTGCTCTTGTGTCTTTAACAGTTGGGTTCGAAGGCCAAGCTCTTCACAGCATGTAGTCAAACATTATGATCTGCTAACTGTCGTTGGAACAGCTAAAAGGGCTGGTTCAAAGTTGTCCCTTAATTTCTATTGCACAAGGATCAAAATAGCTAAAGATCCGAGGCTTGGGGAAGGGAACATCTCCGGTCTCTAGCACAAAATCAACCTTCAGCTTTCAGAACTGGCCAAACCATTCTCACTTTCCTTTGTACTCCAGCCTCTTCCTGGTTTCAGACAGAGCCTTCTTCACAGAGAGCTCCCTTTAACCACCGTCACTGGAGATCTAAGGACCACATTCCTCTTACAATACACCTTCCATCAGTAAAGCCAACTAGGTTCTTGATTTGTTAACCAATGGTTCTCGAAAAGGTATTTTAGCTGTGGGATCCTGGTGATACTGAAGAACAGGTGTGACCCATAGCTGTGGTTCTCCTGTAGGTTCTTGGCATTATTTTATAGAAGTCAAGCAAATGACTTCTTTTTGTGGAGCAGGGAGAAAGATATACAGTACAAACGAAGGAATGAATTAGCGTTAGGATGGCAAATATCCTCATCCTAGTGCCTATAATTCCCAAGATCCAAGTCATGGGCGAGCACTATCCATGTTTCCTTGCTCCTCTTGTGGGTGCTGTGTACTTATAAAAGCTGTCCCACAGCTTCTCCCACTGCTTTGATCCATCTTTTCTTTTCTTTCCTGGCCACCATGCTTCGTCTCTTGTGCATCAAGAAGCCATGATGTAAGATTTAATTTCTACAGTATTTGACACAGAGCTAACTAATGTTGCTTTAACCTTTCAGTGATCAGTCTTACAGTCAGGAGGGGTGGGGGAATGCTAGCAGTGTGAAACAAACAAATAAATAAATGAAATTCTCCCCTTTCAAAAGTTAATGAATGTCTATAATGCTCTGATGTCGAAACAAACAAGCAGAGAACACTTTTTCTTTTTCTCCTGATGACTTCCCTTTCCTTTTGCTCTCACACAGAATAGGCTTAGATTGGTTTGACAAATGAACTTTAAAGGAATAGATTTCAGTGGTGCTGGGGGGGGGGGACAAAAACCAACCACAATAACACAGCTTTTGTACAGCAAGTTAAGAATGAACATTCATAATTGACTGAAGTTGAAAAAGAAACTCTGGCTCCCACTAGTAAACAATTATAGGCACTTGGAAATTAGTGCCACGCATCAGCAGGGAAGACCAAAGCGCTCCTCAAAAATGCGATGCAGAACGTTAATTTGAAACTACTGTGCATTTCAGGATCCAAGCAGTGTCTTTATTTCTGATGTGAGTTGGCTTGTGAAGGATGCAAATGATACCACTGCAGTCTTCTCCGCCCTGATGTCTTTGGAGATCTGTGAAATGATTCTAAGATTTGGGGCATTTTAACAAGATGTAGTCCCCTGGGAATAATTGAAAGTGTTGGATTTTGGAATATACCTCTTGTTAACATTAGCACAAAGAAACACATAAGTAAAAAAAAGGGGGGGGTATAATTTTTAGGAAGTGCTTTGTAGATTGACTATCTTGGCTCCATTGAATTTGAAGGCGCATTTCCCCCGTAATATTACTGAACCTTCTGCCTACCCAATTAGCTGCAAGCAGTGGCCTCATTCTGCATTGGCTGTGTAAATATTCCTCAAATGAAAACCTCCCCATTCAAGGTTGTGGGTATTATTCTGATTCTACTCTAGTGGCGGTAAGGAGGGAAAATGCCCAACTATTTCTGAGTAGAAACTTAAGTGGAAGCAAATCCAATTGAACTCAATGGGACTTTGAGAATTGCCAATGCAATTCTGGGTTGCATCAATAGGAGTATAGCATCTAGATCAAGGGAATTAATAGTACCACTGTATTCTGCTCTGGTCAGACCTCACCTGGATACTTCAGATCTTCAGATACTTCTTCAAATCTGAAGAAGTGTGCATGCACATGAAAGCTCATACCAATGACAAACTTAGTTGGTCTCTAAGGTGCTACTGGAAGGAATTTTTCTAAATTATTTAATATTTATTGACAGTCATTTCAGATTTTCTTTTGGGGCCAAATCCTGTGCCCTACTATGCTATCTGAACAAATACTACCTAAATGGGAACCTCCAAATTTGCTTCATATTTCGTACGGAAGAACTGGCGAAGATATATGGTTGCCAAACTCTTACTGCAATTCATTGCCTTCCCTAGAAGTTCCTCAGATTTCCTTCAAAAGTCGTTTCACATTTGTCGGCATGCGAAATCCAGTGGCAGGACTTGAATCATAAGATAACGGGGAGAATCCCAAAAGTGCAACCCCACACGCATTTACCCGAGAGTAAGCCCCTCTGAAGTGACCAGGACTTACTTCTGAGTAGATATGCCTGGGATTACACAAGGAGATGATATGCACCAATACATTCGTTTGACCTCAGCTGTGAGAACATTGTGAAATATTCTTTAATACTTACTGATCTTTTTCAAAGCATTTAAATTCCATCTAGGTTGCAGGGCGCACAAAAGCAGAGAAATGCTGAAACGCTTTTGTTACTGTGGGTAATATTACCAGGAGCCCGCAAAGGAGCGATTGGGAGTTAAGGCAGTTCTCAACTGGCTTTTAATTTAACGCAGACTTCGAAAGACATATGTTGACCTATGGGCTTTGCCAGAGTTTAAATAAGAGTGCAGGAAGTGATACCCAGAAAGAAAGCTGGAACACCTGTATAGGTCAATGTTGGTCCATCATGCTTAACTAATTTTTAAGTGACCTCTGATCTCGATTTCCAGAGGGCCATGGGGATTTGTATCTTTCATCCAGAAAGTCCTACACCTGCCTTCAATTAATGAAACTCGACTTAACTTTGTTATCTGATCAACTGAACTCACAGTGCTGTGGAAACAATTGTTTTATTATTGTACTGACAAATTATCCTATTAACAACCAGCTACTATGAAAATCAATTTAAATCTGGCTGAAATACTCAAATATCATTGGAGGTACAACTGGGAATAAACTGGTGAGTTAATGTTATTGTGTATGCAGTAAATAAATTAAATGCAACCAGTTTACTCCAAGCAATTCGTATTGATAATTAGAATGCTAAATTATTATGTAATATATAGAGAAACATAGTGTGTGATTTTGGTTTTTATTTATGGACTGCATACCTGTGTGAATCATTTCCAGTACATTTCAAGTTATATTTCACAAGTTTCTCATTTCCATACTTATATTCTCTCTCTCTTTCTCTCTCTCGCACACTTAATATTTATATATTCTAGGCTAGATTTTGTTCACAGTTTTACCTTTTTAGCCAAGTCATTCCGAAGTACCAAATCTCATGTTCCATAGTGGATCCTGCAACAAAATGTCACAGTGGGGGTATTCCTGCCTAGTGTTCAAGACAGCAGCTATGCCTTCCTAGGGTTGCCAGACTCAATAGAGGACAGGACTTCTGTGCCTTTAATTGCCCTGCTCTCTTTTGAGTCTGGAAACCTTAAAGAGAAACCAGCAGACCCTTTGTTTAATTTCCAAGCAAAGGGTCTGCTGGTTTCTCTTTAAGGTTTCCAGACTCAAAAGAGAGCAGGGCAATTAAAGGCACAGAAGTCCTGTCCTCTATTGAGTCTGGCAACTCTATGCCTTCCTTCTGGATTTCACCATGGCTCCCAGTTTTTGATATTCCCCTCTTCACAACAGAAACAGCATTCTGCCTTCTTCCCCATTAGGTTCTCTCTCTCTCTCTCTCTCTCTCTCTCTCTCTCTCTCTCTCTCTCTCACACACACACACACACACACACACAAACTATCTATATGAAAGAACTTGGTCATCTCCTGAAACCTTCCTGTCAAACCAGCTAGGAGACCTTGATAAGCACTTTGAGACTACTTCCTTTAGGGCTTCCCAAGACATTTTACCACCTGAAGCAAAAGGCAATATGACATCCTCCATTCCATGTGCAGAGGAGCCAGCCAAACTAGCAGTTTCATAGGACGAAGGAAAGCTGCCTTATGCCGAGTCAAATCGTTTGCCCGTTGGCAGCACTGACTACCAGTGACTTTAGAGTTTCAAGGCTGATTCCCTCCCAGTCCAACTGGAGATGCCAGGGATTGAACTTGGGACCCTCTCCATGCAAAGCATATGCTGCACCACTGAAGTGTGGTGTTTCCCTATTCTTACTTCAATACTGGCGATGGAATAGCATCCTCTGCACCTGAGGGCAGCAGGTTAGTTTAGGGGAGGGGTAGAGAACTGAGTGATACCAGCAGGGCAGATGGTTATTCCTCCCATTCCTGGCAGGCCAAGTTTGACAAATGGGTGGGGCTAGTCACCTGTCAATCACCTGATGCCAAAATGGTGCCAGGTGACCCTTTTTCTTTGTTCCCCACAAAAGGTCTTTCAAAGCATCCTGCAAGATGCTGATTGTCAGGTCTTGTGAGGCCCAGTTGCAAGTTGCTGAACAAAAATCTATCAGATGATGATAGGGCCTTGTGAAGTCTTTGGCACAGGGCTTTGCAGGTGCTCTACAAGCCCCTTTTGGCTAAGCCAGGGTATTTACTTGACTCAGGTATGGCTGGGGGCATGGCTTGGCCAAAATGGCCTTGTGGGCCAAATTGGGTTTGTGGGGTGGAGCTTCCTCACTCCTGATTTAGTGTTTTGCAGAGCAGTCTATGTGACACAGGCAGTTCTGTCCCCACAAGAGAGGAATGGCCAGGTGACTCTCACCAATGCCTCCCAACATCTACCGCCTGAGGCAGTCACATCACTCTGCTTAATGGTAGAGCAAGCCCTGATCTTCCTATAAGATGGCTCCAGATGAGGAGGCTGCAAAATTGCAGGTGAGGAACATACACATGTCCCAGGGACCCAGGAGCACAGAAAGCAACAGATCCAAATAGATGTTAAAGATATGAGTTTAATGTGCATGCTTGTATGCATTGCATTTGAAAACTTATGCAGAGGTTTGCATTTTGTAAAGATAGGCTTGCATCAGACAAAAGAAGTTTAACTGCAGCTGATGCGGCAGGAGAGGGTGCAGGTTTCCTTTTGAGCGTTTAAACTAAATTATGATCCATCCCTGGGAACCCAAGCAGTGATCTCTCTCAGCAGATGAAGCCAGTGATTCAGCTCAGCATTGTTCCATAAGCAAGTTGCTTGCATAGGCTCTCTCTCTGGGATCAGAGAGAGGATAGTTCTCCGGCTGCATTAAGGAAGTAAAGAAGACTGGACTGCATTGCTAGTTTGTTTAAGAGCAATGTGTTACTTTGTATTTGGAACATTTCTTTTGTAACTGGTTTAAGGCAGTTTGCAGTAAAACATTTGGGAACTCTTTCTCGTGGTGGAGAGCATATTCATTTCTATTCTGCGCACAAGGATCAGGGATTCTGCTCGCAACAACTCTCACAATAGATGCTAAGACAAGGTGTCACCCAGAATGAGAAGCTTTCTGTTCCTTATTACAATATCTCACACATAGGACCCTAAGTGTAACTTCTCCTTGCTCTACGGTTTCATATAGCTGATGACACACTAATTATGCACATCTGATTACACCTTTATATAGCAGCTTGCATCAGAGCTCTCCAGCATATATTTGACTATGATGACTTGATTGGACCTACACGTGCAACAGAATGAGACGGTAGAGTTCGAAGATGGTAAAATGAACTGCAAGGCTTCAGAATACAGATGGGGGATTTCTTTATGGATATAGTCCTGTCTCTTAAAAAAGAAATCTGCAAGGAAAAAACAGCACAGCTCGGAAAAAGCTGGGTAAAACTCATTCTCCCTGATGTGCTTGCTTGCTTCCCCCCTCCCCCCCCAGTATTTTCCACCTGAAGTGTGTAGCAAGTGGGGGGGGCAGAGAATTTGGTTCAATTTTCACATTTTCATGCAAACCCACCTAATTTGAACTTACTGAAAGAGTACATGAATAAAAAATGGAGCTGTTCTTTCAAATTTGCACTTTTCTGAATGTTGTGGGGCAATCAAATAGCATATATTAGGCAGAAGGGTGCGTAAAAATGCATATCTCAGTGCCGGGAACATACAACAATGCATTATATTAGGGGAAATGGCTTGCCAAAATGTATGCATTAGGCAAAACCGCATAGGAAAATGTGAATATTGAGAAATGTGAGCAACATAATGCTGGTGAATGTTCATGAAGACTTTTTTAAACAAATCACAAAGGGATGCAGAAATGTGGAGAAATGACCTTATTACAGGACAAATGAGGGAGTGGGGGAAGCTGAAATTGCCATGTTCATCCATTCCTAGAAGTGGAGTGGTCTTCTCTTTCACTTCAAGATCTTGCCGCTTCCACTGAAGGAGGCTGGAGTTCAAAGCTGTATTCAAAATGAACCAAATCACTTCCCAATAATTTCTGGGTTTTCTGTATTATCCATTGGTAATAGTTACCACCCAGTGTTAAAAGAATCAATCTATGCACATTTTCAAAATCAAAGGCTTGATTTGACACAAATATGTTTAGAATATCGGTCTCAATATGTGGTGGTGGTGGGAAAATGGTGGGGGATATACTATTTATATATGTCCCGGTGGTGCTTTTTCAGCTAATAGGTGCCTCAAAGTGGCCTCTCAAACACCCATCCTGCACTTACTTTATGGAAAAGTAAGTAAAATTATACACACAGTATGAAAGTGTACATTATTCCCTGGAATGATCTTCAACTGCTATACCTTAAAATGGGCTTTTTGGAGGTATAATCAGTGGCACCTCAGCAAAAGAAACAATGAAACTTTTAAGGCATATGTATACTTTCTCTCAAGTATATTAGATTTAATGGAATCTAAAACCCTTTAAGCTAAAATCCGAAAGGAAAAAAAAAATAGATTTCACTTTATCACAGAGGGATTTCAAGCCTATGCACGTTAAAAAAAGGGAGGCTGGAAATGTTTTTGTTCAGTCAAGTGTTTTTAGAGAATTAATTTTATGCATTGATGCTGGATTTTACAAATTTACCATGTTTTAATGAATTTTTATAGTATTTTTTTAATTTGGTGTATTTTGCTGCAATATATTATTATGATGTTGTGGTTTTTGTTATGGTTGTTATTAATTGTTACTATTTATATTTATTGGTCAATTATCTCACAAACGCGAGACGAAGCAACTTACAACACAGTATTAAACCCTTAAACCAAATTACAACAAACACCACATAAATACCTTTTTATTTTTATTTTCAGATCAATTTTTATTAAAATTTTCACTTACAACCAATTATATCATACCAATTATTCCAAATTATACAAATGCATATCCATTAATCCCAATATTATGCCAAATTATAAAATTTATTGACTTCCCATGCTTCAAATTCTGAGGAATTTTGAGGGTTCCGATCATCGTTAATTACTGCCTTTCTAGTCAATGAAATCCAAATCCTTTCCGATCGTTGTTGTCCAAAAATAATCCAGATCTTTTCCAACAGTTCTATTACAATCCTTCGATCTTCTCAGTCGCAAAGGGTTGTGTCCAATGTAGTGCTAAGTTAAAGTCACTACAGATGCATTTGTTCTAGTGGATTCCTCTGTTGCACAACATTAAATCTCACCCATCTGCTAGCGCTAGAGCCCCGGTGCTACCAAAAACAGAATGTTGGAGACAGAACATCTTGGAGGATTTCTCTGCCTCCTGGAGAAATCTGGTGAAATGGTTCCTCCAATTGATCTGTCCACGAGGAAGGTGTAGAATTTCAAGAGGCCATTTGTGCGCAGCTCTTTCCATGAAAAGGAACCTGGAGGGAGGACCAGTTTGGGTGAACACCAGCGGAGAATCGAAACCTAGGACGGCATCTATTTTAAGTTCACTTGGAGGAAGGGCTGCAGAGGCATCGAGGAAAGGTCCACGCTTCAGCCCTGAATGGAATAATTTCCCAAAGTTTACAGCAGCAAATATTACCACTGCTGCAGGGCACGCTGCAAGTTTGTGTTATATTTACGGGTTCACTTGCTACAAAGCCAAGAGCTGAAAGAGAGAAGCGGGAATCTGTTTATTGACAATGCAGGCTATAGAAATGAGAAACATTTTGAACTAAAAATAGCAATGGCCAATGACACTTTCCCCCACATACTCCCCATATGGAACAGTTCCTGCAAAGATTTTCAATTGCGCTTTATAAAGGCTCCATTGATTTCTTTTATTTGTTTATTATAATACTACAAAACGAACAGTTCGCAGTAATGCAGAGATACGCATCTCTATGTAAAGTCAAACAACCAGCCATTTGAGGGGGGGAAAACACACATTTTTTTCCATTTTGCCTGGTGACTCCTTTTAATTTAATGTAGTTATTTTAATATTCCACGCTTTAACTCCCTATTAATAATACATAGTTGAAATAATTGTTAAAATAACCTATCAAAACAACAAATAAGCACAGTAAAACAGCAAATAGCAATCAACCGCCACAATGGAGGCTTATAAAATGATGCACTGTGGTTTGAGAGAAGTTTCTCTCTCTCTCATCATACTAGAACTTGGTTGAATTGAGCAAAGCTGAATGTGTGAAGACTGAAGACAATAAAATGTAGTACAGTGCATAATTAAACTAGGAATTTTGCTGCCATAAGATGTAATGTAACGAGGACTAGACGAATTCAAAGAGGATCAGGGCCGAATGAAGGCATTTTGCTGCCTGAGGCAAAATCCCTCCCCACACATCCCACATACAAAAACTATCTAAACCAGGCACCCCCAAACTCGGCCCTCCAGATGTTTTGGGACTACAACTCCCATCATCCCTAGCTAACAGGACCAGTGGTCAGGGATGATGGGAATTATAGTCCCAAAACATGTGGAGGGCCGGGTTTGGGGATGCCTGATCTAAACTGACACCTGAATCTTACTGCAATGTGGCGATGGGATGCCAACCTTCACTGCACTTGAGGGCACAGACTAACTAAGATGGCACGGGGAAATTGTGTGATGCACACAGCTCTACTGGCACCATGCCTCTTAGCTAGGGGTAGGGGAGAATTTTGATTTGGTGCATGTTTAAAGGCAAACCTGTTTACTCTGAGCATCCCAAAATAATATGAGAACCAAACCATAGCCTCCCACTAAAATTTCCCCATCTCTGAATTTTGCAGTGCACTTCTCCAGCCAATGCATATATTGGTGAAAACAACATACAAAATTTCATTATTTTAGGCAGAACCCGTTTGCAACAATGTGTATATTGAGCACATACAAACACTAGCATAGGAGGAGATGTCCATACTAAAATGCTGGTGAATATTTCTTTCTTAAAAATCTCAACCTGATGTGGAAATGTGGACAACTGATGAGTGGGGGAAATGAGAGATCTAGAGATATAGATTCACCCATCCCTACTCTTAGGATCTGCTCCCTGAATTGGCCACTTCTCTCTCTGCCTAATGGAGGGTTTGGGTTTGGATCCGTCACTATCTCAATGATACCAAGCTGTATCTTTCCTTTTCAGCTGATTCCAAGGGGACACAGAAGTCCTGAACAGTTGCCTAGACACAGTAATGGATCAGGCGAGGACTAAAAAAGTGAGGTTCCATCTTGAAGAGCAAGAGGTTCTGTTGGCTAATAGACAACTTGATCGGCAGTTTGTCAGCACAACCAGTTCCAGATGGGGTTGTATTCCTTCGAAAGGATCAATGGTGCTTCTGGGTGTCAGGATGCTGCCAGCTGGTTGCCCAGGAAAGCATAAAGACAAGGAAAAGTTTCTTACAGTCTTTTTTTATTTCAATCTTTACAGAGAGGGGCTATAGAACCCAGCCTTTTGGATAATGTCGTTGTCCCGAGTGAATCTCCACTCCCCCCGTCTCTCCCACTTCCTCATTCATCATCATCATCCTCTACACATGCTGCTACGTACCCTCTGTCTTTGAGCTCTTTGCTCTCCTACTTTTAAGGCTCTCCAGGTTATGGGAGATGGAGGCTCTGGAATGCTTTCTAATGACAATGTGTTAGCCAGGAGTTGTTCTGGCTTTCCCATGATTTCTGAACTTTCCCCCTCATCTGCCTCTGAGCTGCGATGTCACTCAAACCTCTGTTGTAAATCTGCACTGTCTTCCTCTTCCATCTCCCTGAATGGGTCACCATTCCTCCTCTGCACAGTCCCTGGCACTGGGTCCAAATGTTGCTCCAGGATGCTCAAGTGTTTCAGCTGGTGCAGCAGTTGTCTACTCTCCTGGAGAAGATGAATCTGATGAGAACACCCTAGTTCTTAGTCAACTCTGGTTTCAGCATGTTCTACATGGGTCTGATCTGTTCGGAAATTGCAGCTGGCGCAACATGTTGTGACCAGATTGCTTTCTAGCATTCGTTTCGCAGAACATGTAAGAACTCAGTTCAAGGTTATGGTACTTCCCTATGCATCGCTCAATGGATTGGGACCAGGATAAGTAAAAGACCGCCTCCTGTCATTTGCACCTGAATGATAAATATCTTCTTCGAAGGCCCTGTTTTATGTCCTGGCACCAGAGGTGGATAGGTTGGTGGAAACCTGTGACAGACCCATTACAGAGTGAAATTCCATTTGTCCTTTCATTGCTTCGCTTTGCACAGGTGGCAGAAACATCTCTGTTCTCCTCAGCATTTGATGGTTTTTAGTTAAGCGGTTGACAGCTGGTTTTTGCTACCGGGCTTTTATTGCTCAATGGTTTTGTGGTTTATATATGTTTTGCTGCTTACAATTGCTTTAATGTGTGCTTTGTAAACCTTTTGAAGTCCGTATGGACAAAAGACCGTCTATAAATATTTTAATGAAAACCTCTTTCTCTCCCACACATACACAACCCGGAAACTCTTAGTTGTCTGGCCTTTGGGTGCATGATAGGGGACCAGGGCAACTGCAATTAAATCTCAGATCTTCTCCACACAAAGTGCCCACTTGGCCACTGTGATTCACACACAAGCAAAAGAATTTCACAAAATAATTTCCATATGACATCTTGCACCTAAATAAGTCGACAGATCTGGATTTGTCTCCACTGTGTCCTTCAGCAATAAGCAAACAACCAAGTTGCTGACAGAGGTAGGTTTTGTTTTCTTATTTTGGAGTGATTCCGATCTACAAAGATTTGTGCATCGTACAAAAAAACCCTTTGGTTTGTTTTTAATTCTTTATTCATATTTATTGCATTTCTTTATGCATTATTTATTTTCCACTCTTTCCTTTTAGGCTTTTTCTTTTCATAAACAGTGCGAGAATTTTCTGGTATTCACTCTCCCACTAAGCCAATCGTTTGTTATGAGCAATTGTGAATTTTATATGACATTTATATAATGTATATTTAACATTCACATAGGCAGCAAGAACACCATAAGCCAAATTTACATTTCACAGTTGAAATCATCATTCCCTACATACATCCAATATGATATAACATCAAAAGAACAATGATATATCCTGTCCCTGGAATATGAAATACTGTACATTATCCAAGACGATGCATAATGATGAGTTCGGGGATGCACCGGCAGTGAAACACACCAATTTGTCTCCCTTTGTAAAAGCAGCAAATTAAGCGAGGTAATAAATTTGGGGAAACTTTTGAATTCTCAGGACTCTGTGATGATAGCCTAGCTGCACTGTACTTTTCAACATGAGAACACTTTTTGAGGTTCAAATCAGGGCCGGCCCTATGGCCAGGCTGGGTGGTGCAGGGCGCCAGGCGCCTGCCCGCCCACCCGCCGCGGAGCTGCACCTACCGGCCTGGCTGCGCAGCTCCGGCCGCCCGCCACGCTGGGGAACAGGGTGGGGGCACCAGAGGGATCCGTCGCACCACGTGCCAGGGCGCCAAATATACTTAAGACGGCCCTGGTTCAAATCAACACATACCGTTCTTGATTGTTGTGTGTGTGTGTGTGTGTGTGTGTGAGAGAGAGAGAGAGAGAGAGAGAGAATATCATTTGGACTTTGCAGAACACTGTGTCTCACCAATTATTTCCCACCCTCTCAAATTATACTAATAAATATATATTTTTATATATGTTATGTTATAATTAAAACTATCAAAGCTACAATCCTAAATGCAGTTTTGGAGGAGCAAATCCCACTTAAATCAAGATTGCAATATAGCCATTGGCCTGGATTATTCAGCTGGCGAAAGAAAAAACTGTGTCCGGCCACTGGTCCATCTAACTCTATTGTCTACGCTGGCTGGCAGCAGCTCTCCAGGATTTCAGACAGGGGGTGGACTTTCCATTAAAAAAAACAAAACAAAACTTTTTTTTATCGCATTTTACATTGCAAATTTAAGTTCAAACAATAGACATCATCATCATTTAGGATTCCCTGAATCATTTGACTCCCCTTCACCCTTCCATAGTTACCATTTTCAATCTCTTTCCACTGCTTCACTTATTTTCTCTATTTTTCTTATATAATCCAATTTTACCTTAGTTTTTAGAACATTACAAACGTTACCTGAATCCTGCCAAAGTTTTTACTTGTTTACAGTGTTCTCTTAAGCACAATGTTAATTTTTCCCTTTCCTTCTTAAAGTTATTCTCTTCCTGGTTTCTGATTTCCCCGGTCAATTTTGCCATTTCAGCGTAATTTCATCATCTTCATCAGCTCTTTGTCTCTGGTTGGGACTTTATCTTCTTTCCATCTCTGGGCCAGTAGTATCTGTGCTGCTGTCATTGCATACATAAATAATTGTCTCTGCTCCTTTGGTATCTCCACACCTAAAATTCCCAGTAAAAAGTCTCTGTTTCCACCCCACAAGCGTTTTCCAACTCATTCTATATCATTTCCCAGAATGCTTTAGGGTGTGGATTTTCCAAGCCTTTCCTGGTGATGCTGTGGGTTGAAGCTGGGCATTCAAAACAGTGGCTTGCACTGAGGAACGGCCTTCCTCTCTTTAAGATAAAATAGTTTTTGGAAGGAACTTTCCCATGTTCTCCTCCTCCCCCAGCTACCTGCCCAGTGCCAGATTTATGTATAAGCTAAACGAGCTATAGCTTAGGGCCCCACTTTCTTGGGGGCCCCAAAAAAATTTAAAGGGAAAAAAAACCTTTCTGTACATTTCCAAAATATAAGATAAAAAAATAACATTAAAAAACCTACATACAGCAACAGTGGCAAATGGCTTTAGATACCTATTAGGTCCATAAATCACCATATAGCATACATTCAACACAAAAGACAGCGACAATTTGTTGTTGACAAAGAACAGCTGGACATATAAAGGGCCCCATTACCTTCAGTAGCTTAGGGCCTCATCAGACCTAAATCCGGCCCTATATGTGCCCCCCTGAAAAGCTTCAAGGAGCCCTTCCTGAATAGTGTTGAACAAGGTCTGTTGGGGGTCTCCTGGAAGAGAGAAGATCCAGCTTGGATCTTAAGATGTCAATCTAAGGGAGCTCAGTGAAGTAACATTTTCTGTCTATTTCTCCACACAGCCAATCTCTACACCATAGCCTACATTATCCAGGAGGAATCCCTGATCCCTCAGAAGGCTTTCTCAGGAGGCAGGGGAGGTGAAGGGACTTCCATGAACTTCCTTAAATTAAAAGAATGACCCTTGTCTTCTTCTCTAATCGGAAATGGTGGCCATTGGGTGTTGAGGAATGGTATTGCTCCCTCAATCAAGCTTAAGCATATATGAAGATGTTTAGTAGAACTGGAGGAAGACCAGTTAGGGTGGAAGGATAAGAGAAGATGGTGAGCTTCCTTCCTCCTTTTGTCATACCTTCTGTACTTACCACAGGTCCCCGTGTGTGTGTGTGTGTGTGTGTGTGTGTGTGTGTGAGAGAGAGAGAGAGAGAGAGAGAGAGAGAGAGAGAGAGAGAGAGAGAGCCATATGCTCCAGCCATCACAATTAATTGGATTTTTGCTGCTTCACACTGCTAACACAAGATGTTTATGAAAATATGTAACAAATAATTACAATGAAAACAGTGTCTAATAAAGATGAAGAGGATAAAAACCCTCATGCATTTTTAATCTGAGAATAAAAGGCCATTATCAGGACTTAATTATATCATCAAATATTTAAAATTGCCTCCCATACTAAATTCTATTTGTATTTTATTTATTTACTTTTTTAAAAAACCACACACACACACACCCTATCTCTAACATTTTCATAAAGTTTAAAAAAGAAAGAAAGAAAAGTGCTTCGTGCATTGGATGGTGAGAAAAGCATCGGAGCTTTTGTCAACTTTATAAAAACTTTAGGTAACTCTTGAGAAACCCGACGAATCAGATATTAAAATTGTTTCAGAGGGATTATCCACACATGGGAAATGTCTTTGAAATGACAAGGATCTTCCCCATTTTAAAGGCACTTAGGGTCGATTTGATTGGGATGGCTTCCGTAGAGGGGCTGCAAAAAAAGCAAAACCCTCTGGTTCTCCCTTGGAATGCATAGATCACTTCAGTCTGCATGGCAAAAACTCTGGCCTCACATAGTGCATACAGTTGAGGGTAGGCCTGTGGTAAGAAAATTTCAAATATTATGCACACTTTGTAGATTGCCCCTTCCTGGATTTGGTACTCGCATGAGTCTCAAGCACCTGAATGAGACAGTCTCATGGGTGTAGGATAGAGCTTATTGGAAGCAGGTCTCAAGGCAAATTTATAATTTCAAGGCAATTTTTTTAAAAAAATGTAGTATAAACACCAACAATTGGGAAACACTTGCCTGCGAGTGCTCCGGTTGGAGAACAGCCTTTTAACAAAGGTGTCATAGGCTTTGAAGATGCTCGAACTCAGGACAAAACGGAGAAACATGCTAAGAGGAAGGCATGTTTGGCAAATCCTCAATGTGATCAATTCCTGCCTGGAAACCTATGTCTGCACTGTGGAAGGACGTGTGGATCCAGAATTGGCCTCCACAGTCACTTACGGACTCATTGTTAAAACCGTGTTTATGGAAGAGAATCTTACTCTGCTACGAGTGATCACCAAAGAAGAAGATTGGAAGAAGGCTGGAAATCACATTTCAAAGAAGAAGCACAGGTATAAATGTTGGACCCAACATTGGGTTTGAATGTATGGAAATGTAGTTCAGAAAGAGAAAGAGAAATAAGAAAATTTCAGAGGCTGGAGCCATGCTCAAGATACATTCTTCATTTTGCCATAGCCTACCTGAAAACATTTTTATTTCAGCAAGTTTACCCAAGCATATAATTTAGGTCTCTATGATTGCTTTACTGATTTTGACAGTGTTTTATTGATAATTACCTCATGTATACTTGTTTTTTTTAAATAAAAAAACCCTGATAGGTTTTAGTTGTGTTTTACTGATAATTATAATATTTACTTACCTAAAAGTCCCACAGTTAAGGTGTCTAAATAAACACACAAAAAAGAAAGAAAACTGAAATTCCAGTTAGAAACAGGTAGCACCCATTTCAGTGCAACTCTTTGTAGATTTACTCAGAAGTATACCTCACACATTGGGACTTACTCCTTTGAACGTGTAAAAGCTTAAACCTAACGGTTCCATGCTTATGACCTGCCCTGGCTGAAAATAAAAAAAGAATGAACATACTTTTTTTTGTTTTTAAAGCAAAATATATGCCTATGTCTCTGTGTGTGTGAGTTTATTGAGCTATCTAATTGGTATATAAGCATTTTATGGAAATAGAACTACTGAATAAACATGGGAAATATGAGGACTTAATAAGCAGAATTTGAAAAAATTTTTAAAAAAGAAAAGAAAAAGAAGAAAGATGAACCAACAAGCCCAAAGTTAATTCATCACAACTTTCACATCAGCCTTTGTTGGTGGATCTGGCCAGGCCCATCACATTATCTGTTTGACTCACTGAGTCACTCTAGCTAATAGAATTTTGCCCTATGTTTGTTGTTCCCATGGCAACGCAATATTATCAGGCATGTCATGTTCACAGATCAGTAGCAGCAGTGCTGCCGCAGACACACAACAGCTTTCAGCCTTTGACCATAAACAGGAATTCACTCCACAGTCAATCTGTCAAAAAGGAAGTCGGCTGTGGTGAAGAAGCACTAGTGCCAGTAACTACTAGCCTTTTCCTTTTCCCTTTGTCAGCGAGGGCTATTATCATTAAAATAACCTTGAATCGTCATGAATTCATTCATTCACAAATATTGTCAAAGAAGGTGCAAGAGTTCAAGAGAATCCAAAGGGTCAAAGGGAGGACTAGGTTTAAATCTGTGCCTATTGAACCTGGAAATGACATAGGCTGTTAGATATAATCTTATTCTTACCATAGCAAATCAAGCTGTGTTGACTGGCAGCAATGTCCAAGTCCATTCAGGAGCATGAAAGGTTACGGAGAGTAAAGAGGTCATATCCTTTGTGGCATTGCTTTGAGAAATAAAATTAGGGATGTGTGGGAATATTTCACAAAGAATAGCCATCGCCGCCACCCCCCTCCCTCAACAAAAGTGAAAAGCAAATCCTGTCAGGAGTCCATAGAAAGTTCAGGTAGTTTTCCTTCTGTAGGAAAAAAAAAATGCATTTATTGCAAATGTAAAATAACAAACGTTTTATTTCTCCATATTTCACCTTTCAGCAAATTATATCGGTGTTCTCTCTGCAGGATTCTGGATGCTAAATAAGTTTTCAGTTTGATATTTGTGTATAATTTTAATATAGATTTTAATTCATTATAGAAAGTATACTCATTAGACCTATATAGATTCATCTTAAAACTTTTAAACATGTACATTGCTTTTTTCTTCATCGAAACACGCACTAGAGCTTTCTTAAAACCCATTTAAAATGAGTTCTTCCAGATTTGCATCATTTTTTTAAAAAAAATGGAGAGTAGTTTCATCAAAAGGTTTGAGGAATGGCGTTGGTCATCCACAATCTTGATGCTAGCCTGTCACAAGTAATCCCATTTATTTGAGACAATTTAAGAGTAAATTGCCTGGGATGCTGGCCATAGTATATTAATAGTGGCTAATCCTTTGAAAGGATTGTGATGGTTTTTTCCTCTAGTACAAACTCTCAACTGAGCATTGAGAATTATTTCTTTTTCTTCTTCTTCTTTTTGCTTTTAACTCATGATGAAATTGGACTCTCTTGAAAAAATGATTTATTTTTTTAAAAAATGGAAATGTTAAAAGACAAGAGTCTGAAAACTAGTTTACACTTTTTATGCAGAATGTGGGGTATTCAATGCAGCCCTACACCAAGGATATAATTCTATTCAAAATTTTAACTCTGTCAGTAGGACTCCAGGGTCTCCCCATCTGACATATTTTAACAGAAGAAGCCAGAGATTGATCAAACATCAAGAAAGAATTCTCAAGGTGGTTTCAGGAGAGTTTATTGTGGTGTAAAATTCTGCAGCCAATATTCTATGAATCTAGACTACAATTGTTGACTTTGTTGTATTACTGGACCTTCCTACTGAAGAAGTCACTCATTTTGGTATCCAGTGTTCATCATGCATAACATACCACTAAATAATACTGATCTGTAACAAGCAAGCCTCAAAATAACGTAATCACAAAATCAAATCCTTTCTCAGACAACATGAATGATTATGGTTTGCTTCAATACAGCACTAATCCCCCCCAAATAAATAATGTCACCCATATTTCTTCATCCAATTGTGACAAGGCAGATCCGTGTGAGTCATCTTCAAATACTATAGACCATTACGTTTTATCAGCAGCATACCATTGTGCTTCACAAAAATGCTATAAAGAAACCAATCTGGGTTCCAGCTCCCATTAGAAATGGTCGATCTGTAGGTTTGTGAATGGAATCACCCATTTATTTAGGAATTTCTCATCCAGAAGACTGATCCAAGTTCTCTCAGATGCTGGAAGTTTCCAGCTTGGTCATGGGCATGCTTACTCAGAAGTCGTTTCATAATGCTAAATGGTGACATTGCAAGCATAACCAGAATTGCAGCTGTGTACTCCATTTCTGCCTAGGTTTGTTGGGAAATAAGTCCCGCTGGTTTTATTGGAGCAGAGATGCAGCTGCAGCCATAACTCTGCAAACCCAATGTGGTCGAGGTCTGCATATAAAGGATGGAGCTATCTGAAAAGGCAGATCTCTGGGTCTTTCCCATGCAATTCCACCCCAAGAGGAGGAGAAACCCCATGCAATCTGTCAGGCCCACATGGTTGTACCATTCCAGTGTAACCCCATGCCATATGGGATCAATGCATACAAAGTGGGCCCCATGAAGCCATGGATGTAGATGAAGTAATTTCTACTCCTACACCAGCAGGTATTGAATTAATCAGTAGTTTAATTGCTATTTTTGTAGCTACTACCTCAATATGCTGTTGACAGTGCTATGTTCTCTCTTTCTGCTAACTCAGCAGTGTCAACTGACAAGCATTATTGTCATACCGTGGAATCTGCACATTTCAACTATATTTCTTGTAATGTAAAAACATGATTATGTGCACATTGGACTGCAGACAGAACCTGTACCTGTGGAAGCCACAGAAATAATTTGTTGGTAGACAGTATTCCTGTAGAAGCAATCATGCTCATCCAGAGAAAACAGCAAAGTCATGTTGCCCATTGGCAAACTCCGTCACTTTGCTGTTGCTACTCAAACAGAACCTTTTAACAGAAGCAATTTTAATATCCTCTTTCTACATCGCCTCCACACCAAAATGAGCAGAGCTATAAATGTTTTTTAAAAAGACAATTACATTTATTTCAACACCACTGAAAAAGTGATACAGTACATGCCTTTGCACAAATCTATAGTTCAATATGGTTGTGAGTCAAACTATTACATCATGCAAAGTCGCCCCCCCCCCAGCAAGCATGGTACAACATGGTAGTAGACAGGGGAGTCCCAGTGGTGTAACGTTGGAAAATGTTGATCACTTCTCCTACCTAGGAAGTTGCCTTTCCACAAGGGCCAACACTGATGCCGAAATCCGGCATCGCCTGAGCTCTGCGAGTGTGTCTTTCTCCCGATTGAAGTGCAGAGTGTTTGTGGACCGGGACATTCGCAGGGAAACCAAAGTGCTTGTTTACAAAGCTATTGTACTACCTACCTTACTGTATGCTTGTGAAACATATACCACTTATAAATGCCATCTCCAACTCCTCGAAAGATTTCATCAACGGTGTCGTCGAAAAAATTTACACATCACTTGGGAAGACAGGCGAATTAATATCAGTGTACTGGAAGAAGCAAAGATCACCAGTGTTGAAGCAATGATTCTTCAACATCAACTTCGTTGGACTGGTCATGTTGTGCAGATGCCTGACGATCGTCATCCAAAGCAACTACTCTATTCTGAACTTAAAAATGGAAAGCGTAATGCTGGTAGTCAACAAAAGAGGTTTAAAGACTTTCTCAAGGCACATCTTTAAAAATGTAGTATAAACACTGACAACTGGAAAACACTGGCCTGTGAGTGCTCCAGTTGGAGAACAGCCTTTACCAAAGGTGTCATGAGCTTTGAAGAAACTCGATCTAAGGACGCAAGGAAGAAACATGCTAAGAGGAAGGCACACTTGGCAAATCCACACTGTGATCAACTCCCACCTGGAAACCAATGTCCCCACTGTGGAAGGACGTGTGGATCCAGAATTGGCCTCCACAGTCACTTACGGACCCACTGATAAAATCGTGTTTATGGAAGACAATCTTACTCGGCTACGAGTGATCGCCAAAGAAGAAGAAGAAGATTGTCTGAAGCCACTCTGGCAAGGTGCATAAGAGCCCAAACCTATGAATCAATTTTGGTTAACATGAGTTTCAGCTTTGATGTGTGTTAGGCTCAAACTACATGTTACACACCTGCAACCTAAAGGGTCCCTTTTTATTTTAAACACCACTTTCCTGTTAAATTTATTTTACCACCATTCTATGGCATCTGGGAGGGGGATGGCGGTGCCACGAAAAATGGCAGCCACCAAAATACCCTGGGATGACGCTATGATTTCCAACATTTCCCTTATTCTGCACCAGATCATTGGCTGGTTGGTGGTGGGGATAAATGCAACACAATAATGTCTCAACAAAGGGAAACATACTTAAAGAGATTGTGAATATGAGGCTCCTGTTTCCAGCAGCAAATAGAGGTCTCTTTTCACCCCGAAAGTGTTTTGGGCTTCCCACTCTCTGAGGAAGAGGGTGACGGACTAGTCCAGCAAGACATGAGTAAGGCTGCTGCTCTGAATCTGTGTGGAATTTTATGCTTGTGCTCGCAGCTAACAAGAATATTGAGACAGGTGGAATTTTTAGGTCATGTCCTGATTGGATGCTGACAAGGCAGAATTAATTTGAACTAAACTAAGAAGAAAAGAACCTTACAGAACTGGCATAATCTGGAAGAAACATTTGGGGGCAATGTTTGGAGGGTGATGTGACAATACTCAAGCCAGATGATTTGGGGTGTTAGTGAAATATTCTAACGAACATGGCTTTGTTTCATATTTTAGGCAGACTTCCACTTTCATCCTGATACCTCCCCAAGACATTTTACGCAGGCATCATGCTGCTCATGTAGCATCTACTGTGTAGCATGCAGTCAAAGAAATAAGACCATGAGAGCATTAATTAATTTTGCAAGCAAAGGGATGGGAAAGCCTTGCATAAGGAGGAAGAGGGGATATGAAAAGGTGGATAGAAATAGAGGAAGGTGAGTGAGTGAAAATGATGTGTGCTACAGTTAGAGGCATCTTTGTCAACTGGAAGACAAAGGTCTGAAAAATGACCTCCCTGGACAGCTGCCTGTTGGATTGCCTGCCTCTTCCATTGGTGAAGCCTTGCATTGACCAGACTGGTCAAAGGCTTGCTTCTGCTTGAAGATCTGAGGTCTTCATCTTTGCTGGGGTTCAGCTGCAGTGAGCTATCTTCAGTAGGTAATTATACCCACCTTTGTAGCAGAAGCCTTGTAGGGATTAGGTTTGAATTGTATTGTAGCCTTGTGAGTATTTACATTACATCTGTAATCAAGAAAATAAAGCTGTACCTCTCCCTTTTGTGGTCCGGATTTCTCTTCCTGATTGCACAGTCTGAATAAACCTGGAAAATCCTCACATTGAATTGCACCAGGACTTAAAAGGGAGCATAGAATTAGGAAAATCTGAACAAATATTTTATTGGATTAGTTAATGTAATTTTTGCATCAATTGGAGGGCTAAATTACGCTGAAGTAAACAGCGTTTCCGTGTGCTCTGGTTCACCAGAAGCGGCGTAGTCATGCTGGCCACATGACCTGGAAGCTGTACGCCGGCTCCCTTGGCCAATAACACGAGATGAGCACCGCAACCCCAGAGTTGGTCACGACTGGACCTAATGGCCAGGGGGTCCCTTTACCTTTTTAAAACACCTGAATTCAGAAATACCAAGCTGATTAGAAAGGATGACATATGTAGCAACAAACGTTGGGGATGAAAATAAAGGGAATAATGTTCCCAGGTTATGGTTGGAAGGCGTAAGGAAATATGCAGAAAAATATTGCGATCACGAGGAGATAGGTGGCATCCAACTATTATCTCCTTGATAATTCAGGACCCGTGTAGGGGCTTGAATAAGCTTGTGTTGGACCTTTTAGGTTGTGACCCTTAAAGGGTTAATTTTACATAAGATTGTATTAGATGAATATGCATTGTGTCATATAATGGAATGTGAGCTTAAATGTCAAAGAGATAAAGCTTTGACGTGGTTTGGCATTGCAAGTGAATGAGGTCAATCTGGGCTGATTTGCCAAATGCCATGGTTAACTCATGGTTTGGGAGGTTCAAAGCCATGGAAATGATAGTGACTAGTAATCTCTTGCTAGTAGAGAAGAGTGGGCAGCTTGTTAACCCTTTTATGTACCTGGAAATTGTACATGATGATGCCATTGCCATTTTCTCTGGCTCACCACAGGGACATGGCTGCCTGCCATATTCCCAGGCCAACAGTATAAATATGGGAGGCAGGGGTGCCAACTTGAATTAAAAAAATGGGTGGTGGTGGCAGGTAAGCCCCACCCAGCATAATCAATCACAAGACATGGCACAAGCACATTTGAATGGCAATGCCCATCAACTTGGGGGTGGGTGTGTCAAATATTTTATTGGGGGTGGGGCTGAAGGGACCTCAGTTCCTAGGAGTTGGCTCCTATGATGGGATCTGTTATGATCAGAAGCCAAAGACAGATAGAGGTCCCAACACAGGTAGATGGAGGTCCCAAACCAGACCTTGAGATGGAGACAGAGATAGAGATGATAGAGATAGAGATAGAGATAGAGATAGAGAGGATTCATCTGCAAAGGTGACCATTTGCTGTCATCTCTAAGGATTGTCTAACAGCCGATAAAACATAAGAATAAAACAGTCTGCGAAGGGATGGTGCTTAAATACTTAGCAATTTGCATTCATGTATATGCGTTTTATCTCCAAAAAGTTGCAATGTAGCTAATAAACTTCACACCAAAGTGTGATTATTGCCTCCAAATCCAAAAGAACAGCTGCCTTTTAGCAGAACAGAAGGCAAATGAGGGTACCACTTTGCTGAAGCTAAGAAGGTCTGTGTCTTGTCCGTACTATGGATGGGAATCACTGGTGTGCAGTCTTGGGTGCCATGTTGAAGAAAGGTGGGCGAAAGTGGCAGTTGTTGCTGGTCTCTGCACTGAATCTCAGTTGCCTCACCAGTAGGTGGGATGGAAAGGCTGGAGGTGGAGCAACGGAATGAAGATATAGAGCTAGAAACTCCTGGAGGCTCACCACAGCAGCATAAAAGATCAGCTGTAGACACATCAGAGTGCAACATGGAGGGTGAGAGAGGAGATAGAGGAGAGGGTTGTTCACCTTAAGTCCAGAGGCATCTTGGTTGGCCACTGTGGAAAACAAGACGCTGGCAAGACGCTGATATTCTTATGCTCTTATTTATAACAATACTCACCAGACAGTACCTTCTGGAATGCCACCCCCACCCCCCCGCAATAAATGCTCTTATCTCTTTCTATTTTGTAAAACTATTCCGGAGTGTGACTTACACCACATTGATTTTAATAAGCATTCTCTGCAGACCAATGTGTATAATGCTGGAAATTGTATAATACAATTGTCCACAAGTGAAATGCTATAGAAAATTGCACATTTTATACTGGCATGTGCCCCATCAATAAAACAGTTTTTATATCTTATTTGTAGCTATTGATCTCAACAACATAATGAAAAATTGATTGCAATGAAGTGCACTACTTCTTAAGTATAAATTTCAGTGTCACATTATTTTATCTATGCTTCCCAATCATGGATGAAATGTATATATATTTATATATGTTTTCTTTTACCAAACTTGGGGAACCAGCAAATTAGATAATAAGACAAGATTGCGGCAGGTCAATACAAACCTAGCTGTTTGTGCCAAAATATAATTCCAGCATTAAATAAGCCAATTCAACTTCTTCATTATAAAAAGAATTAAAGCCTCGATGCATATGATCACCTTGCTGGGGGAAACAATTTAAAATAAAGTAATATATCAAAAGAGGATACAGGTATGCACATAGAATAGAACCATCCAGAGGTATGAAACACAAGAAGCATGATGATAATAACTCTATAAATTTTATTATGTAGACAATTAAAAAAATAAAAAAGTGTTTCCTTCAACCCTTTGCATGTGAAAAGCATGTAGCCTTCAGTCTTTGCATGGACAGGCGGAGTCCCCCAAACCCCAGGCTACCCCTGAGCGGAATAATGACTCGAGACAACTTGCTATAGGATTAAAATTGGCCACAACTTTATTAAGATTCAGATGTAGGGAGACCTTGGCTCAGGCATTTATCCTTCCAGGGTTATCCAGAATGTGTGGGGATTGGGCTGGCTCTGGAGAACATATGGAGAGCCCACCCCCCGTTCGCCGCCACTGGAGGGGAAAGCAATGACAACCTCTTGGCATATGGCTAATGCCTCCCCCCAAGACACCTTTAACAGGGAACTCTGGTATCACCGCCGCAAAGTGGGGCATGGGTCACCGCTTCACACACACACCTCATTTAGGAAGATAGACCCAAGGCCTGAAACTGCCAAAGTTGTTGCGTTTTGCTAGGGGAAAGGCGAAACCTGCCAATGCAGGAAAATTCCAGCCCTTCAACAGTGACCTTGATGTAGCAGCGCTTGAGTACCTGTGGAGAAGAGGTTAACCTGCAAAAGAAGACTTAATTGAGGGAGTGGAGGGTGGGAAAAGCTCTGGAGCCGACTGCCACTTCCCAGGTAAGCTACACCATCTGTTGTGTGGGCAGGGCGGTCTCTCCCCTTACCTGGCCAGTCCCCTGGCAACGCCTCCCCAGGCAGGATTGGGCGGTTGACTGAGGTAGGCGGAGCCAGGGTAGGATGAAGCCAGTCCTGAACTACCAGGAGCCGCACTGGGATCCAGGGGGCTGCGCGCTACTACACAAAAGTCACCCCCCCATTTGATGTGGGGGAGTGGTCATTGTTGTTGTCACACACCTGAAAAGTTCCACCACCATGCCACACTCATGGTTACACGTCGCTGAAGGACCTTACATGAGTTGAGCATGCCATATTCAGTAATCTGAGGATGAGTTTGACACACGGTGTAGTCAGGGGTTTAAGGATCAGTTCCCGTTGTTTCAGATTGAGGAAGTGGACAAGGAGCTCAAATCAGTCAGTCTGATCATATTGGCTTTCTGCCCTTGCATATCATGGCTGATGGGGCGATTGGCTGGGTATGTCCAGAAAGGTGGTAAATGTTAGGGAATGGTGCTTTCTACCATGAAAGAGGCAGGATTGCACCCTCTCCTGAAAGGCTCCCTGAACCGGGAAGTGTATGAGAACTGCCATCTCATCACGAATAGGCACCTTATTGGGCACAGTGTCCAACAGAGTGGTGGCAGGTCATCTTCAGTCATTCTTTGAGGAAATGCATTATCTTGCTTCGTTGTGATCTGGTGTCAGCATGTAGTACCTCCGAGTAATATGGCCACTGACATCTGCCCTGAGACCTCCCCCTTTTCAAATCATCACCTGGCACTCCAGTCAGCACCATGCAGCTGGGTTAATTTCCCACAATGACAGACCTTCCAAGTGTCCCTATTTTCTAGAGATAGTCCTGGATTTACAGAAGCCGTCCCTTTTTTCTTCTGTTGTGCAATGTATAATAAAGGCACGGATAGAAGACGTCTTCTGCATGCAAAGGGCAGTTCTGGATTCTGCCCGTTGTGCAGGATTAATATTGCTGCTCGCTAAGCGACAGAAGCCACTTCTGTTGACCCAGCCATTAGCTTCCCAGCTCTCGAGAGCCATTTGATTCAAGATGTATCTGAAGTTCATCTTCCCAGGAGAACACAGAACGAATCACATTTCTCAAGGGGCAAAAAATGCAGAACAAAAATCTACATCTCCTTAAGCAAATACTGCATCTTAAAATTATTTCCCCTGTTCTAACACTGTCACTAATTTAGGAGAGGGGTACATATTGAGATTGGCTGTGCTGCCTGCCCCTGGCTTGCATCTCAAATGTATATCTTACGCCTGTGAGCATAATTCCAGCTTTACACGTAACACTCACATCTCCAAAGTAAATTTTGCTATGACAGCAGCTTGGCTAGTTAATTTCACTGTATCTCAGCCTTGCTGGTCACTTAGGAGAAATTAATTGAAATCCACATTCTGTGTGGGCTGCGTAAATTTAGGGGCAGCTAAAGCAGGGGGAAAATAGTATTTGATTTAAAATAATACAGCAAGGCAAAGCTGAATCAAGGGTCCTCAATCAGCAAAGGCTTAAAACAACAGTTGCTTTAATCAAACAGGTTAACACCCACATCTGTTAATATAATCATTAAGAGGCCAGGCTGAGTGAGGAATGAAAGTATAAAATGCAGGTTCTGTCAATGGACTCTTTTGAAGAGCTGTAACAAGGCTGCTTGTAATTAATTTTGTTTCCTGGACACACAAAAAAGCAGTCTTAGGTTTGTATAAATACGTTAATTCCTTTGTGGTTAATCTTTGTTTTTTTGGAACATATATTTGACTGTTCTTATTATATATTCTAACATAAATCAATTTAAGAGCCTACACTGAGTAGCTGGAGAGTAATATCCTATTTGGGGTTGGAAAGAAATCAAGTTACAACAGTGTTTCAACTATGTGAAATTCTAACTAGAGAGATTCTTTGGGGATTTAAATTTTATGAAATACTCTCTATGTGCATGTGCATGTGTGGTAATGCATTGGGATGTAACATGGAAATATTTTTAAGCTTCTCCAAAGAATTGCAAGAGATAGGCGACTCATAGACCATAGTGGGAGGTTGAGGATGAAGGAAGTTGGGAGTCCAACAATGTTGGGTGGGTGGGGGGGAGTGCCACATATTCTCCATCCTTGGTGCAGTGAAAGAAACACTGTGGACAGACTGAAGAGAGAAAATATCAGTATCCCACCAAGGAACTGTGTCAAAAACAGTGGCATTATCCTTACAGAGAAATCAAGCTCAACTCTAGATTAATACAGTCATACCTCGGTTTAAGTACGCCGCGGTTTGAGTATTTTCAGTTTAAGTACTCCACGGACCTGTCTGGAACGGATTAATCCACTTTCAATTACTTTCAAATCAAATCAAAATTTTTATTGCATTAGCCGGTTGGCCATAGCACATAACACATAAAACATAAAAAATCCTAGTGATAACCTACAGCTATTATACAGAGCATGTATCGAAAACACTTACAAAACATCGGATATAAAAACATGCGATATAAAACAGAATTTGGAAAAAAAACTAGGATGCATCGTGTGTGTTTTGTCCATTGGATAATGTTTAGTGAAATCCGCGTCTAGAGAAAATTAGCCAGTCAAGAGCGCTCTGAGTTTCAGGGCCTGCAAGATATAAATGGCCACTCCGCGGGTAACCCTGGGGTTAGCGTCCACCAATAGAAATTTCATGCGGTCATCTTCCAAGGCAATAAGCGAAGGAAATAGTGTGAGGAACCTTGGTCTTATTGCGTCGTATAGGGGCAGTGAAAGAAAACATGGATAAAATCCTCTATCTTTCCCTTGTTGCACGGGCAGAGTCGGAGATCGGGGGGAGTGTTGGAATGGGAAAGTTCACTTCAGGTTAAGTACGCTTCAGGTTGAGTACTCCGTGGACCCGTCTGGAACGGATTAATCCACTTTCCATTACTTTCAATGGGAAAGTTCACTTCAGGTTAAGTACGCTTCAGGTTAAGTACGGACTTCCAGAACCAATTACACTCATACTTCGGGTTAAGTATGCTTCAGGTTGAGTACTCCGTGGACCCGTCTGGAACGGATTAATCCATTTTCCATTACTTTCAATGGGAAAGCTCGCTTCAAGTTAAGTACAGACTTCCGGAACCAATTGTGTTTGTAAACCGAGGTACCACTGTACATGCAAGACATTTGAAGAGATGAACTTTTATCACAGAGTGTTCTGTTTAAAATTATGATTCTTCTTAATATCCCCTGATGAAGAGCACTGCAAGTATCTGGTTGCACTGAATGTACTCTTTTTTCCCCTATGAAAAATTCAAGGTGCACAGAATTCTGGAAGACATATTACCCTAGGTATGGACCTTAGGCTGGCAAAGATCAGCTTTGCACAGTCTGCCAGAAGCCAGCAGCCCTGGACATGCTGGTCCTAAACTAGGAAATTAAATCAGTTGAGTTTTCATCTTCTTTATTGCATTTATGAAGTACACAATATAGGAGCTTGATGCAACGGGAATGTAGTTAGGCAAGGAATTACTAGCTGGTGCTTTGAGGATCTGATAAAGGCAGCATTCTTGGGCTTCCTCAATATAACTGCTTATCACATATCTTCTGCAACCACAATATATGGCTTGACAGTATTTTCAGAAAGGGCAAGGAGACCTTAACCACCTCTTAACCAACTTATCTAAAACAATATTGACACTTTTATTTCATTTCCAATGATCTAGAATGCCAAAAGACAGAAATTAAAGTGCTGATAGGTCAACCTCAGCAATTTTGGAGGGTGATATCATTTGGATTAGATTGGCAAACTTGATGATTCTGCAGTGGAATTTGTTTTATATAAGAAGTTACCTGGCACAATTCTCTCTCTTTTGCCTCTCCACTTTCAACTGTTCACACTAGTAAAGACAGTATTGAATGTTCTTACCATGTATGTAAATATTAACCTGAGGGGAAACAACTTGCAACCTCACTTTTTAGTAACTAAAGAGATTTTTGCTGTTCTTCGGAAGGTTTCGGAAAAACTATATTTTGTATTAAATAATAACATTTGCTTTGCATGGCATTCGAACCAGGGCTCAGAAATCAAACACTCTTGTCACCAGAGATGGAGGGGAAATGATTTTGTTTGCATTTTAATTAGAAACTACCTAGTTCACTCTTCTTGAACAAATATGCAAACTGAAACACAACTATCCTGCAAAATATGCACATCTCCAAATTTTGTGATTCAGTTCTACAAAAAAAATGTACAGAATTGGAAAAGTATGTGTAAACACACACACACAATATCACACACAAATGCATTGTATAAAGGAAATTGCTTTCAAAAATGTGTATATTCCAATCCAAATAACTTTTTGGTACTAGCTATTTTACAAGTAAAAGGGGTGCCGCACCACAAATGATAGTCTCTATTGTCAAAACTGAATATCAAAATAGGCAAAAATAAAATAAAATAAAATGCACTAAAATGCTCAGAAATGGTTCTTCATAAACCCCTTGTGGTGGCAGCTGGGAGAAAGATGGACCATTGCTATGTTCTTGATGACCAAAGCTCATCAAGCTATCTCTGTTTCTTTTGTCCTTCCCTCAGAGCAAGCTGGTTAGAAATAATTTGGACACTGTTTAGGCAATAGCCTTCTCTCTTAAAAATAGTTTCCTCTTTACAAAATTAAAAGTAATATGCTTTGGCGACTTGATAAGGCTCAGTTCTTGTTTAAGAAGTCTCAGGGAATAAGCTACTGCTTGTGTCAGCATCAAGGGATTTCATTTCATACCCTGTTTTGGGTCAAATCGCCTCTTAAAGTGTGTGTGGGTATGGAGAAACCTTATTCTTCAAGAAAGGATAATAGCTCCAGTACTCCAAGATTATTCTTCTTCTTCTTCTTCTTCTTCTTCTTCTTCTTCTTCTTCTTCTTCTTCTTCTTCTTCTTCTTCTTCTTCTTCTTCTTCTTCTTCTTCTTCTTCTCTGTTGGTGTTTAGATGTTCCAAATCTCAGGTAAACAAAATGCCTTCCTTTCAAATGGCCCAAGTGTATCAGCCAATACTTACTAGGGAGTCACTAGGGATTCTCTAAAAGCTTGAAGAATTCAAAACTCACTTTTCCTCTCTCTTTGAAAATCTTTCCTAGCTCTATTTTTGTTTAATTATGTTAAGTTTCATCAAAGTTGTATTTATTATGTTAAACTGTGCACCAGATGTTCCAAACTATGATATCTTATGCAGTTATTTGGTATTTTCCTTGTAAATGTTAACCTGGTTGCATCAAGAATTTTAAACAGAATACAGGGCTGTACGGTGATGAGACTGTAGGTCAGGAGTAGCCAAATAAATGCCCTCCAGATGTGGTTGGATTCCTTCTCCCATCAGTCCCAGACAGAGTGGACAATAGTCCACATCATATGGAGGACACTGTGGTAGCCATCCCTCTGGTAGACCATTACCAAACATATATAATAATGAATAACAATGTTTCCCCAC
The DNA here is from genome assembly GCF_965207765.1 of Zootoca vivipara. Lineage (NCBI taxonomy): Eukaryota > Metazoa > Chordata > Lepidosauria > Squamata > Lacertidae > Zootoca > Zootoca vivipara. Next base: position 28,536,987 of record NC_142587.1, on the reverse strand, counting down.
CCACTCTGGGTGGTTCCCAACAAAATATTAAAAACACAATACAACGTCAACCATTAAAAACTTCCCTGAACAGGGCTGCCTTCAGATGTCTTCTAAAAGTCAAATAGCTGTTTATCTGTTTAACATCTGATGGAAGGGTGTTCCACAGGGCGGGCGCCACTACCAAGAAGGTTGTCTGCCTGGTTCCCCGTAACCTCACATCTCGCAGTGAGGGAACTGCCAGAAGGCCCTCGGAGCTGGACCTCAGTGTCTGCGCTGGATGATGGAGGTAGAGACGCTCCTTCAGGTATACAGAGCTAAGGCTGAAATCACCCTTGAGCCTCTTTCTTGGTGCTTCTGCAAGTGTCTGATTAGTCTAAATGTGGGAGAGGAATCGGAGGAGAGGCATTTGTAATCTGAAGCCCAGTGCTGGTGTTTACAATTGCATTCTGAACCAACTAAAGCAAGAACCACTTTAAGGGGTTGAGCAGCCTGCAATAGTTAAGAGGAGTGTATGGATTCAAGTCCTCTTCTAGAGATTCCCCTCATGCAGTTACTATTGCACAAGGGAAGAAAGCGGAGGGAGGGGAGCACTCTCCATGGTCCTACCCACACCCTCACATCTCCATTAGGACTTCTGCGCTCTCTCCCTCCTGACCCCTCCTTTGTGTTACCATTAGAGATGGACAAATCTGTCAATGTTGGTTTCTCTCAGTTTCTCATTTTTCCCATCTTAAGTTCAGTTATCCACATTTCTATATCAGTTTTTGATTATTTTTATTTTTAAAGTGTTCGTGAAAACTCACCAGCATTTCAATGAGAATTTACCCTAATACATTTCTGTATACAATTTTGCCTGATTTACACATTTTTGCAGAGCAATTTCCCCATCTATAATATACCGTATTTTTCCGTCTATAAGATGCCCACATGTATAAGACACCCCCACCCCACCCCTGCTCGCGGCAACAACCAATCGCCAGTCCACCCTCGGCACTATCCGTGTATAAGATGCCCCCTAATTTTTGACATTATTTTTTAGGGGGAAAAACCTATACACGGAAAAATACTTCTCTATGTTGGTTTATCTGTTGTACACATTTATATACACAGTTTACCTTAATATATGCATTTTCATACACATTACTTTGTGGAGAACTACACTGCAAAATTCAGAGAAGTGAGAATTAGGGCGGCTGTTTGATTATTGTTTTGGAAAGTGCAAATTAAATAAGTTTTCCTTCAAATAATGCCATGTAGTTAAGAGATGTATGCCTCCTATCTGATGTGATTTGGCTTCCAGAACTCTTTGATATTTTCTCACAGCCACAGAGTCCGTCACAAAACATATCTAATGAGCACCTCTTCCCAGATATCTTTGAGAAGGTATCTCCAACCTTTTCAGACCCAGAACCCATTTTTAACCCAAACATGCATTTGGGGACCCATTTCTAGATCTATTTGCATGCATGCTCCTGTTCCAACCAACTTTGACTTAGGTTCCAGCCCACTAGTGGGTTCCAACCTACCAGTTGAAGACCAGTGCCTTAAAGGCTGAGGAAGTGAGTCATGAGACTCCAATCCAAGAACGGCAATTCAGGTGAGAAATCTGAGCTACTAATACTATTTAAACACTTCTCAGCTTTTGTCTTATGTCAGGAGCTGCTGGTGCTCAAACCAGAAACTTTTGGATTTGCTCATAGTACAGGGTGAGCTGGTGAGCTGCTGCACTTCATTCATCAGCCTCTGCTTAACCTGCCTAAACGCACCAGGCTCTGGTCATTGGACCAACATGGGCAGAAAGACTATAAGACTGCTTCCTGTTCTAGCTAAGCCTTGCTTGGATAACAAGACCTTTCTGAGCTCTGGAGTGTTCCTACATCAATTTGTTGATTTGGGTCCTGGATTTTAGCTTGTGTCTTGATTGTGCCCCCTTGTTTCTCATTTTAAACCCATCTATTCTTCAGTCCTGCCTCCAGGATTTTCTTCTGGCCGTGGCTTGCCCTTTGGTCCTGGCTTCTGTCTGGCTCATGGTCTAGATCAGGCATCCCCAAACTGCGGCCCTCCAGATGTTTTGGCCTACAACTCCCATGATCCCTAGCTAACAGGACCAGTGTTCGGGGAAGATGGGAATTGTAGTCCAAAACATCTGGAGGGCCGAAGTTTGGGGATGCCTGGTCTAGATTCAGATTATTCTGGGGGGAAATATAGCTTGAGGTTGTTTCCCCATCCTTTTAAAATGAAACCATCCACTTTCCCCTAGGCAGTACCTGCAGACAGAGGTGGATTCCTTGCTGATAAGTAAAGGTCAACACCCATAATTAAACTTGTGTCATTGCTTTACATGATCAAAAGGAAGGTTTCCTCAGACTTCATTCGAAATCCAAGCTAAAGAATCCAGTCAGCAATTCTAGCTTTTTTAAGAAACAAAAAAGAAAAGAAAACAAAACACCCAATAGTTTACTTGGTTGAGAACTTGGCAATTCCCTAGTCATCTTCCACCCCCTGCTTTAAAATGCCTTTGGCTGCCATCTAACTGCAGATAGGAATTATGTTAAAATGAAGAATCTTTGTCTCTCTCTAATTCAAATATTGATGGAATCCGAGGCCTAAAATACCTTTTCATATTTCAATAATGTTCAGAGTCCATGCCTGAAACCAAAATGAGCTCAATTGAGAAGCAGTAAGTTTGGCAATAAGATTTAATCTCTATGGCAATCAAAAGAGGAGGTTCATTTTTATTGTTTGATCTTAATTGAATTACGGGGGGGGGGGGAGCTCCAGAGTAATGATATTATTTTATATTTTCCACAATCCCAGTTCTTGGCTTAGGGGAAAAAAATGAAGTAAGCAAGCCGTGGTTAGTGGGGAAAATGTGTTTGTTTTAGCTGTCTAATAATTCACAGCTTTGAGGAGAAGCTAATATGTTCTAAGTAAAAGACTAATATCTATCTATGGGAGTGCTTTTCCTGACCCATCTGGTTTGTCAGAGAAGTCTCCTACCTCTGATATTTATACAATATCATGCAAATGTCAAAATCTGAATGTCATCTTCAAAGACCCTTTTATGTCAGGCAACCCCTTTATAGGGGAAAAATAAACAATTTTATGTATGCATGCTTGATGCCAGTCCAATTAATAAAAGCCTTTTTAGCTATGCTTGGCTACAAGCAAGTTTCTCTTTTGAAAATGAACAGAGGGAGAATGAGATAAAAGGTCTGTATTGTTTCCTTGCAAATTTTACAGTTTCATTTTTAATTTGTGTTTGGATGTGAGGATCTTGGTGCAGATGGTGTGATAGTCCACAGTATGTTCTGAGAACCTGAAATGATAACAAAGATATGCAAATCGAGAGGGTGCTTTGGATGAAAGCCAGGATATCCAATTTCACAATAGCTGAAAACAAATTGATGTGCCCGGCAAACTACTCAGAGTAGCACTAGGAAATGTAACAGTGCCAAAACAAATTATATTAATGACCCGAACAGTTTGTTGAATTCTATTGGCTAGCTTAATGTTGGTTACATTTGTCTGCCTTGGCACTTCATTTGCCGCACAAAGCAACGTTGCTAAATGGGGAGAAAAACACACTTAATGAAAAATCAATCTTGGTAATTGCAAAATAAAGTTATACAAGTATTTATTTTATACCTGAGAAACGGCAAGTGGATTTTAACTTGAAACAAAATTGAAATATGTGTGTGTTTGACAATTGCAAATAAGTGATTAAATTGTCATACAAGGAAACAACAATCCCAGCTTCCCTGTAAAATTTTCCTTTAGCAGCCAAATGTTTTGCCTTATAATATGAAAAGTGATAACATTTTGCTGCTATCAAGAATACGCTGAAAAGGGATGAAACAACATTTTCACAACAACCTTAGATTTGAATCCATTTAAATGCCCCAATCCTGTGAACCATCTCCTGGAAATACGTATCATTGAAGTCAGAGACTTACTCCCAAGTAAACACTGAAAGAACTGAGTTGTATATCGCAAAGCTGAAACAGTATAGTTCATATTTTCATGGGCAAAGTTAAGTCATGTCTCTTTGATCTAAGTCACAGAAAACTTTACTGTCCGTAAAACACTCCAGTCAATAAGTTTTACTGATTTTCATCATGATCTGGGGAAAACTGATTTCTCTTCTGATGTTCACTGAGTCACAGTTGTACCCTGTTGGCTAGCAACATAACATTGTCAACACATTTTTCTCTCCCCAGACCCCAGAACAAGTAATGGGGTGAACGTACATATAGTTCTAGCAAAACTATGTAACTCTTCAGGTTGCCATTCTAACTTCTACCGATGGGGCTTCATGGCTGCAGCGTAAGGTAGGGACTGGGTAAAGCATTGATCAGGCGCTGGTGCATTGATCAGGTCCAGATTGGGCCTGTTGGTGACCAGCAATGGTTGTGGAACCAACCATTGCTGGTCACCATCAGATCCCTGGCCAGCTGAGCCCCAACCCTTCCCTGCCCCCAGAATGCCTTGTTTTGGGGCTTCTCACTGGGTTCCACTGCTGAGGATATTGCAAGTGAGCCTGCATGTTGGGTGATCAGTGGAAAGCTGGCTTAGCCTGGAGAACAGAGCAGAGGGATGTCATGACTCAATCCAAATTCCCCACAACTTACCATGGGGGTGTGTGCATGTTGGATTGCTATGCCTGAAAATGAAAAACAACGTCGGGGAAGAACTTTGTTTAGCCTGGAGAAGAGAAGGTTAAGGGGTGATATGATAGCCATGTTCAAATATATAAAAGGATGTCATATAGAGGAGGGAGAAAGGTGGTTTTCTGCTGCTCCAGAGAAGCGGACCCGGAGCAATGGATTCAAACTTCAAGAAAGAAGATTCCACCTAAACATTAGGAAGAAATTCCTGACAGTAAGAGCTGTTCGACAGTGGAATTTGCTGCCAAGGAGTGTGGTGGAGTCTCGTTCTTTGGAGGTCTTTAAGCGGAGACTTGACAGCCATCTGTCAGGAATGCTTTGATGCTGTTTCCTGCTTGACAGGGGCTTGGACTGGATGGTCCTTGTGGTCTCTTCCAACTCTATAATTCTATGATTCTAAGAAACCCTGTCTGAGGCATGAAACAAATTCACAAACTTTAGAGTTGCACAATATGATCTCCTCATACAAAATATATTATTTTCTGCCAAAAGAAGTTTTGTACTCTTTAAGTTTGAATACAGATATTGCAACAGCTCATCAGGGCACGATATCTGCCTGCAGGGCAAACCCAGGTGCCCAACAGTTGGTAAGAACCCACTATTTACCAGTCAGTTGCAAGATTGGTAAGATATATGGTAATTCCTCAAGGATGGGCAGGAGCTTCAAATTGTACAGAAAAGTTTAGCTGGACGGTTTCCAGTGGAACATGGCCTGTTGCTGTGGCATCAACTGCACTTAAATATTGAAAGGTGTCAATAGATCAAGGGGGCCCTAAACTATACAACCACCAATAGATATACAAAATGGTGAGCAGAGTATGACATGTTAAGAACAACAACAAATCTTCATGCAAAGGCATGGATAGTAGTGATCAGCAGCTACACCTTGACCACAGAGAGCAGAAAGTGGGGAATGGGATGTGAGGGTTTTATAATATGCATTTGTGCTGTTAATTGCCATTGTAATGACAGTGATAATGAGTTGCTTTCCATGACAACCAGTGGTAATCACAACTCACTAGGGTCTTCTGCTGACTATTACTCTAGATGTCATGCTGTCAGATAGATCTTTGTTGCCTCGATTTTGGTCCTCTCCTATGAATCCCTCAGAGCTCCCTTACTTCACGTTCCACCAGGTGGGTCCTTAAATTCCCAGGGATTCAAAGAAATTTCTCAGTCACAGGTTCCTTTATCAACATGCACTTTCTGTCTATCCTTCCAGGCTTTCCTAGCTTGCATCTCTCTCTCTCTCTCTCTCTCTCTCTCTCTCTCTCTCTCTCTCTCTCTCTCTCTCTCTCTCTCCTCTCTCTCTCTCTCTCTCTCTCTCTCTCTCTCTCTCTCTCTCTCTCTCTCTCTCCATATATATAAAGTCTCCAGCTGGGTTTCTAGTCTATGTAAAGCAGTGCTGGCTTATAATATTCATGGATTGGGGGAAAAATAGATCAGTAGAATTAAGACCATCTCATAGTAACTAAAGCTCCACAAATCTAGGAAACTGGGAGCTAAGGCTAATGCCTTAACAGTTATGTCCCATGATCTGTAATGGCATTGTGCAATGTCTCATCTTGTGCTTGTTTATAACTTACCCATTATGCATCCATTATTGCCCTTGGTCTTTCAGGACGAAATCCAGATGATGAGGTTGGAGTTCCTGGGACTAGCAAAGATGCCTCAAATTTTCCTGGTCCTGTATTGCCCTATGAAGCACTTGAGCTTTACTGCACAGGAAGAAGAATCCCCCTTTGAGTTGACTCTTTGGAATCTTGGACAAGAAGGGCTTTCTTGATTCTGCTCAGGTTCATTCCCCGAAATATGCCATGGGTTGGAAATGCAACACCTGAACGCCATAGCCTCCAACATTTCTCTGATGAAAACAGGGACATCCTATTCCATAATTGGGACCCATATGGTGCTGTGGGTTAAACCACTGAGCCTAGGGCTTGCTGATCAGAAGGTCGGCGGTTCGAATCCCTGCGACGGGGTGAGCTCCCGTTGCTCGGTCCCAGCTCCTGCCAACCTAGCCGTTCGAAAGCACATCAAAGTGCAAGTAGATAAATAGGAACCGCTACAGCGGGAAGGTAAACGGCGTTTCCGTGCGCTGCTCTGGTTCGCCAGAAGCAGCTTTGTCATGCTGGCCACATGACCTGGAAGCTGTACGCCGGCTCCCTCGGCCAATAATGCGAGATGAGCGCCGCAACCCCAGAGTCGGTCACGACTGGACCTAATGGTCAGGGGTTCCTTTACCTTTATTCCATAATAATTACATAATTATTTTATTATTTATACCCCACCCATCTGACTGGGTTTCTACTCTGGGTGGCTTCCAACATACATAAAAACATAATAAGAAATTGAACATTAAAAAACAAACAAACCCAGCCTTCAGATGTCTTCTAAAGCTTGTATAGTTACTTATCTCCTTGGCTTGGAGGTTGCATGGCTCCATACCAGGCATCCCCAAACTCGGCCCTCCAGATGTTTTGGGACTACAATTCCCCCCATCCCTGATCACTGGTCCTGTTAGCTAGGGATGATGGGAGTTGTAGTCCCAAAACATCTGGAGGGCCGAGTTTGGGGATGCCTGCTCCATACCCTCCAACATTTCTCCGATGAAAATAGGGACGTTCTAAGGAAAAGCAGGACATTCCAGGAACAAATCAGAAACCAGAATGGCTTGTGTACCTGCATATTTTATGTCCCTTAACCTGACTGAAATATGGATCACTTAAGAGAGAAAAAAGGTCCTATCCAACTAAGTCAGTGTAAATAAGTGAAATCAATGGACGAATCAATGGGCAGACATATGTTTCCCTATCTTCCTGTTCCCTATATCCCGCACTTCCCCAACTATTCCACTAGTTTACTCATCAATGGTACAATCAAGCAGAAAAGAGAGAGAAAAGAAAAATGGCTGCACCGTTTATTTCTGGAATATTATTTAATTGTAGCTATGTTTTTAGTTATGTGTGCAACAGTGTTTTAAAACATTTTTTTTAAAAAAAGAAAAAAGATACATGGGAAATAGATTTTAACACGATACACCAAACACTCAGCATGCAACAGGCTCAGCTCTAATTACCAAAAGCCAGCCTAAATAAATGTTTCAGAAATATGCTCAGTGTTTCTTTGGCAAGCCTCCAGGATCGGAGAGTTCCACAGCTGTGGGCTAGCTACCGAGTGTGCCTCTCTGCACGCTCTTGTCCAAACCTGGCACACAGATGGCGCAGTCAAGGAAGCAAGATGGCAGTGGGGCATAGGGAAGGTGATGATCTCTTCAGTTTTTTCTCTCCTTTTTTTGTGTGTGTGTGTGGATCCGAGCTATTTAGGTAATGACTTGGATTAGCGCTTTGCAACTCGCAGGTGGGGAGAGGCTCGTAAAACCTGCTCTCAACCCGTTTCTGCTCTTCGTAGCATCATTAATTAAATCACAGGGAAGTATAATGGGATATATCCTCTTGATCGCAGGTGACATAGAATCAAGACTTCGCATAACGGAACTTAACTCGAGAACGTGAAGGAAGGACTAATCCCACAACCCGATGTTGTTGTTCTTTCCTCTTTCCTTTGCCTATTGGTGTGTGGTGCATATTCAGAGGAAATAGTGAAGAATATATTTTGCCCTCAGGAAATCTGCAACATGCAATGAAATATTTAGATCCATTTTTGTTAGCCTCATCATCAATGAGGGAGGGGGGGATTTGATCTAGTGAGTCGGCATTTTCCATCCCCTCTCATCTTCTACTGACTTTCCAAGTTAATATGTTAATCTATCGCCATTATTATAAGGTATGTGTTACACTGGCAATGTTGTTAATTGTTCTGCTGAAACAAAAACATCCAGGGAACAGAAGTGTAGCTGTAATTATGCACAGCACTGTTCTAAATAACTGCTCGTTTTGGGGTTGTTTTGTTGTATAAAAAAAAGATAAGGGTATAGATATGATGAACTCTGTTATTTTTAAAAAAGCAACGTATTTAAACCTTGCTTCAAAAAGAGCTGTCCATCAGTTCCACAGACACACACAAATCCAGAGCAATGAGGCAACGTGCTCTCTGCCTTCATGCATAATACATACAAAATAGGTGAAGTAGTATGTAAAGTGAATTTTAATTGGTTATAATTGTCATTTCATTTAGTAAAGTATTATCTGGAGACCAGGATATCAATTAGCACTCTATGGACTCTGTTACTTGTGAAAATATGCATATACAGAGCCGATGTACTCTCGTCGTAGATATACTTTAATTAAGAAAACGGTACAGTAAATTAAAGACCTTTAAAGTATTAATTAATTGCTCTATAGATTGGTTTGGAGTATCAACTTAGGGAAGTTACAATCACTGGGTCTGACATGAATGAGATAAGAGAAGGTCCTGTTTGGGATTCCTGATAGGATTTTTCTTTTTTCTTTTTTATGCAATGCTGTCCAGTGCTCAGGAACAGCCCAAGTTCCACTTGAGGCTAAAATAGTTTAAAGGTATCATTTGAATGTTATATTATTATCTAAAGCCTAGCTAGTCTGAGTTTTTATCCTTCTTCAGGTGTCTTACCACTGCCTATGTTATTCTTTATATACGTCCTTCACTTAATAAACATTCCGGTATCAATAAAAGTAAAAGAAAATGATTGACATAAGCTGCTATATTATTAAACTGTTGGTTACCAAGGCAGTTTCCTCTTTTTTTCCATGGGGGATGAAGAAGGACCTATCCCTTTTTAACCACTTGCACTGAATGACTTTTACATCCAATATATAAGGGAGAGGAGAGGATGAATGTCACCTCTCTTCTCTTCCTGCTCCTGCCGACACATACTCCTGTCTTTGATTGACAGCTACTAATAACCTTCCTGCCCTAAGTGCCATGGAGACACTTTATTAGGACAAACAGCCAAGGAAATCTAGGAATGAAGCCAAGTCTGCAGTGAGTTATTATCGGGCTTGTATTTATCTCAGCTTTGTAATTTTTCCCAGTGATATGCAAATCCTGAAATAGATCTTCTTCTCTTGAAGGACAGGTCCCTCTGTTAATTGATCCACTGAGATTCAGCCTAACCTCTTTTAGCTATCAGCCAGGGAAACACGCTACATAAAAGAATCTCGACACTGTATACAGTTCACATAAATTCGCTGTACGTATGGCAAGGAGAACTAATGCATACAAAATTGCAGTTTTGGGACTGTTTGCCCCCCCCCCATCTACAGTTTTCATATCTGTGCTATCTGCATAACAAATCAAAATGATTTATTTATTTGCTTATTAGGTGCTTTGACATTTATGCTATTTATTATAAACAAATATGATTTCAGATGAAGCTTGCAAGCTTCCTTGAAAAGCCCACACCAAACACGTATTGCAATGACATTCAGACTTAACCAAAATGTATTTGATCTGAATTTTAAAGAAACACTATATTTAGAAATGTGGGGTTCTTTTTTTAAAAAAATAAATAAATCACATGTTCATTTCCAATAACATATGCTTTGAGAGTCTGTAAAGGTTTTCATTCATTGCTTTCTTATGTAGATTGGCTTCAGAAGGGAATATAATTTCAAACCAATACTTTAATGGCATTAGTAGTAACATGGACATAAATGGTTTGTCTACATTGGCATGGAGATCTATTTATTTAAAAGGTAATGCATTTTAAAGAAGAGCAGTACTGCTAACAAAGGGAAATATTCAAGCAAATAAAATTAGCAGGGAACAGCCCAAAGCTAAAGGATGATTGTACAAAGTAATAATAATACTAATGTTTGAGAATAATACAGAGCCCTTTTGTCCTAAGAAACCGAAATCTCTTCATTAAAAATATTACTTTACCTGATCCATAAATCTGTGTGGTTGAAGTACTTGGATTTGAGCCAAATTAGTTCTCCAAAATCCATGGGACAAATCTGTCATTTTAAATACAAGTAATCTGGCTTATCTGGTTTCTGGAGGGACTCAAATTACTATTGCAAAACTGCCTGTGTCAAGAGTAGCAAGCAGCTATGAAAAGGAACCTATTTGACTATGGATTGTATTCTCACGGAAAGCCCCCACAGAGGGGCAGACTACACATTACACAGAAACAGGAGGAGGAGGAGGAGGAGGAGTTTGGATTTGATATCCCGCTTTATCACTACCCCAAGGAGTCTCAAAGCGGCTAACAATCTCCTTTCCCTTCCTCTCCCACAACAAACACTCTGTGAGGTGATTGAGGCTGAGAGACTTCAGAGAAGTGTGACCAGCCCAAGGTCACCCAGCAGCTGCATGTGGAAGAGCGGAGACGTGAACCCAGCTCACCAGATTTTGAGTCCACCACTCTTAACCACTACACCACACTGGCAAGTAACTAACTGAGCCCCCGTTTTTTTTTGTTTTTTTGTTGAATGAAAAAGCTATTTAGATGCTGCTTGTGTGGAGCTCAGAAACAAAGGGCAAGTAAAAGATATGAATTTAAGGCTCACGCCATGTGTAAATCATAGCTTTCAAGTTTTCCCTTAACCCGCGAGGAAGCCTATTCAGCATAAGGGAATTTCCCTTAAAAAGGGGGGAGAACTTGACAGCTATGGTGTAAATACTGTCTTGGACTGTCCATGAGGTGCATTGAGGGAGCCATTTTAGGCAGTGGAACCCTCCAAGGAGTGACGCCCTCGTGGGAACCCCGCTTCCTCTTCCACTCCACTTTACTTCCAGCTGATATTCAGGGAGGAAGTGAGAAAAGAGCTATTTTTTATTTAAAAAACCCCACAACCAATAACAACTAAAAGTCCCATCAGCGATGGGGCCATTTCCCAGGAGTGCCATTTCTACTGCTTCTGGAGCATAGAACTTGATGCTGTCAGACTGAGCTGTTCATCTAGCTCAGTGTTTTGTGCCGGCAGTGGCTCTCCAGTTTTTCAGAGAGGGGTCCATCCCTACTTGGAGATGCTTGGGATTGGACCAGGGACTTTTTGCACTGAGCTTCACGCCCTTCCTTGGAAGTGCTTGTGGTCCAAAGTTTGGAGTAAACACACTTCTTCATAGGCCAGACTCACTCATTTCCAGGCCTCTGTTGCATCTTGTGGCTGAATAACCATCGTCCCTGGTCCCATTGGTAAGGTTTGCTGTGCCTGCAGAAGGACCAGTTAGTCATCAGTCTGTGGGGTTAACAGAAACCCTGAACATCAGGCGGCCAGCTTTATCTCCCCCCCACACCCCTTCTCCTTGTCTAACATCGCCTAGTCAGTATTCCAGAGAAAGTAGGAGAGATGCTGCTATCTTTCAAGAAAGTTAGGCTTTTCTTCTCAGCTGGATACTGTATTATCATTTTAGAATCCTTTCCTTAGAGACTACCGTGTTTCCCCCTTTTTAAGACGTAGTCATAATATAAGACGTAGCAGGATTTTCAAGCATTTGAGAAATATAAGCCACACCCCGAAAATAAGCCATACCTAAGACGGCCCTGGATAGAGCTCCTGAGGGTGGCCAGCCTCGCTATCGCCACCTCCGCTACTGCTGCCACCCCGCACGCTCTTCGTCCCCCTGTTGTTGTTTTAGTTAGTTTCTCCCCGCTGCAGCGTCTCCCAGGTCCCGCATGCTGAAGCGCGGGCAGATAAAGGTTCGCTCCGCATAGGATCGGCCTGCCGCGGCTGCAGACCGGAGCACCGAGCCAGCGGCCTAGCCTCTTTCTCTTTTTTTGCCCAGCTGAGGAGGCCTGCAGCCCCGCCGCCGGAATCGGCGGCTGCAGGGCGGAGCGCTCCGCAGCGCCGAGCGCTGGGAGAGCCTTGCAGCGGGCGGAGCGCCGAGCCAACAGCCTGGCCTCTTCCTGCCCCAGCCGAGGTGGTCTGCCGCCCCGCCGTCAGAATCGGCGGCTGCAGAGCGGAGCGCTCCGCAGCGCCGAGTGCGCGGAGCGCCGAGCCAGCGGCCTGGCCTCTTCCTGGCCCGGCCGAGGAGACCTGCCGCCCCGCCATTGGAATCGGCGGCTGCAGGGCGGAGCGCTCTGCAGCGCCGAGCGCTCGGAGCGTCTTGCAGCGGGCGGAGCGCCGAGCCAGCGGCCTGGCCTCTTCCTGGCCCGGCCAAGGAGACCTGCCGCCCCGCCGCTGGAATCGGCGGCTGCAGGGCGGAGCGCTCCGCAGCGCCGAGCGCCCGGCAGCGCTGGGCAGAGCAAAGAGCCAGCGACCTGTCACCTCGGTGCCTGGAACCTGCTGCTGCTGCGCAGAGCGCCCAGCAGCACCATGCAGAGCACCCAGCAGCACCCCGAGCCCTCGGCCCGGCCCGGCCAAGGAGGCCTTAAGGTACCATAAAAACATAATTAAAAAATTAAGACATCCCCTGAAAATAAGACACCGTGTGTTTTTTTGATGAAAAAATGTTATAAGACGGTGTCTTAAAAAAGGGGAAACACGGTAAAGATTTCCCTTCCCCACCCACAAAAGTCTGTGTGCCAGAGCAAACGATGGGGCACTCAAATTCTAGTTTCCTTCCAGAACTATGAAGACAAAGTTTGAATAGACCCGTACCTGCAAACATAAATGAAAATTAAGTGAAGGATTAACATTGGAATGGTTTATTGACTAATTAAGAAATGCAATGGGATATTAGATGATTAGCACTCTGCAAAATTCAGAGCATGGGAAGTCACCCAAAAATATTTAACTTGGCAATATATTTGGCTTTTTTTATTGTATTGTAATTTGGAATGTTTTAATGTGGTTCTTATTGGATTATTAAATTGGAAAACTCAACACACACACACACACAAAATTCTAGTTTCCTTCTTCAAGATCAGTACATGCATCTGAGCTTCCTCCTTTTGCCGCCACCTACTTTTCCTTCCTCATTGGCCTCTTGAGTTTTGATTCTGCTCCTGATTCTGTTATTTTACTCCCTACCCCTCAACCCCACAAAATTCCTTCCTTCCTCCATCTCCTGAGGCAACTGGAGGCAGCCCCAGTACGCTGAATTTGGCAGAGGAGCAGATGGGAGAGCTGGTTGGAGGTGGCAGTGGTGGGGAGCTGCAGAGGTAGCAAAGGTAGTGGGCAACAGGAGCAGGAGGTGGCAAGTGGCATGCTCATTGGGGGGGGGGCAGCCCTCCCAGCTGTCTGCAGTCTGCCACCTGAGGCAACTGCCTCACTGAGCCTCGTTTGCAGGCCAGCCATGATGACCACCATTGGTTCTTGTCCACAAACTTTAATCCTTGCATGCCGGTCAGTATTCTGTGCTCCTGGCCCCTCTTGAACTCTCCTCAGAACATGAAAGACAAGCTTAGGTCTGCTACGTGATTGGTTCTCAGGCATGTCTGTATCAAAGAGCCCAGCACAAGCCAATCTTCATTGGCTTATCCCTGGATATGCACACACACACACACACACACACACACACACACACACACACACACAGAGAGAGAGAGAGAGAGAGAGAGAGAGAGAGAGAGAGAGAGAGAGAGAGAGAAACAGCCATGTAAAATACATAATACAGTAATACCTCCGTGAACGTCCGCCTCGCCTACCGTCCATTCTGGCGAACCCGGAAGTACCAGAACAGGTTACTTCTGGGTTTGCCGCTTGCGCATGCGCAGAAGTGCAAACCACTTCACGTGCATGTGCAGACGCAGTGCTTGAGATACCCTGACTGCATCCTTTTCAGCTAGCGGCCGGGGCTCTGGAATGGATCCCAGCTGCAAAACAAGGTACGACTGTAACGAGGATTTTCACTGGGGGTTCTGAAAGCCCTGTTTAGGTACTCTTTGTTACAATCTAATTCTAAAGAACAGAACAGAACACACACACACACACAAACCAAACTGCCATGCCATCTTTTTATTTTTGTTTATTGATACAGTCTTTTGTGTTTCATACGCAACGAGAACAGAGAAAGTGACAAAAAAATGTCTCTTTTAAAAGCAAGGACTAGGCGACTCAGCTTTCCTTGGTGGACAAGGCGAGGGGCGAAACATTCAGACCCTGAAAGGAAAAAGCAAGTCAGGGTATCTCAAAGTAAGGGAAATACAGCAGGTGACAGAGAGTACATTGCCTGGGGCCACTTTGGTAGGCTACTGCCACTTCCCTCACACATTTTTTTAGTGAATGAATGGTTTTCTCCTGAGGCAATGCTACACAGAACGAGTTAAAAACCACTTTGGAACATCAGATGCCATGTCAGAATGCTTCAAGTACAGCACCACAGTGCATATAATGATTTTTCTCTGCTTCATTTGACAGATCCAAAATGTACATGTAAGGCCTATCATTGCCCACTCCAGTCCCCAGAACTTCTCCCCCTCACACACATCAACATCAAGATGCTTTTTTTTAATCAGAACTTAAAATAAATACACCTTGCCAAATAATGTTGAAAGTCACCAAAACATGTAAGGATTTTAAAATAGCTTCCCTATTTTCTTGTGCCTGGCCTTGTGGGGACCACCAGAAAAACTGTTTATGGTAAACACCTTGAATTGTTATACCCAACTAACTGTGACTCAGAACTGTCTAAGATCTTGCCTCCACCACAGTCCCATCTGCACCTAGGGTGGCCATGTGTCCCCCTTTTCCAGGACACACCCTCTTTTTCAGGGGTGAAATTTCTCTCCGGATAGATTTTAAAAAATTTGCCAAAATGTATCTGGCTATACTTTCTGGATAAGACATAGACATAACTGATGGCTGAAGACCTGCTTTCCACTTCTCTTCTCTCATAGTAGGGGTATTTCAAATGAGATTAATCATAGCATCCTCTTTTTTGCTCTTCAAAATATGGACACCCTACCTAAATAGAAAACTGATGTGGTACACAGTGGGTGTTTGGGAAGGGGTTGGGGAGAGGAGCATGCACAAGTATTTCAACAATGGGTTGACAAGTTTGCCATACCTTCTGCTGTCTGGTAGAAGGCTCCTTTCTACTTTGGAAAAGCATTCACATGAGCAATGAGAGTGTTCATATACTGGGGAATGTGGGTGGCGCTGTGGTCTAAACCACTGAGCCTCTTGGGCTTGCCAATCAAAAGGTTGGTGGTTCGAATCCACACAATGGGTTGAACTCCTGTTGCTCTGTCCCAACTCCTGCCAACCTAGCAGTTTGAAAGCACGCCAGTGCAAGTAGATAAATAGGTACCACTGTGGCGGGAAGGTAAACGGCGTTTCCATGAGTTCTGGTTTCTGTCACGGTGTTCTGTTGCGCCAGAAGTGGTTTAGTCATGCTGGCCACATGACATGGAAAGCTATCTGTGGACAAACACCAGCTCTCTCAGCTTGAAAGCGAGATGAACCCTGCACCCCATAGTCACTTTTGATGGGACTTAACTGTCCAGGGGTCCTTTACCTTTGCCTTTACTATCATATACAGTCGTACCTCGGGTTGCGAACACCTCGGGTTACGAACAACCCGGGTTACGAACTTCGCAAACCTGGAAGTATTTGCGCCGCGTGCGCGTGCGCAGAAGTGCCACGCGCCTTTGCGCATGCGCAAAGCACGAAAATAGCGAAAATGGCAAAAATAGCGCTTTGCGCATGCGCAAAACGGCGGTTTGGGCCCTTTTTGGGTTACGAACTTTTCGGGTTACGAACTGCGACTCAGAACGGATCGCGTGCGTAACCCGAGGTACCACTGTACTGGGACAGTCATATATTATAAAGAATAAGCTAGTTCCAACTGGTCCCTCACTCTACAAGAACAAAACTGAGGTAACCAGAGAAACATATAAATCAAAGGGTGTTTCTTAAGCAGAAACCCTTTTATTTTCCTATAAACCTAAAGGAGCATACACATGACACACCAACACACCTATTCCCCAGTGCTGGCTCAACAAACTTGCTACCAGCCACATATTTGGCCACAAGGCTAATGACCCAAAATGTGCAGATGTATTGGGAAAGACTTTTGGAGCAGCCCTAGTTTCAACAACATTGTGAGGTTTATACCCCACAGTGTAGCTGTTGTGAGGTATAAAAAAGAAACCTCAAAAAAAATGTTTCAAAACATACTGCTAAAAAAATAAAATTGCATGCGATCAAAAGTGAGCTTTTAAGTTTTGCTAAGAGACTCTCCACATGCCGCTCCACACAATCCCTATAATCTCTACAATCGTGATCCTGAACAAGTATGAAATTGTGTCCGGGCAGGAATAACTAAATAAATAAAACAAACCTGCAGCAAGAAACCCGTTCCCCCCCCCAAAAAAAGAAGACAACTATCTATGCATCTACCCATCACCACAAATAAGCATAAGAGTTTGCCTGCCTCCCACTGATGGGGGAAAAATGCTCTCGCGTGCCGTCCATTGAAAGTCTCTTCATCCTAATCGAATTGTAACCCCTTTAATATGGTCAAGGTCAGTGTCAGTTTGTGTTACATCAAGCACATGCTGGTTGGTAAGGTTAGTCTAACGGGGGCACCTTCGCTTTTCGAAAAGGTTGATCACCAATGCTTCATCAACAGACTGTGTTCTTTTGTTTTTTTAAAAAATGATTCCATTACTTCTTAATTCTTCATTTTTGCATTTTATTTCCCCTTTCCCAG
Organism: Zootoca vivipara; assembly: GCF_965207765.1. Classification (NCBI taxonomy): domain Eukaryota; kingdom Metazoa; phylum Chordata; class Lepidosauria; order Squamata; family Lacertidae; genus Zootoca; species Zootoca vivipara. The sequence goes on along the minus strand of NC_142587.1, from coordinate 28,519,855 downwards.
CTCCCATCCCTTCTCGATCCATTCCTCATTTCCATCCTGACACCTGTGGTCTTGAATAGCACTTTGTTAAAAAATATCCGTCATGTGCATGGCACACGGTGTATGATTTTTTCAGTGTACCTACCCAATAATTGACCTCGCATTGACTATCCGTTATTCATGGCTCTTGCCTTGAAGAAGATCCTAAACAGCCAATCTCAATTTAAAAGTATATTATCCTGCCTTAAGCACATTTATTCACAGCCCCTTTCACAAGTTATTGGCTATTTTCTTTCCCGGAATTAAGGATTATTGAAGCATATGTAAGAGGAACTTTGTTCTTCATAACTCATCTCTCTCTCTGGCTACTTGCTTATGCAGCGAAGCGCTGTTATTTGCAAGTATCTGCTCTGGAGGACCCGCGACTTCGCCGCCTCTTCAAGGAAGAGGACAAAGACAAGTCAAGAGGAAGAAAAACATTTACAACATAATGAGAAGGTAAATCAACTTACATTTACTGCAAATAGCTTGATGGGAAACATCACTAATGCTACCTTTTAACTCCGAGGATAAGGCACCTCTACATGTTTCCTTTTAATAATGATGCAGTATCTTTGCTTTCTAATTTAAGGAAATCAGAAAGTCCTTGCCTAACCCTTATTTCCATGTTTTATGCTGATATCAAAGGCAGTGGCGGAGGCAGTGGCGAATTCATTTGCCGCTAATAACCATCCACACATAGGTGTAAAGAGAAGGGCCGTTCTGTGAGGTGCGCCACAATGTTCGTGTGGACATTTTCATTCCATTCAGGCATTTTAGTCAGTCTGGCAAAACAGATCTTTATTCTGCCAAATTTGTATTCCCACCACTCTTCCGAGAAAGTCAGCGCAGGAAAAAAAGGGGGGCCCACGTCCCATCTGATCCTCACAGCAAGCATGGGAGATAAGATAGGCTGTGAGGCTATGGCTAGCCAAGGTCAGCCGATGATCTTCCTGGGTGTTGAACCCAGGCTCCATCTGGTCGAAGACCAAGACTCTATTCACTCCTACACCACATCGGCTTATTTTGAGCTCACAATTTTAGAAGTGTTCCAGAAGCCACCAGGACATCAGAGACACACCCACCTCTCTTTATCCTCCACCTAAAGGCAAAACTAGACAATATTTTAAATCAGTGCTTCCCAAACTTGGGTTTCCAGCTGTTTTTGGACTACAACTCCCACCATCCCCAAATAGCAGGACCAGTGGTCAGGGATGATGGGAATTGTAGTCCAAAAACAGTTGGAGACCAAGTTTGGGAAACACTGCTTTAAATGTATGTGGGCATTTAAGAAGTCTTCTTCTACTTTTTTAAAAAAACTTTTTTAAAAATAGCAGTTCTTGGGGGATCATGTACACAGGAGCGAGGCAAAACTCCTCTACTCCACCATCTCATTGGAAACTTTTTTCTCCTGAAGCTGCTTTTTCTCCCAGGAGGTGCAATGCATTCCACAAGTCGGCACAGATGAGTACAACAGATACCCACAGCCTTCCCTAGTTATCCTCAGTTTAAAAACCCTTGGCCTCCACACTTTCATATAACTGTATATCCTCTTCTTGCGTATGCTGTGTTTTAATGCGGGGTACACAAAGCCATAGAGAGACAGCTGTTTTAACCCGTGGAAAGTTAAGCATGCTTATCTCCATTGAAATCAACAGGACTTAAGTGCACACTTGATTCATGTGTATCCAAGGCTAAAAAAAAAAAATACAAATTAAACTTCCGTGCTCCAAAAAGCTGAATTCAATGATTTCTATGAATTATGCAGATGGAGCAAATTTACATATTTTCTTAGCATGCTTTCTCCCTGCAGTTTTTGCTGTTTTTGCATAATTTAGTCTGCTTGTACTCTTTATGTGTTCCCACAGAATTGCAGTGTAATACATACAGTCCGGAAGTGAGTTTAACTGGAATGTTCACTGGATGACTGCACTGCAGAGTGATGACTGCTGTCTTGGGCTGAAGACCTGCCTGCAAAACACTAGGGCTGAGCTGAAAGGTAAGGGGGGTGCTTTTTGCTAACATTTTTTCCCCTTTAGTAATGGCAGGAATCAGCTTTCCTCCTAGATACGTTTCAGACCCTGCATCAAGGTGGATAGAAAGCATTATTTCACCATTGGAAAGTAAGGACAATGCTGTTTTGCTCTTGGTGAAACCAATACGAAGGCAATGCTGATTGGCTGCATGCCATTGTTACATCATCATGTTTCCTATATGATCCCGAGTTAGCTAGGATCACCTCTCTGGTTATCCTTAGGAAGAAATTGACTTTTTGTTTTTAAAAAAGTGCTCCAGCAGCAGATTGGGGGAAGCCACATTTATCACCACCAGATAAATTTATACCCACCCAGCCAAGAGGGCACTTTGCTCTTCAAACCTGAAGCCATTCCTGAGCATGATCCAGGCCAATAAGTTATAACAGATGTTGAGGATGAAACTAATTTGCCCTGAGATACTGAACATTTTGTTTATTATTATGTTGATATTGCACTTTTTCCTTCAAGGAGCTCAGGTTGAGTGTGTAGACCTTTTAACCACCCCCCGAAATAAATTCAGACAAGACTCAAATTTTTGGTTTGGTTTTTGGCAGAATTTAGGCCACAACTTTATTGATTACAATCAAGTGAGTGGTTGCATAGGCTCTGGTTCGACTAGCTCCCTGCACCCTTGTAGGTAGCGCTGACCCTGGGCTCCAACCATAGGTCAGCCTTGTGTGAATACCTGGGAGAGTGGTAAGCAGGAGCCCTGTTAGTCCTCCACCCAGATGTCCCCTGGACTCAGGCTCAGGGCCCAACCCCTCACAGGGAAGACCAACCAGTGAGTCCGTGGATTCCTTTAGCGGAATACCCATCGCATAGGGATGGTGAGGCCGTTCTGCCACCTCTATCACCTGAACCAGAGCCAATCTGCAACCTTACAAGTTGTGACGATTTGCTATGCGGCAGGCGAAACCCAAGTGGCACTAGCCAATCAGCCAAGTGGGGGAAATTCCTGCCGTGCCCCTGTCCCAACGACAGGCGACACACGACGGCATAGCAAGGTCAAGCGCAAGCCCTAAATATAGGGAGAGGTGGGCGGGTGTTCCGATGCACAGAGCCCCAAAGAGGAAGCTCAGGGACACGTGCATGGGCTTAAATAGAGGTCCCTCGATCAAATTAGCTAGCATCCCATTGGTCAGATTGGACCCAAGATCGAGGGGCGTCCAATAGGGTGTCGTGGCTATCCAAACGATCCCACCCACAACACAGGGTCTGGTTGCCGGGTTGCAGCACAACATGTGCCCTCTTGTTAGGGAGGACTCGATTTGGCGTACAGAGTTCTCTTATTCCCATGTTAGCTTCACAACAACCCTGTCATGTAGGCTAGGATGAGAAACAGTGACTGGCCGAAAGTCACCCAGTGGGGTTGATGGCTGAGTAGGGATTTGAACTCTGGTCTCCCAGGTCCTGGTCAAACCACTATGCCATACTGGCTTTCTGTTGGGAAAAAGGTATGTGATCTTACTTCCAACATAATTTGGTATCTATAATTTAAAAATGTCCATAAGAAGCAGTTATCTCCCCATCCCTTTTTTTTCCTGGGTATCTTATAAAATGACTGTTCAAATTTAATTGACTTTAATCTTTTAAAAAAAATTTATCCCTGTATAACTGCCCCGGACATTTGACACTTTTTCTACCCCAGTCAACTGTTATCAGGACAACCCATTATAACAGCAACACATTAAGAAAAAATAGATAATATCTTACACAGAGAGAAAATGCAGCAGCAATTTCCATATCAGATCCTTTACTTTCTTGGCTGTGTTCATCTAAGTGACCCTTATGTGGTAGGATCAGAAGGAATAATATATGATTAATTCCTCTTTGGAATCCCTGTTTGAAAGGTGCTTTATTTGCATTAGCATTCCTAATTACTTAATGACAAATCAGATATGGTTCATTGCTAGTAAGTGTAGAAACATGTTGTCTGAAGGATGTAGTTTAATTAGTATACTCCTAAAAACACGTCCCTCATGACCATTGGATGTAATCATTATTTTATGTATTTAACTGTGAAATTTATATTTACTCAGCAGGCTAGAGACCATCTTTTTTTCCTCTTCTTCTTCTTCTCCAGAGTGACTTAATGTAGCGCATTTAGACTTTAAAGGAATCCACAAAGTCTCAACAGCAGGTACTAAATAATAATAAAAAAAGAAATTTAAATAGCTATTATTGCAATGAAGCAGATGTATACTTTCAACAAAAATAAAGCAAGGATAATATTGCACCCATAAAACACAGAGAATGGAATACATATTTAGGGGAACTCATTTTAATTCCTCGGTTAATAATTAGAGGCAGGAGATGCACACATTTGCCTAGATCAATGAGGCAATTTGGGCATTCCTTTATTCTTGATTAGCAAATCTGAGCATGACCTCATTCCAAGGGCACACAGTGGTTTCCTTGCTCCTACACCCCTGCCGTAATATGAAATGCTCCTTTGAAAACACTTTTACACAATACAGAATCAGAGGCTTTCCTTTTTCTCAGAATATTTCTCAGCAGTTGGAAATCTTTGATATAATATTCACTGAGACTTCAGGCCCAAGTAAAGAGTTTGACTTTGCTTTGCTCAGAATATTTGTCTTGAATAAATGATGTTCATGGTGCGCTATAGAAATAGATAGGTCCCTGCCCCACGGAACCGACAAGCTAACTTGAAGCATTTCATTTTTATTTTTATTTTAAGGCATTGCTTTTTCTAAATCCAAAGGCTCAAGTGAAGTAGTGCTATTTTTTTTCTAGAAAAGGAGGTACCGGAACTCACCATGAACACCTCCCTTGTTCTCTTAGAATGGCAATGGCACCCACCTGAGGTGTGCTGGAACTGAGTTCTGGTGAGTTCCGGCTGAAAAAAGCCCTGCTATTACTGAGTATTTTTTATATAGCAGCTCAGCTTGCAAAAGGCACTTCTGCAGGACTGCTGGAAGGAAAGGGGGTTTCCTATAGGTCAGAGTCCTGGTTCACTGTGTCCAAATGTGTGGATCTGAATGGCTTTGGGAACCTTTTACTTACTTTTCTAGAGAAGCCTCCTCATGTCCCTTCAGAAACTACTCCTGAAGGTTGGGGGGGGGGGAGGAAAGCACTTTAGGATGTGTGTATTTTCCCCCATATAAAATTGTATTAAATTATGACAGTTACATTTCTGTTGATCCACCTGCATCGCACAAATACCAAACCAACACAATTTAAGGAATTGTGAAGCTTCCTTAAATGCAAAAATTAGAGAGTAGTAAAGGCAATTTGGCTGCTTAATCTGGGCTTTTACACCAGACTTCATAAAATGGATAATACATCATTTGGCACTGGCTATGAATTCTGAAGTGACGCAGGTGGCACTGTGGTCTCAGCCACTGAGCCTCTTGGGCTTGCCAATCGGAAGGTCGGAGGTTTGAATCCCCACGAAAGGATGAGCTCCCGTTGCTTGGTCCCAGCTCCTGCCCACCTAGCAGTTTGAAAGCACGCCAAAAGTGCAAGTAGATAAAGAGGTACCGCTCCGGCAGGAAGGTAAATGGCATTTCCGTGAGCTGCTCTTGTTTCGGTGTTCCGTTGTCCCAGAAGCGGCTTAGTCATGCTGGCCACATGACCCAGAAAAACTGTCTGCGGACAAGCACCGGCTCCCTCAGCCTGTAAAGCGAAATGAGCGCCGCAACCCCAGACTCGTCTGCGACTGGACTTAACTGTCAGGGTCCTTTACCTTTACCTTTTAGGAATTCCGAGCCTTTGAAATGTTTAGCACATGTTGAGCAAGTGCATAAAATGTTGCGTAGTTCAATATATATGTTCTCAGAAGGTATGGATGATGAACAGCATGTGCAATTTGGACCAAGCAGCATAATTGCACATATTTGCTACTTCCAGCAAATGAACAAACATGATCTTGTTGGCATCTGTCTGTGTCATGAGACAATGGAGTGCATCTTCGGGAGTTAAGTCAAACTGCTGCATGATCAATTAGTGGAGCCTTTCAGAATCAACTCCACAGTTAGCTACATAGCTTCACCTTGCCTTCTGTTTCTTAGCTATGCAGAGCACAAAGCCTGTGTAACACAGAGACAATCCCCAAGCCATTTTGAGATGGTTTCTACATTGGGTGCATGGCATCCACTCCCTTTCCAGTAAGGTAATGTCTAAGGCAAAGGACCCCTGGGCGGTTATGCCCAGTTGGATTCGACTATGGGGTGCGGCACTCATCTCCACTTTCAGGCCAAGGGAGCTGGTCTGAAAGCTTTTCTGGGTCATAGATAGATAGATAGATAGATAGATAGATAGATAGATAGATAGATAGATAGATATAAAAACACAGGTCAGACTTCACATATGACTGGTCAGTAATATTCAGTAATATTCAGCCATATTGCTTTCCAGGTCGAGGGAGCCAGTGTTTGTCCACAGACAGCTTTCCGGGTTATGTGGCCAGCATGACTAAACCACTTCTGGCGCAACAGAACACTGTGATGGAAACCAGAGTGCACAGAAATGCCATTTACCTTCCTGCCCCAGCGGAACCTATTTATCTACTCTCACTGGCATGCTTTCGAACTGCTAGGTGGGCAGGAGCTGGGACAGAGCAATGGGAGCTCACTCCATCCTGGGGATTCGAACGCCCAACCTTCTGATCAGCCCAAGAGGCCTTAATAGTCTTGAGCACCACTGCCACCATCAGAAAACCGATAATGTGTTTTTGTTCTTAAAAATCCACAGCTAACAAAAATGTTTCACAGAAAAATGTGCCTGCATATTTATCCTTGAGCAGGCATTTCACCATTGCTTTCAAAAGACTTGAAAATCTGAGCTCTCCGACTGACCTCCATCCACAGAAGGCATCTCATAAGCAAGGGCCTGCACAGATCGTGCGCCCTAGCTGATTAGCAAGTTTCTTTTAAATTTGAACAGGGCATGACCAAAGGAACTCCAAGGTTTTCTTATGCTGCTAGGTGCTTGTTGGGGAAGCTGCAGGGAGCGAAGGTGAATGAAACCTGAATTGCGAGAGAAATATCCTGCATTATATCCATGCTTTGGGCAATAAGAAGTTTCCATTCACCTTCTTTAACGAAACAGCCTTAGCCCCTCAGGATCATCCCAGTATCTATCCATCAATATTTGTTCTTCTCTTGTTGCTGGTTGCTGAATGAAACAGGGAAGTGTACGAGAGCTAATGTAAACGTAATTTCCATGCCATTTTTTTTCTGCTGCAAAATTGATCCGTTGAAAATGCTGAAAGCACCAGAGGTGCAAACTTTAGAAAGCATGGAGTGAAAATAAATGTATATGCTTGGCTACTGTGTTCAGAGGGTCAGAATGGGCAACTGGAAAGGTCAGCTGCGTCGCCAGTGAAGTCCCAGCTGCAAGAACTCCAGGGGATTGTTTGCGTAAAAATAATGCGTGCAATACTTGCTTTTCCGGGTCGTGAAGTTCTGTTGTTGTTTGCTTGCTTGGTATGCAGACAAAGTGGAGCACGTATGCTGAGAAAGAGAGAGAGAGAGAGAGAGAGAGAGAGAGAGAGAGAGAGAGAGAGAGAGGGAGAGAGGGAGAGAAGCAGAAAGAAATATCCACTTGTGGATGTCGTATTGAAGTATGGTGGTAGGGTGTTTGGCGTGCATATGTGGGTAGTATTGAAATAAGAAGACAAGGTAGAAATGAACACTCGATCAAGTCCAGATGATCCATTTCCATCATCATCATCATCATCATCATCATCATCATCATCATCATCATCATCTAAAAGATGGCCGGCATTGGCATTCCTGAGAAGCAACCTTGCCCCAGTCCTAGCTAGTAAGATTTAATATTTCTCTGCTCCAGTGACTCCTAAGCTTTTTTCAGAGTATCAGTGTACATACAATGTATGCAGATGTTGGATTGTTGGAGAAAGATCACATTTCTGAGCCCCATCTCCAGCCCATGCACATTCTTTTAACATCTATGTGGTCCCTAAATGAATTCAAACTTCATAACCTAGGCATTGTAGGTGAAGTCCTGAGCCAGGTGTAGCACTCTGTACCACTTTTGTACAGAGCCTAAGCACAATGACGCTATAGGAAATGTGTGTAAATCAGGGTTGGAACAAGCTACCATAATCCCACAACCCTCCGTGACAGTAGCAAAAAGTGCTCCAGTCCCACATTGCATTCCCATTATCATTTTGTTTCATCCGATTGTGGGAAGACCTCGGTGGCTTCTTCAGTCTTCTGTGCTGCTATTTTGCTGGACGCCTGGAGGTTATGATGGCATATCTCTCAAAATTCAGGCAAGCTCCACTGAAAAATCATCAGCCTGCAGTCTGCTTCCAGTTCACAAACACTATGCAATTGATTATGTCACCTCCACACACACCCCAGCTGCATTGTGCTTCCTTTGCACTGAAATGAATGAGATGGAGTAACGGAATGACAATTATATAATTTACGTAAGTTGTGCAGTTTCGCCACTGCAGGCAACAAGGCAAAGAACGTAGCCTGGGGTGGAAGACAAACTGTAGTGCTGCCTTAGGAAGAGTGGTTGAAGGAATTGGGAATGCTTAGCCTGGAAAATCCTTCATGGATCAATGCCTTGTCGTGGCGAAGGGGCTTGAATAACTCAGAGAAGCTATGAGCTATGCCATGCAGGGCCACCCAAGATGGACAGGTCATAGTGGAGAGTTTTGACTAAACGTGATCCACCTGGAGAAGGAACTGGCAAGCCACTCCAGTATCCCTGCCAAGAAAACTCCATGGACAAAGACAACAGGCATATAAAAGTTATAACGCTGGAAGATGAGCCCCTCAGGTCGGAAGGCGTCCAACATGCTACTGAGGAAGAGCGGAGGACAAGTACAAGTAGATTCAGAGCTGATGAAGCGGCTGGGCCAAAGCCGAAAGGATGCTCAGTTGCGGATATGCCTGGAAGCGAAAGGAAAGTCCGATGATGTAAAGAAAAATATTGCATAGGAACCTGTAATGTAAGAACCATGAGTGGAGGTAAGCTGGATGTGGTCAAAAATGAGATGACAAGAATAAATATCGACATCCTGGGCATCAGTGAACTAAAATGGAAGGGAATGGGCGAATTCAGTTCGGGTGACTATCATATCTACTACTGTGGGCAAGAATCCTGTAGCAGAAATGGAGTGGCCCTCATAGTCAACAAAAGAGTGGCAAAAGCTGTAATGGGATGCAATCTCAAAAATGACAGAATGATCTCGATACGAATCCAAGGCAGACCTTTTAACATCACAGTAATCCAAGTTTATGCACCAACTACCGGTGCTGAAGAAAGTGAAATTGACCAATTCTATGAAGACCTACAACAACTTCTAGAAATGACACCAAAGAAGGATGTTCTTCTCATTACAGGGGATTGGAATGCTAAAGTAGGGAATCAAGAGATAAAAGGAACAACTGGCAAGTTTGGCCTTGGAGTTCAAAATGAAGCAGGGCAAAGGCTAATAGAGTTCTGTCAAGAGAACAAGCTGGTCATCACAAACACTCTCTTCCAACAACACAAGAGACGACTCTACACATGGATATCACCAAATGGGCAGCATCGAAATCAGATTGATTATATTCTCTGCAGCCAAAGATGGAGAAGCTCTATACAGTCAGCAAAAACAAGACCTGGAGCTGACTGTAACTCAGATCATCAGCTTCTTATAGCAAAATTCCAGCTTAAACTGAAGAAAGTAGGAAAAACCACTGGGCCAGTAAGATACAATCTGAATCAAATCCCTTATGAATACACAGTGGAAGTGAGGAACAGGTTTAAGGATTTAGATTTGGTGGACAGAGTGCCTGAAGAACTATGGATGGAGGCTCGTAACATTATACAGGAGGCAGCAACGAAAACCATCCCAAGGAAAAGGAAATGCAAGAAAGCAAAATGGCTATCCAACGAGGCCTTACAAATAGCGGAGGAGAGGAGGCAAGCAAAATGCAAGGGAGATAGGGAAAGATACAGGAAACTGAATGCAGATTTCCAAAAAACAGCAAGGAGAGACAAGAGGGTCTTCTTAAATGAGCAATGCAAAGAAATAGAGGAAAACAATAGAATGGGGAAAACCAGAGATCTGTTCAAGAAAATTGGAGATATGAAAGGAACATTTCGTACAAAGATTACCATAATCAAGGACAAAAGTGGTAAGGACCTAACAGAAGCAGAAGACATCAAGAAGAGGTGGCAAGAACACACAGAGGAATTATACCAGAAAGAGATGGAGGTCTCATACACCCCAGGTAGTGTGGTTGCTGACCTTGAGCCAGACATCTTGGAGAGTGAAGTCAAATGGGCCTTAGAAAGCATTGCTAATAACAAGGCCAGTGGAAGTGATGACATTCCAGCTGAACTATTTAAAATTTTAAAAGATGATGCTGTTAAGGTGCTACACCCAATATGCCAGCAAGTTTGGAAAACTCAGCAATGGCCAGAGGATTGGAAAAGATCAGTCTACATCCCAATTCCAAAGAAGGGCAGTGCCAAAGAATGCTCCAACTACCGCACAATTGCGCTCATTTCACACGCTAGCAAGGTTATGCTTAAAATTCTACAAGGCAGGCTTAGGCAGTATGTGGACCGAGAACTCCCAGAAGTGCAAGCTGGATTTCGAAAGGGCAGAGGAACCAAAGACCAAATAGCAAACATGCGCTGGATTATGGAGAAAGCTAGAGAGTTCCAGAAAAACGTCTACTTCTGCTTCATTGACTATGCAAAAGCCTTTGACTGTGTCGACCACAGCAAACTATGGCAAGTTCTTAAAGAAATGGGAGTGCCTGATCACCTCATCTGTCTCCTGAGAAATCTCTATGTGGGACAAGAAGCTACAGTTAGAACTGGATATGGAACAACTGATTGGTTCAAAATTGGGAAAGGAGTACGACAAGGTTGTATATTGTCTCCCTGCTTATTTAACTTATATGCAGAATTCATCATGCGAAAGGCTGGACTAGATGAATCCCAAGCCGGAATTAAGATTGCCGGAAGAAATATCAACAACCTCAGATATGCAGATGACACAACCTTGATGGCAGAAAGCGAGGAGGAATTAAAGAACCTTTTAATGAGGGTGAAAGAGGAGAGTGCAAAATATGGTCTGAAGCTCAACATCAAAAAAACCAAGATCATGGCCACTGGTCCCATCACCTCCTGGCAAATAGAAGGGGAAGAAATGGAGGCAGTGAGAGATTTTACTTTCTTGGGCTCCTTGATCACTGCAGATGGTGACAGCAGTCACGAAATTAAAAGACGCCTGCTTCTTGGGAGAAAAGCAATGACAAACCTAGACAGCATCTTAAAAAGCAGAGACATCACTTTGCCGACAAAGGTCCGTATAGTTAAAGCTATGGTTTTCCCAGTAGTGATGTATGGAAGTGAGAGCTGGACCATAAAGAAGGCTGATCGTCGAAGAATTGATGCTTTTGAATTATGGTGCTGGAGGAGACTCTTGAGAGTCCCATGGACTGCTAGAAGATCAAACCTATCCATTCTTAAGGAAATCAGCCCTGAGTGCTCCCTGGAAGGACAGATCGTGAAGCTGAGGCTCCAATACTTTGGCCACCTCATGAGAAGAGAAGAATCCTTGGAAAAGACCCTGATGTTGGGAAAGATTGAGGGCACTAGGAGAAGGGGACGACAGAGGACGAGATGGCTGGACAGTGTTCTCGAAGCTACGAACATGAGTTTGACCAAACTGCGGGAGGCAGTGCAAGACAGGAGTGCCTGGCGTGCTATGGTCCATGGGGTCACGAAGAGTCGGACACGACTAAACGACTAAACAACAACAACAAGCCTGGAAAAGAGGAGACTGAGAGGAGCTATGCTAGCCACCTTCAAATATCTGAAGGGTTGTCACATGGAAGATGGAGCAAGCTTGTTTCCTCCTGCTCTGGAGAGTAGGACTCGAACCAGTGGCTTCAAGTTACAAGGAAGGAGATTCCGACTAAACATCAGGAAGAATGTTCTGACAGTAAGAGCGGCTTGCAGTGGAACGGACTTCCTCTGGAGGTGATGGACTCTCTTTCATTGGAGGTTTTGAAGCAGAGGTTGGGTGGCCATGTGCTATGGATGCTTTAGCTGAGATTCCTGCATTGCAGAGGGTTGGATTAGATGACCCTTGAGGTCCCTTCCAACTCTATGATTCTGTGTGACCAACACACAGTGAAACAGAGAGTGGTGCCTTTTTTGCCTCCCTAGCTGTGGGTACCTGCTTCTGTCCTTTCTGATGACTACATTCCACCCATGGCAATCAACATACACATCATATTCCACAAGCAACAGCTGTTTCATGCTTTCAACTTAATAGGCTATAGGCCATATTTCAAAATAAAACCACAACGAAGCTCAATGGCTCAAAATATTTCAGATTAATTTGAAATATGTAAGTTAGCCACATGCAAACAAGGCATGTCATTTCTTCATTTCAACATAGCTAATCAGCAATGTTGTCTAATGGCAATAAAAAATGTAGCCTCACTGCAGATCAGAGCTGAACCAAGTTAAAGTGTTAAAAGGAGAGAAAACAGAGGGTTTTTTGTGGATAATAAGAGGGAAACATATAAATTACATAGGATATGATTGGAAGGTTGTTGTTATTTTATGCGTTATCTTGTTTGTTTTTCTTATTTTCTTACTATTTTTTATTCTTGTTTTTTCTTCTTTATTTCCTTTATTTTATTTTTATTATAGAGATGAGATGAGAAATATTTGTAATAATTTGTCTTTCTTTGATGTTTCTTTGATGAGTTCTTTTTGTAAATGAAAAGTAATGTTATGTATGTATGTGTATGTATATGTAAGATTTTAATAATTGAAATAAATAAAAAAAACATTTTTTAAAAAAAATGTAGCCTCACCTTAGGAGTGGTCTGCGCTCAAGAAAGAAGAATGGATACCGCTTTATAATTTTATCCTAGCTAGTGTCACAGCAGATGCTCTTCTTGCTCATAATAATTGCCTAATCCTTTTTTGAGATTTGCTAAGCAATTCTCCATTATAATTCAATAATAACCTGAAGCAGTTAGTTCAACAGGTTAATTATATGATGCATTGCAACAGAAAGTATTTCATTTCATCACTTTTGCATTGGGTGATATCCCCCTCCACTCCCTTCTGCTTTGATTGAAAGCTCTCATCGTTTTAATGTAGGACACAGTCAATGTGACTGGTTGGCTGGTCTTTTCTGTTCCCAGTTATTGTGCATCAAGGCAACCCAACAGCTAGCCAAGCCTGCATGCTGCACTTGATGCGGTTTGGTCTGAGGATAACAGCATAGGGATTAGTGTAATTTTATCAAGTCTAAGCTGTCAGTTAATATAGGACTACCGTTTTCCACCAGTCATTTGGACTGGAGCTTCTAAAGTCTGGGAGCAAAAGCCACAGAGACATGATTGGATGAATACAGGCCACAGATTGATCTTTGTCTCATTAATTGTCTCATTAACAAGGATACAGTCGTACCTTGGATCCTGAATGCCTTGGCACTCGGACGTTTTGGATCCCAAACGCCGCAAAGACGGGAGTGAGTGTTCCGGTTTGTGAACGTTCTTTTGGAACCCGAACGTCCGGCGCAGCTTCCGATTGGATGCAGGAGCTTCTTGCAACCAATCGGAAGCCGCACCTTGGTTGCTGAACATTTTGGAAATCGAACGGATTTCGGGAACGGTTTCCATTTGACTTCTGAAGTACAACTGTATAGGCAGGATCGCGATATGAGGCAACCCACCTGTTGCTCAATACCACCCTTTGCAGCCCACTGGCAAGGGAGTCACAATGCATCAGGGACCATTTTGAAGTAAACCCCACCTTAGTGTTCAGTACTGAGTCCTAGTGGGCAGTGCCCAGACTTAAAGAGCAGTCACCAATGCCCCTCGTCCTCCAACAAAGTTGTGACTAAAATTGCAAACAAGCACTCTAGTTCCTTTCTACAAGGAAGGCAAAAACCCCTCCCCAAAGTGCCAAAAATGTGAAGGACAAAATTCCCTTTTAGCTTTGTGAAACCAGCAACTGTCATTAACCAAGAGCCATAACAGGGCGAGGGTGAACTGGGAAATCAATGCTAACCGTGGTGTACTGTGTTTTTAGATTTTAAACACTCTCCGCAGCCCAAAGAGGTTGCACAAGATGACCCTTCCAACTCTGCAATTCTATGATACTACATTTTATGTGCGGCTTTGAATAATGTAATGCTTTTGCATGCATAAATTCCCCTGATTGAAGGCAGGTTAAAGTTATTTTAGCTAATACAGTGGTACCTCTACTTACGAATTAAATGCGTTCCGAACGCACATTTGTAAGTCGAAAAAATTTGTAAGTCGAATCCCTTAGGAATGCATTGGGAGAAAAAAATCGTAAGACGAAGCAACCCTATCTAAAAATTCGTAAGTAGAAAAAATCCTATCTAAACAGCATCCAAGATGGCGGATGGAGCTTCATTCGTAAGTAGAAACATTCGTAAGTCGAGTCATTCGTAAGTTGAGGTACCACTGTATTTTTATTTTTATGTACACTTTCCTCCAATATGTACATCATTTGGTTTCAGGACTGCAACACAAAATCTGGAAGAATTTCAAAGGATGGCTGTGTTTCAGTTCTCATATTTTTCCAGAAAATGTGAATTTGATCGATTCGCCTTTATATGTGAACAGAACTGAAGTCTCTCCCGTCCCTCCACTGATGTCACTGAGGCACAAACAGATTGTGGCCAAGTGACAAAGATGAAAAGAAATCAGTTTAACAACGCACACATGAAACCTTGTTTAACTGGCCGATGTATGAATTCTTTTAAACACAGGAATAACTCCATAAAAGGTCTGGCTGAAAATCTTCACATCGGGATTGATTGTGTTTGAAATTAATGATACATTTAAATAAATAGCTAAATTGCAATGGAATTCTATGTTATATCTTCATTAATAATACCCAAAGAATTATCTGTGATTAATGTTATAGGGAATACCAAATGAATTAATAATGACTGACCACTTATGGCTAAATGGGCAACCCTTTATAATAAGTGGCAAATCACTCTTCCTTCCTTTGGTATTTCTTGCAATAACTTTAATCATGATGAATTCTTTTGGTATTCAGGTGGATATAATACATGATTCCATAGAAACTCCATTATAATTGAATGTAATATTGCTGAAACGATTTTCATTTAAAGCTCACTAATAGATGTGGTGGAAGTATCAGGAAGTTACACTTGGATCCGAGAGAACAATGAGGATGGATGAGGGGACAAAATACAAGCTCCCATATCAACCACTGGGATTTTTCTAAGAGCATATTTTAAGTATTGTCTTGGAGTGACATTTTTTTTAAAGCTCAACTGGTATGGCTACTATTTTTGTATGTTTTATCTGTAATCACGAGGCAATTTATTAATATCAAAAACCATAGCCCCAAAACTTACATAGGAATGTTTCAGCCATCAACATTTCAGTAGAAATGCCACATTCAGTAGAACGGCCACGATGCCTTCATTCTGATATGTTGTCGTTTGAAGCATTGCACATCACAGTTGTATCCTGACCCTACTCCAAGGACACCAGGAGAGAGAACATAGGCCAGGGGCCAGCAAACTTTTTCAGCAGGGGGGCGGTCCACTGTCCCTCAGACCTTGTGGGGGGCTGGACTAGATTTTGAAAAAAAAATGAACAAATTCCTATGCCCCACAAATAACCCAAAGATGCATTTTAAATAAAAGGACACATTCTACTCATGTAAAAGCACCAGGCAGGCCCCACAAATAACCCAGAGATGCATTTTAAATAAAAGAACACATTCTACTCATGTAAAAACATGCTGATTCCCGGACCGTCCATGGGCTGGATTTGCAAGGTGATTGGGCCGCATCCAGCCCCCAGGCCTTAGTTTGGGGTCCCTGACATAGGCTATCCTGTTTCATGAGCAGAGAAATTAGGTGGGCTAGCAAGAGACTCCATTCAAGTCAGATGTCACTGCAAACCATGGCTTTTGAAGTGAAAGTATGGTTTGGCTTGATGTATCACCAAGGCAAGGCAATGAAGTTTCTCAATGGAATTAAAAAGCTTGCAAAATAGTTGGTAGAAAACAGTAAGATGTGTAACAATATAGGTAACCAAAAGCAGTGCCCTGACTTGAATGAGCAGAAATGCTTCTCATGAGCACCAAGCCACCTTTGAATATTGTTGTAATGTATAGTTATTGGCTTACACTTGCGTCCCCAAAAGTGTCAACCCAAGCCCAGAGCTCAGGTAGTAAGTGACTATAGCTTAAAGCTCTCAGCAGCCTCTGCTACCCCCTTCTCAGTCTGTTTCTTTGTGCTTCCTGGAACAATCAAGGAGCCGTGCAGCCAATAGCTTCCTGCTGCAAGAGAAACCAAGTGAATATCTCCAAAATGAGATTTTACAGCCTGCATCTTTGCTAATGCAAAAATCCCTTTTGTAAGGAAACCAAGTACTTTTCTTTTGAATTCACCTGGAACCTTTTTTTTAAAAAATTGTTTTACTGCCAGCAGATGGAGGCTTGTTTGCTGTAACTTCTAAAAATTCTGTGAGGAAAACATTCACTTATTTGCAAAGCTAAGGGTCTGTGATTTATTCTAGCCTAAGTAATTTTTGTGGGGAATGTTTGTTTAAAGGTGGTGGAGGGAGGATGTAAAATCTAACCAGGTTTTAATGTGCTTTGTAGCGATCACCATTGTGCTTAACTCTGCTATAGGAGAGTAAGGATCTCTCTTCCGAACCTCTCTCTCCAACAGATAGAACCCAAAAGAACCAACCAAAAATTTGAATATGCACTGAACCGTAATGGTAATCCACCATCAAAATTGGCCTAATGTGATGGTAGACCCGCTTTTGGATCATAGAATGAGAATTCACCAAGCCCATGGGTAAAGTTCTCTATTACTGTTCCTGCCACCCCTTCCAAAGGGGCTTGTGTGGGAATCCTGCAGAAGATCCATATACATAAGTAAAGGTTAAGTGGAAACAACTGGTGAGCAGGCCCTGGCATGTGGGACACTTACTTTGGAAAGTAATAATATACCTCTGTGCTTTCATGATCAATTCTCTCTCTTTCTCCCTTTTTCTGAGGGTTCATTTTATTTTTGAATTACACCCTTTAGAAAATAAAGCTTTGCCGTTTATAAAAAGGAGAACGGGCTCTTCTGTATAACTGAAGCAAGAGAGGGGTTCTGCTTCAATGGAACTAACATGACCTAGCGGGGGCAGCGGAATAATTTAGAATGCAGATTTCTGAGATTTCTTAAAAAGAATATCCCCAGAAACTCTAAAAACGTTAATGGAAAGTTCTCTATTCAGAGCTACCAGTGACATCGGGGGGCAAAACCTTGTATTCTGATCCAATAAGGTCAGCAAATGCTGTCTCTTTGTACTCTCTACCCCCCCCCCCCTTTTCTGGAAAAGGAGCACAACGAATGATAATGCTCTTACAGATACAGCTTTATATATATTCTTCTTGAGATTCTTAAGTGAAAAAAGAATCTTAAGTCTTTCCTTATAATTTGTCCATTCCAGGGGGGGAAAAAAGTGACTGGTAATATCTAGGTATTTCTCCCCCCTTTTTGTCATCAGCGAAGCCTTGAAATCTGAACGCTTTCATATTTATTGTCCGGCAATGGTTACAGCTATTCATTAGGAAAAGTATCTCTATTACCCTGACAGAAAGGTGATAGCCTTGCCTTCCACTGGCCCAGTTATTTATTAATGACTCCCAGATACCATTTTCCAGTTCTGTGCACTGCAGTATTTTAATTTAACGATACAAATTAGGGGCCATCCCATGCCCTCGATCTGTGCACATCGTTCTCATTGATATCAATGTTGGCTGCGTTTTATCTATGGACAGAACTGACGGCCTTAGTTACTGGTAACGCCCAATGCAATATCTACAGTATTTCCAAAGAAGGAGAAGGAGAAGGAGATAAGCAAAAAAGCAATTCAGGCCATATGGGATCAGAATAAATTCTGGGTGTATCCAACTGAATACTGATAGCCTCTGTTGACATACCTGCTCTCTTGGCTATTACGCAGGTGGGAGGCAGACATTCTAGATTGTCTTAAGTAGAATCATCAGCCTTTGATATTTATGGGACAATGACGACACACACACACACACACACACACACACACACACACACACACACACACACCGCTTTTGATCTAGGTTGGTACACTTTAATCTGCCCCAGCCTGGCAAACATGGAGCATAATGCTAGGTGTTAAACAGAAGTAAACATAGGTGCTAATTGGCTTCTTTTCTGGAATCAAGTATAATACCTGAAGGAGCATCTCCACCCCCCACCGTTCAGCCCGGACACTGAGATCCAGCGCCGAGGGCCTTCTGGCAGTTCCCTCATTGCGAGAAGTGAGGTTACAGGGAACCAGACTGAGGGCCTTCTCGGTAGCGGCACCTGCCCTGTGGAATGCCCTTCCATCAGATGTCAAGGAAATAAGCAGCTAACTTAATTTTAGAAGACATCTGAAGGCAGCCCTGTTTAGGGAAGCTTTTAATATTTAATGCTGTGTTGTTTTAATATTCGATTGGGAGCCTCCCAGAATGGCTGGGGAGACTCAGCCAGATGGGCGGGGTATAAATAAATTATTATTATTATTATTATTAAACATACTGTATTGAATCCACTGCATAACTTCTCACTTTGGGCAAAACTGTGCCACCTTCTCTATGTCAGTAAGAGATCACTAAAGCGCCAGATTAATTTAGGCAAGAGGGACTGTGCCAGCTCATACTAATTTTTGCCTAGGTTGGTAATACTTAACAGTAAGAAAATGCTTGGGAAAACATGACATTGTATTTTCAAATTGTTCTCCTTGGGTAATCAAAGGAGCACACATGAGCAATATTCTGGTGCGGCCAATGTATGCTTTATGAGCAGATAATTTTATGAGGTAGCAAGTTGTTTTACAGGCTGACTGCTCATTACAGGTGTGGAAAATATTCTCAGATGTTGACATTTGCTTCAACAGTAGCACCTTGGATGAGCCAAATGAATCCTTTCAACACTGGCATTTTAGGATTTAAACTAAGGTAGTGAGTTACTTATAGATCATGCACACTGGGGTCCAGTATTTAGGGTGCTAACTCTGGACGTCCCATTTCATAAAGTTAATTTTACTATTTATGTCCCACACACCTTACTGGGTTGCCCCAGCCACTCTAGGAAGCTTCCGACATATATAGAAACATAATAAAACATTAAACAAAACTTCCATATACAGGGTTGCCTTCAGATGACTCGGGAGTCGAATAACTCCATACCCTCCAATATTTCTCCAATGAAAACAGGGACGTCCTAAGGAAAAGTGGGACATTCCGGGATCAAATCAGAAACCGGGACGGGTTCTCTAAATCAGGGACTTCCATGGAAAATAGGGACATTTTGAGGGTCTGTAGTTTTTATCCCAGCTCTGCCTAAATAACAAGTCCCAGTAGCTCATCTTCAGTTTTCATTGTTCAAATGAGATTTAAGATGACCTTAAAGCTACATGGAATTGAAAGCTGAAGTATAATTTTTTTTGCAATTTTGACATGGTTCCTCTCCCCCACCACAAACAGATTTTCATCCACGTGGGACAGCGTTTCCCAAACTTGGGGCTCCAGCTGTTTTTTGGACTACAACTCCCATCCTAGCTAGGTCAGGGATCATGGGAACTGTAGTGGATCCTGGACTATGAGGATTGACTCAACAAGTTTCTGAATCTATGTGAAACCAGTGATTTACCGGTTCTGGATGCAACTGATTGCAGTACTTCAAATATTTAGAAGAACTGTATAGGTCTTTCAGAAACAAACAAACAAAAAACTATTCTCATGGGAAGAATATACAATACTCAGACCATCCAAGTATGGAGTTATGTGACCCCCAAGCCTTCTGAAGGCAACCCTGTATAGGGAAGTTTTGTTTAATGTTTAATGTTTTATTATGTTTTTATATATGTTAGAAGCTGCCCAGAGTGGGCTGGGCAACCCAGTAAGATGTGCGGGTTATAAATAGTAAAATTATCATTATGGAATGGGATGTCCCTATGTTCATCAGAGAAATGGTGGAGGGTATGTAATCTCTTGCACCAAGTAATTTTGATTATTGGTGTCGCTCCAGATTGATAGCACAAGCGCTGAGCAAAAACTGACTGCCGAAGCTGGCAGCAGGCCACACACCCTTCATAAATGGAGTCTGCTTAGATGAAAACATTAAACATATACAGTAATTAAATATTGCAACAATCTCGGCCACTCCCTTGGTGATCACAGCAGCCTCCCAAGGGAGCCATTACAACCTAAATATCAGCATTAAAGAAAACATACTTCTTTGCACAGCCTGGATACACTTATGCCCTTTGTTCTCCCATGTAAACTGATTACTGAGGAATTTTAAAAAATCTATTTTTCCTTTGCTCACGCTGTCACTTGAAAACGTTGTATGAGAATATTACATAGTGCAACTCATATAATATATTGGCTGGGAACCAAGACCTTGCAGTTGCACGGAGATGCTATGCTAATAAGAGTTCCACAAGAGTGTGCACCAGGCATCCCCAAACTTCGGCCCTCCAGATGTTTTGGACTACAATTCCCATCTTCCCCGACCACTGTTCCTGTTAGCTAGGGATCATGGGAGTTGTAGGCCAAAACATCTGGCGGGCCGAAGTTTGGGGATGCCTGGTGTACACTGTTCTTTCCTTTTCCTTTTCCTTTTTGGACCAGATGCAAAAGAGGACAAGGATGCTGTTTCTTTAATAATTGTTCAGAAAGTGGAATTTGGGGTGGGCTGGAGATGAGGAAATCTGCATTTGCTTTCAACTCTTAAAGGCACAGGAACCCTTTGCACGGTTACCTTTGAATGGTGGTTTTCCAGGGAGAAGGAGCTAAGAGTGAGAAAGGATTGCTGGATCACAGGCAACACTGGTGTGATGCTTCTCTCTCTCCCCCCCCCCCCAATTCTGTTTTAGGTACATATTTAACAATACGGAGTCTTATTACAAATACTTGTGGGCTCTACCATAATCAGAAGGGTTAAAGGAAAGGCTTGGAATGCAGTACTTTGCCCCCTCCCCCCAAAAGGGGAACCCCTTCAATATCCAGCGGTGATGTTATGACATTGCATGATGTTGCGTACATGACATCGCAACATTGCGTAGGATGTCAAGGCGTCGTGTGTGTTTCACGTCACTGTTGCGTATGATGCACATCGGCCCTCTCAATCGTGGGCGCAAGCCAGCATCAACGAGCCTCACCAATTTGAGGAATGATCGGCCGTGTTCCTGCAGATAATCCCAGTGATCGAACTGGGATATGTGGGTTAAGGCAATCTCTGAGTCCCCCCTGGACCTAAGGTGTTCAGGGCTTTGTAAATGAAGACAAAGCCCAACAGGAAAACCCTTAAAATAAAATAAAAAGCATTGGGGGAGGCCCAATGGATTTAATTGGATAATATGGTGGTTCAGGATCTGTGTGCGAGCCCTTTCACTGAAATCATAACATTGTAGTCTCATTGCCCTTACGATCTAAACCAAATACAAATGCAATTAGTTTGCGAAACAAGTGTCTCTCTTTTTTGCTTTCGTGTGCCCTAATCTCTGGGTATAACTTTTCCCTGCCACATATATTGTCCCTCTCCGAAATACAGTTGGGGTATCTGTGTCACAATACGAAGACCACAGGAAGGAAGAGGAAGTCAAGTTTAAATGTGATTTAGATTAAAGCCTCACACTATAAGTCGCTTCATGCAGGGTTAAAAAGAAAAAAAGAAGAAAAAAGATTAACAGAGGGTCACATAAGGGCATACGGATAGATATAGATATTTTTCAGCAAGGAAGAGACTCTTAAAACATAACCTGGATAAAAAGCAAAACACAAAGGACAAAAGCAGAGAATGTTGTGACAGGATTCACTTGCACACGGGTGAACCCAGATACCTTTTTCCTTTGTTGCCCACTCTTTTGAATATTGGGTTTACCGTAGTATCTGAAAATGAATGGTGGACCAATATTGTGCCTTTATTCATTCATTTATCTGTTCTTTCAGCACCATAATTGTCAAAGACAGGATTTTCTTAGGAAGGAGAAAGAAGAATTCCTGCAGGGAAAGTTGTGCAGTTTGTGTGTGTTTGTGCGCATTTCTTAGTGAAATCATAGACACCAGCTTCACACACAACCAGCTTCTACTGCAAACTTGTAGAATTGTTTTGCTGTTTTCCCAAGGACTCCATCCTGGAAAGAAAGTTACATTTGGCCTGAACTTTTTTTGGAGGGGGATTTCCAAATCCCCCTCACTGATCTCTCAAACTATTAGAGCATCCATCTTCACTGTCAGCATGCCGAGAAGAGCAAACAGGCACACTGCATTGAAGTGCTGCTAGCAGGAGGAGACCTTGAGATGACCTTAGCAGGAGACCCCCAAAAAACCACCATAGAGGCAGCAGCAGAGCTAGCTGATTGGGCACCTGGGGCAGCACACGTGCCCTGCACCCAGGGGTGGGGCCAGCTGGGGCAGGGTGCTCTACAGGGCCTCTGAGGAGTCTATCTGCCTCCTCCCACTTAGCTGCCCTACAGCTGAGGGGGAGGTGGTGGGTAGACTGTTTGGGGCATAGCTGCCAAGTACCCCGTTTCCCCGGGAAACCCCCGTATTTTATTACCGTTTCCCGCAGGTGTCCCAAATGGCAAAATACCCCATATTCCCCCGGATTAGGGAGCTCCTGCCGGCGGCCATGTTCTTCTGGTGCCTTCTATGTGACTTCTATGGACATGCATAGAAGTGATTTCCGATGCTGCTGTGCCCATTTCCAAAATGTCCACAGCACCAGAAGTCGCTTCTATGCATGTCCGGAAGTGCATAGAAGCAACTTCTGGCACTGCAGACATTTTGGAAATGGGCACAGCAGCATCAGAAGTCACTTCTACGCATGTCTGGAAGGGCCTAGAAGCGAGTTCTGGTGCTGCAGCGCTGCTGTTCCCGGATTTTTCAATCCGGAACTTGGCACCTATGGTTTGGGGCAGTGCAGAGCCTGCGGGCACCCAAGCCACTGTATCACTCCCAGGAGAAACGAGTGGCTCGGGTGCACTGTAGGCCCCGCAGTGAGAGCCACCCTACATTTTGTCACCCCCCTCAGTGGTGACACCCAGGGCAGACCGCCCCTACCGCACCCCCTTCCTCTGCCACTGCATAGACTAGAGGAATGCAGCAAAGAGCCGTCACATGGTAGTTAAAGAAAGATAGGGATAATGTTTCTGATATTTAAGCAAGGAAAGTGTAACAGAAGGAAAATGGTTAGAATTATATTGTGTTTTGAGATAGGGTGGAGGCAAGCAGGGAGCTGAAGTATTACATGGCAAGAAGGTGAACATCTCTTGTTAAAATGTAAGCGACAGAAGAAAGATGAACATTTAAAATTGGTTCTTTGCATCACAGAGGGAAAATCAGTGAAAAGATGTCCCCAGGCATCCTTTTTTAAAAAGAAAGCAAAACAGCAACAACAACCCCACAACAACTATACTTCTATGGAACTAAAAATTAATCTGGAACAAGAGTACAATGGCTTTGGGGTTGATATATACATGTGTTTGTTTGGATCCTGGATAATGTCATGCACAACAATTCAATTTAGCAAGGGCAAAGCCTTTTCTTATGTGTAAAGATAAAAGTACGAAGGGTTCCTTTGCATTGCAAAGAAAATGCACGTCCTTTTCATTCCTATCTGAAAGCATTTCATCTGGAAGTGGGTGCTGCCATGTCTTTTAAACAGAATCCCTTCTAATTTTCCTTGTCTCGCAAACACGTTGGGTAGTATGGCTGTGTGCAAAAGAGAAACAGAGGGAGAATTGCAAATACACATTGATATGTAAGAATTATTTTGGACTTGGATCAACATGCACTTTTTTTTTTGAAGCCGTTACAAATTGGAGCCCAGTTGTTGGTGTCCTCCAAGCTACATTTATAAAGCCAAGTACAAGATATTCATGTGGAGCTATAAATATTAATCTGAGCCTCACGCCAAGGATATCCACTAGCAGAGATTCAGCAACCTAATGCAGATTTATGGCTTGCTTTGTACACAGCTGTACTAATTTAATTACTTACACTGTAAGTAGGAAGACATACAATAATTTAAAATAATCCACATGCTTTGTGGATGTCTGTTTCTACCATCACTAATCACTACATCTCGAGT
Source organism: Zootoca vivipara (assembly GCF_965207765.1). Lineage (NCBI taxonomy): Eukaryota > Metazoa > Chordata > Lepidosauria > Squamata > Lacertidae > Zootoca > Zootoca vivipara. The sequence goes on along the minus strand of NC_142587.1, from coordinate 28,495,630 downwards.
AAGGGCGAATAATGCAAACAGCAGGCTGGTCTGGAAACAACCTCACCGTATTCTGCCCTATTTCTCTTCAAGGTCAAGAGTTTTTTTGGGGGGGTGGGGAGGAATAGAGACCTGCATGTTTCAAGCTGAGCACCTTGCTAAATGGCTGCTCCTCACCCCCCGTCAAATGATATCCATAGCTGCCAAGTTTTCCCTTTTCTCTCGAGGAAGCCTATTCAGCATAATGGAATTTCCCTTAAAAAAAGGGAGAACTTGGCAGCTATGATGATATCCTGGTATCACCAAGAAACAAGGGAAGATATGTGCATGGCCTCACCTCAAGATGCGCTTTCTGTCTATGCACAGGAGATATATGCGTCTCTCTCCCCCCTACCTTTAATACGAGTCCCAGAAACAGCATCACAGAAAGTGTTCATCAATTATGATTCCTCTGGCATTGCCTTGGAAGAATGTTGGTAGCCAGCGATCATTCAGCTAAAGCGTAGGACTGGATGCTGTGGTGTGAACTGGTGTTAGTGATGGACAAAACTGAAATAGTAATTGCTATTGAGGTCAAGACGTGCAAGCTTAAGTGTCAAGTGTCAACAGAAGTGCAAAACCAGGGCTCACTCATGCATCCTGTCTTAGTGGTTGTTGTCCCATGCAGAAGCAATCTCAGCACCCGTATTTCAGCACCATCTGTAGCTCTCCTCACTTCCTGCTTCCCAGAGGAACATTCCATCCGCTCTGAAGAAGACAAGAGAGGCAGTAATCCTGGCAAAGGGAGTGTTTAGGATGAGTGGCTGCCACACCAGCGCGCCAATCAGTAATCACAGAGTTCGAAGATGGAGTTATCTCCTTATTAGCAAAAGCACGACCTCCACAGACTTGGTAGAGTATCAGGCCTAATGAGCAGAGAAGGCCTCACTCCTGGTGGTCTTGCTCCATGCAAACTAGTTGCCGAGAATGAGACTCCCCTTCTCCTCACCAAGCTATTTCCAAGCAACTAGAGACTTTGTCGGTGTGCAGCTAACCTCTCCTCTGCCCTTTTCATGCCTCTTCTGGTTCTGGGAGACAAAAGAGGAAGGGAGCTTGTCACAGTAGGAGGGGGAGACATCAGTACTTTTTCACCAGCCAGACTCACCTCTGCCTCTTGGCCTCCCTCCTTCCACTCTCCTGCCTCAGCTTCTGCCTCAGCTTCTGGACTTCTTTCTGCCACAAACTCTCCCAGCTCACCAAGCCCTGTTACCTCTTCACAGTCTTCTCCCACCATCATTCCCCAGGCTCTGAGCCATCTTCTTCCTTGGTGGTTCCTCCTACCATTCCAACCAGTCAATGACAGTGACCTTCGTGGTCCACAGAGAGACTGCCAACTACACAATAATGCAGAAAGTCAGAAACTGAAATGGGAAATGTATTAATTCAGACCTAATGTGAGCACACAATTGCTGTCAATGCATAAATAGAACAGGTATTATAATTTTGCGTACAAATTTCCATTCACATTTCCAAATGTCCATTTACATATTTAATTACTTAGCTTAAGTGCTCAGTAGTAGTAAATGCATACTAATAAGGTAGGCAATCACATACATATTTTAAGTATTTAACCACACATGCCCAAGTTTAACTTAGATTTAATGTATGTATATCTATATATCTATAAACACATTAAACAATATATAAACAAAAACAACCTAGTGACTTAGTTGCATACTAATTGCCTAAATTGTTGTTTTGCTTAACAATTTATTCACTAATCAAAGGAAATGCTGACTGTAATATTTCCTGGTTTGTGAGACATATTTTTTTTGTTAGGACAATAGCTGGCTATTGAGGCACCTCCAGTTTTTAGATAATTGGTGCCATTATTCTCATTTACAATGTGATGGATCCAGACCTAGCCATGCTTAGAGTAGACCCCCTGAAATTAGATTAGTTCTGATATTCAGTTTATACAACTATAAGGAAAAATAATGCAGGGCTCAGGTTCTCATCATGCGAATATTTTCCAGTAACTGGAGCTGAATACGGTATTGATAATTGTATCCTCATAGAAATTGTGCCCCATGAGATTTCCGAGGCCTTTGAGATCTAGCTATTATACCTATGAGGACCCTGCAAGCAGGACCTGAGCACAACATTCTCCCCACTTGTGATTCCCAGCGGCTGGCATTCAGACGCATACTTACTGTTGTGACGTGGGGTTTGTGATTTCAGCTCTCTTGACAAAACATGCTGGAGACAGTTCTATAGTAACAGCTCTTTATTTAAGTGAACAAGACTGAAGACTGAGGAGAGGAAAGCTACATTTATAGGGACAGGGGACTAGCTAGGAAGGGATACATTTTGGAGGGAACAATATCAAGCAATCACAGTGCTGCCTTTTGGAGGAAACCAATAAGACAGAGGATCCAAATACAGCAGCTTAAATGAACCAATAGTAGCTGTACCCTCTGGAACCAAAAGGCAGTTACTTTATCCTAATGCAAATACAGACAATAATAATACAGATATAAAATCCTTTGACTCAATACACAACACCCCTCCCCCCCTAGTGAGCACAGCAGACGTAATCCCTCAGGTACTGTGGGGTCCTACAACTTCTACCTGATCTCCTGACAACAGGTGTTGCAGGTTCTGGATTGGGTGTTACCTGTGGTGGAGGGGCTGCTATAGGGGTTTCGTCAGGAACAGATGGAGTCCCAGACATCTCAGGGTCCCCGACCTGTACCTCGTCATCCTGAGGACTAGCAGACCCTGGTTCATTTGCTGAAGCCCCTGGTGACTGCACCTCTGGGCCATCTTCACTCTGGTCTCGCAGCTGTGCGTCATTAGCCAGGGATGAATTATCTGGCTCCTCCCTGCTGAGTGCCCGGCGCCTCAGCTGATCTATATGTCTCTTCCAAACTTGCCCATTTTCCAAGGTCACATAATAGGACACAGGTCCACTAGCCCGGGTGATCACACCGGCCACCCACCGCGGACCTCGTGAATAGTTCCTCACCCAGACCAGATCTTCAGGGGCGAGATACCTTGTTGTGTCAGTCTCAGCCTGGGGGGTTGCTCTTGAATTACGGTTTGGCATTTTATCTGGGTGGACATAATCCAGCACCGTTACCAGTCTTCTACCTAAGAGCAGCTCGGCTGGCGACTTGCCCGTCGCAGTACACGGCGTCGCATGCTGCAAAAATAACATTCGCGCAATGCGAGCCGACCAGTTACCCTCCATTAAGCGCGCAATGGATTCTTTGGCTGTTCTTACCATGCGCTCAGCCTGCCCATTGGAGGATGGGTGAAAGGGCGCGGATGTGACCCCTCTTATAAAGTTATCAGCCAAGAATGCCCTGAATTCTTGGGATACAAAAGCTGCCCCATTATCTGATACAATGGTCTCAGGTAACCCGTGGGTAGCAAACAGCTGCCTCAACACCTTGATTACGGCAGCTGATGCCATGCTAGGGACCATCGCCACTTCTAACCATTTGGAATATGCATCAACGATAACCAAAAAGACCTTCCCTTGGAATGGCCCAGCAAAATCTATGTGCAGCCGGCTCCAGGGAGTCCTGGACTGCTCCCACCAGTGGACTGGTGCTCTGGCCACTTCTGGCCGCACCTCTTGGCATGCCTTGCATGTTCGTACCCATTGTTCTATGTTCTGGTCCATTCCAGGCCACCACACATAACATCGGGCTAGCGACTTCATCCTGACCATTCCCGGGTGTCCCATGTGAAGCGTCTCAAGAACCCTGTTTCTCAGTGGTGCTGGGATGATCACCCTATCTCCCCATAGGAGACAACCCTTATGCATGGACAATTCGTGCTGCCTTGTCGCATAAGGCCTGAATTTTTCTTCATGCGGACCACCTGGCCACCCCCTCCCCACCCAAGTGAGCACACGGGAGAGAACAGCATCTTTCCTAGTTTTCTCAGCTATATCCGTAGCTGTTACAGGAGCCCCCGGAAGTGTTTCTAGCATCATAATGTGCTCCGCCGGAGCAGGATCCTCATTGCTCCCGCCAGGAAGGGGCAATCGACTCAGCGCATCAGCATGGCACAACTGTTTCCCCGGCACATGGGTCAAGGTGTACTGGAACCCATTCAGGAATATTGACCAACGCAACATTCTGGGGGAGAGAATTTGTGGCGTTTGTTTGTTTGGGTTGAACAACCCTAACAGTGGTTTGTGGTCCGTTTCAATGGAGAAATGGCGACCGTACAAATAACCATAGAACCTTTTGATTCCGGACACAATAGCCAGTGCCTCTTTATCAATTTGAGCATAGTTGCGCTCTGTGGGCGACAACGTACGGGAATAGAAAGAGATGGGCTTTTCCGACCCATCCGGTTCCCTATGACTCAGCACAGCCCCCAGACCGTATTGAGAGGCATCACATGCCAGGACCAGCGGCTTTGACTCATCATAATGAGCAAGGACGCTCCTGCTACTCAGCATTCCTCGCAAGGAGTCAAAAGCCTTCTGCTGCTCCCGCCCCCATCGCCACACATTCTTTTTCTGCAATAGTCTATGTAATGGTTCAGCTACCGAAGCTTTCTGGGGTAAGAACGAATGATAAAAGTTAATAAGTCCCAGGAATGACTGCAACTCCGTCTTGTTCTGTGGTCGTGGTGCCTCGATGATGGCCTTAATCTTAGCATCTGTGGGGTGGATGCCTGATGCATCAATTTTAAACCCCAAGAAATCCACAGTTGGCACCCCAAAACTGCATTTTTCTTTTTTCAGTTGCAACCCCACCTCCTTGAACTTGAGCAACACTGCACGGACACGCGCAACCAGTTCCTGTGGGTCTTTTCCAGCAATCAAAACGTCATCAAAAAATGGCAAGACCCCCGGCAGACCTCTTAACAGGCGTTCCATGAGCCCTTGAAAAATCCCTGGGGCCACACAAACTCCGAACTGTAATCTGTTAACTCTGAACGCCCCTTTATGTGTGACAATAGTCTGTGCTTCCGCTGATTGTGGGGTTACTGGCAGCTGTTGGTAAGCTTGTGCCAGGTCAATTTTGGCGAACACCTTGCCCCCAGCCAGTTTAGCCAACAGATGTGATACGACTGGAATGGGGTATGAGTTTCCCCTGAGTGCCTTATTGATAGTACATTTGTAATCTGCACATATCCTGACTTCCCCATTTGCTTTAAGGGGTGTGACGATTGGAGTCTCCCACTTAGCAGAGTCCACGGGTGAGAGAACTCCCTGCTTGACCAATTTATCCAGCTCTGCCTCGATCTTGGGTTGCAGTGCAAATGGCACTCGCCTTGGTTTGAGTCGGATCGGGGCCACACCGGGGTCCAACTCGAAGTCAACTGGGGGCCCTTTATAACAACCCAGTTTTCCATTAAAGAGACCAGCAAATTCCTTGCATAATGCCTCGCTCATCTCAGGGCACGTTTGGATTGAATTTAGCCCTGAGATACTCAGTCCCAGGGCGGGGAACCAGTCAGTGCCCAGGAGACTGGGGCGACTGCCCTTCGCAATCACCAGTTTGAGTACAGCCTGTTTGTCCCGGAACTGTACTCTCACGGCACACATTCCCATAACATGGATGCGGCCTGCTGAGTACGACTGCAAGGTTGCCGGGAAGGGCTCCAGAGGGGGCAACTTACCCCTGGGGAAGAATGTCTTCGCGGTCTGGTCCGACACGATGGTGAATGCAGATCCGGAGTCCACCTCCATGTCGCACTGCTGACCCTCAATCTTCACCTTGACGTGTGCCTTGCCTTGCGCTGGAAACTGCACGGCCCTCCCGTTGATCTCCGTTACGTAGTGGCAGTCCTTTAGAAAACGAGTTGCTGTGGGCGGTCTGCGATGCTCCAGTCTAGGTGCTCCTGTTGCTCCCGACGCCGCCGATCTACAGACCCTGGCGTCGCCAGTTGTTGTGACGTGGGGTTTGTGATTTCAGCTCTCTTGACAAAACATGCTGGAGACAGTTCTCTAGTAACAGCTCTTTATTTAAGTGAACAAGACTGAAGACTGAGGAGAGGAAAGCTACATTTATAGGGACAGGGGACTAGCTAGGAAGGGATACATTTTGGAGGGAACAATATCAAGCAATCACAGTGCTGCCTTTTGGAGGAAACCAATAAGACAGAGGATCCAAATACAGCAGCTTAAATGAACCAATAGTAGCTGTACCCTCTGGAACCAAAAGGCAGTTACTTTATCCTAATGCAAATACAGACAATAATAATACAGATATAAAATCCTTTGACTCAATACACAACACTTACCTTTTTAATTCACAGCATGCAAACCGCTGTCCGCATGCATATCATAGCCATTGAATCACAGTCTGTAACTACACCAGAGCGATACAGAAAGGAACTAGGTAGGTTTCTTCAGATTAATGGTGCTACTGTAATGTTCTTGAAATGTGGCCAGGAATTGATTGTAACTTTGAGGTTAGTTGTGCCCAAATTAGATGCTCTGGGCTAAAAAAAAAAAAAAAAAAAAAAACCCCAAAAGCAATGTGAGAGCTTCAACTTAAAAGACAGAACGATGAGTCTTTTTTATATGCTTAGGTTTTTTATATGCTTAGGTTTTTGCCTAAGTCATTCTATCTGAATGACTTTGTTATTATTTATTGTTTTCTAGTCATTTGTTTCTAATGGATGTCATTATCACATGCCTCTTTTCTTGCTGCTTATCCCCCCCCCCCCATTTCCTTGGCCAAATTACCAGTTGTTCCAGAGTGACACAACCTATTAATTGGCATTAACCTCAAATTCACCCCAGTATCCATCATACTAAAAGAATTCTGAGTCCCTTGTGGAATCAGAGATGTGGCTGCACAGCAAGAAATGGGTGGGCCCCATAGATTTTTGTGGCATCATGAGAATATAGGAGACGGTCACCATTTCATACTGTGATCCTTATCATGGAATTGTTGCATTTGTAGGTATATCACTAACACACCTGTATACTTTCCTTAGCAAATGCTGTTTGTAATCAACACAGCCCATTCTTATACAATTTGTAGTGTACATATCTGTTCAGGAGGAAGACCCATTGAGTGCAATGGAACTTACACCCAGATAAGTGTCTATAGGACCACAGCTTTTAAGGTCTTAATGTATGGCTTTTAATGAGATGCCTTTCTGAATAATTTCTCAAATCCATGTTTTGCCCTCAGACTGTGAATCAGCATCAAAAAAAACCCCACCAATATAGTCATTCTGATGTTCAGAAATTGTTTCTACATTGCAAAGTAAAATACATCCATCCAGATGTGTGCAGCAACACATAATAGTATCACATTTGTTTGGAAGGTCATTGGTTTTGGTAGGCTGCACATTTTAGGTGATCAGATGATGTGGCAAAATAATAATCATAATAATTTATACCCCGCCCATCTGGCTGGGTTTCCCCAGCCACTATGGGCGGCTTCCAACAGAAATTAATAATAATAATAATAATAATAATAATAATAATAAAGCAATAAAACACCAGACATTAAAAAACTTCCCTAAACAGGGCTGCCTTCAGATGTCTTCTAAAAATCAGATACAGTTGTACCTTGGTTTACAAAGTTAATCCGTTCCGGAAGTCCGTTCTTAAACCAAAGCATTCTTAAACCAAGGCGTGCTTTCTCATAGCAGCAGGGGACTCAATTCACAAATGGAACACACTCAACAGAAAGCGAAACATGTTCTTATTCCAAGGCAAAGTTCACAAACCAAAATACCTACTTCCGGGTTAGCCGTGTTCTTAATCCAAGTTGTTCATAAACTAAGCTGTTCTTAAACCAAGGTACCACTGTAGTTGTTTATTTCCTTGACATCTGATGGGAGGGCATTCCACAGGGCGGGTGCCACTACTGAGAAGGCCCTCTGCCTGCTTGTAGCCTCATTTCTCACAGTGAGGGAACCGCCAGAAAGCCCTTGGAGCTGGACCTCTGTGTTTTATAGTGCCTTGGGCTTGCCAATCAGAAGGTCGGCTGTTTGAATCCTCGGATCGGGGTGAACTCCCGCAGTTTGGTCCCAGCTCCTGCCAACCTAGCAGTTCGAAAGCACGTCAAAGTGCTAGGAGATAAATAGGTAATGCTCCAGTGGGAAGGTAAACGGCATTTCCGCGTGCTGCTTTGGTTTTGCCAGAAGTGGCTTAGTCATGCTGGCCACATGACCCGGAAAAACTGTCTGCAGACAAACATCGGCTCCCTCAGCCAGTAAAGTGAGATGAGCACCGCGACCCCAGAGTCATTCACGACTGGACTTAACTGTCATGGGTCCTTTACCTTTACCTTTACCTGTTGTGGGTACCAGAAGGCAATGTTCATATAGGGATTGGTTACATTTGGACCAGCCTTGAACAATTTGCCATGCTCATTATCCACATTTGCTATTCATCTGTGGACTATTTATCTGAATGGCTGCCCATCTTTTTTCATCCGTTCCTCAGCCCATCAACTAAATCAGGGGTCAGCAAACTTTTTCAGCAGGGGGCCGGTCCACTGTCCCTCAGACCTTGTGGGGGGCCGGACTATATTTTGAAAAAAAATATGAACGAATTCCTATGCCCCACAAATAACCCAGAGATGCATTTTAAATAAAAGGACACATTCTACTCATGTAAAAACATGCTGATTCCTAGACCGTCCGCGGGCCGGATTTAGAAGGCGATTGGGCTGCATCTGGCCCCCGGGCCTTAGTTTGGGGACCCCTGAACTAAATCGTCTGCCATTGTCTTTCTGAAAGGATTCAATTCCTACCGATTGACTTGATCCAGAAAGGATCCCATGGTTTCTTTAACCAAAGAGCATGGACACCAATAGGTTGAGAATTTGACAACTGTTGGCAATAATCCTTGAAGAGATACTGTTGGGACCCAGACTAATATATCAAATAAGATACTTTTGTTCTCTTAATCTCTCCTCCTTCCAATGCCATCACCACATCTCTCTCTCTCTCTCTCTCTCTCTCTCTCTCTCTCTCTCTCTCTCTCTCTCACACACACACACACACACACACACACCCTACGCTATTAAAAGGAATGGGATAGAAGAAAATCTCAGATGAAGCTTTATTGCAATTCCAACTTTGCTTCAGTTTTAAATTTAAATTATTTGCTTCTTTCTCCAAGACATCAAAGTTTTATTTTAATAAAGTGTAAAATATGTACACTCCATTTTGGAATACTTTTAATGGCCCTGTAAAGAGGCTGTAGCTCCATCAATCAGTTTTCAGTTATTCAGTTGCTAATCAGGTTTGAAAAAACAGCATTGCAATAAACTAGGCAGCAGCCATTAACTATTCTAGCAGACACCACCGTCTGTTGAATGGAATCAAGATGCAATTAATCATGAAGCTGCCTCTGTTATCTACAAGGATAGAAGATCACTACAACTCTGGTGATTTGAATGTACTTACTGTAAAGTCATTGGGACATTTGAGAAAATTACTTTGCTTCAAAACTGGCTGCTTTCAGCAGAGTCAATTGTTTTTGTTATATTTTAACAGAGACCATGCTCCTAAGGAAATTATATCACACTTTTTGTTTTATTTTCTCCTAAGCATTTTTGAACCCACCTCTTCTCACCTTGTCACAGTTTCCCCTCTAGCAAAGACACATGCAACATGCATGCCTCTCAGACATCATTCTAGCATATATATTTTGGTTCTTGTAGCGTGATTTCCCCTTATTACATGCTAAGAATGTCTTTCTACTGATAAACTTGCCATGTTCACCACACTGAAGAACAGAGCAGTGAGAATTTTGCACATTCTAAAATCTGGATACGGGGAAGCCTTCCTTCATATTTTGAGAATGGCCTCTGAGGGAAATGAAATTAACATAAACCTTATGGCAATAGTTCCCACATGGACTTAAATATAGGTTTCGATCATTAGCTTCCATGAGTGGAACACATTCCTAGAATGGCATTTTCTGCTTCTCCCTTCCTCCTGTATGCATCCCCTAAAAAAAAATTCTGCTACTGGGGTTTGGGGTGTCCTTGGTTATAGGGCACAGGTGATGAGAGTGGACCATGGAGTCCTCTGCATCTTGCTTGTGAAAATGAATAAGCATCTGGCCAGCTGTACCATTAGGCAGAGTGAGGAGCCAGGGTTGGTGTCATGAGGGGGCAGTAAGTTATTGGTTATTTAAATATATATATTCTGTATAAGACAACTGGGCATATAAGACGACCCCCAACTTTTCCAGTTAAAATATAGAGTTTGGGATATACTCGCCGTATAAGAAATACGACCCGGCATATAAGATGACCCCCAACTTTTGAGAAGATTTTCTTGGGTTAAAAAGTAGTCTTATATGCGGGAATATACAGTGTTTGTGTTTGTGTGTGTGTGTGTGTGTGTGTGTGTGTGTGTAATTTTATTTTTACTGCTAGAGAAAGCTGGTTGTGGGTTACACTGCCTCATGTGTTAATAGATATTTTGTTCCTTAACTTATAGGATGTGGGGTGGCATTTGCTGCTCCGCTTCAGGAAGCAAAACATCTTGGACTGGCCCCAGGGACCCAAGCCATAACCAGACTGCAAAGTGTGACAAAGAGACAAGAGACTCAAATCTCTCTCTCTGTGTGTGTGTGCTGCTTTAAGAAGATATGACAGAATATTTTGCCTTCTTGCCTTCCCTTTGAAAACCCCAAGAGAGCTAAAAATTATACCCTAGACTGCCACCCGATTTGTATTAAGTCGAATGTGCACTGATGTGCTCCACCAAATTCTCAAATCCAGTAAAATCTCTGTGCATCTAAGATACAACCAACCCTCTTGGAGACTTTTCCTCACCACCATGAGTGTTTGTGGCATGATTATCATATGGGACACAAAACTCTTGAGTTAGACAACTCTGGCAGCCAACATCCTCTGATGATGGTTTCATACAACCACATTTGCCACATGTTAGCTCCAGCTACTTTCCTTATCTGTATAAAATGTCTATCACAAATCAGCTCCCGCGAGCAGCGCTTTCTTATCATGTGAATACAGCATCCATCAATGGCAATGAGCTTATCAGTGATAACGTTATCACTTGATACATACCATTCCAGCTGATCATGGGAACTGACCTCACATTTGCAAAGTTGGGAGTTGAGAAACTTCCTTGGAATATTTAGTTGGCTAATTTTAACGAAGTAGCAAACCATACATCCCCCGTTCACTGGCTTATTGAAATAGTGTATCATAAAGAAGTTTAATTTCACTGGAATTACACTTGTACAGAATCATGGTGCTTGTCCAATTAAAATTATTTAGTGGGAGATGGCCTGTGCTATATCTCTGTGGCTCACCATGCCTTTCTTGCTGTGGAAACACTGCCACATTTGATTTATAATTATGTAATGTTATGCTGCAAAAATTGCATAAGAATGGAAGGATTTTATTTCCTGCTGTAGTGTAAAATGTTTATACTGTATATAAGAAGTGATATTGCCTCTTTCTCTCCGCAATGGGAAGGGACAAATTGAGTAGTCATACTTCTCAGCTGGGTGTTAAGAACATCATGGACATACTAGGCTACTTTTTGTTATTGTTGTTTTGTTGTTGCTTAGGGCTGCCGTATTTCAGAAAGTAAAAACCAGGACACCCTGAAAGTAGTGTTGTTGTTTGTTTGTTTGTTTGTTTGTTTGTTTGTTTTAGGAAATCACCAAAATTGTTGAGCTTTCGGACACACCCCCCCCCCCGGACATCAATTCTGCCTGTGAAATCCCATTAATGTCTGGGAAAATCCATTTTCCTGTCCTCCCCCTTTAAAGAAAAACATGATAAGCTCTTTTTGCCACACCACCCCTCATTCCCCCGTCGCTACCCATTTGAGAAAAGAAGGGGAGACCCAGAGAGGGATACATACACATGGGGGAATTCCAATTTTTATCTAGTAGAGATATCAGCTACTATAAGAAAAGAGGTGCCAGTTTTATCTGATTCCTCTTCCCCCTGTTAACCACTGCATGCAACAGCAAGGGAGAATGAGCAAAAATTGCATCCTCGACTTTTAAGTTAGTGGATGCCACTGGGAAGAGAGTTTGGCTGTTAAACTACCCTGAGGATTCTTTGTGGGAAACAATGGTAATTTAAAGTGGTATGATACTGCTTCAAATGAATAGTGCAGATGGGCCCTAAGTGCAAATTTGATGATGTAACAAAGCACTTTAAATAAACTATGCCCTGCCCCCCAAAACCCACCACAAATTCCCTTGCTTGAACCTTCCAATGTAAGTACAATTGTCATCCATTTTTTGTTTGTTTCTGAAGCTTTTAAGCTTTTCCTTTTTAAAAAATAGCATTTAAAAGAAGGAAAGCGAAGAAGGCACCTGCAAGGACTCGGCGAAGTAAAAGGGAGTTCAAGGAAAACCAGGCCTGCAGTCGGAAATGGTTAATTGATACACATTTTCCTTGCTTTTAGACAATGTGCAAAGGGTTCGTCACTCATGCGCTGCACACTTACTGTAAAGAGGAACTAGGTAAATCCCCAGCCACCCTGATTCACCCTTGGACATTTCATGAGTATTTCTTATCGCTCAGTTGAGCATAAATTCATAGATTTTACGGTTAAGGGAGTTTGAGATGGGCTGCCGTATTTTCTGCACTTAGTCCTGCCACTTCTTATTGGACCATCTGCTGTCACCTTAAAGAGACAAGTGTATATTATCAAGGTAAACATACAAATCACTCCTGCATTTGATCGGGGGGGGGGAGCCCTCTTAAATGTATTGATTGGAAAGTGTCAATAATGCTATAGGGAAGAGTCCTTGAGAAAGAAAACAGCACGAATATGGCTCTCGTAAGTTCAGCCTTGAGAGAGAGTCAGGCCTAGAGAAATAGCTGCTCAGTATAGAGATTTCTATTTACTATTCTTTCATGGAGAATACATTACTTGGCTCCAGGTTCCTTTCGTTTCGCTCTCCTCCCCACCCAAAAGAAAGCAATGTAGATGTTGTTCTTAATAAAATTATTACAAGTCTTACTTGAAAGAGTTAGCATATTACTAGAAAATCAACTCAATGACCTCAGCAGTGGGGTGTAGCTCAGTGGTTGAGCATCTTTCCTGGGTTTAATCCCAGTGCTAATTGTTGATGTGGATAACTTCAAGGCCCCAGCTCGCTATTCTTGTGGTGCTTTGTGTTTAAACTGGGCTTTCCCTGGATAGTCTTTCACATGGAGGACTTCTTCAAACAAGAGAACTGTCCATAATAAAGTAGGGTCCATGACAACTCTACACTGTTCCTTCAATGCGCCTCTTTGTTTCTTCCAAACTTACTTGATAGTGACAGAAGGATGTGTGAATCTGTTAATTTTGGCGTTCTGTTTCATTTTTCCATTCTTAAGTCCAGTTCTCCACATCAGTTTATGATTTCTTTTCTTTCTTTCTTTCTTTCTTTCTTTCTTTCTTTCTTTCTTTCTTTCTTTCTTTTTAAAAAAGAAAAGTCCTCATGAAAATTTAACAGCATTTTAGTGGAAATTTCTCCCAATAGCCACATTTTTGGATGCTATTTTTCATGGAAGGCACTTTTTTTTTGGCAAATCATAGTTCCCCCAATGTTTCAATTTCCCCTAATATAATACATGTCCATATGCTATGTTCACAAATATATACATTTTAGGTGCACTGTACCCCAGTATTGTGTACACATTAAGTAAGAATAAGTAAGGAGGTAGTACAAGAATACTTGGCTAGTTTAGATGTATTCAAGTCTCCAGGGCCAGATGAACTACATCCAAGAGTATTGAAAGAACTGGCAGAGGTGATTTCAGAACCACTGGCAATAATCTTTGAAAATTCCTGGAGAACAGGCGAAGTTCCAGCAGACTGGAGGAGGGCAAATGTTGTCCCTATTTTCAAAAAGGGGAAAAGAGAGGACCCAAACAATTACCGCCCAGTCAGCCTGACATCAATACCAGGAAAGATTCTAGAGCAGATCATTAAGCAAACAGTCTGTGAGCACCTAGAAAGAAACTCTGTGATCACTAAAAGTCAGCATGGGTTCCTGAAAAATAAGTCATGTCAGACTAATCTGATCTCATTTTTTGACAGAATTACAAGCCTGGTAGATGAAGGGAACGCTGTGGATGTAGCCTATCTTGATTTCAGCAAGGCCTTTGACAAGGTGCCCCATGATATTCTTGTAAAGAAGCTGGTAAAATGTGGGCTAGACAATGCTACCATTCAGTGGATTTGTAACTGGCTTACTGACCGAACCCAAAGGGTGCTCATCAATGGCTCCTCCTCATCCTGGAGAGTAGTGACTAGTGGGGTGCCACAGGGTTCTGTCTTGGGCCCAGTCTTGTTCAACATCTTTATCAATGACTTGGATGATGGGCTTGAGGGCATCCTGAGCAAGTTTGCAGATGACACCAAATTGGGAGGGGTGGCTAACACCCCAGAGGACAGGATCACACTTCAGAATGACCTTAACAGATTAGACAACTGGGCCAAAGCAAACAAGATGAATTTTAACAAGGAGAAATGTAAAGTACTACACTTGGGCAAAAAAATGAAAGGCACAAATACAGGATGGGAGACACCTGGCTTGAGAGCAGTACATGTGAAAAGGATCTAGGAGTCTTGGTAGACCACAAACTTGACATGAGTCAGCAGTGTGATGCAGCAGCTAAAAAAGCCAATGCAATTCTGGGCTGCATCAATAGGAGTATAGCATCTAGATCAAGGGAAGTAATAGTACCACTGTATTCTGCTCTGGTCAGACCTCACCTGGAGTACTGTGTCCAGTTCTGGGCACCACAGTTCAAGAAGGATACTGATAAGCTGGAACGTGTCCAGAAGAGGGCAACCAAAATGGTCAAAGGCCTGGAAACGATGCCTTATGAGGAACGGCTTAGGGAGCTGGGTATGTTTAGCCTGGAGAAGAGAAGGTTAAGGGGTGATATGATAACCATGTTCAAATATATAAAAGGATGTCATATAGAGGAGGGAGAAAGGTTGTTTTCTGCTGCTCCAGAGAAGCGGACACGGAGCAACGGATTCAAACTACAAGAAAGAAAATTCCACCTAAACATTAGGAAGAACTTCCTGACAGTAAGAGCTGTTCGGCAGTGGAATTTGCTGCCAAGGAGTGTGGTGGAGTCTCCTTCTTTGGAGGTCTTTAAGCAGAGGCTTGACAGCCATCTGTCAGGAATGCTTTGATGGTGTTTCCTGCTTGGCAGGGGGTTGGACTGGATGGCCCTTGTGGTCTCTTCCAACTCTATGATTCTATGATTCTATGATTACTTGGCAGAAGAACTGCATTGCAAAATTCAGACAAGTGCAATTTTCAAAGCATGGTTGTGTTTGGGTTTGTGTATTGTTTTGGAAAGTACATATTAGGCAGCTTCATCTTTAAATGTGAACGGAATCGATTCCACCCCTGCTTTCCTACAGCCAGATAGGAACAGAATGACTTTTGCTCTCTCCATTTGAGATGACAAAAAAGGAAGGGCAAGAAACCGAGATCTCCAGAATGAGTTTATGAGAAGGGTGGATATAATGAGACCTTACCAGCACTGCTACTGTCCTTTCCCCATCACCAAGCCAGTTTAGGAAACGGTGGTCCATACGGATGGTGAGGACACTGTAGGGAGGCTGACGAAAGGAGAAATCACCCTACCCTCTCTCTTTTTGCAACCCCTTGTGGAGGGTAGAAGAGACAGGTTTTAGTTTCATTTGATGGCTCACAAGGAAAATAATCAGAAAAGTATGGGGGAATAATCAAGATGAGCCAAAGTTAATTCACCAGGCACTACTTTGTGTGCATGTTTCTTTGTGTTTTTGTCTCAAAAATTGAAGGTATGTTCCTGACATGAAAGGGCTGGTCTCTGATTCAGAATATTCTGGTGATTCTCTGAACTGAATTGGGAGGTGGAACCCACAAATAGTTGAAAACCCTCCATTCAGTTAGCTAAGAGATACTTCATGAATGTCACAAACTAAAATGTGACTGAGGAAAGTAGCCCATTTGTGCTGTATTTGAAGGAATGTTGCATCTTATAAATCAAATACTTTGAAAATTCTTAGCCACAACACTGATTTGATGGAGTTTTACTTCATATCCAATGCACAAAATCTACAAAAATATTCTCTCGTTCATGTGTGCTACATAATTGATATTAGTGCATTTTAAGTATATGGAAACCTCCTTCCAGCAGGGTTTTCTGTATAATTTGTTCCCCTGTGATAATTACAGTTTTTGTTTGAGATGAGAGACTTTCCTTTTTGTTAAGCTTCAATACTTCAGTGTAGTCCAACTGTTACACAGAGAGGCAAATTAAAAAGATACCACTCAAAACCAGTCAGAAAAGGATCTCAGTCAAGACCTACAGTTGAAGCTTCAAGTTCACAATGGAATTTTAAAAGCAAGACATGTCACTGGACAGCAATTCATTGAGGCTGGCAATTGTTATTGTCTCTCTATTGAATTTTTGTTGTTCTAAGTACTTGTCAATTATTTTTTAGCTAATTTCTGCACTCATATCATGTTTAAATGCACCATTGGGTGTGGCAAAGCTATTTATAGATATATGTATATATTTCATTTATAGATGAAAAATTGAAACATTATGCATGTAAACCACTTAAAGGCTTTTGTTGTTTAAGCAGTATGTTAATATTGTTAAATAAAACAAATAAATATTCACTAAAATACATGGCTGATTCTTAATTCTCAGACTATTTTGACCTGCCATCCTAGATACTCCTTACTACAGAGGTCCAGCAGGCAGTTTTATTATAAAGTTTTTGGTGTATGCTGAAGATAAACCTTTTACCTTCTCTTTGATTTTTGAGATATGTATTTAAGAACACACCCTATTCTCTTCATTGTCAGCTGTTTTAACTGCTGTATATTTAAATGCTTGTAACTCACCTTGGGTAATAATAAACCAATAAATTCCTTTACAGAGGATATTGCAGAGGTGAATTAACTAATATTAGGAAGGCACTGTTATAAAAATTATTATTATAATAATAATTTATTTTTTGTACCCCAGCCAATCTGGGCAGCTCCCAACCGAATATTAAAAACAATACAGCATCAAACATTAAAAACGTCCCTAAACAGGGCTGCCTTCAGTTGTCTTTAAAAAGTAAAATAGCTGCTTATTGCCTTACATCTGCTGGGAGGGCGTTCCACAGGGCGGGTGCCACTACCGAGAAGGCCCTCTGTCTGGTTCCCTGTAACCTCACTTCTTGCAATGAGGGAACCGCCAGCAGGCCCTCAGCACTGGATCTCAGTGTCTGGGCTGAACGATGGGGGTGGAGATGCTCCTTCAGGTATACTGGACTGAGGCCATTTAGGGCTTTAAAGGTCAGTACCAACACTTTGAATTGTGCTCGGAAACGTACTGGGAGCCAGTGTAGATCTCTCAGGACCGGTGTTATGTGGTCCCAGCGGCCGCTCCAGGTCACCAGTCTAGCTGCCGCATTCTGGATTAATTGCAGTTTCTGGGTCACCTTCAAAGGTAGCCCCACATAGAGTGCATTGCAGTAGTCCAAGCGGGAGACAACCAGAGCATGCACCACTCCAGCGAGACAATCTGCAGGCAGGTAGGGTCTCAGCCTGCGTACCAGGTGGGGCTGATAGACAGCTGCCCTGGACACAGAATTGACCTGTGCCTCCATGAACAGCTGTGAGTCCAAAATGACTCCCAGGCTGCACACCTGGTCCCTCAGGAGCACAGTTACCCCATTCAGGACCAGGGAGTCCCCCACACCTGCCCGCCCCCTGTCCCCCACAAACAGTACTTCTGTCTTGTCAGGATTCAACCTCAATCTTCACTGTTTTCTTCAGCAAGTCTTGAAGTATAGAGTGGGAAAAAGCTTGCTGGAAATTCAGTTATAGAAAAGATCACTGAGCACTTTATTGACCTGCTACCCATTTACACTCTGCATGGAGCTTAGGCTGGTATCTAAATACAGTGGTACCTCGACTTACGAATGACTCAACAAACCGGATTTTTCGACTTATGAATGGGGATAATGGCTGCGCGCTTATGAATGTCTTGACATCCGGGAAAAAACCGCGGCGGTTTTAGATAGGGATTTTTCTACTTACAATTTTTTTCGTTTCCAATGCATTCCAATGGGAAATCGTGTTTCCAATGGCATTTTTTGACTTATGATTTTTTTTACTTACGAAGGTGCCTTCGGAACAGATTAAATTCGTAAGTCGAGGCACCACTGTATGCATAGATTTCCCAAACAGGGTAGGAATTGAGATAAGCCTTCTCTTCCCATCTCAGCTTCTACCAGCTGTTGTACTATGAACTCTACTGCCCCTTTCATTATTTCCTTTGATTCTTCTTCACAGTAAAGGCTTCTGCATGGAAAACAAAGGAAGTGCCACTAGTCTTAATGCATTGTTTGTACAACTGTGTATTGATGCACATTGAGGTGTGGTGCAATGGTATAGAATCTGGGGGGGGGGAGAGCAGGGGCCACAGTGAGAAGGTACAGATTCTTCATAACACAGCCATCTTTCCCTGGCACCTTAACTAATATAGCACTTGCCACTTACAATCGGCAGAGAAGCTCCGAGGATTTATTAGAACATTCTTAGCTAGGAATCCCTTCCCCGGGAACATGTGTAGCCTCTTAGTTTTTTTTTTTTTTTGCAGTTTGGATAATGTCTTGCTCGTTCACCAATTAGTCAGGCCCATTTAGCCTGGTATTTAGCTGCCAGCCACTGAGGGATAAGGTTGCTGGCTTCCTAAATATTGCAGCAAACACAGTTCCTTCTGCAGAAACACCCTTTTCCAGAGTGCTTGCTCCCAGGCCCAGCTCTGCCAAAGCGGCACATGGAGAACAATGAGTGAAACAAGATGTGTGGACTCATTCACAGCTGAAGTAAATATCAGCTACATATTTATAGAAATATATTTCTATATATAAATTTTAAACCGGCCAAGAAGACGAAGGAGAGAAATCATTAATCAACACATTGCAGTTTTCACCATCCTACTTTTGCTGCAACAAAAGGCTGACTGCAAGATTTTTTAAAAAATATATATGCCGGAATTAACAGTATGGTGTCTTTATATTATGGGATATAAAGCAGGCATATCTGAGCTGAGGAAGGAAGGACAGCAGAGCATTGCTGCAGGAGGAAAGAGCAGTAGCTTTGGTGGGGAGAGCCAGCTGATTATTTCATTTCTTTTAAAACAACTATACTATTGTTAATATTAATATTTATCATATACAATTACAATGCAAAACTATAAGAAAAATTAACAGAACAATCAAAGTAATTTATTGCAATAGTTTAAACTAATCAGATATGTGTTTAAATGTACAGTGGTAACTCTACTTACGAATTTAATGCGTTCCGAACACACATTTGTAAGACGAAAAAAATTGTAAGTCAAATCCCATAGGAATGCATTGGGAGAAAAAATCCGTAAGTAGAAGCAACCCTATCTAAAAATTCGTAAGTAGAAAAAATCCTATCTAAACCGCATCCAAGATGGCAGACGGAGCTCCATTTGTAAGTAGAAAAATTTGTAAGTACTGTAGAGTTATTTGTAAGTAGAGGTACCACTGTAATTAGGAACATAGAAAGCTGACTTGGAACGATAGAGCTACCCAGCTCAATATTCGGTAAACCAGGGTTTCCCAAACTTGGGTCTCCAGCTCTTTTTTAACTACAACTCCCATCATCCCTAGCTAGCAGGATCAGTGGTCAGGGATGATGGGAACTGTAGTCCAAAAACAGCTGGAGACCCAAGTTTGGGAAACCCAGCTCAAGAAGATGGAGAAGCCCTTCAAGAAACCCTGGTCTAAAGTGACATAGCAGAGATTCTCTAGGCTTTCAGAGAAAGGCTTCCCAAACTCTATCTGGAATTGCAAGGGATTAAACCTGGGGACCTTCTGCACACGAAACAGAACCTCTACAGTTGAGCTATGATCCTTTCCCTGAATAATTATTCCATCCCCATGTCTCTTTGCTACCAGTTTAAGATCAGCCCTGATATGATAAGCATCTTTATGGCATATTTAAAATGAGAGGTCAATACATAAATAGAAAATGAAAATGTGGTTTACTAGAAAGTGCTTAATTGGCTCCCATGTAACTTGGAAAAATATTACATAGTAGATTCCCTCTCTCCCCACAGATAATTGATTATCCCCATTCTTGAACAAGTCACCACTAACAAGTAAAGCAAAAGGGAAGGAAACCTAAGACAGTTTTTTTAAAAAATAGCATAGCATGGATATGAGGGAGAGTTTTTTTCTTTTTTTCTTTTTGAACGATACGATCCCTGCAGCCTTCCATCGCAACAGCTACCTTTAATTTTGCAATCGGGTCTTTTGTGAGAGAGAGGGGTGTGGGAAATTTAAAAGATTCTAAGGAATCTGTCATGGCCCTGGACCAAAAGCTGAGATCTCCAGCAGGAGCAGCAGTTCCAAATAAGTTTCAGATATGATCCCTAATACTGTACTTCCCATTTAGAGTCCTTCACCTTGGAAGCTGTACCCTGTCCACTAAGACTTGAGGAAATACCATTGCATTCAGATTCTGAGGAGTGGATCTCAGACTCTTCTAATAAGCAGAAAGAGCCTCAAGATAGTTCCCCAATCAGCTTACCGCTAAGTTAAAAACATTCCTCTTTAAACAGACCTTTGGTTGATTGGCATTCAATGCCCTTTAAAAAAATATGTTGGGGGGTGTTATTGGGTTGTTCTTGTTTTTATTTTGATTGTGTATTTTGTGGTCTTATATTGTGATGTTACCCTGTGGACCTGTGTGTGTAAGGCAGATTACAAATTTAATAAATAAATAAATAAAAATATAGATAAATACCAAACCTCCAATTGGCATCCTTAAGAAGGAACTAGCAACTGTCAAACAAGGCACTGATCCTTTAAGACAGCTAGATATAGGGCTTGGGCATCGGGTGGCAATTTCAGAAGAAGAAGAAACTCTCCTGGGCAGGCTCCCTGGCACTAGTTCTAAACTGCTGCTGGAGCAATCTTGTATCTTATATTATTTGCTGGGTTGCTAGCCATGGTTCTGAAGTCATGCCAAGAAACTCTGGGCAGTACCTATTGTACTGTCCAGGGTCTTGAACCTGCTCTGTTTCAGAGAAGCTGCAGTTAACTGCCTTACTTAAATGGTTGTTGCCCTGGTATGATTACAATCCCTAATGGATCAGGACAGGAGCCTATAAGATGTAGGCCTCCCCAGATGTTGAAAAGGTATTTGTTCCATCCTTTGCCTTCCATTTCAAACATTGGTCTGGTTCAGAAATATATATCTGATTTATTTTTCTGTTGGAAGCCGCCCAGAGTGGCTGGGGAAACCCAGCCAGATGGGCAGGGTATAAATAATAAATTATTATTATTATTATTATTATTATTATTATTATTATTATTATTATTATTTAAAATA
Source organism: Zootoca vivipara (assembly GCF_965207765.1). Taxonomy (NCBI): domain Eukaryota; kingdom Metazoa; phylum Chordata; class Lepidosauria; order Squamata; family Lacertidae; genus Zootoca; species Zootoca vivipara. Next base: position 28,474,290 of record NC_142587.1, on the reverse strand, counting down.
ATCTATTAAACATTAAAAGCCTCCCCAAACAGGGCTGCCTTCAGATTTCTTCTAAAGGTCTGGTAGTTATTTTTCTCTTTGACATCTGATGGGAGGGCGTTCCACAGGGCGGGTGCCACTACCGAGAAGGCCTGGTTCCTTGTAACTTGGCTTCTCGCAATGAGGGAACCGCCAGAAGGCCCTCAGAGCTGGACCTCAGTGTCCAGGCAGAATGATGGGGGTGGAGACGCTCCTTCAGGTATTCTGGACCGAGGCCCTTTAGGGCTTTAAAGGTCAGCACCAACACTTTGAATTGTGCTCGGAAATGTACTGGGAGCCAATGTATGTTTTGCACTCAGGGAGAAAGGAAGTGGTGGTGGACCTTGATAGTTGATTTACGATTGTATGAACCATGGTCCTCTCTTTCTGCCCCCATAGTGGGATTATATCAGGGCACCATATCATTAAAAAGCCAATAGTCATAAGGCTGGAGGAGAAGGTGTGTTACCTGAGACTACAGCCCACCAACGGGAGGCCAAAGGTAATCTATCTGAAATGTTCTGTGCATGCCCACCTTTATTTTATTTAGAAAGATTTCTAAGCCACTTAATCAAAGAGCTCTCTAAGCAGTGCACTTAATAAAATGGTCTATAGGGATGTGCATTGCAGGATAATAGCAAGGTAAAATATGTAATATCAAGTCAGGTAGGGATTTGCATGATCCCAGCTGATCATGGAAGAGCCACATCTCAGCAGCACTTTAGGTCTCTAGGGTGGAAGAAGCACCCTTAAATCTTCTCTGTGAGATGATTCAGATTGCGCTGTGTAAACCCTGATGTTATTCCCAAGCTCAGAAGACCCATTTGAATTGTGCCTCCTGTTCAGGTGGGGTGTGTGTGTGTGTATCTGTATGAGAGAGAGAGAGAGAGAGAGAGAGAGAGAGAGAGAGAGAGAGAGAGAGAGAGAGAGACAGAGACAGAGACAGAGACAGAGAGAAAGAGAGAGAAAGAAAGAATATATATATATATATATATACACACACATACACACACTACAATTGAGTCGAAAAGCAACTGAAAAGAGCATGCATGTCAAAATGCTAGGTGAGCCCCTGATTCTGCAAATGAACCTTGCATTTCAGAGTTCAAAGGACAATAAGAAAGACACAACGAGTCATGTAATTTTATTTTTTTAAAAAAAGATCTTCACCCTGATAAATGGCAGGTCAAGGAGGGTTGTATTTAATAGTATATTCCTCAATGAAATGTCACTTTTCCCTCAATGTGTCCTCTGTGTGAGCTAATTAAAACGATGTTTTACTGCAATGTCAGCACACCAAGTTGCTGAGTTTCTTGTTGTCTTCTACATAGTGCAAAATGAATGTTGTCATTTGATACATTCAGGATCTTAAAGTCTGTCTCTTATGGGGCCTAATGTATGCCATTTTGTGTATGCTTTGATACTTGCATACTGCTGTTTTCTCCTCCTCCTCCTTCTCTTCTTCTTCTTCCAAATGGCATGTGTGGTTTATGCTCTGCTCATTTTATTTTCCAGTGTCCTTCCCACTGCCTACGCATCAAGAAAGCAACAGAATTATATGCCGTTTGGAGCAAATATTAGAGATGCTGAGATACCATAAAGTTTGAATGAAGATGCCTGGTGAATATTGATGCATGCATTCAATCAAAGCTTGAGGGCAGCTGATCTCACCGGACTTTTATCCTCCCTGACTGCACTGCTGACTGCATCCAAATCTACAATTATGTAGATCAGTCCACACACCCCATAGGGGCCATTCCCTACTGCAGGGCTGGGGAACCTTGTGCCCTCCAGATGTTCTTGGAATGCAGCTCCCATCAGCCCAACCACAATTGCTAAAGGGATGATGGGAGTTGTGGTCCAGCAATAGCTGGAGGGCTACAGATTTGCCACTTCTGGCCTAGAGGGTTATCACTGTGGCTCTCTTCGCCCTCACTGTAGTCCACATTTGTGGAGGCTCCCTATTTGATTTATAATGCTTTAGGCTCCCAACTTCGTAGGTTTGCCCTCTAACTGAGGGCTGTAAAAGGGGTGGGTGGGAAGGTGAGGTATCATAGGGGACAGGACTTTCTAATGAACCCCCACTCTTGCTCCTTTGCTTTAAAAAAGAGAGCACATGAAGATGACCACATAAATATACGTAGAGAGATTTGAGAGGGAACTGTTTTTTTTGTTTGATATTTATCTCTTTCCCACTCAGAGGCAATGATAGTTCAGCACAGGGATTTTCCCTTTAACCACTTTTCTAGTCAATACCCATCAATGGGAATCGGAAGGGGACTTGTTCTCCTCAGGGAATGGGAAGTTATTTTGATGCTCCTTTGCCACAGAAATAGAAAGGTGTAGCTGAATCCATTGTCAACATGGGTTTATTCAAGTTCCGTTCCTTCGGTCTTTTTAGCTTATGTGGTTCTTTATCCTGTTGGTTGTTGGTATTTTTTTTTAAAAAAAAAACTTGTTAGAAAATGCAGGTGGTTGTTGTGTCAGTGTTTACAGCAGATGACAAAGAACAAACAGCTTTCTGGGCTCAAATGGCCTGGAGGCATATAACCTTTAGCTGTGATCTTGACAGGTTTTACAAGCTCTGGCCTGGGTTAGTTCTTCAGTGGAAAACTCAAAAACTACATGAAAGTACATTGGGATTTCACAGCAAAACCAAACCACACTGAGGCAAACCAGACACTTACTACTAATGGATTTTGTTTAGCGCTGTCAATTTTTAAGGGAGATTGTCTTGAGACTGAAGGCATGGAGCATTCCTATCTAGGCAATATTATGGGGGTGAAATGCTATTGGTGGATGAAGCCAGAGGCAACAACTGGGTGGAGCATTGGATATGACTCAACCTTTGTTCAATAGGCTACATTCCAGCCATGATAAAGGGTTGAGAGTGAGACATATGGGGAGATTGTTTAACTCTTTTCTCTTTCCCCCCAGCCCCAACAAAAACTGCCTCCTGCTAAACTGCTACTTAATCCTGGGAACATAGCTGCCAAGTTTTCCATTTTCTCTCGAGGAAGCCTATTCAGCATAAGGGAATTTCCCTTAAAAAAGGGGAGAACTTGGCAGCTATGCCTGGGAAGAAACCTCCAATTGGTGTGACAATCCCAGAGTGTCTCTGTGTTGCTTTCTACATGTTGTTGTTGTTGTTGTTGTTGTTGTTGTTGTTGTTGTTTTAAAAAAACAAGACTTACCCACTGAATTCACAAAGAAGCAAACTGAGCTCCCTCCTCTCTACACTGGCAGTTTGGGCCTGATCCTTCAGGTTACAAGGCTCTTGCTTACCGAGGGCATCTGATTGGCCATCCCTCTGAACCAACCAGGATTGGATCCCATATAAATGATCCATACCCTGGAGCAAACCTGACCTTTCAGAGATTGAAATTTCAGAGCCAGCTGACTGTTCTGTTGCCAATGTATTGCTCCGTGTTAATTATATTTCCCTTTTAAAACGTATGGGTTTGTCGAGAGTAAGGGTTTAAAGTAATCAACTGCGAAGCATGCACCAACAATGACCGTCAACTCTGAGTCCCTTTTCTGATGGATGCACACCACAGAGGTGCAAAGTATTGTATTCGTATTATTTGTGACTTAAATTATGAGGGAGGTGAAGAATACCCGGGCAAGGTTGTTCTTTTTGGTGTGTATCTGGTAAAATCTGCATATCTGAGAAATATCAACAACCTCAGATATGCAGATGACACAACCTTGATGGCAGAAAGTGAGGAGGAATTAAAAAACCTTTTAATGAGGGTGAAAGAGGAGAGCGCAAAATATGGTCTGAAGCTCAACATCAAAAAAACCAAGATCATGGCCACTGGTCCCATCACCTCCTGGCAAATAGAAGGGGAAGAAATGGAGGCAGTGAGAGATTTTACTTTCTTGGGCTCCTTGATCACTGCAGATGGTGACAGCAGTCACGAAATTAAAAGACGTCTGCTTCTTGGGAGAAAAGCAATGACAAACCTAGACAGCATCTTAAAAAGCAGAGACATCACCTTGCCAACAAAGGTCCGTATAGTTAAAGCTATGGTTTTCCCAGTAGTGATGTATGGAAGTGAGAGCTGGACCATAAAGAAGGCTGATCGCCGAAGAATTGATGCTTTTGAATTATGGTGCTGGAGGAGACTCTTGAGAGTCCCATGGACTGCAAGAAGATCAAACCTATCCATTCTTAAGGAAATCAGCCCTGAGTGCTCCCTGGAAGGACAGATCGTGAAGCTGAGGCTCCAATACTTTGGCCACCTCATGAGAAGAGAAGAATCCTTGGAAAAGACCCTGATGTTGGGAAACATTGAGGGCACTAGGAGAAGGGGACGACAGAGGACAAGATGGTTGGACAGTGTTCTCGAAGCTACGAACATGAGTTTGACCAAACTGCGGGAGGCAGTGCAAGACAGGAGTGCCTGGCGTGCTATGGTCCATGGGGTCACGAAGAGTCGGACACGACTAAACGACTAAACAACAACAACATCTGGTAAAAAGTATAGCTCACTCGGTAGAGCAGGAGACCCTTAATCTCTGGATCATGAGTTGGGCAAAGAGATTCTTGCATTGCAGAAGTTGGACTAGAAAACCCTCAGGGTCCCTTCCAACTCTACTATTCTATGATTCTAAATCTGGGCTTGGGAACCCTTTCAACCTGAGGGCCACATTCCCCTCTGCATAACCTTCAAAGGGCCAGATGGGTGCAGTCCGAGGCAACTCATGTAAATTGCACCTTTGTAGGCTAGTTTTTACACAAGCTATCACATCCCTCTCTCTCCTCCATGCAGACAAGCAAGACACATAATCAGAGTACGGGGGCAAGTTCTAGAAAGGCAAAATGCCCTGAGATGCAAAGCAAGGTGTGTGAGCCTGGAAAGAGTTATGCAGACCAGGTAGAGAGCTCTTGATGTCACATTGATCCCTTGCACCTGGAGTTGCCCACCCCGGCCTAAAATTTATTTCCAAACTGTGGTGATATTGCTAGCTATGATTCTCAGTAAGAAAGCATTCAGCTCACACATACCGGTAATATAATACTTGGGATATTATCAGACAGAAAAGCAAACTTGCTGTGGAGACTTTTTTAAGGGGGTGGGTTGCTGTGCCAGATTTTACAAGCCATATGCTGTTGTGCTGTCAGCCCTATTTGCATCTATTAATTATATCTCGAGGCTTGATAGCATCATAGGCCACTATCCCTTTCTGACTGGAGCAAAGCTTAAAATGTGGCTATCGAGGACAAGGTGACATTTCAAAGATCTGTCTGTTGTGGTACATTTTGCATGGAATATCAGATTTCATTCTTTTGTACATATGCACAATTCCTGACTTCAACATTTAAGAATAAAATCTTTGACATATTTTTTTCCCTCCAGCTGTAATGAACTGCAAAAGAATTAGCAGTTTGCATTCCTCTGTATCTGTTAAAATGGGGAAAGAGTCACACTAAACAGGCATGCCCACACAACTTGTGACCCACAAATTTGGTTGCGATCTACCAGCTGAAATCTATATTATTTCATTCTAACTTACGTTGCTTTTCTCCTGTTTCATGCTCATGCTTCCGATAAATACTTGGAATTCTAGTCCCTTCTGAGCTCTTTCATTTGCTTCAAACAAAAGAAGGAAACGCTTTAAGAAGAAATGCTAAAAATGGGCATCATAAAGAAGAGAACTATTTAGGAGGAGGAGTAAACCCCAAAGCTAAACTTAATGCTTCTGTGCTTGATCTTACTCCAGTGAAAGCATAAACAATAGCACATTGGAACAAATTACTATGTTTCATTCACACAGTTTATGCTTTTTATATAATGCATAAACTTGAGCTGGGTGCAGAAGAGTGAGAAAAGGGAAGGTCATGTTTGTACTCTTTTGTACAGTAAACATCTCCCATCTCCTGCTGGGGCTTGTCTCTTGGAGGTACAGCTGGTTAAGGGACACAGGTGGTGCTGTGGTCTAAACCACTGAGGCTCTTGGGCTTGTCAATCAGAAGGCTGGTGGTTCAAATCCCTGTGACAGGATGAGCTCCCGTTGCTCTGTCCCAGCTCCTGCCCACCTAGCAGTTCGAAAGCATGCCAGTGCATGTAGATAAGTAGGTACCGCTGTGGAGGGAAGATAAACAGTGTTTTTGTGCGCTCTGGTTTCCATCACAGTGTTCCATAGCACCAGAAGCAGTTAAATCATGCTGGCCACATGACCCGGAAAGCTGTCTGTGGACAAATGCCGACTCCCTTGGCCTGAAAGCGAGATGAACACCACAACCCCATAGTCGCCTTTCACTGGACTTAACCATCTAGGGGTCCTTTACCTTTCCCCCCAACCTTACAGCTGGCTAGTGATTGCATCACACATTGAAAGCACACACAAGGGGGCTGTGGTTGCGACAGGTAGTCCTGTCCCACACTGATACATGGGGTGGCTACCTAAAGAGGCCTTCCATGTGTACAGATGTACATGTGTAAGAGTTCTGGTACATATATTTGCTGATAATTGGAAAGGACTTTTTCAATAGCTAGCAACTGCATAGATGACAGAAAACATTGCCAGCATTCCAGTTCAACCTCTTGGGTTTCCTCAATGCGTGAGGGAAATAGTATGGATGAATGGGTTTCTGAGATACAGGGAAAGGCATTGGAAGGATAAATACCATGAGTAAAATTTGTGTTGCTTTTCCCCAGCCTCAATCATCTCAACACATTCTGAGGGAGCAGCTCTACCTACTGCTCCAACTGATTTCTCAAATTGCTGCATTTCCTAAAGATGGAACGAAAAGAAGAGGGCAGGGAATAAAAGGAACCTAGATAGTTGGAGCAAGCTGTAGGACCTCCCTAGAAAAAATTAGCAGGAATGGAGGTCTGCAGGTGAAAATATATTCCCTCAGATATGATGGCACCACACTATTTGGGGCTCCAAATTTTCTCCATCCATCCAACGTCGGTTCATAAACTAATTGTTTTCCACACAAGTGGCAGGTTGTGGAGCTCATTCCCATTCAAGATGTCCATATATATTGCTCCTTACTATGAAGGGATGTTGGATGCTGTCCAATGTGGGTTATAATTTGGACAACAGATCTGTGCATTGAGGTGTGCTGCTCCATTCCACGTGTGCCGTGTAACCATGAATGACAGTGAAATCACACACACACACACACACACACACACACACACACACACACACACACACTAAATGGGATATAGCCAGGCAAATTGCTATGCATTTGTTTTCCAACTGTGTGACTGAGCAGAGATAGCATAAAAGGATGATGAGGAGCAACAATGAAGTTGCTTCATTTGGCGCGGAAAAAAATTAATGCTGCTCATAACATTCCTCAAATATCTTTCGATGAGTTCTCTGCCACTTTGTTGATGCTCCAGGGTCTTTTCTCTAGTGTCTCTTTTGTATCAGAGCACCATCTGGCACAGAGATTATGGACACTCCAGTCTCTCTATTTCTGTATAACACTGAAAATTGCTTGTACGGAACAGTTGCTGAGGACTTGCATAGGCAGGAAATAAGATGACAGGGGGTGGAGTGCTGGGGTCAAGTTAGCTGGTTAAAGTGGATAGGACTCAATGAGTAGGTTTCGCTGCTATATGCGCCTACTTGAGAGTTAACCCTGTTGAACTCAATGAGCCTTACTTCTGAATAGCCATAAATCGGATTGTGCTGTTAGTCACCATTTGTAAATATTTTCAGGCTAGAGATTGGCTGGTCTATCAACTTCAGCTTCTCTTCTGTTTTTCATTTTTTTCTAATCTTAAATTCCCTTCTCTGTTGGTAGATCTCAGGATCATCGGTCTGAGCCCTATGTTGGGCAAACATTCCTCCATTTTAGGGGACCCTTGTGGTCCCGTCATAGCTGCCAAGTTATCCCTTTTTTTAAGGGAAATTCCATTATGCTGAATAGGCTTCCTCGCGAGAAAAGGGAAAACTTGGCAGCTATGGGTCCCGTCCAACTCTACAATTCTATGATTCTATATTTCCACATTGGCTTAGGGAGAAATTCCTCGTGAAAATATGTCAGCGTATTAGTGTGAATTTCTTCTAATATATACATTTTGTATGCAGTTTCTGCTAATACACGTATACACTCTGCAAACCATTTCCGTTAATGTAGTACAGTTTTGTATGATTCCTCCCCCCCCCCACACACTAATTCTGCATTTTTGTACACTCGGTGGCAGAACCATATCGCAAAAATGAAAGAGGTTCTAATTGCATAGTAAAAAGAAAAAAGAGGCATGGATTAACAAAAGCAATTCATGAAGTTGATGGTTAGTTGATGAAGGGCCCTGTGTAAGAGGCAGGGAAGGGAAGATATCCCAGGGAGGGAGGATGAGAAAAGACAGGAAAGTTCTCAGGTGAGAGCTGGGAAGAATCACCTTTCTCTGTGCGGAACAAGTTAAGATTTACCTATGCATTTTCTTTTTCTCACTCTTCGTTTTACTTTGTTTTTGTTTAGATTACTATGCTTTTTAAATAATGTATTATGAAAAGTCTCTTAATAATAAAATCTTATTTTTGAAAACCTTTAAAGGGGGAGGGAGATTAACAAGAATAATTCAAGGTATAGCATGACCCATTGAACCTGCTGGGCTGGGTACCAAACTGTATAGCAAAAGCCAAAGGCTGGGGCCAATTTGGCTCACCCACTTGCAATTCTGAGGGCCTGAGAGTGGGTGACTTCTTCATCCAAATGGGTGTGGCTTAAGAGGGGTTATAGTAAATCCCACCACTTCTTTGAGGCTGGTATAGTTTACCCAGACTGGCAATTTTCAGCTACCAGCAGAGTGTAACCGCGCAGAGCCTTGTTTATAACTTGAATAAAGTGGCCCATGTTTTAACTAAATTCAGCAAGTGTCCTGTCACACATGGTTACAGCTGACCATGTTTTACCAATGAGTGGGCCAGGGCCGTCTTAAGGTCATTGGGCGCCCTGGTGCAGGGATCCCTCGGGTGCCCCCCACTCTTAAAAAAAGGAAAACTCTTACCTGGCATGCCGGGCGGCGGGAGCCTCATGGCGGCCCCCGCACCTCACAGCAGGGCCGTGCTGTGCCGGAGGCTGCCTGCCTGTCCGATGCCGCCGGATTGAGTGGGGGAGGGAGCACCGCTGCTCCGCACGGCCTTCCTCCCTTCTCCCAGCAGAGCGGGGTGCCTGAGCAGGCCGGGCCACGGCGGGTTCCTTCCCGCCAACAGGGCGCTGCGTTTCATTGGTAGAGGTGTTACCATGTGGCGTCACCTCTACCAATGGAACGCAGCGCCGGGGTGAGGGATGACCTGGCACTGCAGAGCGGCGCGGCTGGTGGAGGGAAAAGGGAGGCCGCCGCAAAGCTCCCCCACTTTCTGGGGCGCCCCTCAGTGCCCCCTGATCACCCAGGCGCTGTGGTGCATTGCGCCACTAGAGTCAATGGGCGAGCTGGGCCTGACAGATTCTGTTTTTCTAAGGGGCATGTGTTGATCAGATGCAAGGCTGCTTGTGCTGACAAAGGCTTCGAATCCTACTCATCCCTAACTTGTAGATGTGTAAAACCATTTCCATAAAGATAGGGCAAGATGCGAGGAATTCCCTGGGAGTTCCGCTGCTTTGGAGAAAAAAAAAGAAGCAACACAGCAAGATGAATTATAATACAATGTCTCTTCCGGTACACAGCAATCATCTAGTTATAATTTATGAGGAATCTCTCCAAGCCCATTCACATTCCCATATATCTGGTGCAAGGCTCCCAGATGTATGGCTTTCAGGAAAACATGAGACCTAGAATCTTTAATTTGGAATTTAAATGCCGCTCACATAGAGTGTAGTTGCATGAGCAATGCATGATGTCGGCTGGTTACTCCTACATCTCACAGTAATCTCAAACAGTCAGAAATGGCGCCCAGACTGCAGAGGCCCCTTCAGTCAAGATCCGTGCGACTTTGTGCGCAGCACCGCTCGCAGGTGTGTCAAGAACAAAGTGTCACCAGGCAGAACATGTGCCCTGACTCTCAAGAGCAACTTACCTAGTATTTTGAAACATCAGCGCCTTATTTTCCTACAGATACCTTCTGTTAAAACTGTTTTGCACCCGGGTATGTCTGCCTGCGGGGGGGGGGGGATGGGAAATAAACGGAACAAAATCCACCATTAGGCAGGAACTAGCTATCAGTATAGCTCAGATATTTTGGCAGACAGCAATCTGCATGCTGTCTAGTAGGTCACGCCGGGATTTTTGGGGTGGTGTTTGTAAACAGATGATAAAGGCTTTGGTTATCTCTATGGATATCGGGTTGTTCATGTGTGTAATTGCTTCATACAATGCTCTAATCCTCTATGGCATGAGAAAATTGGGAATAAAGTAGCACTTTATAGTGTGATTTTTTAAAAAAATAAATAACACACACACACACACACACACACACACACACACACTTGGATCCATTGGCTGACACTTGGATCCATTGGCTGACATTTACTCCCTAAATGGCTCCTTTCCAGTGATTATAAGGAAACAGAAAGAGACAATAGTTGCAGCAAAAGAAAAAAATGATAAAGGGGGAGGAAGGGAGATGTGGTGTGGGGGGGGGGCAACCCTCCAGGATGCTAAGTGGTGCTGCTTCAAAGAAGAGATTCAACGAAATAAAGAGCTAAGTAATGTACAGCATTTTTTCCTTCAAAGTAAACACTAGCCACCTCAGTAAGGAGATGGGGGGGGGGAGGTCAGAGGAAGCCGCTCCAGTTGAAGAAAGCCATTAAAAAGCAAAAGGAGGAGAACGAAATCAATTTAATTTGCCATATTAAACAAACAAGACAAAGGCAGTGCTAGATTTAATACAGCTTTCCCTTGCAGGACAATGAGAAAATGAAGACGTTTTTTAAAGGAGAGAGAGAGAGAGAGAGAGAGAGAGAGAGAGAGAGAGAGAGAGAGAGAGAGAGAGAGAGAGAGAGAGAGAGAGAGAGAGATGCTTTCAAGAATGAGAGCCTGGGAGTGCTTAGATCAGGAGGCACTGTTTGTAGGAAGGGCAGGCTCTGTAATAGTATTGATTGGTTCCAAGGCCACATTAGAGATGAAGACAGGCCTCCAGAGGGAAGTTGTTGTCACCTTGACCTTGGGTCAAAGCTGGACTACTGACCCCTGACTTCCAGAACTCCTGCACAGAGATCCGTGATATCTTTCATGCCTACTGAGTGTGTCAGCGGGGGGACATGTGTCGATGTGGCTGTTGCCAAACCAGAATTGACCGGCCTGCAGGAAGCAGGGAGAGCAGTGGGAAATGTGGGTTAAAGTATGTCAATAATGTTTCACAAGAACAATTTCTCCCAAGAATTGTAGCTGTTGGAATGTTTTGACATTTATTCGGTAGAGAAAATGTAGCATGTTTTTGTCGAGGCACTTCAAGAGGGCTGCTGCTAACTGCTGTGGCGTATTGATCTTTCTGTTAAATTGCATGGGCACACTCGGGAGATCATTGAGATTCAGGCTACAGGACAGAAAGGATCGGCTGCACCCAATGGTCACTAATGGTAATTGGTTTCGATCCTTGCACTTGACGAAGCCATGATTTACTCGGTTCACAGATGAATTGTAGTCACTAAATATTTTGAAAGGGGGGGGGATACTTTGATATCTTTTTCCCCCCTTGTCATTTTACAAATTACTGCCTCTGCTTCTTGGTTTATATAAAAAGGGGACAGATCTATATTACAGTGTGTGTGTGTGTGTGTGTGTGTGTGTGTGTGTGTGTGTGTGTGTGTAGTAAAAGAACAACATAGATGATACAGAATTTTAAGAACCTCATCCTCTGAGCTCAGTCCCAGCAGCAACATAAATATTATTTGTTAGTGTTAAAAATGTAGAGCAGGTACATAGAAATGAGAGGCTCTTACGTGACTCAGAACCTGTTCCTCTCAGGGCTATCACAAGACGTTTGCAAAGACTGCTACACAAGAAGTTCTTTAGTATGCCAAAATAATTATTCCTCCTGTGTTGTTTTTTTTTTTTTGTTTAACAAATAACAATGTTGCATCTTTTCCCGCCAATGCAAGTTTAGGTGCAGACAAACAGAAGCAATTTCTGTGGATAACTGGATGAAAGCAGGGGCAGATTTTGGCAATACATTCCCCTGCTCCCCTGCAGTATTTCTTGCTTTCACAAGAACGCCCGCACCACCCTAAATCCAGCACTGATTGAAATACTTCCCTGATCTAACTGTTGGGAGGGTACAGCAAATACCAGTCAGAAAATTGCTTATTTGGCTGATCAGCTGCTGAGGAAAAGAAGCAAGGAGGCAAGGTGATTGGGCGAGTGGTTGCTGAACAACTCCAGGTACGCCTGGAAGAAGCGGAACATTTGGATCCCTTCCAGTCAGGATTCAGGCCTCATCAGGGAACTGAAACTGCCTTGGTCGCACTGGTTGATGATCTCTGGCAGGCTAGGGGGAAAGGTGAGAGCTGTTTCCTAGTATTGCTGGATCTCTCAGCGGCTTTTGACACCATCGACCATAACATCCTTCTGGACCGTCTAGAGGGGTTTGGAGCTTGGGGCACTGTCATACAGTGGTTCCACTCCTTCCTCCTGGGTCATGTTCAGAAAGTGGGGGGGGATGAGTGTTCAGACCCCTGGGCTCTCAGTTGTGGGGTGCCTCAGGGCTCTGTCCTCTCCCCCATGCTTTTTAACATCTACATGCAGCCACTGGGAGAGATCATCAGGGGGTTTGGGCTGGGTGTCCATCAGTATGCTGATGATACCCAGCTCTACCTCTCTTTCAAATCAGAACCAGTGAAGGCGGTGAAGGTCCTGTGTGAGTGTCTGGTGGCGGTTGGAGGATGGATGGCAGCTAACAGATTGAGGTTGAATCCTGACAAGACAGAAGTACTTGTGGGGGACAGGAAGTGGGCAGGTGTGGAGGACTCCCTGGTCCTGAATGGGATAACTGTGCCTCTGAAGGACCAGGTGCACAGCCTGGGAGTCATTTTGGATTTGCAGCTGTCCATGGAAGCGCAGGTTAATTCTGTGTCCAGGGCAGCTGTTTACCAGCTCCTTCTGGTACACAGGCTGAGACCCTATCTGCCCACGCACTGTCTCGCCAGAGTGGTGCATGCTCTAGTTATCTCTCACCTCAACTACTGCAATGCACTTTATGTGGGGCTACCTTTGAAGGTGACCCGGAAACTACAACTAATCCAGAATGCAGCACCTAGACTGGTGACTGGGAGTGGCTGCCGAGACCACATAACACCAGTCTTGAAAGACCTACATTGGCTCCCAGGACATTTCCGAGCACAATTCAAGGTGTTGGTGCTGACCTTTAAAGCCCTAAACAGCCTTGGTCCAGTATACCCAAATGAGCATCTCCACCCCCCCATCATTCTGCCCAGACACTGAGGTCCAGTGCCGAGGGCCTTCTGGCGGTTCCCTCACTGCGAGAAGCCAAGTTACAGGGAACCAGGCAGAGGGTCTTTTCGGTAGTGGCACCCACCCTGTGGAACGCCCTCCCACCAGACGTCAAAGAGAAAAACAACTACCAGACTTTTAGAAGACATCTGAAGGCAGCCCTGTTTAGGGAAGCTTTTAATGTTTGACGGACTATTGTATTTTAATATTTTGTTGGAAGCCAGCCAGATGAGAAGGTTTTAAATTTATTATTATAATTATTATTATTATAATTATAATTATTATTATTATTATTAGCCCCCTTCCAATTTGAAACACTTGCCAATTTTCTGACAGGCCTCTGTCCACACTCCTAGCCACAACATGCATAAATACAGGTAGATCAGGGCAATTTGTGATGCATTTTCTACAGTCAGTAAATTGTTAGAAGCGGGAGTCTGTTGCAGAAGGTAATTAGAGAAGAGGCCAATTGAAAGAGGTTGTGAGCATTAGTGTCAGATGTAAGTGTATCTATTAGCCTGGTGCCTTGATCCTAAATGAGTTTACTCTGAAGCAAGTCCCATTGATTTCAGCTGGACTCACCATTAAACTTGTACACTTAGCATTGCAGCTTTAAATGTAAAGGACAAAGGCTACAACCTCGACCATGTTTATTATGGAGCTAAATGCCGTTTAATTATGGAAGACATCCTTGAAGCAGTCACACACTTATTTGGGAATAAGCCCCTCTGACGAAATTATGGGGATTTAATCCTAAACAAACATGCACGGGATTGGGCTGTACATTATATTCTCAGTTGTTTCTGTAAAGGGTTGGACTGAATTCTTTAGCACACGTCTACTTAATAGCATGACTCCCAGTATTTATTCTGTGCAAGATGTTCACAATAATATTTGGTACAATTTTTGCAGTTCCATGTTACATCCATAATTCATTTTTATAGACATACCCCATGAAAAACTATTGTTATTTTTTTTACTGTAATAGTGTGTGTGTGTGTGTGTGTGTGTGTGTGTGTGTGTGTGTGTGCAGAGAGAGAGAGAGAATGGAACTCTTTCAATAATACGGTATATCATTTGTGGTCTCTAACTTGGAATATTGCTTCCGTCTTATTTTTGTTTATGGAAGAGAAGGGACGAGAGGGTATTGCCATTTAAAAATGGGGTGGGGAGACACAATATTTTCACATGGACTGTTGAACACAACCCATAGGCTTGCCTGACAAGCAGCAAAGAATGTCATTCATCATAATGTCTCCTAATGCTTATTTGTTTGCCAGAGTCAGTTCCGCTGTTCTGTTTAGAATGGCTGTAAATAGAGTGTGATTTCAAATTATAGTAAATCATGCATTATAGGATTTGAATCACTGAGAATGGTAATAGAGAAAATAATGGTGACTAAATGCTGTTGCACCTAGGTGTATAATAGCTGTAGGTGGCTTTTGAAAATGATTACTTGCGCTCCAAGTAGCTGAAATATTTGCAAATGGTCAACCTCTAGAGGAAATCTGGACTACAGAATGTGTGCAGGAGATAGCCCAAGGCAATCAGCGGATGAGGTCAGACCTCGACAGTATGTGTGCACTACATGAAAAGCTTTCCACTAAAAATGCCTTTACACGTGCTTATGTGGTATGGGGATGCAGCAGCAGGAAATCACCAGGGAAAGAAGAGGGTTTATTTGCTAGGATCAGGATCCAGCAAGTCCATATTGATGCTGACAAAAGGTTATAATCTTATCACACATTAAATTTACCGCGGTGGTTTGACAACTCTCCTAGCTGCAGAGCCCATCCTTAACCATTCAAAGCAATGTTTCAGATTAAAGTTCACGCGATCCGCTTAAAAACCTGCCCAAAACCTTTTGACACCTGAAGCGAACCACAAAATGGCATCTCTCCCGACCAGGGAAGAAGGGGTGGGTAAGATCTGCATTAGGAACAAGGGGGTGAATAAAGACCTACACTGGAAACAGAGGGGAAATAACCATCTCAGTTTAAGTACACTTCGGTTTGAGTACTTTCAGTTTAAGTACTCCACGGACCCATCTGGAACGGATTAATCCACTTTCCATTACTTTCAATGGGAAAGTTCGCTTCAGGTTAAGGACGCTTCAGGTTAGGTACGGACTTCCAGAACCAATTGTGTTTGTAAACCAAGGTACCACTGTATAAGCAACAATACTCATGATAAAAAGGTCCGGAGAGCCTCAGGAAACAGGAAAAGGATGTTTCACAGAATGGGTTCAAAGAATGGGTGTTCTAGCCTCTGTCTGTTCCCTATGTCCACATTATGTAAATTGGACAAAATCAACAGAAATACAAACTGAAAACTTTAATTCAATAGTGTGTGTGTGTGTGTGTGTGTGTGTGTGCGCACACACACACACACACACACTGCTTTTGTTGCACACAGTTTAGCTCCTTTTCTTTTTGACTAGGGGCAGCAAGGTTGAAAGTTGGAAGAAGCCAGTCAGTTAAATTCGATGACCAGAGTTCTGTTACGCTGATGTTGAGATTAGGTTGTTGCAGCTGACCCCCAGCCCGAGAAACGGCAGCCTTTTGAAGTTGAAAAGATCCTGACTGTACAGCTATCGCACAATCTAGCCTCACAGCACCACCTGCTCCAGCCTTCAAGAGCAATATGGAATAACAGCCTTTACTGGCAGGAATGCATCAGGAGGATACTAATGGCAGTGGAAAAAAAATATCTTTTTTAAAGAGAAAGTGAGAGAAAAATTGAGCTTGAAAGAGAATGCAGTTCAAAGGGGAGGACATGCTTACTTTGATGTTTCCCTCAGGTGCACATCCATTCATAATGGTAGAGGTCTCTCTTTTTTTGTAATATTTAGACAGCAGCTTTTACACACTCCCCACTCACCACCCCGGTGAAACAGTTGAAGTTCAAGTCAGAGCCCGGTATCACTTTTAAATCTGTTTTAAAACAGCAGGGATCTACAAACTGGCTTAGCTAAGTCATTTCCTTTTTAACACCCTCTGGGTGAAATCAGGAGATGACCTGTCAACTGAGTCAAGGTAAACTGATTAAAAAAAAAGAAAAAGGCTTCTCAACGCCAATTCACATTACATCATTCCCAGATACAGGTGATTCCCATGACTGGGTAAGCATGAAAAAGGTGTTACACAAGTGAGTCACACAAGCCATTTGATCTCAGATGATCCTATGAATCAGCAGCAGAATGGGAAAGGGAGGAATAAATACCATGTAACGCAGAGCAAGGACACGTCTGTAGAATGAGCACAAAAACTACCAACAGGAAACATGTTGGACAATCAGCTCTGTTCAGTTCTGGTTCCAGTGAGAGAGATGACACAACCTATGGTCCCCTGAAACAATGGTATGTTCAAGTGGCAAAGCTTTTCCTAAACTGTGCCACCTCAGGCAGCAGATGGGAGAATGCTCTCGCCATCCCTATGTGAAGGGTATTCCGGTAAAGGAATCCAGGGACTCAAATGGTTTGGTCAACCCCGAGAGGGGGTTGTGCCCGTGCCTGAGTCCAGGGGGACATTTGGGTGGCAGACATAGCATCATAGCTGCCAAGTTTTTAAAGGGATTTTCCCTTATGCTGAATAGGCTTCCTCGCGAGAAAAGGGAAAACTTGGCAGCTATGCATAGCGTGTTCCCGGCTTTTCGCCTGTCCAGGTGTTCATCCTTGGCTGACCTATGCTGGTGCCCTGGGCCAGCGCTACCTGCAAGGGTGCAGGGAGCTAGTCGAACCAGAGCCTATGCAACCACTCACTTTCTGTAATCAATAAAGTTGTGGTCTAAATTCTGCCAAAAACCAAACTAAAATTTGAGTCAAGTGTGAATTTTTTTTTGGGGGGGGGGTGTCCCTCTGGGTCTGAACACGCAACTTCAAGAACCTGTGAACTTAGGCTTGAACCCAGTGTCCATGTTTAGCAGGCTACCATGGGTTTCCTAAACCTAATTGTTGTCATCCTGTTAGGGAAAACAAATAAAGGGGCAAGGCCACAAAACACGATTGCTAGTTTGTGGTAGGCTTTGAAGGCCACCACAAAGGGTGTAGGCTTGGGCTAAAAGACAGTAACTTTGCAAAGTACATCAATGACTTTTATGGTTCAGCAAGACTTGGAACACTGATCGCCGCTGCTCAAAACACTATGTTGTTTTTACCATACAGGATCAGGTTTCAGCTAATCCTAAAATCACTCTGGATTATCAGTACAGAGGCTCACAATTAACGTAAGTATCTAAGAGCAAGGCCAACAGTCCTATTGGGCAGGATAGTGCAGCCCCCCTCAAACAGCTGCTTTGAGGTGTTGCTTGGGGTACTGCATTTTTACTACCAAGGAGAAGGAGTGGTGCTTGTGTGATTATCCATGTGAATAGGAAGCACAATATCTGAAGTCCTTTAAGTGCTATGAACCTTTACATTTTATTTATTTATTTATTTGTAGCAGGAGGTAGAGGCATTTTGCTGCTCTGCTTCAGGCTGCAAAATGTCCTGGACCAGCCCCGTCTATGAGCTTTCACATCTTTTAATTCCGTTTGGCCATTCAATTGCCACAACTAGTAAATGAAGAAGCCAAAGTTCTTGGGTCTCTCACCGAGACTCCGTTTTCCACATCGCCTGAGCCTGAAACACTGAATGCCTTGTTATTTTTCAGGCCAAGACTTTCTGCTGGGTTGCATATCTCAAGGTCATTTTCAATTATTTTCAAATACTTGGCTACTTACACTCTCCCCCCCCCCCCGCCCTACAGTAAGTCCAACAAAGGGCTAAATTATTATTTTGAAGAAAGGAGATGGAAGTTAGATGAACCTTGACATAGTGCTTTGGGTATAATTCAGCCACAAATTCATATCAGCAGGATTTAGAAACTAAACAGTTAACCTAATCATCTCTTTTTTTATTGTTAATTTAGAAAGCTTTCTTCCCCTAAGTACACTCTCACTTTGCTGAATTCACGGCATGTGACCTCCACCTTTTGTCCACCACACCATTACCAACAGCTAATCCCTCTTATTTATTGATAATTGGACCAAACTGAACAACATGCCAACTCCTGAAAACTGAAAACCACTAAGGGGTTCTATTCAGATTTCTCCTTAAAAAAAAATCCCACATTGGTTTCCAAGTTTTGTTCCATTGTGGAATATCAATGGAGGAAAGAGTTGGCACTTTTCTCATTGCTTAGGAATTCCATTAAACCCAGCCTGCACATTGCGTCACGATTTGGAAAGTGGGGGGGGGCAATGTATAGGGTGCTCAGAGTGTGCTCTGGACTTTTAAAAATCTCCATGCAATTTGCCGCTGCAGACTGACTGCTAAACAGAGGGTGTCAAGTTTCCCCCTGAAAGGGCCACATTTCTTTTAACGTCCTTTGCAAGGCATACGCCAGCGCAAGACAAGAGCCGGCTACATTTGTATTCCAATCTTTATCTGCACGGTTTTAATCAAAACTAAAGTTGCAGCCGAGAGGAGGCATTGCCAGCATCACCTTCACCCGCCGAAATTAAATATAACATCACACATGCTTATGCAGAACTGTTAATCAGCCAAAATTATGGATTTGCTAACACAGCAGACTGCAGGTGGGCCTGTCTCCTTGCCTTCTAACAGAAATGCTCCCTTTCAGGATTCCAGCCAACCAGCCAAACACTTTGGGAGGGTATTCTATTGTACATGTGTGCACACATTACACATGGGTTTTCAGTTCCTGCAGACACCCTATGTTCTGTATCTCCTGGGAATGTCCTTTCCTCATTGGGAAAACCCCTTTGGTTTTCATTAAATAACACAGTGATGGCGAACCTATGACATGCGTGTCAGCACTGACACGCATAGCCATTTTCGGTGACACGCGGCCGCATGCCAAGACCTCATTTTGAGGCACTCCGGAGGCCAGAGGAGGAAAAAGGAAACCCTGGCCCCGCTGCCGCCACCCCTACAGAAAGGAGGGAGAAAAGAAGGAAAAACAAGGCAAAGGAGAACAGGGGTCCGCTCGCTCCATTGCCATCCCCGTCGCCCCCGCCTCAAGGGAGAAGAGGGGGCCCTTGGAGGGGGGGAGAATAACCCTGACCCCGACCTCACTGCTGCCACCGCCACCACCTCGCCACCATCCCAGGAAGAGAGAAGAGACACCCAAGTAAGGTGAAACCCCTTCCCTGTTGCCCCGCCGCCACGCAAGCATACCAAGTGAGGGGAGAGGTGGGCTGAAGAGGGCCACAGGGAGGCACAGGCCCAACTCGAGCCCACCTCCCCAGCGGCAGACCCGTGCCCAGAGTCCCACTGGGAAAGACCTCTGGGGTTTGCTTTATTTTTTCCCTTTTTATTTTTTTTTAATAAACTTTAACCATTTTCCCCTCGCCTTTTTCCTTTTTTTAAAGGGGGAACAATTATACATTTTTGTTATTTAAACTATAAATATTGCGAAATTATGGGTTTTTTCCTCGAAGTGACATACCACGCGAGTTATGCTTCGTTTTTTGGCAAATTTTGACACACCAAGCTCAAAAGGTTGCCCATCACTGAAATAACAACTGGACTTCTGCAAACTGATTCCATCAGTATGCTGATGAGGCATTGGAAGCCCTGAAAGGTCGTTTGGGATCCATACTGGATTCGACTGGATCCGCGCTGGATTAGCTGATCCTGGAATTGGTGCTCTCTGTCTTTTATGGTTAGGTTTGCAGCTCTGGTTGCTATTGGACCCAGCTCTGCTTCTGGATGTTTGGGTAGCATTAAAATGACCAGCAACACCTCTGGTAAACCATTGTCAGTTAAAGGAAGAAGATGTTTCAGCAGATGCATTGTTTATTGTATTTTTTCTGCCTTTTCCTAAGCCGTTTTGATTGAAATTTTTAATATAAAGGCACTACTCTCTCTCTCTCTCTCTCCTTTACACACACACACACACACACACACACACACACACACACACACACACACACCAGTTGGTTAGTCAGTATATTCCCATCTAGATTTGATGTGCAAACTCTTCTACCACACTGTTTTTCTATGAACTACAATGGAGAATGATGAACCATAAGCAACTTCCCTTTTCTTCCCACAGAAAGTTTCAAGCACTTTTGAAGGAAATTGGGAAACTATTATTCTAAAATTACCAAGTATTTTCCCTTTTCATTTTTTGGCAGTACGGGGAGCAGGGGGTAGCAGGCAGTGCAGTGAATTAGGAGAAAGCACTTACTGAGTGACATTCAAGCCATCACTGAAAAAAAAAACCCAAAGTGGCAGAGAGGAAAGCAGGGAGTCTATCAAAACTTCAAGTGGCTATGGATCAATACAGTGCACACTAGCAGAAAATGTACAACACAAAGTTTGACACACATGCTTTCTGGGCAGGATACAAAGGCAACATAACAAGAATGAAAAACAAAGCAAAATGTGCTATGGAACACATAAGATAAATTCCAAGCACAGAACTAGATGTTACCGAAACCAATGAAATCATTGCATGAGCACAATGACTTCCACTTTTGCAAAGGAATGTCATCTCACTGCCCTATCCCTATGTGCCCCTGCAACCCGTAATCTTCTCTAAAGGGTTTAGGAAACTCCTATATCAGATGCGAGTGGAGTTCAGGGACATGCAGAGGGGAGGTCTCTCTGCATGAGCTTAAAGTCTCTTTACTCACTCAGTGATGGTGTTGGAAAGCACCCAAGAAGCCCTCCATGCAAATAGCTCCCTATCTGTAGTTTCCCTTCCTTCCCACTGTATAATGTGATGATAACAACAATAATAATTTTATTATTTATACCCCACCCATCTGGCTGGGTTGCCCCAGCCACTCTGGGCAGCTTCCAACAAATATAAAAGCAGAATAAAGCGTCAAACATTTTTTTAAAAATCCCATGACAGGGCTGCCTTCAGATGTCTTCTAAAAATTGCATAGTCATTTATCTCCTTGACATCTGATGGGAGGGCATTCCACAGAGAGGGTGCCACTACCAAGAAGGCCCTCTGCTTGGTTCCCTGTTATTTCACTTCTCACAGTGAGGGAACTGCCAGAAGGCCCTCGGCACCGGACCTCAGTGTCTGGGCTGAACAATATGGGTGGAGACGCTCCTTCAGGTATAAAGTGCAGAGGCCGTTTAGGGCTTTAAAGGCCAGCACCAACACTTTGAGTGTTGTGTGCCGGCACTCTGCGCCACTGGCCATGCCACGTTGAACATCCATTGCCGCACATTAGATGCCACGCGACCCATCCCATAGGAAAGAAAGGGCGGTAGACGAGATTCCGTGTTTCGATAAGCGTCATAATGAACTTTGACAGTGCACTTGCTAAAGCATCCCAGAGACAAAGGAATAAGGACGCCGCCACAGGCAAGCGAAGCCGCATGCCACTTCCAGTTTGGGGCTGAATGAGTTAAAGCAGTAAGACTGTTTAACAGGGTTGCAGAACTCCTATTAAAATGGCAGTACTATAAATGTTCTAGTATTGTCAGGAATGTTCTGTTGGATGACACTAGACTGTGATTTGTACACACAGCGGACCAGAGCTGATGGGTGAATGAAATGATCCATAACCCTCCCTGACACATTTAGAGCAGTTCAGCTGCACACAGAGAACAGTCCATCATTTGCACCCTTCTGTGAAAGCTGGCTTTACCAAGTGTTTCAATGAAATATGTGCAACTTCCCATTTAAATTAGTACCACATGAACCATGAAGAGCACCACAGGTATCTGTTGTAGTACCAGCCTAATGCAAAAGTGGCCTGTCTTGTAATGCTCTAACAGGAAAGACATACAACCATTCATCTGTAACATATTAAAACCAGAAGAAATAAATTACTCTATAGATGAAGAATTATGGCTCGCGGAGAGAAATGTGCAAAGGTAGTTCAAAAAGCAGCTTTTACTAAAAAATTATTGCAACAGCATTTGAATTCCTAATGCATATTAAACCTCGTTTGCATAACCGTAAATCATCATTATATATATATATATATATATATATATATATATATATATATATATATGAAAATGTGGCTCAAACTTTTTAGAGGGCTGGGCGGCTACTTCTTTTGAATCCAGTTTCGGTACTGGTATCTGGGCTGATTCCAGGGACAATGGAATGTAAAACCTAACCAGTTGGTGAGGAAAATCCCAAAGCACCATGTTTCATAATGTTTTACAGAAACCAAGAGCCAAAACCTCAGAAATAGTTGTCTGATTATCTAGATAACCAAATCATTTCCCCCTCTACAGATAAAGCAGTTTATATGCAACACGCTTCCCTCAGTTCCTTGAATATAAACTGCTTTCTTTGCAGAGGGGAATTATTTTTAGGAGTATTTCCCCCTCTGTAGAGACTTAGAGGCAGCCCTGTTCAAAAAAGTTTTTAATGTTTGATGTCGTATTATGTTTTAATTTGTTGGAAGCTGCCCAGAGTGGTGGGGGAACCCAGCCAGATTGGTGGCATATAAATAACAACAACAACAACAACAACAACAACAACAACAACAACATATTATTATTATTATTATTATTATTATTATTATTATTATTATTATTAACTAGACAATCACATGATCCTCAGTTACAAGAAGTTTGTTTATTGGAGGGTGCCCTCCCAGCACCACACAGCTGATTGGTGCTGAAAGGAGATTGCTATAACTCCGGCGTCCCCAAACTGCGGCCCTCCAGATGTTTGGGCCTACAACTCCCATGATCGCTAGCTAACAGGACCAGTGGTCAGGGATGATGGGAATTGTAGTCCAAAACATCTGGAGGGCCGAAGTTTGGGGATGCCTGCTATAACTGATGATCAGGTGATTGGCAGTCACAGCAAGCTCCTTTCAACTTTGCCTGGTGTCGGTTACCTGCTGACAGGTGGTTAGCCACGCACCTGTCAAAATTGGCTGATGGGGGAAGATAAGGATTTGACCCATCATTTGGATCCAGTTCCCACCCCAACCCCAATCTACCCAAATTAAAGACTGGGGTTTTCATTAGCTATCTTGGCCTCTCTTTGCCACGAATTGTTCTAATTATGAATTATGCCATCTAGAATATTCACCAAATCAGTCCATTTCTGAGCAAATATCACTGGAAAGAATGGACAAATTGCCTCTCTCTTTTTGTGATTCAGTTGGTGGGTTTGGCTTTCAAGGCAACATTTCCTCTCCTTACCCCCTTCTTTAATTTGCTTTATGTAGTTGAAGATGGGGTTTTAGTTGTGTTTCCCTTCAGTCACCCATCTCCTAATTTCTTAGAAGAGCTAGAGAAAGCTAATTTTACCTCTGCAAATTTAAATACAGTATTCACTTTCAAAAACGCAGTATTTAAGAGCTAACATTTCAGCAGAAGACAATCACCCTCAAAATATTAGTGTCTCCTCTAATAATATTATTAGCCATGACCCAGTCAAAATGAAATGCATTTAAGATCCACTGTTCTCAGTGGGTGAGAGTTATGCACATGCATAATACCCCATTGAATTTAATGGACCACAGAAGGGCTTAACTTTGGCCACTTTGCAGCCATTATTTTGCAGCTGCTGCTGCCCGACAGCTTTCAATAAAAATCACAAAACTACAATAAAATCCATTAGCAGCATCATGGACATACAATAGCATTGCGAAATTGAAGCATTTATCACCAAAGACCATCACTATCAATCATCTATAGCTTAAAATCATTTAAATGTGAGCCGAGTTGACCAATTATCCAGAGAAAGAGTTCAGTAAAACAAATTCAAGAAAATGTATAAACTGAACTGATGTGAAAACTGAATGGAGGAAATCAACAGACTCTCTGCTAGGGTTGCCTAATGGCCCAACCTCCAGAGGAGTCTAAGTGGGTGTGGCCAGAACATAAAATTGGCTGTGGTCAAATGCTTCCTACCCTTTTCTATACAGTACTCAGTTCTATATAAATCCCATGTCTACTCAAAAGTAAGTCCTATTGAGTTCAATGTGGCTTGCTCCTTGGTAAGTGTGTGTAGGATAGCAGCAAATAAATAAATAAATAAAATTGCCAAATATAGATATAAAATTTGGCATTCTATTTATTTATTTATTTGCATATTTGTGGGCTTCTTTTAATTGTTTTCCGCAGTGAAGGAACCACAATGCACACACAAAACTCTTTTCCATTCAATTCAGTGGATGACTATGTAATATATTATTCTTTGTGAATTAAAACTGGAGTCAGAGTTGTCCGTTTTTATTGGGGCCATGGTGCATGGGGGGTTGTTTTTATTTTATTTTATTATTTTTAATTGGATTGTGATTTGATGGATTTGTTAATTGGATGTTTTTATTGGAAAACTAATAAAATGGTTTTTTTTTAAAAAAAGAACTCGCTCTACGTTTGGTAGATCTGTTGGTTCTTGAACTTCATTTATTCTTGGTTATTCACTAGTTGATTGTTCAGAAATTTCATTTTTTAATTTCATATGATTTTATAAAATCAATAAACAACGTGAACCACCTTGAAAAAGCTATGCTTGAAGGCCAGGTTAGATCAAAGTTTTATCATTTTGAATCCTAGAACAGTAGTCGGAACAGACCCTAGTCCAACCCCTTGCAATGCTGGAATATGCAGCTGTCCCATACGGGGATCGAACCTGCAATCTTTGCATTATCAGCATCATGCTCTAACCAACTGAGCTATTGCTCAGGGAGGCAACAGTCTTCATGATGGAGCATAATCTTGATATTGAGCTTTCCACGTGATTCAGCTCACAGAAACCCAGGCAGCTGCCTTGTACTTCCAAAGGAACACTATACTGAGTCAGATATCCATCCATTCTCTACACTGACTGGCAGTAGCTTCCTAGGGCTGCAGGCAGGAGACATCCCCAAGCATACCTGGAGATGCTTGGGGTGGAAACTGGGTCTTTCTGTATACAATGCAGATGCTCTGCCACCAAGCTATGACCCTTCCTGTAGCTGAGGCACATAGAACATCTATACACTAGTGATGGATATGACAGCTGCTGATGCTACATATTGCGTCTTTGCTATTTGCTTTGTGAAATTCAAGTTCAAACTCATTTTGTTTGGTTTTTTAAAATGATTTTTATTGACTTTTACCATACAAAATATTTAAACATTCATTTTAATGCCGTTGAACATCATTCATGATAAACAGTTAAAATTCCCTTACAAAAGAAAAAATAAGGGAAAGAAAAAATGGAAAAAAGGAAAAAGAAAGAAGAAAAATAAAATAATATAGGTGTGTGTGTGTGTGGGTGTGTGTGTAATAATAATAATAATAATAATAATAATAATAATAATAATAATAATTGATTGGACTTCCTGTTAACACCCTCAGTATATGTTTACTCTTCATATTCGAATGACCATACCATTGGTACTATTTCAATAACAGTTATTCTAATGCATTCATGTTTCCTAAAGCATCCCAACATTCACAATTCAACCCCATTTTCCTCTAACCTCACTCGAACGCTATCATAGAAATTTTATTTTCACTATATTTTTTAAAACATATTTCTTGTACCTATCCCACATTTTGACAAATTCTCCCTGTGATTTTCCTCTCAAATTATTCGTTAATTGTGCCATCTCAGCGAATTCCTGTAGTTTACCCTGCCGTTCTATAATTTTTGGAGCTTCTTTTTCTTTCCACCCTTTGGCCACCAAGATTAGAGCCGCTGCTAATGCGTACAGGAAAATTTCTCTAAGTTGCATAGGAATATCTTTGTGAATAATACTTAGCAAAAAGACCTCAGGTTTTTTTAATGGAAATTCCCATAATTTTTTTGATCTCATCATGTATTTTATCCCAATTTTTTAAAATCTTTTCACATGTCCACCACATATGAAATAAATTCCCATTGTTTCCACCACACCTCCAACATTCATTTGCTATGTTCTTATACATTTTAGATAATCTAGAGCAGGGTTTCCCAAAGTTGGGTCTCCAGCTGTTTTTGGACTATAATTCCCATCATCCCTGACCACTGGTCCTGCTAGCTAGGGATGGTGGGAGTTGTAGTCCAAAAAGAGCTGGAGGCCCAAGTTTGGGAAACCCTGATCTAGAGGGTGTAAGATACCATCTGTGGTTCATTTTTAGCATATTTTCTCTTATCTTATAACTCGATGTAAATTTCATATTGGTTCTCCAAAGATTTTCCCAATCCGTGATCATGATGGGGTATCCAAAATCTTGTGCCCATTTTGTCATAGAAACTGTGACAGCTTCCTCCATCACTTCATAATCTAATAGTTCGAACTCATTTTGGGCGAAATGCCACTTTTAGGTTGCATGCAATGTGTCAATGAAAGAAGCACCCCAGAGCAAAATTTAGAGTCTTCTCTTTGTTTCTGTGACCACTACAGCTGAAATAAAACGCAATCCGATGGCTGCAATAAACTCAGCCCATTTATATTTTGTCCCACTCAGTTTGTTTTCCTCACCGGCATAAATTAAGGATTCCATACATTTTTAAAAATGAAAAATCCCCCCGGTGTTTCTGTCTTTTCTAGCATATCATTATTCCAAATGATAACAAATGTTGGCATTAGTCATTTTGGCCTCATGGCCTGTGGGCTTTTACTGTTACTTGGTCATATTCAAATTTTTATTGTGAGTAGAGATCCTTTGCCAAATTTTGGGGCAAACAACACATTCCAATCACAGGCAATTGAAACAGAGAGGCAGGAGTAAGGTTTCAGAAATTAATAATAATAAGTATATCATTTCATCTTTATAAAGGTTGTTTCCCATAAAGAATTTTAGGGGAAGGGGGAATGTCATTAATAACCTGTATTGGATATATCATGGTACTTAATAATAATAATAATAATAATAATAATAATAATAATAATAATAAATAAGGTTCACTTTCCAACGGCAAACAATGTCATTACCCAAATGCATTCTGAATCTTTTTTTGGCTGTTAGCTATACATTTTCACCTAGCTGCAAATAAGACCCAGGTAGCGCATATGGGACTTATTGCTGAGTGGCAGACATGCATAAGGTTGTGTTTGTAGTGTTCAAAAGTGGTTATTAGCGACCCCCTTTTTAAAATGTGCAGCTAATGAGTATGCTGCGAGGACTTAGAGATACAGAATTTAGACTAGAATCCTTGGAAACAAGTTACAAGTATTGCGCAGCAATAGGTCACATGGGTTCATTGAACAGTAGCCCCATGTCACCTAGCAAACGTCCTTCAAAGGATAGGGAGAATTCTGCTCACCTTATTTGGTGGGCGGTGTTTTGGCGAAGCGGCCGGGGTTTGACTGCCTGCCTGCTGGTGATTGGCCTGAGCTGGCAGGTATTGGGCAGGCTTTCCCCAGGGGTTGGATCTGGCCGGCCAATTGGTGCTGTTTGGGCCCACTCTCGGGGAAGGAGGGATAAATTGTGGCCTGGCCTGGCTAGGGAAACTGCAGCCTTCCAGATGTTTTTGCATAACAACTTCTGTCCGCCTCAAGCAGCCTGACCAATAGTTAGGACAATGGGAGTCGTAGTCTGGCAAGAACTTGCCCCCAAAACTCTAAACCTTTGACTCATCGTCTCTAATCTGAGCATGAGATCAGAAAGCGCTGGAATGAATGGACCTGCTTTTGAACTAGACCAGGCATAGGCAAACTCGGCCCTCCAGATGTTTTGGGACTACAACTCCCATCATCCCTAGCTAATAGGAACAGTGGTCAGGGATGATGGGAATTGTAGTCTCAAAACATCTGGAGGGCTGAGTTTGCCTATTCCTGAACTAGACATTCTAGTAGAAACCTTTTTAATTGAGTCACTGCAGAATTATTCCTGAAGCAAAATGCAACATGAATTCTGGATGGTCCTGTACAGATGATCCATTTGTAAGAATACCAAGGAAGATGAAATTATCTTTGTTTAGCAGGATTATTTGGGTGGTTGTATATTTGTTTGTTCTGTTGTTGTTGTTGTTGTTGTTGTTGTTGTTGTTGTTTTAAAAAACTATTCAGGTTGCTAGAAAATTCCATGCAAAGTGAAAATGGTGAGGAATGCTTAGATAAAATATATAAGAAATGATTGACGGAAACAGAAAATAAAATGCAATGAAAGTATTAAAAATGAGATTACTAAAATTATTCAATGGGTTTCATATATTTCTAGTTCAGTTTCCATCCCCTTGTTATTTGGTAAGCTTTCTCTTTCATTCTTTCTCTCTCCCTCTCCAACTAACATCGAGTTATTTATTTATTTAGTTATTTATTTGCTCGGAAGTGCTAAAACCTATTGAATATGCATTGACTTAAGGGTATGAGGGCATCTCATTATTTTATTCAAGGACCTCTACAGAAATCTCCCTGGGATCATTGTTAGGAAGGATTAAACTTCTCTCCCCCCCGACCACCACTTGGCCAGATGAGAGCGCACTGTCATACCAATGAAAACGGCTTTGGAGGCAAGTTGCCATAAATATAATTTGCCACAAACAAAAACAAACAAGATTGGAGATCAAATATTGGCAGGAAAGTGCCAAGTTTGCTGAAGATGAGCAAGCTTCTCCCAGGGCCCTTCAGATCATCTGTGTGCCAAAACAAACAGCAAAATGAAATGAATATTGCTGACGTGTGGGCATTTATTTTACATTTTCAAAGTTAAAAATAAGGTGACCGTGGAGACTGTACAGTAATCAAGAATAATAGCTTGGAGTGTTAAATAAAATAGCATTGGTGAAAATACTGGCTGTCTGGCATACAATTGGTACAAATTAGGAATACATTTCCCCTCTATACTAATCACTACACGGACGCGGGTGGCGCTGTGGGTTAAACCACAGAGCCTAGGGCTTGCTGATCAGAAAGTCGGTGGTTCGAATCCCCGCGACGGCGTGAGCTCCCATTGCTCGGTCCCTGCTCCTGCCCACCAAGCAGTTCGAAAGCATGTCAAAGTGCAAGTAGATAAATAGGTACCGCTCCGGCGGGAAGGTAAACAGTGTTTCTGTGTGCTGCTCTAGTACACCAGAAGCGGCTTAGTCATGCTGGCCACATGACCCGAAGCTGTACGCCAGCTCCCTTGGCCTGTAAAGTGAGATGAGCACCGTAACCCCAGAGTCGTCCGCGACTGGACCTAATGGTCAGGGGTCCCTTTACCTTTACCCTTTAATCACTACAAAAGAAAAAATTTCTCTGTTCTTTGCCCTCCCATCAGTTTTATCATCCATACAATGGGCTTCCTTTATCTGTTATCTGCTTTGGAGCAGCGCCAATGCAGTCACATAATTCTTCCCCATTCACTTCAATGGAGGCAGTAAAATACCTATGTAATTCATTCATTTGCACACACGGTTGCATCCTCTATTGAAGTGAATGTGGAGAGTTTATTCTGCAGTTGCTCTGTGAGCATGTCCTGTGGGTTGGAGATAAGACCCATCACTTTAAGGTACCTGAACCCACAGCTTGGTCCAGCCTGATCTCATATCCTTTGTTCTAAGAGTAGCAGCCACTGCCCATACAGTGTTGTATTTTTCTTATTGCTATGGCTTCTTATGCCTAACAAAAACCATGAAAGCTTGAAAGCTTGCAAAATTTGATGAAATTTCATCTCTCTTTTTGGAGGGATGAATACTGCTGAAGAC
Source organism: Zootoca vivipara (assembly GCF_965207765.1). NCBI lineage: Eukaryota > Metazoa > Chordata > Lepidosauria > Squamata > Lacertidae > Zootoca > Zootoca vivipara. The sequence goes on along the minus strand of NC_142587.1, from coordinate 28,444,364 downwards.
CAGGTTGTTCATCCAGGCTTTGGGTGGAGTTAAGTGCCAGGACTGATGTTTATCTTAGCTGGTTAGTTGTAACATATTTGCCTCTTTTTCTTAGTAACTGTATCACAGGTGTGGATTTGTTCTAAGTGTAAGCCACTTTGGAAGTGCATTTGCATAGAAGACTGGGTCAGGAATGTTTTAAATAAATATAATGAATCGATGCTGACACTCTGATCCAGTGAATAATAAGTTGGATTGGTTTCCACCAGATACAATACACCAACCAGGTTCCTGAGCTATTGGGGCAGTTCAAATGATTTACGTCCTACAGTTTTCTGGGGTGGTTGAATTTGGCACAATCATTGGGCCAAAATATTGGTATTAGTTGGAAGACTAGAATAATCTGCCCACAGCTTGGGAGAGTGGCAGAAAAAGAGGATGGTTTCAATGTGATCAACAACAGATATGGCCGGTGTTTAGACCAATGCAACTGCCTAAAGAGAAAAAAACTTGATGTAGGCTGCACCAGTTAGTAGAGGAAAATAATGTAGAAAGTAGTTTGAAAAAGCTAATAAACTTATTGACTTTCAATGGGAACTATTTTAAGAAATCCCTCAGTTCGTTGTTGTTGTTATTTTATATACAGTCATACCTCGGGTTGTGAACGCTGCTGGTTACGCGTTTTCAGGTTGTGGACCGCGCCGAACCCAGAAGTACCGGAATGGGTTACTTTTGGGTTTTGGTGCTCGCGCATGCGCAGAAGCGCAAAAATGACGTCACGCACATGCGCAAAAGCGCCAAATCGCATCGCAAGCATGCACCGCGGGTTGTGAACACTGTGGGTTGCGAACGTGCCTCTCGCACGGATCATGTTCACAACCCGAGGTAGGACTGTATATAAAAAAGTCCCCATCAGATAAATTCACTGAAGAAATAAGCAAATAGCCCTGAAATTTGTTGGGAATTTAAACAGAAAGAAAAAGAGGGGGGAACCCATAGTATTTGTTAAAAATGAACTTGCTTATGCAGGTGAGTTTCCTTATGGGGCACAGAATGTTGACTTGCTATTGGTGGTTGGGTACCCGGGGAAGGGGCATGACTGGAGCAAATGTCTGGCGCCCCTTGAATATTTTGTGGGAAATTTTCACTGCACCCACAATAGGAGCAGAAAAGAGTTGGTCAGGTCACAAGGAGTCGCACGGCCTTGCAAAACTGGGGAGCAAGTTTTGACCCAGCAATCATTCTAGAAGCATTTCCCAGTTCTTTCAGCTCTTAATTGATTCTGCCATGCCTTCAGTGTTAAAGGAATAATAAACAGTAAATAATGTTATGTATATAATATTCACATGAAATTACACTGTAACAAGCAAACCACAGGAACTGTGAAATAGCTCGTGGTAATAAATCTATTTCGGATTTGTGATGAATTTTTTAAAAGTGTAGTGTGTCTTCATTGATACTTGTAAGCAACTGGGAGATTATTATTTATTACTAATTTTGATAGGCTTTTTCTCTTATGTAAATCTGATGTAAATGCTGAGCTTCTTTCAAAATATTAACTAGCTGGAAAATAATTCACATACATTTTTGTGATGTTTAATAAATATAAAACAAAGCACATCAAACCATTTTATGTCTTCTTCAAAGCCTCTTCTAATTCAATAATGAAAGCAACATTATAGCAATATTCATTAAACACTTACAGGTTATTGACCTCCATAGCTGAACAGAACTGAGGCAGTCAGCCTTAAAGGACAAATATATCTTAATTTTTGTCATGGTTGGATTAATGGCTTGCCTTTATATGATAACATTTTCTATTCAGCTGTATGGGAGATGTACAAAACAGAGCGTAAGACAAGGACTAGAAAACAAAGCAATAATAGGACCGGCTGGACACACCATTCATTCAGTTTTACTCCATTGTGGTCTATAAGGCACAGTGTGTGTGTGTGTGTGTGTGTGTGTGTGCGCGCACACACACACACACACACACACACACACACACACACACACAATATGTTTAAGAAACAGAGTAACATACAATGATTCCCAGGCACTGTTGACTGTCCTCCGTAATGTGGTCCAAATTAGAAGGATAAATTTAGTATAAGTGATCTTGGGTGTGTCTGCAGCTATCCATTGGCTCTCTGTGCATTTAGCAGAGTGGAAATGAAATTTTGTTTTCCATGTCAATTAAGAGTTTCTCAATTTTTGTTTTACTTACTGTTAAAAAATAGAAATGTCAAGGTAAACCTTCTTCTTTTCTTTTAAGATCTACCGGTCTGTGTGAGCAAGACAAGGAAGGAAGTGGAAGCAAGAGGACTGAGACCTTCCGTTCAGGAAGAACAGGAAATGTGGGCAACCAGAAGGCTGCAGGAAAAAAACATCAATGGGAATAAAATCACAACACCCTCAGCCACCTTGCAACAGTGTGTCAAGCTCTGTGTTGCACCCCCTGAAATTCTAAATTGGTGGACAGATTTTTAGTTATTTGCTTGGTCCACCAGTCTGCATTGAAAAGCACAAGCAAAACCAGGGTGAAATGCAGCATAAGTTAAAAGGTATGAATATGTTTATTTGCTTTCCACAGAGCACAGCAAGGCTGAAACAAGAGTGTGAGAATGGGCTCTATAAAATATCTTGAACTTAAAGGATGGTTGGCTCGTACTGTACATATCACTTGCCTCCACTCGGGCTGAGTTCACATTGATCTGCTGTTGGAAGCAAAGCTCATGTGGCCAATCAGAAAAGAAAAGACAGAAAGCCTTGTACACTATCCTGAGCTCCTTGGAGGATGGAAGGCTGGGGAACAAATAGCATTTTAAATACTGCATTGCATTCCTGTAGAAGTAAGGCTAGTTTCTATAGTTTATTAACTGGTGTCCATCCTATCTATTAATAGCAAGCTCATTCTGGATCCTTATGTAGCCAAAACAGTGCCACCCATAGGTGCCAACTTCCTTGGGCCCTGGGTGCCCGAGCACCCACAAAATTCCCCATGAAGGGACCAGGCACCCACAAATTTCGGTGCCAGGGACATACACATTGCATGGCACCCATGGCCCCAGGGACCCACGGTTGTGGGACTAGCTCACACTCCTGGCACCACACATGCACAGTAGGCTCAGGTGAATTCCTTGTTTTTGTGAGGAATTCATATGATGTGCTGGGGACCCCTGAAAACAAAATAGTGAGGAGTGAGCATGCTTAATGGCCTGAGGGAAGCTAGATGTCTCTTGGAAGAGATGAAAGGGAAAACAGGGGAGGGGGAATGGAATGAAGAATACAGGACGCAACCATTTCACACGGGGGTTCCATTCCCAGCCCCTGCCACCCATCAACAGAGTACATATAAGTGTACCCTGCCTCATTCTGCCCCTCCCTGCCTCTGTTCTGCCTCTCTGTTCCACCCCATTCCGTCCTCCCATTTCGCCCTCTACTGGGTCCAAAAAGACCCCTGTGTTGGCGATAGTGCGTCAATTGGCCGCACCTAAAATTGACGCCCCCTCCACTGCAAGAAGGAATAGATGGTTGCCTAGAACTCTGAGGAAGAGGCACTGCACACTGCAACATTTCTGTTGCAGGCCGTGCTTCCATGAATCTACTGTATCAGCGAAGTAACGGTTGTGCAATACGAGGTCACCTCCACAGCATATATTTAAAGCACCACAATACCATTTTATATGGTGCAGTGGTACCTCGGGTTACAAACGCTTCAGGTTACAGTCACTTCAGGTTACAGACTTCGCTAACCCAGAAATAGTACCTCGGGTTAAGAACTTTGCTTCAGGAGGAGAACAGAAATCGTGCTCTGGCGGCAGCGGGAGGCCCCATTAGCTAAAGTGGTACCTCAGGTTAAGAACAGTTTCAGGTTAAGAACGGACCTCCAGAACGAATTAAGTTCTTAACCAGAGGTACCACTGTATATTATAGGGCGGATCAAGGGTTCTGGGAAGGGTGCTCTGTGAAGTCAGCACCCTTAACAAACCATAGTTGCCAGAATTCTCCATTTGTATAATAGTGCTTTGTATGTACGGTACAGATGGAATTCCTATTTTGTTGGCTTAAGGGGAACAAGAAGAGTCACTTCAGCAATGGGAGGTGGGTTATATGCTGCCTTTTAATGCTTTGTAAACAGGCCATTTTGAAACCGTGTTCTAGATGTACGCTTCTGCATTCCTACTCTGATAGTCCTTTCTAACCTGGGTCCTATAGTAGCACCATTATGAGGTTCTGATGCGTGTATTAAATCACAACAAAACGCTTTGACATTTTGCCTGAAATCAGGCAGGTTGAACAAATCTGAATGCCCTTGATTTGAAATGCAAGGTCAAACTCTTAAATTTACTTCAGCGCAGGTTTCTGTATATGAAATTTCCCTCTTTCTGGACCTGACCTGTGAGAGTTCGCTCAAAATTGCTTATATTTTTTACTTGGTGATCGACGTTTATGGCTCCTTTGCTGCGTGAGCTTTTAAATATATACAGTATTTAGGCATTTTGAAAATGAACCAAGATAGAAACTGTCAATTTTTAATGCACCTGTGTATTTAGGAGCACTTTCCAAAGGAGCTCTTTGACTTGATGCAACTTAATAGCTCTGTTGGAGGCTGGGAAGATGATAAAACTCTTGGAGCTTTTAGGGCCTGCAAAGTCTGTGAAAGCCATACATAGAGGAGGGACTCTCTGAAAGGATTATTACTATGATAACCTTTAATAGCCCTGAAGATTTTACTGCTGGGGAAAAAAAAAGTTTGGTCCTGATTCCTAACCCATTAAAATTAATGGGAAGAATCCCATTTTGTTCAATTGGAGTTGAGCAGTCCTTCACTTAATATACAGGAAGTATAAAATGCCTTTTTTTTTCCTGAGAAAAGAAAAGGAAGTCCAGATTTTAATCTTAACTAGTTTATTTGTTGGAGGAGAGGATAAAGTTGTCCACATGCAAATATGTCAAACACATGCACAGTAGGCTTATCTGTGTTCAGAGTCCCACATGTAAAAATGCTCCCACAGATTTGTAGCTAAATGTTAAGAGGCCTGTGTTTGTGGTGCTGACTGACATCCTTTCGTATCTTTCCTGGCCCTTCAAGCCACAGCCAATGGATTTGATAAGGATGCAGAAATGCTGGCCACACTGGTTTGGGTCCCGAGATAACTGAATGAAACAAAGTTGTCCTAAACACTGTACAGTGGTACCTCAGGTTAAGAACTTAATTCATTCTGGAGGTCCGTTCTTAACCTGAAACTGTTCTTAACCTGAGGTACCACTTTAGCTAATGGAGCCTTCCACTGCCGCTGTGCGATTTATGTTCTCATCCTGAAGCAAAGTTCTTAACCCGAGGTACTATTTCTGGGTTAGCGGAGTCTGTAACCTGAAGCATCTGTAACCTGAAGCGTCTGTAACCCGAGGTACCACTCTATAGGCAGAATCTCTACGCAAAGCTTAATGTAAACACAACTTACTTGCCGCTGATGCTGAATCACGGAAGAACTAAAAGCATCTAAGTCCGAATTAGTGCGTCTTTTCACTTTCTGTAATATTTAATTTCCCTTGCCTTACAACAACAACAACAACAACAACAACAACAACAACAACAACAACATGATGAACATTTAAGCTTCAAATGTGCAGAGGTGCATTGCGAACCCTCAAAAGAAATGTTTTGTAATAGCCATCTGTTTTCTCTGGCCAACTGAATGCCGGCGCCAATCAACAGTCCTTGAAATACATGGAAGTGAAATGTTATTGCAAGGAGTTTCTGATATAAAGGGCATTTATAACCAATGTCAATGAAGGGAGAAGTTATCATTCAGTGGTCTTCTATTACTGGAAATCAGATTGTGGAGTTTCTGAATGCGAATGAACTCTGTCCTTGCATAGAAGCAATCAATAAACAGTGCCCCTGCCTGGATCTCTTCATGCTACCTTTAGACATTCTTTTCAAGGAAATAATAATTATAATGTTTATGTGATCGGATTTACATGGACGCCACTTTTTCTGAGTGTTTTGGGGGGTGCGCGGAGATTATTAGGCCGAAACAAACATTCTCATTGCATTTAACAAAATAAATTGAATCACATGGCATAGAAATCATTACAAATAAGGTGTGCACAAATAAGCCAGCCTGCAATCACCCGAGTTTATTTTCTAAAATGAAATTAGTCTAGCTAAAAGTAATAATGTGGCTAAATCCTTGATACAACATCTTCTACAACTAATAAAGTCCTTTCTCTTAAATCAATAAAAGTGTCCTGATATAATTTAGTCAGGAGAAAGACTATTTGTATATTGCACACAGATATTTCCTGATTCTCATGTACCCATGATGACATTGTCTTTTGGCAAGTATTTGAGATGTCGTAACGTCTTCATTCATTTGCCCCCCCCCCTCCCGGAAAGGACAGCCTATTTCAAAAGTCTAGAGCAGATAATGTGCTAAATGTGTGGACTGTGTCAGTCATTTGATGTATGCTGTAGACAAAGGCTGCATGTGCGTGCAATGCTAAACCATAGTTTAGGGTTTCATTCAAGAGCCTTGAACTGATGTGGCTCGTCCTCCCGTCCTCTCTTCTCCTCTGGTGCACATGCAATGAGAGGACTGGAAGAGGACAGTTAATTTTCAATTAACTGGTGTGTGTGTGTGTGTGTGTGTGTGTGTGTGTGTGTGTGTGTGTGTTTGAACTCAAACACACTGTAGCAGATGTTATCAATTTAAGAGACCAACATCAAGCCAGAGGCTAGTGCTCTTGGCTCAACAAAGCACAGTTCACTGGGAAACACAGTTCCCAGTTCAATATATATTGAGAAACCATGGTTAGATGAAAATGGAAGTGATAGCTCCAGTGATGAAGGAAGAGAAGTGACAAAGAGGCTCACAAATGTGATGGAGAATTATGGTGTACTGTAGCATTATGTGCAAACCAGGTAAAAATGTAGAGCCAGTGCCTGGGTCAGATAAGACATTTAGCAATGTGATGCAAAGGCACTGGGGGATCATTTTGCATTGTGAAATGACCAACTAGGGCAGTGTTTCTCAACCTTGGGTCCCCAGATGCTTTTGGCCTACAACTCCCATGATCCCTAGCTCACAGGACCAGTGGTCAGGAATGATGGGAGTTGTAGGCCAAAAACATCTGGGGACCCAAGGGTGAGAAAGGCTGACCTAGGGCAACTTCACATAAAAGCTTCAATGTAGACTTTTGTTGTTTAGTCATTTAGTCATGTCCGACTCTTCATGACCCCATGGACCATAGCACGCCAGGCACTCCTGTCTTGCACTGCCTCCCGCAGTTTGGTCAAACTCATGTTCGTAGCTTCGAGAACACTGTCCAACCATCTCGTCCTCTGTCATCCCCTTCTCCTTGTGCCCTCAATCTTTCCCAGCTCATCAGGATCTTTTCCAGGGAGTCTTCTCTTCTCATGAGGTGGCCAAAGTATTGGAGCCTCAGCTTCAGGATCTGAGCACTCAGGGCTGATTTCCTTCAGAATGGATAGGTTTGATCTTCTTGCAGTCCAAGGGACTCTCAAGAGTCTCCTCCAGCACCATAATTCAAAAGCATCAATTCTTTTGCGATCTACCTTCTTTATGGTCCATGTAGACTACCTCAGTCCTATGTTGATTTAGGTATATGCTGGAGTGGAGGGTGAAGCCACTCTGTTCTGTCATCACATGAAACCTTTTGGCATTCATTATTTATCTAAGCCGAGTTTGTGTCACTAACACAACTTAGAATGACAGAATCATACCCTAAAAGCACGCGCACACACACACACACGCGCACACACACACACACACACACACACACACTGAAACAAGTTAGCATTATATAGCTACTATATGGTTAGGAGAAATTGGAGTTTAAGGGTGTTAGAAGGTAATGAGCAATTCATTAAGAGATCACAGTGAAGCACCCTAACATTCTTCAGGTATCCTAATTTCTGGCCAGACAAACATCTGATTTCTTAAGAGCTTTTAAATTTCATTGCAAGCTGATCAGCCTAGGTTAAGACACTCAAATGACACTTAAAAAGATTTGTTAGCTATTGGCTCTTGCAAACTGTTTGCTTGTGTGGCGAAGTCCCTTAATTTTAACAGTATCCATTCCATTATTATCTTGAGACCATTCAATTTTTCATCATGGTGAAAACGGAAAGAAGAAATAAATAATTAAAATTAACCTAAAATAAAAAATTATTAATAATGCACATATTACCATACATATTTTACATTGACCTTTAATATCGATTCTTCTTCTCACATAGCGTTCATAAGGTTTATCTGCATATGAGTAAAGAGTACAAAGTGCTGTTTGTACATTTTTTGTTCCGTTTGGTGATAAACAGGTTGAGGCAGGGGCGTAGGAAGGGGGGCAGTGGGGGCATCCCTTCCCAGGTGTCATCCCTGAGAGGGGTGACAACCCCCCGGGTGGATTTCCGCGCCGCCCCCTTGACGCCGATCGTCGCACTGATCGCCCCCCTGGGCAGCTCGCCCCGCCCCCGGGTGCACGGCATGTGCACCCCACCCCTGGGTGCCCAAGCAGCCAGTTCCACCACTGGGTTGAGGTATCTACTTTGAGGAAGGGAATCAAGATGAGTTCTCTGTAGATGTCCATATCACTTGTGCCATATGCCTCTAAAGCAGCTGTTTGACTAATAGGCTGTAATGCGGTAGCTAGACTGGTGACTGGGAGTGGCCACTGAGACCACATAACACCAGTCTTGAAAGATCTACATTGGCTCCCAGTACGTTTCCGAGCACAACTCAAAGTGTTGGTGCTGACCTTTAAAGCCCTAAATGGCCTCGGCCCAGTACTTGAAGGAGCTTCTCCACCCCCATCGTTCACTGAGGTCCAGCTCTGAGGGCTTTCTGGCAGTTCCCTCACTGTGAGAAGTGAGGTTACAGGGAACCAAGCAGAGGGCCTTCTCGGTAGTGGTGCCTGCCCTGTGAAACACCCTTCCATCAGATGTCAAGGAAATAAACAACTACCTGACTTTTAGAAGACATCCCTGTTTAGGGAAGTTTTTTTATCTTTGATGTTGTCCCTTTTTTATTAATACAGTGGTACCTCTACTTACGAATTTAATGCATTCTGAACGCACATTCGTAAGTCGAAAAAAATTGTAAGTCGACTCCCATAGGAATGCATTGGGAGACAAAAATTCGTAAGTAGAAGCAACCCTATCTAAAAATTCGTAAGTAGAAAAAATCCTATCTAAACCACATCCAAGATGGCGGACGGAGCTCCATTCGTAAGTAGAAACATTCGTAAGTAGAGTTATTCGTAAGTAGAGGTACCACTGTATTCTGTTGGAAGCTGCCCTGAGTGGCTGGGGAAACCCAGCCAGATGGGCAAGGTATAAATATTATTATTATTATTATTATTATTATTCATCTGATGCCTCAGGAAAGGACTATTGCCCAGAGGTGGGGTATCTGCCTTGCTTGTGGAAGGTCCCAGGATCAATCTGGGCATCACTGCCAATCAGAGTAGACAACACTGGGCTAGATTGACCAATGGTCTAACTAAATATGTTTCCTATGTTCTGACACTCTAGACTCCATCTATATAGGTCTTGGAGAGCTTCTCCATCTTCTAGAGCTGGGTTTCCCAAACCTGGGTTCCCAGCTGTTTTTGGAATGCAATTCCCATCATCCCTGACCACTGGTCTTGCTAGCTAGGGACGATGGGAGCTGGAGTCCAAAAGCAGCTGGAGAACCGAGCTTGGAAAACACTGTTAGAAGGTTCTTTCTCTCCAACATGGGAATGGGAATGATATGTGTATTGCTATCATGTAATTGTGTAACAGAACTCAGTAGCACAGCATTTTGGCTAATCTACTTTTATTTACATATAAACACACACGGAGCACTCCAACATGGCTCCCTCTCTCTCTAGCATCAGGCAGCAAAGAGAAAGAACAAAGGACAATACTCCCACTTCAGGAAACACAGTAGCAAAAAAAATTACACAGCAAAGAGAAAGAACAAAGGACAATACTCCCACTTCAGGAAACACAGTAACACAAACATGCTGTTTCATTCTGTAGAATGAAAACATATACCATCATGTGATAGACAACAATCCCATGAATGCAAACACGGGGAATGAATCTCTAACAATATGTGCCTCATTGCAGCAAGCTTCCAATGAAAAACCTTTTGTAACCTCCACGTCTCCCCTTGCTCTCTTCTAAGGCACTCTGGGTCTAGAGTTTTGAATCGGTTTTGTGACATAATTTCTAGGGCTCCACAACAATGAAACAGCTTCATACCTGCTTTATATGTGAAACCACCAGAGGGAAAATATCCGTCTGATACATAGAACTGCTCAATCTTCACTGCATAACCCTCAAACTACCATCAAAGGTCTGGACTGAATATGATATTTAGAAAGCCTGAAGTCACAGAGAGGGCTATAGGAGCCCACCCTCCTAGGCCTATTTCAAACCCCCTCTTTGAATTTGTGGTTCAAAAAGGGTCAATCTTTTACCTATGCAGATAAAAGGACCGTATCGTACCAAAGTGATCAGTAAGAAAGTTGTACCCACCTTTCAGAGTTCCAGCCAGTGAGCACAAAGACACTGGGAAAGCTGACAGGCCTTCAAATAGAATTAACATGCATTGAATATTTTATTAACCTGGCTCTTTAATGAATTTGAGTTAAAACTGAACATATTCGGCTACCTGTACCCAGTTCCAGATGTTTTGTAGCAATTCTCCATGTTCTTAGGGTTCTTACAGATGATCGGTTGATTCAGCACTCATCCTAATTTGCTTGCAGAAAGCTTATGCAAGGGTTAGACTCTGTCCAGTCGTTACTGAGCTTTTGTTCTGATTTGTTCACAGGGAAGTTATACGAAAATGAGGATGAGTCCTGTTTTGCTTGCATACTATTTGTACATCTTCTCATCATTAACCCCACATGTTTCAGTGCACTTCCCTGTCACTTTCCTAACCTCAAAAAGACCAATTGTTGTGCACGGGCAACAGAGTGCTTGAGTCCACTTGCATTGCATAAACCTACATTTCTGGCATGTATCCACCCCACCCCACCCAGATACTGGTGCTGCTGCCTCAGCACCAACAGCTACAGACCTGGAATCAGAACTCTTGGAGAGTTTAAAAGCAAGATCTGGAGAGTTTGATAGATCTTCTGAGATACTTCTCTTGCTCTTTAGAAGCTCAGAGGATCACCACTCCGCCCTCTAGACCCAGGTCTTTGTGTGGTCATGAAGCTGAAGATGTTTACAGACACTGTTGTGAAATGTTGAGAGTGTCAGGTTATGCCCAAGGAGATACAGGTTCAATTCATCAGCCATGACAATCACTGTGGACACTTGGCCATTATCTCTCAGACTAAACAACCTCATGGGGTGGCTAGGAGGATATAAATGTGGGGATGCAAAAAGAAAGCCATGTCTGCCACCTTGCTAAATATAATAATAATAATAATAATAATAATAATAATAATAATAATAATAATAATTTATACCCCGCCCATCTGGCTGGGCCACTCTGGGCAGCTCCCAACAAGAATATTAAAACACAATAAAACATCAAACATTAAAAACTTCCCTAAACAGGGTTGCCTTCAGATGTCTTCTAAAAGTCAGGTAGTTGTTTATTTCCTTGACATCTGATGGGAGGGTGTTCCACAGGGCAGACGCCACTACCTAGAAGGCCCTCTGTCTGGTTCCCTGTAACCTCAATTCTCACAGTGAGGGAACTGCCAGAAGGCCCTCGGAGCTGGACCTCAGCGTCTGGGCTGAACAACGGGGGTGGAGACGCGCCTTCAGATATACTGGGCCAAGGCCGTTTAGGGCTTTAAATATATAAATAACTCCTCAACAAAATTGCTCAGAAGTCCAGTGAAGCACACTGTCTTTGCCTATAGCTGATAGACTGTTCAATTGCTCCTCTTTTATTCTGGCAAATGCCATTCTACACTACATTGCCTGCTCCATTGCTTGTCACAATGTCCTTAATCCATGCCTGCCTATTAGTAGAGATGAATAATGGTTCTAGTCAGCCAAAGGACTCAGTGAAGTGACTGCCTCTGGCATGTGCTGATTTGACAGGTACTGTATTGCTTCTTTGTTTCCTCCTAGGAGATATAATGACATAAAGCTTCTGTCTGAAAACGCTAGGCATTAAGGTCACTCCACCCTTACATGGTAAATAAAGTGCAGCTAGTGAACAGATGATATAGATGGTGTCCATTGTTGTCATAAGCGTAAGAGGAATCCATGGATGGGTGAGAAAGGAAGGGAAGGATTGATGTATGTCATTATGCTTCATAGAAAAGCAATATTCAGTTCCAATAAGGCTTTGCCATCTTCATGAATGGTTTTCATAGATACATACATGTGGAAAACGTTTGCAGAGCTGACACGCTTTATGCATGTGTGAGCTTTAGTTGACTCCTTTGCCTAACCTTTGTACGGCTGATTTTGATTATTCCACAAAGTCTGGTTGTGGGAATAGGCTCCCCACATGCCTGGCAGACAGCAGGACCATCATCATGTATGTGAGAGACAGCTCATAATGTATCCAGGAAAGTATGCTCATATTTTTATGTGTGTTGTTGCATCTGCATTGTATTTTATGTTTCCAAGTGTTTCCCCATCCAGATAGGGCCAGGCCTCCTTAGCTCCAGCAACAGAAACTACACCAGAGAGGGATGCTTCTTTTCCTTCTTGCCTTGCCACAGAAATTCAGTTCTCATGGTTCACAGTGTCCCTAGATACTGCATTGAGCATGTTGGGCAGATACTGGAAACCATGGGAACTATGTTTACCAGGGGAGCCAATGGCCACTCTTGCTTTTAACTGGGAAGCTAAGGAAGGCACAGCCATGGAACTCTCTCCATGACAGGCACAACTAGGTGACTATCAGAAACTGGAAGGCAAATGAACATAGGAAGCTGCCTCATACCTCATGGCCCATCTAGCTCAGTATGGTCTACAACAGGCATCCCCAAACTGCGGCCCTCCAGATGTTTTGGCCTACAACTCCCATGATCCCTAGCTAACAGAACCAGTGGTCAGGGATGATGGGAATTGTAGTCCAAAACATCTGGAGGGCCCAAGTTTGGGGATGCCTGGTCTACAATGACTAGGATTTCAGAGGGAGGGGGTCTACCATGACAAGAATGCCATGCATTGAGATTCTAGTGGATCCATTTCTGGTCCAACCTGGTGGAGTTGTCCAACCATCACTACAAATGTGAGTAACTTGAGCTGAAACATCTATAAAGTAATAATTTCAGCAGAGGAACTCAGGTGAATTTTATCAAGAGAAGAGGGTATACTTAGACGATGGAAGACCCAACAGGCTGAGTGGATTTTTACACGTTAATTTATTTTAAGAAGCAGTGTATTGTTGCGATACTGTTTCTGGAAACAAATGTGTGCCATGGGGAAGGTCTAACAAAACAGATGTGCCAAATCAAACCCCCTCCACAGAGGAGCAACAGAAGCATAAGAGTACAAGCAACAAACACTGGGAAAATCCAGTACTCTTTTGCAATCTAAGAATAAAGGAATTCATGCCTTCTCTCCCACTATCGCGGCCACAGTCACAGTCTGAGTCGAGATGGCAAAGGTTAATAGCCTCCTCGGATGACAGCAGCTATTCCTGTTTTCACATGGACTTCGGGAGCTGCTCTTAGAGTTCACATTACATGAAGAGTTTGTGTACTGCTCTTTACATCGTATGCCACCTCTGGCTCTGAAAGTACTGCCAACAAGAAGACACTCTGCCAACATCATTCATTCCACGTCTGGGCTATGAGCTAACTAGTTAGAGAGAGAGAGAGAGAGAGAGAGAGAGAGAGAGAGAGAGAGAGAGAGAGAGAGAGAGAGAGAGAGAGAGACCTCAGGCAATCTGAATTACCCAAAGAGAATCTGAATTACCAAAAGCAGAATTCCTTTACTAAAATTAACAATAGCAATATCCTTCAATTAGGGATGGAGAAGAAATTTGATTTTGTTTATGTTTCAGTGAAAAACTGTGCATTTCGCACACCTTGAATGAGTGGACAAACCAAAACTACCCTGAAAGATTCATAATTCCCCTAATTTTGTGATGCAATTCTCCAAGTAAACCATATGTACAAATATGTGTCTGTTTGGAGGAAATGAGTGCAAAAACATATATATATTTATCAAAATACCATACAAAAATGCATTATATTAGGGAAGTTGCTTACAAAAAGTGTGTATTAGTCAGAAATGCATAGAAAAATGAGTTTATTTGGAGAAATGAGCACTAAAAAGGTCATGGATTTTCATGAGAATTTTTTTTAAGGCAAATTGATGCCAAAGTGTGAACTCAATTTAAGATTGGAAAATTGGGGGGGGGGGGACGACGACGATAGATTCATCCACCCCTAATTATAATAGCCAGCTCCAAGAATCTTCCTATTTGTCTGTCTCTGAGCTGCCACCGAGAAAGAGAGAGAGAGAGAAAAGAAGAAGAAGAAGAAGAAGAAGAAGAAGAAGAAGAAGAAGAAGAAGAAGAAGAAGAAGAAGAAGAAGAAGAAGAAGAAGAAGAAGAAGAAGATATCAAAGATACATTGCCTCCCTCAGTTAAAAAAGAATTTACTAGCTAGGCAAGCAACAAAGGTGAGTTATGCTCAGTATTTTGACAGTGACTTGGGGAATAATATCTGGATGCATTGGTTCCTTCCTATTCATTTCTCAAAAGGTAGGTGGAGGAGTGAAGCTTTGGAAATTCAGGAGCATAGGAAGACCTTATACTGAGTCAGACCACTGGTTCATCTTGCTCAGCACCGTGTACACTGACTGGCAGTGGATCTCCAGGGTTCCAGACAAGTCCCTTTGCCGCTTCTACCTGGAGATGCTGGGGACTGAAACACGGACCTTTTGCTGGCTTCAAGGTGGTGGAGGAAAGCAGGCAATGCAACAGAGGTGAGTGAGGATGGCTAAGAAGGATGGAGAAGGGGGTCGAGATGAGCATGTCTGAAGGTTCTGATTCCACCACCAGTCCAACATGGCCTCTCCTGCTTGTGGGATCACTCATCATGCATGCCATTCACCAAGGGCTCATCAGGTGGCAGTTGAAGAGCAAAAGTGGAACGAAGTAGGAATATTAGTTAAAGTGGGACAGAATATTACAAAAAGTGACCTTTAAAAATGAGCTTCATGGGCTTTTGACTAGCATGATATGAGTGTTGGATTGGGATGCGAAGAGATGAAGGGTCAAATCCCTGCTTAGAAATGTGTTTGCCGTATGGTACCACCAGATAGGCTCCAATCAATCTGGAGGCTGCCCAGTCCAGCTATGGTGTCTGAGTCTAGTTTGCTCCCCCACCCCATTTACTGCTGGATTATTATTATTTATAGGTATAACTTTTGCCCCTTTTTACAAAAGTTAATCAAATTCGCAGGTAGGTCTCGTATATCATTATGAGACACTGAGTGCTGGATTTGTTCCAGGAAAGGAACAAATGGGTTTCCCTTTCTTTTTTCAACCTTTTTTTTCTTCAGAGGTTGACAGTCAAGCAGCTAGAACTTCACTGTGGCTACACCATAGCTGCCAAGTACCCCGTTTTCTCCGGGAAAACCCCGATTTTACTTACCTTTTCCCGGTGGTCCCCCGTATCACTTCGTCTCCCGTTTTTCTCCATTGTTTTCTCCTGTCGACGGCCATTTTTTTTCTTTCTGATTTGCCCTTCTATGGGCACCAAAAATGGCCGCCGCTGGCTTCAAAAGTCGCATCTACGCATGTCCGGAAGTGCATAGACGCAACTTCCAGTGTCGGCGGCAGCCATTTTTGTTGCCCATAGATGGGCGGAGCAACACCGGAAGTTGCGTCGACACACTCCTGACATGCGTACAAGCGACTTTCAAAGCCGCCAGCGGCCATTTTTGGTGCCCATAGAAGGGCAAAGCGACACCGGAAGTTACGTCGACGCAACTTCCGGTGTCACACGGCTGCCGGTCCCGGATTCTGCAGTCTGGGACTTGGAAGGTAAGGGGTACACAGCATGCAAAGTTCTTTTAAAAAATGGGAAAGGGAAAGCCGTTCACAGTCTTCCTGGTGCCACTTGTAAGCATGGGATGGAGCAGCTATTGGGGTGGGCCAAGGGGAATAGAATGTGGAGCGTTGGAGAAGCCAGGGGGGCTGAATAGCATCTGGCAGTGCCACAGTTTAGATGGATTTGTAGTTATTACAAAACCAGAAGCTTGAAAGCCATTTACACCTGTTAGGTAAAGAAGAATGAGTTTCCTTCACCAGATCTTCATTGCTATCATTTGCAGATTAGTCTTTTCACCCTCAGCAAACAAAATCTGTGCTCTTTTCTTCTGCATATTGTGAAGTGCAGCTCAGAGGAAAGGGGAGAAAACTATATCTCTATACATCTCTAAGCATGTTATTAAAAAAGGATTCCCAACCACTTTGGGTATGTGGGAGCATCTGCAAACCAGAGAAACTATTGTAGACACCCCACATATTGCAATCTAGCTTTCTTTCATGCTTTTTTTTGTCAGAGGGAGACACTGAGCGTACCTAGAAAAATCTCTGCAAGCACATGTTTGCTCACGGACCCCAGATTGGCAACCCCTGGTTTAGAGGGTACAATCCCGGTATGACCTCCAATGTCCCAGGCAACCAGGCTCATTCAGGAACGAGAACTCTCTCCATCACTTACAAGCCTCTACTTGTTGCTGAAGTATATCAGAATTACCAACAAGTATCCCAAGAAGGAGAAGGGGACTGTTTATTTTTTCACTCAAGGCTTCACTCAGAAGCTGGTCAGGGGTAAAAAAGAGACAGTTTGCTTGGTCTCTTTTCAAACCCTGCAAACACTTCCTGCACTTCTCCTGTTGGCCCAGCTACACTCTCTTCTTGACTTCACCCCTTATAGGGGAGTCCTTGGTTTGTTTGCATAGAGGTGCCAAGCGATCCACAGCCATGCAGCCCCTCGCACATAAGGATATAAGAAGAGACCAAAGGCCTCTCTAGTTTGGCTGTCTCTTTACATAGTGGCCAACACATATTAATAGAGTTGAGTTTTGGGGGCTCTCCAAATCAATTATCATTTTGTGTTTTGCTTTAAAAAAACAAAACCCGCTGTGTGCTTTGCAAAACATCTTTGACTGACTTTCACCCTTGTTTTCTTTGCCCTGAACACGCCCAGACTGCATTGATGATGTTATGGGAGGACATCCAAATCTTGGAACGGGTGGGAGGAAGACATACTGAAAAATGAAGATTTCTTCTCCAAAGTTTATTATGTGTCATCAGTGGCTCAGGCGCCAAGATCCTTGTGCAATGAACACTACTGGCAAGCATGAAACAGTGGGATGGCTCCCAAAAGCAGATGGAAATGTCTAAGTAATGATGGGAGAAATCTGGTAAATAACTGAACAACTCTAACACTCATTCACTGGCTTAGCAACAAGAAATATTCTGTCTCAGATGTAACTAGTGGATTAGATGGAGGGGAGATGAAAGAGAAGCCTGCAAAGGAAAGCTAATGTGCTAGGGACTAAGTAAGTCTTCCTCATGCACAAAACTACAAAGCACACACACACAGAGGGGGGAGACACAACTTTTTGTGTTTTCTGCCTGTGTCTCAAACTTCCTGCGTGGCATTTAACAAATGCTTGCTGTAACCAACAGGCTTAATTTCGATTCATTTAGCTAAAACAAAGCATCCATGTTCAGCTAGTCCAATTACTCTTTGCATACCGAAGTGGATTACAGGGGTTGGTAGATGTGAATCCCTGCACGGGCAAAACGTAAGGGGCACAACCCAGGGAAAATCAAGTCCCATTGATTTCAGGGTGAAACAGGAGTGACACATAAGGAGGAACAAGGAGGTGGGGAGCATAGCCTACCTTGTTTCATCTCTCGGTTGATTATTCTTCAGAAACACTTTACATCTCTGATTATTATTGTAAGACTTGAAAAAAAAGTAATCACCAACAAATGCTCTTTAAAATCATAAGGTGGGTTTTTTTTCTTTTTTGAAATTTAATCATGTGTATATTGTTACATGGCTGACCATTTTCCTTGTTGAGGCAAGGTGCTAGTTAATAGCCCATGGTGGTTTTCACAAGGCACTTAGAAGCAGTTTGCCACTGTGTGTGTGTGTGTGTGTGTGTGTGTGTGTGTGTGAGGCCTCTTTTTGGGATCTTTTGTAGAATCACAGAATTGCTGTCTTGTAGGTGTGCCTGATCTTCACATGCTCCACTTGTAAATTTATAAATAGAGCATATATTAACCACCACTACCACTAGTATGGGGTGCTGTGGGTTAAACCACAGACCCTAGGGCTTGCCAATCAGAAGGTCAGTGGTTCGAATCCCCATGATGGGGTGAGCTCCCATTGCTCAGTCCCTGCTCCTGCCCACCTAGCAGTTTGAAAGCACAACAAAGTGCAAGTAGATAAATAGGTACCACTCCACCGGGAAGGTAAACGGCGTTTCCGTGCGCTGCTCTAGTTCGCCAGAAGTGGCTTAGTCATGCTGGCCACATGACCTGGAAACGCTGGCTCCCTCGGCCAGTAAAGCGAGATGAGCGCTGCAACCGCAGAGTCATCCATGACTGGACCTAACGGTCAGGAGTCCCTTTACCTTTACTACTCGTATGGCAGTCATGTGTCCTACTTTAGCTCAATTTCAACAGTCACTAGCCATGGTAGCTGTGCTTTATCTCCACTTTCTGAATTGCTGGGAATCACAAGCGTTCTCTTAGAATGGCAACAGCGCCCACCTGAGAGGTGCCAGAACTGAGTTCCGGCAAGTTCCGACTGAAAAAAAGCCCTGCCTATAAGCAACAGCAGGAAGTGGACATTCATGAGATCTTTCCTATTAATCTCAAGGAAATCAGGAGCAACTAGTACGTTGATCAGATACTTTGCAAAAATCCCTCTGTTTCAAAAATCCCTCTGGGCTTGAAATTCCTTCGAAAATCCACCAAGAGCTTAGCTTTCATTGTACAAACACATTCCTGCCCTTTGGAATGCACACTGCTTAAAAGAATCTAGTTCTTAAAATTGATTTTTTTATAACAAAAATTCAAAGACACCCTGCCCACTTGCAACATATTAGCAGGAAGTTTTTCTGTCTATCCAAGTGGGAGTTCTGAATCAAGTTGAAGGCTGACTCAGATCAGTGGTTTGGAATGCTGTAGTGATTCCTGGCTCATTTCCAAATTTCATAATAGAGTCTGCCAACTTGGCAGGCTGGGGAGATCACAGTGGCAATTTTTCAAATGGGGAGAAATGGTCCAAGGAGGAGCTGTAACTCTATATAAACTGTCTAGAACTGATGACAGGAGCCTCTGCTTCAAAGGGCCTGGCCAAGAACAGAGTGAACTGTTGGGTCTTGCTAAAGATGGGCAGGCTGCTCGTATGACATCAAGCACCTAGGGGCACTCAGCTCCGAAGCGCTAGCCAAATTGGTAATGGAATTGCAAATCTCAATACGACTCAACAGTGCATGCTAATTTATCGTATATTCTATTAGACATAAGGGGCTGGAGCCTCTAAAGGGATTCCCCCCCCTCTCCTCTCGCGGTCCTCACAAATACATCAAACAAACAAGCAAGCCTAAATGTTTAAACAAGATAAGAGGGATGGCCCTGCAAGATAGGAAGCAGCTTCATGCTGCGTCAAACCATTGGCCCCTTCAGTTCAGTACTTTCTACACTGACTGGCAGCAGCTTCAGACAGGAGTCTCTCCCAGCCCTACCTCTGGAGACCAGGAACTTCCCAGCCCAATGGGAAGTAACCCATCAAATAAGCTTTCTGATTTTGCTGCTTCCTTATTCAGTGAAAGAGCTCAGGCACCTGAGAGGCATGCTATCATATGCAGCTGGTGGTCAGGTGTATAGGCCAGCCAGTCCAGCCCAGCCAAACTGGGTTTATGGCTGCACTCCTGTATCTCCTTACCTGGGAGCAAAACCCACTGGAGTCCATGGAATTTACAACCGAGTAGACATGCATAGGGATGTGGGTGGCGCTGTGGTCTAAACCACAGAGCCTATGGCTTGCGGATCAGAAGGTCGGTGGTTTGAATCCCCACGACGGGCTGAGCTCTCGTTGCTCGGTTCCTGCTCCTGCCCACCTAGCACCTCAAAAGCACGCCAAAGTGCAAGTACATAAATAGGTACCGCTCCAGCGGGAAGATAAACGGCATTTCTGCGTGCTGCTCTGGTTTTGCCAGAAGCAGATTAATCATGCTGGCCACATGACCTGGAAGCTGTCTGCGGACAAACGCCGGCTTCCTCGGCCTATAGAGCGAGATGAGCGCGCAACGCCAGAGTCGCCCGTTACTGGACCTAACAGTCAGGGGTACCTTTACCATTTTTAGACATGCATAGGCTTGCACTGTAAATCATTTTGAAGTGCCATTTATTTACTTGGAGAAATTTAAGTTTGGATCAATTTGAGCCTGGATCATGTCCAGTTCGGTAAATAAACCCATACATATAACTGCCCATTACATTCTCTCTCTATATATATTCACCTGAAGGTCCAAGGAAACACACATATGAAAAGCACAACAAAGATATGTAAACTTTACTTTTTGACAACAGTAAAACAACAGCAACAAAAACCCAGGTAGGTGGGCATTCCTTCCATTTTTGTCTTCTGAATTTGCAAGAGTTTGGGTGTTTGGACACCATTCCATTAGCATACTGTTGGTTGTTTGCTAGGCTAGTTTGCATTTCTATTTTGGATATATGTCTTCCTTTTCTGGAATTCTGGGTCACTGTGAGAATTTCACATGTAACTAAAATAGATGCAGATGTGTCTGGCAAACTTTATTCTCCAACTTGGCTTTGCGTCCAATTAAGGGCCAGAGTTACATAATCACCCAATGGAGCTTTGTTAAACAGTGTTTCATAAATGTCAGTAGAATACTTGTATGGTATAGAATTTGTGTGTTTACTGCTGCTTAACACCATCTTCACGTTTTCTAGGCATAGCAAAATCCCAGGCTGAGTAAGCTCTAGTGTATTCCAGACTTAATTGATTTCACTGGGGTTGCACACATTCACATATACAAACATACACACACACTTATGGGATTGAGGGTGCCCTCTGAATTCCAAATGAATGTATCTTTGCCTTCCAGTGTCCTTTATTCATTCCCATATTCACACACCTGCTTCCGCATCATCCATTCGGTTTTGAGCACTGTTAATAGAAATGTATTAATTTGAGATACTTTGAAAGTACAGAAACAATTAATGCTAAGTGCTGCCTTTCATGATTACACTGTCATTGTTACCACCAACACAAAACAGATATCGGAAAGAGATTGTTGGCTAATACAGGAGATCCAAGAGGTAGGTGTTCAGGTGATGCTTTTGACAACATTAGCTAATGTATCTAAGCTGGATGAAGTTCTAGGTTGTGCCAGGTTGACTGGCTTGCGAATCACAGCAGCATTCAAAATTGTTAAAGGGCTTTGCGACAAAAGCTTAGTTTTGTAGCTTGGAGTTGGCATGGTACCTATTTATCGGGAGATTTTGTTTTGTTTCATTTTAGTTATTTATTTTAATAAATAAATACCAAGGAAATACCAACATGGAAAAACCTGAACCATGCAGAATTATTTGACACGTGTTTTTGCAAGCACATGTTGTTCATACCTGTTGAACACAAACCCTTAGGGATCACCCTTGACCAGGGTGATCCCTGGTATTTGAAGAACTAATGAATCAGAGTTTAAAGCCACATTCACAACATACATGATACAACTTTAAACAGCCATGGCTTCCCCCAAAGAATTCTGGGAGATGTAGTTGTCAAGGGTTCCCATTCTCCTCTCAGAGATACAATTCCCAGAGAGGATTAGCAATCAATCTCTCTTCCCATGGAACTATGGGGATTTTAGCACTGGAAGGGGAATAGGGGTCTCCTAACAACTCTTAGCACCCTTAACCAATGCCTTCTCCATTCCCACCAAAACAGATATGGCCCAAGGAAATACCAACATGGAAAAACCTGAACCATGCAGAGTTATTTGACACGTGTTTTTGCAAGCACCTGTTGTTCATACCTGTTGAACACAAACTCTTAGACCAGCCATGGCCAAACTTGGCCCTCCAGCTCTTTTGGGACTACAACTCCCATCATCCCTAGCTAACAGGACCAGTGGTAAGGGATGGTGGGATTTGTAGTCCCAAAACAGCTGGAGGGCCAAGTTTGGCCATGCTTGCCCTAGACCAACTCCCCCAGCTTGATGCTGCTGCCTGGGGGGTGATGGGAGTTGTCGTCTAAACCAGCTGGAGGGCACCAGGCTGGGAAGACTGATCTTGGCAGCTTGCTGTTTTCACATGGTATTGGGACTTCCACAGCCTTCTTTAAATACTTGGATATGTTGCAGCGAACATGTGCTCGTCACAAGACCTTGTCACAATCTTCCCCCCTGCCCGACCCCCGAATGAAGTTAAGCCTCTAATCAAACAGCTGCATAGCAACACAAGGTACTGGAGTACTTTTCATTTGAATGTTTGGGCATTCTTCATGCTCCCTTTCCAAGAGCATCCTATAAATATTATTTTAGTATCCACAGTGGACAGATGTGCCCCAGCACTAAGGCCTGATAGATTGGTGAGATTTTTTGGTGACACAATTACAGCTTACTCAACCTCTGCTATTATGCATCACTGTGTGCGATAAACATTACTTTGCCCTGGGTGTTTTAGGAAAGCCATTGAGAAAACTGCAGTTCTGTAAATCACCTGCTAAACAGAACTGTAGCAAATGGTTCTTCTCCGGAGTTACAACCTCAGGCAATCCAGAACTCTAAGCCTTCTGAGATAGGTCCAATTCTGGTTCTGTTTATTTATTTTTAGCAGTCACGGGGAAAAAGTGATCTCAGATACTTTTCTACCCTGTTCCGTGTGTGTGTGTGTGTGTGTGTGTGTGTGTGTGTGTGTGTGTGTGTGTATGCATGTATGTTTATCTATGCAGCTAAGAAAGATATTGGTCCAGTCACCAATGAGTCTGGTGCTGTTGGAAATAAATTGATTTAGTAAGTCTACTACCCACGATTTGTGCAAGGATTGTGTTCCGGGTCACTTGTGTGAAATTATGTGACATTGAAACACCCCGTTCCACTCCCGTTCTGCCCCACACTGCCCCTCCTTTGCTCTGCTCTGCCCCGTCCCATTTTAATGACTCCCCCCCCCCTGACATTTCTGGGTCACTTCTGTTTTCTGTGGTGTGCATGTGTGCGTGATCATGCACATATTGGTCGTGCCTAAAACAGGGGTTGTTTGTACTGCAAATGCATCTATTTTTATTTTATTTTTTGTCAAAAGTGCAGTGACAATAATGTAGGGACTTTTTGGATTCCACCATCTACCAACCAGTCCAACATTCTGTTTCCACTTCTGGTTAATCGGGTCCTCCGTCAAAGAGGGCAAGTGTTGCGGTGAGACCTGGCAACCAAACCCTGTGTTGTGGGTGGGTATGATTGACAGCCACAACACCCAATTGGTAGGTCCCTTGATGCAGGGTGCAATCAGGCCAATGGGATGCAGCCTAAATGGATCAAGGGACCTATAAATATCTATGCACGTGACCCAGAGCTTCCTCTTTTGGCAAGTGCATCGGAACACCAACATCGTGTCTGCTGCGAGCTGAGAGAGAGAGAGAAAGAGAGAGATTTACCTTCGACGGATTCCATCCAGTGATCTGTTTCCTTTATTTTCCTTTCCTTTCCGCAATTCTCCTTTAGCTTTATTCCCATTTAATTCCCTTCCTTTTTCTGCCTTTCCCTTCCCTATGAGGGGCTTCCGCCTTGGGGCTTCAGCCCCTTGAGCGCTCCCGTTTGGGAGCTTGCCGGAGGACTTTGCTCAAAGGCTTGTCCTTGGCCAGCTGTGGTTGTGAGACCCCACATCCTCCCACAGGATCTTGTGAGAGCCATCTGGGAAAGCCATGGTTTCTCCTCCTCTAACCACTCGGAGCCACTGGGCTGCTGGGCATTTGGCACCCTCCTCACAGAGTGCATGGGAGAGCGGGCAAACACTGTAAATAAATGTTTTCACTATACTGAGAGTGCTGCAACGAAAATCCACCATTTGCATATATATGTGTTACAGTATTTATTGCCATTTGAAGCACATCAAAGTGCAAGTAGATAAATAAGTACTGCTCTGGCAGAAAGGTAAACGGCATTTCCGTGCACTGCTCTGGTTTCACCAGAAGCGGCTTAGTCATGCTGGCCACATGACCCAGAATAACTGTCTGCGGACAAACGTCAGGTCCCTCGGCCCGCAAAGCGAGATGAGCGCCGCCGCAACCTCAGAGTCGTTCGCCTTTGCCTTTACCTTTTTATAGCCACCTTGCAATGAGTTCTCAGGGTGGCTAATGTTTTTTAAAGGCCATTTTCCCGGTAATTACCAGTTGTACCTCACCTGTTGGCGAGGGCTCTGGTGATCCAGTTTCCAAGCCATGAAGATCTTTAACACAACAGATGTAGGTTTGCAAGCCTAGTTATAGTGCTACATGAAGGTCAATGGAAGCCTTGCTCATTCCCCCCCCCCACAGCATCCTATGTGTTCCGCAGGAGCAGTCTATAGTATTTTTGCGTCTTTCTAGGTCACTGTGGGGGTTTAGAAGCTTGCTTTTAAAACAATGAAAATCAAGACAGCTAATTTCTGGTATAAGCTGCATTCAGGCAGATGGATCACACACAGATTTGAATATAAAAGCTGTTAAAATATATTTACATATTTTTAGCAGCATACAGAGAAAGGTTCTGAATCATTTTATTAAAATTACAGAGAAGAAGAATTTCACAAGTAGATGACTTGAAGGATCTTTTTATATGCCTTCAGACACTGTTGAAATGTTTAAAACCTACTTCCATTATGGAGAATACTTACTTTTCCTAATCAACTGAAAGCTGATTGCCCATACTCTCTGTGAGAGGCTATGGAGAGCACAAATGTCCACAAACTGTAGGTTTACTTCTGCAGTTCAGCTTTGCAGGATCCTGTTATTCAGGGAACTATCCGTGGTGTCTCCACATTTCAGGAGAGTGAGGGAGATGACACATCCCTATCCATATACCTGCTCTGTTTTATGTAGATATATTTTACAGCGGGTGCAACACCATGTGCATTTTATTTTCCTTTCCAAATTGCTTCCTATGACAACTCAATTTGATGGGTGTTTCAAAAGAGCTGCAGTTCAGCCTGTAGAGACTTGTAAATAATTTTGGTGAACTCAAAGGTTCAAAATGGTGCACAGCCTCTCCTTTGCCCTCTAAGAGAGCCGGTTGACCTCAGGTGTGATAGAGGAGGCTATCCTGTCTCCAACATTGACAGCCTGGATAGCTCAGTAGGTTACAGCATGGTGCTGATAACACCAAGGTTGTAAGTTTGATCCCTGGATGGGTCTAGCTGCATATTCCTGCATTGCAGGGGATTGAAGCAAATGGTCCCCAAGGTCCCTTCCAGCTCTGCAATTCATATATACAGTGGTGCCTCGACTTACGAATTTAATCCATTCCGAAGGCACCTTCGTAAGTCGAAAAATTCGTAAGTCGAAAAACGCCATTGGAAACGCGATTTCCCTTAGGAATGCATTGAAAATGAAAAAATTCGTAAGTCGAAGCAACCCTATCTAAAAATTTGTAAGTCAAAAAATCCCTATCTAAAACCACCACAGGGTTTTTCCGGATGTCGAGACATTCGTAAGCGCGCAGCCATTACCCCCGTTCGTAAGTCGGAAAATTCGGTTGTTGAGTCGTTTGTAAGTCGAGGTATCACTGTATATATTTGTATCTGTCTGTGTGTGATTCAAAGCTTCAGATGCTTATAGAATAACCTCTTGTGCATGCCATATGCAAGTCTTCACTTAAGGTAGAAAAGCCAACCCAGTATATCTCTGAATTTGGAAGTATTACTACCTCTGACCATGGAAGCAGAGCATAGCTATCATGGCAAGTAGCTAGAGCAGGATTTCCCAAACTTGGACCTCCAGCTGTTTTTTGGACTACGACTCCCATCATCCCTAGGTCAGTGGTCAGAGATAATGGGAGTTGTAGTCCCAAACAGCTGGAAACCCATGTTTGGGAAACCCTGAGCTTAGAATGCTCTTTTTAGCTGAGGAAGTAGAAATGAAAATCAATGTCTGGTTTTGTTTTTAAAAAGATATGCAGTTCATTTTAATTGAGCACTTCCCACCCGTCTCCAGCTTAATCTCCCTTAGTACAAATTCCTTCTTATAGATAAGAGTTTAGTTTAACTTGAGGCCTACTGGGTAACAAAGAACTGAGCAGCATCTGTATGGTTTGGCAGACAATAAATTTAGCAGAACATGTTATTTGCTCACATATGTTGCATTGCTCTTTCATGGAGGTGGTGGTGGAGGGAGTGGGTTTCTCTTCCAAAAGGGAAAGAAAAGAAAGTAAGAAGAAAAGAGAGGGACGAGAAGGAGGAGGAAAGTTTCTGAGCAGGTTCCAATTTTTTATTTTTTATTTTAATGAAAGTGCTCGGAGGAGGGGAATGGCCTGCAGAGACAAACACAAGTTCAAACACCAAAGTTAGAGGATTTGGGATTAATTGAAATCCTCAAGTGGTGCGTGGTAAGTGACTGCCTATTTAGAACCAATAGATAGGTTTCCGTGAGGTTAAGGAAGCGAAAAATCCCATACGAAGCTAGTGAGATGTTAAATTCTAATTAGAAGTGTTAATTAAAAAAAAAACATTTCCAATTTCATCAGCGAGAGTGCCTTTGTTGTTCTGATTCTCTTTGCTACAGTGAATCCTAAGTATCCTAACTCATTTTGTCCCAATATTATTTACCACTTCTATAGGGTATAAAAAGTAGACGCCGGCTATAGAAGCAGGGATTATTAGACTGGCACCTGGTACCGTGCTGGTGATAAGAGGGCAAGCAGAGCTCCTCTGCAACACCATCCTATTTCCCAGGGTTTAGAAATCAGTCATACAAAATTCACGCCAGATGAAAACTTTAGCATATAAACATCTCGCGTGGTGAAAGGATGCTCTATAAATCTTGGCAAACACCGATCGCTTGGTCATCTTCAATTAAGCAGGGCCCAAAGTTCCTCTTGCACCCAGGAATTTTGTTGTGATTTGCTGTAACTAGAACTGGGATGGCATAATTTAACTTAGCTTCTACTCCCCCTTGTCAGCCACCATCCTTGGCTGATAGTCTGTAGTACAGGGATAAACACACTGGAGCGGGTCGTTTTCTTGAGAAGACATATGGCTGCTGTCAGGGAGAACTGTGGGTACCCAACACCCTTGAAAATCTAGGTCACTGCTGCCCGCAAAAATGAGCTGCTGAACATATGGAAGGGAATCATCATCCTAATTAGGAGGCTGGGTGGTGGAGACCTAATGGAGGTGGAGGTACTTTTTGGACTCCAGGCAACCGTGCTCCATCACTTGCACCAGCTGAGTTTGTCGCAAAACACCCGAAAGCTTGAGGACCAAGGTCTGCATCCCCGGCTGACGAGAGCTGTCATTATGCAGAGGAAATAAGGTTACTATGTGCCCTGAGGCTGAGATATACTGAGCAGTCCCTGGATATCTTCCTCTGGCCTTTTCTTCCCACCTACAATAACACATAAAGGTTTAAACAAAACTTATTTTGGATTATCTCGAGCTTGCCGTTTCATACATTACATTTTCCCATTGTAATTTGCATGCTGTACAAATTAATTACCAATGAAGATAGAAGGAAAAATACAGTACTATCGCCTCCTCTGAATGATACTTCCTAACAGGGGCAGTGAATTAAAGGAGCAGAAACAGGCTTTTTGCCCATTTCTCAGTGACAAGAGGAAGGATATGCAGAACTGCATGGAGAAAGGCGTGTGAAACTCCACTGTTGCGGCACACTAGAAGCTAAGTACATCTGCCAGTATGAGCCCCAGGAGGAAACAGATGAGTTTTCCTATTAGTCCAAATCCATCACCCAGCTCTGCCACCTCTTGAGTCTGGGAAGGCTTAGTACAGGCATCCCCAAACTGCGGCCCTCCAGATGTTTTGGCCTACAACTCCCATGATCCCTAGCTAACAGGACCAGTGGTCGGGGAAGATGGGAATTGTAGTCTAAAACATCTGGAGGGCCGC
Organism: Zootoca vivipara; assembly: GCF_965207765.1. Lineage (NCBI taxonomy): Eukaryota > Metazoa > Chordata > Lepidosauria > Squamata > Lacertidae > Zootoca > Zootoca vivipara. The sequence goes on along the minus strand of NC_142587.1, from coordinate 28,416,273 downwards.
AGTTTGGGGATGCCTGGCTTAGTAGTATAGCATCAGTGAATGAATGGGTAGGATTTTTCTTTTTTAAAAAAATGAATATTTGGTTGGGATCAATCAGGATACATGCTGGAGAACTCGGGAAATGTATTGGTACAGGAAAAGCCTGCCAGGCCATAGGCAGGGAACCTGTAGCACTCCAGATATTATTTGACTCAATGCCCCATCAGACTCCACATCAAAAAAATGTCTCAGGGAAATGTGGCAATTTCGTTCTGAGCATGTCCCAAAGACCTATCTTGATGGTATCAGTTTCCCCAGCAATCAATAGCACCCAGGGCTTTATTTGCTTATGATGTCGCTGGACCATCTAGTCAGCATTTCTATGTAGTTTACTTTTCCCGGTACCTGACATAATGTTACATTGAGCTGTCAACTTTTTCAGATGGTTCCATCCCCCCTCCCCCTGTCAGAAGGTTGCTGTTTCTCACTTCACAAAGAGCAAGAAAAGCTCTTCTAGAAATCGTTGTAAAGACCAAAGTTCAATAGCAGACAGGTATTAGGCTGTATTGCACAGCCACCATTTTGCTCTGATGGAAAGGTCAATAATATGACAAAAAAGCTTATCCTTGTTGGCCAGTCAAATGGGTCCGAGGCTGCCCTGATCAAATTAGTCATATGGCAATTAGAAATATCTCAAATTAAGAAACTTCACATTTCTCCTTAATAAAATTTCTAATCTGCAAAATACAAGAGATTATCTACAGTATCATTCAGAGGAGGCAAATCAGTTTCCAACACAACAACAACAACAACAACAGCCAGATATACATATATACAAATATTCATAAATACAAAACCAATGTACATGTCTACTCAGAAATAAGCCCTATTGAGTTCAGTGGGTCTTACTCCCAGGGAAACGTGCATAGAATTGCAGCCTTAATTCGTTAAAACTTTTACACTTCAAAATTGAAGAGCACATTTCCCCTAAAGAGTAACATATTTTTAATCAAGTATTACTTGATTCATAACTCATCAATTCGTTAATTCTCTAGTTCACTAATTCAATAGCATCATTTACATTAACTTTAAATAATCATTATTAGCAGATACATTAGAAGAGAACAAATTAATTGCTCATAGAATCTCCTCCTTTAATATATATATTTTAAGGAATTATATGTATCCATGTGCTGGCAAAAGTGAAGCTAAGCAAAGAACTCTTTTATTTAGCACAAGGATTCCTACAATCCCTGTATTCCAGTTTCATAGGAGAAAAGCACACATGCATTGGCCAGCAAAGGTGTGTGTTGGTTTATCATTTCAAAAATCAAAATTTTGTTATGGTTATATTGATGACTGTGCTATTTCTCAGCAATGGGCAAGCAAGCAATGAAAATCTCACATGTTAAATCTTAGGCTGATAGCAGAACCTAGATTTTTCCTGCTAAGTTCAGTCTCATCTGAAATAATGCAGATAGTACAGAAGTGATGATATAGATGATAGATAGATAGATAGATAGATAGATAGATAGATAGATAGATAGATAGATAGATATGAGAGAGAGAGAGAGGAAAGCAGTAACCTGTAAGACAGACAAATAGCTAGGTATAAAATCAGTATCTTATAATTCAATAACATGTAATAAATAAAAGGAGGAAATATAACTGGCAGTCCTTTACATTTGCAGTGGATGATTTTGGTTGTAAGGGAGATGTGGGGAATAATAATAATAATATTATTATTATTTATACCCCGCCCATCTGGCTGGGTTTCCCCAGCCACTCTGGGTGGCTTCCAACAGATATATTAGGACACACTAATTTCTTAAAGATTAAAAGCTTCCCTAAACAATCCCCTGGGCCAGTTCCTTACTTCCCCTGCCCAGCTTCTTGCAGAGCACTCTGATCCCTGAGGAAATTAGGAAGCAGCCCGATAGGCACTTTAGTGACCGTCAGTCCTGGCCCGAGTCCTGCCAGCTGGTCTCACAAGCCAGTGAAAACACACTAAGCTCCACAGAATTATTTTAAGCTGCCCAGCCAAACCAGCTCCTCAGTCTCGGCCACTCAATCAATAGTGGCCAGGGAGGCACCATGACTCTCCCAGCTTCCCAACACAGTGGGTCACTGTGGCTTACTGAGAGAGAGGGGGGAGCTTGGCCTGACGTAGTACAGGGGCGTCTCCACCCCCATCGTTCTGCCCGGACACTGAGGTCCAGTGCTGAGGGCCTTCTGGTGGTTCCCTCGCTGCGAGAAGCCAAGTTACAGGGAACCAGGCAGAGGGCCTTCTCGGTAGTGGCACCCGCCCTGTGGAACGCCCTCCCATCAGATGTCAAAGAGAAAAACAGCTACCAGATTTTTAGAAGAAAGCTGAAGGCAGCCGTGTTTAGAGAGGCTTTTAATCCTTAATCAATTATTTTATTCTTCTGTTGGAAGCCGCCCAGAGTGGCTGGGGAAACCCAGCCAGATGGGCAGGGTATAAAATATATTTATTATTATTATTATTATTATTATTATTATTATTATTATTATTATTATTACATGGTGGCAGGAGTGTCAGATTGGCTCTACTGTGGTGTGCCACACCGTGCTCCCCACACCTCACTCCTCCCCTCTCCCTCTCCCTCTCCTTCTCGGAAAGCACCAGTGACTTGCTGTGTGGGGAAGCCAGGAGAGCAAGAGTGCCCCACCCCGTGTGGCATCACCAGCCACTACTGAATTCGGTTGAGTAAGTTAGCAATGCAGACCCCTAACTTTGACTCACTTCACTTTGTATTGCCTTGTCTGCTTGATCTCAGCCTGCCTGTGCCCCCACCTTCTGCCTTGGTTGCTGGTTCTCCTGATGTGGTGCCTGACATCCTTCCCACCCACAACCTATCTCTGGCTCCTTTACCTACTCTGCCTTGGTGCAGCCCCAGGACTGGCTCTGACCATTGCAATCAGCTGATGGCCGGCATCTGTAAAGAGTTTGACCCAGCCACATCTTTCCCCAGGCCATGTCTGAGACTGTATATTGTATCAGGTGTAGAACGTGGTCAAAACAGCCTCAAGGTCCCACTGGGGAGTTGTGGAAAGATCCTGATTGGGTTATGGGGAGCAATCACTTCCTGCTTGGAGACCCTTAGATTTATTGATTTTTTTTATAAAGACTTAGCAGGATGGATCACATGACCAGGTTTTGTTATTGTCCACTGAGGCATCTCCTTCATGGATCAATGCCTTGTCGTGGCGAAGGGGCTTGAATAACTCAGAGAAGCTATGAGCTATGCCGTGCAGGGCTGCTCAAGACGGACAGGTCATAGTGAAGAGTTTTGACCAAACGGGATCCACCTGGAGCAGGAACCGGCAAGCCACTCCAGTATCCCTGCCAAGAAAACTCCACGGACAAAGACAACAGGCATACAAAACAATGAAGTGTATTTTCAGAGTTCATGGTCACAATCACCTGGGGAATGACAAGTGCAGAATGAGAGATTTCTGAGACATTTCCCCTCTCATCCTCCAAATACACTCCTCCTCCTCCTCCAGTCCTCCTCCAGGAAATGTGTCTTCCTCCCTACTGAGCTGTGATCATAGAAATACAATTTATTGTTAAACAAAAATCTAGGAGGTTTTGGTAGGTTGGGTTTTTTTATCATCTGGAGCAGATAAGGAAAAGTATTAAACAAATATTTCATTAGTTGTCTGCAAACTCTACAACATCAATATTGATCTCTCTAGATTTTCTTCCAGACTTTTATTTGGATGTAATGGCAGTTACTTAGTACAAACAAAATCATCTCCCCCCCTCTCTCTCTCTTTTAGTTCTTATCAACATCAGTACCTTTCTTTGCAAAAGCTCTTGAATCAGCACTTCTGCCTCAGTGATTACAGATACCCCTGACAGGAGTACTGTCACTGCTATTCCCATGTGGGCATCTAATTTCCTGTGCCACTCATTCCTTAATGCTGAATCAGAGGATCATGCCTTATGACACAGACAGTTCAGACCCTGCCACTGGACCTCCGCCCCCAAAGGGCTTCTTTCTCAGGTTCTACAAGGAAGTGGATCTTATCCATATCGTACAATATATTGAGTTAAATAAAGCAGGGGGTTTCTTGGAAGAATGACACTTTTTAAGTTCAGAGTCAAAAATAAATAATTATGGAAATATGTCAAGAATACCGTCTTGGGGGAGATCAGTTATCTCCCAATCAAAGAATGCATGGAGGTCCACAGGGCCCTGGAAGTTAAGCCTATCACATCCCTTAGCATTGCCCCCCCCCCAAAAAAATGCATATGGCACATACGAGAAGACACTCTATACACGTATCAACATACATGTGTAGAGATCCACATCAGTCTGGACAAGTCTTCAAAGGTGTGTAGAGTTCCTTATGAGCACTAAATGAGCAGGTGGTGAAGTCATGTGATAGCAGGAATGGGTATCACATATATGCCTCACACATCCTTTGAACATGTGAACGACACCTCCCTCCCATGCAGTGACAAGATGTTATTCCTAGCATCTGGGTCTGCTCTCACTGCCTGGAGGTAAAACTCATCCGTACCTTTATGTTTGGTTCACATGAGAAGAGGCTATGTGCATACCAACAAGTACAGAGATCCTTGATGCAAGAGGTGACTTTGGTAGAGCCAGGGAAAGGAGCAGAACCTGGGATGGGTGATCTGTCCTTGGACCAGGAAAAGGCTTCACAGTGCAAAACTTTGCCTGAGCAATTTGCTCACTTGGAACTGTCCAAGGTTCTGCAAGTCTGGTTTGCTATGCTGCACTGCCTGGTGCCTCACTGTGCAATGTGACTGGCCCAGTATCCTGCCGCCTCACATGGAGGAGCTCTGTGTACACACAACACTCCACACACACATCACACTGTGTGTTACATCCACAGAAAGTAGGTCCCCTGTTGTGTCAATATGGCATGTTGAGAGACCAGGCAACGCATCAATGCAAACCAGAATTACATGACTTCAGAAAACTCCAAATGCATATCGGAAACCATGGTCACATGGTAATTGTAGCCTCTCAGGGAAAAGTCTTCTAGATTTGGCCTGGTTCCACTCAGTCAAGTTGGACGTTGGCTTCTTCTGGGGAGAAAGTAATATAAAGTAGGACTGGACAGCAGATCCGGGTAAATTGGGTTGATTGTGGTTGACCTGGGATTGAGGCAGACCCAGATCACCCCAGGTTGTATTGGGTCCATTTAGAGCGATCTGGGGTTGTCAAAAGGGGGAGTGTCTGTCTTGTAGTGAAGAAAAGGGAGAGGGGATGCACACACCCTTTTGGGGCAGCAGCTTTTCTTTAACTTCATGCAAGTCAATAGAGTCGGGAAGCCAGAAATGGCAAGCATTTACTCACAAATAGATTCAACACTGAAATCTCCCCACTTACTATTTAAATCAACTTGTGTGCTTGAGGCAAGCTTGCAGCAAGTCAGTGTGTGTGTGTGTGTGTGTGTGTGTGTGTGAGAGAGAGAGAGAGAGAGAGAGAGAGAGAGAGAGAGAGAGAGAGAGAGAGAGAAAGTCATGTGGACATTAATCATGGATCATTTTTAAAGAGTCTCTCACCCACTTTGCTATGTTTCCATGCCTGGGATAAACTCCAGAAAGTTAACATAGAAGCCGCTTGTAAGATAGAGATCAGGAATAAAGGGGTGGGGCTGGAGGAGTTGTATGATATTGCATTGCATTGTTTATTTAGTAGCCACATTTCAGCCTAAAAATACCTCCCAAAGCAGTAGAGAACATGAATGCATGTTATTCTATAAATACAGAATAAAAGTGCAATACAGAAAATGATCAATCAAAACAATATAACAGTGGCAGGATTTTCAATGGCCAACACTGCACCCATGGGGCAGGGAGATGTTCCACTAAGAGCAGGTCCAAAGAAGGTACTCCGTACCAGAAGGTACTGCATTTCCAGCACACTTGGACAACCAGAGGCTCCCATGCTCTTCCACTTCATTCCTGCATTCCCGCCCTTAAGTACCTGAGTGGAGAGGAAAGGCTAGACAGCAGCTGTCAGAAAGACAAGCAGAGGGCAACAAACAGCAGCCCTGCTCAGTCCAGATGCAAGTTGGGTCATCTTGATCATAGCAAAGCTAGATGCTCATTTTACATAATGCACAAGGCTTCATGGGCCATCTAAACTTGACCCCCAGCTTTTCTGCCATGTATTTTTCATTACTTCTGCTCTCTGCCTTACATGGCAGTTTTGTGTTCCAATTGGGGAAAAGAGGGATGCTTGAGGAATCTTTCTGAATCCCAACAAAAACAGACCCGATCTACTTCTCCTAGGCTGTTGTGCAGATTTGGAATGTCGTTGTCCATTAGATTTTCATACTTCTCTGAATGCTGCAATACAGTCCTTAAGAAATAATTTGAGATGGAGATATAACCCTAACCCTCCCCAAGACAAATCAAGTTTTTGAGCTATTTTTTAAGGAAAATCACACACACACAAAATCAACATTTCCGACATGGGTTGCCATACACCTGGCTTTTCCCGGACATTTTTACCGATTTCCAGAAGTTCCACCAGGACGCTGTTTCCGACGGGCAAATCCCTGATATGTCTGGGAAATACCAGACATATGGCAGCCCTTCCAGTGGTGCTTAGATTTCAACAGACCTTTTCCCCAGCCCTACTACAAAATACTGGGGCTTGAACAAGGGACCTTTTGCCAATTTAGTATTACTAAGAAATAAGACAGAGGTTTGCAGAAGTACAACACACGCACACACATAAAAAATCTAATAGAGCAACCCCTGTTGAAAACACACACACACAGTGTCCAAGGAGGATTGATCATGTTCAGTATCCACAGGACCCTGAGTAGCAGTTGGAATGTTGAGTAAAACAGGAAAGTGGGTTGTGGGACATACCTTGGAGTAAGGCATGGCTGGCTGGAAGCCTGAACAATTCCGAGCGCAATTCAAAGTGTTGGTGCTGATCTTTAAAGCCCTAAATGGCCTCAGCCCTGTATACCTGAAGGAGCGTCTCCACCCCCATCGTTCTACCCGGACACTGAGGTCCAGCGCCGAGGGCCTTCTGGCGGTTCCCTCACTACGAGAAGCCAAGTTACAGGGAACCAGGCAGAGGGCCTTCTCGGTAGCGACACCCGCCCTGTGTAACGCCCTCCCACCAGATGTCAAGGAAATAAACAGCTACTGTATCTGACTTTTAGAAGACATCTGAAGGCAGCCCTGTTTAGGGAAGTTTTTAATGTTTAATGTTTTATTCTGTTTTTAGTGTTCTGTTGGGAGCCGCCCAGAGTGGCTGGGGGAACTCAGCCAGATGGGCGGGGTAGAAATAATAAATGGTGATTATGGTGGTGGTGGTGGTGGTGATGAACAAGAACACATCTGTTTAGAGGTGAGGGTATATTGCAATCTTTTGTTCTAAGCCCCACTTGTAAATATTGTAGCAGTCTGTAAATTGAAATGCAGCACCTGCATTTCATCAATGTTGTGAGTTGCCTTGTATGCACACACACACACACACACACACACACACACACACACAGAGAGAGAGAGAGAGAGAGAGAGAGAGAGAGAGAGAGAGAGAGTTTCTGTAACAGTACCTTTTCCTCACAGGATTTTGCTGTGTAAAGGGCACTAATTCATTACACTTCATAGCTCCTTTCTTGGATCACACAGAAAAGTGCTGAACTATTGTAGCAGAGCCAAATTTTCTCTACAAAGAAATCTCTGCGGCTAAAATAAATTTGTTTTATTGTATGAAAATAGTAGGGGTGGTGGATAAGAATGGTCTTTTAAAAAAGGTCACTTCTGCTGCCGTTGGTGAAACATGAAATCTTTGGTATGTTACTCACATAAACCACTGTTCTAAAATGCGAGTGGATCTGTAACCTCAGAGATTAATAATATAAAAAATATTCTCTTTCTTTGGTTTGTTTGTTGTGGTTGCTTTTATTCGGGTGATGAAAATAGAACAAAGCAGACCATGTTCAAACAGCAGTTATTCAGTAGTCTTTACAGATATTGTCTGAATCTAATTGGATTTTAATGAAATGATATTTCCTTTGTGATAAGTACATAAAAATTATGTTTTTAATTAACATCACAAGGTATAAGCTATAGATACCAACCCTCAACTGAAATAATATTACTTTAATGTTTGCTTCATTATAAAAAGGACAGAAGTAATAACAACATAGCAAGGAACTTGTGTAAACTGACTGGACAATGATTGCTGCAAATCACTTCCCTTGCCAGGGACAAGTAATGTTGGCAGCGATGGCTAACCGCCCTCCATTTCCTGTGACTTGTGGCCTGATCCTATGAGCTACTGCAGAGGGTGGGGGGAGTGGGGTTAGGAGCTTGTAACCCCACTTGCTGCAAAATTGCAGAAACGAACTTCTCCATTCCATTTTCTTGCACTATTTCTCCGGGAGGGCTGCTCTTCCTCCTATTTAGCAGGAATGTCAAAAATATTTTCTGTGGAGCACTGAAGAGCTCTGGATTGTTTTAAAACACAAGGTTTTGCTTTTTAAAAAAAGTGAAAAGGTTTCTTTTAAAAACACTTGCACTTTTCTGTTTTCACGCTCACCACAGCTCCATCGGCAACATTTTGGACAGTTGTAAGGCCTATTGGAGACCTGTAAGGACACAAATAAAAGGGACCCAGGTGGCGCTGTGGTTAAACCACTGAGCCTAGGGCTTGCTGATCAGAAGGTCGGCGGTTCGAATCCCTGTGACGGGGTGAGCTCCCGTGGCTTGGTCCCAGCTCCTGCCAACCTAGCAGTTTGAAAGCATGTCAAAATGCAAGTAGATAAATAGGTACCACTACAGCAGGAAGGTAAACGACATTTCCATGTGCTGCTCTCGTTCGCCAGAAGCGGCTTTGTCATGCTGGCCACATGACTTGGAAGCTGTACGCCGGCTCCCTCGGCCAATAATGCGAGATGAGCGCGCAACCCCAGAGTCGGTCACGACTGGACCTAATGGTCAGGGCAGGGGTCCCTTTACCTTTAAGGACACAAATAACCCATTATGTGCCTGTGCCGGCAATGATGAAAGCAGAAACTGCAGAAAATCTATGGACAGAGGAGTATAGTTGGGATTGCACCTTTTTTCCCATTGTACCCAACCCCAACCAGTGGGGTATTTTCACCTGCCCACCCCAGAGACGTTCCTTCCTGGCTTTCCCCAGTGCCTTCATTTAGCGCTCGCTTTGACTCCCATCATTTATTCATAACAATGCACTTACCATTAGACATCTTGTGGCATCATTATATGAGTTTGGTATAGCGAAGACATTTTATAAACTGCTGTGCCAGTGACACTTTTATTAAGTAAAGTGAATGTTACTTTTTCAGGAAGAGTAGTAGCGGGCTCTCGTAATTACTAAGACTCCGTCCTATTGAGAGGGCAAACTTGTCACCATTGCAAGGATTTGGAGAGGAACAAAACAAATGTTATACAGAGGCACGAATCATGAATTGTCTTGTGATGGGCAGATTTCCAAAGACACTGCTAAATGCCATCTCCCCCCCCCCCAGGTTTTCCGATGTATAGCAGGAGTTAAGCACTGGCCTGTGGAGGCATGGAAATCAGATATTTGATTCCAGTTAGTCAAATCCAAATTGTCAGGGAGGCAGGCTCTCTGTGTGTACACTGCAGCCAGGAAGTACAAGGGTCTTCTTGGAATGTGTTTCAAGACAACCGATGGGCTCCTATGCATGTTTACATAAAAAGGTATTTCCACTGTTTGATAAGGCCTGCTCCCAGGTGTGGGAGAAATTTGGTCTAGTTTGCATTCAAAGGTGAAACGCCCACTGAACTGGCACACAAAAAAATACAGGACCTGGAACACAGTGATCCTTCAAAATTCACACCTCTCTCAATTTTGCAATGCACTTTTGCGAGCAATGGGTACAAACATGCATACACTAGGGTACGGCTTGCATGAAAATGCAAATATTAGTGAAAACAACGTATAAAATTATTAAATTCAAGAAATTGCTTTGCAAAGGGTTTATAATAGGCAAATTGCATGCGAAAAGGGGTATATTAGGGGAACTGTGCACTAAAACATGTCTTAATTTCCACGAGGACTCTTTTTTGTTGTTGTTGTTGTTGCTGCTATCATCATCTTTGCTTTTTATGGAGCTCCTCCCTTTATGGAGCTCCGCCTTCTATTAGTACCTTTGCAAAGGCACTACAGGAAGGAAGGAAGGAAGGAAGGAAGGAAGGAAGGAAGGAAGGAAGGAAGGAAGGAAGGAAGGAAGGAAGGAAGAAGTCTCTGTCCAGAGTACTGCTACTGCACCAACCACTGAAGTCACTACTGGCATCATTGATCCACATTAGCCTTTTAGATCAGGCATCCCCAAACTGCGGCCCTCCAGGTGTTTTGGCCTACAACTCCCATGATCCCTAGCTAACAGGACCAGTGGTCAGGGATGATGGGAATTGTAGTTCAAAACATCTGGAGGGCCGAAGTTTGGGGATGCCTGTTTTAGATATTGGCAAACGGCAAGCAGAGAAAGAGATCACAGGAAAGCTTCAGGAGGCAGCAGACGTTTGTGAGTTATCTGATAATGCCAGCCTGGATGGAAGTCATCTGGATACAGTTCGTACCCCCCTCAGATGACCAATTCATTATCAAGAATACTGAGTGGCATTTTGGGCAGTCTAAGTATCTCAATATGTTTGACACCTGGAGAGCTTAGAAGAAGTAATGTGAATTATTTGTGTCCCTGGCTGCACTGTTTCCATGAGATAATCTGTTTCACCAGAACTTCAAAAGCTAGATAAAAGTCTGTCCCTACGAGGCACCTCAAGGGACTATGATGATCAAGGTGTCTCCCCTGCCAGGTAAGTATGCCTCAAGGACTATGATGGAAGGAAGGAAGGAAGGAAGGAAGGAAGGAAGGAAGGAAGGAAGGAAGGAAGGAAGGAAGGAAGGAAGGAAGGAAGGAACAAGTCTATGACCAGAGTACTGCTACTGCACCAACCACACATCATAACTTTGCTGTCTCTGTGATTATACATTCCATGAAATGAAATGTTGATGATACAATTTCTATTTTTTTAAGAAAATGAAAAAACAACAACACCTGGTATTCACAATCAATATTAAGCTTTGCTCATTTCAAAGTAGCACAGTGCTTTCACAACTGGCAAGTTCAGCTCATTTCTTGACTGTGGTGAGCTTCTTCATTTTTACTTTGCCATTGAGGTTTAAGAGTACTTATTTTTCAGATTGCCTTTCTGGTTTAATCTTCAGTTTAATACTCATTGAAGCATTAACCCTGATTACTTTTATTGATGTTTAGAACATTCATTCACAAGGGACCCATCTGCTTAAAATAAAAGCCCCACCCCCATTCAACAGATGGAATAAAGCAAAATCTTAAGAAATCTATATGGTGTTTTTTTATGGGGGGGGGGGAGAGAATAACCCTGGGCCCAAATACATTGCTCAACAGCACAGAGCATGTAAGTTGTGCTCTCCCTAAAAATGTATTTCAGATTTTTCAGATGAGCATGTAGGCAGCTCCACATTCTTGGTGGCTGTGGGTGGCACATGTTGGTTGGTTTTCATGCTGTGGCTGACCATGAGAGAAAGGACATATAGAGATGTGAACTTGTCTGCAGGCAATTGCTTTACACTCTTATAAGCAAACAATTCAAAAATCAATATATTGACTTACAGATAACTAATGCAGTCATCTGCATGCTAAAGCAATCACAATACATTTCTTTAGCTCCAGCAGATAGAGGGATCCTGAAATGCTAGACTGAGCAACGTTTCTGAAACCTACTAACCATCACTGAATACTGTAATCGTATTTCATTCCAAAAGCACTGGACTCTTGCTTCAAAAATAGCAGAGATTTGAGACACTTTATAACAACCAGGAAAAAACTTCATTCCCATCTTATCTGGCTACCAAGTAGCTGTTTTAGGAGACCTGGAATTGAAATTCACTTAGAAATGTTATTTTGATCTTTCAGATTCTCTAGCCCTGTTTAGGGGACAATAGTGAGGAACTTGTGGGATACACTGTTTGTCTAGTTCATCTGAATTTCTGTTAAAAATGACAAAAAGACAACTCCTGGGAGACTTATCAAACAATTTAACCCCTTTATTGGACAGATTGAACACATTGATTTCAATAATTCACAATTAACTTTTAAAAGATGCCTTGCAGAGTCTTCCTATTAATAATGAAATAAATCTGAATTATTTCTTCCCACCATACAGCAGAAACAGCAATAAGCAAAACCCTTTGAGCATGATCAGCTCATTGGAATAACTATTATTTTCAATGGGATTGAAATCAAACATTTTGCTTATCTGAGAGTGGACGTCGGGGGGCTGCCTCTATGCTCACTGCTCTGACACTGTGAGCTCTTGAAATAGGAGATAGAAGGCAGTCAGGCCAAACTGACTCTGTAACAGACTTCATATCAGAAAGGTGCTCATCAAATGAATCAGGCAAACATATGGAAATTCTTCATACTGGCGCCATCAGGAAAGGGTGGAGTTAGCATAAATCCTCATAACATCAGAGCCATGGTGGACTTGAACCACAGGAGCTAGATGGAAGTCCTGTTCCTTGAGCCACTGCATCCCCATGAAAAACAAGATGTTTCCTAATTATAAACTGTCCGATGGAGTTTTGCCCTTAGTATGTTCATGGCTAAGTAGAGATTCAAGCCTAGATCTCCTTAGTCCTAGTCAAGACACTCTAGCCATTACACACCGGTTCTTTACCTTGCTCTAGTGTTCCCCAGCGTAATAGATCATCCACCTTTTCTTGTCCTTCATATACTTTACTCACCAATAGCAGACTGTGCAGGAAAGTGGCTACTGCATGCAACTTACAATCTCCCCTCCACGGTCTGGTCCTCTCTTGTCTCTGTTTTCATTTCCTGGTGCTGTAATGTAGACCTGTTTCTGGTTCCTTGGTTCCACCAGGTTTGCTGTTCACTTCTCTTTCCACATTTTCCTTGCCTTCCTGGAATTGTCTTTTTCGGAACCTGCCTCTCTGGCAACTGTTTCACCTTAGAGTTTTAATCAGGCACCTGACCCAACAAACAACAAAAGCCTCAAACTTCTGGAACCTTCTCCAATTCCTCTGGGAGGCTCTGATCCTATGGAGTGGAGGCCATAGGACCCCCGCCCTATTCAAAGCAATTTCCAAGTTATATAGCCTCATGAAGAGCTGCCCTCCCTCCAAAGATACATCCCCCCCCAGGAGAGCCATCATCTGTGACCTGTCCCCAACTTCTTCTTTTCATAAACAACTTCTTTGTTGGCTCCATCTTGCAGGCCTAAAGCTCTGGCTCTGTGGTACAGAATGGAACCTTTGGAAGTTTTGCTCTGTACGGATTACTTGCTGACTAAAGGGCGCTATAATCGGTTTACACACTTAGCTATTGATTTAATAAACCTTGAGACCTTCTGCCAAGTTTTCTCACAAAGTGTGTGTGGCTGTTCATTCGGGCATGTCTTCTGCCATCAGAGTAGCTAACAACTGGAGATGAGCCACTTTTCAAAAGCCATTCGCTTCCCCACTCTTTTTATCCACGATGGGCGCCTTGCCCGCTTGTTCTCCAAAGCAGGATATTCCTATCACATTGCCAGAACAGGAAGGAGATTAGGGTGCTCTTTTAACCAATTAATCCTTCAAATATTCCCTTCTCTCTCCCTCTCTCTCTCTCATATTTTCAAATCTCTCCACTATAAAAAGTTCATTGAAGGATGGGTTCCTTTTTATAAAACCGCTATTGTCAACCACCATGCATACCTCTGGAAAAAGAAGAGAGAGGCAAAGGCTGTGATGCTGTAACAGACAGTACCTTCCTCCCAGAGACTAGGGACTTATCTCTGTCAGCAGCTAAAGACCTGAGGTGAAAAGTGTTTTGCTGAACTGGGACCTCAGCACTGAGTGTCATGGGCTCCAACCCCACAGTTCATCCAAGAAGGATTAGTCGTATCAGCAACAGTTTCAGCACCAAAAATAGAGAGTTAATTTAGAAGACAAGAGGAGCTGATAAAAAGCAGGCAAATCTACAAAAGAGCAGTTGTAGAAGTGACTGCTACTGTGGCTTGGCCTGGTTCCCCCCCCCCTCTCCCTCTCTGCACATGCTATTAAATGCTCGCAATTAACACAAAACACTGTGTTGAAGGTTGAGGTTGTGACTTTCCACAAAGCCAGAAATTACAGAGGTAGGAGACCAACTGTAGTCTAAGGAAACAGTGAAATCTGAAGAGAATATTCTCCCTAAGATTGCTGATCTTGTTCAAGTGGCATGCATTATAAAATGGAAATTTTTTATTTTATTTTATTTTATTTTTTTGGGGGGGGAAGGAAAATACAAGAGCCACTGTATAAAAAATGGTGTTCATAGAGTGGTTTGTTAAGCATATAAAAGTGTTTCTGAGGTCTGCTAATTCCCAAGAGAGTCAGCAATGAAAGTAGAATATAAACAGAATATAAACAGAAGATGATGAGGAAATTAAAGGGGCTGGGAGGAAATTTAAAATCTGGCCAAACAACTCTTTTGACTGAATATTACTAATACACACCCTAAATAAAGGCCCAAATGTATTTGCCACACACACTAAGAGAAAAATAAACAGACTTACCGCGCAGCGGGCCGGAGGGTAGGGGAGTGCGCGCCCATGCGCATACGCACACGGTCGGGAAAAAATCGCCGAAAATCGCTTGTGCGCATGCGTATGGGCCTCCCCCGACCCGGAAGTGCATCGGAAATGACCTCTTCTGGGTCGGGAGAGGCCCATACGCATGCGCACAAAGGATTTTCGGCGATTTTTTGCCAATTTTAAAGATCGTCGCCGCGCCGCGCGCCGTAAGAGCGGGCGGCGGCAGCGGGCGGCGGGGGGCGTCGCAGGCCGGATTGGGAGGCCGATTGGGCCGCATCCGGCCCGGGGGCCGTAGTTTGGGGTCCCTGATATAACCCATCTATGATAAGCACTATGTTGCTCTACTCTTGTCATCAGCATCAATGCAGATCAGTCACTATAGAAAGAATATTTATATTGCCTGATGTCAGTTTGTTTCCCTGGAGGCAGTTCACGTGTTTGGCTCAGTGTCACTAAGAGCTGCATGGACGAGTGTACTAAGATCGCATCTCAGCCTCGGTGTGCAAAACTGGAGCCACTTAACCAACAATGGGGCCACCGGTGACTTCAGTGGGCTCTGGATTTCATAGAATCACAGAACCATAGAGTTGGAAGGGACCCCAAGGGTCATCTAATCCAACCCCCTGCAATGCAGGAATCTCAACTGAAGCATCCAAGAACTCTGCTTAAACTTCCAAGGTAGGAGAGTCCACAACCTCCCGAGAGAGTTCGTTCCACTGTCGAACTTGCCATCAGCAAGTTCTTCCTGATCTTTAGTTGGAATCTCCTTTCCCGTAACTTGAAGCCATTTGGTTCGAGTCCTACCCTGAATTGGATCATTCAGGCATGAACATTATTTCATACGCAACCTCTATAATTATTTCCTATGCAAGCTGAAAAGAAGGTCTGTTGGCCCAGAGTGGCTCATATATCCAGGTCCTGCTTGCCATGGGCATCTGGTTGGCCGCTGTGCAGACAGAAAGCTGGAATAGCTGTGTCTTCGGTCTGATTCAGCTAGGCTTTTCTTATGCCCGTATGGAAATGGCAGGGCCATCCCTAGGTCTGGGCTGGGTGGCGCAAGGCGCCAGGGCGCCTGGCCATCAGGGGCGCGGAAGGAGCACCGAACGCTGGTGTCTGCCTCCACGCGCCTCTGTCATTGAGTGGCTTCAGGCAGCTCTCCGGGAGCGCAAGCCTGGGGCCGCCTGAACAGCTGAGAGGCGCAGCGTGGTGGCCCAGGCTCACGCTCCCCGCGCACCTCCAGAGCTTCGCGTGGGGAGCGGGAGCCTGGAGCCCCCTCCTCTGAACAGCTGGGAGGTGCGGCATGGCGGCCCCAGGCTCGCACTCCCTGCACGCCTCCGGAGAGCGGCCTGAAGCCGCTCAAAAACCGAGAGGCGCGGAGGACGTGGCCCCAGGCTCCCGCTCCCTGTGCAAAGCTCTGGAGGCGCGCGGGGAGCAGGAGCCTGGGCCCTCCTCCTCCGCGCCTCTCAGCTCCCTGCGTGCCCCTCTTGCCCACCTCACTCACGGGGGGGGGGGGCGCTGCCAGAGGGATCTTGGCACCAGGGTGCCAGATATAGTTATGACGGCCCTGGGAAATGGGACAGAATGGACTTAGGGGTGAACACATGCAGAAGTGATATGAACTGGAAATAGTCTGGTTTGCTCATCCCTGGTTTTAGGAATAGCGCAAGCACCCCTAGAATTGTGTCATCCCACTTGGATGTCTGGGCCATTGTCCTTTCTATGGGCAGAAATCCATGAACAGCACTTTGTGTTCGAGAGCAGTATGAAAGCTAATGCTTTAAGGCTGCAGCCTTAAGCATAAGAGAGATGTGCCAAGTTTGTGAGAAAGTGATGAGCAATGTTGTTAAAACTATGACATAAACAAAGTGCAGAGTAAGGCAAACTGTGGAAGGAATCTGCGATAGAACTTAAAGCTTGCAGTTGCATCACTCCAAGCATTTTATTTTTTCCCTTCCTGAGGAGATCCAGAGAGTGGTTCCTTGAAAACCTCAATATTTACCACCAGCTTTTAATATAAAAATAGCTGTGAGTGGCAACAGTCTGTCATCAAACTTTTCCAAGTTCAGGGTGGAAAGCTGCAAACTTTGACACCTAGTTAGCGAGGTATATTTGCAAGCAGTCAAAACTGACTGGAAACCAGCTGGATCTGTCAGAATAATTCCTGCCATCAAACATCATTGAGTTAACTACCAAAGCACTTTCACAGGGTGGCTTCAAACATGAATTTACCTCCCTACCTTTAAAAAGATAAAGCATGGCTTTTGTGTCGCAGTGTTTGGTACACCAGAAAGGCAGGGGGACAATAACAGGACTCAACCCTTTGACAAACACTTGGTGGTTTTTTTTTACCTGAAAAAAAATTAAACAGGCATATTTCATTTCCCAACTGACCCCAAAAGAGTGTATATTTTGTGTCGATGGGCAAATCGATACTGTTGAAATGAGGAAATTTGGTGGCTGATTTAAAAATCAAAACCTGAGGGTGGTGGGGGTGGATGTTCCAACAAGGAAAAGTGATAGACACCAACTTGGGTGATTTTAATAGAGGATTATCATGAAGGATAAAATTATCAATGGCTGTTAATTCTGATGGCTATGCTCGACCTCCACTCTGAATGCAAGTTGCTGGAAACAGCAGAAGGGAAAAAATGCTGCTGTTCTCAATTCCTGTTTGCATCTGATTCCATGGGCATCTCGTTGGCCTTTGTGAGAACAGGTTGCTGGGCCACTGGCCTGATTGAGCAAGCTTCTTCCTATATTCTTAAGTTGCATTTCTTTGTTTAAGCAAGAGAGAGAGAGAGAGAGAGAGAGAGAGAGAGAGAGAGAGAGAGAGAGAGAGAGAGAATTATCTGAAGACAGTCCTACAGTAAGCACATAACAGGACATAGGTTACAGAATACACTTCTGTCGGGCTGATCTGAAAAGGCGCATTATCAAGAGATCTACGCTTCACTGCTCTCTTTCTCTTTTTTGTTACCATGTTTCCTTTCTATGAGTAAGTGAACTTCAAAACAATGGCAAAGGAATATTCACAGAATCATACAGTATTACATATAATAGACTATTCCAGCTAACTGGAACGGCTGTTAAGTTCTTATATTTCTCTAAACTGTCTTTTTTTTAAAAAAAAAAAAAAAGCGGGGTGGGTGGGAGGGAAGAATGTCCTGTTGTTTCACCGTCCTTTATCCATTCCACCACATGCTCAGTTACTCCTGGATAAATACATGAAAGACCATCGATCTGAGGGAACTTGAAGTTTTCAAGAACTTAAAAGATAGGAAGGACTGAAAGTGACTTGCTCTTTGATTTGCATTTGAATTGCTGCTCTCTTAGGAAGAAAGCGCTGCTTTCTGATATCATGTGGAGTAAAATAGCAGTTGTCATATCTGTGCATTTCTAATTTGAAAATAAATATTTTTCCCCCTCTGGCACCTCAGAACAGGACTCATCAGTAGCAATAGGAAAGATGCAAGGATATTTCTGCCCCCAAAATGCCTGCACCAACTCCCTGCCCTGCAAACCTTTGGCCTTCCAGATATTGCTGGACTGCAACCCCCATTAGCCCCAGACAGCACTGCCATTCTAGGTTGATGGGAGTTGGAGTCCCAACAACATCCGGAAGTTCACTGGTTCCCCACCTTTCCTTAGCATGATCAATGCTGAACAAGCTATTACATGGTGGATTCTGAAGCCAAACACAGTGAAATATACTCAGAGTCGAGAATGAATTTCATGCTCTTTATTCAGCTTGTAGCAGCAAAAGAAGAATGGCTCTTTCCCCAAAACATCTGCTATATATACATTATTTACACAATGGGCCTTGCGTGATTGGCTGCTCCTGCAGGCCAATCAGGTTGCGGATTCACTTCCGCCAGAAGCCTGATTGGCTTCTCCTGCAAGCCAATCAGGTTGCTGACTCACTTCATCCAGGAGCCTGATTGGCTGCTCCTGCAGGCCAATCAGGTTGCTGATTCACTTCCACCTGAAGCTGGATTGGGTGGCTCCTGCGGACCAATCAGACGGCTGCATTGTGGATCCTATCGTATTGCTCAGTACATAACACCCAGGATCCCATTCGGGAAGTGAGACCTCTTCAAAAAAAATCTGGAAGGTCAGCTGGGAGGAGGATCCAGGTGCCTAACTCGGAGTCGAGCCAAAGGCAGAAATTCAGTCCCTGGGAAAGAGTCTAACGCAAAGGAACATGGGAAGAACAGTTGGAGATGCAGAGACAAGCTGGGTTGGAGGACGCATGGATATCCAGGAAGTGACGCAAAAGGACACATACTGTGGGAGGAAACACCTGTTGCTTAGAGCTCAACAGCATGTGAAAGGGGAAGTCTAATACCAGTTCTTTTTGGTCCAGTTTGAATAAGGACCCCAATGCTGGGAGGTCGGGGTGGGGTGGGGGGGCTAAAGAGGATTTTAACCCTTTGGTCCCCACTCCATTTCCTGGCTTAAATTGCCAAAAACTATTAGCTACTGAGGGAATTTGACTTGAAAGTGATAAAAAGTTATCCATTGTAACAGATGAGGTACAGTTTCCAACTGTTGTATGGTTTCATGTTCTAATGTTGTAAACCACTTTGTTTTGTTTTGTTTAAAAATGAATAGTCACATATCAATATTTTTATAAACAATTTATATTGTTTTATAATCAATAAAAAATAATGAGCTGATGTAGCAATCCGATACATACCTTTGAAAAAGCCTACTACTGAGTTTTAGTAAAGGGCTGTGGCATAACTTCACCATTTCCAAAAATGCTTATCTCAACTAGCTTAGCCACAGACATTCAATTGTCACCTGATAATTATGAACTCAGTGTGCTTCTCCGCCTCCCAATTCTTCCTCACAACAACCCTGTGAGGTAGGTTAGGTTGAGAGGCGGGGACTGGCCCCAAATCACACAGCGAGCCTCATGGCCGAGTAAGGATTTGAATTTTGGTTCCTCAAGCCCTAGTCCAGCACACTAACCTACTAAACATGGTCCCAAAAGTTTCTCTTAAAACAGGAACACTTTACTTCAGAAACCAACAATGGTTTGCTTTAAAAAAAAAAGAAGACGTGGGAAAGATCTGTTTGCATTTTTAAAATAAGAAAGCTTTGCAAATGAGCACTACTCTAAATGATGTTAAATACGCCTGTCCTCACATTTTGTGCCTTAAAAAAAATTAAAAATGCTGGAAGTTGCATTGAATTCATATCATTCAGCTAGACGGGATTCACCCGTCCCTTCAAAAGAACTGTAAGTAGGTAGCCTACCTTTAAAATAAATAAATAACACCCTCAGTGCGGTGTAATCTCATTTTCACTCAGGCAGCTATATTCTGTGATATGTTTCCCCCCCCCCCTCCTCCCCTCTGCACTCTCCTCTGGTATATTAACAACAAAGTTTTCTCAGGCCAAAGTTTATCAAGAATGAATAAACAGACCTCACTCATATATAGTTCCTGGGTCTAATTCTCATTAACTGGGAAGCTGCATTAACCTGTTCTGGCAATGTAAAAGGGCCCCGAGGTGAGAATAAATGCAATTTGTACCCACTTTAAGGCACTTTCCCATTGCCAAAGTGGTGTCACGTTGTCTTAGCATAAATGAAAATTAGACCCACTTTGGAGCTTTTAATGTGGTACTACTCATGTTTCGATATAGAACATTTTTCCTTTTTAGTAAAATCAGGGTAATAAGGGTCTGAAAAGGTGTGCAAAGCATATGGCAAATAAAGTAATTTCCCTGTGAGTCTGCGATATTGCCATTTCCCTGAACAGTCTTGAGTCTCTTTCATAATAGAAGTTGCTGAGGGCTTAGAGTACTAGAAAATATAAAATACCTATGGGACATATTCCAGTACTGTACATTAAATTTGAGGATTTTACATGTGATAAAGTATGTCAGTGTTGCTTACAGGGAATTCCAGTGATACCTCAGCTTTCTTGGACTTATTATAAATCCTTTGTTGGAATTATTGCGGCTGGTTCAATAATTCAGATTAGCCCTCATGTTTATTAATGCTCTACATCTGTGCAAACAACATGTCAAGCAGAGAGTTTATTGTAATTGCCTGAGCAAACAGAACCTGAAAGAAGCAATTTCCAGTTACAATGTGCTATGACAAGTAATGAGGTAATTGGCATTCTGTCCTGATTACTTCCACCTTCCTTTTCATCAGGTCTATATTGTGTGTGATAGATAGTTTTATAAGAAATGAAGGTGTTTGATAATATGGTTTGCTGCTGCTTAAGGTTAGTGATTAAAGACAATCATCATTTTCTCCTGGAGATCTTATTAGCTTTAACATTATTTATTCATATGTGTAAGATATAGGCCCCAAACCTATCTCGTGGCACTATAACATAAGAGTTTAAAAAAAGAAAACGCAAAACTCAAGTGCAAACAGCGGGTGTAAAAATAGGTTCTAGGTTTCCAAGGCTGGAAACAAACAGAGCAACTTTTCAGTAGTGGGGAAATCTCTATAGTAACAGGAGGAGATTGAAAGAGCAAAATAAACGTGTTTGCAAGTACGGTAATGTGATGTGTTTTATGTGGGTACACTCTTTTGACATGCTCAAAATTGTAAGCGATTTCATTCATTCAAAGCCTGACTACCTAGAATTTGTCAGATGATCAAACACATTTGATTTTTATACACTGGAAAAGGAGAGTGGGGGAACTTTTGGGATCAACTGTGCGATCCTATTCACGTTTATTCGGAAGGAAAGCCTAGTTGTGTTCAGTAATGCTGACTTCCAGGAAAGCATGCATAGGCTTGCAGCGTCGGTCTATTTGCAGCCTGTGTCACCTCTCACATCTGTTCACCCGTAAGTTCACCCAGCCTCGTCCTGTTTAAATGCATTTTAAGCCACTAACTGCATCAGGACATTCCAGAAGTGTGAAATCGAGTGGATAACTAAATTCTGATCCACACATTCATCCAGGAGGTGCAGAGCAGGTCAGTTGATATTGGAATTTGCAGAGATTGAATTCGTGCCTCTTGAATGTTGTGAGAACACTGAGCAGACGCCCCTTTCATACTTCATTCCCCCCCTTTTATAATGGAAGAGTCTAATAGATTTTAGTCTGATCACTTAGGGGCGGGGAGAGAAGTTTGCAAAATATGCCTACAGTCTTTAAAGTACACAAATGTGAAGTTTTGGGAAGACCGCAATGTAGTGCTGTGATGACCATTCTGTCAGTGCAAGCATTTAATCTTTCCCAGGCATCCCCAAACTCAGCCCTCTGGATGTTTTGGGACTACAACTCCCATCATCCCTAGCTAGCAGGACCAGTGGTCAGGGATGATGGGAATTGTAGTCCCAAAACATCCGGAGGACTGAGTTTGGAGATGCCTGATCTTGCCGGAGCGAACCACCCCCTCCTCTCCTCCCCTTGTGCATTATTCTGGTGGGACTTCTGACCCCCCCCCCCGAGCCAAACTGGGTGGGGTGAATGGAGGAACGAGAGCACAGGGGGCATTGAAAGTGGAGCAGAAAGGTGTACTTTATTTGTTTGTTTTGTAGCACAAGAATATATTTAATCAAAACTAATTTTTTAAAATGAGCCACATCTGTGGCTGAGTGCATTACCTGTAGCAGAGTGGGAAGAATGTTCATGTAATTCCACAAATTTCCTGGAATGTATGTGTGAAGGAGCTACATGGGTAGGGCCCATGAACTAAACCCTTTCATTCCCATGCTACCGCCAGAAGAGGGTGGGATTTCTATGCTCACACTCCTAAGGTAAAGGTAAAGGGACCCCTGACCATTAGGTCCAGTCGTGTCCGACTCTGGGGTTGCGGCGCTCATCTCGCATTACTGGCCGAGGGAGCCGGCATACAGCTTCCAGGTCATGTGGCCAGCATGACAAAGCCGCTTCTGGCGAACCAGAGCAGCACACGGAAAAGCCGTTTACCTTCCCACTTGGAGCGGTCCCTATTTATCTACTTGCACTTTGACGTGCTTTCGAACTGCTAGGTTGGCAGGAGCTGGAACTGAGCAACAGGAGCTCACCCCGTCGCAGGGATTCGAACTGCTGACCTTCTGATCAGCAAGCCCTAGGCTCTGTGGTTTAACCCACAGCGCCAGCTGCATCCCTGCTCACACTCCTAGAACAATGCAAATTATACCTTGATGTTGCTCAGGAATGAGGAACCTGTGGTGTACTATAGTATATGTTGTTGAAGCTCAGTGCCCATTAGCCTCAGCCAGATCGACTGTTGGTCGAGGATGATGGGAGCTGGAGTCCAACAACATCTGAAGGGTTGCAGGTTCCCCATCCCAGGTGTAGCTTGCTTGCACATCAGATCAGCTCAAGATGAAGTCACCTGCCTACTTGTGAAAGTAAAGCTAAAGGGACCCCTGACCATTAGGTCCAGTCGTGACCGACTCAGGGGTTGCAGCGCTCATACCTGACCTTAAATTCCTAAAAGTGCTTTTCTTACTACTAACATGTTTGCCCTTTTTCGGTTCCATTCATGTGGTTCAAATCTTCTCGAATATTCTTTAAAAGGCTCCTGTGCTTGGATCCTGGACCTTGGTTTTGCAGTGACATACCAATTTAGGAGTGCTCCTTTGAGCATCTCTGAAGACAGGGTTCAAAAGACATGAATAAAAGTGGCAAGGGAAACTAACCAGTCTTGTATAAAGTTCAGAATCTGTTGTCAGAATCTGGCCAGAAATCATTTGTTGCTTATGGAGGGATGTTGCAATAAGGAAAAAGAAAATGTTAGTGTAAGGACAGAGCTTCTCTCTGCAAGTATTTTACTTACCTTTCTGACTCTCATTAGGTCCATATGGCCAATTTAGAAACTTGCTCTATCATGTCTCGACGGTGAGCATTTAAGCATCAAATCTAAGTCGCAAGAAACTCAACAAGAAGAATACAAAGCCCTGATTGCTATGCAAAACGTAAAATAGCATATGTTTAAATTCGACATATGCTAATTCGTTCAACAAAATGTTGATATTTTTCCAAATATTGCTTGCAGCAAGAACTCACACGATTTTTATTCCATTTTTATTAAGCGATTGTTGTCTTACTGAGCAGAAGTGTTCCTCCAGAAAAATATATATATATCATAAGGTTTTATTTGTCTGGGTTTTTTTTTTGCTTCTGTTCTGTTTTGCATTGATAAATAAATAAATAAAACCAAAGGGATCCCAACTGAATAACCTTCCTAAGCACCAGTGTCAGCTTTGAGAATGGCCCTTGGAGATTATTGATCAGAGCTTTGGGGAAGGAAATAGGAGTTTTCCAGCTTGTAGATTCATTACTGAAAGCATACGAGACGCCACCAGAAACAGAGCTGTACCTGAACTACTGTACAACATTATGTGCATCCACTGGGATTTGCTCCCTTTTATTATCAAAAGCAGTAGGCATTTCCTCAATTGGTAGGAAGGCTAAGGCTTGCAGGTAATGGAGCTTCAAATTGAATTCTGGATTTAATCCATGCTGAGTTGCCAATCCAGCTCTCTTTGTATCCTTTGCCAATAGCTTTGGCTCAAGTGAAAGGAACAAGCTTTGTTCTAAACTGGTGCAAATTCCTTGGTTGCTGGCGATTGTAGCTTGTTCAAAGTCAGTGATCACATATGTGAGTCTTAAGTAGTGCCGGGCAGAACTTGGCAGATTCAGTTCACGAGGGGTTTAGTGAAACTTTCTTTGGCTTCGGCTCATGTGGCTTCGGATTAGGGATGCAAAACTTCAGTAATGTCAAGGAAGATGTCATTTATATACATGCATATCTTAGGGCTCTGGCAAATTCTCATGTTGATACTCACTTTGAAAGTAGCACATTAAATGGAGTTAAGCATATTACCCCCACCCTCCCCAAAAATGCTCACAACGGGTAGTATCCAGCTCAATTTTACTCAGGGTAGACCCATTGAAATGAATGAAGGCAGGGGGTTGGACTGGATGGCCCTTGTGGTCATCTCTATATCCTATGATTCTATGACTATTTTAGGTCCTTTCAGTTCAATGGGTCTACTCAGTTGAATACAACCCATTGTTTCAATGCTGGTTTGTTGTCTTTTCCATTCCCTCCTTCTTTTCCATTGCAGTCTTGGTCGCATGTGCCTACACTGCCATTCAATCTGGATGGATGCAATGACCCATATCTCTTTGTTCATGAGTGTTCGTAATTCTATCATCATCACGAATAAAGCACCATGACATTGTTAACAAAAGTCACATGCATTGCCATAGCCAATAAGAGAACATGATATGTTGGTAAAAGAGGCTAGAGACAAAAAAAGAAAGATTCTGCACACATTATTCTAGGTTCTGCCTGTGAGCATGTGTGGATTGTGCTGACAGCCCAGGAAGATCAGAGGCAGAGTGACAGAAAGCCCTCCTACTTCTGATTTCCCAAGAATGAATGGATCAAGCTCACCCCTGGGGAGAAAATTGGAAATTGTAGTCCAGTGTAATTTGCCCCAAATGGACTTTTCCTTGGCATATCAGCTTCCAGGGTGGGTGATATGAGTTGGAGCGGTTATGTGCATGCATATACACATGTGTGCTTCTGCCTGGGCTGATTCTCTGCTTCACATCATCTCTCCCAATACAGGTTTTTTTGTTGGGGGGGGGGTGTCAGTCAGTGCAGGGGGAGGCTGCTGAATGAAAGTTGTTATACGCATTCAAGCATAATTTCTAGTTCAGCATTGAGATCAGTGTTTCTCAAATTTGGGTCTCTAGCTCAGGGGTCAGCAATCATTTTCAGCAGGGGGCTGGTCCACTGTCCCTCAGACCTTGTGGGGGGCCGGACTATATTTTGGAAAAAAATATGAACGAATTCCCCCGGGCCTTAGTTTGGGGTCCCCTGCTCTAGCTGTTTTCAGACTACCATTCCTTCAGACTACCATTCCTTCATCTCTGACCACTGGTCTTGCCAGCTAGGGATGATGGGAGTTGTAGTACAAAAACAGCTGGAGACCCAAGTTTGGGAAACACTGGTCTAGATGCGCCAACAATTATGGGGGAACCATGGAGAGAACTGTAGAAAAATGTTCCCTAAATGGAGGTTTCTTATCTGATGACTCTTTCCCAGTTGGGGAGATTGAGAATGTAGCTATTTAAACATGAACACTGTGGTGAGCAAGACAACTGGATGAAGATGATGCTATAACCACAATCACACCCAACTTCAGGTCTGAATGAAATTGAGGATCTGATATACCCATACCCACATAGCAAAGTGCAGGTGATAAAAGAAGTTACTCACCTAATGAATAGCCAATAGCTATGGATTTGTTCTAGTGCAGAGTAATGATGGGGGATAAATTCAATTCAGCTTGCATTGAAAGCCGAACCGGCCTAGTTTGCACTTTCCGGTGCACTACGTAAATCAAAACACAGGCATCCCTTAAAATTTGCAGTTTCCCGGATTTTACAATGCAGTTCTCCTGCCAAATAATATCTACAAAATTGTACACTAAAGCATGCATTAAAATGCATTTATTAGTGGAAATAACTTACATGCATTATATTATGTAACGTTTCTCTGCAAAAATGCTTATATCAGGGGAAATGGCATTCAAAAAACCCAAAGGTGAGAAAACTCCCCTAATAGTGGGCATGCCTAAGATTGCTGAGTGTTGGGGGGGGGGGGCAGAAAACCATGAAGGAGGTTTTCTCACATAACAAGGGCAACCTAACATGTTTCGCCACCACCCTGCTATTCAACCCACTCAGGCTCTAACCTCTTGGCAAGCATCCATAGCAAAAAACCTCCCAACCACCTTTTCCACAAAAGCAACAGGGGAGGGGGGCGGGACAAAGCCTGGGTTGGTTGAGCATGCATTGGATATGGCAGCTATTCTGCCAGCGTAACAGTGGCAGATATCTCCTTCCTGGCATAATGTGAGTACATAGGATTCATCTGTCTGGTGGTTATGTTTTTGCTATGTTTATCAGCCTCATCATAGAGGAATGGCTTTAGTGTGGAATGCCAACAAATTTTCAAATGGATTGGTGTAACTGTTGTTGTTTTTTTTACAATTCTTACTTGAAGGGCAGGATATGACATTTATATACAGAGCATACAAAATATTTAAGCTAGAATTGCTATTGCACCGGATTCCCACTGCTTTGGGGCCTTTCATTTCCCACACACGCCTTCCATTGTGGGTTCCCCCCGTATTTTCCTTCTTCTTACAACAATGAGATCAGTATCAGATAAAATGTACACCCTGTAATTTGTGAGGACCGGTGCTACTTTTCTGCCTCAGGCATAAAGGGAGTTTATGCTTGGATGAAAAGGACCTTTAAACTATGAACATGAGCTGCTGGAATCACCCACAATTATCCCCTTTGCCATACAGCCTGTTTCCTTATAACAGCAGGCCATGTTATAATGCATATCAACATTACAAGCTCACAAAACAAAATATCGGATAGTGCCTAGCCTGAGGACACAGGATGCAGTCTTCTTGCTGAAGCTGAGCAGGTTTAGGTTTATACAGGAAACGCCTAAATGGGAGACTGCCGAAAAATGCCACATATGTTGTTGCCGTGACTTCCATGAGGGAAGAAAGCTGGCATATCAAGTATCAGATACTTTTCATTTAGTTCATTAACACAAACTGAATGTAAAAAAGGAAAAGAACCAACCATAATGCAATAACGCAAAGAGTATTTGTTGGATCAAGTTATTTGAGAAATCTATAATCTAGAAATCTGATTTCGGTTGTTGAGGAAATGTTCTGATGGAGTGAAATTAAGCCAGCCCTAATCATTTTAACGCACCAGTCTCTCATGATTTGTTCCTATGATACTGCTAAGTAGTTTGATAGGTTCCTGAAGAATGTTCTGTTAAATAAGTAATATTTACAAGAATTTCTCTCCATCCCTGCAGGGATAATAGAACATTATAGCAGTTCCCACACAGGAGAAAGCTCTCTACTTTTAACTCCTGCTTCTGTCAAATCTAAATATCATTTTACCTCTCTAGAAATATCAGCCTATTTATTCAATGCAAAGTGGTTATACAACCAAAAAGCCTGTGGAGAAGAAGTGAGAGGGGTTTGTATATTTGTTTGGGAAAAAAAAACCCCTCATGGAACATTCCAGAGAGACTTCTTTCTGCTGAGGAAATACGGTTGCTCTTTTAATCTCTGGACCTAGAAACTACTCTCTTAGAAACTACTAATCACAAGAGGTCTAAACAAAAAACCTAAGTCATCTATTTGAAAGGTATGCTTCCTTTTTAAAAACACACACACACGCACCAACAATGCATATATATATTTATATAAAAATGTGAACACTCTTAGCTGTGTTTATTCTGTTGTAACAGTAGGAATAATGGTGACACTTGTTATATTTATAGCATACCTTGTAGAGAGCAATTCTTGCGCAATTTCCGCTCTGCCTGTTAGTCTCTGGGACTGAATTTCATTTATGTTTTAAGTGATCTTCTTTGCATGCATCTATGGGTAAAATCAATTAAAAATGTGAAAAATAAGAGTTACATTTTCAACCCTTAAGAGAGCAATCCTACAGCCAGATCTGCCAGGGTGAGTGGTGTTAGGGATCCAGTGGATCTCTGGCTACACCGGCTTCACTCCCTCATCCTCAGCTCTGATAGAGATATGCCAGGGTGTCTCTCCTGTCCCCACCCAGCCAGCTGAATTGAGTTGATCCTAACCTCAGTTACCTAACCTCAGTCACCTGGGAGCTGAGATGGGAGAGAAATTTGACTGTTTCCCTATAAAGACAAACCTGCCTTTCTCCACCGATACAAGAACAGAAACACAGCCACAGCCACTCTTGGAAAACCTCTGCTCTCCACATTTTGCAACGTGCTTCAGCCAAGCAATGTGCACAGAAATGCATATAATTGGGGTAAAATGTGCATAGGAATTCATATGTAATAAGAGTAGCATATTAGGGGAAATTGCTTTGCAAAAAAATGTATATATTAGTAAAAAATTGCAAACAAAACAATGTATATTAGGAGAAATCAGCGCTACATTTTCATGAGGACTTCTTTTACAAAAAAAAGAAGAAGAAGCAAACTATATAGAATGTGGAGAACTGAACTTACGAGTGGAAGGATGAGAAGCTGAGATAAACCAAAATAGATGGATTCTTCCATCCCTGCTGGAGAGAAACCCCATTTGATGCAATAGCTCTTACATCTGAGTAGTAAGGATGCCCTGAAAGCCTTTGAGACTGTGCACAGAAAACCCTTGCTCCCACCATCAGTCCTCCTTCCCTAGAAAAATACTTTAGGAAAAGCAAAGGCTTATGGCTGCAGTTCCTGCCACGGCTATATGGAGGGCTGGCCCTAATATGAGGCAGCTACAGGGAAGCAGAAGTTGGGAAGCAGTGGTGAGTCATCAGAGGCATAGCTGCCAAGTTATCCCTTTTTTAAAGGGATTTTCCCTTATGCTGAATAGGCTTCCTTGCGAGAAAAGGCAAAACTTGGCAGCTATGATCAGAGGACAGAAGTGGATCTGCCACGTGGCCTGATCTGCACTGCTTAACCAGGCCTCCTGCCCTCCGGTATAGTGGAGGGTGTGGTCCCATTTGTCAATGTTGAACCAAGATTTGAGTGCCGGTCCAGTCAGCTTCTGTATGTGGAATGTAGGAAGGGGACCGTTCCCGTTGTCCGTTGTCTCAGAGAGCAAAATGCCTTCAGCCAGCCTTGGCTTCTAGCGTCCGACCTGGCAACCCCATGAGGGAGATATCTGAGGGTCTTTGCACACCTTCCAGAAGTTCTTATGAGGAGGAGAGCACAGCTCAATAATGAAGCATAAGCTTTGCATACCATTTTTTTCAGTTCCACTCCCCAGTACTTCCAGTTTAAATGACCTGGGCAAGATAGGTCAATAAATTCAGCTCAGTACAACACTTTTTCATCCCCACCCCAATAGGAAGCATTCACACTGGTCCCAATACAGGTCCCTGAGGGACCGTCAAGTTCTCACACACTTCCATTTTGAAAATAGCCCACATATTTCTGCTCTTTGCTTTCTGTTCTTTAGCCAGTTACTGATCTATAAGAGACCCTCTCCCCTCATCCCATGAATGCGAAGGTTTTTTTTCAGGTGGCTTTAATGCAGAACTTTGTCAAAAGCTGTTTGAAAATCCAAGTGTCTACCAAACCCCCCCTGTCCATCTGCTTGCAGAGTTCTTGAAGACCTCTAAAAGATAAGTGAAAAGGGACAGGAGTCAACATATGTTTCAGAGAAGAGGATCACACTTACATAGATCCTAACATGTGATCTCTGAATGTCCTGGTACAGTTTGCACACTGGAACTGGCTGTTATGTGGTTATTCTTTTTTGAAAAATGCTATTCCTAACACCTATTTTGTGGCATTTCCTTTTCTTCTCTTGGTGCCCTTAAATCGTCAGCTTTCTTCCAAGTTTTGTTTGTCACTACAGCAAGTGGGTGACATCTCCCCTTCTGCCAGCGCCTTGCTTTCTTTTTACTCTTCTGGAGCATGTTTCATTCCTTCCCTCTTTCTTGTTTAGGCTAAATTAGCCAATGAACAACCTGACCCAGCTGCTCAGCTGTTCCCTGATCTGCATTTTACTTCTTAATGAGCTCAGAGTGACAAGCTATTTAGGCTGCTTGTTCCAGCATCAGTTCTGACTCCATCTGTAACTTTAGTGCCACTCCTTTGTCAGCAACGCCAATTTCAAATATGTGCCTTTCTCATTTACAGCATTTGAGCAGTAACGCCCACACTGCACACTGTATGTTGTTCTCTGCCTTGTGCCGCTTGCAACCGTTTCTGAATGCCTTAAGACTCTCGCTTGCCAGCATCTGCTAAAGCTTTGCCACTGACCATCTTCTTCTGCAAAAGTGATGCCCTCTTTGGGTAGCCTGCTACAAAACAACAGGAACTTCTATTTGTCTGTTCTCACTTATCCCTTACATATTAACCATATAACAGACACTCTACTGGTGCTTCTATATTTCTATAAAAACTTTAAAACTTCTCTATTGTACTTTTAAAAAATGGTGTGAAGGGCCTTGAAAGCCATATCTCTTTAGCATCACAGCAACCCTATGAAAGGGGCCACAACCATTCACATGGTTGAGAGTGTTGTCACCTATTTATACAAATGAAGCAACAATAACATGCAATCCACTATATACTGAGGTGCTAGGATTTGCAGCCTAGGTACTATTTGGGGCTGTCCAGTCTTCTTTTGTTTTTTTAAGCAACTTGAATGCATGTTGCTGTTGATGGAGGAAGGTGGTAGTTGACTGGATCCAAAATACTTCCTGTAATGAAACCGAGAGTCAAGTCACTCAGGCTGGCCTAGAAGTTTTATTTCCATGTTTGCATCTCCTGGCCTTTGATAGTGTCATAAACCCATGTGCTCAATCAAAGTTTGGCCTTGAAAATATTCCACTTCCATGTCACGTCACGTCCACTGCATGCCATCGTATAGGAACTCCTTATAATGCAAAACCTGGAGCATTAAGGCGGGGAGAGGACTTTTTCATTTCAGTGCACTGATCTGAGGTGGCTGTTGCTTTCATCTCCACCACCATCAGTTTTCTCAGTTTTTAGCCAGGCATATCCTTTGTCCCACTTCCTTTGCCAACCACACTTCAGCCTGACTTCTGAGGCCACCTTCTTCATAGCACAAAAGCCCTTCCAGTGATATCCTTCCATCCCACACCAGGCAGTTTGGGGTGTTCAGGAATTGGAATATTGCACCAGGTTAGCCAATTAGTGTTAGCCAGTCAGTGTCAAAGACTTCCCTGCAATAAGCTTAATCCAAAATAGATACTAAATAACACCCCACCTTTTGTTCCCAAACCCACTGTGCTGTTGGTATTCTTACTTTTACAGAGAGGTGAATTGGAAGCTTTATAGTATAGCTGGCATCTTCCCAGGAAAACTATGAGGAAAATTATGTTGTTTCCACAACTAGTACAAACTGAATATTTAATATGAAGCTTATGCCAGGCCAATGAGAAACCCAAGTCCTACAACGTTGGACATGTAAATCTTCTAGGTAAACACTTCAATATTCATTGTTCATAGTGATAAAGTGCCATTCACTTCTGTGCATGTTGTTTTGCATCTGTATTTCTGGGGCACACACACTTTTCTCTTTTGCGGCCATATTTATTTCTGTCTTGCTGAGATAATTAAATGCAAGTAAGTGTAAATTGACATGGGCTGATTTATATCCTAACTCCATGAACATCCAGGCATGATGACCATGGAGTTTATTTTTATTTATTGTATTAAATTTCTATACAGCCATCCATCCAAGGATTGCAAGGTGTTTTACAATATTAAAACACAAAAATACATAGCATAGTAACAAACAATAGCAATACCCCCCAGTTGCTATCGGTTCACAATCATCCTGAGACTTCATGACTTCAGTGGCCATCCCCTCATGTCCTCCTTAACTTTGGGAAGACAGAAGTACCGAGGAAGTCCCTGCCTGCGCATGAGAGACTTAAAAGCAGAGATGGGGGAGAAATTTGTTTCAGTTAGCATTTAAATTTGAATCTACCTAATTCACACTTTAAACAAAAGAGTGGAGAACTGAAGAATGGGAAAAGGAACAAATGGGAGAAACCAAGGGTGGTGCTCAACAAACTTTTACTCAAAGTAGACCTGTTAAAATTACTGGATCTGACTTGGTCATATTCATTAATTTCATTGTGTCTGCTCAGAGTAGAAGTTAGTGGAGTCCCATCTGAAAGCTGAAAGAGGTTCATGAAGCTTGCAGTCCATGAAGGATAGGGAAGTGTGAAATGGCAGAACCAAACCTTTGCTGTCATGTAAAATGGACCCTGAAAGAGAAGGGCATTTCTTCACAATAACCACCAACTAGGAATGGGGGAGAAGACCTAATTCACACTTCCCTCAAACAATATGCACACAGAAACACATCTATACTTCAAAATGTGCAGATATCTGATCTTTGTGATACAGTTCTCCAACCAAGTTGTGTGTATGAAAATGCATGTGTTAGTTTTTTGAATTAAAAAATGCAAACTAATGATGAACTGAAGACTGGGGGGGAAATGAGAAGCTGAAATTAAGAGACTTGACCATCTCTACCAGCAACCCATAACCTTCCCTTTCAAATCCACGGAAAAGCAGAGACTATTTTCGAAATAACTATGCACCAAACACTTGGTAACAGATCTTCTTCACAAGCCATTCTTCATGAATTCCACAAATTCTTTTCCTCAGCTGAGAAGGCCTGAGTTTCAGGTATGCATCGCTGGGTCATCTGCAGCAAAGGAACCCTCAGTGAACTTCCGTAGAATAACCTCAAGCTGAGATGCAGAAGGAAATCACAGAGTCGGCTCAAGCTATTAAATATATTCTAAAAACCTTTAGAAGATGATTGAGAAGGAGATATGAATATTTCAGTGTTAACACCTTAAGTAACACTAATCGTTAGAATTAAAAAGGTCATGCCAGAAGAAAATTAATGCTCAAAAATAGGCCAGTGTGCCAATGACAATATGTTGCTTATTACTGGGTTTTTGTTGCTATTGCTGCTGCTGCCTTTTCCCCTGTAGTGAACAGCCATGTCTCATGGTAATGTACCAGAATAGCACGGGAATGGAAATAGCACTCTAGATGGGATCAGATGTCCACATGGGTGTAATTTTGAGGGATCCTTGAACACAGTTCTGCCTCCCCCAGCCGCATATAAGATGGTACCTGAGCTCAAACTGGAAAAAGCAACAAATGCCAATGGACTTGTAGGGAGCTACATTGGACTTAAGGCCTTTGCGCAGCAGGACTGTGGTTGAGAGCACATCCTTTGAATTAGGCTCCAGCTTCCGTCCCTGGCATCTTCAATTGAAAGTTTTATCTCCCCAAAGGAACCCTCACCACAAAGGATTAAGCAGGGAAAGAGACTCTTTCATAACAAATAGCAAAAAGAAAAAGAAAAGTACTATTATCTACAATGCAATGGAGAAACTGGGAAAGGAGAAAAAACATGTAGAAACGGGGGGTGATGTGCAACTATATTATGCTTGGAGCAGACCCAGGGGGAACCAATGGCTGCTTTTTGGTATTGCTGTGTTTTGAGATTTTTATTGCTGTTCTTAACCGATTTTAATGTAAATCAATTTGGGTTGTTTTGTAAGAAAAGCAATTCAACAACAACAACAATAATGGTGATGATGGCTACATTCTACTTCTCCAGTCTGAGGCAGTGTGCCTTTGTATACCAGTTGTGAATCACAGTTGCGGTGCCTGCTGTTGCATTCAAGTTCTGTTTGCGGTGTTTCCAAAAGCACCTGCTTGTTCTGGACTGGATGAGCCCTTGGCCTGATCCAGCAGGGCTCATTTTTGTCCTTGTGGACTTAAGGAAATTAAATCCATTTATTTCATTGGGTCTACTCTGAGTACAACTGAGCTGGATATCACTCCGGGAAATGTGCAGTAGCTAAAAGGTAGAGAACATTTGTGTGACATTGTGCTGAAGCTGTCCTTACTGGCAAATTGATCCAGAAGGAGTGATTTCTGAGCCCAGGTCAGGAATTCTACATCAGAATAAAATAATAAAATAAAAAATTGTTTCCGCTGATGTTTTAAGTTTCAGGTGTTCTTGAAAAATTCAAGGATTTGAAGAAGGAAGACAGCACCTTTTTAGTGAAAGGCAGAGAATCTCAGAATCAGTCACAGGGTCATGCCAGACCTATGAAGTCTCTTTCTTTTTGCATATCACAACTTCTATTCCACTATGTTTTATTTCATTTATTTGTAGGTTGGGGTATCTGCTGTGCTCTTGCGTTGGAGTTTTCAAAGCATGTTCCAGAAGCAACTGGCAAAACTGGGTGATCGCTCAACTCATATAGGGAACATAGCAAATAGGGGTGCTTGATAAGTAAGGGGGAAGCAAACTTGGATCGTGAGGAGCTACCAGAATTCAAAAATATGAAAACATGCATGCATAATAATGTGATAATCGTATTGCATATTTTGCAAAACTATGCATTGTAGCAAACTTATATACAGACAGTTCGTAACAATCTGCTCTGTAGCAAAAGAATTTGACTTGAAAACACAGACAGAAGAGAAAGATGGAAATCTGTCCACCCTTAATGGCAAACACATTTTACTGAAATTGAGTCCTGAGAGTTCAGATGAAGGCATGCTTGCAGCAAGCCCTCGAAACTGAAAGTGCAGTTGCCTCCTTTCCAAAATTGACTTGTGAATTTGAGGCTTGTGCTTTGCAGGGCTTTTCAAATATGGCTCTGTTTTTTGTAGCTATTTGGGAAATTTAAATAATTGTTCTGAGTAGCTAAGCAAGCTTTTCTTGGAGTACAGAATATTTTCAGCCCCTCCTTGAATTTCACCTTCCTCTTGCGCCAAAGGGGTTGCCTTGCTGATCTGATACCGTGGACAGGTCTGGTATTAATTTCATATTGCTTGGAACAGAGGGACATATAGGCCAAAAATGATTGGAAACAATTGTTGGTGGTGAAAGTGGATAGGTTCAAATTTGAATGCTTAAGACACTCCTCGCATGCACACATTTTCTGTCCAAGCGAAGTTTTCAGAACTCATATTTCATTTGGAATTGTCTGAAGGCAAATGTCCACAATATGGGACATTGAAACATCTAGGTTGTAATGCTAGAAGCTGATAGCTGCTGATAGCTACTATGATGTTAGGAATGATGCTTGGTCACTTAACTATCAACAAGTGCTTGCGCGAGAGATATATCTTCATTCCCATCTAGCACTGTCACAGTTACATGGACATAGTTGCTATCTACTAAAATGCAACAGAGCCTCTGGTATTTAAGCAACCTGGAAACAACTCTGTATTGTCATTAACAATGCATTTTTCCTCTGTGGAGTCACATTATTATTATTTTTTAAAAGATAATAGTTTGACTTTGTTTTATTCTATCAGTTTGGAGACAACAGCTCTGTTACTTGTGAAAATTTAGCCACATTAGTCCAGTGACCAGGCCTTGACTTTATTTATTTATTTATTTATTTTAAGCATTGCAGCATAAATGCATATGCAAAATAAATGCATTCACAGAAGGGCCTCCTGGCATTTTACTCTATTTTTTATAGAAGCTGCATGCTATTACAGACAGTGAGCTTTGGAGGGGGGGGATGGTCTACTGTGTTGTTTATAGTCCTCTTGCATTAGTCAGTTCTTCTAATAAATCAGATACAAGTTGTGACACGTTGCTAATTCGATCACTAATAACCCGCTCAAATTGCAAATCTATGTCAGCAGGTTGGTGTTGATTAAGTTGTAGTCCTCACTAACATATTGTTTTAAATGACTGATAATTTTTATTTGCTGCTGTGATAGGCTGCCTGGGCCATTCTCTCTCTCTCTCTCTCTCTCTCTCTCTCTCTCTCTCTCTCTCTCTCTCTCTCTCTCTCTCTCTCTCTCTCTCTCTCTCTCTCTCTCTCTCTCTCTTGTAAGCTTAGAAATTACACAAATGCCCCAGAGGTGGTCTGCTGTAGGCCTTTCATTTTCTGTGTTGTTGCAAATAGAGCCGGTAGCCACTAGAGGGGAGGAGACTGCTGGCTTTCCCCAAGCGTTTCCACCGTAGAGCATGAAGGTGAAGAAGCTGTCACAGAACCGGTTGCCCAAGAAAAAGCTTTTAAAAGATGGTGGGATGAAGGTTAGTACAGAAAAAAGGTGTTTCCCCCCCCCCCTTTAATGTGTGCAGTTATTCCTTTCTCTTAACATAGGATCTTTTAAAATATCTCCTAACCCAGTGAAGCGACAGCTCCAGTCACGAAAAATGCTCTCTGCGAGAAAATGCTTTAAATATAGAGATATTTCAATGCGTCCCGTGTTTGTTTGTTTCTCTGCACATATAAAAGATTAAATTGAAGAGTATTTGCTTAACAGGTTGTAATGTTTGGAATTTGATGGGATATGAGAACTCTTTCCCAACTGTTCAGTTATAGCCTCACTTCCCTTCAGCCAGAGGAGGGGGGAGAGTTTTGAAGCTGTGTGGAAGTAATAACTACTTCAGCCTGGCGAAAACTTCACTGCCTTTCTCAGGATCCTTATTAATCTTCTACCCTGTGATGCACAAGACCTCTCTAATGCAGTACTCTTAATTTTATCTTTGTCTCATGCTTATAGATAATTGATCGGCGGTTTGACCTTTTATGTGTTTATTTGTGAAAAAGAAGAATGCTATTCGTTGCATTGTTAAAGAGCTATAATGTAGAACTGTGGCTTGTTACATTTACTCTCCTGAGTGTAATTGCACTAAGATCATTCAGTTTCCATTTGGAAAGCCAGTGGCAATTACTGGAATACAATGTATCATGCATTTGCTCACTGGATATAAAACGTATATACTAATTCGCAATAAAATGTAACAGCTGTCAGTGCATTTTCTGCTCTGTTACTTCAATAAATTGGAACTCTGACTAGAAAATGGGAATATTGCATTTTTACACACTCCGTAATGTGTTTGCTTTTTGCAAATACAATTTATTTTTTTCTTGGAATGGGGAAAAAAAAACCAAACACCCCACATAGCTTTGTTATTACTGCTAGTGGATAAATATTCTTATATCAGAATGAATTACATATAGAATCTGTAAAGAAGTGATAATATTTCCTGTATTTTATTGCACCCTGTCTCCAGTAAACAATATGCACTTAACCCACTTCTGTCATATGTTAGGTTTATCTTGTTTATATTGTAGTGGCAGAGTGTGTGTGGGGAGCTTATTTTACCATACTTTCACAGGTGTTGTGAATAGCTAGTTGCCATTTATTACGTGATGCTATTATGTGTGAGTGCACACTTAATATATACAATTCTTTAATGAAATAAAATCGTTGAGGACTTCTCTCTCAGTGGTGTGTATATGGGTATATGGGTGTACATGCATTGCCACACATATATGTATATGCAAATCCTTCTGCAAGCTAGCTAACGAGAATTCTTGATACTCTAGAAAAAGACACTTGAATTTTGTTTAAAATAAAATTCCTGCACATTTGTGTGATTTTGTTACTGGAGGTCAGACTTTTCACAGATAATTAGCCTTTTACACACTGTGAAATCAACCTGCATTGGTTTATTTGGCTAGACTCTTTGCTTCTGTTCTTTATTTCCCAGAAGGTTAACATGCTGAAAATCTAGCTGCAAGCTCAGAGTACTGTCTCTTTGTGTTGTTAATTATCCCGTTGCATAATTATTAATATCAGGAGCAGGAAGAGGAAACAAGTATACCAAATAGTCGTGAATGCTAGTGTTCTGGCAGGAAGCAAGCCTTGCATTAATAAAATGTGCCTCTGCCAATATCGGAGAAGATAGGGAGTGTTCCTTGTTAAGGATCATTTATTAACTGAGATCATCTTTTAGTTCGCCTTGGGGTAATGACTAATGTCAATGGCAAATTTCACAGTTGTCTAGAGAAATGAATTAAATTTGTAATAAAAAGCCCTTCGGCTTGTAGTACATGTTCATTTATTGGAGTAGTTGAACTAGGAGAACTGTGAGGCAACCGAGAACATCGGCTTAATTTTCCTTACATATAATAGTGACCTTTCGCTCTGTGTTGGGAAAAGTTGCCTATTATAGGCGGGCGAGTTAAATGAGAAGTTCTCTCAAATGCAAGATCAACTAAGTAACTGTGGTTACGTTAAACAACCCTTGAGCTCGAGAGCATTTTTTATTTTAATTTTTTGGCAGGGACAAGATCCTCCTCTGTGGACATTTCTTCTCTTTTTTAAGCCTTTGCTGAGGTGGTTTTGAGATCAGGCCAGGCCTAGGAAGATCCCAAAAGAGTAGCCAGAGGCATGTAGAAAAAAGTTGCCTGTATTGATTAGCTATCCTTTCCCCTGTGTTGCTCTCCTCCTCTCTATCTCAGTCTCTTTCTCTCATAGAGTCTATGTTACTGCATAGCTGGGGGTGGGGGTTGAAACCTTCACTGCCTCACAATAATATATACCAAAAGGCTATTTGATTGACTGGAGGCTTACTTCCGAGTAGACATGTATAGGAATGCACTGTAAATGAAGACATTGCATTCACCCTGCATAACAAGATCATCGGGACCTATAGCAATGCTTTAAGGTTTGCCAATCTGATTGATGACTGATAAACTTTCCTTGAATCACATGACTGCAAAAGGAACTTAGAGTTATCCTTTTGAGTAGATATAGAAAATCTATTGATTTTTTAAAAAAATGATAGGAAGGAATTTATTTGTATGAATGTTAACCCTCAGAGAGATTATGGTCAGAATGATTTGCTAGGATGAAGATCCAAGGCATCTTTATATGTATTTTCGTAACTTTATAAAAAAAGCTTGAAAGTAGAACCTTAAATTATCACCTGAAGGATGTGAAGCACCAGTTGAGTCTATTAATTTATTTAACCCGAGTGACACCAAAATAAAGGTGAATGGAAATTGATACATGTTGTGTGTTTTTTTAAAAAAGAAAAATGCATTTCTATAATGCTACAGTGATGCAGAAAGATCATATCTATTATCTATGCAAGTATCATCATTGATTTTCCCCACCCCATCTTTCTATAAAATCCAGATCATTTATGAAAGAGGGGGATGTTGCACCCTACTTGATTTTGCACTTTTCTGAAGACATGAAATGACATTAGTTTTTCCACATTTAATGAGACCCAAAAGAGTCTAAAGTTTTGCGCCCAGATTTTCTTAAGCTAAAGATTAAATAAAGCAAATTAGGCTGCACAAAGAAGGAAGGGTTTGCATGGATAATGTCTACAAATAAATTGAATGTGTTGCTTAAATTAAGTGGCAGTGACTTTTCTGCAAGGAATTGGTTTGCTGTGATCAAATCAGAAAGGGGTCAACTGATATATCTATCTATCTATCTATCTATCTATCTATCATCTATCTATCTATCTGTTTTTTAAAAAGTTGTCCATCTTGTGATTCATGTACTTACTAGATTTTCAAAAACAACTTTTAAAATGAATGTTAATGGTTTTATTGCAAACCTAACGGTTTACAGAAGACTAATCTTTTACAGGATAAAGTTCATTGTTAACATAACTTATCTTTAAAAGAAAACACAAGGAGAATTTTACTTTTCTGAATCATTGGGGGGGGGGCTTTTTGAATTGCGCACCTGAAGAGAAATAGGCTCACGTATTTAAAAAGAACAGAAAATATTTGGTGTTATGAAAGGGTCATATATCTATATACCTTTATGAGACTTGGCAACAGTCTCACAGGAAAAAAAGAAAACATATTAGGATGCCAACCTGGGTATGCTTACAGAGCAATAATTTCCAGTGGCCCCAACAGGATGTTCCTGCATGTCATTTCTTAAGCTTAGAGGGTCACTGCATTATAAGCCTCTAAAATGAAACCCAAACTGGATTAATGGTCCACATGATCATTAATATTTAATTCAAAAATTTCTTCTAATGTATTCCATGTTTGACTAACCAGAAATGCATTCTGAGTACTTCCCCTCCCCCATTCGTTCCAGAATGGAAATCCCATACGCCCTCCTTTCAAAATGAATTCTCATAAATTTCCATCCTCAGCAGTGGTGAATTTAGTACACTCGAGGCTCGCATCCTTGTGTTGCCTAAAACAGAGGATGCTCTTAAAAATATGTATGAGGCGATGTGATTTTTACAATATTGCCCAATTTTGCAAAACACAAAAACCAAAATCAAGTGCAGCATCATTCACTGAAAATAAATCTTTTATTCCTTCTAGATTTTAAAATAAGCCTCCATATGTGTCTTCAAGAATATACGTCAGTACGTCTGGCAGGGATGTGAGCTTTTCGTTTACTTTTTTAACAGATGGAAAACACTTGTATAGCCAATGCTTCCTTTCCCAACTCTCTCTGGTAGTTGTGTATCTGTTTCACTCGCCCTAAACACGTTTGTGTCTGGATCCTATTCATCTAAATAAACTTATTTCCTGACATATAGTTTTTAGCCTTAGAGCCCTCTTTTTATTGCAGGCCCCAAAATGCTTTATTTGAGGGGATAGAGGGGTGAAATAAAGCTGGAAAATGTCATTTGATCAACATGCGTGTGTGCACTTTTTTACTTATAACCGTGGCACACAATTAATATTAATATTATAGCACGCAGAAGGCATAATCAAGAGGCTCTAAGGATGCTGAGACTTCTTGCAGTACAAGACCAGTAACCTGCTGAAGTTCTTAGTTCTGTTACATCATCTTAAATTCAGTGCAAGTTGTGAGTAGTGGTACCTAACACCTGCCATTCATCTGTTTATCTGAGTCATATATCGATTTTGCTGATAGCCAGTTTTGAGCGATGCCATAGTGCAGTCCTCAGAAAATGTTGAGTTCATGTTTTATTTCAGCGGGTGTAACTCTACTCCTTTTTGGCATCAATGGAAAAGAATTATATTGATTTCAAACAAGCAAGAATCTGAGTTGCAGCTCTTTTGTATTATGGAATGGTAGATATCATTTAAGGGATCTAAAGAACCTGGAAGACCATTAGTCAGACACTGAGTTTAAGTGGGCCCGTTAGATCATCATTTTCTCCTCTCGATCTGGGTGAAATTGTAACTGACAGCATAGACTTGAATACTTTGTCCTTTCCAATTTTTAGTGTCATTTGTTGATGTCTGAGAAATCTGGCTGTGAAAGCAAAATTGGTCATTTATATTGTGGCAACACCATGGTCAAAATGGGCTTTCATCTCTCCATCTCCCAATTTTCACACACTTTTATAGATAAAAATGTGATGCACCTTGTGTGAAAATTGCTCATTTTTCAGAACATTTCCCATAAAGAATCCATATGTACAGTATCAAGCCATGAATGAAAGCAAAATGGGTGGAGCTTTCCCCAAATGATCCTCTCCCTCCATCCCTCCACACACACACCCCGTGCTAGTATACAATTCCCATTTATTCAGAGAGAGGCAGTTTTAGAAATGTTTTGAAAAATGCAGATGTGCGATGCATTCCTAATAAGAGCAGGAATAGAGTTTGCACTCCCCTTTTAACCACTCTCTCACCTCAGCCCTTTTCAGCATGTAACCTTATTCTCTGTGGTATTACTTGGATGGAAACCAATTAGGGAACCGCTCAGACAATATAAATGCATACAGATTAGTACAGATTGAACAGTACCATTGCCAACTAATCACACAGTATATAAAGCCTTAAACAATATAGATATTAGGGAGTGATGGGGAACCGGATTTATATTGTCAGAAAACTGAGCACAGAAATGCAAGCTGTACAAACTATTTATTTAAGTAATAAATAAAGTATGGGTCTGTTTTCCTTGTTTGCTCTGTGGCAATCTTCCCATAAGTAACCAACTTTGCATTCTGCATTGCTTAATATTTCTACAGCTATTTTTCTCTGCCTTTTTTGTGTGTGTGGGGGGGGGAATCACTTTTGTTCTTTTTTTTAAAGTGCCTGTCTATTTCTTGATTCAGACATTATGTTTCTGGCATGGTATGTTGGTGTGTGTGTGTGTGTGTGTGTGTGTGTGTGTGGTTGCATTCCCTGTCTATCATTGCAAAAAATGTTACCAGATGTGGTCTTCTTCCGTGTCCAAATCCTACTACTGATGTGGGCTTTCATTCTCATATCGTACTGACATGTTGTAACTGTCATATGTTTGGTGTTGTGACAAGAAGAGAAACGTTTTATGGCTTATGTGGTCTTCCAAGGTGTTACTGAGTCTGGTAAAGAGTGGCATGCCCCATGTATTTTGCTAAATCACTTTTTGTGTGTGCAATTGACTAAAGTCGGTTATGGCGCATTTTTGCAGCAGGAGTCTGAAGTTGTTTTGGTGGGGAAGCAAACACATGCATGAATGAGCATTGCAGATAGCTCTTTCTACATGCATGGAACAATTCACTGGATCAAAATCATACATACTTGTAATTGGGCCCCTGCTACAAGCTCCTAGCACCATGGGGCCGTTTGCAAACAAACCACATGATAGCACCTCTTTGGTCTTTTCCATCCTCACATTTCATCCACTTCATATCAGTGACTGTATGTATGTCTCCCCATGTTTTAGCATTATTTCCCTTGTTTTAGAATGCCTCTAACCAGCACTTTCCAGATCTGTTGTTCATCTGAATCCTGGCAGAGGAAATGCAGTCCTTGGAGCAGATTCCTTTGGACTCTGGTACCATTGGGGGCATTGCAGTGCTCCTGCTTCCTTAATCTCCTAGTTAACATGAAAAGTCCTGGACCATAGAATCATAGAGTTGGAAGAGACCACAAGGGCCATCCAGTCCAACCCCCTGCCAAGCAGGAAACACCATCAAAGCATTCCTGACAGATGGCTGTCAAGCCTCCGCTTCAAGACCTCCAAAGAAGGAGACTCCACCACACTCATTGGCAGCAAATTCCACTGCCGAACAGCTCTTACCGTCAGGAAGTTCTTCCTAATGTTTAGGTGGAATCTTCTTTCTTGTAGCTTGAATCCATGGGAGAAGATCCTCATTTGTCTTTCTGGGGCACTTTCCCTTTGCCCCATACCACCATCAACTCTCTAGGAACTGGGGTAATGGCTGTGGAAAGAGAAGCATGAGCTCTTCTCACACTGCCCATGGCTTCCCACACCAACAGAGTGCATCAGCAAAAACACGATAAAAGAAGGCAAAATTTTAATTTCTACAGATGTGCCCAGAGGTGGAAAGAAGAAAGAGTCTCTACCAGAGAGGAATGGCAAACTAAGCTGATGGACTATGCCAAAATGGCAAAGCTGACTGGAAAGCTCAGGAGGCAAGAGGACAAAAACTTTAAAAAATAATGGGAAAATTTTATAATTTACTTAGGAGACCACTGTAAGCAGATGAAAACATTAGCAGGATTTTCATATGTAGCAGGTATTATGGATAATATGGATGAATACAAAATATAGTCTAGGAAATAATATGTAGCTGAAAATGTTCACATTAGGACACATGGGATGGGGAGAAAACTCTTTATACGGATATGCATTTGGTACTGTTATAAATTCATTTTTGTAAAATCAAAAGACAAATGAATTTTAAAAATTATATAGATGAATGGATATACATAGGG
Organism: Zootoca vivipara; assembly: GCF_965207765.1. Classification (NCBI taxonomy): domain Eukaryota; kingdom Metazoa; phylum Chordata; class Lepidosauria; order Squamata; family Lacertidae; genus Zootoca; species Zootoca vivipara. The sequence continues at coordinate 28,372,649 of NC_142587.1, read as the reverse complement.
AGATGCAAATTTCTGCATAATTGACTACAAGCTAAGTAGAAATGCAGTGCATCTCATTGCAGCGGGAGAAGACCTGGTTGTGAGGTGACCTGGGGTCTGCTCTGCCTGCTGCCCAAGTGCTGTTGATGGTCACTTTCTCCCTTCTTATAGTTCCTTCTGATTAAACCAGACTTGGACTGGACAGCCCTTTAAATAGAGGGCACCTTCAAACAGAGAACTGTCCTTTGTAAAATAGCATGACCTTTCTCAAAGAAGACCTCCCTAATCTAGCAGTATGGGAAGTTGTGATGCTGTAGCATCTGATGCCATTGGGGCATAGGGTGGAAGACTCATAGCATATTGAGAGAGCATCTGCTTTGCATGCAGATAGATGTTCTGCAGTTCGGTCCCCAGCATCTCCCCATAGGACTGGGAATGTCTCATACCTGCCAGCTGGTGTCCACAGTTCTGCGCCAGAGGGACTAATTTTTTTTGTCTCGGTATAAGGCAGCTTTCAATTTTCCGGAAGGACATTGCAGCCCACATTGCTTACCTGTGGCACATAGACCTGTACCACAAGGAGTGGCACCATCACATCTCTCTTTCCCAGTAACCAAGTGTTGGGCACAGTTTGGGGAGCTGAAAGCCCCAGGCACAAGCTCCTGGTTCTACGTAGCAGCTCAACATGATCAGCAGGGCCGGCCCTACGGCAAGGCTGGGTGGCGCAGGGTGCCAAGGCGCGGGCCACCAGGGGGGCACCGGAGGGATCTTCGCACCACGGCGCCAGGGCGCCAGATATGCTTAAGATCAGGACACCTAAACAACCATACACCATTACTGCGCAGAGCCCCTACGCACCAGCAGGAGCTCATGTATTGAGCTATCTGCTCAACGAACAGCACACAATGCTTAGTTGTTGTTTCTAGGTGACTTCTGGGGTAGGGCTAAAAGAACAGTCCCACTCCCATATCCTCCAACATTTCTCTGATGGAAATAGCAACATCCCATTCCATAATGATAATTTTACTGTTTATACCCCACCCATCTGACTGGGTTGCCCCAGCCACTCGGGGCAGCTTCCAACATATATAACATAATAAAACCGTAAACTCATATATATATATATATACACACACACACACACACACACACACACACACACACACACACACACACACACTATACAGGATTGCCTTCAGATGGCTCGAGGTTTGGATAATGCCATACACTCCAGCATTGCTCCGATGAAATTAGGGACATCCTAAGGAAAATTGGGCACTCCGGGATGAAATCAGAAACTGGTACAGCTTCTCTAAATCAGGGACATCCCTGGAAAATAGGGACACTTGGAGGGTCTGTAACTCCTTCATTTACATGATTATGCCTTACATGTGAGTAACATGTGAATTTGATATGCACTATTTATACTTTCAGATGACCTGCATAATAATTCTAATGATGTAAGCTTCCTGGGAGCAGAAGACCAGGGAAGTGGGCATTTGCACTACTTAAATACGTGTCATATTTAGGGGGGGGGGAAACAAGCTGTGTACAAGCTCCCATTTACTCTGCAGTAAATTCTGTGCCCCTTTTTTGAATATTGGCGGCCACTTTAACCAACAGGGTGTTGTTGTTTTTTCACACATTCAACATAGGATGCGTAAAATTCTGCTGAGTGTGTGGCAGAAAGATAACCAGAGTGGATAGAGATGAACTTTCTTTTAACAAGTGGCAAATGAGCAGAGTCTGCACGTGACCACGTGGTCAACTGCTTCTCCGTAATTTCTGGCCAAGTGTTAAGGAGGATTTTCTTCGCATCAAGTGCAGATGTGTGGTAAAAAGAAAGTGGGTGTGGGGTGGGAGGAGAGGTCCCATGTATCTGTGAGACAGATACTTTTACCTGCTTCAGGAATAGCTGGAACATGTAAAGTAAGGATTCAGGGATGATCATGGACAGAAGGATCTTAAGCTTTGACCTACTAATGCAGCTGAAAAGGGACGGCTGCAAGCTCCCTGTTGCTCTCCTTCTGTTTCTGGCTTGCATCCGCATCTTTATTTTATTTTTAAAAGCAATACGTTTCTCCTGCAGTGTCTCCAGCCTTACTTCCGTGCAGGCTTGGAGATATTTCTGTAGGAAAAACGGCAAGCCACCTTCAAATGGAAGCTATCATGTAGCAGCAAGTGCTGAGCGTTATAATTAGCGCACAGGCCTGCATGAGAAAAGACAGCAGTCGAGGGTTTCCATGTTGCATTACATTTGATAGGAATGAACGCCTCAGATGGGATATTAACAATATGACATCTCTTTAGATTTGATAGGACCGTGGTTTATTCTTCTTCTTTTAGCTATTTATTTTACTTCGTTGCGCATTCTGCTTCATATTATTTCATAGCTGCATATTAAAAGAGTCACAATTTGGAGGCTTGTGGGGGAGATAAGCTTTGGTCATTTCTCCCTTGCCTTCATTGAATTTGCTTTCAAATAATATTTTGGGCTGATTTGGAGAGGCTTTGGTTAAGCTGCCAGAGGGCTGCGGTTTAATATTTATGATGTCCTTAACTGTTTAATTGGATCTTAACTTCCATTTTAATGGGCTGTAGTAATTGTTTTTAATCTACTGTTACCCACCGCGAGCCTTCCACATGGGGTGTGGGCTATAAATTTTAAAAGGAATGCTATTGTTCTTTTCCTTTTTCAAAAATAAAAACACAATAAGAAAACATGGCAAAAGCTCGAAAGCCCATAAGGAACTTGAGACATTATTCATAGCCAGTCACTATTAATATTTCAGAATTATTCAAGTAATATCATAGTTTCATCATTCCAGTGCCAAATTCTTCATTGTTTCATAAACGAGACACAGGGTTTGAAATAGGAATTACTTACTTTTAAAGGCTCAGATTATACTTCTGAATAATAATTTTCTATTAGCTACTCATACCACAGTTAAAATGATTTTTTAAAATGAACTCATATATTTAAAAGTTTCAAATTTTGATGGCTGTGTGTTGGTGCAGTTCTTTAACTTCAAAGCCCAACAGCCTATATTCTTTTAAGTTAGGAAGTAGTAGGGGTTTTGAAAGAAAGAAAGAAAGAAAGAAAGAAAGAAAGAAAGAAAGAAAGACAGAAAAGAAAAGAATTGTATTTCAATTCAACCAAAGTAGAAGATTGAAACCAAAGTAGAAGATGTGAACAAAACAAGATGAGTTATAGCATGGAGAAAATCTCTGTCATCTATGAAAACAACAGCAGCAAACTACCCTTGTAGCAGTGTTTTAGAGAGAGAGAGAAATGAAAATTGTTTACTACAGCATTCGGGAAGAGGCTGATTACAGACTATGTACTACTCTGGAGTCTTTTAAGAAAGGAGGGATAAGTAACTTGTAATGTTACATTTATATTACTTTTTTTGTTTTACTTTACTGGCAACTATATTTTGCTAGAGGGGAAGAAATAAGCCGCAGAAAAATCCACAATACCTACTAGATACTGTTGGCCATTTTTATTACATGACAAAAACAACCCACTTAACTTGAAGAAGTTACACAGTGGAATTCTGGTGCAGAGTAATGCTTGTCTTGACTTTCTCTGTGGTAAAAATCAACAATTTGTGAAATTCTGAATATTTAGCTCTATGTGCAGGCTGTAGGATGGGCTTTATTAATACATCACCTGAAACTCCTATAACACATCATCTAACACCACTTTAAGAGGGGTACCAAAGTCCATGGAGTGGTTTTTGAAGGGAAATGTGGCTGAAGCTTCAGAGAAATTCTTTTGCCTGACCCATGTGTGACTCAGTTCACTTTCCTCATGCAATCTTAGAATCAAGGCCATTATTTTGGTTAATCTATTGGGGATGTTTAGGTAGGGGAAATAAACGGATAATGTAGTCAAGTTATCTAATCTATATAAAAGAGCTGGCAGAGTATTTATATACAGTATTTAAAAGTTTCAACCCGGACACTGAGGTCCAGCTCCGAGGGCCTTCTGGCGGTTCCTTCCCTGCGAGAAGCGAAGTTACAGGGAACCAGGCAGAGGGCCTTCTCGATAGTGGCGCCCACCCTGTGGAATGCCCTCCTATCAGATGTCAAAGAAATAAACAACTATTTTAAGGTTAGAAGACACCTGAAGTTGTTAGGGAAGTTTTTAATGACTGATGTTTTAATGTATTTTTAATCTCTTGTTGGAAGCTGCCCAGAGTGGCTGGGGAAACCCAGCCAGATGGGCAGGGTATAAATAATAAATGATGATGATGATGATGATGATGATGATGATGATGATGGTTCTTAAAGTCCAGCGATGCTTTGACTCATTTTAAACTTTAAATCCCTTTTGGGGATCCAAGCGTGGCCTCTTTCATCTGGCCTGGTGAAACAGACGTTGTGTCATAGTATAGCTTTATACAGGGGACTACAGAAGGCTTGTGTACATAGAATTTAGAAATAGAGATGCATACCTTCCAACATTTCTCCAATGATAATAGGGACATCCTATTCCATAATAATAATCATTTTATTATTTATACCCCACCCATCTCACTGGGTTGCCCCTGCCGTATATGTTGGTGTCTTCCAACACATATAAAAGCATGATAAAGCATTAAACATTAAAAAAAAACCTTCCCTATACAGGGTTGCCTTCAGATGTCTTCTAAAAGTTGTACAGTTGCTTATCTCCTTGGCTCAGGGGTCGCATAACTCCATACCCTCCAATGTTTTTCCAATTAAAATTTACAGCTTCTGCGAATCTGAGACTATCCCTGGAGACAGGGGGGCCAACTTTGGCTCCAAGCTATGGAGACATCCATACATGACATCATGACGTCACATTGTGACATGACGTCACATTGCGACATGATGTCATGCACCAACCCCGGCCTCGGAACCTGACATCCGGTGCCACTGGAAGCCAGGTTCCGAGGTCTCGCAAAGCCTTGGACAACAACTGTGAGGCCTTGGGCATTACTTCCAGTGCTTCCTGAGGCACCGGATGTTGTGTTGGGGGCCTGCGGTGTGGGTGCTCTGTACCCAGAACCCCCTATAGTTGGTGCTTCTGCCTGGGAAATAGGGACACTTGGAAGTAAAAGCATCAAGAATACCAAGACTCTGCTGATGTGGCTGGCAGACTGGGTTGGTCTGGTGGTTCACAGCTTGTACAGATCTTCCTAAGATGCCCTTTAAGCTTAAACCTACGCTGGTCTATTTCAGTTCAGTGGGGCAATGTGTATAGGATTGCAGACTCCATCATGTTGTTTCCACTGGTGAATGCAAGTTAGTAAATAGTCCATTCGAGAAAATGTTCTGCCCCCAAAATGCTTTCCTTCCCACCAAAGATGAAAAAAACTATTCAGCAGATTCTAGCATTCCTTTTCATCTATTACTATGAGGGAGGAAGAATATCTGCCGCTTTCGGGGTGGTATTAGTTAAGAGAGGTGTGTACCACTGCTCTGCTAATATGCACTGGAAGAGAAGAAAATATATAATATATTTCATCATCATCATCGTCATCATCATCATCATCATCATCATCATCATCATCATTTATTTATACCCCGCCCATCTGGCTGGGTTTCCCCACCCACACTGGGCTGCTTCCAACAGAATATTAAAATACAATAATCTATTAAACATTAAATGCTTCCCTAAACAGGGCTGCCTTCAGATGTCTTCTAAAAGTCTGGTAGTTGTTTTTCTCTTTGACATCTGGTGGGAGGACAATCCACAGGGCAGGTGCCACTACCAAGAAGGCCCTCTGTCTGGTTCCCTGTAACTTGGCTTCTCGCAGCGAGGGAACCGCCAGAAGGCCCTCAGCACTGGACCTTAGTGCCCGGGCAGAACAATGGGGTTGGAGACGCTCCTTCAGGTATGCTGGACCGAGGCCAGTATGTGAAATATGTGAAAGGTTTTAATAAATCAAGATTTCTGACTTCTTTCTGGTGCTGAACATTCATGCATGTAAAGCCAGACTCCAGCACCTCACCTCGCCATAGCTCTTGGCATTGAAACCAGCAGTGGTGCATGAGACGGGGCAGCGCACCAGTGGCTTCTGCTCTGTGGCAGGGCTGTGTTTGCTATGATGGTGTGAGGTGGCAGTGAGGTTCTGAGAGCCTTATAGGGGTGGTCCAGTAGTGCCTTACAAGTGCATGGGTGGGTGTGCACTTGTGAAATGACAACGCAGCCAACTCAGATTCCCCTGACCTCATTGCCACCTTGCCCCATCCCTACCTGCCACTGCACTCTCTCGCATGCCACTGTTGATTAAAACCCAATGGGAGTATTCATAATTTGCTCATCTTTTTTGTGAGGCACAATGTGGTTATGCAGGGGGATTTGTGCTATGCATCCAAGGGCAAAGAGCACAAGGGTTTGATCTGAGCATCCACACGGGTTCTGAAGTTGCAGGTGGAAACCACAGGGGACTCTGCTGGCAGTACTTGTTGAAGAAGAGACTATTTCTCTAGTTGGAGGCTGGGTGGGATGTACAACTAGTTTGCTATGGCTAAAATGCTTCTGTATTGGTAGTATCTGTCTGAGCCCTGCAATTGCTATGGTTTATTAGAGACAGCCAGAGCATAATGCTTCAATAGATGAGACCTCAAAAATATTTTTGGCTAATATATCTGAACTAACACAACCAGGGATGGGTGAATCTGTCAATTTGGGTTTCTCCTTTTTCCATTCTTGAGGTCATCACATTTCCACACAGGTTTGCAAAACCTTAAGAAAAACCACAATTTTGCATGCAGTTTTGCCTGCTGTGGTACATTTCTACATGTTATTGTCCACTAAATCTATACACGCTTTCCCCTAATGTGCTTGGAGAACTGTATCATAAAATTCAGAAAAGTGCAATTTTTGAAGGACTGCTATGTTTTCATTCTGCAAGCTAGGTAGCATTGCATGAAAATGTGAACTGGGAAAAATGACTCCCCAAACCCTAATTAGATCTTAACTATACATATTAGGTTAGGGCCATGGTGGACAGAATCTAGTGTAGTGCCTGTAGTTTGTTCATTTTCCTAGAGCCCTCCGGTCCACCAACCAGAGCCAAGTGCAAAATTGTGATTCAGCCAGGTGGACTTCCACTAAGAATTAAGGAACAGGGTTCACATATCCTTTCATACAAAAATTCCTCCCCGCTAAGCATTTTAATTTTTTTAGTAACTACATTTAGAGTGAGAAGGAAAGCCTTTTTAGTTGCCTGCTATTGTTAGACATTAAGAATCAGGGAAACTTTGCCAATCTACAGTAAATCCTCCAGAGATCTATTAGCAGATCACAGTCTATCTTCTGCACACCACCAGAAATGGCTTGCTAGGAGATGCTTCCCAGCAGATGGGTTGTTATTGCCTACTTAGAGGAGGAAGGAGAGGGGTGAGGTGATTGGGAGGTTGGCATGGTGCAAACACACTGGCGGAGCCAATCTGGCACTACTGCCAATGTATTTTGCACCGCACCACTCTTCCTGCCACCTCATGTTATCTCTTCCTCCCAGTAAGCAACAGCAACCCATCTTCCAAAGGCTAGCATAGTGACTCCAACCCACCTAGTGAGCCGATTCTGGTGCAGGGTGTATTTCTTTACACATTTGGCATGGTTGTCGATCAGCTTTGCAAAGAAAAGCACCTATTATTACTACTGAAACACAGGCACCACTCATTAGGTTAGCTTATTTTGAAGCGAAAAGGCAATTAGATATAAGGTTGTCAATTAATTTAAAATACTCGCTTAATAATTGTAAGGCAAATGTATTTCTAAGCCAGTAAATTCCAAGTCATGATGTTATGCGTGACCTTAACTCTGACCTTGAGTGATAACTCCTTCTTTCATTCATGCCCATGTAAATCAGGGCTAACTCCGTTAAACTGTCAAAATGATGTGAATGGAGATTCACCCCTACACCCTGAGTGTTGCATGCATGCTCCAATCATTTTAGAGAAGTTTCATACCTTTGACAGCAAATGAGGAAGTAGTATGTTCTAAACATCTGCTTCGGTATATTTCATAGGCTACGGTATTTTGACATCTGTGTCTAATTTTTGTAGCAAAGACAAGGTAAATTTGCATGTTGCATGTTTGGAAAAGAATGCATGCTAGATAGTACTATGGGTCAGGAAAACAATCTATACTGAAGAGCACATTTTTGGCATGCATTCGGAGAGAGAGAGAGAGAGAGAGAGAGAGAGAGAGAGAGAGAGAGAGAGAGAGAGAGAGAGAGAGATCATATATATTTTTGGAAACATTGTTTAATTTTGCAAAACTTGATTATCCGGTAAACAGAAGCAATGTTGCAAAAGGCAACCCAAGAGACTTTTGTATTTAGTTTTAGAGACAGATTAAAAGCAAATGTTAACACCAATAAATACATTGAAAAGGGAAGGTGTAGCAACATTGAAACTGAACATCTGACAGTAGAGCACACAGTTGAAGTTCAGACACGGATTTTTAAAAAAATCTTTTCTCTTATTTTGTGTTTGTATTCCATCATCAGCATCATATTTATATCCCACCTTCTTCCCTGACAGGGACTTAAGGCGGCTTACAGATAAAATAGAAATACGTAGCTAAAACCATTGGGGGGTGGGGAACCACAATCATTAAATAAATATATATTAAACATTCTTCTCTCCTAAATGATGAAATTATCCACTAATCAGGTATTTTAATTCTGGGATGAAGATCCTTAGCAACTATTGTGTGGACCCAACTGAATTTCATCATGAAAATAACAAGCTGGGATTTCATTTTAATTGGATTCTTTCTTTCTTTTCACACTGCAATTCTAAACATGCCTGCCCGAGAGCAAGTCCCAATGAAATCAATAGGACTTACTTCTGAGTAGACATGATTTTTGTTTTGTTTAATTTCTTTAATCCATTATTGATATCTTGAATTGACATTAGAATTCAGAGATGAGAATTTTTATCAGGCTTTTGTTTTTTGTTTTTAGAAACTGACTTTTTTTCTATGTAGTAACAATAATGACCTCAGGATTTTTTTTTTATGTGTGTGCACCAAATGTTTTTACAAGCAAAATGGAAAGAAGAAATACGGGGATAGGACTGGAATCTAGTATTCCAATGAACCGTTTTTGTATAGGAACAAGAGACTATTGCCAGCATTCACTATTAAAAGCAATACTTTGGTTTTGATATTTAGAAAATGTTCTGAACCCTGTCAAGTTATAGTAGAACCCTGCCCCCCCCACTTTCCCCATCAGATTACATTTCACTTTCCTTTTTAGATCATATCCCATCCATGTAGTGAAATGTATAATATTTCTATCCTTGATCCCAACATGCCATTTTAAAGCACACACTAGTACTTTCAAAACTCTTATAAAAGGGTCATCTCCTCCATAAAGAGACTGACCAAGACAATAAATATAATAATAATAACAATAATAATAATAATAATAAATAAATAAATAAATAAATAAATAAATTTTTATTTATACCCTGCCCTCCCCAGTCAAAACCGGGCTCAGGGCGGCTAACACCAATAAAATTACAATAAGACATAAAAGAAAAGAAAACAATTAATTAAAATACAGATAAAATTCAATATTAAAATTTAAAATGCAGCCTCATTCTAAGTAGTCCATAAATCAAACCATGGGGGAGGAAAAACACAGGGGTCAGACTGAATCCAACCCAAAGGCCAGGCGGAACAGCTCTGTCTTGCAGGCCCTGCAGAAAGATGACAAATCCCGCAGGGCCCTGGTCTCCTGTGAAAGAGCGTTCCACCAAGTCGGGGCCAGTACTGAAAAGGCCCTGGCCCTAGTCGAGACCAATCTAACCACCTTATGGCTCGGAATCTCCAGAATGTTGTTATTTGTTGACCTTAAGGTCCTCAGTGGGGCATACCAGGAGAGGCGGTCCCGTAGGTAAACGGAACTGCTTGCAGAAGAAAAGGAAGATCAAGAAATAGGTCTGTGGCAAAGGCTTCTTTCAACCAAGCCACCAAACAGGGTTTAGATGATGAGCACTTTGCACCGGCCGGCAACCTCTTTCCCTTCCCTCTTCAATGGTTTGTGTTCCCAGTATGTGGGCAAGCTATGGCTTGCTTAACCCTGGAAGTAATTCGTTAAGCCATTTGAGAGGTAGAGACAAGGGGAAGTGCAGAACATGTCCCCAGCCTCCAGACCATGGCATGGAGGATCTTCTGAACAGAGCCACTAGCTTTTGGTAGTCTGGAAGCAGTATAACAATGCCCTTCTTGTCCTTGGTACACATATTTTCATTCCCATTTCTATTGTGGTCACAGTAGAAACAGATTTTGTAATGTGGAAAGCTTCTTTGGCTAGAGATCCTAGAGGAACAGCTGAAGAACCATTGCCTCCCATTATTTGTTGAAGTCTTCTCCTTCTATCACGGCCAGAATATATACGTAGAGGCACAAGAAAGATATGTGCTGGGGAGTCGCATTATATCATGCTTGACTATCTCTGTATGGTAGGGTGATGCACCAGATCCATCTGGATCTTGGATCCTGAACCAAATTGGGCTAATTTGGGTGGCTCTGAAATCTGCCTGGATTGGATTGGGGCACATTGGATCGGGTCCACCTAGAGCAATCTGGGGCTGTCAAAAGGTGGGAGGGGTGACCTGAGGAAGAAGGGAAGATGATGTGCAGGGAGCCTCTGTGTCTCTCCTCCCCCCACCACCTTCTTGAACCAGTTTGGGGCCCTGATCTGGGTTGGGTTTACTCCTGGATTATCCTGAGTCAGATTGGAGCCACAAATAACTAGATCAGGCCCCTAATTTGGTCATCTAGTCTGCTATTGTCTACTCTGCCTGATGGGCCTCAGAAGGCTTCATGCAGAGAGTCCTTATTATCTGTTGTTGTTTAGTCGTTTAGTCGTGTCCGACTCTTCGTGACCCCATGGACCATAGCACGCCTTATTATCTACTGCTGCCTAAACTAGGCATCCCCAAATTGCGGCCCTCCAGATGTTTTGGCCTACAACTCCCATAATCCCTAGCTAACAGGACCAGTGGTTGGGGAAGATGGGAATTGTAGTCCAAAAACATCTGGAGGGCCGAGGTTTGTGGATGCCTGGCCTAAACCTTTTCCCCTCACCATAGCTAGAGATGTCTGGGATTGCATCTAGAGCTTTCTGTGGGAAACACGTATGACCTACCAGGGAGCCATGGTATCTCTTCCAGGAGGGATTGCTTCTGCACTACAACATGTGGTGAGGGGAGGCACTGAACCATTTTAGAACTCACTCATTTTAGAACTCACCCTTTCCCAGTCAGGATGCTGCATTCTCTAGTAATCCAAGTTGGGTCTTTGTGCCTCATTGTGATACTGGGACTGTGGAAAGGAAAAGCAGTGACATATTTTTATTTGGCCTGAAATCTCCCTACATTTCCAAAACTGTTCAGGAGAAGAGAACGGCAAGGTGGGAAACCCCTTTCAGGAATATTGTGCTGTGAAATACAGTGCCACCGACTGAAAATAAGGTCAAGAACCACTGGAGAACTTGATCGATACCGAACAGCTCAAGCCATGCTTCATAATATCTACAGTGTTGTTTGTTGTAGAGAAAAATAAATAAGAGAGCTAGGTCAGAGAGTGAATAGCTTTGTAAAAAGGAATTGGTGTTGTCTGAGTACTTTTTTGCCCTCGCCTGAAGCTGCTTATAACAGGAGGTAATTCACTGGCATTGATTACTTGAAGGAAGTCTTGATTTTAAGATATGGCTTTTATCATTTGTGCATTAAAAATATTATTCGGACAGTGGTAGACCAGCCCCCACATTTCCTGGCTGTGGAACAGGAAATTGAGGGGCATTATTATTTATTAAGAATATTTATAAGCATCACCACCCTGACATGTGCACTCGTATAAAATATCAATGCAGTGTTCAGACACAAATGAATTAAACACAAAACAGCAAAAAAACAATGGCTCAAATTTTTTATTAAATTTTAAAATCTTTACATATAAATGCCAGTTTTCAAATTTGTTATACATTTCTCTTTAAACTTTGACTTCCCATTTTCCCCGACATTTATATGAATGGCCTATATTAAGAAAATTAAATGCCTGAATAAACCTGTTGGCAAATAAATAAATAAAAGATCTTCAAGAGTTGCCTAATGGTTAGTAGCAAAGAGGCCTACTGAATCTCTGCTGGAAGGGTATTCCATAGCATGGGACTGGTGATTCTACATGCCTGACTTGTAGTAGACACAATTTGGACTTCTAATATGAGGTATTTCATATGGGAGTCCTTCCATCAATTACAGTGGAAGGTTGGCGGTTTGAATGCCCGCGACGGGGTGAGCTCCCATTGCTCGGTCCCTGCTCCTGCGAACCTAGCAGTTCGAAAGCACGCCAAAGTGCAAGTAGATAAATAGGTACCGCTCCGGCGGGAAGGTAAACGGCGTTTCCGTGCACTGCTCTGGTTTGCCGGAAGTGGCTTAGTCATGCTGGCCACATGACCCAGAAGCTGTCTGCAGACAGACGCCGGCTCCTTCGGCCTATAGAGCGAGATGAGCACCACAACCCCAGAGTCGTCCGCGACTGGACCTAATGGTTAGGGGTACCTTTACCTTTACCTTGGTGGAATAAGTGGGAGATCACTGGTTTTTATTCTGATTTTGTTAGGGCCATGGGAAAGTGCCTTGTATTGAGTAAAACCATTGGTCCAGCTAGCTCAGTATCGATCCACTCATTGGAATCATATTTCCAGGGTTCCAGGCAGGAGACACCCCCAGACATTAATGGAGTTGCTGGCAATTGAACCTGGGGTCTACTGCTAAGCTACAATTCTTTCCCAACTTTACTAAACGTGCACAGTATCCTTATTGCATTTAATGACAAACTGAAAAATGTAATGCCCATGAAATATCTCCTTTAAGTGTTTTCTTTCGTTATTTCGAGTTATAAATCAAGTTATTGTTTGTTTATGCATCCACTTATGGACTTCGGGGACAGAAAATGCAGGAGTGAGGTGCTGTTTACTTCCACAGAAGACTTTGCGGGGATTTTGTATTCAATTATTTCACTTCCTCCAGCATTTCCCTTGGTGAGAATTTGGATTTAGCTAAGGATCAAATTATATTTCTTTCCCTCCATGTTTAGATCGCACAGAGGAATTTTTCTCCATCCCTGATCCCACATAAAGTAACCTCATCATATGAGGATGGCTTTGTCATTTTGCTTTACTTTGTTTTTTTAAAAGGAATTTGTAAAAAAAAAAAATGTGACACACAGGTCAAAATCAATATGTATCCCAAAGTCTTTGTGGCAACAAAAGATGGAAGAACTGCTTTGAGAGAAAAAAAAGAAATTAAAACAAACACTGCAATTAGCTTTTATTTAGTCTTTTTAAAAGAAAGACAATGATTTTCATTTCATATGGAAATGTAGATTTCTTCAGAGTAATTTCATGTTCTTTTTGGTTTAAAGGAACTTTTCTCCTTTGATTACTGAGATATGCAGTTCTCTCTGTTTAACACGTAATACAAAATCAACGTACTTCCCCCCTCCTTCCCCCCTGCAAACAGTCAGCAGAAATTGTCTTCTCAAATGCCCCGAGCACAATAGCATCGATCTCAACTTAAGTTGAGAGTTGCTTCGTGCCACCTTCCCCTTGTCACTTTCCGCTGTCATTTGTTAAGATATCAGCTCTAAATTATTAAACCATTTTACGAGTATAAATAATTCACTAGTCAACAAATAAAAGTGACAGCTAATTAATCAGGGTCTGTACATGTGCTAAGGTGTCATGCGCTAGTCCGTGTTTGGGCATGAATCCTGCTGAGGTCCACATCTTTGCCATTGCCACCTCTCGTCGCTTTCCTTTCACCTCTTAAAGAAAAAAGAAAAGAGCCTTCATCGTTTTCCTGTGGGCTTCCTGATTAGCTGGAGGCCTTGCACTTTCTTTCCCCCCTGCTTGCTTTATTTGTCATGATCTCAACATGTAGGCCGAATCTTGGGATGAAGGGGGAGTTAAGGGGAAACCGTAATTGACAGTTGGGATTTGTATAATCTTTGAGGTACTTGTCACAACCTTTGGCAGAGGCAGGTCTTGAAAGGGAAAAGGTTGGCACGCATCCTAGGGCAGTGTTCTTCAAGCTTGGTCTCCAGATATCTATCCTTCTCAACCAGCTTATCCAGTGGTCAGGAAGGCTCAAGAGTTATGGTCCAACAAGATCTGGGGACCCAAGTTTGAAGAACATTGTTCCTAGGGAGGTGCAGTCCCACAGGCTAGTGTAGCTTGCATATGCTCCAACATTTCTCTGATAATAATAATAATAATAATATTTATTATTTATACCCCGCCCATCTGGCCGGGTTCCCCCAGCCACTCTGGGCAGCTTCCAACAAAATACAGAAATCCATCAAACATTAAAAGCTTCCCTAAACAGCTGCCTTGAGATGCCTTCTAAAGGTCTGGTAATTGTTGTTCTCTTTGACCTCTGATGGGATGGCATTCCACACGGTGGGTGCCACTACCGAGAAGGCCCTCTGCCTGGTTCCCTGTAACTTGGCTTCTCGTAGTGAGGGAACCACCAGAAGTCCCTTGGTGCTGGACCTCAGTGTCCGAGCAGAACGATGGGGGTGGAGACGCTCCTTCAGGAGAGTCTGATGAAAATAGGGATGTCAAATAATAACAACAACAACAACAATAATAATAATATCCCACCCATCTGGGATATTCCGGCTTCCAAGAAACACAATAAAGCCTTAAGCGTTAAAAAAACTTCCCGTTACAGGATGTCTTCTAAAGCTTGTATAGTTACTTATCTTCTTGGCTCAGGGGAAACAAAACTCCATACACTCCAACATTTCTCTGATGCCAATAGGGTGATCCCAAGGAAAAGCAGGACATTCCAGGATCAAATCAGAAACTGGGAGGGCTTCTCTAAATCCGCAACTGTCCCTGGAAAATAGGGACACTTAAAGGGCCTGAGCTTGGGATTGGCTGCTTTAAAAGTCTAGTGTTTAGTGCATTGGGGACACTTGACCTGGTTGGATATCCTCACTCATTTATAGGATAGGGGCAAGGGGAAGCAGGATGTAGTGTCGGTTAAAGGCCACATTAACTTGGTTTAGGATAAAAAAATTCCTTCAGTAGCACCTTAAAGACCAACTAAGTTTTTATTTTGGTATGAGCTTTCGTGTGCATGCACACTTCTTCAGATACAGTGAAATAGAAGTCCCCAGGCACTTATGTAGAGAAGGGGTGGGGAGGGGTGGGGATGGGGAGGGGAGGGGGGATCACTCAGAAGGGTGGTGGAAGTGGGTGATTGACTGACTGATAGCTGTTGATGACCGAAAATGACTGCAAATGGTTTTGCATGAAAAAGCAAGGGTTGAGATGGCTGAAGATCGCTTATCATGTATAATGAGATAAGAATCCGATATCTCTGTTCAAACCAGGTCCCTCCATGGTTTTGAGCTTGGTGATAAGTTGTAATTCAGCAACTTCTCTTTCCGGTCTATTTCTGAAATTCTTTTGTAGTAAGACAGCTACTTTGAGATCTTGTATAGAATGTCCTGGGAGATTGAAGTGTTCTCCTACTGGTTTTTCTGTCTTCTGGTTCCTGATGTCAGATTTATGTCCATTTATCCTTTGGCGTAGGGTTTGGCCTGTTTGTCCAATATAGAGAGCTGAAGGGCACTGTTGGCATTTGATGGCATACACAATGTTAGAAGATGAGCAATTAAATAGTCCTGAGATGGTATGTTGGATGTTGTTGGGGCCAGTAATGATGTTGTCCGGGTGTATGTGGCAGCAAAGTTGGCATCTGGGTTTATTGCAGGTTCTGGTACCAGTGTCCATGTTAAGTCTGGTGGTTGTATTGTTGTGGGTGAGGAGTTGTTTAAGATTGGGTGGCTGTCTGTAGGCAATGAAAGGTCTTCCTCCCAGAGCTTGAGAAAGGGAGCTGTCATTGTCCAGGAGAGGCTGTAGATCTCTGATGATGCGTTGTACTGTTTTAACTTGGGAGCTGTATGTGATGACTAGTGGTGTTCTGTTATTTTCTTTTTTGGGTCTGTCTTGCAGCAGGTTCTCTCTAGGTATCAGTCTGGCTCTGTTGATCTGTTGTTTAACTTCATCAGGTGGATATTTTAGTTCTAAAAAGGTTTGCTGTTTGGTTTAGGATGGCTGTCTTTATTATTTGTAGTTTATATAGGCCACTTTAATATGCTTTAAATTTCTAATTTACTGCTTCATTGTGAGCCGACCTGCCTAAAATTACCAGAACAATTCTGGCCTGAGCAGAAATTTTCCCCTATCCCCTCCATACATTTCCTTGTGTCTACTGTATTAATAATGGCCTCCATGGTTCCAATTCTGTGCATCATAAATGTGGTGCACCTACTAAATGGAAAAATGGACAAAACTCATACTGCTAGCCAGTTGCAGTTGATAAAGATTTTATGGTTACCTTTAACAATAGCGCCTAGTTTTAGCCACACTCGGGAGATGCAGGAAGATTTTATTTTGTGGGTGGCTTATTCAATGGAATAGCTCCACGTCATCCAGCCACCCAGCAGTATGGCTTTCCTAATTGAACCATTTTTGTAGTGCAAACCTATGTGTATCTACTCATATATAAGCCTCTTAATTTCTATTAGGACTTACTCCAGGACAAATGCTTACAGGGTTGTGGCATCAGTGATCCAAATGAAGCCTTTTCAGGATAGTTTTAGTGCATTGTATTTCAAATTGAAATGGATATATATTTTACTTTACATTTTGGCTACATATGGTGCAAGATGTATATTTATTTGTTCTGACATCCCGTTTCAACTGAATTTTGAACACTAAGGATTCCTACCCCTGGCTGAACTTTATTTTGACTCTCAAACTTTTCAGCACTCAAAGCCCCCTAAAATAATGGGAATTGCCAAGATTACTAGATTGGAAGATGGGTTACACTGTAGCAAAAATAACCAGCAATGTGTTGGTTGTTTTAGTTTGTTTGTATTTACTGTCATGTTTTCATTGTGGGTGATCAAATTATGAATTTTTCTAATCTCGTTCATGGCTTTCTCAGCCACAGTGGGTGACTAAGGTTAAAGTCTTATGTGGAAGTAAGCACCATTGAACTTAATAAGACTTGCTTCTGAGTAGACATGTATGGGATTGTGCTAGAATTTCCAAAAAAATACTGTACTTCCTAAAATCTGTTTCTTTACCTGCAGTACACGGACTTGCATTAATTCTAACATTAACTATGGATTGTGGAGGGGATGCTACTATTAATCTTTCTTGTATGAGTTTCCCATCTCTGGAAGGATTTTAGATATTTGCATGTTTACTGAATGTGGTGATATGCAAATTTACGCAGCACATTGTCTCTAACTTTGAGGGTGTTTTTGTAAGTGACGTTAAGGGTGCCCGTTTTGACTTTAATACATCACTGTTAGTGTAGAATGTAAAGTAGGTATTTTTCATTCAAACCATGCTAAACAGAAATGTGTCTAATTTATAAATGATATGGTGGATATAATGTTTTCCTATTCCTTAAGAGTGTGTGTGTGTTTGTGTGCTGTAAAAAGAATAGCACAGCTTCCGGGCACTCCCATATGATAAAAAATTGAAACATTTATAAGAACAAATTTCTTAGAAAAGTTTCTAAGAAGATGAAATTATATTTGAAAATGAGATGTCAGGGCAACTTTTATCGTGCATCAACAACATGCTGAAAAATATAGAAGAATGTGTTTTTTTTAGCAATCTGAAACTGGGCTAACAAAAAGCAGGTATCTCTCTGAATTCTTCAGTTATTCTCTGCAACCCAGAGACGCTAGATGGTTCATCAGAACAAACTGCAAGTGTGAATATTAAAAACAACAACAACAACGTTTTGAACACTGTTTCCGTATACTGACCTATTAACTTTCCAGTGTGAAGTAAATCTCTAAATTAAAAGAGAGTTTATCAACCACAGCCATGCAAATACTGAATTCAAGCAGAACAAACAAAGATGACATGCCTTTATTTATTGAATTTTTAAAATATTATTTAGTTGTAATCATTTGGAATAGAAGGAGCAGCAAATGCCTGGTAAATGCAATGAAAAATGAAATATTTTCGGCATTTGTACTGCAGGCGAGAAAACCCCAAACCAACCCCATTTGTGAGTTGTTCACAACTATGGTGTAAAAGTTATTGGGCAGAATGCAGCTAAGTGTTCTCAACCAATTCCATTGAAATCAGTGGGTTTTGCACTGCAGAAATTCTTGGTGGATTGCGCCTAGTGTGAACACGTTAAAAAATGTATTCACGTTTCTAAAGAGGAAAAAGATGCTTTGCCACTTTGGGAACATTTTTTTTATATTTCTGTTCTTGTGAAATGCATCTCTGAAACACACCTAGTTGCTGCCTTGTTGTTTTCTGTAACTCTGATGGAACAATAAGAAAAATCTATCTTACATCATGTTGCCGGAACCAGTATGCAGACCTTGAAATCACCTCCAAGACCAGCTTCTGCCTTGGTTCCATATGTCAACAGCTTCATTTGTTAATTCAAAGCTCTAGCACATGAGTAATGGAATGTTCATTTATTATATTTCAGACCGCTTCTTCAATATATCAACATTATAGATAGCTTTTGTATTACATATGGCATGTTGCTTTTTAGCTTTTATTCATTAGACATTTATTTTACATAAAGTAATCATATATCCAGGTTTCTCTCATATCCCAGAGATTTCAGAAGACCTGAAATGCCTTGGGTTTTATTTTGTTTTGTTTTTTTTAAAAAAAACCACACCGAACACTCAATCAGTCAAAAGTTGTGGCTTTGCTTTGTTTCAGATATAAATGCTAAGTTTGTTCAACTTTATTCTATTCGAGAACTGCATGCTTCAAGAATTACACTGTGATGAAGAAACAATATAATAATCAGGCTACGAATACTATCAGTGTCTATGATAATAATGCTTATGATAGTAGCATGAGCAGCAGTAATACTGTGGTTCCTAACCCCTTGAAAATTGTTAAGGGTCTTAGCATATCACTTAATGATTTTTCTACCTGTTGTAGCCATTGTAATGCACTGTGCTAGATGCTAGGCGATTTTTAATTGCATTTTAATTGCTTCCAGCATTTCTTACATATTGTACTTTATTCCATTCGAATTCTAATATACTAAAATACAATAAAAATGCACAAAAGAAGCAAGAATGCAATTAAAAACCAGTAAAAATATTTAACAATCTAGATCTGCTGCCCTGCCATCTTCCGCAGCAAATTCACAGATGCGTCATGGACCATGCCTGGATTTATCTTATTTATTATTTATTTCTTACATTTATATCCTGCCTTTCTGCCAAGGCATCCAAGGTGCTTTACAAATGTAATGCCAAAACAAAGAAATGGTATAAAATGTAAATTTGGGGATGTTGGTGGTAGAGGCAGGAACTGATGTTGTCTGACTGCCTCCCCAACTCTTTTTCTCTTCCCATGGGATGAATGTCATGGGAGACTCCCCCCAAAAAAGATTTGACCAGCGTGCAATTGTACGGGACACCCAAGTCACATTTTGTGGTCAAGTCCTTATTCCATACAGGATCTTTTCGCAGGGGCAGACTTTGGTAATATGCTGCCCTGTATGAGGCCAACATTCGATGCCCTTGCATGTCGAGGTACCAAGACTTCCCACCAAATAACTCACACTTCACACAGAATTTAAGTATAAGGTTTTTGGCATTAATTTTGGCCACAACTTTATTTAAATAGAACTAATGTGAGTGGTTGCTTAGGCATTGGTTCCCTGGGACAGATCTGACTCCTTTAGTGTACTGGGGAAGCCAGGGTAGGTAAGCACCCTCTGAGAGAGGCCAGGGCAGGGCCACCAAGCCCTTGACCTCTCCCCCAGATGCTCCCCGAGGCTCATGCGCGGTCCTAGCCCCTACCGGGGGTACGGACAAACATGTGGAGCCCCAGGATTCCTTTAACGGAATACCCCTAAAGGCAGCAGCGATTTTGAGGGGCAGGCCCAGCCAAATCCGTACCCCTCCACCATTTAATTTGAACCAATGCCTAACCGCAACCTTACAAGTTGTGACATTTTGCTATGTAGTAGGCAAAAACCACAAGGCACCAGCCAATCAGCCAAGTGGCAAAATTCCTACTAGGCCCCCGCATCAATACGGGCAGGAGATCCGTTGCAAGCACCAAAAGTGAAACCGCAAGCTGCTTGCCCAGTATATATAGGCTGTGGCTGTCAATCAAATAATTGCAACATAACATTCTCCCCAGCAACAATACCCTCAGTGGCCATCCAAACTGACCTGCCCCAGCACATAGCTGCCAAGTCTCCCGTATTCCCCGGGAAACCCCCGTTTTTCCGGCTGTTCCCAGCCGAAAAAACGGATTCCCCCCCCCGTTTATTCTGGCGCGGCGGCCATTTTGGAACTGGGCGGAGCATGCTCAGAAGCGACTTTTGATGCTGCTTTGCCCAGTTCCAAAATGGCTGCAGCGCGACTTCTGGTGTGGTGGCCATTTTGGAACAGGGCAGAGCAGCATCAAAAGTCGCTTCTGAGCATGCTCCGCCCAGTTCCAAAATGGCGACAGCGCTACTTCCGGTCTGCTACTTCTGGTCCAGTCCCTTATTTCTCAGGCCGGAACTTGGCAGCTATGCCCCAGCAAACCAGGGAACGTCTTGTTAACCCTTCCGCAACCCATGCTCGCCTTAACGGGAGAACCTGCTTTCCCAAACTGGGCTTTGGGAAGGAGGCATGAGGCTCTGACTGGGTCCTAGAGCCCTTCTACCTCCTTCCCAATGCTCAGTAAGCACTTCCCCAGTTTTAGGAAAGAGGCAGGAGAACTCAAGGGCCATGTCAGAGTCCTCATGCCTCCTTCCCGATGCCAAGCAAACACAGTCAGTGAGGTCCAGTGAGGCTCACACTGCCTTAAATCCCCCTATGCTTTTCGTTCATTCATTCTTTATTGCAGACAGGCCCTCCTTTGACAACCACTGATATAATATCCAGGGCATTTTTTTTCAACCAGAAGTCACTGGAACTCAGTTCTGGCTCCTCTCAGGTGGGCACCAGTGCCATTATAAGAGAACAAGGCGGGCACTCATGGTGAGTTCCGGCACCTCTTTTCCCCCAGAAAAATAGCACTGATGATATCTATAATTGGGTTGCACACAAAGCTTCCACAGACAGAAGGCATCTTATGGCTCGTGTTGCGTGAAACTCTAAATCCAAAGATGTTCTTCCACTTGAAAAAGAACTTGCCAAACCTCATACACAAAGCAGAAGCTGGGAAATGCTCTAGAAACTACATATTCTAATATTTTGCAGCCTCACGTCTTGTGCCAGCTGCTGCCCAAACATTTTTAGTACCGTGTTAGCAGCTATTTTTGTGAAGACTCCAACCTATACGAAATAAATCCCCAAGTCAAACTGAATGTTACACTGTTTCTCCTTAGCAGAGAAGCTGTGGTAGCAATATTTGATGGAGAAAAGACTTGGAGTACTTAAACATCCTTCTCACGTTCATTTCTTTGAGATGGCGTACTGCACACTGGCAAGGGAGTCCGCAGATGTTCCTAGCCACAAAACATTTCCTGGATTGCCTATTCACAAACATTGGTTGCCAGACATTTGTGGCACTTTCTTCAATAGCCTGGGATTTTTATTTTATTTTTTAAAAAACCCCACTCTCATCCACTTTTCAATAGCTTCCTTATGTGCTTGCCTGAAGCCAATTCTTACTCACCATGTAAAAGGCTGCTTGCAACAAGCTTGGAGTTTTTGTCACTTCTGCATGGGTGATTAAATGAATTCAACTCCCACATCACAAGATCCACATTCAGCCTATCTTGGAAAAGTTTAGTTTTCTGTAATTTCCCAGGACATGTTAAATATCTTTCACCATTTATGTCCCTATTCAGAAGATTCAACTATGACAGATAAAAGTCCTTTGGTAGTGACTATTCCTTATGAGTCAGTTTACATGCTACATAGCAGTGCAGAATGAATAAATACTTCACACGCTACCCCTTCTGAGTACTTTTTATGTATATTCCCAATTACTATAAACTAAATCATTTCTATTGCATTTCTATGCCACCTTCCCTCCAAGAAACTCAAAGTGACCTACATGGCTCACCGTCTCCATGTTTTATCCCACAACAATTTTGTGAGGTAGGTAGGACTGAGTAGCCCAAAATCACCCAGTGAGCTTAATGACTGCATGGGGAATTGACCCCCGATCTTCCAAGTCCTACCTAGTACATTAACCATTGTGCAACACTGCCTTAGAGAAGGAGGAGCTTCCTAACCTCTTGTGTATATTGAATATGCATGCTAGTCTTGTTTCAGTGGGACTTCATCCTCATGCATTCAGGCTAAAGAACTGAAGCCATTCTCCCCCCCCCTCCCCAATTGCTTTAGTCAGTAGTATTCAGGGCCAGCACTACAGCAAGGCTGGGTGGTGCAGGGCGCTGGGGCGCCGCACCACAAGGGGGGGGGCGCCGCGCTGCAGCGTCCGCCAGACAGTCACGCTGGGAAACGGGACGGGGCGCCGGAGGGATCTCCGCACCACGGCGCCAGGGCGCCAGATATGCTTAAGATGGCCCTGGTAGTACTTGCCTCTGTTTGCCCTGATATGCAGTACTGCATCTTTAAATGTTAATTTAAGGACCTTAAGGTCCATGAATAACCATAGTTTAGAGGTCCTGGGCCCTAAGGAAGTCAGACTATCCTCCACCAGGACCAGGGCCTTTTCAGTGATGGCTCTGACCTGGTGGAGTGCTCTGTCCCATGAGACTAGGGCCCTACAGGATTTAAGCTTCTTCCGCCGGGCCTGTAAGACAGAGCTATTCCACCTGGCCTTTAATTTGAACTCAGCCTGATTTGTTATTACCCTTCTCTTCCCCCTCCCTCCCCCTTTTTATGAAGATTACCCGCTCTGGGACCCACAGTTAATTCTCCCCTGGCCTCCTCGCTGGCCCAAGTAGGTCTAATTTAGCCAGCTAGCCCTGGTGACTATCTAACGTTTATTGGATGAATTTCCCCCAAATTGATTCTTGAACTTTGAATTTTATTGTTATTCATGTTTTTATACTGTATTTTATGCTGCTTTTATGTTGTATTACCATTAAGTGTTTTGAATTTGTTGTTAGCCACCCTGAGCCTGGGTTTCTGAACCGGGAAGGGCGGGGTATAAATTAAAATATTATTATTATTATTATTATTATTATTATTATTATTATTATTATCATCATCATTATTGGTAGAACAAAATATTTGCATTTATTTCAACATTTGTCACACACACCCCTTGTTTATTTTTGATAAGTGTACTGAGCGGAAATACTTGAATTCCTAAGGAGGGAACCATAGGAGGTGATTTTCCACCTTATGAACCCTATGAAAGGTTATGACGCAAGGAATTTCTTATGCATTTGAGGTGCTACAGGACTCCTGGTGCTTGCATCATCAGTTCCTTATTTTGCATGACCTTAGGATGTGGCAACTTTGGACTTAACAAGGACTTAACAAATTGGACTTAGCAAGGACTTTCCAAAAGTGAAATCCTTGCATTCAAGATGGGGAACCTATTGCCTTCCAGACATTGTTGGATCCCAAACCTCAGTCACCCCCAGCCAGTGGTCAGGAATGATGAAAACTGGAGTCCAACAGCTCTGGGAGACATCTGTGCCTTACAAGGTCCTGTTGAGAACCTCAGCTCTGAAGCAAACCTTTTCATTTTCTTAGAATTGATACACTGAAATTCGGCACTGAAAGCCAGTCAACTTAAGAAAGCTAGTGATTCCACATACACAGAAAACAGCATTGCCAACCTAAAGTTGAGACCTTGTACCTGTAGCATTTGAAAGTAGCCCAGTCTGGTCTGGATCTACTCTGTACTGTGCAATTCAATTCATTATTTGGGTACAAAGCTAAACTGTTAAATCCAAAGGGCAGATTTCACCATTTTGGGATGGGAAACCAGAAATCTCATTTCTTCTCCTCTTTTCTATGATTAATAATTTTATCGTTAGCCGTCATTTTGAAAACTGGTGACATGGATAAGAAACCTTCCAAAGTTCAAAGAAATCAGTCCATGGGATATCATGTGAGGTGATTTTTACCCTCATTATAAGCACCTGAGAAAGTCTCAGGTTTTTCTTCACTATCTCTCCCACTCCTTGTGAAGAAAAGAGATAGAGATGATTTTAAATTGTTTGTTAGGAAAAAGAATGATTGGGAGAGAAGCAGGCCACACCAATAGTCTTATTCTGCCACTTGTGCACTACTCTAAAACTCAGAGGACAATGACAACCCACAGGAAGAAAAACTCCTGTTTTATTTGCTCTACCATCCCCACCCCAAAATCACTGTGATAGAAGTGCCCTCGGACACAATTCACTGTGATTGAAAGCTAGACATGTCTGTCAGAATGATCCTTCCCCCCCCCCCACCTTAGTCCTCTCCCCTCTACACCCCTCCTCTCTGCTCTTTACCCCTTCGTCTCTCGAGCTCTGGGTATTTTTCCAGCCAGCTTGGTTTCATTTCTCAGAAAATAAAGGGGGTGGAATAAAGGTCATTTAGATTTTTGGAAAAACCCGAAACCATGAGGTAACTTGGAAGTTCAGAGTCCTTGATCTCTCTTGCTAATGGTGTGATCCAGTTCAGGGATGCGAGATCATGACTTGAATCGCCCCAATTCGCCTTGTCATTCAGGGTCGCACAGAGCTGACGGAGACCCCCCCAACATATCCACCATATTTTATCATATAGTGTTAGATTCAAATTCCGTTCTCCAGCATCGTACGATTTCCCCTCAGTGCAACCCCCTCTAGAACAAAGCTAATAATTCTACAGAGGTGTGCATCCCGGTTCAAGACATCTTCTGAACTGGAGCATATTCTGGTTATAACTTTGGTCCTCAGCAAAGTCTAGATGGTCAAGGCTTTCATTATTGTCTTTTCCCCGAGTTTAGAGTGGTACTTACTCATGCAGCAAACTGATGCTGACATCTGCAAAAAGAATTTCATAGAGAATTTTTTTTTTGCAAGCTGACACTGCCTTTTTCCTTCAGACCTACAATATGTGCTTTCATTGTTCCCATACCAACTTATGAATATGTTGATGCCTTTCTCCCTCTCCCTCCTATTTTTTTTTAAAAAGCTCCCATCTGAGTTCTGTTCATCACAGATGTTTAGAAACACAGCTGTCCATCTACAGTGGTTCTGCATGAAAGACCATGGCTGTTGAGTACAAAAGAGGGGATTCAGGCAGATATGCACTATAAATAGATAGCATTGTCTGCTTCCTCATTTTCCACTACAGTCCTAAATTTTGGCATCGGAAAATGTACTACAGTGTCAAAGCAGTTTGCACCTCTTCCTTGCTCGGCATCGTGAAAATTGAAATACGAACCAAATCAGTGTTGCTGCTATTGTTTCGTGACCAATTAATCAAAACTTGTGTTCCCTCTATACCAAGAAGAAGATGGTCATTCTTCAATAGCCATAAATAGCAAGTACACAGGATTTTTTCTTTTTTAAGCAATTGCACCAAACACAGCAGCTTCACTGGTGAAGTTTAGCAACAACCTCAATTTGAAAATCAATTTGTCCTTGAATTTGCTTCAAACAAGTTTTTAATTAATATGTGACTTTTGTACTTAAAAAAAATATGTCTTGGCTATCCATGATCACAAATCTGTTCTAAAGGAGAGAGTGGAAGAGATGGTATTATTATGTTTTCTGTCAGTTGCATCCAATTCTGGTCTGATGAACCACAATAAGTTTGCAGGATAAGAAACATTGTATTATTACGTTAAAATGGCAAGTGAGCAAACCAGACTATATGTAGACCTTCTGAATCCTGTGCTTTTGGGGGGGGGGCGTTTTCTTTTGCTTCATTTGAATCTCCTTCCCGTCAATTTCACTGAATAGCCCAAGTTCCAACATTATGCAAGATTGAGTAAAGCTTCCTTCTCCCCATCTGCATTCACCAACCTATCCATAATTTCATAAATTTCTATCATATGCCCTCTTAAGGCATAGTGTCTCTCAACTAAGGAGCCCCAAACATTACAACCTTTCTTCAAAGGACAGGAATAGTCTATCCTCCTTCTGTTGCCTAATGCACTGGTAACCTCTAGGTTAGATTGCTGCAATGTGTTTTATGTAGGGTGACCTTTCAATGTGTTTTGGAAGCTCCAGCTGGTTCCAAATTCATTGGCCAGATTGCTGACAAGGACAAGGCAATCTGAGTATGAAACACTAATATTAGCATGACTGCATTGGCTACCAATGTAGAGTTATAAAGCCTTAGGTGGCTTAGGACTCCAATAACTCAAGGACTGTCTTTTCCCATATGTTGTTGTTTAGTCATTTAGTCGTGTCCGACTCTTCGTGACCCCATGGATCATAGCACGCTAGGTACTCCTGTCTTGCACTGCCTCCCGCAGTTTGGTCAAACTCATGTTCGTAGCTTCGCGAAAACTGTCCAACCATCTCGTCCTCCGTCGTCCCCTTCTCCTAGTGCCCTCAATCTTTCCCAACATCAGGGTCTTTTCCAGGGAGTCTTCTGTTCTCATGAGGTGGCCATATAAATCAACCCAAACCTTGCATTTGTCAGACAGAGGACCTTCTCCATGTGTCCTTTCTGAGGGAGGTGCGGAGGCTGGCAATGCAAGAACAGGCCTTCTCGGTGGTGACTTCTTGTTTGTGGTGTGCTCTCCCCAACAATCTTGGTGTTGTCATCACCTTTATTTCAGACAAAAACATTTTAAGGGCTTTGGGCCCTTGATCTGGAGGGTATTTTGGTGTGTCCCCCCCTTTCTTCCTCTTTTGTGTTCATCAATTTAGTTGGGTGGGTTGGGTCTGTTCTTCTATATATATTTATGGATAAGCACTTTAGTTTCCTATTTTATTATTGCTATTGTACTTGGTTATAATGCTTTGTTTTTATGTTTCAGCTTACTTAGGGAGACTTTTGTGGAAAAGCAACAGATAAATAATAATGACAATAGGGTAGTTGGTTTAGTCAATATGAGTAGTCAATGAGATGCCCTTCAAATGTTGTGGACTACAACTACCATCATTCCTGACCATTGCTTATGCCAGCTGGGTTGATATGTGGTTAGGTTGGCCTCGACCAGGACCAGGGCCTTCTCAGTACTGGCCCCGACCTGGTGGAACGCTCTGTCCCAGGAGACTAGGGCCCTGCGGGATTTGTCCTCTTTTTGTAGGGCCTGCAAGACAGAGCTGTTCCGTTTGGCCTTTGGACTGACGCAGTCTGACCCCACGGTTACCCTCCCCTAAGGTTTTATCTCATAATGGTTTTATCTTATTTGTAGATTTTTTAATTTTAAAATTGAATTTTAACATTGTATTAATCTGCATTTTAACTGAATTGTTTCTTTTATACTTGTGTTGATATTATTTGTTGTTAGCCGCCCTGAGCCCAGTCTTGACTGGTAAGGGCAGGGTATAAATAAAATTATTATTATTATTATTATTATTATTATTATTATTATTATTATTATTAAAACATACGGAAGGGAACACATTGGCTACACCTATTTTAGCCCCTTGTTGGTTGCCCTTTTCTACACTGATTCCCAACCTACAATATCTTTTGTGAAGTGAGGTAACCAGAACTCTGCAGAGCATTCCAAATATGGCCGCAACAAAAATGTGCATCAGAGCACTATAATGCTGTAAGTTTTCTTTTTACATTTGTTTACTATGTACAGAGCTCCAGTTCATTCCAACTAGCCAATGGAGCTAGAATGTATATCCTCCATAAGACCTGGTTGGCATTGTATATTATTCCACATCCTCACAGCGCAATATGACAGCATTAAAAAGAGTTTCTACTATAATCACACATGGGAGATTTAACTTTAGAATTGGCTGCAAGTGTAGTGGGAATACTATTCTGTTTGTTGCCTTCTGTCTTTAAAAAGCATTATATATCTAAAATCAGTGGTCAAGAGTTGGCCTAGAGTGAAACTCAGAATTAATTGCTGCTGCTGCTGCTGCTGCTGCTTATTTTAGAGGGAGAGAAAATCTAAAATACAGTAATATACCTTCAGCACATATGTGACTGCCATTGGACCAAAGAAACGGAAAACGTGTTTCACTTTGTCATGATATCACACATTCAAATGCGAACCATGATTGGTTTTCAACAAATTCAACTATTACAGTGTTCCTTTATTTTTTCTTACGTAGGGGTTACGTTCTATTGGCATTGGACGTTTGTCCCTTTAGCAATCCTAACCCTGTATAGGTAAAGGTAAAGGGACCCCTGACCATTAGGTCCAGTCGTGACCGACTCTGGGGTTGCAGTGCTCATCTTGCTCTATTGGCCGAGGGAGCCGGCATACAGCTTCCAGGTCATGTGGCCAGCATGACAAAGCCGCTTCTGGCAAACCAGAGCAGCGCACAGAAACGCTGTTTACCTTCCCGCTTGGAGCAGTACCTATTTATCTACTTGCACTTTGACATGATTTTGAACTGCTAGGTTGGCAGGAGCTGGGACCAAGCAATGGGAGCTCACCCCGTCGTGGGGATTCGAACCGCCGACCTTCTGATCGGCAAGTCCTAGGCTCTGTGGTTTAACCCACAACGCCACCCGCATCCCGTATAACAAAGTAGTTTTTTTTCCAAATCATAGTAATGCTGCATTGAAGATAATTATATTGTTCAAATCTTTATACCACTTTTCTTGAAAAAAATTGCTTTGACTTGAGCATTTTCAGATCTACCCTGTTTCTCCGAAAATAAAACGTAGCCATAAAATAAGCCATAGCAGGATTTTTAAGCATTCAAGGAATATAAGCCATACCCCAAAAATAAGACATAGTGATAGGCGCAGCAGCTATGCCAGCTGCGGCAGGAGGAGGAGGAAAAAATAAGACACCCCCTGAAAATAAGCCACATTTTTTTGAGGAAAAATAAATATAAGACGGTGTCTTATTTCTGGAGAAACACGGGTAGTAACATATAGATCCCCCCCAAAAAAACCTCATCCAACTAGTGCTGTTACTTTTCACTTATGGTTCCTTCCCCCTTAAATGTTATTCCTTTCTATCTATAATGTCTAACAGTTTGGGCCAATGTTGTTGGATTACAACTCCTATCATGCCTGACCACCAGCCATGTTGGCTGGTGGAAGTTGGAGTCTGAAACATCTAGAGGTCATCACACCGGCTATTCATGCATGTTTACTCAGAAGTAAATGCTATTGTGTTTAATAAGGCTTGCTTCAATGAAGCATAGGAGTGACCAGTGTTTTTTTCTTTAAAAAAAATGTTTAGAATTACTCTCATTTTCCTAGTTACAGGTAGGTAGCCGTGTTGGTCTGAGTCGAAGCAAAATAAAAAAAATTCCTTCAGTAGCACCTTAAAGACCAACTAAGTTTTTATTTTTTATTTTTTTAAAAAAAGCAATAATAAAAACTTAGTTGGTCTTTAAGGTGCTACTGAAGGAATTTTTTTATTTTGTCTCATTTTCCTACTCATATTGAAATACTGCCCCTCAATGAGGCCAAACTTAGATTCACAAAATGTTTAAGGGTGTGCGTCCCCCTGCATCCCTCCGGGGGGGGGGGGAAGCACTTGGAGTAACACAGCAGCATGGAACATATTGCAGTATATATAGGGATTGCAACCAGAATGCGTTAATTGAAGCTATTCATAGAGTGGAAGATGATAGCTAGCTCCTCATTTCTGTAAAGATCTCCTAATAGCTCAGGAGTAAATTGCAAATTGTTGATCAAGTTATTAATGTGACATACAGCCTATATCATTTTCCTTTACCATGCCCTTATAATCAAGTGATGGTAAGGGAGTTATTCCAGGAGATTGCTTCTGTCGAAATATTTCCAAGTTTTTAAAAATGGCTGATACCTGAGTTTCTTTACGCATCTCTTTCTGCAATTTGTTATCCCAGTGCTAAATAGCATGTCTTAAAGGCATTCCGCATGACAATTGTTCCAGTAAGACCGCCTTATTGATATTACAGTGATGCACAGTAGCTGCCGATTTGGCAGCCTGATCATTGCATCAGGAATACGCAACTGGATTCCACAATGTGGTTCAAGATATGCAGTGCTTTTTTCTGGTGGTACTCAATGTTATCAGCAACTCCCCACCTCCCCATCTTGCTCATGTCCAGGTAAGCAACCTTAGAACCACAACCTTGAGTATCAGAAGTCAGTAGCATGTGTGCTGTTTTTCTAATCTCTTTCTATCCCTATGCACCATGGAGGTGTACACTTCATGCCAGACACCACCACACCACAGTCAATGGCGATGATGATGATGATGATGATGATGATGATGATGATAAATAATAATAATAGAGAAATCACTACAGTTCCCAGGATGTATCAGGGAGCGGCTTTGCTGCAATGTGCCTTCTGGGAATATAATTCTTCCAACTTGTAGCAAGTGTAGGGTTTTTATGGTAGCCTGTTGGGAGAGAAAGACTCTATGTCTTGGCATACACAGGGAGGATAGTGCAGAATATGTCAGGAATACGTGGAAGGAATTGGGTAGAGCAGTGTGGAGGGTGAGGAGAACTGATGGGGGGGGAAGTTGATGTGTCGGCAGGGCGGAGGTAGAAAGTTCGCTGCTTCATGGTGAGTCCTGGCACTATTTCCCCTAGAATAAAGGCACTGAAGATATTCATGTCTTGTTTCCTTTCCGTATAAAAGTTTAATGCTGTTTTCAGTTGTGTGTTTTTTGCTAGTTTTGCAAGATAGGCAGGGGGACTGTGACTGAAGGTGCGGAAAACAAAAATAATGGCTTTTCAATAAAATTCATTTTGACTCTATTTCTTCATCCTGTCTGTGATCCACAGAGATCCGTTCTGCAGAACCTTTTGTGCAGACTCTGATAGCTGTGCATAATTGATATTTACCATTATTTCAAACTCTATAACTGTGCACTTATTTATATGTGCCTCCCAATTTAGCTGTATAATCTGGTTTGCGAACTAATTCCTGGAGACATGTGTTTGATTTCTCAATGTGGTGGCTACTTTATTTTTTTTCAAGCTGAATGTTTTTTAAGCTACAGATTGCTTTCAAACAAGAGAGAATTTGAGGTAATTGTGTAGATCATTTAGTGCCACATTTCAAGCCATGACTCCAGCAGCAGCAGGAGTATTTTTGAGGTAATATAATCTACTTAATCCAAGGTGTTGCTGAGTTTCTACTTCTCATGTATTTATCTCTTTTAAATTTAGGCATAGGAGTGTGGGCATTGGATCCAACTAAGTTCTCCTCAAAGTAGACCCTTTGGACTTAATTGACCTAACTGAGTCACGTCCATTGATACTCAAAGTATGACGAATGTTGAATACAACCCATCCTGTTGTAGTACTATACATCTGTATACACATGCAGAGGAGAAAGTCCCATTGAACTCAATAGGAATTAATCAAATATATCTGAAGAAGTGTGCATGCACACAAAAGCTCATACCAATGACAAACTTAGCTGGTCTCTAAGGTGCTTCTGGAAGGAATTTTTCTATTTTGTTTCTATTTTGTTTCAAATCTATCTGTTTATCTTTGCAACCTCCTGTAGTCTATTTTATGAAGCAGACAATGCTCTTGGTGGGACTGGAGATGTAGCTGAGCATAGTTGAAACACCCCAAGTCATAGCTGTCAATTCCCCCCCCTTTTTTTAAGGGAAATTCCCTTATGCTGAATAGGCTTCCTCGCGAGAAAAGGGAAAACTTGACTTCTATGCCATATGTTTAGAAATACATTGAAGGGACTAAAATTCAGTCAGATGCCACCTTCTGTTATCAAGATATTGTTTATATTGCAACCTAAGCAGGACTTGTGGATGTGCAGGTGCCAGGAATTAAAATGGGATGCTCTGCACCCAGTTATTTTGTTTCAGATGCACCACACTTCATTTACAATTGTTCCATTGCTTACTATCAGGGGCATCAACTGCTAGGGGCTGAACCCCTTTGTTAGTGTGGGGCTGAGCCCCCGCAATGTTCATCTGGGCATCACAGTGTTGCCCAGGACGGCTAGGCGTAACGCAATTGCATGAGCCAGGAACACAGTGGCTTCTCCTCCTCTTTCTGCTGCAGAGGGGAAGCAGGCCCCGGGCCATAGTGGCGGCAGGAGAGGAACTGCCGGCCATGGAGGCCAAGCTGCCGCATGACGCCTGTGCCACGTCCTGCTTCAGAGCTTCCAAGTGGCAACTGATTGGCCACTTCAAGAATGAGATGCTAAACTAGATGGGCCTTTTGTATGATCCTGCAGGGCTTTAGTTTTTTTATGTTCTCTTCCTCGACTGTGCTTAAAAACGCACCATCTTTCTTGTTGATATAGATATAGATAAAGTTATGACCATAGCTGCCAAGTATCCCGTATCCGCCGGGAAAACCCCTTTTTTTCTTACCATTTCCGGAGGTCTCCCGTTTGGCGGAAAATCCCAGCATTGTCCCTTTAATTTGCTTCTTCCCGGCGGCCATTTTTCTGGTGCCGCTTTGCCCTTCTATGGGCACCAGAAAATGGCGGCGCCGGCATCGGAAGTCGCTTCCGCGCATGACCGGAAGTTGCGTGACGCGACTTCCGGTTGCGGTTTGCCCTTCTATGGGCATCAGAAAATGGCGGCGCCGGCGTCGGAAGTCGCTTTTACGTGTTTCCGGTCATGCGCGGAAGCGACTTCCGGAGCTGGCGCCGCCATTTTCTGGTGCCCATAGAAGGGCGAAGCGCCACCGGAAGTTGCGTCACGCAACTTCCGGTTATGCGCGCGCTGCCGATCCCGGATCTTTACGATCCGGACTTGGCAGCTATGGCTAGGACTGAACTCTACATTATACAACTATGCGCAGACAGAGAGATCTGTCCTTCAGAACTCTGTGGAAATGGTTTCTCAACAGTCTGCCCCCCCCCTCTTTCCGGGCACACAAACTGGGGTGGAATCTACACACACACACACACACACACACTCTGCATATATATATATATATATATATATATATATATATATATATATATATATCGCTGTGAAAATTCCTTTTTTAAAAGTTTTGAAAAATACATTGAATTTTGCATAGCTCACTATCGCCACCTAGTGTCCCATTTCTATATTTCACTTTACAAGACATTTATATTTCACTTTACAAGACATTTGTTTTATTTGTGTGGCTGAGTCCTAAAATGACCATTTCAATTAATTTCGCTGAGGAAGGGGAAATCTCCCACAGTTGTTTCAGGGTGCATGCTCACCAAGAACAGAGGGAGTAGCACAGCTTCTTTTTTGTAGTTCGCTTTTCTTTTTTTGCTGCCTCTGCAAGTGAAAGCAGTAGCAACTACAGGGGCAGCTGCCTAGAATTTTGCATTCCTCACAATGCCCTGGACCTAGCAGGGAAGAGGAAGGGAGGGGAAGAACAGCCACTAACAAACACAATATAGTAGAAATCCTTCAAAGAAAATCTCCAAAGTAGCCCTTTTCCCCCCTAAGGTGAGGGGGGGCGGGAGGACCCTATATTTTCTCAAAAAGAAGTATTCAGGAATTATTATTTTTTTGGCTCAGCTCAGTTCTGTGACTTTCATCAATAAATATGAATTCTAAATATGGACTGATGGGATTATTCATACAGCTGGATTGTTCAAATGGATTGCAACTATATTATTGCAAGTACTTTCTTGCAACTCCTGTGAGGAATAAGAAATGATGAGTCCTTCCTATGTCTATTTCTCTGTAAGTGATGAACGTCTATGTCAAGTACAAGGGGATGCATGCTGCAAATATTCACCATTTCCCACTCTAGATAAATATCTAGCACGGTCAATAGGCTTGTGATCAGTTTTAACAGTGGAGGAGAAAACAATCAGTGATTCATTGTGCAAGATATTGTACTATTTAACAACATTTGATTCACATTGCGGTCTGGGCGTTTAATCAGGGAACAAGATACAATAAATCCTAGTGGCTGTTTTTGACTGGGGAACCTAGTGCAAAAACTAATCTGGTGTTTTTGAATGGGTAACCATGTACATTATCATGCAGTTTTGCAACATTTTGATTTTTTTATTAATTCATATTTATTTATTAAATTTCTAGCTTGCCATTCCTGCCAATGGGGCCCAGGGGAGCATACAGTCCAATAGCAAAGCAATTTAAGCATTTTTTTAAAAAATACATTATGCCCTTCTATGCATTTTATAAGATAGCTACCTGCTCATTTCCATTTCCTTACTATCTGAAATCCAAACATCTCTGTGCCACCTGCCTTAAGGAAGCTCTTGCACTGAGCAAGGTACTTTTTAGTATGTGTATGCAAAGTGAAACAAGGATGGCAAATTATGAACATCCCAGGCATGCCAAAACCAACCCATGTTTGGAGAAAAATGGAAATTTGGAGAGAGGGAAATTTAAAAGTTTCACATATGCTCCCATATTATGATGCTTTGGCATCGGACTGCAGAAGATCCAAAACTCATGGTCAGGATCTACATTTGTGCTGCAGATGTGAACAACCACTAAAAGGAAATATGGTTTCACATCCATTTCTAATATATGTGTGCATAGAAGTGAAACGGAGAAGAGGGAGGGTGTGTATTGTTTTGAAAGTGTATACAGAATGATAATATTTGACAAGATCGAGTGTAGCCTCGGAACAATCTGGGTGAGACTAGATGATCAAAACCAAAAACAAAGCGAAGGGGAAAATTCAATCAGCAGCTGTTGCAGACCCCCCCCCCCCCCAGGACAATACGAAAAAATATTCATTGAGCAACAACTGAGTTGTTCAAAACCACACAGCACTTTCCCAGAGGGGACTTTAACTGTCCAAACATCTGTTGGATGACAAATAAAGCTACTGTAAATATGGATCAGCAAATAGATTCCTGGCCAAAAACAGGGGAGGAAAAAACAACCACGAACCCGGGAAAGAAATCCTAGTCGCTGTGTTTTGGAGAGAGCTGCTTTACAGCTCAGAGAAGGCAGTGCTGGTATTGCTTCTTAGGAAAGCAGGTTCAAAAGCATTGTGGCAGCACGGCTGAGAATATATGAAGGCATCTAGCAAGCTTGCTTCAAGCAAGATGCAAAATGAAGGCACGGCAAAGATACAACACAGATGGCAAGGAGGCATTTCCATTATTATATTTTTAAAAAAATGTTATCTTGATTTCTTATTCTTCCGGTCAGTTTTGCCATTTCTGCATATTCCATAAGTGTTTTTTTAAAAAATCCATTCTTCCTTTGCTGGGACGTCTCCTTCTTTCCTTAATATAGCAACAATCTAGAGGGGAAAGGAGAGAAGAGGAGAAGGTGTGAAAAAAAGGACCTGAATGTGAAAACAGGGGTGTAACTGAGGAGCGCAGAATAGAAGCCGCTTTAGAAACAGGGAGATGACAAGTGGGATTAGTAATCGCATCAGAGGGGAGGTTCTATGGGGTTTCGTGGGGTCTGTGCGCAAGAGGGTCACGAAGGAAGGAGGCAGCAGCATAGGAATGGGGCTGAAGGTGAAAATGAGGGGTGAAAGGGTAGTTTGTGTGCAAGGGGGTTGCAGAAAAGGAGGGAGAGGGAGAGACGTGGAAATGGGGTCGGAAGTGGCAGGGGAGGTTGTAGAGTGATGTTCTGCAGGTGAGTGATGCTGCAGAATAGATGAAAGAAATAGTGTTGGGAAGGGCGAAAGTGGGCTTAGTAGTCCATGAGCTGAGAAGGGGGAAATCTAGGGAATTCCCATGGTGGGGGGTGGGGGTGGCAGGGGTTGGCAGCTGGACCAGAGGGGCAGAGTCCCCTCCCCTCTCCACGTCTCTCTGTTTGTACACGCACATACATTTGAAAGTGCTTCCTTAACGCAGATAATTGAATTCTGTCATATTTATCCGCTTGAGCCTTCCCACCAAGGTGGTTTCAAGAAGGACGGAAACGGGAAAGTGCCTTTTAAGGTATTACTGTATTACTTTTCAGTCTGCAGGGAACACTTACTGGGTTTTGCTATTGTCTTTCGGTTTAGAGAAATATTTACATGTGCAGGAAAAAAAGAGCTCTCCAGCCTCACAGATAAGAACATTAATACAACCACTTACATGCTAGATTTATGCATGTCTTTTGAAGCCCATGCCTATTATACTCAGTGTAAATACACATAAGATCTCGAGTGTATCCATTTTTATTTTATTTTATTGTTTATTTTAATGTAGAATGGACCCTTTTAGGGCCAACAATGTCTTGATTTCACCGCCAATATCCAACATGAGGATCTGCTTATTTATTGTTGTTTTTGTTTACAATTTAAGGATTTCTATCAAAGTAGGAGGATTTAGGCTGCAATCCTGTATATATGTAATTGCAAGCAGTGAGGTGGCCAAGCTTGCTTATGACAGCAAATTGTACAGGAATTCCAAAAGTATATTTCCAAACTGGGTGAAAAGGCATTAAAACGACTAATGCAATTCTGTGTGAGTAAGTATAAAATGATGCATGTGCGGGCAAAATCCTGCCCCTCCTACCCATTTCATATTTACACTCAGGGTGTCTGAACTGGTGGTGACTGACTGGAAGGTGACATCAGGATCATAGTGGGTAGGTGATGGATGAAGATGTGTCAAAAGGAAAAAGAGGAAAATTCCTGTTAGGGATCACTAAGAAAGGGACTGAAAATGTAACTGCAAATATCATAATACTGAAAATACCAGTCTATGATACAGCTGCACTTGGAATACTGTGTATTGTATAGTACAGCTGGAAAAGGGCAACTAAAAATGATCAGGAAAGTGAGGAAAGTCCTTTTGACAAAAAAAATGAACTAGTTCTGTTGAAGATCATCCAGATGAACTTTTTAGTTTATTAACATTTTATCCTTGGCAATAGATAGATGATAGATAGATAGATAGATAGATAGATAGATAGATAGATAGATAGATGATGGAAGGAAGGAAGGAAGGAAGGAAGGAAGGAAGGAAGGAAGGAAGGAGCGAGCATCAATAATGTTACAGGCTGCTGTGTTGAAGTCTATACTTTAAAATAAATCAGGACGATACACAAGTAATAATACAAAGATAGTCGTCAGGTGAAGTTAGACCCATAATTGTACTTCAGTACTAAATAGGCTTCCCCTGTTGGAAGCTGCTCCTCTTGGAAGAGAGCAAATCTTAGTTCTACACAAAAAAGTTAACATTTGATAAAGAACAATTAAGTTGCAACAACATTTTTAACAGAAATGTAGACTATAAAAAATAATCAAAAGTTGCACAACGCTCCTTGACATAGTGTATCATTTCATGGGGTCAACAAGGGATTTCATCTCAAAATCCCATTTACGTTAGAGTCTGAATCTGAAAAGGAGAACTTTGCCACACTCTTGGTTCCCATTAGAGCACAGCTTGCAGGAATCATGTCGGAACTGCTCAGTTTTGTAAAATACCCAATAAAGGCAAAAAAAGAGAGTCTTTTTTTGGGCCCCTGTGAAGCTGTATCTCATTAGAAGCTAATGAAAGTGTATATTTTATTATTATTTCAGACGTTCTTGGGTGACTCCAACTTTCCCTGGTGTTTGGCCGATGGAATTCATCTCCGTGTGAATGTCTGCATAACTACAACCATTAAGGTGTGATTCATAATTCTGGAGGATCCTGGTGTGCTTGAAGAAGCTCTGTTCTCTTATTTGCTAAGGCAGACATCCCCAAACTTGGCCCTCCAGCTGCTTTTGGGACTACAATTCCCATCATCCCTGACCACTGGTCCTGTTAGCTAGGGATGATGGGATTGTAGTTTGGGGGTGCCTGTGCTAAGGAATGATCCTTTCAGGTACTGGGAGGTCTTGATTCCATGCAACACTAATTACCTGAGATATTTCCTGGTGCAGCCACTAAACTAGAAGTAGAGTTGTCGACCTGCCATATCTGGAGGGCACTATATTGACTACCTCTGCCTTAAGCATAGACCTTGATTTCCTTGGTCACCCTGCATGCAGCCAGGAGCTGCCAATTCATTGTGGTGGTGCAATGGAGGCAAAGAACACAGGTTAATCCTTTGAGCTGAACAGCTTTTATTCTAATTCCTTCCGTATCTCCCACCTCTGTGGATCTTCCTGCCTTTCCCCCAATTTAGCATTATATTTCGGTGACTGGATCAGGTTAGTTGTGATATTCATCATGGAGGGTAAGGATTTACATTCCATTTGTCAGCGAGTAAAAGGTTCCCAACATCTGCCGTCAGAGCCCAGCAGCTTAACAGTTTCGTCCCTGCCCTGACCGCATAATTGTTAAATTGTGCATGTAAAATGGCTTCGGGATATTCTCTGCTTCTTCC
Source organism: Zootoca vivipara (assembly GCF_965207765.1). Classification (NCBI taxonomy): domain Eukaryota; kingdom Metazoa; phylum Chordata; class Lepidosauria; order Squamata; family Lacertidae; genus Zootoca; species Zootoca vivipara. The sequence goes on along the minus strand of NC_142587.1, from coordinate 28,334,412 downwards.
AGCAGGTTATCAGGGAAAAGCTGCCAAAAAACATTGTGGTGTTTATATATCCTTTAGGTTAGGAACTCAAAGGTCAATAGTTGCCAAAAGCGTTTCTTTGCTGGGCAACTGCTACTTTTCTCAAGCTCCGCAACCCGCCTCAGCCGCAGTGATCCTTATAATACACATAAACACACAAGCACACATCTTGCAGACCTTTCTGCTATGACCAAGCAATTTTGGTTTACTCAGGTATTCTATCCCTCTTTTTGGTCCAATTAATCATGATGATTAATTAGCTGCATAAGTGGGTATTACACGCTGCTCCACTCAGCTTACATCCTCTAACATGACTAGTCTATTTCTTTTGGCTATAAACATCCCCAGTGAAACTTACTTTTACATGTAACAATGCAAGGATATAATTACCTTTCATGGGGCACGATTCTCACAGTCTATGCATAATGTATGTACTGTTTGTAGTTTTTTGCTCTACAGGTAATTTATTGTTTAAAACGGGCACACGGAGGATGGCTGAGCATTCTCAGATGCTAGTCTAGTGCAAGTCTTGAAGTCCGCCGTCTTCAGGGAATCACTTCCAGAGAGTTCTTTGGAAAGACAAACACAAGACTTTCCCAAGTTAAATAAATGGAGAGCTCATCTTTAAAGTACCGCCGGCTCTGTGTTCTAGGATTTATTTCTATTGAACTACTCGTGCAAGGGATAAAAACAACCTCCAGTTTTTTTGTTTTTAAAAAGCACTCACTTTTATCACCTGAAAACCTTTAATGTAAAAATAAATGGGTACAGCAAAGGTTTAGAAATCTTGGCATATTCCAGTTAGTACTGTGCACAAAATCTGTAGACACTGGAATGAGAGGACCATTTATCCAGATCTGTGCAGCGGGGAGAGAAATTATCCTGGTAATAGGTGTGTCTTTGGAATATGACAGAAATTCAGGTGTCAGACACATTTCTGTGGGGAGGGAATTACACAACCTAGGAGCATAGCTGCCAAGTTATCCCTTTTTTAAAGGGATTTTCCCTTATGCTGAATAAGCTTCCTCGCGAGAAAAGGGAAAACTTGGCAGCTATGCCTAGGAGCTGCCATAGATAAAGCTTTGTACTGGGCTGCCACTTCCACCCCACACTTTTGAGGATGGTGAACCATCTGCTACCTAAGGGGGGGGGGTCTCTATATTTGGCGCCTAAGTCTATAAGTGGCAACAGCAGCAAATGAGTAGCCATCCTTTTGCATCCTCCCCAATGCCCAAGACTTAATGTTGTTCTGCAGTATTGGAACAGAAATGGTGGTTATCACAAAAGATGGTGGATATCATGCCCTCTGACATTTCTCCAGTGAAAATAGGGACGTCCCAATCCATTATGAAAATTTTACCCTTTATACCCCACACATATTATTGGGTTGCCCCAGCACTCTGGGCAGCTTCCAACATATATAAAACATAAGAAAATATTAAACATAAAGGATTGCCTTCAGAAGGTTCAGGGGTTGGATAACTCCATACCCTTCTAAGGGAAAGTGGGACATTTTGGGATCAAATCAAGGACGCCCCTGGAAAATAGAGACACTTGAAGGGTCTGGCATATATATATATATATATATATATATATATATATATATATGTCTTTCTCTACTATCTGAATCAGGAGAAACAGAGGAGGTGCCAAACCAATGTCTGTGGGGGAGTAAAGGGCTGCTTTTTTCAGGTGTCTCTAACTTCAACACAGTTTTATTTTCATTCTTTCTTCTTTGTTAGGTGAAGACACATCTGTTTGTCCAGGCCTTTTGGGAGCCCTGAGGTGCATTGGATGCTGAGAGTAATCTGCATTTGCTGTTGCTGCTTTTTGGTTTTATCACTGTGATTTGATTTTATTGTGATTTACATTTTTCCACCTGTCTTTTTATCCCCTTTTATATTGCTATTTTTCAGGTATCTGTATTTCCTGCCCTGAGACACTGAAGCAGAGGGCAGATTGCTAATGATCTTAACGACGAAGCACAATAAAATATTTGAGAAAAGTCTGCAAAGAGTCCTTCTTCTAAGGGTTTGAGGAAAAAGAAAAATCTCGGAACTTTCCCCAGATAAACATCTTGGCCCAGTTCTAATTTTAATCACAGGCGCCTGAACTATAACCCCTGCCATCCGCTCTTCTTTCCTGCAGTGTGGGTTGTGAATATGAAGTGACGCGAGGACTTAATTTGTACAGGAGAGGTTTGCTGAAAGACTACGGAGGGGTTAATTTAGAGCAAATAAATAACTTACACTAAGATCAGCTGCAGTGGCACAAGACTGTTGGGGCTTGGTTCTTTTATCAGAGGGCCAGATCTCCCCATTGGCCAGAAAGCAATGAAGCTAGGTTGAAGAGCTTATCAAGATCTGAATTGCAGTTCATCTGTAGTATTCCATGAAACTGGCTTTTGCCTTAGATCAGGGGTGTCAAACTCAAATTCATCGGGGGCCGCATCAGCAGTTTGGTCACCCTCAAAGGGCCAGTTGTATCTGTAGGACTATGTGTCCACTCTTTATTATCATAAATTATTGTCACTGCATTCAATTATTACTGTTTTTGTAATAATGTAAGTAATAACTAACATAGTCAGAATAATGGCAAGTAGATATTCAAATGTACAATTATTGTACAATTTATTGAAAAATGATTTTTGGTAACTGCACTGGGTGGTGGAGGCTCGCTAGGGTTTCATGCAGGAGCTTTGCAGAGCTACTGGTACCTGGAGATGCTGGGGTCCTTCTGCATGCAGGACAGATGTTCTGCCAGTGAGCCACCACCCTTCACCAAAGGGACTGGCTGCGGTTGACTCACTGGAGCTGTTCTCCTGGTTCCAGGGTTTAAGGGCCAGAAGTATAAAGCAGCATCCTATGTTTCTGAGGAGAGGGAGAGGGAGGGGAGGGGAGGGAGGAAGGAAGGAAGAAAAGAGGGAGTGGGAGGGAGAGAGGAAGGAAGAAAAGAGGGGAGAGAAAGAAGAGTAGGAAATAAGGAAGGGAATAAAGAAGGAAAGAAAAAGAAATAAGGAGAGAAGACAGAGATAAAGAAGGAAGGAGAGGGAAAGAAAGAATAAGAATGAGGGAGAGGAAGAAAGATGGGAAGGACGGAAGGAAGAAAGGAAGGAAGTAAGGAAGAAAGAAAGAAAGAAAAGAGGGAGCAGGAGGGAGAGAGGAAGGAAAGAGGGGAGAAAAAGAAAAGTAGGAAATAAGGAAGGGAATAAAGAAGGAAAGAAAAAGAAAGAGGGAGAGAAGACAGAGATAAAGAAGGAAGGAAGGAGAGGGAAAGAAAGAATCAGAGCGAGAGAGAGGAAGAAAGAAAGAAAGGGAAGGGGGGGTCGCCGCCTTGATTCAGCGCCAGAAAAGAGCGCGAAGGGACCCAGGGGCAAAAAGCATTTCCCGTGCAGCGTGAGGCAGCGGGTGTCCATTTTAGGAGACGTGTGTAAAGCCTCAGAGTTGCACGTTCATGAGGCTGAGCCGCGGCAGGAGGAGGAGGAGGAGGTGAGGCAAGAGGAGGAGAAGGCGGCGGCTCGGAGAGTCCCGAGCCTCTGGGACGCAGCAGTGCTCTGTAGCACTTTGAATCCTCCTCCTCCACGCGGCGCTGCTGGGTGCTTTATCTGTGCTTCAGCAGCAGCAGCAGCAGCAGCCGTTTCCAGGCGCCGAGCCGTGGCAGAAGGAGGAGGATTCAAAGTGCTACAGAGCACTGCTGCGTCGCAGAGGCTTGGGACTCTCCGTGCGGCGCTGACCTGGCAAGCTGCCTCCTTCTGCTGTGGCTCGGGGTGCTCCACGCAGCGCTGCTCCGGCCGCCTTTCTACCCCCCCAGGCCCCAGCTGTTTGTCAGCGCTTTGTCGGCACGACGCTTCAGCAGCAAGGTCCCGCTGCTGGGTCCCGCTGGCTGGGGCGCTCGGCGGGCCACATGACGAGGTCTGGCGGGCCGGATTTGGCCCCCGGGCCTTGTGTTTGACACCCGTGCCTTAGATGACCATGGTTTTAAGAATGTCATCTGGGGAATCTGTGGCTCTGCCTTTCATTTCAGTGGATGGTCATGTGGTGCCCAAACTAGGATCTTCACTGGTTGGAAGAAGGCTCATCAATCTTTGGGGACCCATGGGGACATTTGGAAACCTGAGAAACTGTTGGGGGGGGCTCAGTCTATAGCTGCACACACGTATGTCAGTGTTTAGGTGAGAGGTCACCAACATCTCTGGGAACATTTGGAAACCTGAGAAACCGACAGTGGGGGCAATACCTCGCACTGCAACCACGGCTGCTGCATCAGAAGGCAAAAGATGACCAGGACAATGTGGGAAATCTTTGTTGGCCCCAGGCACTCCATGCTCTACATCTGGGTTTGGGCTTGAACAATCAAGGACAAGTGCAGATGCATGGAGGGTAAATTGAAAAGCACAATTTGTGACATTGCAGAACATCTTTACTAGTCATGGGTCTACTAAGGCATTAAATGTAGCTTCCAATATACTGACTTGTGGCACTTACTCTGATCATAGCTGCCAAGTTATCCCTTTTTTAAAGGGATTTTCCATTATGATGAATAGGCTTCCTCGCGAGAAAAGGGAAAACTTGGCAGCTATGACTCTGATCACTGAAAGCATCTCTATATAAACACACACTAAATGAATGTGAGATTTCTAACTACAATTCTAAACTTTTTATTTGATCTTCCTCTTGGAAAATGCTTCCAGAGCCATTTAAAAAAGATCTGTTCAAACAAAAATTAGTTCAAATGTATTAGGGTTGTGTTTCTCTTAATTGCAATGATATCATCAAATCAAATAATATAGTTGATGAGCATTAAAGCAATAAAGTACAAAAGAAAACAAATGGATTGTGATGAGAAAGCTATAGCTGCAGTTTCGTTTCGTTTTTGTTTTTTTAAAAAAATGAATCTAAGGAAAGCAGATGAAATGCCCTTCAACATCTGAAAGAAATAAAAAAAAATGCCAACAGCTTGTCATCAGATCTATTTGGTTTATCTAAAAAAAAAAGTTTTATACATATTTCTTTGGGGAATAGTTTAGCAAATGATACATAGGATGTGTGCAACACAACTGTAAACAGACATGTAATTCACCTGGCTTGCAATCTGCTCTTTGTTCATGCTTTGTTCATGCTTAAAGAACAAAACCAAACGAAAAAAGTATGCAATTTGTAACAGAGCAGAGAAAAATAGATTCAAAGACTGATTGAAAGGCATTTTATGAATCTGCTTCACTTGTACTTAGTCCATTTATTTCTGATACTTGCTTGCATTTCACATGTGTTCATTAGCATAAATGAGTACCTTCAGAAATATTTTCTCCAAAGAATATTTCAATATCTGCACCTGAATCTGTGCCTGCTTACTCAGGATTAAGCCTTGCTAAGTTCAATAGGTCTTACTCCTGAGAAGGAAATGTAAGACTTTCTGGGTTTGGGTGCCTTTCATTTTTCCCACTCTTATTTGCTACATTTCCACATCAGTTTGCATTTTTTCAAAATCCTCACAAAAAATCACCATCAATTTAGTATACATTAATAAACACATTTTTGCAAGCAATTCCCCAGATTCAATGTTATTTTTGTACGCTGACAGATATGCAGGCGTTTTATGAACACTTTCCCCTATTAGTTTGTATGCTTTTGTTTGGTCGCAGAACTGCAAAATTTTTGGGGAAATGCAAATGTTGAAGGACAGCTGAATTTCACTTTGTGTATTATCTTGTGAAGTGTGAACCGAAACCTAATTTCTCCTCTGTTCTGACTCCCAAGTAACCATGCATTAACTCGCAGCCTTCAATACACAGACATGTGTATTGTGATGATCCTTTGTCATCCTACTGAATTGAATAGCATTCTTCCCTATATTCAGGCTGCAATCCTAAACCCACTTACAAAGGATGCACACGAAAAGCTCATACCAAAATAAAAACTTAGTTGGTCTTTAAGGTGCTACTGAAGGAATTTTTTTTATTCCACTTACAAAGGAGCAAGCCCTGTGGAACACAGGACTTTAATCTAAGTAAACATGCATAGGATGGTGCCGGAAATCCGGTCAGATTCTGTCAAAAGGGCGGGTGGGGGAAGTCATCTTTCTGTAGTGGTTAAAAAAAACAGCAACCCTCAACCACCCCATAATGTATGGATGCCTGAAACATTAACTAGCAAATTTAGTGTTTCTGATATCCTCTGTTGTTGAGCACATGTTGCCCTCGGGTCTGTAACTGAGCTGCACTCCAGCTTTTATGGCAGGCCCTGTCTTCCCTTTCACCAAAAGGCAGCGTGCATTGCGGCCTGTGTGAGTGACAGAGAAGGAGCACCTTTCCAGGAGCGCCCGTCTGGAGCCTGGGAAAACAAAAAAAAAACCCCATCGTTTCTATTGCTCTTGTTCCACCCCACTTCATCCCTACGCCGGCCATGCACGGCCACTTGTCACTGACCCCTGCCTTGTCCCATTTTCTCTTCACCCTTTGAGGTTGCACATGTGCGACAGCGCCAGGCGGCCTCAGGTTTTGAACCTGATTGTACAACATTGTCCAGCACAAGCCATGCAGAAAGGGACCGGCTCAGACTGCAGAGCCAGGGCTCGGGGAAGAGAGGAGCCTCCTTTATAGGTGGCCAGCACAGAGAGGCACAGTTCTCGACAAGCGTTATTGTGTCCGTATCTGGCTACAGAGTCACTGGAGTAGAAATTCGGGATGTGAAGCCTAGAGTGAGGGGAGGGGTGGGGAGAAAGGCAGGTGATCAGATCACTTTAGTTACATATATTTCCTTGGTGCTGAGGTGAAGTTTGACACCACGCTCGCTGAGTAGCTTTTGGAAATAAAATCCGCACCTGATCTCTGTTGTTGCTTCTCAAAAGCAGACTGGTCCTGTGTTTAAGATTCAAGCAAACTCCTCTTCCTTATGGGGAGTTTTCTTTTCTTGTGTGAGAAAAAGGAATTGCAGAATATGGTTGGTGGTAAGCAGGGCCGTCCTGTTCATTAGGCAGGCTGAGACAGCTGCCTCAGGTGGCAGAATCCAAGGGTGTCCTCCTTCTGCCGCCACCACTTGAGAACCAAGAAGAAGAAGCTGCAGTGGCTTCCGGGTTCTGGTGAAATCTTGCACGATTTTGTGAGGTTCGTGCGGGACGTCGCCAGAAGCGACACCTGGGTAAGTGTGGCTTCAGAAGGGGTGGTAAGGACAGTGGGGGCACATGGAACACTGGTTGGAATCTTCCCATGGCAAAACAGGATGGGCTGCCCCATCAAGAGTCAAGAGTCGTTTGAGAAGATGTAAGTTCTGGGGTAAATTGAGTATTTAGAGCTAATAGTGAACACCTCGGGGTGATACATCACACATCCCAGCCTGTACATGACTTTTACCAGTGATGACAGAGTTAGCCAGGTTCAGTGACCCATGCTTTGGTAACCTCAAGACTAGATTGCTATAATGTGCTATATGTCGGGCTGCCCTTAAAGCTGTTTTGGAAGTGGCGGCTATTACAGAATGCGATGGGTAGACCACTGAATCATAGGTACCAACTTCCAGATTGAAAAATCTGGAATCGGCACCAGAAGTCGTACTGCGGCCATTTTGGAACTGGGCAGAGCGGCACCGGAAGTTGCTTCTATGCATGCTCTGCCCTTTTCCAAAATGGCTGCAGCACCGTAAGTCGTGCTGCGGCCATTTTGGAACTGGGCAGAGCAGCACCAGAAGTTGCTTCTATGCATGCTCTGCCCATTTCCAAAATGGCCGCAGCGCTGTAAATCGTGCTGTGGCCATTTTGGAACTGGGCAGAGCAGCACCGGAAGCCGCTTCTACGCATGTCCAGAGACTCCAGACATGTGCAGAAGGAGCCTCCCCAGGCCGGTACGAATTTTTAAATCTGGGCTGCCAGTGGGAAATGGCTGGAAAAACGGGGGTTTCCCAGGGAATACGGGAGACTTGGCAGCTACGCACTGAATAGTCACACATTTCACCAATTTTGAAGGAGCTGCACTAACCTCCAGTTTTCTACCAAACTATATTCTAGGTACTCTTGCTGATATTTAAACATTGGGCCTGGATATCTGAAGGAATACCTGACCCTGTATAGGCTCATCCATCTGTATGAGAAGAGACTCTGTAGGCAGTGCTACCATTAGCTGACAGCAACCCCCAGTCTCTGCTGTGCCTCATTCCAAAGGAAACACAAACTCTGGGAAAGCGCCTGGAAATCCTGGAATCTCGCGCCACTTGGAGATTGGGGGTGGCATAGTACATGCATAGAGAGCTCTGTGAATCCTCTGACCACTTTTTGAACAGTCCCCACACATAGAGGATTTAACCCACGAGTGTACCGGGTTTTAATATCATGGCTGATCAAAACTCCTCAAAGTTTTGCATTTGCAAATGGAAAATCTAAGTCATCTTTGAACATTTGCACTGGCAACATCCTTCAAATTATGCCCCGTGCCAAGGCATGGGTGCTTAACCCAGTGAATTCACATAAAAGTAAATCAAGACATTGTCCAAATTAAAACGAATAGCCCAAGTTTATGTAGTACAGGGAATAAGTCCCTTGTGGCATTTGACCTTGGGCAGGATCTGATGAATGGAGGCTTCTTTCCCCCTCTGCACAGCTGGAATTTGACTTTCACTCTTCCTTGCAGCAGCAGTTCCTTCCTACTCCCAAACAGACATGCTGCTGTTCCTTTTTTTTTAAAAAAAAAGCTGTTTGCCTATTCAGCAGTGGGAACTATTGCAGAGAAAAATAAAGGCAAAGCTTCAGCTTGTGCCTGGGAGAGAAGGGGGTGTTCTTACACCATTATTTGGTCGACAGCCCCCATTTTCCCTTCTTTCCCCTTGCTTTGTCAACAACAATTCATTTTTTAAAAAATTATTATTCTGCCCACAACTGGAGAACTCTACTCATGAAATGTGCACCCCAGCATTCTGCCAAATGGCTCAGGGCAGCATACATTCCATTTTATGCCCACAGCAACCCTGCAAGGTAGGTTCATTTAATTTGGCAGACAGATGTGAGCGGCCCCCATCCCCAAACAGAACAAACGGAAGTGAGTGAGAGCTCCAAATGGGATTTTTATTCCTGCCCATCCTTGCCCTCCGGTCCTTCCTTTTTGGTACGAATGCAAATTGGGCCCTGTTTGGCGCAGTTTCACATTTGTACCAAAATGAATGCACAGACCCCCACCGTGCATTTAAATAGGAGAGGAATTGAGAAGAGCATAGGTCCAAAGTACGGAAGGGTCATGTTTCAGGTTATTTCTTAAATGAAAACTGGATAAAGATCTTTATTGGGTTGTTTTCTGCGGTGGCTTTGCCTTAGCATAAATGGGAGGTGCTTCCATTTGCACAAGTCAGAACACAATTTTCACCATTCTCTCACTACCCTCTTCTCCCTTCCCTGCATACTTTGCCAAACCATTATTCGGCATTACAAGTATAGGCCACCATACAAATAATAATAATAATAATAATAATAATAATAATAATAATAATTTATTATTTATACCCCGCCCATCTGGCTGGCTTTCCCCAGCCACTCTGGGTGGCTTACAACAGAAAAATGAAATAAAATAATCTATTAAACATTAAAAGCCTCCCTAAACAGGGCTGCCTCCAGATGTCTTCTAAAAATCTGGTAGCTGTTTCTTTCTTTGACATCTGATGAGAGGGCGTTCCACAGGGCGGGTGCCACCACCAAGAAGGCCCTCTGCCTAGTTCCCTGCAACTTGGCTTCTCGCAACGAGGGAACTGCCAGAAGGCCCTCGGTACTGGACCTCAGTGTCCGGGCAGAACAATGGGGGTGGAGACGCTCCTTCAGGTATACTGGACCGAGGCCGTTTAGGGCTTTAAAGGTCAGCACCAACACTTTGAACTGTGCTCGGAAACGTACTGGGAGCCAATGTAGATCTTTCAAGACCGGTGTTACATCTGTATATGAAAATTTAAAATATATACAACTAAACAGCCATGTAAAATATATTAGAATAAAGGTATAGGTGTGGACAGAAGTACTTTTTCCCCGAGGCAACCTGTTGGTTTTGCAAAATACTGCATGTTTTAGGTTGAGATTTCTACTTCTGATTTATTTATTTTTATTTTAAATCAATTATTGGGCCAACTTTATGCTATGATAACACCAGAGAGAAAACTTAAATTGTTTTTATTTCTTTTTTTGAAGCCACTTATAAACAAATACTATTAGCAAACCATTTTAATTACCGCACGGGAATGTAGTTTCAACGTAAGCATTTATTAATACATGCTAAGCACTCATTACAGATTTTCATGGAAAAATGATAAAATATTATGTATGAAATGAATCATTAGCATGGACCATTAAGTCCTCTATTTTCATTTAATTGAATTTGTCAGTAGTACCCTCTTTAACTGAAAGCCAGTCATAACCACAAAATTAAATAATAATTAAAGGAACAAGTATTCAAAGAGTTGCTTGGTAGCTAAGGTGCCATTTAACCAAAACATAGCAATTTAATGTAAATTGCCACCCATCTTGGTGCCACGCAGAAAATTATACATCCTGGGGTTCATATATGCCTTATGCAAAGATTTCTACAGTTGTGGGTCTAGGTTCCTCCACAAGCAATACAGATGCTGCATCCGTTTGCATTCCTGCAGATCTGTAGGATATTTTCATTCCTGCAAAGCTGCAGATCTGCATTTTACCACCAGACTTAGATCTATGGTGAGAACACCTAGGTTGAGATTACTCCTGAAATACAGACTTTTATCTGCAACTGAATTTTTTCTTTTGCCATATGTGGTTCTGGTATACTGGTATTTGAGCCAGTGTTGTGTGGTGTAGTGGTGAAGAGCGGTAGACTCGTAATCTGGGGAACCAGGTTCGCCTCTCCGCTCCTTCACATGCAGCTGCTGGGTGACCTTGGGCTAGTCACATTTCTCTGAAGTCTCTCAGCCTCACTCACCTCACTGAGTGTTTGTTGTGGGGGAGGAAGGGAAAGGAGAATGTGAGCCGCTTTGAGACTCCTTCGGGTAGTGATAAAGCGGGGTATCAAATCCAAATTACTCTTCTTCTTCTTCTTCTTCTTCTTCTTCTTCTTCTTCTTCTTCTTCTTCTTCTTCTTCTTCTTCTTCTTCTTCTTCTCATATCTGGAAGATCTGTGTGTTCACTTTGTAGGTTCACCCCCAAAGTATTCCAAAAATGTAGGCGGAGGAGAGCAGGGTCACACACACTTGTCCCCCACCCAGTGTCCCCATTGCCACTAGTTTGGAATGTGCCAAGTAGAAGGTCTGAAGGGGGAGCCTATGTGTGTTCAGGATAATGTGCCTAGGTTCCTCCACGTAGGAACTCCAATCCACAGGTCTCCTTCCTGATCGTGTGGGGTACCCTATATGCTTGAAGGCACACTTGGCAAATCCACACCGTGATTAACTCCCGCCCGGTAACCAATGTCCCCACTGCAGAAGGATGTGTGGATCCAGAATTGGCCTCCACTGTCACTGACGGACTCATTGTTAAAACCGTGTTTATGGAAGAGAATCTTACTCGGCTATGAGTAAGAAGAAGAAGAATGCCTGAATACCTGGGGTGCCAATGGGGGAGGGACAGGGGGACATGAAGGGGGCAGGTGCAGTGTGCAAGGCTCCTCTCCATGTTTTCTTGGGAAAGTTGTTGTTGTTGTTGTTGTTATCTGATTTATTATCCATATAATGGCCTAAGATCCCAGGGCAGGTCGCGGCAATTTTAAATACAACAATAACATCACAAGACTAGCGTGGGTCCTAAAAATATACACCTAAAGTGGCGAAGAAGTGTGTTTTCAGCATAAAACAAAAGTTATATGCAGCCAAGGTGCCAGAGGAACTCTGTGAGGAGGGAGTTCCACAACTTAGGGGCTGCCACAGAGTATGGCCTCTGCTGAGCCATCCCCACCTGCAAATTTCTGTAGGTGGTGGAACTACCAAGAAGGTGGAACTACGCATGGAAGGAGGCAGTCTTTCAGACATATGCACTGATTGAATGTACTGAACATTTGGGTTGCCTTTTGAAAAACTGTGCTCCATGTGACATTTAATTCTATGAATGCACAATTGGTTTTTCAAAAAGGTTGCCTTTTCTATGTTTTAAGTGAGTCTTGTTTTTGCCTTGAGTCCTGTGGGGTATGTTATGTCTGTCTGTCTGTCTGTCTGTCTGTCTGTCTGTCTGTCTGTCTGTACAAATAAATATTCAGTCATGGCTTCCTCCAAAGAATCCTATGACACGTAGTGTGTTAAGGGTGTTTAGAGATGTTAGGAGACCCCCCCCACCCCCTCTTTTCCCTCATAGAGATACAATTCCCCAAGTGGTTTAGCAATCAATTCCAGTTCCCAGTGAATTATGGGAACTGCAGTTCTATGAAGGGAAGAGGGGTCTCATAAGAACTCTTGGTGCCTTTAAGAAAATTACAGTTCTCAGGTTTATTTGTGGGGAAGCCATGACTGTTTCAAGTGTTATGAGAGTGCTTTAAATGCATAGCACGGATGACACAGAAGTGTCATGGGCCTGGCAGATAGCATCTCATCCCTTCATATCTGAAGCTGAGCAGAAGACAATTTCTGGGCCAGGAACTGCTTCTTCCACCCAGCTCTTCACTAGGCAGAAGACAACTAAGGAGCACTAAGTGGGCCAGTTCTGAGTTTCTTAGTACTAAGGTGAACCACGGCCATTTGTTAATTTGGCTGCTTTTATTTAGACTGTATAAATTCCTTCTTGCACAACCAGCAGGGGGAGGCAAGGTGTAAGGAAATATATCTAAAACATCACAGCAGCAAGTTTAAAAGGAAAAAGAGAGAGGCTGAAAATGTAAACTGACCTATCCAAGGTATGAAATGTAATATGTTTGTGTTAGAGTTAATATTTTGGCTCTCTGTATAATATCAGTTTAGGAGACTGCAGTGTACAGTTGCAAGATGGCTGTAGTTTTTAGGCTCATTTTATTTGTGTCGTTTTTCCCAGCTTGAACAGAAAACTTCAGTCAGCATTAATTTCAAAGTGAGTTAAAACATTATAAAGTCATGCAGTTTCACCTTGGTGAGTTTGAGCTTCACCAAGAAAATTATTTGGTTTAAAATAATAATGCCTTCTGACAAAACTGACTACTTGGTGATATGAAGCAATGAAGAAAATTCACAGCTGAAACCCGTGAGTCCAAATTACTTTCAGGTTTATATATTTCACTGTTCCTTTTTATTATTTTTCAGTCTTTACTAGTCCAGTTTATATTTTTGCACTGAATATTTATTTAGGACACAGTTGACACCTATTCACGCTTCCATTCATTAAATTTTCATTCATTTCAGGGGAGTTTTCACTGGAAAAATTCCTGGTGGGTTATTTAAAGAGTTTTCAGGAGCTGCTCATAGACAAAAGGATAAATGGTTATGAGGAACCAGTAGCAATGAGGGACAGATTCAATTCTGTTTCCATTTGAAGGCAAACTTATCTAATTCGCACTTTGCAAAGCAATGTATGAAACAAAACACAGCCAACCTTCAAAATTTTCACTCCTCTGAATTTTGCCATGAGGCTCTCCAACACAGTAATATGTAGAAAAATGCATATACAGGGGTAAAGTGTGCATATAAATACGTTAGTGAAACTAACAAATTAGGGAAGTGCTTTGCAAAAAATTGCATATTAGGCAATATTGCATACCCCCAAAAAATGTATATTAGGAAAAGTTTGTACTAAATGCTGATGGATTTCCAGTTTGGTTTGGAAATAAGGAGAACTGAATTCAAGATTAGAAAAAGAAAATGAGAAACTGAGGGAAACAAAATGGAGAGATTCACCCATCTCCCATGATCAGAAATGTTTTGCTAAAGGTTAGGGTAGTTAATAAATCACACACTACTGCAGACAAATATCTAGTAAAAATGAAACTACAGTATGTCAATTAAGGAAACTTGCCAAGTAAGGAAAGCACAAGAAAGAGTAGCCAGCTTTGCAAAATGGAAACTTAAATCTCTAGAGCATGGGTAGGCAAACTAAGGCCCGGGGGCCGGATCCGGCCCAATTGCCTTCTAAATCCGGTCCACAGACAGTCCGGGAATCAGCGTGTTTTTTCATGAGTAGAATGTGTACTTTTATTTAAAATCCATCTCTGGGTTATTTGTGGGGCATAAGAATTCGTTCACCCCCCCAAAAAATATATATAGTCTGGCCCCCCATAAGATCTGAGGGACAGTGGACCGGCCCCCTGCTGAAAACGTTTGCTGACCTCGGCTCTAGAGTGTATGAAGTGTCTGAATTGCAGGTCCCAGGGCTGTTGTGGGGAAGTTTCCTCCATTATCCAGATTAGGGCAATACCTTTATTAGCCCAACTAAAATTCCAAAATCCATGTAAGTTTCACATTTTATAGGAGAGAGTGGGGGTATCTCTGCTGCTCTTTCTTACCTTAAAATAACCAATTATTCATGCTTGTTCAGTTTTTTAAAAAAACATTAACAGCTTCACATCAGCTGATTTAGTTTTCCTGGCACTTGTTCATGATGGGAGGGGAAATCCTCTACCATAAGCAACCCTGGTGTTTTCCTTACACTGAAAGGTTGGAGACATTGTTTCACTTTTTCTACATGCTTGCCTGCAGCATTATTATTTTTTTAAATGTCTGGGTCACCGAGGCACCACGAACCACTTCAGTGGTCCTTGATTCAACTCATCCAGCATGGTAAAGATCCTGCTTTGACTTGGATAAACCCCAGATCCTTCAGAGGCACCCCAGATCAACTCCTCTAAAACGTACACATGCACACACAGAGAGAGAAAGTATGGGGAAGAGTAATCCAATGAACTCCCTCAATGGAAGCCCCTCACAAGAACTTCCACTTCTACAATGGGGCTTTCTCTCCCTCTCCTCCTTCCCCTGAAATTGGCTCGTGGAGGGGATTGGGAGAACCTCTGGAAAAGTACCTGAGGAGAGGAGGTATTGCTCAATCTGGCAAGCTGAAAGGCTTGCTGTGATGGAATGATCACCTTAGCATGACATTGAATAATAATAATCATTTATTATTTATACCCTGCCCATCTGGCTGGGTTTCCCCAGCCATTCTGGGCAGCTTCCAACAGAATATTAATAATAATAATAATAAAGCGACAAAACATCAAACATGAAAAACTTCCCTAAACAGTACTGCCTTCAGATGTCTTCTAAAAGTCAGATAGTTGTTGATTTCCTTGACATCTGATGGGAGGGCATTCCACAGGGCGGGCACCACTACCGAGAAGGCCCTCTGCCTGGTTCCCTGTAGCCCTCAGTGTTCAGCTCCTTCAGGTATACTGAGCCGAGACTGTTTAGGGCTTTAAAGGTCAGTACCAACATGCCAAGCCCATGAATTGTGCCCGGAAACATACTGGGAGCCAATGTAGGTCTTTCAGGACCGGTGTTATATGGTCTCAGCAGCCACCCCGTCACCAGTCTAGCTGAATTCCTGCTGAATTCCTCCTTATATACATGTGTATATACTATTTTATTATGCAAATGTTCAAATGTCTTTTGACTGAATAAATATGATCGGAGAGGTGGACTACATATACTGAAACAGCATGAGAAACAGAGAGAATCCAAAAATGACAGACTCGTCCAACCCTAGCAAAGACTGACGTGAAAAAGGCCGACGTGAAGGAGATAAGCACAGAGGAGGGTTCTTAAGGGATTCATTCAATCTTTACAAATTCCCCCATGAAATCACTAACTAATGTGTGGACTGAAACTTAGCTACCCAGTGGGATTTCACACTTCTCTGAATGTTGAGAAACAGTTCTCAGCAATTTCAGATCATGAGAATGTTTTCAAATATGTATTTTTAAAGAGGACATATATTTAGATATCTATTTGCAAAAAAAAACCCACACACAAACACAGGTGTGCATTTTGATAAAGAATTCACATTTAAATATGTATTAAACTTGTGGGGAGAGGGAGAGAGAGAGAGAAATTCTCAAAATTTTAAAATTCATGAATCCATGTAGAAACTGAACAGAACTATGGGTAAAAATGTGCAGAAGTGACGTGGAGCTGAAAGATAAATTTGCCCAGCCCTAGAACAGAGTGTGAAACATCTCAAACGCAGCATCTTCCTCTGCACTTTAGGTTTATAGAACTCGTAGCCTTTGCTATGATTCCCATCAATGCATTTCAGCTTCGAATGTTGCTCACTGAGCAAATCCCTTGGGAGCAGCCTTGCTTAATGACACAGAATCTGACCCCATGATTCTTCCAAGCCAAGATTTTGCCTGCGTAATTAATTCACTGGAACTTACAACAGCTTTCTTATCTTCTCAGCATATCCCAGAAAATCTCACTACATGATCCTAAACCATGCCATTTACTAAATTTATGCACATAAATATAACATAAAGAAATCAAATGCCATTATATATTCCCTTTGTTCCTTTATGTTGATACACTCTATACAAAAATATTTAATACACTTCTGAAAAGTACGATGCCAGTGATAAAGTCAGTTTACAGCTTCATAGATAATTTATGAAAGTTTTTAACAGTGATCTTTAATGTCATAACAATGTGACAATGTGAACATTCATGTTTGCATAGTGTCCACATACAATATGAATACTGAATATTAATATGAAATGAGAATTTGATTCCCCCCCCAAAAAAAATGTGCTGAAAAAGTTACAACTTGCTCTATTTTCTATGCATATTACACAATGAAATGCTATAGCCTTTTCCTTAATGTGGATTGTTTCAATATGTTAATAAACTATTCGCATACTTGGAATGCAAATGGAATTGTAGTTGTTTGGTTTTGGGCTTTGTGCGTCCGCTTTAATCTGAAAACAGTGGGTGAGTTAAAATGGGCAAAATTTTAAAATATAGACTTCCTCTACTGCAGGCATCCCCAAACTGTGGCCCTCCAGATGTTTTGGTCTACAATTCCCATGATCCCTTGCTAACAGGACCAGTGGTTGGGGAAGATGGGAATTGTAGTCCAAAACATCTGGAGGGCCGAAGTTTGGGGGTGCCTGCTCTACTGCCACAGACACATGGCATGTTTTGTTTTGTTTTTGATTCAAACTTCACATTGTCATAGGGACGCAGGTGGCGCTGTGGTCTAAACCACAGAGCCTAGGGCTTTCTGATCAGAAGATCAGAGGTTAGAATCCCTGCGATGGGGTGAGTCCCCGTTGTTCAGTCCCAGCTCCTCCCAACCTAGCAGTTCGAAAGCACGTCAAAGTGCAAGTAGATAAATAGGTACCGCTCTGGCGGGAAGGTAAACGGCATTTCCGTGCGCTGCTCTGGTTCGCCAGAAGCGGCTTAGTCATGCTGGCCACATGACCCAGAAGCTGTACGCCAGCTCCCTCGGCCAGTAAAGCGAGATGAGTGCCGCAACCCCAGAATCGTCCGCGACTGGACTTAATCGTCAGGGGTCCCTTTACCTTTACACATTGCCATGCTTTTAAAACACATGCTCACAACCATCCACCATCTTTCATTCATAAAAAGCAGCAGAGGCTGATCAAAATCAAGATCACTGCACCAGCAGAGTGTTTCTTTTTTTTAAAAAAAAAAACCTTCTTTCCCATCCTGTTTTGTGCCAAAAATCACCCACCAAGATGTTGCTGTTTTCTCCAAATGTGTGTTGTTTTTGCTGCACTAGCAGCATCCAAGTGACCTGTCCAGGGCACAAGCAGTGTGTATGAAGGTCCTGGGCTGCCCAGATGACAAGACCCCCTCTTGACCTCATGGCCCAGAGGAAAGCAGAGCAATATGTTTGGCTCCAGCTTGGTTGCAGGAGTTGCTGGAAGGAGGCATGCAAGGCACCATCCAATCTCCATAGGGACTCCACTCCAGATATCTGTAGGGTTTACTCCAGGCTCTCCAGGTGTTTTTGGCCTACAACTCCCATGGTCCCTAGCTAGCAGGACCAGTGGTCAGGGATGATGGGAATTGTAGTCTCAAAACATCTGGAGGGCCGAGGTTGAGGAAGCCTGGTTTACTCCTTAGCCTGATCTTTTCCCAAAGATATCCCACAAGGCAGCAGAAGTTTAGGATCAGTTTTCCTTCTCCTAGATGGGCTACCTTCCATGGTTGATGAACACTATCTGCCCCTCATTTCCCTCTGCAGCATGTGCATTAATCGGGTTCTTGTCCATTGGACCCACAATTGGTCTCATTTGCCCAATCCACCAGAGCATTTCAATGGAGGCAGCAAATACAGCAAAGTAGTGTGCAGATAAGTTTCCGGAAAATAAAAGTTGGCAATCTTCTTAGCTAACATGGCTGAAAGCAGGAGCCTTAGCCATGCATGTCTGGCCAGCTTGGAGATAAATAGCTCACATGCCTGCATGGGCCACTGAAGGACCAATCTTTTTCTTTTTTTAAAAAACCAACACTTTGACAGCCTTTGCTCAAAGCAGCCCAATCAGTTTAATTCTAGCCCACCTTTAATTCTGTGTTGGAATAAGGATAGCCAGTGATTGTCATTATTGCAAGGATTGCAAATGGAACCTACATGCAGAGGGGATTAAACAGGGCTGATGTTAGCAATCCCAGATCTTCTTGTTCTCAACAGTTCTCAACATGAGCACCAGTTTTTCCCCAGAGTTTCTTGCTACTAACACGAAGCAGCTCTCCAGCTCTGCTCCGAAATGATCAAAATGACTTGCAAATAAAATTCCTCCTGTTAGTGTTGAGATGAACTGGGCATGAAGAAGCAAGGTGGTGACACCATCGCCCTTCTCTAGATTTCTGGGTTCAAAATTGCAGTTGACTGCTTTGAAAAATGGAACAGTTCATAAGCTGGAAAAGACTTGTGCCAAATAAAATATAGGTAAGAGGATTTATAGCAGAAGCTTAAGGAAGGGGCCTTGGAGTCTCCTTTTTCTTAATGCCACATGTGTACTTGATTCCTCCTGTTTATTTCTTGCAGCTGCAGCCTGTGCATAAGAACCCGGGTCCTCGGTGAGCCTTGTTCCTTGAATTCTAGTTGGCTTACAAAAAAAGAGAAAATGACTGGTAGCCATGCACAGTGGCTAAGAAAGCAAGGCAACCCCCCCCCCACCATATTTTCCATATATCTTATCTTGTTCTGCATACTACCGCATGCAGAGTCTTCAACTTCAAGCCTGCATTCACCTTAGATGGGAAAGAATGAAAAGATAAGTTCTGAGTGCCCCACTGAGATGCTTGACCTACCCATGGGAAGTTCAAAACTCCACTTTGCAGTCCCATCATGGGCTGGAGTTTTGCATGTCTTAAACTATGGTTCATGTGGTCTTTTAATAGTTACTTTTTATTGCCTTTCCCCTTGTATTCATACTTTTAATTGTCCAGTTCAAAAAGAGGATTTCAGACTGAAAAGACTACTTTATAGCTTTATCTGAATGTCAAAATTCTTTCCACTGAGAGCTGTCCTTTAAACTGAATGCAGCACTATTTGGTGATAGAGCTGGTATTTATTTAACATGCACAGCATAGTGTCCTCCCTCTGAATGGATTGGGGAATATTCAAAAATGTTCAGATAATTTAGAAGTTCAGATGAATGATGCTGCTATTGAGGTCCATGAAGGACACAGCAAATTGGTGATCGTTTCCTTCATTTATTGCTGTTAATTTGTAATGCTGAGGTTTTTCACGAAGTCAAGTCACAAAGCCAATGCTCACTTGATCATTATGAAGCTATACAAATGTTATCAAGTAGGTCAAAAAACAGCCACTGAGCTTCTCTCTTGAATATATCCATGATGGCCGAAATCCAACAGAGCTTTTCCCCCCCCATTGCTACATTCTATATTAAAGCTACACCTACTGGTTTTCTGCCCATCGGACATTGCTAAAGGCACTGGGAGTCTCTCAGAAAATTCAAGAGTGAAAGGATCTGTGGGATTTTTGAGGCATCTTGTTCTCCTCTGTGAGAAATCAGATGATGGGAATTCAGATGGACCTATAGTCTGTTCCATCAGGGCTGTTCTCAAGGAAACGAGATAAACAGTGGCAAATGGTACACTAGTGGTAACTAGAAAAATAGTTTGCACATACATGAAGGATTTGAATAGACTTGGGATTAGAGTGATCAGCAGGCAATGGAATCAACAGCATCTTGGGTCCAAAACTTCCAGCCATTCTGCTGGAACAGCCTAGCGGGGACTTAAACTCCTGCCTAAAGAGAGATTGACTGTGTCACTGGGACATACGCTGCGTTTGTGTTTTGTGTGTTGGGAGCCTAGAATCATAGAATTGTAGAGTTGGAAGGGACCCCAAGGGTCACCTAGTCCAAGCTCCTTCAATACAGGAATTTCAGCTAAAGCATCCATGACAGATGGCCATGGATGCATGTCTTGTCATGAGCTGATGGGAACAAAGGAGCCCTGCTTTATATGGAGTCAGGCCATTGGTCCATCTAGCTCAGTAACATTTGCAGTGAGTGGCAGCAATTCTCCGTGGTCTCAGTCAGGGGTCTCTCCCAGCCTTACTTGACCTTGCTTGGGATTGAACCAGGAACCTTCTGCATGAAAAGCAGGTGCTGTACCACAGAGCTTGGATCCTTCCTCAACTCCCTCCACCTATGGATGTCATCATCAGCCCAGCCTCTGCCTGATGAGTCCTTGGAGATCTTGTCACTGGGCATTTTTGCACGGCATATTTTCTCCTCCCATCCTGGGATGAGCATGCATAGGATACAGCTACCATCCTGCTGACAAAATGGCAGCATCTCTCTCTCTCTCTCTCTCTCTCTCTCTCTCTCTCTCTCTCTCTCTCTCTCTCTCTCTCTCTCTCTCTCTCTCTCTCTCTTCCTTCCTTCCTTCCTTCCTTCCTTCCTCCCCCTCCGCCACCAGTGAACTAGGAGTAAAGGATTGTTCTGTTGGTATCTTTGATCAACACCATCAGAAGTGTGAGGTTACCAAATCATCATCATCATCGGGTTGATTTAATAGCAGGGTAATTATTTCTTTCACTTTGGGGTGCAGAACTTCTAGATTCTTGCAGACTACAAGTGGCCTTGGAAATCTAAGGGAAAACTTCTTAATTATGTACAGTGGACCCTCTGGATACGAACTTAATTCGTTTTGGGGGTCCATTCATACCCCAAAAATTACATAAATAGAGGCGCACTTCTGGCAATTGAGCACTTCTGCGCATGTGAAAGGCACACAGAGTGCTTCTGCGCATGCATGCACAGCAGAACCCGGAAGTATAGACTTCTGGGTTTGCGGTGGCCGTAGTCTGGAGATTCCGTATCCAGAGGGATACGTAAGTAGAGGTACGACTATATAGTAGCTATAGGTATATGTAGCATTCCTACTGTTGGCATTATGGTGGGAGTTGCTGGCACACATCCAGTTCACCACATGAAAATCTAAGCTGCCTGTATAAGTGCAGAATTTAGCACTGGTTCTTAAGGTTTTGCTTGGCACTTTGCCAAAGATGTTATGTATTTAGCTGGGGAAATTGCCTAGGAGTTAATTGAGAGGGAAACACTCATATACATCCTCTGCCACCAAAAAGGGTGAGGAAAGTACAATGGCTAGGTGTGTGTTGTTGATCCTTGATAAGAACAGAGGCATACCATCAAAAATCGTCATGAAACTGAACCCAAAATGGAATAAACCCTTTGAGAAATACCAAACTGGAACCTTTCATCACCTGGCTCCAAACATGTCTTCTTAAATTTATTATTTGGGGACCGTCCATAAACCAAGTAATGTGCATTTAAAAGCAGATTTTCTCCCTCCTCAATGGCAAGGCCTCAGCTACAACTCTGTCTGGCCCTTAGGATCTCCCAAGTCCACACCCTTCTCCATGGTCTCCTTGAATTTGCCTGGCTCGAAATAATAGTGATAGTGGCTAAAGGATAAAGAGGGGTGTGTGGGTGTGGGTGTAGAATCCATACTTTCCAAGGGGGGGGGAACGGAGATGCTGTATTCCGGGGCCACACTACTGTGCAAGACCACAGCCCCCCAAAATTGCTTTTTGAGGGTGAGATCACAGCAATCAAAATGGCTGCCATGCTCTTGCATGGAAAAAAACAACACAGATGTCCCACTTTTTCCGGGACAGTTGAAGGGTATGGTAGAAACTAACCAATAAAGGTAAATGTTACATCTATTGCTCTGTTCAATTTTGCCATTGACCTCACCCATGTAGCCCCACCACCACCACACAGAATGTGGGTGAAGAGAATGTGTTTGAGGGCACCCACTCCTGATCTACTACTGTCATTGGATTTCGCCTTTGTGGAAATCATGAAAAGCTTATACTTTTAGCCGTGCTATTTTTCTGACCTACTTCAGCTGTACTAGGGATGGTCTGAGCATTTCAGTCTTCCTGGTACTCAACCGTAGGTCTATCTATCCCATTCTGCTCCATCTGCTGGCATTCTGCTGTGTCTCGTCCAGCTTTTGTGTGCACTTTTTGTGTAAGATGTGGTGTTTTTTTTTAAATGTACAATATGTTTCAATGCATTCGCTTGTGAAATAAGCCCTTTGCACAAATCTTTTATGTAAAGTGTGTATGTATATTTGTGTGCACTTTTGTGCAACAAGAATGCATTGCAATATCCAGAGAAGTGTGTAGAATCATAGAATCATAGAGTTGGAAGAGACCACAAGGGCCATCCAGTCCAACCCCCTGCCAAGCAGGAAACACCATCAAAGCATTCCTGACAGATGGCTGTCAAGCCTCCACTTAAAGACCTCCAAAGAAGGAGACTCCACGACACTCCTTGGCAGCAAATTCCACTGCCGAACAGCTCTTACTGTCAGGAAGTGTAATTTGTCTAGGAGTTGTGTTCTGTTCCACAAGCAAGGTCGGGAGCACGAGATCAGGTTGGGCCACTGCACAAAGTGAACCAAACAGATTTCATACCCATCCCTCATCTGGACTTCAAACTGTGTCTGACTTTCACTGACTATGTTGACACATGCAATAATAACAAAGGGGCAAGGAGATATCATGCCTACTGAGCATACTTAGTATTTGTGGGGCTGTCCTCCCCCCCCCCATCTTGTGCTTCCTTCCCTTCCCCCAGATATTTTTTTTGGAATACCCTGAACCTCCTTCTTGTGGGTGGGTGGTGCTGTTTTGGCTACACAAAGGTCCACACTCAGAAGGGGTTTGCTGTTGGTCTATTAATTAGCTGTAGGACCTGTGGCTCTCTCACAGGACTACAATTCCCATCATCCTTGACCTTTGACTGGCTGGCTGGGGCTGATGGGAAATGGAGTCCAGCAACCATGAAGAGCCATGGTTCACATGCAGTGCCCCCCCCCAAAAAAAGAACAGTATGACCCATACTGGCTGAACCAGTAAACAAACCTCATCTCCCCACTAGCCCCCACACAACTAGCCTCATGATATGCAGGGATATATATACTGAAATAGCCCCAAGTGCAATAATGTAGGGAGAGAAGAAACCCAGCATGTCTAAAAATGCACAGCTGAAAAGGATTCTGGCAGTAGGATGAAGAATCTGCTGTAAGCATATGGGCTCTGCTTCAATGCAGCCCCACTCGGAGATTACAATTAATGGAAGATGTGTGCCTTAACTCCGACTGCTAGCAGTAGCTATCTATTCTCCTCCTATGTTTTAAACTCCTGTTTAAATCTGCGGTTGCATTAACCACAAGAGATTTTTGCATATAACTCTGCTATGAACAGCCTCGGACGATGCATGCTGAATCAAAATCTTTGCAGTGGCTTCAAAACTGATTTTAACTACTTCTTCTCTCTTTTTCCTTTTGCAAACTCTTCCCTCCCCCTCTCCCCGAGTTTATTTAAGCTTGGTAAGTAAAACGGCTCCTAAGCAGCGCCGAGCCAGCCTGCAGCAAGTGAAGCCTTAGTAGTTAATGACAAAGCACATCTGTAAAGGGGAATCATTTTGTATAGCAGCTATTGTTTCCTCTCGGTGGAAGGGGCTTGGGAGCCTAGGGATATAAAGAAATAAAATTGGGAGCACATGACATTTTTCTTATATTTCAATCATGACCAGCTGTCTCTCTCCCCACCCCCACCCCACCCCACCTTGTACATGGACAGTGTGGGTTTTTTGCTTTTTGGCTACACCAAGGTTAAGAAGACACAATCAAAGTGGAAACAACGATATTTTGCTACTGTATGAATTCTCCCTCCATTCACTTAATCCTGCTCTTATGGGGACCTTGTGCTGAAAGCTGATCATTTAGGTGGGCTCTAAATAGAGCCAGGAGCTTGAATTCCTGCCACCAGCCCTTTTTTATAATGAAAAGGCCTTAATGAATGCTGGTAAGTGGTAAGAATGTGTGACCAGCTGCATCAAGGCAGGTAATACAGCTTGGGATTTAATTGGGGGCAGGTATGGGAAGGCTGTATTACTTTAATTGGTGAGAGGGGTTTTCTAAATGGAAAGGACAAAGTATAATGGATAAATTGTGCCGTACAATAGCACTTAAGCCGGGATTGTATGCATTTGTTAATCTGTTGAGGAATGAGGCAATTCTAAACAATTTTCTCAGTGAAACCAACTCCAGAGAGCTCGTCCCCTTTTTTGTCCTCCCTTGGGAAAATGCGAGATTGAAACAGAAAATACCTTTACCAAGGCAATCATTTGCCACGTGTGGAAAGCGGATACAGCTGTAAACGGTGAAAAAGGGATCTTTGTAGTACAATAAAGGATGGAAAAGGAGATAAAGTTAGGGATAAGAGAGGGCCTGTCATTGCGTCCAAAGGAGGAATAAAATGATGACATTTACAGTGACAGATGAGACTGTAAAGAGAACTCAGGACAATTTAGAAAGGGGAAATTTGATATTTAAAAGAAAGGGCTCTGATAATTAAAAGTAGTGTTACATTAAACTGTTACGCATGTCATTAGTGACAGAAGGGAACTGGTGCCTTTTGAAAAGTTAATGATTCGCATAGACCTGCTCATGAAACTTTGTATTTATAGTGAAGTTCATCTGCACACAGAATACATAGAAGCTGGTTTCATCCCTCCCCAACCCCGTCATTTTTAAAAAAATAAAATCATAGGAAGTGTCTCCTGTCATCTCTACACTGATATCAGTATGTATGAGCTATTTGGTGTGTTTTGTAAATACTACATTTGCCTAGGTGAGGACAATAAGGGAGGAGGGGAGGCATGACACACAAGGAAGATCTCCTGCACATGACCCATCAGAATAATGCTCTTGCACGATCCTCACTCATTTTAACCAATTGTGTCTGAAGCAGGGACTCCTCACATATGGAAGCGCCAATCTGCTCATTCCCCAGCTAGTCAGCGTTTTGGAATCGGCAGCACTTGTGACTGTGACACACAAAGTATAGAACATTTCTCTGCCCGCTCCCGTGGTTTTCCTACAAGGGATTCAGAACCAGTTGTTATGTTATGACTCTTCCACAATGATGAATTAAGGAAGCACTTGTAACCGAGTTCCTCTAATGGGACATTTGCTCCTGTATATTTCATTACAGGTGGGGAAGCCAGGGGGAATTAGATACCCCTTCAGAGTTCATGTAGGTCTAGCAAGGGGAGGAGAAAAACAAAACGAAGCATAACGTGAGTGCCGAGCGAGTTTTTCCCAGGATCCCCAAGTGGGTTTCATGTATTGCTTAATGCTGAAAATGAGACAGATTCAGCTTTCTCTGCAAGTTGCAAAGGCTGAGTTATCTTACCATTGCTATTGTTTGCGGCTACAAGTAAAAGCACAAAGCTACAGGCATTCTTTATCCGAAAAAGTCTGATTTGCCCCCCCCCCTCCTGTGTGTTTCAAGGAAGGGGGTGGGCCTCCAGACAATGAAATCTGGCTTAACTAAAGACATGTTAACTTATCCTGTATAGGAAGCACGAGTGAGTATGTTTGTTTCTTTGGAATTTTGCTTATTTATTTACCTTGATGTCTTTCTATCTCATCTTTCTCCCAAGTTGAGATTCAAGCCGGCTTCCAACATTTTAAAGCAGCACCATGAAATAAAAAACAAACTAGTCAAAAGCAACAGTTTAAAAGACATCAAAATGCATTTAAAACCAGCAAAATGCAGAACAAAATATAGTTTGCTCTGACATCAGCCCAGTGATCAGCATAACCTGCACCTGGGTTTTCAAAGGCCTGTCTTAACATGAAGGTATTAGCCTGTTGGTGGAAAGATAACAAGGAGGGAGCCAATCTAACCTTTTGAGAGAGAGAATTCCACAATATGAGAATAGCCACAGAAAAGGCTCTCTCTCTCTCTCTTGTCAGCACCAACCATGCTTCTGATGCTGACGGGAGGTCTTAGCACCTGGCCAGGTTCGTATACGGAGATCCAACCTTTCTGGTATTCTGGGCCAAAGCCATATAGCATACCCCACAAGTGTCCCAGAACCAGGACATCACATTTTTTCTCGCGAGAGGACAGTGACCATTTTGGGGGCCATGATCTCATGTGATTTCTCGCAATCTCACGTGATGCCCCAAAAGCAGCTTTCTCGGGGGGGAAATCGTGGCACGAAATTGAGCTGCTACTACCATATCTTAATGGAGGATCAAGCTATGATGATGGAGTTAAATATTCTACCAGAAGATATTCATCAGGTGTCAGAATACCTTGATAGACATGGCATATTCGCAGTGGTATATTTAGGTAATTTTAGATTCTGGACAACAGCTTGGAGGTCAAGCTGGAAGAGGTTTTTTTTAATCCATTCCTGCTGCATTTTAGGACCCTCTGGAAGCAATAGTGGAATTCAAAGTCGAATGCTTGTTGCTCAGTTCATGCAGGTCTGAACCAGTAGGGAAGATGGTCAGGTGGCTTGAGCAACACTCACCTAACAAGTAACCATGGTCACCAGATAAGAAAGGTTGGATCCCAACTCTAAAATAATAGCAAACTTCTAGATATCAAGCAGGAAACAGGGGTAAGGTCCAAGACTGGTTCTAGAGCACCTAGGAAAGTTTGGAGACACAAGAGAGAATGGCCTCTGATCAGAGCCAGACTGAAGGATTTCACAGTTGAGGGACCAGCATTAAGGTGGTCCAAAATTCTCCCACAGATGCATTCATGCTCCACAAAAAGGGGGGTTTTGGTAAGTTTTTTTTTATAGAAAAGCAGGTTCATTCATTTGAAGGGCTTTTATTTACTTTTGTTTTAGTCCAGCAGTGGGAAATCTCCAGGTACGTGCCAAATTAAACTTACCGGGCACCCCCATTGAGACTGAGAGGCTGTTTCAGCAAAGCCCTACCCACCTGCCCTAAACCTGAAATTATTTTATTTATTTATTTATTTATTTATACCCCACTCATCTGACTTTGTTTCCCCAGCCACTCTGGGCAGCTCCCAACAGAATATTAAAAACATGATAAAAACATCAAACATAAAAAACTTCCCTAATCAGGGTTGCCTTCAAATTTCTTCTAAAAGTCATATACAGTGGTACCTCAGTTTATGAACACAATTGGTTCCGGAAGTCTGTTCATAAATTGAAGAGTTCATAAACTGAAGCGAACTTTCCCATTGAAAGTAATGGAAAGTGGATTAATCCGTTCCAGATGGGTCCGCAGAGTACTCAACCTGAAGCGTACTTAACCCGAAGCATGGGTGTAATTGGTTCCGGAAGTCTGTTCATAAACTGAAGCATTCATAAACTGAAGTGAACTTTCCCATTGAAAGTAATGGAAAGTGAATTAATCCATTCCAGATGGGTCCGCGGCGTTCGTAAACCGAAAATTCATAAACCGAGGTGTTCGTAAACCGAGGTTCCACTGTAGTTACTTATTTCCTACACATCTGACGGGAGGGCGTTCCACAGGGCGGGTGCCACTACTGAGAAGGCCCACAGTCTGGTTCCCTGTAACCTCACTTCTTACAGTGAGGGAACTTCCAGAAGGCCCTTGGAGCTGGACTTCAGTGTCCGAGCAGAACGATGGGGGTGGAGACGCTCCTGCAGGTATACTGGGCCAAGGCCATTTAGGGCTTTAAAGGTCAGCACCAATGCATCAAATTGTGCTCGGAAACATACTGGGAACCAATGTAGGTCTTTCAGGACCAGTGTATATGATCAATGATGTCAGTGGTGGGACAGGTAAAAACAATGGAGCCAAGAGGCACAATTCAGGCCCTGCTGATCAGCACAGTCTGCAAAACTGTGCCAAAGATTGGGTCTTGAGAAGCCCATTACACTGAGATCCACAAAGCCTTGATGAATGAGGTGGCTTTGTTTGTTTGTTTGCTTGCTTGCTTTTGTTTATTTAACACCCCTGAGACCAACCGTGGGCTCTCCACCCACTCCCCAACTGCATTTTGTGTGCTGGAATGCAATGGGAAAGTTTCTACATTGCCCCAATGTTCTCCCACAAGATGAACTTCTTTTATGTTCTTTTGGCACTAGGCAAAACACTGTTTTTCTCTTCCCAAGCTCTTTAGAGACAAAAGATCCAGTCAGTCCATGACACCAGGCATCATGGCCAATGTAAAAGATGGTGGAAGTTGTAGTCCAAAAACTGCTAGAGGGACACAGGTTCCCCATTCCTGTTTTAGATGAATAAGGTAAAGGACCATTAGCTCCAGTCATGGACAACTCTGGAGTTGTGGCGCTCATCTCGCTCTATAGGCCGAGGGGACTGGCGTACAGCTTCCGGGTCATGTGGCCAGCATGACAAAGCCGCTTCTGGCGAACCAGAGCAGCACACGGAAACACCGTTTACCTTCCCGCCGGAGCAGTACCTATTTATCTACTTGCACTTTGACATGCTTTCGAACTGTTAGGTTGGCAGGAGCAGGGACCGAACAACGGGAGCTCACCCCATCACGGGGATTTGAACCGCCGACCTTCTGATCAGCAAGCCCTAGGCTCTGTGGTTTAAGCCACAGCGCCACCCGCGCCACTTTAGATGAATAGCTCAAGCCAAATTGTATGTAAGCCCATTTTCCTGGATAATTATGGAACAGTCTGGGGATGGGGAGTGTCCTACTCATTTTGAACTTTTTACTTGTCTCAAGTGTAGCAGAAGAAAAAGCGCGTAATTTTTAAACTACGCTTTGCATGGCACAAGTCGAAGCATCCATAACGACCTTGTGCTGCACCTAGGAGTCATCAAAGCAAGAATCTGGGATGAGGATATTTAAACGAAACCACTTTTGATCTCTTCTGAAATATATACTGCCAATTTTAAAATGAACAGCAGGAGATCCCATCAAAACAGACGTTTCCATTCTCTTACACAGCCATGCAAAGATGCACAGGCACTCACACTTTTTTTCATTCACAATATTGCAGACACTTGCTTACAGGTGGGGCTCTTTACCAAATGTAACAGAAGGAAACTGTTATATTTATTTTACCCTGAGATGTACAGC
The DNA here is from genome assembly GCF_965207765.1 of Zootoca vivipara. NCBI lineage: Eukaryota > Metazoa > Chordata > Lepidosauria > Squamata > Lacertidae > Zootoca > Zootoca vivipara. The sequence goes on along the minus strand of NC_142587.1, from coordinate 28,305,123 downwards.
GCTATTCTTTTCAAGTTTATTCAGAAGGCCCACTGTGTTCAGTGCAACTTACTCCCAGTTCAGGATGGGGGAGGAATTGGATTCAGGTGATATTTAAAGGTGAATCTTCCAGTTTTGCACTTTTGAAAAACAATATGGGACCCTCGTACCTACGGGACCGCCTCTCCTGGTATGCCCCGCAGAGGACCTTAAGGTCCACAAACAACAATACTCTGGAGATCCCGAGCCATAAGGTGGCTAGATTGGCCTCTACTAGAACCAGGGCCTTTTCAGTATTGGCCCCAACTTGGTGGAATGCTCTTTCCCAGGAGACCAGGGCCCTGCAGGCTTTGTCATCTTCCCACAGGGCCTGCAAGACAGAGCTGTTCCGCCTGGCCTTTGGGTTGGACTTAGCCTGACCCCTGTGTTTTCCTCCCTCATGGCCTGGATTTATGGACTACTTAAAATGAGGCTGCATTTTAAATTTTAATACTGTATTTTAATCTGTATTTTAATTAATTGTTTTTATGTTTTATTGTGGTTTTGTTGGTGTGAGCCACCCTGAGCCCGGTTTTTTACTGGGGAGGGCGGGGTATAAATAAAAATTTATTATTATTATTATTATTATTATTATTATGAGAAGCAAAACACAGACATTCTTTGAAATTCACATGGATCCGAATTTTGGGATGCGGTTCGTCAACCAAGCAATGTTTACAAAAACGAATGTATTTGGGGGAAGTGTGCATAGAAATGAAGATATTGAGGGAAATAATATAGAAAAAATGCATAGCATCAGGAGAAATTGCTTGGCAAAGATATGTCCGTTAGCCAAAACCGCTTGTTAGAAGAAATTTGTTCTGAAGAATTGTCATAAGAATGGATTTTTAAAAAGTTGTGAATTGCTGCAGAAATGTAGAGAGGCAAATTTAATGTAATTAAATTAAATTAAATTCCATTCTTGGTAACACGGTTGTTGTGGTAGAGTCCTTTAAGTTCTTGGGCTCTATGATCTCTCAAAAATTGAATTGGTCAGATAACATCAATATTATTATTTAAAAGGTACACCAAATATTGTATTTCTTGCGACAACTAAGGAAATTTAATCTGCCCCAATAATTGCTGGTTCAATTTTATAGAGGTACTATTGAAACTGTCCTCTGTAATTCCATTACTGTCTAGTATGGTAGAGCCTCTAAGCTGGACAAGAAGAGGCCCCAACGTGCAGTAAGAACTGCAGAGAGGGTGATTGGTGTTAGTTTGCCTCCAATAGAGACACTTTATGCCTCTCGAGTCAGGAAGAGAGCAGAGAGAATTGCTGTAGACCCTTCACATCCTGGTCATCACTTGTTTGATTCACTCCCATCCGGACGTCGGTATAGGACTCTATATACAAAAACATCTAGGCACAGGAATAGCTTTTTTCCTTGTGCCATCAAATTGTTGAATCTGTAGTTGTGGGTGGAAGGGAGGCCAGTTGGTGGTATGTGCTGTTGTATTGTGAGGGGAATAGTGGTTGTATGAGGTACTTCTTTTCTTTTCTTTACATTGCATTGTAGTTGAAGCAAAATTCCAAGTATGGTTGATACTTGGCCAATAAATTATTCTATTCTATTCTATTCTATTCTATTCTATTCAGTTAAACAATGAGGAATTGAGACAGTGGAGAAGGTCAGGCCCTTCCATCCCGCATCCCAGGCTTGTACACATGGCCTCAAACCCCACATACATTTACTCAAAGTAGCTCCAGCTCTCCATGAATGGAGGCTGGTTGTCCTAACAGGAGCATGGGGAACCCATAAATACTTCCATCCTTTCTTCTTGGTGGCATTTTCTTCTGCTGTATTCATCTTTGTGCTGGCCTGAATTGCTGATTGTGCTGTCTTCTACATAGCCAGAAGCCTCTGAAAAGCCCTAGAGTCGGCAGACTTTTGGCACCATCTCTTTCGTTTTTGCGAGCACAGAAGACCTCCGAGTTTCGAGCCTCTGTCAGTCACCTTTCACGAAATGCAGTTGCAACGTCGGAGAATATGGAGGCAGCCTTTTCCCACTGCAGAAAGCAGCAGTGCCTGGAAGATGACCACATTTGCATAGTGCTTGGGGTTTTGAAATGGCCCTTTTCCAATTCTTTGACTTTTTGGGGTTTTTTATATATATAAAAAAAATCTAACTGCATGGTGGTCTTATACAACATGTTTCCTCTGGAACTGAGGTTAAAAAAATTAAAGTTGTTAGGGGCAAGAAAGAGTAGAAGACTCTAGAGTCTTCATTGGCACAAGCCACTAATGACACCTATAGGCCTGAGCACAGCCCTGCATAAATATGGCTTCTAACTGCAAGATATTTAGAAATATCCTGGAGGAGACCCAACTGCCTGTCAATAAGGCAAGCAGTAGTTTCAGATAGACAGCACACTTCAGACTTTTTAATGGGGGAGGATAGGACGAACGAACTGCCTAGCATTGGACCTAATTAGTCAGAGAGCAGATTTGGAAGAGTTGAATTCAACAGGATGCAAATTTCTCTACCAAACTTCAGATTTAGAGCCGAGTCCTTGACAACAAATATCCCAACCAAATAATGTGTCTTGTAGAAATATATTAACTTTAATTTCCTTCCTTCTTCTTTAAAACCAGGGTACGTATGATTTAAGGTAGTTGACATGACAGATGGAAAACCCCAGAAATGTTGCCTGAATAATACACAGTAAATGTGTGTGTGTGTGTGTGTGTGTGTGTGTGTGTGTGTCACTGGGGAGTTCAGAATGCAATAGGATTTCTGACTGGCTCTGCTGCTTATACAAGGGACCAGGAGGGAAATGTATTTATGCTGTTTCCCTCGGAAATGTATCAGAATTTGCCTTGCCTTTAGCATGCTGCGGTTTCATAAACAACCAGCACACTGCAGTTTATTAACAGTTAACACATCATCTCTCCAAATGGGGCTTGTTGCAAGTGGCAATGTGCCCTGCACGAAGCTAATGAGCAAACCCCTGCCTAATATTGACAATTAATCAGGCATAAAAGCTTCTAGGATCAGGACCCATTGCCAAGCAAAGGAAGCTCAGAGAGACTTCAATGAACCAAGATAGGTGAACAAATTTGTCTAATTATATAACCGTCTCATGAACAAATTTCCCACCAAAACACTTAATTATCTATAGCATAAGCAGCTATGCATCAGCCTTGTGAACAGAACAAGGGTGTTTTTTTCCCGGAGACTTTTTTCCTCCCCTTCCCCCCACCTCTCTCTTTTTGTAAGCCATCTACCGTGAGTAATAAATTGAAGGAAGTGCTATTATGTTTCCTCAGCAGTCTTCCTCTTTTAATTGGCCTTGTATAATGAAGCCAAAGTTTTAGCAGTGGCTAAAGCAAATGAATAAAGTAAATGAATAATGGTTACAGAATAAAAAGGGACTGTCAAAGATGGGATGTGAAATTATGTCATCACTGTTGAGATTTCTCGTAGCATTTTTTTTAAAAAAATTAAAATTTGGGACACAGCTTGCTAATATCAAATTGCATGGATGAGTTGTATGTTCAAAACCTTTTTTTAAAAAAAAAGAGAGGTGGCCCTAACTGTTATTTCTAGATCCGTTCCCTGGACGCTGTTTCAAAAGAAAAAAAATCTCTTCCTTGCTTCCTTGCCATCTCACGAGATCTGGATTTATTTGTTTTTCATGTCTCCTTCCAGTTAAAATCATGGTAGCAAGTCTTTTTTTTCCTGGACTCTTCAGCACAAGGTCTGCTATGTTACAAAAGAGGCTGCGATGACAGCAAAGGGGGGGAAATAGTTTGTACCAGAACTGCTGTTTGCTAGAGAAGAAAGATTTGTGCAAAGATGTGATGCTTTGGCACTGAGTCTCACACAAGTAAATTGGCTGGTTTTCCCAAGAAACACTCTTGTTGACTTGTTTTCCCCCAATGTATCTGGTGACAGCTTGAATCTATCGTAGATTTGTTGGAACTGCTGTGTGATAAAACACACGCATACACACAAACCTGTATTATGCTCTCAGATGTGTTGTTCATACAGTCACATTGTTCAAAGTATTGTCTTAGAGTTCCCAAACACATGAACTAGCCTTGCGGTATGTGTGCTATTTATTATTATTATTGGCATTCACAAAGTGATATTTGAAACAGAATGCAGAACAGCCATACGCACACCGTAGCGGCAATATAGTTCGACACATCTATTTCATTCCTTTGAAACTGATTATAATCTGGTTCCAGATTATCAGCAAGACAAGTAAACCAATTAAGATGGATACTTTTGCCTTAAAACAGTGAAGTCCCATTAACAAAGGTCAAACTGGATGTGGTGTTAAGCACATCATCACCCTCTTGCGTGATTATTTTGAAAAATAAATAGATGCAGCAGGAGGGATGGAGGACTAAATGGAGACCATGATATGAGGAAGAGCTTTTACCTTTTGCCCTACCGTGGTCCTAATCTACTATTTTACCCTGGGAGGGAATGCAAATGAGAATTGAGGGGGGGCGGTGGTTTGGATTAGAAGTGGGGTGAGGGCCAAGGGCTAATGTCCCTCCATATTGCCACAGTTCCAATTTGGACACACATACACACACAATTTGCTTGTTTTTCAATAATTTTACAAGGGCTATTGACATGGCTTACATGTAGGGTTGCCAGACTCAATAGAGCAGTGGTCTTCAACCCCCGGGCCACGGACCGGTAGCGGTCCGTGGATCAATTGGTACCGGGCCGCCTAAGGATCATTAAATACAATTAAATTAAAATTATTAAATCAAAACAATCTAAATAAAATATAAACAATAACCCCCCCCCCTCAGCGGGCCACAGTAAAATTATCAAACGTTGACTGGTCCGCGGTGATAAAAAGGTTGGGGAGCACTGCAATAGAGGACAGGACTTCTGTGCCTTTAATTGCCCTGCTCTCTTTTGAGTCTGGAAACCTTAAAGAGAAACCAGCAGGCCCTTTGTTTAATTTCCAAGCAAAGGGTCTACTGGTTTCTCTTTAAGGTTTCCAGACTCAAAAGAGAGCAGGGAAATTAATGGCAGAGAAGTCCTGTCATAGCTGCCAAGTTTTCCCTTTTCTCGCGAGGAAGCCTATTCAGCATAAGGGAAAATCCCTGTAAAAAAGGGATAACTTGGCAGCTATGAGTCCTGTCCTCTATTGAGTCTGGCAACCCTACTTACATTACATCCCGTTTTGCCCTAGTTTAGCTGAGATCCGGGCATTATATAAATTTCTTTTAGATGCCAAATGCAAAGCCCCACCTCTCACTTTAAACTACCCCATGGGGTTGCTATAAATATAAATGGCTTAAATAAATTTCATGGACAACTGCTCTGTCCTGTGGGTGCATGAGGTCTGAGGAATCATCAGGACAGCTGTTGCTGGAGAGTACTAACAGGAGAGGGCTATTTCTTTCCAACCTTGTTTTTGGGCTCCTTGCTTCATACTGCCAAGCCAGATCTGGTAGAGAAACAAGTATCAAGCTTTGGTGCCACCTCAACCCTCTAGATGAAATGCTGTCACAATTATAGGTGGCACCTGGAGCTGAGTCAAGTAAAAGTCACCTTGGACTGACAAAAGACCCCTTCCTATTGCTTATTAATGTTTCATTGAATGATTGTGTTTTGTTTTCCATTACAGCCAGCCAAAGGTAAAATTAGGGATGGAGCGAGAAGGCTAATTCCACCCCACTGCAGTTTCTCGCGTGCTCATGTTGAGCCGTTTCAGTCTGCAAATTTGTTGAAAGAACACACACAAAGCCTGCATTTAAAGTGTGCTCACTATTTATGTAAAACATGCAATTCTCAATGCCTTTCCCCATGAATTATGCACATTGTATACATCTGTAAATGCAAAACACTCGTTTTAATGTATAATGGTTTTTTTTAAAAAAAATGTGAAATATTTATTTTTTATGTACAATACTTACCTTGGGTGCACTTTTTGCACACTTAATTTGCACTGCAAACCCAAAGAAGTATGACTGACTGTTGCATTCTGATCCACAAGCAAGTTCAGGAGTTTCAGGTTGGGTTGGTCCATTGGAAAAGGAGGAACCAAATGACTTTCTCCCCCATCATCCCTACTGTCATGCAATATACCTCATATACCATCTCCGCAATTGGGACATGATGGCAAGCAGCATTTCCCCCTCTATGCATACCTCCAAGTCAAGTCAGGATAAAATGACTTGACTTGGAGATTAGGGTTGCCATATTTCTAGAAGGTGTTGTAAGTCTTCATAGAATTGGTCAATTTCAAACCTATCCATTCTTAAGGAAATCAGCCCTGAGTGCTCACTGGAAGGACAGATCATGAAGCTGAGGCTCCAGTACTTTGGCCACCTCATGAGAAGAGAAGACTCCCTGGAAAAGACCCTGATGTTGGGAAAGATTGAGGGCACTAGGAGAAGGGGACGACAGAGGACGAGATGGTTGGATGGTGTTCTCGAAGCTACGAACATGAGTTTGACCAAACTGCGGGAGGCAGTGCAAGACAGGAGTGCCTGGCGTGCTATGGTCCATGGGGTCATGAAGAGTCGGACACGACTAAACGACTAAACAACAACAACAACATTTCAAACAGTGAAAATCTGGACAGAAAATTGTTGAGCTTTCTGAGCAAAGACACACACAGACACACACACACACAAACCATTTCTGAGGTATTTTTATGGCAAAACGGCACTGCTGCCGACTGCCGGACATATGGCAACCCTATTGAAAGCATGCATAGCATAGGCTTCCGGTCCGTCGGGCTTCCGGTCCGTCGGGCTTCCGGTCCATCGCGCTGGTGGAACAGGACGCAGGGACTTCGTGGAGGGGGGGGAAGTCCGCAGAGCGAGCGGACTCCCCGAAAAAACACCGGGTAGAGAGTCCCGGTGACATAGCGCCCAGCTGTTTGCTCCGGACGCGATTCCTCCACTGCCCGAGAGCTCCGTAGAGCAATCGAGAGCCAGCGGAGTGGAGTCGTGGGACCCTTTTTTGGGTTTCATCTTACCTCCTTGAAGTGAAGCTCCGAGTCCTCAGCCTGCAAGCGGCGGATTCTTCCAAGAAAATAAAAGACTTTTATAAAGCAAGTCAAATCTTTATTTGGACTTTAAAATTTTCAATTTTGAAGATAGGAAGAGATTTCAAAACAACGGAAGCCGATCTCTTCCAAATGGTCAATCGGGAGGCGCATTAAATATTCTCAAGCCGAAAGGGGAAAGGTTTTTTTTCTAGATTGTGGACCCGAGAGAAAGAAAGACTTTTCCAAACCTTCCCAGCCCCCGGTGTCGATACCCCTTGAGGTTCAGCAGTAACAAGGGGGAAGACGTTTTGACAGCTGTCAAAAGCTGTCAAATTGCTAAAAGGATTAAGAAAATCGATTATACTGTTGTGGATTGTAAAAACTGATTGAAGAGGATTCAGAAGTAATTTAATTGGAATTCAAATTTGAATTGTGATGAAGTTAAAGACAAAGGAGAAGATCAGCCAAGATGGAGCTGACAACGTCTTAGAGAGGAATTTTCCAGTAACCTTTGGCCCTTATCTCTGGTCTGCCTGTGGTTAAGTGAAGTATGAAAACAAAGTTTTCTCGAGCCTTCCAGGAGGCTGTGCTGAACTATCTACAAATATGGGAAGATATTTACAAGGAACGGCAATGTTTGAATCCAACAGTAATGGAGAATGAGGTGCAAGATCAAGATTTAGAGGACAATTTTGATTCTGAGACTGTGTGTGAGGAGCAACAATTTGATGACAATTTGGAGACTGATTTGGACCAAAAAAAATATGTGTTGGATGATGAAAAACAAAGATCTGAACAAGGAGACGAGGCCGACAAGGAGAAGCAAAGTGAAGAGAAGATTGATGGAAATGAAAATCCTGGAGGGACTGAAATGTGGAGTGGTGTTAGTGAGGGGAGGGATAGGCAGGAAGAGGGGGGAGCAAAGGCCTGGAAGTGGAAGTGGGAAAGAACTGGTGTGGGGTGAAAACTTTAGTTTAAGGTTTCTTTTTTTTGGTTGATGAATAACGGTTTCTGAATCTTGGCCTGCTAACGGATATGCTGATCCAATTGGGGGGAAAGACATTGGGAGGGGGGAAGGAGAGAGTTTTAAAAGTTTAGGGTTAAGAGTTTTCTGGAGGGAGTAGAAGAATGGCTGAGGAAATATGTTAGAGTTTTTTTTAATATTTTTGGTGATCAGAGAGGTGTTTGGGTAGAGAACTGCCTGTCTCCCTCTCTTTACTCTTTGCATCCAGTGGCAGGGGGTGTTTTCGGGGGAAAGGGAGGGGTGGAAGGAAACCCAGACACAAAAATGGAACCTTTTGACTGCTGAACCCCTCGGGTTACCCTAGTGGCAGGAGGGGACTCGGAAGGGGGGGGCAGCATGAAGAAGGAGGAGGATCAAGTTAATATGATAAGAATAAGATTTTGAATTAGAATAGAAAACTCGCCATAATCAATTAAAGAAGTTAGGAAATCCAGGAGGAAGAGAATCGTGGAAGCCGCAAACAAACTGTTAAGAAAATAAGATTTTTTTCTTTTTTCTTTTTCTTTTTTCTTTTTTTTCTTTTTTCTTTTTTCTATCTGTTGTTTTGTTGTTAAGTAGAGTGTTATGTTGAAGAATTAGCTGGGGGATAAGCCAAACCTCAGAGATCCTCCGCCTCTGTCCTCTCAGTGGCAGGGGGGGAGGGGGGAGGAGGGAGGGGGGAGGTCAAACCCAGCTTAAAATGGACCCCTTTGTTTCCCAATGCCCATGGGTATCACTGGTGGCAGAAGTGGTCTTGGGGGTGGAGGGAAAATGAAGGGACAGAGTTTATTTTGTATGTTTTGTATGTTTTGTTCTTATAAAAAAACTAATAAAAATTATTATAAAAAAAATGAAAGCATGCATAGTATATTGTATATAGTACAGTAGGCTAGTTTCTACACACACTCATACATCCCTGTCTCTTCAAGGAAGCAAGAGGCTTTATCGGTACTCAGGGACACATTCCAGCCAGGCAAAAACACCCAAGAAGGGTAAAAATCAGAGCTAGTGAAAGGTATGGCTTGGGGAAAGGTGATCCGGCTGGGGAAGGGCTGTGGTGAGCACAGAGTCACTGGCAGTGGTGCCAGGTATATGGAGCAGAGGGGGCTTCAGTTCCCCCAATATTTTTTGGCAGGGGGCCGCCAAGCCCTGCCACTGCCAGGTGATCTCTGAGCACCCCAGCCGCAACCTCTGCCAAGCAGCCCAAGAGCCGGGCTGAGGCTGGGATGAGTGAAGCAATGATTGCCTGCGCTCATCCCATCATCCGTATGACTGGGATAAGTGTGGGCAATCTTTGTTTCGCTCATTCCCAGCTGCAGCCCAGCTCCCGCTTGGCGCATGCTGAGTGGTATCCATGTCACATGGCACATCACATGACTGCACCCCGTCAATGTTGGGGGGGGGAGTCAGTGCCCCTGGTCACTGGGACCAGATTAAAAAGAGGTGGGGGGGCTGAGGTTCCCCTTCCTCTTACAATACAATCCTGTACATGTCTGTCCAGAAGAAAGTTTCATTGAATTTAATGGGTCTTCTTCCCAAATACAGGATTGAAGTCTTAATCCAGTAAGTAATACAGTCATACCTCTGTTTAAGTATGTCTCGGTTTGAATATTTTCAGTTTAAGTACTACGCGGACCTGTCTGGAACAGATGAATCCACTTTCCATTACTTTCAATGGGAAAGTTCACTTCAGGTTAATTATGTTTCAGGTTAAGTACGGACTTCCGGAACCAATTACACTCATACCTCGGGTTAAGTACGCTTCAGGTTGAGTACTCCGCGGACCCGTCTGGAACAGATTAATCCACTTTCGATTACTTTCAATGGGAAAGTTCACTTCAGGTTAAGTACGCTTCAGTTTAAATACTCCACAGACCATCTGGAATGGATTAATCCACTTTCCATTACTTTCAATGGGAAAGTTCGCTTCAGGTTAAGTACGCTTCAGGTTAAGTACAGATTTCCAAAACCAATTGTGTTTGTAAACCACTGTATCTTCTTTCTTTCTTTCATGTTTCTAAGGATTGTTTAAAGCCCCCCTTTTGGTCTCCTTTGTCTTGGCTTAGCATAGTCTCATTGTTTTGGCCTGTCCTTTACAGGATTTAGCTTCCAGACCCCTTATCATCTTTGCAATTCTCCTTTGAATCCTTTCCAACTTGTCAACATCCCTCTTGAACTGTGCTGTGCAGGGTAAACAGACAAACCTCACAGCAGAACAACTGGGCAAATAAGGAATTTCAATGATGTGATAAATGTTTGAATAGAATAAGGTGGATGATAAAGGGCGTAAATCAAAGCACACCACAAAGAGCTCGGCAACCTAATAGAACAACCACACTCACTGAAACATGTTTGCAACATCCAGACTGAGTATAATTTGAAAATAATGACTCACATTTCTTTCAAGCTTGACACCATTTTGGAATGGTTGGATGGATCACTATTAAAGAGAAGGAATAACACCAGCAGTACAGTAGTACCTCGACTTACGAACGACTCGACAACTGAATTTTTCGACTTATGAATGTCTCGACATCCGGGGGGAAAACCGTGGCGGTTTTAGATAGGGATTTTTCGACTTATGGATTTTTAGATAGGGTTGCTTCGACTTACGAATTTTTCCGTTTCCAATGCATTCCTATGGGAAATCGCGTTTCCAATGGCGTTTTTCGACTTACAAATTTTTCGACTTACGAAGGTGCCTTCGGAACGGATTAAATTCATAAGTCGAGGCACCGCTGTATATGCTCCAAACGCTTCGTGCAGAATGGGTAGAACTGTGGCAGAGGAGACACATTTGACTCATGGGCACCACAAATGCCCCTCAGGGATGTAATTTTATACCTATTTATGTGGCATTACGTCCCTTTGAACTTGGTGGGGCTTATTTCTCAAATGGCACATCTAGAATGGCATCGTAAGAAGAAATGCTATCTGCCATGTCATCTCTTGAAGTTACTTTCTTGGTCTGAAAGAGCTTGAATGTGTTTCTTGAGGGTGGGCACGGCTTTCTAGTTGTTGTTGTTGGACTATAACTTCCATCCTCCTTAACCATTGGCTCTGGTAGCTGGGGCTAATGGGAGCTGGAGTCCAGCACTACCCAAAGAGCCACAGATCCCCTTTCCCTCCTATAGGAGACAAGGGGAGCATCAGTCTTCAGATGACTTCAACCATCAAGTAGATAGTTTCAATACTATGACTTTCTTTACTGTAATCAGGTGGTTCAGCTAATTGTGGGAAATAATGAAGCACTGATTCCATGATCAACTGACAATGCAGTTGAACAATATTTGGAACTGCGCAGAAGATGTATCCATTGTTTGAATATGCTTTCAGTAAGTTCTCATGAAGAGATCTTTCTTCACCTATAGCCACTTGGGATGTCAAGTTTTGTTTCCACATGAGCACTCATATTCACATGTGGGGCTAGGAGCAATATTACTCAATACAAGTATCAGCAAGCCACCAAGTGGTGATTTAGCACTTACAAGATTACAGCGGTACCTCGGTTTACAAACACAATTGGTTCCGGAAGTCTGTACTTAACCTGAAGCGTACTTTCCCATTGAAAGTAATGGAAAGTGGATTAATCTGTTCCAGACGGGTCCGCGGAGTACTTAAACTGGAAATACTCAAACCGAGGCGTACTTAAACCGAGGTATGACTGTATAGGAATTTTTGGATAAGGTGCCTGACCAGCCACTCTGGGCGGCTCCCAACAGAATATTAAAAACACGATAAAACATCAAACATTAAAAACATGCCTAAACAGCTTTGCCTTCAAATGTCTTCCAAACGTCAAGTAGGGGTTTATTTCCTTGACATCTGATGGGAGGGTGTTCCACAGGGCTGTCACCACCACCAAGAAGGTCTTCTGCCTTTGCAACATTAGTGTCTGACAAGCTCATCCCTATACGTAGTCACTACAGCACACCACTTCTTAATGTGGTTAAGCCAAATGTCTGCAGGTGCTTACATCCTGCCCAGCCAAAGAACAACAGCTATTGGATAAAAGTTCAGCAAGAAGTTTCTGGATGTAATAGAGAGAAGGTTTTTCTTTCCTTCTCGCTTATTAAAAAATGTCTAAGTCAAGTTTACTCGTACTCTTTCCTTCTCTTTCTTAAGTCACCTTTCGGGTTGAGGTAAGAAATGTAAAAATTTAGCCCCTGAGGAATGGATGGATCAAGTTAGCAAGTGAAAATGGAATATAGAAACCATCTTTAACTAGAGCTTCCTTGGTCTGTAAGCATGTAGAGAGAGGGAGAAAGAGAGGGAGAGAGAATGATGTGCTTCTATATGGCCTATATATAGCCACTGAAGTTATTAGAATAGTTATGTCATATCTACTTAGCCTCTCTTTATAGGAAAAATATTATGGAAACCCTAAATGGTATGGTACACAAAATATAGAACTCGGAGCTTAATGTCGATTAATTTTTAACAAGAATTCCTATGCAGTAGGCAGATAGTTCCCACATTCCATTGTGATTGACAAGCCTGACATATGGAATAGTTCACAAATTCCCAGGTGACTGACAGATGGAGAATAGAAAGGCGGATAAAGTTGCCTAGAGAGCTGAGGACGATTTCATATTCAGCGGTTTTGATCAAAAGGATTCCAGATCTCACACTAAATTTAGCACCGCTGGCAATTAGAGACTGATTTATTCCGTCCTTTCATGTGCTGGTTGACAAATGGAAAACAAGCACAAAATTAAAAAATAAGTTTATTTCCAGCATTTTGGATATTTAAAATGTGTGTGTCTTTGTTTGTACATAAATTAACATGAGATGAATTTATAGTGAAATTAAATCTGAAATGGAGATGCGAGCAATAAATAAGAGCTTTTTATGTATCTTTTGGGCAGAACAGGTGTTTGAATTAGGAAATACTAATATGTTTAGCAGCATGGCTCCACCTTTAGCATTAGGGAGTTAATGCTTCCCTAAATTTAGAATAATCTTTCCACAATTTAGGATTCTCTTCATGTGCTTCCAGCATAGGTGACCATCTGTAAGAAAACACTAATGCCTTTTTCTCTAATAATGATGAAACTCAGTCAAGCCCTACCCTCGTGTTTTGCTAAACATACAGTGAGGCAAGCATTGGTGATGTGTGCACATCAAAAACTGGTTTTATTCCACAACACATTCTGATAGACACCAGCTGCCAATCCAATACAGATTTAGGTGTGGTTTTAAGCCTATTGGAATCAAGATATTTGATGAAATCTGTACCCAGAGATTAGTGCATTAAAACTTTCAGTGTTGATGGGGAAATACAACTTTCCAGATATTGCTGAACTCCAACCCTCATCAGCCCCAGCAAGCATGGTCAATGGTTAGAGAAGGTGGAACATGTACTCCAACAACTGGAAGGCCATAAGTTCCCCATTCCTGCCCTATAATGATAAAACAAGCTCCTATTCTGCAATAACTTTTACTCCAGGGTTTTATCCAGCCTGGTTTTACAGAGAGTAGACCCATTAAAACTGTCCATGGATGTGCAGGTTAATTCTGTGTCCAAGCCGCTGTCTACCAGCTCCATCTGGTATGCAGGCTGAGACCCTACCTGCCTGCAGACTGCCTCACCAGAGACAGGTGACCCGGAAACTGCAATTAATCCAGAATGTGGCAGCCAGACTGGTGACTGGGAGCGGCCGCCGGGACCACATAACACCGGTCCTGAGAGATCTACATTGGCTCCCAGTACGTTTCCGAGCACAACTCAAAGTGTTGGTGCTGACCTTTAAAGCCCTAAACAGCCTCAGTCCTGTATACCTGAAGGAGCGTCTCCACCCCCATCGTTCTGTCCAGACACTGAGGTCCAGCGCCAAGGGCCTTCTGGCGGTTCCCTCACTGCGAGAAGCAAAGCTACAGGGAACCAGGCAGAGGGCCTTCTGGGTAGTGGCACCCGCCCTGTGTAACGGCCTCCCATCAGAGGTCAGAGAGATAAACAACTACCTGACATTTAGAAAATACCTAAAGGCAGCCCTGTTTGGGGAAGTTTTTAATCTGTGATATTTTGATGTCTGTTAGAAGCCGCCCAGAGTGGTGGTGGGGACCCGGCCAGATGGGCGAGGTATAAATAAATTATTATTATTATTATTATTATTATTATTATTATTATTATTATCATCATCATCACCATCATCATCATTATTGGCACAAAATAATCTTGTGCATTCATCCCAATGGGTCTCCTATGAGTTGCATACAACACAATGTCTCATTTAATGGTTGTAATTGTTTTATTTGTTTTATAATCGTGTAATTTATTGTTGCAAACAAATTGCTCCATCAGTGCAAGGATTTCTCCTAGCCCCACATAATGTTCTCTCGCTTTCCTCCCCCTGTGCACATCCTAAATCTGTTATGGTGATTCTCTCATCTCTGGATTTGGGGATGGTGGAAGCAAAGGTAGATTGAAGGCAGCACAAATGGTTTGGTTGCACTGGGCACAGGATCTTGGGGGCACCGTGGGGGACGCCACAACTATGATTTAGAATGGAGTGCAAGCGGTGGGGGGGGGGTTGAATTATATGGCATTGCAGAGGGCGCTACTGAAATTTGAGAGCCCAAGATCCTCCACTGGGGGGGGGGAGGCCCATTGCATCATGCTAGTGCATTCATTTAGTTGCATGCCACCCAAAACCTCCAGAATCTGTAAAAAGAAGTCAGATAAATAACATAAGCAGATTAGCAAGCTCACCACAGAACAAATACACTGACAATTATTAGATTTTCCAATTTAGCCAAATACCTAGTTAAAGAAAACAAGACACCCAGCCAACTAAAACAGCCAAGTGGTTTTAGCAGCAGCTCCAACCTAGGATAGTCCACTCACTGCCCTTCTGTCCCTTGTCCAAAGAGGCCCCACTCTGTGCCAACTCTGGGGCTTATAAGCAGTTTAGCATCGTTCATCCCTGCTCTCCAGCCTACCCAGGTCCTCACCCTGAGAGGCATGAAATGTCACCTTCAAGCACCCATGGCAAAGGCTTCTTGGCATCCTTTCCCACAGTGAATGCATTTGGTGTACCAGCTTTGAGCACTTTTAGTAGATTTCTTTCAATTTAATGGATTTTTTAATTGTATATTTCATAGGTTATTGTCCCTGCAAATTGCTTCAGGACTCTTTTTGGCAGTGTGATGCGCAATACATAAAATGAACAAGCCGAATTGAATGAATCTGAAGAGTGTTGCCAAATGCGTGTCTTGAACTCTCGTTTGGCTACTCTCATGTTTGAAAACAAGGATGTCGTTCGGACTTTTTCTGTCGGCTTCCCCACAGGTTTTGTGCACTAGCGTGAAGAAAAGTCACATGGGGAGTGGCGCTTCAGAAAGTAGAAAGCCCTTTGCTTCCCTGAACCATCTCCCATTCATTCCAGTTTCCATTAGCTCCAGTCTGATTGACCAATGGATAGGGGTTATTGAAATGGAACAGGTTAGCCATCCTTCTTTAAGGAAATCCTCAGCTATCATAAGCATCGCAATATCATCACAAGAACCATCAACTTCACTACCCTTTATTTGCAAATGCTGGCACATTCTTGACCAGTTTCTGAATGGTTGAAAAGGGAAGAGAGAATGAATCTGGAACCACAACACTGCAGTCCATTTCTAGTAACAAATCAGTTCTGAGTCAGATCATTAATCTGTTTTTCATTATTCAACCAGCTGGCATTTTATAGTCGTTCCCATTTGAGCTTCCGCGGAGTCCCACTGCTTCACTTTGTTTTGGTTAAACTCGGCAATCCTCACTTGGCTATCAGATATTCTGCTATCAGTTATGTCAATATAAAATGGGCAGGATGCCATTAAAGGTAAAGCATTTAATACCAGAGACACAGGGTTTCTTGGCTCCCATACGCCCTTGTATCTTCATGTTTCTGATCTTTGCATCTGTTTACAGACACCTCGTAATTTTCCTGAGAAGCTAGCCTTCGTAGTTTCACTTGGGGGCGGGGGGAGAGAAGGGGGGGAAACATAGGGAAGGTTACTGTCAGAGCCCTTCCTTCCCTCTTAGCCCCTTTATTTTTCTCTCTAGACATTATATTGTCTATTTAACTACTTAATATTGTTTCCTCCCTGTCCACCCATCTGTTTATTTTAGTTGCTTCTTCCTCTCTGCTGGCTTCTGTATAGACTTCCCCCATATGCCTGCTGACGATGTGAGCGAATATGAATAACTAACAATCACTGAAATGCACAAATAACATGATATTCAGAACTTGGGGGGTGGGGTGGCGGCAGTGGATTCTGCATGTGCTGGTGATTTCAAAATCCAGGTCCACTTTGTGAGATGCACAATCGATTCGTTCATTTCAGGTATGCAGGACTGGTATAGTTAAACTGCATGATAATGAGAGAATTTCTCAATGCCTGTGATGGAAATAAGGAGGTGCTTCTTCCTTCGAGTTGGCAGGGTATCGGTCCTTTTCTTGTAACATCGAATACAAATACCAGGCTGAGTGTCTTGTACTTGTAGTACCAGTTGGTCTTTGGGGAGTCACCCGCTTGCACATCAAGTGGACCTCGGGAAACAGAACGTGGCTACATGTTTTCCCCTACTGAAAAAAGTTGGGCAAAGAGTTGATGCCTACAAGATAGAATCTGGCAACTCTGACACATGGGATTCCCCAGCAATGTACTCCTGCCAGGAAGACCTGGTACAGGAAGACCTGGTACGGCGGCATTGCGGGACGGTGATGCCCCCTTCTACCAGGATCCAAGGTGGGCCATCATTGCTGGGATCTGCCCGGCTGGCAAGGGGCCTTGTCACTCTCCTTGCCAGCTGGGAAAATGGTTCCAAGTCTGCCTGCAAGATTGGCCAATGGCTTGCAGGCAGGGCCTCCCTTGGGGTTGGCCTGACAGAGCAGGTAGACTTCCCTCAGGTCCATTCCCAGAGTATTTGAGACAGCCTGCACTGGCCCTGGAACCTGGAACCTGGCAACTTTGAGACCTTACCTTCCAAGTCCCGGACTGCAGAACCCGGGACCGGCAGCCGTGTGACACCGGAAGTTGCGTCGACGTAACTTCCGGTGCCGTTTTGCCCTGCTATGGGCACCAAAAATGGCCGCCGCCGGCTTCGAAAGTCGCTTCTACGCATGTCAGGAAGTGCGTCGACGCAACTTCCGGTGTTGCTCTGCCCATCTATGGGCACAAAAAATGGCCGCCGACGACACCGGAAGTCACGTCTATGCACTTCCGGACATGCGTAGATGCGACTTTTGAAGCCGGCGGTGGCCATTTTTGGTGCCCATAGAAGGGCAAATCAGAAAAAAATGGCCGCCAGCAGGAGAAAATAACGGAGAAAAACAGGAGACGAAGTGATACGGGGGACCACCGGGAAAAGGTAAGTAAAAACAGGGGTTTCCCGGGGAAAATGGGGTACTTGGCAGCTAGGCTTTGAGACACAGGCTTCCCCAACAATGTACTCCTGTCACTAGGGTAAGCTAAACACTGATAGCTTGCCCCCCTCCCCCCCACACACCTGTGGAATATGTCAGCCAATTGGATGAGGCTATGGAAATGAACTACTAATAAATTTGGCTTGACTTGTATGAGTGAACCCTGATGTCTCAGTATCTTTAAAAAAAGGAGGGGTGTGATTGCCTTTCTTCCTTGGAAATGTCTATGTTTGCTTGGTGGCAGGCAGGGATGCAGCTGAATAGCTACAACTTTATAATTTGGGGTTGGGAAGCCATGCAATTCAACATTCCCCTAAGAGCCATTATCCTTTGATTTTCCTTTGAGCCCTAAAGATTTTTTGTGTGAGCTCGAGCTACACAACCGACGAAGCCAACAAATCTAGGCAGTACCTTTAATCTGTCATAGTCTATGGATTGTCGACTAATCAGACACACAGAAATTGCTTGTTTTCTGAGGGCCATCTCACAGTTCGACAGCAATTGCTTATGATGCAGACACCCCCTACCCTGAATATACTGTTATGTCTGTCGTGGCTGCATAAATGTTGCTTCATATGGCAGGTGCATGTATGGGCTTGCACCCCGACATGCATATGCGATTGCTAAATGCAACATGAAGAGCCTTAAATCATCATAATGTATCAAATAAATGGAGGTATAGCTAATTGCTAGCATGGTGTACTACTTAGTTCTGCACTAAATCATTGCAATCAGTTTTCTTAATACACACTTTTAAGGATGTAAATGATGGATGCGTAAATTATGTAAATAAGTAAATTTTGGAACTTGATACATCTTCATCATTCAGAACCAGCAAGGAAATAATGTGGGCATCAGACTTTGCCTCGGAGCCAAAAAGCAGCCTCAGACACGCCCAATGGTTTGAGCATGCCTGGGGAGGGATTTGATTCCTTTTCTTGAAATACCACCCCTCTTTGCCACAACCCTTCTGAAGTGTTCTTAATTAAAAAAGTGGTTTGTCATGTAACATGAAGAATTACCCTACTGGAATCTTGTAGATATGCCAATAAAGGTTCGAGAATTTGAGAGGCTACCGGCTTCTCATTCTTCCTGCTCTTTCACCCTTTCATCATAGGATGTGTTTTCCACACCATCATCGCTTCTCTGAAGTCTTTCCAATTTGTCTCTATTTTTCAACATCTGACTGGTCTGAATAAAAAGACAATATAATATAATTCACCCCCTCATTCAATTTTATCATTTCGCAAATGTGTGCATTCAGAATAAAACCTTGCCGGAGGATCTGCTGGAGTGCAAAAATTATAGGCCTCTGTTTCAGCAAACCTCTTATTTGAAAAAAAGAAAGAAAGAAAGAAATCCTGCTATAGCTTTCTTTTAAAAACAAAACAAAA
The DNA here is from genome assembly GCF_965207765.1 of Zootoca vivipara. Taxonomy (NCBI): domain Eukaryota; kingdom Metazoa; phylum Chordata; class Lepidosauria; order Squamata; family Lacertidae; genus Zootoca; species Zootoca vivipara. Next base: position 28,286,322 of record NC_142587.1, on the reverse strand, counting down.
CCCTTCAACGGAGTTAAACAAAGTGCATACTGTTAAAAAGAAGGGGGAGCGCAATAAATTGTTTTCACGCTGTGGCTATGTACACCAGGTTTCATCCCTGAATTGATTTTTAAAGGCTAGTTATTTGTTTGTCATAGAAATGACGACTGAGGCTGAGCTGCAGAAGACAACACTATAATAAAGTGAGCAAAACACCTCTGAAGGATAAGGCAAAATTATTATGGCGCTATTACGGGAGAAATAAAAGGAGATGCGGAAAGTGAGCGGTCTCTGTGCAGGTGGTTTGCATCTGAGCATTTCGTGGGCTTCTGTGCCATGAGTCAGCTGGCCTCTGATTTGGAGCTGGGATACAGAAAAATTGCAGACACGGAACTGTAGCCCGGTGTCAAAGCATTTGGATCCTCAGCTAAAGGGGCAAAACACAAGATTGTTCTTCAATTTCAGAAGTGATTCAGTCATCGGATGACAGCTGTCATCATCCACTGTTTTTGCTTCTTCTTCACAACCTTCCTGGCACTGAGAAGTAACTAACAGAAGGTTATTTTGATCTATGGACCACAAAATAATATTAATGTAAGGATTTGTTTTTTTTTTAATCAGCAGTGTTCTAATACTGGAAGAATAGAGCGTGTTTTTCTATTAAAAAAAATAGAGAGGAAGAAGATTTGATTATATAAATAGCTATTTCTAGGGTATTTTTGGCACGAAAGTTGTACTCTCTAATTTTAGGCAGAAAGAAATCTCAGCTGAGAATACATTATTTTCCATCAGCAGCCAGAACTTCATTTGAGCACTGATGTTTTGGAGTTCAGCTCAAGGCAGCAGCTTAAAAGTGCATTAAATTCTGGAACCCCAGCCTGGGCTGAGCTGTCAGATGCAAATGTTTCAGAGCATGTGCAGAGTGCTTTCACATCACACAGAAACTACAGCAATCCACCTTAACAATGGTAGGTGGTTTGATCCCAAAATCTTCTTCCTCCATCAAAAATAACTATTTCCCCGACAGAAGAACATGTTCTGGAGGAAATCCAGTTATGGAAACCTGATCTATGCTGACTGATAGTGGTACGGTACTTTGAAATTTTGTATGCAAATCATATGTCCTACCACTAAACTGTGATGTTTTTCACTGTGTATTCTTTATAAATCTTTCTAATGTCCTCACTTGAGCTTTGTGTTTCTTTCCTAAAGCAAAATGCTTGAAATGCTTTTGGCCTTTCTTCCTCCAAAATCCGTTCCATCCCCTTGATAATTTGGGTTACCCATTTCTTCACCTTTTTAGCTCTATAATATCCTTTTTTGAGAAGGGTGACATAGTGTTTCACACAATGCAGACAGGTGGCATCACAGGGTTTTTATATATACAAAGGGAGAATGATACTGGAGGTTTTATTTTCAGTTCCTTCCCTAATAAACCTCAGCACAGAATGGCTTTTTCCATCACTTCTGCACACTGTGTGGAGGCTTTCATTGATAGATCCTCAAGATGTATTTTCTTGGGACTCACCCCCAGTTCAGATCCCATCAGTATTTATGTGAAACTGGGGGATATATTTGTTCCAAAGCGCATCTCTTTGTACTTAAAATTTCCTTCACTCTAAACTTACACATTCCTGGTAGTAAGTTTCATTGCACTCAATGGGGCTTACTTCTGACTCAATATGTTCAGGATTCCACTGTGAATCTCCCGTGCCGTCTTGTTAAACATTCACCCAGTTTGGATAGAGACTTTTGGAGTTCTTCACAGTCTGCTTTCAGCATCCTGAATAATTCATTGTCATCCAGAAACGTGGATGGCCTCACCATGCAACTCTGATACCAAATCATTTTTTTTGTTCTGTGACAGCAGTTCGGGAAGAAGTCTCTTGAGGGAAGCCTCCCTGCTTATTTCTCTACATTGCAAAAACTCTGTTTTTTTCCCATCTCCCAGCTTCTTTTTCTTTCACAATCTACCAATGCGTATCGGAATCTGTCCTCTCATTGAACGATAATGGGCAGAGCAAACCATAGGAGACCAGTGTGAGGTAAATTATGCCAGAGTAATTTACTGCTAGTCCAAACTCCATTCAGGAGTGGGGCTACTGCCAGTTCAGCTAGCCAGAGCCTGGCACAGGGAAAAGAAGGTGTGTGTTTTTTTTTAAATAGAGTGTGACTAGCACTACCTTTTTTGCCAGCGTGACTTCAGCCAGGTTGCTAGGTCACATAACCAAGATAAACCAAGTTTGGAATAGGGGATCTCCCTGACCATCTCTCCCTCCACACTGCTTTTTTGAGACTGACCACACTGCTTTTTTGAGACTGGCACTGGCTGAACCCTGGCTGAAGCAGGACAGAGGACTTCTGCTGGGGTATTTCAAGCTGAGGGCTCAGCACAGAGATTTGCCTGCTCCAAACTCTGCTCATCTCAGCAGATCTTGAGTTTGGATTGCTCCCTAAGTTTTTTTCCAGAGTCTTTGGGAGAGATTTAGCCAAAGCATGCCTACAAGTTTACCTCTTCCTATATGTTCTCTCCAAAGAATTCTAAAGTTCAGTGAGTGAGGCTCTTTATCAAAGGCATTTTGATTTTCCCTGTGCAAGGCTTACTGTTCTGGTAGGAGAGATACCTTAATCATGAAGGACCACTTACCTGCAGATGAGGTGGAGCGGCAATTGCGGCTTGGCCTGTGACTCCTCTGACCAAGTGGTCGTTGGGGGGGGGGAGATATCCCCTCCTTCTCTGGCCACACAGGTTCCCCTGAGGACTACGCATTAAACAGACCAGTCACATACCCTCCAACATATCTCCGATGAAAATAGGAATGTCCTACCATACCCTCCAACATTTCTCTGATGAAAATAGGGATGTCCTAAGGAAAAGCGGGGTATTCTGGGATCAAATCAGAAACTGGGATGGCTTCTGTAAATCCTGAACTGTCCTTGGAAAGTAGGGTCTGCAATCACAGGCTTTGCAGGATTTAAACAGATGAATCCAAAATAGTTTATGAGGGCTTGGCTTGCTGGTGGACCTGGATGAGGACTTCAGCCTTTGCTCTTCACTCAGGACTCACATGGTAACAGCAGCTCAGTTGAGGATGAATTCCCCACCCTCCTACCCTATGTAGCACAAGACCCTGCCCAAAGGCCCAAAGGTAAACAGGCAAGTGCCGTGCCTTCCGGGCTAGGTAGGAATTTTCGGCCTGTTGAGATCTTTAGCAATTGTCACAACTTTCTCACAGGTGAGGCATTGGGTTGGGTCCCTAGTCTGTGTGTGGGAGGTAGTTGGGAGCCCATTCACTACTACAGGGGTTCACGGGTTCTGCATTAGGGATGTCCGGGGGGGGGGTGCTTCTGTCCAGATGCCGATGGGGACTGATGGGCCATAGCACCCCACCCCAAAATTGAGGTCTTGAGGGATCAGCCCTGCTTAATGTGCATCATAGAAAAATGCTTCACCCAGGATCAACCCTGAAAATATCCACCAAGGAGTTGGCTTGATTGATTCAGGATGCGTACCCAATGCCTATGCCAAAACCTACTTACATCTGTAAGCAATAAAGTTGAGGCCTATTTGAACCCAAAAACAATGTCCAGGATGTTTGTTGCATCTGCACATGCTCTCAGCCTGGCCCAGTTTCCCTGCAACTGGGACTGCAAGGCGGTTTTCCCAGAGTGAGGCTCACCCACTGCATTCTGGGGGTGCCAACGCTTTGAGATTTCCCCAAACACGGGAAGCTCAACCACATAATACTAGCTTTCGCAGTCCTTTCCACTAATTTACCCAGGATAGAAGCTGGTTGCAAGCATGTATTGTCCTCATTTTCCAGGATCCTTTTATTTTTAAAAAAAATGGTGTTGCATTAGCTACCTCTCAATCATCTGGTAAAGAGGCCAATTTCAGTGACAAGTTGTATATTTTTGTTAGAAGAGCAAAAAAAATACATTTGAGTTCGTTTGTAATTTGTCGGTGATTTGCAGTTAGCTCTGGGACATTTCTCTGTTTGCCTCTATTTGCCTAAATTCTTTAGATTATTATTATTACTATTTTCCTAACTGATTCAGTTTTGTGTGGTGCTCAACATCTTCCACAGTGAAGACTGCCACAAAGAATTCATTTAGCTTCTCCACAACCACCCTATCTTCTTTCAGCTACTTTTTCATACTTCTGTTGTCTAACAATCCAACAACCTCGCTAGCAGATGTATTTAAAGAAACCTGCATTCATTGCTTTCATGTTTTTAGACATATGCTCCTCAAATTGTTCTCTTCCTTCTTCTTGTCCTCTGCATGTCCCCTTGGTTGGTGCTCGGTTGTATTTTCCCCAGTTAGTCAAGTCTTCCACTTTTCAAAAGAAGTCTTACTGCCTATTATAGCTTCATGGGCTTGTCAACCACACTGGCATCCTTTTGGACTTGCTAGTGGTGATACCTTACCTCAGAGGGCCACATTTCCATTTAAGGAAACTTCTGAGCCCGAGGAGGACACATGCCAGCATGGTCAAAGGCAAATGTGGGTGGAGCTACAGGTGTGACTCCTATCTTTGTACAGGAGGCCACATTCCAGCCATACAGATGTCAGAGGTTTCTACACACCTTATGTGTGCCTAGGAATGGAACGCAATTCCATTCAGGCAAAAGCTATTGAGGACATGCAGCTATTGAGGAGCGTTAACAAGGACCGTATACTGGGGAATACTGGGGACCATATACTCCCTCGGCCAATAACGTGAGATGAGCGCCGGAACCCCAGAGTCGGTCACGGCTGGACCTAAGGTCAGGGGTCCCTTTACCTTTACCTTATACTGGGGAAGGGGTATGGCCTAAGGAAAGTCCTGTGGACCACAGAGAGATGGACACATTTTTGGCATGAGGTTCCCTATCCCTGCCTTATCTAACCTGTAGCATGTCTCTTTCCTTTAACACTCTGCTACAGAGTAAGCTCCTGGTCATGCGCAAAGTATCCAAAACACATTTTCTTCTACATCAGTGCCGCTCCAGGTCACAGGATGAATGGCACTGGTGTTGAGAAGTTCTATATCAGGCATAGACAAACTTGGCCCTCCAGATGTTTTGGGACTACAACTCCCATGATCCCTAGCTAACAGGACCAGTGGTCAGGGATGATGGGAATTGTAGTCTCGAAACATCTGGAGGGCCGAGTTTGCCTATGCCTGTTCTATATGTCCTCTATGAACTCAGGCTTCCAACAGCACTAAAGCACTGCCGGAAGGAGATGTGCTGTGGCAGCTATCATGTCACTTCAAGAGGGGGCTCCTCTGTTTCCACTGTTTGTAAAGTTTCCATGAACTATATCAAGTTTCTGGAGCATTCCAAAGATGGTGGGTGAGGCAGCAACATATGCAAAGGTTAATCATTTAACCCGTTATTAGTTCTCTTTTAATAAATTTGGTTTCACCCCCCCTTAATCTGCTATTCACTTGATCTCTAATCCTACTCATGAGACCCCCTTATTGTTGGTGTGTAAAAATCCCCTCCCTCCTCCACCCTCCTCCCTTTGCCATCTACACTGTGATCTTGAAATTAAACGGCTTGAATGGAAGATACATTAAATATGGTTTCATGGGATTTATTATGAGAAACTGTCTTTGCAAATAGCCCTGTTTCATTTGATTCTGAGGAGTAATTGGAAAATGAGTGAATAATTATTTTGTTCAGATCTGATTGCCGAAGAAACATATACATCCATATGTTCCCCAGTAATGAGAAACTCTCAGGTGAAAGGGGGCATTGAGAAGGCTAATTAAAATAGCAGGAAAATATTGTCTACCACATAAGCACATAAAAAAGAAATTGTTAGCAAACATACTTAAGGGTACTATTTCCATCACCAGGCGTAAAAGTTCAAAATGCTAAGTATGTTTTTTTATTAAAAAAACACAACTGCAAACTCGCAAGTGATGCAATCTAATGAGACCGCCTATGTGCATGTGACCAACAGGGCTTTCATCTTTTCAACTGCCTCATTGCAAATTTCTTTTGGTAGCCCATAATATGGGGCAGGTTGTTGATAGAGCTAGCCACCTGCCTCTCTGAATTTGGCCACGCTGTTCCTGATGGGTAGGTGTTATTCACATTAGGGTGGCCAGTTCCAGGGAGTTCTTCTCCCATAATCCTCATCTAGAATGCTGGGAGTTGTAGTCCAACTGTTGGCTATGTGCATCCTCATTGGTCCCACAACAGCGAACCACCTATGGAAACCCTACAAGCACAACATTTTTTAATTTTTTTATTTAACACAAGCATAATAGTCCTCTCCCACTGTTGCTTTCCAGCAACATGTATTCAGATGGGTGGTGCCAATGGTTTATTTATTTATTTATTTATTCCCTGCCCATCTGGCTGGGTTTCCTAAGCCACTCTGGGCAACTTCCAACAGAATTTTAAAAACACGATAAAACATCAAACCTTAAAAACTTCCCTCAACAGGGCTGCCTTCAGATGCCTTCTAAAAGTCAGAGAGTTGTTTATTTCCTTGACATCTGATGGGAGGGCATTCCACAGGGCAGGTGCCACTACCGAGAAAGCCCTCTGCCTGGTTCACTGTAACTTCACTTCTCGTTAGGAAGGGAACTGCCAGAAGGCACTCGCCGCTGGACCTCAGTGTCCGGGCTGAACAATGGGGGCGGGGACGCTCCTTCAGGTATACTGGGCCGAGTCCGCATGGGTTGCCAGCACTCAGGGCTGTGTGGAGGGGTTGGGTGGCAGAAAGGGAAACAAATGGAGTACGCAGGCGCATTCAATTGCCTAACGGTTGTCTGCATCACCTAGCAGATCACAGCTGCAGAGATAAAGAAAGAAGGGTTGTTTCGTTGTCTGAAGAGGTGACTCCCTGGTTTGCATGGAGAAGCTTTTTTTCAATGGAGACCAGTGATGGAAGCACACAGCTGTATTGTGGCAGCACAGCATCTTGAAATTTTGCACCCAGGGCAACCGCCCTTGTGCGCTCCCTCCCAAGTTACACCACTGGATGGTGCCTCTGATCCGGCATACAGCCATCAATGATGACACTGGTGTGGTCATGCCACCCTATTCTGCTTTAAAGCAGGTACATTCTGTCACATGTTCAGTCACGCCATGGCCACTCCCCTTTGCCACAGGTCCGCAATTGCGATATTTGTTTATTTACAATATTTATTTACAACTTCCAGGTATTTCTTTCAAGGCAGTTTTCAGGAAATGGAAATGACAAGTAAGGAAACAATACATGCATACGTTCCAAACAACAGCTGATAAGATGCTTCAAATGCCAAAAAAAGGTTTTACATGACTCAGTGAATTAGAAATATGAACGATAGCAACATTTGTTTGACCACATCTCTCTGGAGTAGGGTTGCCAGACTCAATAGAGGACAGGACTTCTGTGCCTTTAATTGCCCTGCTCTCTTTTGAGTCTGGAAACCTTAAAGAGAAACCACCAGACCCTTTGTTTAATTTCCAAGCAAAGGGTCTACTGGTTTCTCTTTAAGGTTTCCAGACTCAAAAGAGAGCAGGGTAATTAAAGGCATAGAAGTCTTGTCCACTATTGAGTCTGGCAACCCTACTCTGGAGAGGGCATTCCACCACTAGAGCACCATGAAAAAATGAAAACATCTTTCTCCCTTGCTCCACCAAGCTCTGGAGGAGATGGCACTTGTGGAAGGGCATTAGGCAATGATTTAATGTGTGGTCAGCTCTTAGGAGGAAAGGGGATCCTTTAAGTACTTGGGACTTAAACATTTAGGGCTTAAAAGGGGTAAGCACTAGCAATCTGAATTGGAACCATATGTGACTACACATATGGTAGTACCATTTTAAAACTGGTGGGTTATGATCTGAGTAATCAGTGCAAGTCCCACCCCCCACCCCCAAAAAACCTCTGGCCACTGTTTTCTGCACTCAACATTTTGAACCATTTTCAGGGCTAGCTCACTGCAGTCATCCAGACCAGGCTTGAAATGGGTGGAATCTGTCAAATTGTGGGTTCTCATTTTTTAGTTCTACAGTTCCCTTCTCCCTGCTTTCACATCGCTTTGCAATTTATTTTTATAAAGAGCTCATGAAAATTCGTAGAAAATGTAATACAAAATCTATCCTAATACTGTACACAGTACAGAATTTTGGTATGTTACGATCGCTAATATACGCATCCCTGTGCACAATTTACAATTGTGTACAATTGTACACTTTCAGTGGTGGGAGAACTGCATTGCGAAATTAGGAGAAGTGTAATTTTTTAATGGATGACTGTGTTTTGGTTTGCGCATTGTTTCAGGAAGTGTGAATTGGGTAGATTCGCCTTTAAATATGAACTGAACCAAATTTCTCCCCCCATCCTAAGACATAACCAAAGCGTGGAAAGTTTTATATACCTATAGATTAATATTACCCTTCCTCATTTGACAATTGCTCTGACTCTCAAACGACTATGGGGAATTAGACTGCCAGACCTGTGGAGAACATAGCTGCCAAGTCTCCCATTTTCCCTGGGAAATCCCCGTTTTTCCAGCTGTTCCTAACTGAAAAAACGGATTTTTTTTGTTTTCCCCCGGTTTATTCTGGTGTGGTGGCCATTTTGGAACTGGGCGGAGCATGCTCAGAAACGACTTTTGATGCTGCTTTGCCCAGTTCCAAAATGGCTGCAGTGCGACTTCTGGCGCGGCGGCCATTTTGGAACTGGGCAAAGCAGCATCAAAAGTCACTTCTGAGCATGCTCCGCCCAGTTCCAAAATGGCGGCAGCGCTACTTCCGGTCTGCTATTTCCGGCCCGGTCCCTTATTTCTCTGACAGCAACTTGGCAGGTATGGTGGGGAAACAGGGACATTTTAGGACTGTGATTTCGCAGCCCAGCTCCAGCCGTTCCACAATATTTAAGTTTCTATTGAGACTTAAAGACTGCACACATCCGGCACTTTGTTTCCATAAGGAATTGTCTGTACTCTGTCTGGCACTGCAAAAGTCAACAGGGAAGAAATGTCCATTCCCGGCAAGGTTTACCTTCTGAGACAAAGGTGGGCCAGAGGAGGCAGGAGATAAACAGGCCAACAGAGGTGAAGTGATAGGTCTCAAAGTCACACAGCAGCTGTATGTTAAGCCCTCGGCACGAGCGCCTTGAGAACCATTTCCTAGCAAAAGGCTTCAAGCGCCGTTTTTGTTCTCTTCCTTTATAGCCAATAAGTCTTCTCATTGAGCTTTTACTAGGGGCAATCAATATCCAGAAAGAAACTTCATTCAGTTTTGCAGGAAAATTTATCTCCCTTTTTGTTAGCGCTATTGGAAGCGTTTGCAGCTAAATAAATCCCCAGGTAGTTAGATCTCAAACAGTCAAATATAAAATTAGCAAACGCAACATCTGTTCAAAACTATTATTTTATAATAACATTAATTGGCAGATGTCTTCAGATGACAAAGTGAAATGTATCTGCCCTAATTTGTTCTTTTCCACTGAGGTGACCTTGTGATTGTTGAAGGAGATGTTCCTAGCAGTGGAGTCCTCTACCCTTCGACTCAGAAACAAACCCCATTGAATTCAATGGGATTCATTTCCAGGTAAGTCTCCACAGGAATGCGTTCTAAAGCAGCAGTAGGCAACAATTCATTGGATTCAATCATGTGGGTCTGCGTGATAGGAACTCAGATACAGAGACTACCAACCCTCTGAAAATGATAAATCCAGTGTCCAGAAAGAAATCACATTGCAGAGAAAGTTACTGTCTCTTCTGCCAAGTTTGGCATTTCACAAGGCACATACAGTTTGCACAGAATTTCTGTGCCAATTCAATTACTGTCTGATTAATGAAGTGTTTCAGGTTTATTTCAGGGGTACTGCTAGCTATTAATTAGCACATGGGGGCCAATACTCTATCCTGCTTTACCCTGATATGATTTGAAAAATCCCAGTGCAATTAAATAAGCTCTATTATGCTTTAAATAGTTCCTCCCCAAAGAAAAGGAAAGTTAAAGACTAGCATGGATTTTAAACCACACGCACACACACACACACACACACACACACACACAAAAATAAATTTAAATTATACAGTGTGGCCTTTTCTATACTTCTCAGCAGAACAAGACAATGACTGAATCTAGACACATCAAAAAAGTGTTTCAGGAAAACGCGTTGTAAACCTCATAGTGGGAAATCATGTTGGCAAAAGACGGGACTCCACAGCGCCATCTGGTGTCAGTGTTGTTGTTTAGTTGTTTAGTCGTGTCCGACTCTTCGTGACCCCATGGACCAGAGCACACCAGGCACTCCTGTCTTCCACTGCCTCCCGCAGTTTGGTCAGACTCATGTTGGTGGCTTCACTGTCGAACCATCTCGTCCTCTGTCATCCCCTTCTCCTTGTGCCCTCCAACATCAGGGTCTTTTCCAGGGAGTTTTCTCTTCTCATGAGGTGGCCAAAGTATTGGAGCTTCAGCTTCAGGATCTGCCCTTCCAGTGAGCACTAAGGGCTGATTTCCTTCAGAATGGATATGTTTGATCTTCTTGCAGTCCATGGGACTCTCAAGAGTCTCCTCCAGCACCATAATTCAAAAGCATCAATTCCTCGGCGATCAGCCTTCTTGATGGTCCAGCTCTCACTTCCATACATCACTACTGGGAAAACCATAGCTTAACTATACGGACCTTTGTTGGCAAGGTGTCACAGTGGTATAATGCATATAGCATGCTTTTTCTTTACTTATTTGGCTGAGTCCAATGTCACAGTTCGCTGCAGGATATCAGTTCCCTACAAGTAGGGAATGTACGAAGGCAGCATTTTCTGTTCCTACCTGACTTCGTCACCATCAGACATGTTTCCGTTCTGCTGCAGTTTGGTTTCCACCCAATTCCATGTTACTCGTCATTTAACATAATATATGTAATTGTTCGTGTAAGTTACGAATTCAACATCATTAATAGTGTATTTCCCCACCATTCATCTCAATGCAAACAAAAAAGAATCTAAATAGCGAGTGGGTGTCATCGATAATGTAGCATTCCGGGCAAGAGACAGATAAGCAGACTTGGCAATTTCAACTCGTGTTTCCATTTTCATCAGAACTCTCCATCATTCCTAGCTACAAGTCATCTGCTCTAAGAATGAGAGTTGGGGATTTCTTTGGCATAGGCGTTCCTGCAGCAGTGCCTCTCCTTCCTATGTCACTGGGGTAGCATGTATTGTGAAGTTGTGGGCACAGGGGAGGGACACCATGCAACGGCTCATCTGCTTTCCTGACATCCTGTTGCTTCATGAGATCAATACAATAATTTTGTCTGTTTCATGTAAAAATGCCCCCTTCCATGTGTGTACTCGAATCCAAAAACAAAAAAAAACCCTCTCTACTTCTCCAAGGAAGGAAAGAAGGAAGGTGAGTCATGTAAAAGCAATTAGGGAAGACATCTATAAAGATCCAACTTAAAAAAAATAAAAAAAAATAAATGGAGTCCACTTTGCTAAAGGGTGTGAAAGAAAACGAAATTAATGTTGATAAAGATGGAGGCTTTTGGTTTCACTTTCATTGACTGGAGCAACAGAGTGCAACTAAGGAGGTTGAAAGGAAAGCCCTTTACTTAATTAAAATACATTAGATACATGAATTTATTTGAGAGTTCATGTTAAATAAAGACAAATGAAATGTTTTATGGAAGGCGATGAAATACATTATTTACTCTGGATAAGTAATTCTCTTCTGTCAATACACCAGAATATATTTAAGTCTGCGCCATATACCTACACCGTTAGGTGTATTAATTATTCTGCTAAGCAATGCATGTGTTTGATTTGTAATATTCAGAATGATTGCTGTAGGGATGATTGCCAGCAGAAGCCCATGATCTGGAATGCTGGCAACGCATATTCTGTGAGTCAAATCAGAATTCTCCTTGCCATATGGAGACTGTGCATAATATGGAACGCACAGTACAATGTTCAGGAATTCGCTGCATCTTTTCCGGTTGCTAATTGCCTCTCTTGCCACTTTACCTTGCCGCAGCGCAAAAAATAAATCAGTCAAAGAGATCCTCATAGCATTCTCAGGTCACCGCCAGGATTTTGTGGGAAGGATTCAACGACACACCAGAAATTTAGATTTGCACAATTAATGTGGATTAAAGTGCTCTGTTGACCTGATGCGGCAAATCCACTTTAGAAAAGAAGACTTTTGCAGCTGCAAGAATGATGGGGAAATAAGCTGAAAAAGTGTGGGGCTGAACATAAGGGGAAGATGCCCACAAGCAAACCAGGATGAATGTGTCAGAGAACCTCCCCAATAACAAATCAGTATAAATGTTCTAACCCCTGTGAAATATTTTCTGATTTGGGTTCAATGTGGGATTGAAATTCTTCCATTGCGGCTCCAGTTCAAGCCAGTTAAGAATCGACAACTGATCTGGCACATGTTGGTTCCTTTTCATGTGGGGAAATGTAAACAATATTACAGTGCTGATCTCCCTATCTGATAAGGTGATTAATATCTCTGTCGTGTTGTATTCTAACCTGACAGCATGCTAGTTAAACATGCCAGAAAGAAAAGCCCGCAGTAAGGACAGGAAGTTAAAACATGGGAGGAAGATAATATGAACGAGGGAGAACACAAGAGAAACTGTACGCTGAGCCTAAATTGTTACATTTCAGTGAAACAGGCATAGTAAGAATTCCTATCCTCCTTTTCTACTAGGAGTGGACGACCCTGTGTCACGGACTGGTTGGACACAGAGGAATGGTGGGAGGAACCAACTGGGGTACCCCCAAGGGAAGAAGACTCAGAACCGGGGGTGCGGTAGTGGGGCAAAGATGAGTGGTCAGAAGGAGAAGACTAGGAGGAAGAGGTGTCAGAAGCTGAAGAGGTACCAAGGCTTAGTGAGCAGGGAGAGTCTGTGGCAGACAGAAGTCCAGAATCAGAGGCAGAAGCTGAAGCAGGAGAGGAGGGAAGCCAAAAAGGCAGGGATGGGTCAGGCTTGTGTAGAGGCACAGGTGTCTCCCTCTCCTGCTGCAACAAGCTCTCCTCACCCCTGGTCTCCCAGAAACAGGAAATGCATGAAGTGGGAGGAGCAAAGACAGGCATGCAGGCATAGCCTCCAACTGCTCGGGGGGGGGGGGCGTGGACCCTGCTAATACACATATTTTTCCAAAGCAATTTCCTCTTAAGTACTGCATTTTCACTGATATGTGCGTTTTTACGGACACCTTGCCCCATTATTGTATAGGTCACTTGACTGGATAATTGCACTGCAGCATCTGGAGAACCAATCCAGGATGATGGCACTGCCTGGCAGCTTCAGGGTTGCTGTTGCAGAACTCGGCAGGGAGGAGGTTGGGGACAAAGCTAGAAGTCGCTATCTCTGCTTGTCGTTGGTTCTGGCGCCACCTTCTGTTGGCCTCCCTGCCTTCTGGCCAATAGGCATCAACCACTACAGCTGTAAGGGACCCAGGTGGCGCTGTGGTTAAACCACTGAGCCTAGGGCTTGCTGATCAGAAGGTCGGCGGTTCGAATCCCTGTGACGGGGTGAGCTCCCGTTGCTTGGTCCCAGCTCCTGCCAACCTAGCAGTTCGAAAGCACATCAAAGTGCAAGTAGATAAATAGGGACCGCTACAGCGGGAAGGTAAACGGCATTTCCATGTGCTGCTCTGGTTTGCCAGAAGCAGCTTTGTCATGCTGGCCACATGACCTGGAAGCTATACGCCGGCTCCCTCGGCCAATAATGCGAGATGAGCGCGCAACCCCAGAGTCGGTCACGACTGGACCTAATGGTCAGGGGTCCCTTTACCTTTACCTTTTTACTACAGCTGTATATAGAGAAATAAACAATACATTTCACCCCCTGAAATCTGATGGAGAAAGTTGCAATAAACTAAGTTAAATCTAGGTCTCTTGCTTTGCTCCCTCATCCACCCTCCACACTGCAATATTCCCTCTCTCTGATCTTAGAGTTACCCCAGAGTTTGTACACTGAGAGGCTGTCTTATTTTGCGCAACCTGGGACGATGTAGCAATAAACACCGCAGATGCCGATGTAAGGAAACTCGCTTTTTAACAGCCAGTACTGTGGAGATCAAAGGTTATAAAGCAAATATTTCCTCAACAGCATGGGGGAAAGGAACTCTCCCGTGCATTGAAACCAAGTCTCTCCTCTGCCCCGTCTTCCACCAGATTGTTTATCTTCATATTTAATCCTAAATCAAAACTTTTTGCTTCCTTTGAAATCCCCTGGATGCTTTGCCGAGCCAGGAACTCGCAGATGCCCCTCAAAAGTTTGCATTAGGCAAAACTGGGTGGCACTTGTTCGGCGGAGTACAGGATTCTGGAAAACAGTGGTCAAATTACAAGGGGAAGAGGACAACAGACTTCTCCGTTTTCTAATGGCTTCCTTAAGTACTGTTTTTAGAAGACTCTGGCGGTCGGGTGTCCTGTTTTCTTTACCCAGGCATTGGGTCACACTGGAAATGCTAATTGTTGTCCTCACTGCAGTGTGCTTTTGCTTCTTTCTTTATGGAGCTGTTAATTTGCTTGTGTTATATACTAGACTTGTTTTTATGTGGATTCTGGACTTTTTGTATATTATATTTTTCTCCTGCATATTTTTTATTCCTCTTTTGCTTCGTTCTTCCTCCCTCTGGGGAATAGTCGGTGAAGAGTGGGTTAGAAATATATCATCAAGATACATGCTTTCCTTATTCAAAGCATTCACACCCTACCTTTTAGCCCCAAAGGCTTCCAGTGTAGCTTATAAGAAATGGTAGTAAGATAGTCCTTGCCCTCAGGCTTAGCATCGAAAAGAACAAAGAAGAAGAGATTGTGTGGGAGGAAGGAAAAGGCTAACTCAGGCAACATTATATAATTCTGCCTACATAGATTCTGGCTTTCTTGGAGAGCAGCCCCTGCCCAGAAAATTGTCTCCCCAATTAGACCTAGGAGGAAAACACACTCCTATTTCCTAGATTATCCCGAATCTTTTGTTATGCACGTAGGGTGAATAAAGCTGGCTGTTGCTCTGCTACATCTGTAGCAGATTGGATTCAAACTTGAATGTAGCAGATTGGATTCAAAGTTTGAATGGATTCAAACTTCAAGAAAGAAGATTCCACCTAAACATTAGGAAGAACTTCCTGACAGTAAGAGTTGTTCGGCAGTGGAATTTGCTACCAAGGAGTGTGGTGGAGTCTCCTTCTTTGGAGGTCTTTAAGCAGAGGCTTGACAGGCATATGCCAAGAATGCTTTGATTGTGTTTCCTGCTTGGCAGGGGGTTGGACTGGATGGCCCTTGTGGTCTCTTCCAACTCTATGATTCTATGATTCTATGATCTTGCCTTCTTTCAGTTTTCTCATTCGCCTTGGTTTTTCGCATGGACCATATGCAGGTGAAGCCTTTTGATCTGTGCCCCATAGACGCCATACATACAAGATGTGACCGGAAAGTTCAGTGAATGGTCACAGAAATCAGACAGCAAGAAATATTCAAACATACAGACCTTACAGACCATCAAAGCAGGCTCCCTCTGATACAATGCAACATTGACAACATTCGTAGAACTGTTGGAAACTTCTGGAGAAGTCCTCTTTTCGTACTGCTTTCAGTTCCCTCATCACAGCAGCTTGGACGTGTGAAATGTTGGAAGATCTGTGCCCTTTCAGTGCAGATTTCAGTTTTGGGATAAAAGAAAGAAATCTGGTGGGGCCAGATCGGGAGAATATGGAGGATGGGACAACTCAGTAATCTCAGTCATGATTTCACACGGAATATGCAATTCTTCCGCCATCATTCAGACAGACAAATGCTGATCCCACGTCAATAACTCATGAACTCTCTCAACATTTGCTGCCGTTCTGCTCGTCGACGGTCTGCCAGACCGAGGGTGATCTTTGATGGTTTGCCACCCTTCACGGAAATGCTCAAACCACTCATACACTGTCTTTCGGGTTACAGCTTCATCTCTGTACACAATTGTGAGTGTTTCGTGGGTTTCCGATGCCGATTGTATGTTCGAATATTTCTCGCTGTCTGATTTCTGTGACCATTCACCAAACTTTCCACCGAACCTTGTATTTCTGCCATACCCCTCTCTACCAAGACGCAGTCCAATATCTCTTTCCTGACCTACCCAGTATCAGTGTTGTTGGAATTCTGGAAAGGAGGGAGGGATGAGCCACTGACCTCCACTGCTGCCACCATTAATTACAGGTGTAAACCGCTTTGAGGTATGCTTGCAATCAAGTTTATTTTTAGCAATTTTTAGCAATCAAGTAGTATATAGATTTTATGAAATTAAACAAATAAAGAGGGTTTAAATCCAAGCTGGAGAAGAAGGTCAGAGTTTCAAGAAGCCATTTGAGATTAGGAATGGGTTGATTTGTTAGTTTGGGTTCTCTTGGTTTTTTCCTTTTTCTGATCTTCAATTTAGTCCTCCACATTTTTGCAGCAATTTATGTTTTGTTTCTAAAATCCTCCTGAAACTTCATCAGCATTTTAGTGTGAATTTATCCTAAGACAATGTATTTTTGTAAGGTACTGTCGCTACTACATTTCTTGTTGTGCAAACTATCCCCCAATACACCTATCTGTTTTTTTTTGGAAACATTGAAAACCGCACCACAAAATTCAGTTGCGGTCAGATTTTGAAAGGTAGGTGTGTTCCGATTCACATATTCGTTTGAGAAATGCAAATTAGATCGTTTCCCATTAAAGTACAGTAGAAACAAAATCAAATCCCCCCCTTTCCATCTTTGAGACTAGCTTGTTAGAACTTTGTTCCCAATGATTTTCAGGTCTGAGTCGCAAGCATTCTTGGACTTAGTGGGCCTTACTTGTGAGTAGACATGCAGAGGATCATGCTTTTGGCTACTAAGTCACACAAACTCTCATGTCAAATTACAAACGCAAAGCTTGTCAAGAAACAACATTTATTGGAAACGCTATGTAATAATTGGTCCCTGAACTTTTAATATCAACAGTGGAGTTATTATTCCCAGGAAACTCTGTGTATGTGCTTGCATTCTCAGTCTTCACTTTCCTAGTTGGCTGCCGTAAGCCAAGTTTTAACCAAAGAAGAATGTTTATGTTTGAGATATGAGGGCAATAAAGCAATAGATGCAAACACAATCTTAAGTACAGTATTGGAAATGCAACACTGTAATTCTATATGGTAATCTATCCACACATAGTATGTGAAAACATATGCTTACAGACCATGACAGACATGTATAAATGAGGAGGATAAAAAAAAAAATCCCCCTATCTCACTTGCAGCTAGGGAATTTCCATCAATTTAAAGTGCAGTCAGACTTTATTGTAAACCTACATGCATTTGGATTTTACTGCTTGCCTGTAACAAGTTTGCTTTTATAAAAATCTTTACTGAATTCATGCAATTTACTAGACAGATAAGGAAAGCTATTTTAGAGAATCTCTCCAGTGTGCAGAACCAAAACAAACAAAATATGTTGTAAAAAGTGCTAGAAGACAGCAAGGAAACAGATCAAATGTTTCTTGCTTGAGAGACAAGAACTCTTTCATACTCAGGTTATTGGGGGGGGGGGTACTTCAGGTGAATACAGTGAGGGGGGTGTTTGCACCAAGTCTCTTTTCAAAGACAAAGAGGGTAGACTGCTGTTCAGACATTCTCCCCCCCCCACACACACACACATGGTAGCACCCATGGGGATCTCCCATATGAAGGAAGGACACACAATGCAGTGTGATCTACTCTCCTCACACAAATTGCTACTGGAAAGTGGTGCCTGTTTTCAGTGGTTCAGTAAATACAGTAAATGGACAAAATTACAAAAATTCACAAAATGTTTAGGGGTATGCGGTCCGTCCGTCCCCCCCAGAAAAAAGTCTATCCCACTCCACACCTAGGGCATCTCCACATTAAAACGACACCGATGTAAAAACGACACCGGGTCATACTACCATATGTGGTGGACCTGCCAGGATATTAGAAAATATTGGAAGAGCATTATGAGGAAATAAAAAAACCCTATTTAAACAACCGATTAAGAAAAAGCCGGAAATGTTTTTATTAAATATATTGCCCCCAGAAGTTAAAAAAGAAACAAGAACTCTACTGCTACCCTGTTTCTCATATTTTAAGACATACCCATAAAATAAGCCATAGCAGGATTTTTAAGCATTCAAGGAATATAAGCCATACCCCGAAAATAAGACATAGTGATAGGCGCAGCAGCAATGCCGGCCGCGGCAGGAGGAGGAGAAAAACAATAAGACATCCCTTGAAAATAAGCCATAGTGTGTTTTTTTGAGGAAAAAATAAATATAAGACATGTCTTATAATATGAGAAACACGGTATATGCAATGACAGCGGCCAGGATCCTATTGGCAAGGAAGTGGAAAAGCGAGAGTTTGCCCACAATAATGGAATGGCAAATGCTTATGCTTGAATATTTACAGCTGGCAAAATTAACTGACTCAATAAGGGGATCATCACCACAAAAAATATCTAAAGAATGGAGTGTCTATAAAAATATCTAAAAATGTACTATCCAAACAAATCTTTATTAGCAAAAATAGAGTGACGTTTCAGAAAGGCAAAGATGAGGAGAATAGAAAAAAATCAGGAAAAGAAAGCAGAAAATTTATAACATCAATCCGTGGCACAGAAAGAATTTGAAATTGTATAATAAGGAGGTCTGGAAGTATCTAAGACGAAATAGGAAGAGATATTTTAGTTATAAACTGTTCACATTGCAAACAAAGAATTTTGTGTTTGATTATATATTCTTTGCATATTATTTCTATGTTTTTTGTTGAATCGGAAACCATATTCTATATTTATGTTATATTCATGTAACTTTTTAAAAACAATAAAGTTTGCTATATATAAATAAATAAATAAATCCATGATGCTGATTTTGCCTAACCTAACTTTGATTTGATTTTAGCCAGAAATTTCCATTATGGGGGTTAACGTGCTCTCGCTTTGTCTGGTTCCCAAAGTCATTTCATTTACAGTGGTGCCTTGTTTCATGAACTTAATCCGTTCCAGAAGTCTGTTCTTAAACCAAAGCGTTCTTAAACCAAGGCGTGCTTTCCCATAGCAGTGAGGGACTCAATTTACAAATGGAACACACTCAGCAGGCAGTGAAACATGTTCTTATTTCAAGGCAAAGTTCACAAACCAAAACACCTGCTTCCGGGTTTGCAGAGTTTCTTAATCCAAGTTGTTCACAAACTAAGCTGTTCTTAAACCAAGGTTGCAATGTATTTATTTCAGTGATTGATATTCAGCTATTGATATTCAGAATTATAGGCATTTCTATTTTTTTTATTTTTAAAAAATGTCTTATGGCTCTGCAGGAAAAAGCAACAACTTTTGTGTGGAACCCAAAACCATCTGACAATAACTTAACACAGGGGGTCCCCAGACTATGGCCCGGGGGCCGGATGCGGCCCGATTGGCCTGCCAATCCGGCCCGCGACGACCCCCGCCGCCCGCCGCCAGCTCTTACGGCGCGCAGCGCGGCAGCGCTCTTCCGGGTCGGGAAAAAAGCACCGAAAATCCTTTGTGCGCATGCGTATGGGCCTCTCCCGACCCGGAAGAGGTCATTTCTGGTGCACTTCCGTGTCGGGGGAGGCCCATACGTATGCGCACAATGGATTTTCGGCGCTTTTTCCACCCTGGAAGCGCGCCGCTGCGTCAGTAAGCGCACGGGCGCGCACTCCCCCGCCCGCCGGCCCGCACAGGTGCGCGTTCCCCCGTCCTCCGGCCCGCCGCGCAATTGGCACGGTGGGAACCGGCCCAAACGCCGGTAAGTCTGGGGACCCCTGACTTAACAGCATGGAATATTGAGTGAGTAAGGGGGAGATGATGACAAATGAAATGTCTGGAACAGGGAGATATTATATATAGTAGTAGGTGGGGAGCTATCTTGTCTAGATAGCTGACTTCCTGGCTCATCCCAAGAGCCATTTTTGAATGTCCCCAGGAACAGAGTAGAGCTGCCATTGGTCACAAGTGTGCCACTTCCCCACCAAAAAGAAATTTCACAATGATCACAGGGGGGAACCCCAAATATATTGATGAGGGCTCAGTACATTTGGTGAGCATGGAATGCTGACTGACAGGGGAGGGGAGGGAGGGCAGAATCCAGGAAGAGGGCTGGATGGGATGGAATACTAAAGTGATACATACAATATACCTATACATTTACACCATGTCAATATGCTCCGAAGCATTTGGTAAAATCTGATAAATAGGTTCTTTTTTTACAATTTAAAATGTTTATTAATTCTCTTGGCAGGCTTTACTGAAACTGTTTAGCCAATATTATCAACATTTAAAAATATAGACAGAAACATTAAGGCGAAGGTCAGGTATTCACTGATCAGTAACCAGTCTTTCGGAAGGAAAACAAAACACTTGTTAGCACCTGTCTCTTTGGCAAATTAAATTACTGCTTTTGTTGGCATACACCAAGCCAACACACGGTTGTTTTCTTCCTGTTATAACTCAGCAGGGTCTAAACTGGAACCAGCAAATATTAATTCATGTTTATTTCCTCCCGCAGAGTAGGAGGACAGAATTAAACTGTTAGTTGAAACTGAAACATTGATCACACTCCACTCCTACCTTAAAACACGATCACTTGAAGGAACTCCTAGTTGGTGGAGGGTGGGGTGGGAATCGGAGCTTGAATGCTAGTGTAGCATTGGGGAATTAGTGTTACATGGTGGGTAAGAGAGTAGAAACTGAGAAAGTATGGTTCAGATTTCACCTCAGCCGTAACTTTGCTGAGTAGCCTTAGAGCAGCCTTTCCCAACTTGGTGCCCTCTTCCAGATGTTGTTGGTACCCAACTCTCCTCGCCCCTGACCACTGGTCATGCTGCCTGGGGCTGATGGACAACATCTGGAGAATTCAAGGTCGGTGCAGGCTGCTTTAGGGCCAAACTGAACGTGACAATGGAGATATGTGGTGCATCTCTTTAAAAGATCATGTATCATGTATCGCCATTTCTCGCATCAAGTGTGGTTTCAAGCCTTCATGAACCTTGTGCTCTTCAGGTGCTGTTTGACTGCATTTTAGAAGAAGCAGACCACTTGTTTGGAGAGTTTCTTCAAAGACCTCCAGAAGTTGCCGCATTACAGCTTCCATCACGCTGGCTGGGGTTGATGGGAACTGGAGCCCCACACCATCGGGGGAGCCACTGGTTCCCCCACCCTTCTTTTATAGAGTTTCATAAGTGAGTAGAAAAGAAAGAAAGCGAGAATTAGCCCTGAATGTGTGTGTCTACATTTTTTAACTTGAGCAGCAGTCTGTTTTGCTAGGACTTGGGGGGTGGGGGGTGGGGGTGTGCTTGAAAATTGGCACTTAGGTGGCAAGGTTCACTTTGAGCCATGCTGTATTGTGGATTTGGCCGCAATGCTCAGCAATTGGATTTAATTGGCTTTGGATTTCACTCTGCTTGTGGTGGCATTTCAAAGTCCGCAAAGCGCTTTGGGATCCTTTCCAGAAAAAGCAATTTCAAGGCATGGCCTTTATGATCCATGCAGGAGTTTCCTTTTTAAAAACTTTTAAGAGAAACCAGGCAGAGTGCCTGGCAGACTTTCAGAATAACTGAGGCAACGTTGGACTAGTTATTCTTGTCAAATGCCTTCTGTGTCTTCTGAAGCCAATCCAGAAAAAGGAAATAAAACCGGGAGGGAGGGCAGCCAAGTAACAATTACTCTACTGCAGTCTAGAAAGCAATCGGCAATCAGTTAAGCCAAACATAGATTTTCTCCATTGTATTAATCCGCCAGGACTTTGCCTGAATTTACTTGCTAATAAAACCTAAACAACTGATGGCTTTTAAAACTAGGTAGGGGTATTGTTTTGTATGTGATTATGTTATGTATTTTGTGCTTTTTTATATTGTAATCTGCTCCATGATCCTCCGATGAAGGGTGGTATATAAATTTAGTAGGAGTAGTAATATTATTATTATTATTAGTAGCAGCAGCAGCAGCAGTAAAAAGCAGAATATTTTCAGCAGAGTAAACTTCTGCTCTGTTGAACTAAGCACAGAGCTTTCTTAGAATTCCCTTGCCATGGTGGTTTTCTAAGCATATTCACTTCACATGTTTAGGTAGGTGAAAACCTTTCCCCATATGGATCTTGGACTGGCCCAGAAAAGTCATGCAATATAGTTGGGTGTTTTCTGCGGCCCTTAAAACATAGCTGCCAAGTACCCCGTTTTCCCCAGGAAACCCCCGTATTTTCTTACCGTTTCCCGCAGGTGTCCCGAATGGCAAAATACCCCGTATTCCCCCAGATTACGGAGCTCCTGCCAGCGGCCATGTTCTTCTGGTGCCGCACCGGCACCGGAAGTCACTTCTACGCACTTCCGGACATGCGTAGAAGCGACTTCTGGCGCTGCAGACATTTTGGAAATGGGCACAGCGGCGCCAGAAGTCTCTTCTACATTAGTCTCTCTACATTACATGCAGTTTCTCTACATTACTTCTGAGTAGGCCACAGGGAGGAGGAGTAACAGTAGTCATTATCCGCTCCTGCTCTGGTCCTTTGAGTCCAATCCTCATCATCAGATAGCAATACAGGAAGGAGTCTTATACCGAGTCAGACCATTGATCCATCCAGTCAGCATTGTCTACACTGATTGGAAGCAGCTCTCCAGGATTTCAGACAGGGTTCTCTTCTGGCCCTACCTGAATATTCTGGGGATTGAATCTGGGTCTTTCTGCATGCAAAACAGATGTTCTACCACTGAGCTATGACCTTTTCCTCTGCTGGTGACAGCTGGTGACAAGAAAGAGGGTGAAAAATAGTCCCTGCCAGTTTCACTCTCCTTCTGGGCTCTTTCCCTGTGTAGCAAGAAGGAATACCAGCAGTTGCCACAGCCAGAGGTATTGAATGAGTGGAACTAGCCCTGCTTGGGGTCCACTGGCTAAATATTCTTAATTCCACTGTCATTCACTGTATTTCAATCATGTATCTTCTTCCATTTTAATAATGATTTAATTGGGTTTAATTGTCCAATTTATTTGTCCTATAACTGTAAGCCGGACACATTTTAATTAAAGTTTAATGAAATTGAGTAAGTCAATTTTTCTTCTCTGGACACATACTGGCCATGAATTGGTCTTCTATGTGGGTTTGATATTCTGTCTTGCTTTATTGTCATTTAATTGATCTTATTGAGATTTCGAATGCTTTTAACTTGGTGTGAGTAGCCTTCAGAGTCCATTTATGGACTAGATTGGTGGAATAGAAATTGTAAATAAGTATCTTAGGCTTACGCATGTGAACTCAGTGGCAACCTGTCCTCAACAGTTTGATATCCCTGAAGTGTTAAAACCGTAACCTTAACGTGCATAAAAAATGTCTGGATGCATTTAAGTTAAAACTTATGTAGAGGTTTGCATCTTGTAAAGAGAGGTTTACATTGTTGTTGTTGTTTAGTTGTTTAGTCGTGTCCGACTCTTCGTGACCCCATGGACCATAGCACGCCAGGCACTTCTGTCTTGCACTGCCTCCCGCAGTTTGGTCAAACTCATGTTTGTAGCTTCAAGAACACTGTCCAACCATCTCGTCCTCTGTCGTCCCCTTCTCCTAGTGCCCTCAATCTTTCCCAACATCAGGGTCTTTTCCAGGGAGTCTTCTCTTATCATGAGGTGGCCAAAGTATTGGAGCCTCAGCTTCAGGATCTGTCCTTCCAGTGAGCACTCAGGGCTGATTTCCTTCAGAATGGATAGGTTTGATCTTCTTGCAGTCCATGGGACTCTCAAGAGTCTCCTCCAGCACCATAATTCAAAAGCATCAATTCTTCGGTGATCAGCCTTCTTTATGGTCCAGCTCTCACTTCCATACATCACTACTGGGGAAACCATAGCTTTAACTATACAGACCTTTGTCGGCAAGGTAATGATGGCTCCCAGTATGTTTCCGAGCACAATTTAACGTGTTCGTGCTGAGCTTTAAAGCCCTAAATGGCCTCGGTCTAGTATACTTGAAGGAGCATCTAAACCCCCATCACTCTGCCCATACACTGAGGTCCAGCGCCGAGGGCCTTCTGACGGTTCCCTCACTGCGAGAAGCCAAGTTACAGGGAACCAGGCAGAGGGCCTTCTCAGTAGTGGCACCCACCCTGTGGAACACCCTCCCACCAGATGTCAAAGAGAACAACAACTACCTGACCTTTAGAAGACATCTGAAGGCAGCCCTGTTTAGGGGAGCTTTTAATGTTTGATGGATTACTGTATTTTAATATTTCTTTGGAAGCCACCCAGAGTGGCTGTGGAAGCCCAGCCGGATGAGTGGATTATTAATTATAAATCATCATCATCATCATCATCTCTACCTCATCCACATACTTCTCCCCAGGCCACACCCATCACCAGACATTGAGTGTTTGCACCTGACTGGAAGGTGTCCTTGTACTTCATTCATGCCTCCTGCTTGCCTAAATAGAGGACATAGAGAGGCATGCAAATGTGTGTACAAAACTAGTTTTTGTACGGTTGCAAAAAATAAATAAATCTATATTTTAGTGTCCAGTCTGCACTTCAGACATCCCTGCCTGTGGAAGCATCTTCACTCTACTCTCTTCAGTGCCTCCCCAGACACCGAGATGCTGACCTGTTTTAATCTATTTTACTATTAATTTCAAAGGAAAAAAAGTTTCACATTGTTTTTAACTGCTTTTAAAAATGGGTCGTTTCAATGTTTCTTGTTAACCAGATAGAGGTTTTGCAATGATCATGCAGTATATAAATGTTGCTAGATAAAAGTAAATTACATAAAAATGTAAGGTTCACGTTTATTGCTCCATTCACTTAGTGGTTTCAGGACCTGCCCCCTCCTGGCAATTGGAGATTTGCCTAGAAGGGAACATAGCCCACAGTCTGAAAAAGTTCTCTTCCAAGCTGCTTGAAGCCCTAAACACCTAAAATTCTGAGAAATAATATTGCAAATGACAGCTTGAGATACTACTGTCCACGGAATTAGGTTGATGGCTTCCGTGGAATACCTTTACTTCTCCCTTTATTACAAGCCTGGCATGTGATTGGATTGGACGTGATAGTGAATGATGAATGACCAAGGTGGCCAATATTTTCCACTGGAAAGTTATTTTTCCTATCCCTGTAATCTGCTCGGAGAGACCCAGGCAAATAGCTCAGCGAGGGCCATTGTGTTGCTCTCCGACTCTGAGTCTAGAGCCTGTGTAGTCTTTCTAATGGGTATCAGCTATCTGTCAGTCGTATCAGTCAATCTTCATCTTTATTCAGCTCCTGGGTATTGTGTTGAAATTCATTTTGATATTCATCAAGTTTTCAAACAGTAGATAACAGCAGCTGGGGATAAAAAAAAGGCATCTGAGTCAGCACTCTTTCCCTCAAAGGCTTGAGCATCGGTCGCGCAGAGAGTTTCATTCTGGCGCCGGCAGATAGTATAATGAGAAGATTTTGCAGAAATTCAGAGGATTAGATGCAGATCTGGGACACAAAGCAGCAAGTTCTACTCCTGTGGAGGAGTGAAGGAAATGCACGGTTGGTGCAGAGATGAGAAGATCTGCCATGGAAGCGCTCCAAATGTAACGGAGTTAAGAGAAAGTTCCTCCCACCCTTTATCTCCATGGAGATGAAGAACACCAAGAAAGAAGGTGTGCTTCATACTTGTGATGTGTAAGCTGTAGCCTTGGCACAAAGGAGGGTGACCAAAATACTTTCTTTATAACAAACCCAATGAAACGTAAGGCATGAGGAAAATCCCACCAGAAATAGATGGCTTCAACTGTCTCAAGTCTTGGTTTCTATAGAGCAATGGTACTCAATCTGGTCTGTGAATCCCCAAGTGTGTCCATTGGCTTCATCCAGGGGGTTTGCATTACATAGTCATTGATTTTTAATTGTATTTTTATTGCTTTTCTCACATCGTATGGCAGTTTGGAATGGCAATGCATTAAAATACAACATTAGAAATAAAAGAAGCAGTAAACATAGAATCACCGAATTGTAGAGTTGGAAGGGACCGCAAGGGTCATCTAGTCCAACCCCCTTTTGCCCAATGTGAGAATGGCATCCATGAACCTGAGATTAAGATTCTCATGCTCTAATGGCTGATCTCTCTCTCTCTCTCTCTCTCTCTCTCTCTCTCTCTCTCTCTCTCTCTCTCTCTCCAATTAAAAATGATACAGCATTTAGCCCAGTGGTTCCAAACCTTTTTTGGGCCATGGTCCACCTAAGCATCTTTAAATCCTGATGCCCCCCCCACGTTACATATAATTCATATTATTCACGTGGAGGAAGCCTAAAAGGCCATTAACTTGATCTAACTCATCCTCAAATTGCCCCCCTGTGGGACATGTTCCCCACGTTGGGAACCACGGATCTAGCCCCAATGGATAAACAGGGGGGGAAATCATTAAGCAATCCACTAAACTCACCAGCAATTGTCAAATGGTCCATGGGGAGAAAAAGTTTCCGAAGCCTTGCTCTAGAGCAGGCATCCCCAAACTTCGGCCCTCCAGATGTTTTGGACTACAATTCCCATCATCCCTGACCACTGGTCCTGTTAGCTAGGGATCATGGGAGTTGTAGGCCAAAACATCTGGAGGGCCGCAGTTTGGGGATGCCTGCTCTAGAGCTTATGCGCAAGACCTGGACTGGGGCTGTTTCTGACCCCAGCGAACTGAAACAAATATAAACCATGGCCTGGGCTCTCCATCATGGCATCCTGCTTGTTGTTTCATCATCTGTTACTCACACTTGTTGCTGAGTGAAAAGATCCAAGTTCAGGGGTTTTAAAAAGTGCTCTTTCTGCTGAATTGTTTGCAGCGAACTCCCTTGAAATTGCTGTAAGAGTCTCATTGCCCCGAAGCTGGTGATCAGCCATATGCACCAGCAGCAGAAGATGAAATGAAGTCAAAACTAGAGTTTAGCCTACGGTCTTTTTCACAGATTTTTTTTTTAAAGGATCAAAGTAAGGGGGGGGGGGAAACAACCATAGCAGACAATTTCAGCTTCTGGAATGAGACAGCGTACTAGGTTAACCAACTCTTAATATAATAATAAAAAATACATAGCATTTATGTAGCACTTTTCAGCAGCCAAAGCACTGGCATAGATTCGCTTGCAATAGTGGTGGGGAAACTTTTTCAACCTGAAGGCCATATTCACTTCTGGTCAATCTTCTGGAGGCCCCATTGGTGGCAAAAGAGGCCAGAGCAATGAGTGCAAGTTTTAACTTGTGTATTGAAGGCTAGTTTCTCATTTATCCAGCTCTAGCCCCCACCTACACAATCCAGAAGCTTGTGTTAAAGGACGGGCAAAAGCACTGGAGGAGGATGTGAAGCAGAACAGGTGAGGGATGTGATTCAGGACAGTAATGGCATCCCCTGCATGTGTCACAGAAAAAAAGGGACATCAGGTTTTTGTTGTTGTTTTTTTGTGAGAGCTTGGTGGCCATTTTAGGTGCTGTGATATCACATGCTTTCACACTGAGGTCTTGCCCTGAAAAAGTACTTCCTCCTGAAAAAGTGTTTGGGGGGGGGCTGTGATCCTGCACAGTGACCCAAAACACACGTTTTTGGGTGCCGTGCATGCATGTCACTCCAAAACCATGTCTTTGGGGCTCCATCATCTTGCCCAGCTCACATGACTCACATGGGAGCACAGGTGGAAAGACACAGGCCCCGGTTTTGGGACTCAATATGTTGGAGGGTATGGTATGGGCAGAGTCCCTAAGGTAGGGTTGGCATTTTATATTTATATTTTCGCAAAGTTGTTTGGGGGGGGGTCACACAATGGTTGAGCAGTTTTTGAGATATTTTAAGGCAATTTGCCAAAATCTAGACTTCCGACATGGGTTGCCATATGTCTGGATTTTCCCGGACATTTAAGCAATTTCCTCCCGGACACTGTTTCTGACTACCATATTCAAATTATGTCCGGGAAATTCCAGGCGTAAGGAAGCCCTTCCCTAAGGCCAGATAATTTGTCTCAGAGGGGCACAATGGGGCCCAGGATGAGATTCCTCATTCCTTACTCACAACAACCAGGTAAATCAGGAAGGTATTTTAAAAATAGAGTCATTCTGTAGCAGAGGTAGCAGAGGTCCCCAGACTTATTTGGCCTACCACCCCCTTTTCAGGAAAAAATAATAATAACTCAGTGCCCCCCTGGAAATCTGAGTACTTAAACCTTCTTTAAGTGCACAAACAGAAAGATGCAGTGAATTTGTAAACTTGAAGCTTGAAATTATAATATTATTTATTAAAACCAACCATAGTAACATTTAACCCAGGCATCCCCAAACTGCGGCCCTCCAGATGTTACGGCCTACAACTCCCATGATCCCTAGCTAACAGGACCAGTGGTCGGGGAAGATGGGAATTGTAGTCCAAAACATCTGGAGGGCCGAAGTTTGGGGATGCCTGATTTAACCCTATGTTAAATTTTTATTCAATGACTCCAAGGCTACTACTACCCCCCATGGATCGTTCCAGCACGCACACACACACACACACACACACACACACACACACACCAGTGGGCAGGAAAACTGTACTGGACCTCGAACACCTGTTACATAGAACCTGGACTTTCTGAAACAAAGCCCTTTTATTTTATCACCAGGCTTCATTAGTTTAACTGAAGGGCTACCTAGGAATATTCCTCTCCCATTCCAATGTGATGTCTCAGTGGGAGCACAGTTTGGAAGTCGGGGGAAAGATCTGTCTGAGTCCGTCTCTCCCGCCCGCCCCCACCCTACCCCCCACTGTCCCCTGGACATATCCACCAGGTTCCAAATAGATGGCTGGTGTCCGCCTGGCTAGAAGAAAGCAGAGCTTTTAAGTATGCTTAGTGTTCGCCACAATCACAACTGGGATGGAGTTGTGTCCAAAGACTTAATCAGACGGCAAGCCCTATAGCCGGCATAGTGAATAAATAATGAACCAAATCAAAATCAGTCATGCATCTAATTGGGACATTTACACCGCTTGAGGCATGCCATGCTTTTTTTCCATGCTAGATATGTGCTAAGGAAAATTAATCAGCTAATCAGTTTCCAAGTGTCACTCTGAGCTTCAAACTTTTCTTTTCTTTTCTTTTTTAAAAAAGAGCTGACATTAGAGAGGTGATTGGTGGCACAAAACAACACCGGTGCCAGGACTCGGGGAAATAGCGGCCTCCTCTTCTTGCTGCTTCGTGATGGCAAGCAAGGCTCCCTTCGGGGTATTGTGTACAGCCCTGGGTGTCACAGTGGGGAAAGGAGGTGTGCAATTTGGAGAGGGCTCTGAGGAGAACCGTGAGAATGGCAAAGAGGCTCAGAAAGCAGAAGAGATGGAAGGGAAAGAAGCAGCAAGCCTCACCTCACCTCACCTGTCTGGAAATGCCACTTTCCCATGCAAAACGCCTTAATAGCCTCTCAGGTGTAGGGCCTGGCTGTGGTTGCTCGTGGGGGGCGGGGCGGGGCGGTGGAATTGCACTCTGCTTAGGCGTGTTTCCATATTTTAAATGGGGAACCTTTCTCAGCCTGAGGGCCACATTAAATTCTTGGTAGCCTTACAGTTGCCACATGTCAGTGTGGGTGAGAGGAGTTGATGTGTTGGCAGCAACCTAAAATGGCTGGGGCAATACAGTCAGATGGGTGGAGTACAAAGAAAGACTTAATAAGAATAATAATTTCCAAGATTAAGGGGCTATGATATGCATTGTATGTGAGTGACGTCATGTACCCCGTGCACATTGTGCACGTGTGATGTTATGTGTGTGACACTACATCGTTTGGAGTCATGGTCCAATGTTCGGTGGTTCTTCCTCTCTTGCGCTCAGGAGTAGCCAGCCAATGAAGCCATGCCACACTAGGCTCCACACTTGGCGTCCTCCATCCCCTCAACATTGAGGGGGGCCTCCCAACAGTTATAGAGAGGGCCAAAGTCACCTCAGCCCCATAGAGTTGGTGCACCTGGTGTGGGTGGAGCAATGAAGACGCACATTATGCTGTACAGTAGGCTAGCATTGACACAGACACACATTCCCTCTCTATCATCCATCTAGACCCCAAAGAGGTGCCATTGTATCCCAGATAGGTGAAATCAGATACTGAAAGCAGACGATAGGGTTGAACTCAACAAGTCTTGGGGTGGACTATCATTTTGCCAAATCTGGGGCCTTCCTCCACCTCCCAATTTCGACAGTGAGGATAAAATGTCATGGATCCTATCTGAAATATGTCCGTTCCACACCGAAAACGATTTCACTATTGCAGACTTAGTAATTTCGGTTCTCCGAAAATCATAGAGTTGGCATTTCCTCTTACAGTATTCTGTCCCAGAATTAGAGTGCAGATAGTCCTGGTCCCAAGCTTCAATTAATACCGGTACTTCCAAAAATTTGTTTGAAAACTCATAACACTGGAGACTTTCTCGCGCCTGCTGAAAATCATCGTATCACTGCTGAGACAGCAAGCTGTACAAATTCAGGCTTTGCAATCAGGCCACGAATGCAAAAAAAAACCCACCAGACTTGACTGTTATCATGGGTGGGAGTGGACTGTTCCTTGGATATTCTTCACCTGTACTCATTCAAAAAGTAGTTTCAGCCTGTTTCTGCATAAAAATCTCCATGGAAATGTGCACATATTTATTTAAATACTTATTCCTGAAAATGTCCTTGGTTTTTTTTTCCAAACAATGCATTTTTAAATGTATTTTTAATCAAATGTGCATTTAAAACGTATTTTGATTGGGTCCCCCTATTTTTGGTCCAAGCAATGCACTGCAATATTTGGAGAAGGGTGAAACCCAAGGATAACTGCAGTCAGGTCTGCACTTGCCTTGGGGAGGTATGGATCACATCAACTAATACCAGAATTTGAAGAAGGGGGGGGGGAAGGATTCCACAATCATTCCTAACCATGGCATCCCTAAGGTAAAGGTAAAGGGACCCCTGACCATTAGGTCCAGTCGTGACCGACTCTGGGGTTGCGCGCTCATCTCGCATTATTGGCCAAGGGAGCCGGCGTATAGCTTCCAGGTCATGTGGCCAGCATGACAAAGCCGCTTCTGGCAAACCAGAGCAGCACATGGAAATGCTGTTTACCTTCCCGCTGTAGCGGTTCCTATTTATCTACTTGCATTTTGACGTGCTTTCGAACTGCTAGGTTGGCAGGAGCTGGGACCAAGCAACGGGAGCTCACCCCGTCACAGGGATTCGAACCGCCGACCTTCTGATCAGCAAGCTCTAGGCTCAGTGGTTTAACCACAGCGCCACCTGGGTCCCTACGCCTGGCATCCCTACGCCTGCTTAAACATTTGAAATGCCATGCGTATCTGTATAGGCACACTTGCCACATGAGCCAGACCATTCATGGAAAGAGATAGTAGACCAATCAATGGCATGTCCACTCACTTGGTGGAAATTGCTGACATTTTAACTCTACACACAAATGGACGGAATCATAAGGCAAGTCAGTCTTTCTATGGCATGCGTGGAGAACCCATGGCCTTCTAGATGATGCCAGACTCCAACTCCCATCAGCGCCAGTATGGCCAATGGTCAGGGATGATGGGAGTTGCAGTCCATCGGGAGGATCACAGGTTCCGCATCCTTTTTTTCAACAGGATGGGGTGCATGCAGAATGCTTCCATGAGCCTGCGGCCACTGTCACACTGGCCATATTCTGAGTAGTAGCAGGCAGCATGGTAGTGCTGGTGGAGGGATGTTTGCCTGACCTTCCAGCAGGTGAGGCACTATCACTTATCAGCATGGAGGTCAGATGGGTGGAAACACACCAGAAGGAGCACTGAATTGTCTCTGCTGGTACATTTGCAACATGCTGATCTCAATGCTGCCTTCGTCCTCCACCTCCCAGTAAGCCGCAGCAACTCACCTGGTGGATACCCAGGTAACTGCCTGTCGTCGTCTCTCCCCCCCCCCCAATAACACCATCCACTACTGCACTTAAGGTATGGGGAACAGGGAAGGCAATGTAATGAAGTCTCAGACCACGTTTTAGAAGAGACAAAGCCATCCTACATCGCAAAGGCCACACAGAGCTGTGTATTTAAAAAAAACCTGAAGGATCTGACCAATGTCACCTGTATTATTAGGATATATCTTACCAACCTAGCAGTTTGAAAGCATACCAGCACAGGTAGGTAAATAGGTGCGGCAAAAAGGTAAATGGCATTTCTGTGCGCTCTGGCACTCGTCACAGTGTTTAGTCCACTGGCCACATGACCCGGAAAGCTTTCTGTGGACGAACATCGGTGCCCTTGGCCTGAAAGCAGAGGTGAGCACCACAACCCCAGAGTCGGATTTGACTGGACTTAACCATTCAGGGGGTCCTTTACCTTTTTACCTTTAGTTTTTTTTGGGATACAGTTTAAAAATGAAATTCCCACTGAATTGTAAAACAGAATATTTGACGTATGCCGAAGCAAATACATGCACAATTTAAAAGCAAAATGAAACTTTTTGAAATATGATCCGATGTTTCAGCAGAGACAATATGCTTCTGAATATCGGTTGCTGAGAATCACAAGCAGGATTAATGCTCCTGTGCTCACGCCCTGCTTGTGGGTTCTGTTGTCCACTGTCAAAAAGAGAATGCTGAGGCTAGACAAGCCTTTGGTCTGATGCAGCAAGGAATCATTCACCTGCCCTTAAGGAAATGTGTCATCCCCAAAAGTTCATTTTTAAAGTAACACCAAAAGATATAAACACACTTTCCTCTCTCACAATCCACCACAATGCTACTTATTTATTTTTACAACTTAAATCTTAATGACGGCAACTGACATTGGTCCGTCGTACAAATATAAAGTAATCTAAAGATATAAATGGTTACTTCTGGACAGAGGCTATTGCTAAATATGCTGTAACGCTAGGTCCAAATGAGCTATAAAATGAGCAGCACACACTACAAAGCCTTTGTGTGCTATTTCAGACCGTTAAAGGTGGAGAAAGAGAGATTAGTTTGCTTTTGTTTCCCTCTTCGGCAAGAGATTGCTTATTCACAAATGTGTTTGATGAGCCCAAACTTTTGTGATAATATCCAAATGGGAGACTATAAAACAGATGTGGAGTTGCTTCTGGTTTCACCACTAGACTAGCTCATGTTTCAATTTAAAACAAAATTATTACGTTCTTTGGTTCATGCCATTTTTTGATAGAATAGTACAATTATATGTTAATTTCACTAAGATCAACTTTATTTATCTACAGGAAGCCATTCCAAAGATTGTTGTATATTTTCTTCGCTTCTGAAATGTTATCACGTTTAATTGCCTGATCTTATTTGGGTTGCAATCATAGTCATTAATTAGAAGGAAGGTGAGGGACAGCATCATATCTAACTATCTGTTATGGCTGCTTTAATGAGGAAAATACCTGCCACCGTTTTAAAGGCATCCTGTATACTTCACAAATACAGCTTGCTGTAGCATTCTCATTTAGACTGTGAACATCAAAGGAAATTGATGTCAGGTGTGAACAGAAGCTGTTGCATATATCTGTTGGAGAAGCTGAATGGTATGTCTGGCTGAGAGAGATGAAGGGCAGCTCAAAACATTAACAAAACTACAGGTAATTAGTGTAAACTTTCAAGGGTAAGGGATGCTGGAGGAATAAAAATGTTGTTTATAGCTATTCCCCGTTGCGCCGTGATAGCTAAGGGTCTGTCAATGTTTTCATTTATAAAGCCCTATTTTTATGAGATTGTGAATTAATAATAAGAATTTGCTTGGGGCTAACCTTTGACAATTTAAAGGGGGGAAATGCTTTTTGTTTCCCTGCATTCTGTAGTCATATGAATAACACCCCTGTACCAGTCCAACTCTGTGACTTAATACCAAATGCTACCACATTCTGCTCTCAAAATTGAGGTGGTGGTGGTTTGGTTTGGTTTGGTTTGGTTTGGTTTGGTTTGGCAGGTGTGTTTTTTTTTAAAAAAAGGAGCTCCTAATTGAGGTGTGTCACTGGTAGAGAAAAGGCAGCAGAAGATCAGCTTAAATGAAGTTCTGTTGATTCAGACAATGTGATGTGAAACATCACAGAGAAAGCTGCAGCGGCACAGGCCAAGGCACTACAACTCCCATCATTCCTAGCTAACAGGTCCAGTGGTCAGGGATGATGGGAACTGCAGTTCCAAAACAGCTGGAGGGCCAAGTTTGGACACCAATGCGCCTCTTTGATTTAAGTCATAGGACTCCCCTGCTGCCAGGTTGACCCTGCCAGGTTGCCCCTTCCAGTAGGTGGATCAGGAGTCAATGGTTATGTCCAATGCCAATGCCAAACCTCTTACGTCTGTAGTCAACAAAATCGTGGCCTTATTTGACCCAATTAAGCTGTGTTGTGTCTGTTCTTCCTGTATAGTCGAGGGGCGGTGGAGGTACTGCACCTGGCCATGCAAATCCGCAGCTCAGTGAGGATCCTTGCCCATGTGCACCTGTGTCAGGAGGTGGTGCACTCAAACATCGTTTTTCTTCTCTAAGGCATCCTGTCACTGGACTTTGTTCTGATCTCAGCTCTTGGATGGGACAACATTCCTTGGCCAGTGGGTGGGACAACATGCTGATGCCAGGGGGGAAATGCTGGAAGACAGCAAGGCAAGCCAATCAACATCTTCATCTCCCTTCCTATCCTCAGCAACTGCTTTTGAAGCTTGCTTTCTGAGTGCATGGCAGAGTACAGAGGCAAGATATTGGAGCATTGGGTAACTAGGTCACACAGTTTTTAAGCTTAAAAACAGCAGGAACTGCAGCTCAAGCGTGGGAGGGGAGTTGACTAAATTACAGAGTCTGCTATGGATTCAATTTACTTGCGGATAGAGAAGCTCACCTGCCCCCTACATTGTAGGGCCATCATACCACGTTATTCCTTGATACTAGCCCCACATATTGAGGATTTCCTGAAACACCCCCTGTAGTTGAAATTGGTAGGTCCCAGGTGGAATCCTTATACCATGTCACGGATCCCACAGCCCTGAATGGCAAGACTCTGATATTCTTAGTCTGTTTAAGTGTACTTTGGGATGCTCACCAGATTCTGCACAGTCCTGTGAAAGGGGACCAACTAACTGCTAGTTAAGAAAACTTCCCCATTGGCACAAACTGCTATCAAATGGCATTTTGGAGTTTGTTCTGTGCTCCAAAACTACATTGTGGTGCAGGCAAAAAGAAAAAGACAGTAGCTATCTATCATCTCCTAATTGGCCTAATTGGCAGCCAGATACAGTAACCATGAAGCAGGGTAAGTGTATGTTAATCCCGGCACTTCTGACATTGGAAAGGAGGTACTGGAACATTTGGGGCTTAAAACATGAATGCGAGCTAATGTAATCTATGAGTCAGCCTGGGTTGGCAGAGCCAGACGAGAGCCTGAGAAGCCTGCCCAGGTAGATGCTCTAATCCGTCCACAGCCAAATAACTCTCAAGCACCTACAACTCCTCCATTGCTCCGTGGTTCTGCAATGATGAACTGCTCCGCTGGCTTCCCTGCCAGGCGTCATAGCTGTTGATGAGGATGACCTCATTGTCCTGCGACATCACTGACACCGTTTCTCATATTTGGCAGGAGAGAAGGTCACAAATTCTAGAAGGCAATTAATGCAGTACATGCTTGGAACAGCCTCCTTTTCAAAGTGATGTCAGTGTCGTCCCTATTTATAAACCTATGAGGCATCTGTACTGAAATAGCTACATTACCAAGTTGCAGGGTATTGATAACTGTTGAAATGAGAGAACGGCACAATTTAGCGTATTTCCCCCTTACAGCATCTCCCCACCTTTTCGAAACCAAATTATATTTGACATTGCATCTCCTTCATTTGGCCTTGCACAATCATTTGCCATGTGATTTCTTATTAATAATAATATCAATGAAACAATACTAATGTTTGTCAAATGGTATTATTATTATTAATAATATTATTATTATATTTTAATATAATTCAAACAAAAACAATGTGGGATAAATCATTGTTTAACGTTCTTATTATCAAGCATTAGAGCAGGCATCCCCAAACTGCGGCCCTCCAGATGTTTTGGCCTACAACTCCCATGATCCCTAGCTAACAGGACCAGTGATCAGGGAAGATGGGAATTGTAGTCCAAAACATCTGGAGGGCCGAAGTTTGGGGATGCCTGCATTAGAGTGAGATTTCAAGAGCCGCACTGTTGTGCTGACATTGGTTTTCAGTGTAATAAAAAAAACATGACGATAAAGACGTTTCAAGGACACAACGGGCAGGGAATAATATTCCCTCTATGGGTCATTCAGCTATTCTGATTGCATAACTACGGCAGATTCACACCGATAGCAAAGACGAGCACAGAAGAAGCCATAAGGAGGGGTTGCCTATTGTTTAACTTCACAGAGCCCAAAGATCATTGTTAAGCGCCGAAAGCTTTTCTTTCAGGCTTTGCATGGGATATCACTAATTTGTCAATCAAAGGGAAAATTTCTAACACTGCAATTTGTTACTGCCATGTTAAGATTAACATATCTGTTATTCAATAAAATGCCTTTGACGTATGTTTTCCTAGGTCAGCTGGATTGATGCAGGGTTCCAATATTAAACCCGTGCTAATATTAAACTAATCTTTTGTTCTTTTTTAATAATCTGTGCTCTGAGTCCTTTTTTCAACGCCAGAGTTTTAAATTCTCAAATATAATATTTAAAAAATGGCTGTGAAAATACTGTGCTGTGGACTTTACGACTCAATATGGCAGGTGTTTAATGAACCCAGTGCAGGTTTTTGTGCCTATGAAAAAATGGACATGCGGCAATGTGCATCTTAGCAAATGTGGCAACATTTAGAGCAAAAATACAATGGTGTCGCTAGCCCCACTTTTCTGAAAATTGAGAAGTTGAAAGGGCAGTTTAGATGAGAGAGCACTGAAGACTTACGGCCTTTAGTATTTGTTTTCTTTATCACTATTTGTACCAGAATATAAATCGAAACATAATATACTATAAACTATATTATACTACAGCATTATACTAGCAGAGCGTAAGTGGAAGCAAAGAGGCCCATCTCCTGCAAGGTAGTAGAGCTGCTGCCCTGCATCACAAATCCAGAGAGAGACCACATGCTCATATATTGATGTGCTTCCGCCACCCCAGCTTCATGTGTGCCTCTTCCAAAGTGGAAACAGATGTTTTTGAGAGCACACAAACACCACTGTTGTCCCTTTTCTTTAGTTTGGTGTGTGTCCACGTGACGCTTTCCCCAAACTCTGATGGGTATATTATTCTACGTTCATATTGCAGCATTCCCCTGTCATTGTTCTTCTGTGTTGCAAGCAAAATTGCCATGGACTTTGGTGATAGGTCTCAGGTGGCTTTTGTTGCATATGCCCTGCCGTTTGTGTATATATCCTGCTATGGTCAGTACAAAATAGGAGACATAGCCAGGGGGTTGGAAGGGCAGTTAAACTGAGAGGCCCATATACACAGAGCTGAACCTGGAAGTGACTGAAAACATCACCAAAAAACCACAAAAAGGATGGAATGGGAGCAGGATGGGGGCAGGGCATAACGAGGTGGGGTGCGCTTATATGCGCTCTGCCGATCCGTGCAGGAACCAGGAATGGAACCCCCATGTGACATGGTCATCAATTGTACATATATAATTTAAAACAACAACATTAAAGCATATTTTAAATTTGAGGTCTGTTATGTCTAAATCTAATTAATAATGTACCTGCTGCATATTATTCAGTCACTTCCTTCAAATGTTCTGAAGCGTTCTAGGGCAAATTAGAAAGAGGGACCACGATAATAAAATGGTGCTGACAACAAAGAATGGACAAAAGCGGCATGAATCTATGCTAATAAACAACAAAGATTGGGCTATATATACTGTAAATAAATAAACTAATGAAATCTTCTGGGGATTTTGGTTGGAGAGCCGGCATGGGACACAGATCTCTGCTCCAGGCATCTCCTGGTCCATACCAGTGTGTGTGTCTCAATTGCACCTAGATAACTAGGAATGTAAGAATGTTGTGGGTTAACGTTCCCTGATATATTGCTGAACATGGCGCATGACCAGGAAGATCTCCTCCAAGCGCTATTTCTGGCTCATTGACCATGCGCAGAATTTGCCAAGAATCTTTTTTTTTAATAACCTTTATTGAAAATTTTATCCATACATACCAATAAAAATAAATAAAACAAACTATTTATATATTAAAACTATTCAACAAAGCAAAACAAATCATCCACTACCCATTAATTTAACAAGAACAAATAAATCTTTTTTTTTTAAAAAAAAATTATTAATTTTTTCCAAATAAACAAAGAAAACTACAGTGGTGCCTCTACTTATGAATAACTCTACTTACGAATGTTTCTACTTACGAATGGAGCTCCGTCCGCCATCTTGGATGCTGTTTAGATTTTTTCTACTTACGAATTTTTAGATAGGGTTGCTTCGACTTACGAATTTTTTCTCCCAATGCATTCCTTTGGGATTCGACTTACAATTTTTTTCGACTTACAAATGTGCGTTCGGAACGCATTAAATTCGTAAGTAGAGGTACCACTGTAATTACATTTCATCAAGGGTTCACCCATCTCAGTTTTTTTTGCTCTGCGAAAAATTCAGCAGAGTGAATTTGCCAAGAATCTTAATGAGACTATGTAGCAGTAGAGTATAGCTACAGTAGATGTGCTCATATACACTGCCCAATGACGTAACATTAGAAATGGCCTGATTAACCCCATACACTGTCAACTTGTCTTCCTCTAGATGTTGCTGTTCCACAATTCCCATCATCCCTGAAGCTGCTGAATGAAATTGGGCACAACTTGATTGATTACAGGTGTAAGTAGGTTTTGGCACAGGCATTGGATGTGTGTCCTCAATCGACCGAACCAATTGCTGGCTGGTTACTTCATCCGAATTGATCCTGGGTTAATCCCGGCCTCCCATGATGCACATCAAATAGGGTGATCCCTCCAGGAAACCATGTGAACAGAACCTTCCCCCAGGACCTCTTTACCGGGGGAACCTGATACTTTGCCAGCAAATTGCAACTGTTGCTATGAGTTAGGCTAATCCTCCAGATTGACCCAATTCGTCTACAGGCGAATTGCTCTCTGTCCCCAAATATGATGACTGATAAATTCCATAGCAAGGTCAAGCACAAGTGCTGCCCACTTACCTTACAGCAGGACCAAAACATACAGTGTTGGGATGTTCATTGCTGACTGTGCTGCTGGCTCCAAGCACAGTCTGTTTAATCAGGTTTGCCAGGCGTCAGGAAAATTCCTGACATGTCCTGTTTTTGCATGTAAAAATGGCGTCAGGGGGGAATTTTGCAAAAAAAAATGTACGGGGAAATCCGCATGTATAGCAATGTGAATGAAAAAGCAGCAGAAACAGCTTCAAAAGTTCCAAAATTACTATTTTGGAGGGATGTTTTTTTTAGGTTTGTTCCCCCAAAAAGCTGGTGGGTTTCTAAAAATAAATCAGGAATTTAACTTTTTGAAATATGGCAGGGGTGGCCAGCTCCCAAGAGACTGCGATCTTCTCACAGAGTTAAAAACTTGCAGTGATCTACCCCCTTTTGGGGGCAAAGTTGTTGAGCTTTTTTTTTTAGGAAGGAGGAAGGCCCATTTTTTGGGGGGGGGGGGTTGGGTCAGAGTTGTTGAGTTTTTTCAGGGAGGAGGTTGAGCTTTTTTTAGGGTAGCCACAGTTGTTCAGTTTCTTTGGGGGAGCCAATGATCTACCAGTGATCTACCGCAGACATCCAGTGATCTACTGGTAGATCACGATCTACCTGTTGGACATGCCTGAAATATGGCAACCCTAGTTTAATTAAGCTGGAGGCGGATCTGAGAGAAGCCAGACTCTCCTCAGGTCTGCCTCCAAATCCCGCCTTCTTAACTGGCCATGATTGGCCCATTTAAATTAACATTGTGAAAAAGTTCCGTTAGTCCCCTGCGGCCACACAGGACCTCAGCTGCCACTGCTACAAAAGCAGTAAGTGGTCTTTTTCTTTAAAGCTGTTGAAAAGAACGAAAATAAATGAAACAAGAAACTTAAAACAATGAAAAAGAAATGAAATAGGACTAGAGGAAATATGTAGCAAATGTAGTTAACATCTAAAGTTAAAAAATAAATGAAGGAGGACTTTTTATCCAGCCTTTCATGGGTATTGGCGGATGGTGGGGCGACCAAAATACCAAGCATGTTAAACGCCCATCCTTTCCCCACTGGTCACATTTACTCAGTCAGAATTTTAAAAATTCCACACGCATGTGTGTTCTGAGGAAAAAAACCTTTAGGTCAAGTCTTTTTGAAAGAATGCCAAATGTCTTTGTGTCCAGTTATTTATGGTTTCAGATAATTGTACAGAAAATATCAAATTTGCATAGTGTGATTATTGCTGATTATTTATCCAGCAGTCAAAATGTTTCAGTGGTTCCTAGGATGACAGATTGACAAGTACTTAAAACTCATTCATTTTATGAAATTTGCATGTAATTAGGCAATAATGAAGGGGATGTTTGTGGACAGCGGATTATACTACAATATGCTGGAAGGGATTCAAATGCTTGACAAAGTGTTAACACTTATCTTCAGTTTCAACTAAGTCTTGAATGTTCGGTTAAAAAGGAACCAGAGGGAAACGGAAATGGATACAAGGACTGAAAAATGCAAAAATGGAACGAAACACCTTTTCTTACCGGGTTCCCCTTATATATATTCCTAAGAAATTAAATGATTCGTTTTTTAAAAAAAGAAAAAGAATCATGCTGCATTCATTGCAGCACATTTGTTCAAAAAATGTATTTGTGATTTGGGTGAAGGCTCATGAAATAATATCTCCCTTGCTTGTTAAGATATGGTTTTCTGATTTAAGCTTAAGTTCCTCTTGAGATTTATGCAGATAATAATAATAATAATAATTATTATTATTATTATTATTATTATTATTATTATTATTATTGTACCCCGCCCATCTGGCTGAGACTCCCCAGCCACTCTGGGTGGCTCCCAATCGAGTATTAAAACAATATAGCATTAAATATTAAAAACGTCCCTAAACAGCAAGATAGAATATGTTGCTCAGCTTTTATATAAAAGCCATTCTGAGCAAAAATAACAGAACTCAGGATGAAGCCTTACAGATGCCTGTCCATGAAGTGTACACAAAACTGGGTTGGATACATAGCTGATAAGTCTCCTGTTTTCCCCGGGAAACCCCCGTTTTTCCAGGTGTCCCCAGCCGAAAAAAACAGATTTTTTTTGTTTTTTTCCTGGTTTATTCTGGCGCGGTGGCCATTTTGGAACTGGACAGAGCATGCTCAGAAGCGACTTTTGATGCTGCTCTGCCCAGTTCCAAAATGGCTGCAGCACGACTTCTGGTGTGGCGGCCATGTTGGAACTGGGCACAGCAGCATCAAAAGTTACTTCTGAGCATGCTCCGCCCAGTTCTAAAATGGCTGCCGCGCTACTTCCGGTATGCTACTTTCGGTCCGGCCCCTTATTTTTCAGAGAGGAAATTGGCAGGTATGGTTGGATAGCCAATTGTCTTACCATACAATAGGTAGCACCTTGTGTTCCTCTGGATCATGTTGCTATGTGAGAGAAGAGTTCCTTCAGTCGTTCATTCATTTTATTTGCTTTTCCACACACAAAAATCATGCTCAAAATACCTTGCAAACTTTCATGTGCCAGTTTCTGGTTTTGGGCTAATGGGTCACACTACAAATTTAAAGCAAGCTCGCCCACCCTACCCCCCAAAATAATAATCATGGGAACTGTAGTTTGCCCTCACAGAGCTGCAGTCCCCAACACCCTTAACAAACTACAGTTCTCAGGATTCTTTGGATGGTGTGTGTGGGGGGGAATACACTTTAAATCTATTGTGTGTTTACAGGTAGGATGATCCTGTCTAAAAGTGCAGTCCGACATGGGGACTACTGCCTTTGTTTTCCTGGCTATAATGCTAGCACTTCTGCCGCAGTTTCGATGCTGTGTTATCTGCTGCATTGTGGAACTGTGGCTTCATGGTCGATACGCCACCATGTCATGCTAAGTTAATTCACACCGGGGGGCATGGTTTGACCAATGGCGGAGCTACCTGCTCTGGCACTGGGAGTGGAGTACATCCAGGGCATGGCTGGCGGGCTTCCCGGGGAGCGTGGCATGCATCCCAGGGGGCGTGGCGCATTGCCCGTGGGGGTGTGGTGTGCTTCGGGGGTGCGTGGCAAGCAGCACGCATCCCGGGGCGTGTCCAGCGAGCGGCGAGCGGCCCAGGGGTGTGCGCCGAATGACCCAGGCGGTGGGGGTGGCTGCAATGTCACCCCCCTGGGATGGCAACCAGGTCGGACCGCTCCCCCACCCCCACATTCATCCACCAGTGGGTTTGACACAACAGCATAGCTGCCAAGTTATCCCTTTTTTACAGGGATTTTCCCTTATGCTGAATAGGCTTCCTCGCGAGAAAAGCGAAAACTTGGCAGCTATGCACAACAGCAGACATTATCAGGCATGTCACCACCACCCACCCTTTAAGCACGTATCCCAGGGGAGGAACGAGGTTTTATTTTACGAGGGTCAAAGACCCAGTTTGGCACCCTCCCCTACGTGCATTTGCGTACACACACACACACACACAGAGAGAGAGAGAGAGAGAGAGAGAGAGAGAGAGAGAGAGAGAGAGAGAGAGAGAGAGAGAGAGAAGCTGGGATCCTCAGTGTCACCCCTCTGGAGGATTCACCCAGGGCAAAAAAAATCTGGCTAGCAACCCCATAGCTACGGCACCGCATGTGTGTTTCTGTTTCCCTCTGATTCCCCCCATGTGTCAGGAACCAGACTGAAGGGTAGTGCTCTGAGGAAGAATGGTGGGAGCCCCCCTCTCCCTCTGCTCAGGGGCCTGATTCTGAAGCTCCTCTAGAGCAGGAGGATAGTATCAACCTAGAGTAATGGTTCGCGGAAGGGCACAGTTTGGGAACTGACAGTTGGGCTGAGCTGGGAGAAGAGCAATCAAGGGGATAACAATAACAATAACAATAAAATTTATACTCGGCCAAGGGGAGAAGAACAGAAAATGAGAAAGGTATCTCCCTCACTAGAAAGTACACAGCCCATTTATAATTTATAATGAATTAAAGAGAGTGTTGAAAAACACATTTATTAAGAAACCAGAATTCTTTCTATTGGGTATAGTCAGAAAAAGAAATCCCTAAGAAATATGTAACCTTTTTTCTGTATGCCACAACAGCGGCAAGAGTATTGCTAGCTAAGAACTGGAAAACTCAAGAGATACCAACAGTGGAAGATTGGCAAATGCAAATGATGGACTATATGGAAGTTGCTGAGCTGACCGGGAGACTGCGCGACCAGGGAGAAGGGTCGGTGGAAGATGATTGGAAAGATTTTAAAATGTATTTTAAAAAATATTGTAAAATTGATTAGTAGGAGACTGGTTCCCCCGAGTAAAGGCAGTCAAAATCTGTGCCAACTACCTGGTGGATATCACTGATCCCACCCTTCAGAGAGCTTTCACCATGGCCCGGTTTCAAACATTGCCAACTGCATACCTGACCGGTAGATTTACAAAAATCCCAGCAGAACACCGTTTATGCCCTTGCTTCATGGAAATTAAAGAGGATCTTATACATTACCTTCTCTATTGCCCCATTTACTTGGGCTTTAGAGACATGATGCTGCAAACTATACCCAACTCTATAATCAATCCTGAAGATAGAGTAAAATGTTTGTTAGTTGATGCTAACCCATGAATTACCCATATGGTAGCGGTCTTTGTGATTAAGGCCATGAAAGCCAGGGAAAGATTTATAGATGATAAAGTAAAGACCCCTTCATCGTCTGTTTAACTCTTTGCTTGTTTTCCTTCTCTTTCTGTTTTGTGGGATGAAGGTTTTGTTGGGATAGTATGTAATGAATTTTAACATTTTTAATTATTGTTGTGTTGATATTTGTGTACAGGCATGGTCCTCACAATAAACGGTTTTGTTGTTGTT
The DNA here is from genome assembly GCF_965207765.1 of Zootoca vivipara. Classification (NCBI taxonomy): domain Eukaryota; kingdom Metazoa; phylum Chordata; class Lepidosauria; order Squamata; family Lacertidae; genus Zootoca; species Zootoca vivipara. The sequence goes on along the minus strand of NC_142587.1, from coordinate 28,242,394 downwards.
GATTAGTAGGAGTAGACTTAGAAGTGTATAGAAACTGCAGGTTTACAAATTATGTTAAATAAGTTGGTACATTGAGAAAATGTCAATTGGAAGGATTTAAAATTAAGAAGCAGAAATTGCTAAAGATGAGTAGAAATGAACCGCAGATAGGCGGAACTCGAGGAAGTCCCCTTTTAAAATGTGAAAGGAAAAATGATTATTGTATTTTAGTTTTTTATGCTGTTTTATGTTTGTGATAGGTTTGTTTTATTTGTTGTTGGTTGTGTTTAATTATTAAATGAATAAAAATTATTATTATTATTATTATTATTATTATTATTATTATTATTATTAAAAAAGAAAGTACACAGCACATGAGCCCTAGAGCCAGGCGTCTGGATAGGGTAGCCTCTCAGAAGGCTCAGTGGTGGAAGGATCATGTGGTGAGGAGACGGGAAGACGGAAGTAACTAGAGGAAGTGGGAGGAACTCAATTGGGAGCCCCTGCCCAATGAGAATGGATGCTGAATGTTTGTGCTGTGTTCAATAAACCTCTCTGTTCCTGCAAAAGACTGCTTTCGCTTCATGCTGTTATCTACAGAGAGGGGGGAGGTAAGCCTTGCCTAGCAGCCTGACACCATGAAAACAGCAGGAAAGAACTGTATGCCAGTATCGTACCCCAAATTTCATACCATTATTTCTTCGTTTAATAGGGTTGCCAATAGTTTTGGGGGTTTTCTTTCCCCCTTGGAAGCAATTAACACAGAAAGAAGCCCTTAACTCCCACTAGATTTCCAGAAGTGGCTTTTATATCATGCAGAAAGATGACGTAAATCACATAAATGACCAGATAAGAAAATGTTGGGGGGAAGGAATAAAGTACTGTCTGAATGCAGCCACATTCAAGTGGCTTGCAGTTACCTCCACCAGCCCCTGATGAAAAGGGATGAACCGTGTGCTGGTTTTCTCTTGCCTGTATCAAACCCATGAATGCCAGCCCCCCCCCCCCCTGACCTTTTAGCACGATCCCTATGACGCTTTATTCCAGGAAGCATTGTTCACTTCCAAAAGCACACGGATCATAAACAGGTCATCATAAACTTTGCACACCAATTGTGATCCATTGAAAAAAGCTTTCTTTTCACATTTTGAATAGCATGTTTTAGCATAAAAGATGTTATACTGACTAGGCGGGAGGGAGAGGGAAAACAATCTTTGGTTCCCTGATGGGCATTTCTCAATGAATTATATTCATAGTATTCTCAATAGCCTTATGTAATCTGAATTAATTACTAAATCTATTCCCTCCGTTCCCTAATTAACTCATCCTACAGAAAGTAATTCTCCTCTTTAAAATCTGCTCATTTAGATTTCGGCATATTCTTTAGATATGGGTCTTGAGATGTATCAGGGAGAACGCGAGGCACTGTCTCTACAGAAGACACCTGAATTCTCCAGTCTTTCTTTAACTTCAGACACCCACTTAAACCACCAGCTCTTTGTTTAACAGATTTTTCTAGGTTGTACCAGCACAATTAAGTTGACAGCTAAAAGACAAGTGCTCCCCTTCTAATGCTGCGATCCAAGTAGAATGTGAAGTATAGTCTAGATGAGAAAGTTTTTGCAGGAAAAGAAAAACTGGAGCACACCTCTGCTCCGAAGTCTGTGCGCCAGTACTGCATTCTATCCTTATTAGTGGCAATGTAACTTCAGACCCAGGTGGCGCTGTGGTTAAACCACTGAGCCTAGGGCTTGCTGATCAGAAGGTTGGCGGTTCGAATCCCTGTGACGGGGTGAGCTCCCGTTGTTTGGTCCCAGCTCCTGCCAACCTAGCAGTTCGAAAGCACATCAAAGTGCAAGTAGATAAATAGGAACCGCTACAGCGGGAAGGTAAACGGTGTTTCCATGTGCTGCTCTGGTTTGCCAGAAGCAGCTTTGTCATGCTGGCCACATGACCTGGAAGCTATACGCCGGCTCCCTCGGCCAATAATGCGAGATGAGCACGCAACCCCAGAGTCGGTCACGACTGGACCTAATGGTCAGGGGTCCCTTTACCTTTACCTTTTTAACTTCAGAATAATTAGGTGTGTATCTCTTGGAATGGCCAGGGTGCGCTTGGTGGCAATATTTTCTTCTCTCCACATCCCATGCTTAAATGCTTCTCTTAGCATTGAGATGCCACACGGAACATGCTATGGCATATATCAACAACTGAAACAGTTGCTTACTGGCACATATGATCACTAGCTTTGCCAAAGGCCCCTCCCTACTCCCTCTCACCCTGTCAGAGCTGCTGTGCCTTTGACATCTTCATGAGAAGAAGATATTCCGCTGTTTAGGCATTTCCCAGCATGAAGTGAACAGCTAAACCTGCCCATCTTCTGTTTCGCTGTGCAACTGTGAAAAAGCACAGGCGCTTTGCCAGGACCAAAAGTTGGCAACCCAAGAGAACTGCCCGCACAGCCAGTGCTTTCCTTGCAGTTTTCACAGCTGTAAGTAAGCACCACAGCTGAGGAGGCAAGCTGCGGTGGGATTTTTAAATGGTTTTCTCAACAAGGAAGGCCTCACAGATTCCCCATCTCTGAAGTTTAAAGGCAAATAGCTCTGTGAACCCTAAAGATAGGCCTACTCAAATAGTCCTGAATATGAAACCAATATTCTTCAACTCTTTCGGCACCTTTTGTTCCTTCTAAGGGTTCATGTTGGCGAGTCTTACAATGAGGCATCTTGCACTTTAAAGCCTATACTATACATCTTGTCATCTATTTACTCCATTCTTTTGGGATCGCTACAGGATTGTTCCCCTACGTTTTCTTTGTCATATTGAAACTGGCATATATAAAGAATGCTATTGCTTTAGAATTTCAAATGCAACTTTATGGTACTGGTTGGGTAATCCACCTGACATTGACCTCCCTCAGGCATGTTGTCTGCTAGAAACGCTTCCTGGTCTCTTCTAAGCCCCTTTTGACCAAGATATCCCCTGAGGGCATGCAGTTTAACTGGCCATGGAAACGCTGTAACTTTTTTCATCTTCTGTGGCCATTAACAATTTCTGTTTGGGCAGCATAGGTTGACCAACTTAGTTTATTGGGGTGGGGGTGGCTTTTTGCGTGAGTTTAGCAAGCATTTTTATGGACGATTCTTAATTTTTCTGCTATTTCAGTGTTTACTCCATTCTTTTGGGATCGCTACAGGATTGTATTTTAATATTTTGTTGGAAGCCGCCCAGAGTGGCTGGGGAAACCCAGCCAGATGGGCAGGGTATAAATAATAAATTATTATTATTATTATTATTATTATTATTATTATTATTATTATTATTATTATCCAGGCTCCTCCAGGCATGCTTCCCTTACATCAGGGTTAAGAACGTGAGAACATAAGGGGAGTCTGCTAGATCAGGCCAGTTGCCCAGCATCATGTTCTCACAACAGCCATCCAGATGCCTATGGAAAACCTGGAACCAGGATTTGGGCACAAGATCCCAGCTATGGAGGCAGAACACAGCCATCATGGCTAGTAGCCACCAATAGCCCTTTCTTCCATGAATTTGTCTAAAGCCATCTAGGTTTGGGGGGGGGGTCAAGCATTGTTTCCTGCGGCAGTGAGTTCCATAGTTTAACTGCATGAAGAAGTAGTGGATGGAGGACCTCCAGATGTTGATTATGCTTAACACACACCCAGAAGTTGTAAAACAGAAGGCAGAAGGCAGTGGAATTGAGAAAGCACAGGAAATGTCGGATTTAATGAATGCGACGACGAGAATGGTGGGTTTGTGGAAGAGCAGAAAATAGGAAGGAAAAGCAGATGAAGAAGAGGAAGGTGATTGTAATTCTTATGTGTCAACTTGAAGGAAACATAGCATTCAGGGATGGGAGTGTTGTGCCATTTTGACACAATTTCTGTCTAAAAGACCTGAGTAGCTTTCATGAATCTGTCTTGGGTTTGTTTGTTTTTTTTGTTAATACGTGGTGATTATTCATCTCACCACCATCAAACTTAATGATGGAGAATGCTATGCTATTCAGTGTTCCATTCATTTATTTTCTGTTACTGTATTTCCTACTTTAATTTGCTTCTAAAATGCAAAGAGGTTTAGCATATTGTGTTAGTCACTCATTTCTGGGCTATTCAGTTACAGCTGGTGTTGTTTACTATTGCAGCAAATGTCTCCTGTACAAACCTGATTGAAATGAATGAGAGCTTGCGGCAGTGGGTAGGCACAGTTTAGCAGGATAATGGATTCTGACCCATATTGGTAAAGATTTCATGTTTGTGAATGAGCCTACCCCTGTTGTGCATTTCCTGTGTGGGGTGGGGTCTCATGTGTTTGATTCCCTTTACAATTAAGTTCTAGAGATCTAGACCAGCCAGCGCTTTTTCTTTCACCCAAGAAAGCATTACAACTTTCCTTTGTCGGCTGTCATTCAACAACTAGTTTAGCCTTCCACAATGTGACACCTTCCAGATGTTTTGGACCACAGCTCCCAACAGGGCCAGCCAGCATAGACAATGGTCAGTGGTGTTGTTGCCCAAAACATCTGGATGGTGCAAGGTTGGGGGAGAAAGGCTGAGCTGGTGCATGGGAACAATTTTTTGTTCATTGAGTAGTGTGTGATTTTTAGTTGTTGGCTACACACTCCAAACTGCTAGCATGGGCTGAGATAGAAACTGAACTAAGGAAAGCTATTTATATATATATATATATTTAAAAAATCTATTTAGGAGGCCTTTATGCACCATCAGAAGTAATGATGACATCTACGAGACATCTCCATGAGATGCAGATTATAGTTTAGACCCACACATCTGGATGCATATCCAAGCATTTTTCTTTATGTATTTTCTTCCAACTGTGAAGCATCTATGTCTTTTCAGCAGAGGAATGGGGGAGTGCAATGCAAACAACATGCCATGCTAGGTATATGGTGCCCCAACATATGGGGAGGCTAAAAATTCATAGCCTTTCCCCCCAGTGCTTCATGTCTGATGGGATTCAAAGCTGGCGCACCCCTTTCCCATATAATGTTTACTTGCCCCCTGCACACTGTTGCTCGGACCAGCATTCTAAATCCAATAATTTTGGAGATGGCGGATAAACCATCTGAGTCCCATTTAGCATGCGTGCTTCAAGACAATGACCCGCACAGAACATTGCAGGTAGCAAGCTTTCTAATTTCAGTTCTTTCACACAAAAGGCGAACTGGAATGCTCCATGACTATTGAATTTTAACACATGATTTGATTTATTATCAGTAATCATATGTGATATTTAAAGATTACGCCCCCTATACGTGGTAGTGTAATCATTTTATAGTTACATTTTATTTATGTATCAGAAATGTATATGTGTGTTTTATGTTTTTGATCTGTTTTTATTTCTCTGGGCTTATAGCCGAAATAAAGATATCTATCTATCTATCTATCATCTATCTATCTATCAAAAGCTGGTGCATGTTATATTTGGATAGATTTCAGGTCTAAAAGCATTTACAAGGGCTTCGGGTAATTAAAACCATTTTTAAAAATTCGTTTTGCCATTGTCTAATTTTCGTTGCTACAAGACTGTGGCACTCATAATTCAACTTTTAAATGGACATATCCCATAAAGGGTTAAGCAGTATGTTCCACGGTATGGGACCTGAGGTTAATACGGTGTAAAAATCTAAAATATTTGGCCTAGTGCTCGACAGCAGCTTATTTCTTTTTTAAAAAAAGAATTAAGCAAGCAAAGAGGAGGGATGTATAAATGGAGGTATTGAAGCCAGAGGAAATATCCCAGCAGTATGCATGAAGTTAGTGAAGCAACATTTGTTAACACATGTGCTATTCTGGAGAGCCCATACAAAAGGAATATTAAAGGAGGGCAGTGAATAAGACAGGAACTAAAACCGACCTGCACATTACAGGCTCCACATGAAGGCCACTGCAAATCATTCCACATGGCGGGGATAAGATTGTCAGCTCTTGAAATATGAGATTCTGGCACATCTGGACAGATCCCAAGGGTGGGGCCTGGGGAAGGTCCCACAAAAATCTTCTGTTCCTAGGTGCACAATTTGAGCTTGAGTTTATATAAGTTCCTCGCCACCGAGCAATATCAAGCAATGCCCTGCACACATGGTGACAGGCCCTAAGAGATCGCAGCACAAGAAGGAAGCAATCTACGTACAGAGGAGAGGTGGAAGATGGGGCAAAATATAGGTGTCAGGGAAATAGCACCCAAGATCACAAAAACAAATAAATGAGAAATCATTTACTCATAGGAAACATTGAGGACAAAGCCAGGCTATGTACATTTAAAGCACATTCCCACATGCAGACTCTTGGGAACTGCAGTTTAGCCCTACAGTTCAAACTACAGTTCCCACGGCGTTTATGTGTGTGGGTGCTTTAAATGTATCCTTAGTCTTAAGGCTAATCGTGGCGGATAACTCAAAGCACTTGTAATTTTGTTAACTTCAGAAAGTGAGCTAAGAGCCACAGACTGACAGGTCATCATCACACATAAGATCTGTTGTATGTTTAAGGATTTACTTTTGTTGGAAACAAATTATATTTCTCTTCTACATTCACAGGCATATAGAGGGGGGGGGGCGGGACAACCAGGTCTGCACAATGTTCTCCCCCTTTCTCTCACACAGGGGTAAGTTGGCACCACCCTATCAATCACACTGCCGTGTACTATCTCTTGCCACTCTGCAGTGTCTTCTGACTGAGGAGCCAGGCAGAAAACCACTTCCGCATTTTACGGAGGTGGTGTTGTGGGCGTGGCCCGTCTCGACCCTTGCGAGGGGGCTGAGAGTTCAGCCCTCTCGCGAGATGGGGGTTCCCGCCTCCGTCATTCCCCGGCTGACCAATAGGGCCAGCCGGGCGGGGCTTCCCCCGTGTTTAAATCAGGCTGGAGGCGGGAACTCTTGAGCGATCGGATCACCCACCCACCCGCCCTCTGGTTAGGCAGTTAGGCAGGTTAGGCCGACGCTGCTATGGAGTCAGTCGGTCGCCTCGGTTGGCCGTGGGGCGTGGTAGGACTTTTTCCACTTGGATTAGCCAATCTGGTTTTTTCGCCTACCTCATAGCATTTCGTCACAACTTGGTTTGGCGGTTAGGCATTGGAAATTTGCATAAATAAAGAATGGGGGGGCAGATTACGTCATCCTCTTTGTCCTGGGCCTACGGAGGTCAGGGCCTTATGGCACCCCCCAACGGTGGCCACAGGAGGTGTCTCAGTAGATGTATATCACTGGGCTCCCTTCTGGTGGTTAATTTCTCCCAGACTGTAACACACAGGTTACAGTCGGATATAGTCAGTTAGGGTCCAATGCCTAAGCCAATACCGCTCAACATTCGCAACCAGCCTTTTCACCCACTTAAACTCATTTCACTGTGTCTTGTTCCTTATTTCTGGGGAGGGAGGGACATTGCCACACAAAGTCAGGCTCCTCTTTTCAACAGCTGAAGTCACTCATGCAGTGCAGGAACATCCTTGCCAATGCTCAGGAGGGGCACGTCAGCTTTTTCCAGCCCATTCATTCCTACTTCCATCTCAGTAAGATTCCATGTATGTCAGTGTAATTCTACTGGCTTTAGTGGTATGTGAGAGCACTAAATATTTCAGCTGATTAACATTATATGGCTTTTAAGATGTGTTTGTGGGAGGGGGGTTGTTGGTTTCTATTTGTTTTCATTTTATTATGAATTTTCTATTCTTGTTTTGCATATTTCTGCTGTGAATCCCCTGGAATCTTCAGATGAAGGGCAGTGTACATTATTATTATTATTATTATTATTATTATTATTATTATTATTATTTCTTCCTGCTTTATTTGAATGTATTTGATTTTCCCCCAAGCAAAATTACTTCAGAAGTATCATTTTCTAATCTCTCTTCCTCTCTGAACCACATGCTTTATTCATTTCTTCCAGGTTATTATTATTATTTTTCTAGCCATTTGTCATTTACATAATACTAGGCAACCAGTCTTGTGAATATCCAAAACTACAAAAAAGCTTCTATAGTATTTTATTTTATTTTATTATTTTCTGACACAGGGGACTTCATGGAGAAACCCTCAGCTGCAGATTCATTACACTTTCTGTTTAGCTAGCCATTTCCTAGTGGAACAGTGATATTTTATTTGGCCGGCAACCGCTCCTAGTACAGGAGAACAGTTGTCTTTTTTAAACTAGCTATTGGAAAGGATTTTCCTTGCTTATTTTTCCTGAGTGTGCATGTGTGTGAACGAAGATCTGTGCACACGTGTATTTTAATTCTAACTTTTTGTTCTGAAAAACAAAACACATTCACTGGATGACTCTTGCCAAAGTATCCCAAGTAAAATATGGATGACAATATTCTGGAGACACAGGGCAGACTGTTTTCCTAGAATAAGGTATCTGATTGTCAACCTCACAGGAGCTAATGGGGGGGGGATGAGTCTCTATGAGATGAGCTTGCCATTGCAGAAATAAAATAGAGTGTCAACAAAATGGAGAATAATAATAATAATAATAATAATTTATTATTTATACCCCGCCCATCTGGCCGGGTTCCCCCAGCCACTCTGGGCGGCTTCCAAAAAAAAACAGAAATTCTAAAATACAGAAATCCATCAAACATTAAAAGCTTCCCTAAACAGGGCTGCCTTGAGATGCCTTGGAAGAGTTGGATTCTGAGAGAGCACCCCCCTTTGGTGTATTTGTGTGACAAGGCTGGCAGAAATCCCCCCCCCTAATAACTCACAACAGACACAATATTTTAGGTTTGGGGTTTTGGCATTAATTTGGCCACAACTTTATTTAAATACAATTTTAATTTGAGTGTTGGCTTAGGCTTTTGGTTAACCATTCGTCCTTCTCTGTGAAGGACCATCTTCATCTGTCCATTTAGGACAGGACTCAATTCATCTGCCCACTTGGGACAGGACTCACATCATCTGTCCATTTGGGACAGTACCAGCTCCAACTTCCCCAAGGGTATAGGGAAGTCAAGTAAACACCCTTGTGAGAGGAGGTACAGTGGTGCCACGCTAGACGAATTTAATTCGTTCCACGGGTCTTTTCTTATAACGAAAAATTCGTCTAGCGAATCCCATAGGAATACATTGAATTTTTTTTTTTTGCCCATAGGAACGCATTAATTGAATTTCAATGCATTCCTATGGGAAACCGCGATTCGCTAGATGAATTTTTCATAAAACGAATTCGTCTAGCGAGGCAACCTCCGCTAGAAAAAACCTTTAGTTAAGCGGAGATTTCGTTAAGCAGGGCATTTGTTAAGCGAGGCACCACTGTAGCTGTGCCCAGACATTCTCCCCTCTCGACCAAGAATGTTCCCCAAGGCTCGTACTCTATAATGGCCCCCCATTATGTAAGGACGAGAGCATAAGCCCCAGGATTCCTTTAATGGAATACTTCTATGTGGAGCAACATAAAGGAGGGGGGTAGGCATCTGGATGCCACACCCCTCCTCCAACCAGATTCAATAACCAAAAGGCTAACCGTCAACCTAACAAGTTGTGACAATTTGCTAAGCAGTAGGCAAAAACCAAGTGGCAAAGCCAATCAGCCAAATGGCAAAATTCCTACTGGGCCCCGTGACAGGCAAAGCAAGGTCAGACTAAAACCTGTAAAAGAAAGCGGCGGGTGGGAGGGAGATTCAAACACCAAAGCAAGAGTGGCCCAAAAGTGAAAGAAACTGAGTTTAACTAGGGGCCCTCCCGCCAATCAAATCATTCACATTTAAATATCCACGCCCCCATTACTCAGCACCTGACGGGGCCTAGGCCCCAGCCCAAACCTCTAATGGATTTCTTCCCAGCCCTTCCACAACCCGCCTTATATTTAATGATGGGTGGGTGTTGAAAGTGACAATGCCATCCAATAATACTTTGCTGTCCCAGCCCACAGTCACTTTTACTTTTTATTCTTAATTCTTGTTGCCCTATTTTCATTGATTTCCAAGAGATCGCAGCTAAAAGTGGTGTATTTTTTTCATTAAAAATGCATGAAATGCTGTAGCTGTGGCTGTATTCCTGTGAAATTCTTTCTTTTTATACAAAGAGTTGCAAGCTTGATGTTCCTTCCAACTCTACAGTTCTAAGATTCTTAGAAAAACAGCGGTCAATAAGGATGCAAAGAATCTTGCAAGTTGGCAGCTAAAATTGCATGCATGCAAGGATCCTTGGGATTTGTATTCATTAAACAACAGCTCGTGCTTTCTGATAAACCGTTTTTGGAAGTGGTCATCATTTTCAGAAGCATTTTGAGGTATGAGGAAAACAAGGGTTTATATCCAAAATTAGTCCTACTCTGAGTATACGCATTGACAGTAAAAAAAAAAAAACGAAGTTGGTCATGCTCATTAATTTCAGTGGGTCTACTCTGAGTAGGACTAAAACCGGAAAGAAATAAAAATTTAGGAAAGCTCACCTGTAATCCTTCTTTGTCTAAAATGTGCATTGTGCATATTGGTATATCACAGGCATTGTCAGCAGCAATTACTATGACTGTTGAACTTGAAAACATTTCTGCTGTACTTCCAGGAATTTCTGCTTACTATATGTATAACCCGCTGGATGGTCCCCAATTAACTTTCACCACATCATAAGCATGCACCCAGGAAGGTTTGGCCTATTTACCTGTTCCAAAGAGATTCACAGTCAAAATCGCTGGAAACCTTCTTTGTTGTCTTTCATTCTTGAACTGAGTCTTTAACCTGAACCTCCTCCTATCCCACCCTTTCCTTCACATCCTTTATCTTTCTGATTTTTCTATATTTTATTTAACACAGTTACTTTCCGGTTAGTTCCTTTGTAGCAGTACTTCATTTGTTTTTTTCCCCCTCCCAATCAGCTTCTCAACTTATGATTTTTAACTTTACTTAGCTGTTCCCTAGTACAGTTAATGTGCATAACTTACATAATAAAATGTGGTGCAATTATGTTTTACTGAGCTTGGTAATCTGTTTGGCGATATCTTTGTTTCTACATGAATTGAGCATGTGCTCAATGAAGTCCTTAAAGTCATCATTTTAAGAGATTAAAAGCTTTTGTGTATTTAATTTTTTTTTTGGGGGGGGGGAATTCCCTACTAAACTCTATATGGAGCTGTGTGATGTTCCTTTGCAGAGCAAAATAAAGGAGAGAGATGAGTTTTGACCGTCTTAATGCTGTGGGCCTTCAGATGTTGTTGCAATCCCATCAGCCACATCAAGCTTGGCCAATGGTTGAGGGATGCTGGGAGTTGAAGCTCAGCAACATCTGGAAGGATGCAGGTTCCTCACCCACAGGACAGGGAGAGAGGGGGGTAATGTTTCGAGAAACTATATATGTAGTTCTGTCTCAAGGTCTTACGCTAATTTCCTATTTGCACCTGGATAGTCAACTCCTGCCACAAACAGCAGAGGTGGCAGGAATTGATGTGGGGATGTTTAGGGAGGCAGGAGAGGATATATTGTTTGATGATATCCTTCCTAACTTGCATTAGCAGAGTTCTAAACATTCCCTCTTTTAGAATTTGCACAGCGGTTAGCTTGTTGCAGGCTTGTCTGAGCCTCTCAATATAAGACTCCTGATAAGATCCCTTCTTGTCCCTCTTAAAAAGCATAGACACGACGGTCTTATTAAAGTCAATATAAAAGTAGTTTACTCACAATCATTCAGTTCACAGTTGATCCCTGAATATCTGGCTGGGTTTCCCCAGCCACTCTGGGCGGCTTCCAACCAAGATTGAAAATACAGGAAGACTTAGGTTACAAAACTATATACACATGTGGAACTATCCCATAAAGGAGTTAGTTCTGCTGACACATGGAAAAGCAAAATGATGAAGAAAGAGGAGCAAACGAAGATGGTGTGCTCCTCTTCCCCAGGTTAGGCCACACACAGACACACAGGCCTCTCGTCACATGCAGAGAAAGTTTCTCACAGCTCAGGAGGAAAACGAAGCATCTCCTAGCATGTTCATGCTAGGAATGTTGTACTTGACTGCTAGCTGTTTTACATCCCACAGTTGATGACACACCTGGAATGCTGCAAAAGACCTTCAGGCCTGAGTTGGTCCTGACATTCCTCTGGATTGCAGGCAATTAATGGATAAATAAGAATGACAGTGGGAAGGAGATGGGGAAGCTCCAGATCGAAATCCAATAAATTTTCTCTCTGCTGCTATGAGCTGGCTGTGGTTATATTCCACAGGATGGAAGGTTTTACTGTTAAGAGCTTCATAACAGCTTACTTTGATGAATTAGCTTACTTTATTACATTTATATATCCAGCTAAGTTTTTATAGTTATACATCGCTACCACCAAAAAGGCCCATTCTCTCATTGCCACCTGAAACGAACCCAAGGACGTTGCCACCAATAATATGCGACGAACCCAGTCCCGGCGTTGTCACTAAACTTTCGAGGATCCCACCTAATATGTGAGGATCCCACCAAAGCAATGTGCCTCCCTTTAAATAACACTAGCCGAGTGTTGAAGGAAATTGGTTATTCCACGAACAACCCACTTAACCTTCTTACACCCCAAATAAACCGCCTGTTTAAGTTTGGGGTCTGCTAGTTATTGAATTGCCGTAACGCGGCTCAGTATCCTTTCTAACTCCCGACAAGTGTATCAGGAACCACCTTGTGCTCACTGTAAGGATTCCCTTTTTAACCTAAGGTTCACCTCCACAGCTTTGTGGCCCCTCCTCCTGGCACTTGTCTTCCCTGGGCTTGACCTTGAGGTTTTAAACTATTTTTCCTGCTCCTCAGGTTAAGTCTAACCACCTCCCTACAGTCACCACCCCTTTGAGTTAGGATACGTAGCTGGAATAACTAGGCACATCCACTTTTAATATAACATTTAAGAAAGCTTTATTTAAACTAGAGGACATTTAAATGTGTAATGGTTTCATGTGTACAGGCTCTTAGATCATATTCTTAGTTTCATTTAACAATGGCTAGATAATATAATTCTATTCAACTCCTCAGAACACTCTAAGATCTCCTACTCCTACCCACACGCTCCCTCACTCCCTCTCAACTCCCACAACCCTCTCCTAATCAACCGAACTAACTGCCTCCCATCCCTTTTAAACTCGTGGCAGTCCCGCCCCCTCAGGAATGGAATGCGTCATTTATCTAGGGGGTTGGGGTTTAACTCTTTACACCCTGGAGTTCTATTGCAAACCAAACCAATCCGTCACACCACCCCTCAAACATCTGCCAGAGGGGGCACACATTAGCTGTAAAAGGAGGGTTGCAGTGATGCTCTAACTCAGAACTAAATCAGAAATGACCAAAGAGCTCTTTGATTGTATCTCACAACTTTGTTAAAAATAAAGCAACTTGAGAGGCTATGATTTTGATTGGAGTAGCAATTGCGCACAAGGGGTGTTATTAAAAGCCTCCCTTCCACACTGCATTCACAGACCTGCCACTTGCACACCTCAGGGTGGAAAGGGGCATGGAAAATTAGTGTTTGCTAACACAACCTCCAGGACTAGTCCAGCAAAAGATGTCTGGATTGGGCTTATTGCTGTCACATGATGGGTTTTTGCTTGCTGCCCAGCTCCATCTGCTCCCTGTTCCTGAAAGGCCCCATTTCATGGGTTTCTGTTAGCTACTGCTGACGGGAATACTGCCAGTGGCAGCTTCTGCCCGCTGTTTGGTCAATAATATTGGTGTTAAGGCCAGCAGGGCTTGATGAATAGACACCACCAACTCATTTAGACCAACTCCACGTCAGCAGATTGAGGGTTTCAATTGCTATGCCCCTTCTGAGTAAACGATTTGGTTTACAAACTCCGCAAAACCAGAAATAGTGTCTTGGTTTGGGAACTTTACCTCAGTCTAAGAAAGGAATCTGAACGGTAGAAGGGCACCGGCGGCAGGAGGCCTCATTAGGGAAAGTGCGCCTCGGTTTAAGAACGGTTTTGGTTTAAGAACGGACTTCCGGAATGGATTAAGTTCGTAAACCGAGGTACCAGTGTACACATAAATGAAATGAAACAAAAAGCCAGGAGATCTCATCATCATTCTCCCATGTCACATCTGTTGTGACCTTAAGCACCCTGTCTTTATTCAGCCTTTAGCAAATTCTCCATCGCTTGGGTAGTACAATGCCAGACAACATTCCTCTGCAGTAAGAAACTTGACCTAAAGCTGTTTAGTGAAACATATGGGTTGAAATGACATCTTGTGACTTTTGAACATCATCTTTTAACGCACAGCAGTCCCTACTCCTCTCTCTCAAGAGCTCTTTCATTAGTCCTTCACAAAAGGAAACGCTTGAATCAAAAGAGCAATACCCTCTTTTTGATTTGCAATTCGTTCATTCTCTACTCATTCCAAATAATAGAAATATACAAAGTAATAGGTACGTAAAGTGATTCACCCATCATCATTTTAATCTTTTTAAAAGTCTTGCGGAGATAAGCGCAATCTGATTTATTTTGACAATGGGTTGTAAAAAAAAAATTAAGAACAATAGTCTACTAAAAACGTTTTAAAAGCCTGTTGCTCTGCTCTAAAAATGGTCGTTTCAGGTGTATTTCGAATTTGAGAGAACGATGGTATTAATCGCCAGCTTAAAGTGATTATGAGGCCTGTGCTGTGGAAATTACTCAATTTTCTGTTCTTGGAAGCTATATTTTTTGTGTTAAAAATGCCACAGCTTTCTTACATGTCTACCTGTCATTTTCCTGCTTTTGAATTTTTTTAAAAATATTCTTCAATCAAATGGGTAGTGGTATCAATTATATGGGACCAATCAACTTTGGACCTTGTCCAAAATCCAGTGAAGCCAACGAAAGGCTGTTGTTCACTACTCTATGATTGAAATCAGGTTTCCAGAAAAGTCAGCCAATAAAGATTGTCTTTTCTTGTGAACATTGTCAACAATACTATGTGAAGAGTATCGTGAATGTAGAGCTTCCACAGAATACACCCTCCTCAGAATCCTCCTCTGTAATTTTAAAGCTGTGTATCTGCTGAATATTTGATCTCTGATTATTTTAGCTCTGTTTTAATCAAACATCAAAATCACAGGTGTAACTCATTGACCGTTATCCTACAGAAAAGATGATCTGGGAATGGGATGGTTATTAGAATGCTGGTCTAGGACTGGGAAGAATCAGAATCACTGGACTCTTGGTGGGAAGGAGTCTGTAGCCATCATGTAAGAAATATTTTAATTGGGAGGGGAAGGCAAGGAGGCAGAATGTGGACTCTGTGCCTGTAGAATAACCAGGTACAAGCCACTGTGGCTATGCCTGTCTTGTCCTTTGCCTTTCCCCCCTCACAGCTTTCTCACTGGATAACATACTTACCTGGTAGCACAGGTGCTCACCAAACAAGGTGGTGCATCACCTGAACTAATAGGCACAGTCAGAGAAAGCAGAGCTTGACAGACGATGGGTAAATCTCCAGCTGTTTGCAAAGTATGTGGGCATTTAAGATTGCCTTTGTTATTGTAGTTTGTCGGAAAGATTCACTCCATGGAAGTGGCCACTGTCAAAGGCATCCCATAATTTAATTGGTATTGCTCACACGATTGAAAGGCTTGTTTACACAATTAAGATTCCGAAGTTGTTGTCTGAGGGTTATTACTCCAGGGTTCGCCAAGTGGCCTCGACACCTCAGCAGCAGCGGCCCTTGATGGCATTGCTTTAAAACCAGCATTTCGGTTCAGAGTTCTCACTGAAGGCGCAGCAGTATGCAAAATTCAAAACAGCAGTAGCCGGTGGCGTGCGTGTGCGAGAGAGAAACCCTTCAGCCTTGTTTAATGCGATATTGGGGCCCATGTTTCACTATTGCATGCCAAATTAATATTCAGGCGGTAGCCGAGCAAACCTCCCCAATCAGGAAGCACTGGAGGAATTTTAAAAATGCTGGAAGTTATGCCAGAAAGCAGTTAGTGCACCGGATTCGGCAGGCGACTAATAATGACTATATAGCTTACTTTAAAAAAACCCAAAACAAAACATTAGTTATGAATTAAAAGGATGAGATGGGAGCTTTATAAGGAAGGTGAATGACTAAAATACTTCGATGTGGGTTCCCCCCCACCCCACCCCCCACCAGAGCTTGAGAAAGAATGATTACATCCCTACAGCAGTCTTCAAAGTCTTGGAGTCACAGAGTGGAATAGGAAATGAACTGCAGTTCAGTGACCCTCTGTGGCCTGAACAGTAGGAGCTGGGAAGCAGCAAACACAACTTTCCACTTTATTCACTTCTCTCTCTTTAACCACCGCCAGCAAAAGGCTTTCTTTTTATTTCCGCTTCCCCGCGGTTCCTGAAAAATTATCTGTGGCTGAAGATGTGCTTTACGTTAGATGTATCACACACCTTGCATTAATTTCTAGCCATATTATATGAGCTTTTAACTCTGCCGGCTGTCCTCCATATTTTAATATTTTCAGAGATCTATAATGGCGGAGGGGGTACTTCCCCCCCCCACTGACCTCATCATACTGAATCCCGTGAGGTGATGTCTCAAGGACAGTATATACTGTGGCATGCAATCTTCCTTGCCTTTCATTCGCGATACAGAACCGCAAGCTGGTCAGTCAGCCCTGCTTGGAGAGTGATATAAAGTATAGCTTTCAGCCTGCTCTATAATTTTCTCTCTCATGGAGGAGCATCTTTTGTCAAAATATGTTAGCAAAACATGCTGGCTTTCAGGGAAGCGGGAATTATACATGGCAGCCATGTTGTGATGTCACACAAGAGTGTCTTGACCTTGTCATCTTGATTGGGATCCTTTTCAATATAGAAATATGTATCCTGCTATTTAACAAGGTGAAACGCTCACCACATATTTGCCCATAATAATACTTACGGTATGTGATTTCATTGCCAGATTAAATATAGATATATATGGGGGGTTTTATTTAAAAAAAATAATCATGGATGCAGGATTACAATATATTATGATTGTATGTTCCTCTACACTCTCCCATACTGTAAATGGGTCACATGACTGCTCATTGGTGTGGTTAAAAAGGAAAAGAATAAATCAGAGAACCATTCACCTAGAAGAGAACTTCTTGGGTTGTATTCAGCATAGTGGTGAATTCACCAATTCCTTGTGGAAAAAAAAAGTTCTTCCCCTCACCTGCACATGTGGACTAATTGTTGTGGCTGCCTCATTCCTCCTGCAAAATAGAAACACAGTCTTAATCACAACTAGCTTTGTAATTTTATAATGTTGTTGTTTTTAAAGACCAAAGAAAAGCTAATATTTAACTGTCATTTGACTTTGAGAAGCTCATTGTTCCAATGACTTGGACAGTAAACCTACAGATTTAATGCTAATTCTAGCAGAGATACCAAAGAGATTATGGAAGCAACCTTATGCACAAGAAGCTGGTGTGAGTTAAGCTGGTACAAAGTTAGACCAGATCCAAACCTTGTTTAGCAGTGGGCCTGCTGCTGCTGCCTAAAGCTGGCAGAGGTGAAACAAGCTTCTAAAATTGTGTTTGATGCCCACTTGCCAGGTCATGTGACTGAACTGAGGATCCAGCCTAATCTCTGTTCTCACCCCTGCCATACCCCCAGAATGCCTCTTTGGGGGACTTACACTGGTTCAGCCAATTGGTTCAGCCAATTGAGATCCAGCTGAGCTGGGATGTGCAGGTTATGCCAGCATTTTGGGGGGATTATCCAGGGTTGGAGACTTAATGTTGGCTCAGCCCAGGTGTGTTTGTAATTTGCCGGTTGAACCAGAGATCTGCTGCCTCCTAAGTTGATCAGTTGAGTGGATCTTGCCATAGGATTTTCCCCTAAGGCCATTCAAAGGTAAAGGTAAAGGTACCCCTGACCGTTAGGTCCAGTCGCGGATGACTCTTGGGTTGCGGCGCTCATATTTCTTTAATGGCCGAGGGAGCCGGCGTACAGCTTCCGGGTCATGTGGCCAGCATGACTAAGCCGCTTCTGGTGAACCAGAGCAATGCACGGAAATGCTGTTACCTTCCCTCCTATTTATCTACTTGCACTTTGACATGCTTTCGAACTGCTAGGTGGGCAGGAGCTGGGACCAAGCAACAGGAGCTTACCCCATCACGGGGATTCGAACCACCAACCTTCTGATCGGCAAGCCCTAGGCTCTGTGGTTTACAGCGCTACCTTGTGTCCTCTAAGGCCATTTAGAGATAGTCTAACTATATGGAACAAAATGTACATGGGTAGGAGAGACAGCATCATGGTGTCATGGTCCACCACCCAACTATTTCTGTTAATTTCAGTATCTGGAATGAGGCTGGGTCTTTCTGCGTTATTTGAGGACCTTGCAAAGACGTTCCACACCCTAATCATTGCTGTAAAGGGATTCAGTCTCACAGACGTCAGTCCAATCCACAAGTTCTTTCCATGGCAATAGAAGCCAACGTGGTGTTTTTTGCAGAAAAGCAAAGAATCAGAGTGCATTATGAATTGGAATTTTATAGTTACCATTGATAAATGTGCTCAGTGTCTTTGGGGTGACACGATTGTCTCCTCCGTTTATGACATTTCTGTCTCACAGGTACCTGTTTTGCCATGTGCCTTTTGCAGCTCATAGAAGTAATTGCCCACCCCAATGTTTTCCTCCAACAGACAGAAAAGAAAAGCTACTCCATGGAAGGCAAAAAGAAAAACCACACACACATCAATCTGGTACTAATATGAACAAGCATTAGCACTTAAGACACAAGAGGAAGATTGTAAAGCCCTCCGCCTGTGTTTTATTGGAGCACTTTCTCTCCCTTCTTTATGTTGAGTGGTTTCGAACATACGCTTGCAATGTTAAATGTGCCTAGTGCTTCTGCCAAGCATACATTCAAACCCGTGCGCAAACCAAGTCACAAAAAGGCAGCTGTATTTCAGTCATGTTTGGCATTTCGGGGCCTGAAGCTGATGCCTAGCCTGAGCAGCCACTGTGGGTTATGTGTCATATTTCTTCATAGAACCCTGTTGTGCTGCAAAGCCAAAAGTGTGCGAGGGGCCAATTCCTGCTATTGGCAGCCAGCATGTGGATTGGCCTGGTCTGGTACAAACATGAGGAGCCTGGTCTTTGCTCAACAGGGCAGTTCTTCTTCTTGCGGCACTTTGGAGCCCAGCTTCCTGCCTAGGCCACAGGCCCTCAGAGACCCCGAATACACCTGCCAGAGCTGGAATAGGATGCTACTGTTGACAGGTTTAGCCAGACTGGCCTGAGAATTTGTGTGTTTCTAAGTACATCACCAGAAATTGGCAATTGGTGCTTTAAAGGCTTACTTGTATTAGTGGCGAGCATGACCAGCATGGGTTTTCAACTTGCCAAGTACATGTCCAAATTTGACCCTTGGCTCATCCAAGACTCTCTCTCTCTCTCTCTCTCTCTCTCTCTCTCTCTCTCTCTCTCTCTCTCTCTCTTCCTGCATTTAAAATGCTTGGTGCCAGTTGTTTCTCCACTAAAGGCAACAGATACTTCAAAGGCTGACATATTTCCTTTGGGGTTTTTTTCCGCCCTGTATTATTTTTCAGATAAGTAAAGAAATATAATTATTCCATTTGCATATGAGAATCATGTTGGAGGACTGCATTATTTTCTAATGCTTTTGATTTGTATTTTTAGCATTTCTGTTTGAGTGTTAACTTTGAAAGACTGAGAATTTTTAAGATATGGATGCCAAGAATATTTATATGAAAAGAGGAGTCCGTGTTTTGGAAGCTCGTTTCTGAAAGTGGGAAGAGGAGCAGCACAAATTACAGGTTTAGTCTTATTTGCACATCCGTTTCAATCTGAATCCTCAGTAGTTTCACAAAAGAGCCCAAACCTTCGCTCTTTGTACATTCTAAATATCTGATTAACAAAAGACATTCCTAATATAGTGCTCATGGGAACCCAGCAAAGCAATTCCTAAATGAATAATTAAGAGGTGAATTAATTATTTTTAAAATGATTCGAATTCTGGGACTATAAACGGAAGGGTGTTGCGTCACCACGTGGGCCGCAAGCGAAATAATTGGTTATGTTCTGTGCGCGCTGAAAATAGAAACTTTACCTTTTAGAAGACTTTGTTCAAGTCAACCTTATGGTAATTACTCATGTCTGTTTCTAAATCCCATCTCAGGATCCATCTCCTCCCCTTACCTTGGGGACTGCCATTTGCATTAATTAAAGACTCGAAACCAGCTCCCAGAACTCTTCTTGTCCATCAGCCCCACTGTTATTACTGAAACCTGCCCATACACTTCCCTCGTCATTTGCATACTAATACCGAGATTACTTTGTCTAACAGGTAGGTGAGCGAGTTCCTTTGCATTGTTGCGAGCATGGCTTGTGTACATGGCTGTACCACTCGGCGGTGCACATCTTCCAATTCGTTTTTGTATTAGCAGTGACAGCATGGTGCTATTTACAATTCAAAATATTGAACCGCCTCTCCAAATACATTACAGGTACTGAAACTTGTTTATGGTATGTTCGTGCATTTTGTTTACGGTATGTCCATACATTTTGTTTACGGTGTGTTCATACATTTATAGGCCGTATGCATGTTGTTCATACATTCATAGGACTTTTTCCACACAAGCACAGACCCTCCAAGGACTCGGTTATACAGCCGCAAATAAAACGTTTTAAGTGCAATATACAATTTGACACTATATACCGATGGTGAGCCTTATGAAAAATTCCATTTTTTTTCTTAAAAAAAAAAAGCATTTTCACAACATTTTTTTATATGTGTGTAGATTCCACCCAAGTATCCTTATTTTCCAGATTTACAGAAGCCGTCCCATTTTCTGATTTGATCCCACTTTTCCTTAAAGGTAAAGGTAAAGGGACCCCTGACCATAAGGTCCAGTCGTCACCGACTCTGGGGTTGTGACGCTCATCTCACTCTATTGGCCGAGGGAGCCGGTGTACAGCTTCCAGGTCATGTGGCCAGCATGACTAAGCTGCTTCTGGTGAACCAGAGCAGCACATGGAAACGGCATTTACCTTCCCGCCGGAGCGGTACCTCTTTATCTACTTGCACTTTGACGTGCTTTCGAACTGCTAGGTTGGGAGGAGCATCCTTAAGGCATCCCTATATTCATTGGGAAAATGTTGGAGGACATGGAGTTATCCGACCCTGGAGCCATCTGAAGGTAGCCCTGTATAGGGAAGTTTTTTAAATGTTTAATGTTTTATTCTGCTTTTACATATGTTGGATGCTGCCCAGGGTGCCTGAGGCTGCCCAGTCAGATGGGCAGAGTATAAAATAAATAATAATAATAATAGTTTGTCCCTATTTTCATTGGAGAAATGTTGAAGGGTAGGAAAGCATATTCATTGACTGCAACAATGAAGGGATGGCATGCACATGAGAAAGGGTCATCACAAGTAAAACCAAAGATAGAACTTTCATTCCACCTCATGTTACCTTAAACCCAATGGATTGGATCCACTGGCTAACCTAAGTTTCATTGTTTTCAGTGGGTCTCCTCTCGTCACAAGCAGAGAACTTGAACCCTGCATAAAGCGAGAATGTATTCGTCCACTTTGCTTATGAGCTGATGTACAGGGAATACAGTCTTGCTTGGGGAGCTTTCACATGTTCTCTTATCTTGCAGAAAATAGGATTGAACTCCCCGCAAATCAGCCTATGTGTAGGGAACTCAATCCTATTGGTTACTGTCTCCAATCCTTTATGACATCAGAAGATTTACAAACAGGTGGCCTTGCCTACTTGTCAACATATCCTTTTACTGTGTCCCACACTTATTAAGTTTGGGAGAAAATGGATTTTATGCGCCCTAATGGTGGCCAAGTGACTGATACCGATGAATTGGCAGAATAGAGATATGATTCCCTTTAATCCAGTGATGGCCAAACTCGGCCCTCCAGCTGCTTTGGGGCTAAATTTCCCATCATCCCTGACCACTGGTCCTGTTAGCTAGGGATGATGGAGTTGTACACAGAATATACTATGTTACAGGCTATTATATGTGTATTAGGATAACAATATTATAAAGGTCTGTATATTAACGTATGGTCATGTAACAGTATTGTTTCTTTTTCTCACTCTCACTTTTTTCATTCTTTTTTCTCACTCTATCTTTTATAAATGAAATTCTCTAAATAAAATATTATTTTTTTTAAAGCAAACATTGGTCTCCAGGGTGAGGGGAGAGAAAAGATCTGGGCCACCAGGTAAAAAAGATTCCCCATGCCTGGTTTAGGTTGAGCACATTGCGACATTTAATCAGCTATAGCCACTAATTTCAACTGGTGAGGTAAATTGTTAGTGAAGTTTATTCATTTATTTATTATTTCCATTAATTGTTTCCAATTATTGACTGCTTAGTATCCAAAGATCTCAAGGCAACAGAATATGTCTGTTGGCGACAGATCACTTCAGAATCAGAAGTGATTTCTCTTGTCCGTTAATCCTAATGCAAAGAGAAGCTGGGGTAACATTTTTGTGGTGACCCCTGAAAAAAACTCTCCCTCCCTCCTTGTTGCGGTTTCCATGCTGCTCTGCCTCCTGTGTGGCTGCTATTTACATAGCAAACAAACAAAAATCCCCTACACATAAGTTGCATTGACACAATTAATGACACATCTGCTTTGGCCCCCTAAGGAAGAGAACTGCTGAGTAATCCCCACACATTGCAATTATTGAGAATAGCTTCTAAAAATTTTTTTAGAAAGCCTGACTTCAGTCAAGTTGAGCTCTGGCACTTCTAATTTTAGAAGTAAAATACTTTTACCTTCATGTAGTACATGATGAAGTGCTTTTAATTTTCAATATCAGCTCTCTTGTACGGGATGTGTTCATCACGAGTCTTGGGAGAGGCCTGGAAGATCTCCATTGCATTTTCTTCTCTGAGAAAACCTGACAAGTTTTTTAAGAAACAAACAAACAAACAACTTGCTTCTTAAACCATCGAGAGCCTTGAGAATCATTATTTTCTGCCCCTTTGAAGTTTTAGTACTATGGAAACATTGCAGCAGCCTTGGCAACTCCAGGAGGAGGAGAACCAGTTTACTCGTTCCGTTTCCCATTTTTCATTCCTCTTCAATTTCTTTTCCAGAAAGCAGCCTTCTTTTCTGTAAGAAACTTAGAAGGATAACACAGAAGGTCACTTTTATATGTGGCACAGCACCTTCTATTCCCTGCATCAAGTGCCTCTGCCTCAGATTTAATGTGGCCAGGAGTTGGCCTACAGTAACCTACAGGGGTGTATTTAACCCATTTCTCAAGCTTCTTTTCTTTTCTCGCCTTCTGCGCACACATCCAGCTTTCTTTGCTGAGACAACGAAAGTTATATCTTACTACTTCGAGCGTTTCTCCTTCTGATGGTTTGGGTTGTACGAAAGAGTGTGGTGGATGTGAAGATAAGTTGCATATTCGTCCAGGTGTGGTGTATATGTTGAATTGCTGGAGATATTTTTCCTTCGCAAATCTTCTTTTGAGTATGAGAATTAGGGAGAAATAAACATTATGCAGTTCCTGGAAACTCTTTGCCTTCCTCCCACCCAACTGAAGTAGTAGTAGCATAGCTGCCAAGTTATCCCTTATTTTAAGGGATTTTCCCTTATGCTGAATAGGCTTCCTCGCGAGAAAAGGGAAAACTTGGCAGCTATGAGTAGTATTAGTAGTAGTAGTAGTAGTAGTAGTAGTTGTTGTTGTTGTTGTTGTGTATTGAATTTATATACTGCCCTATACCCTGAGGGGTCTGGTCTTTTGTATTGTAATATAAGGGGAAGCACCCCTCATTTCAACAAGGGCAGAAAGGGGGTAAGGGAGGGAAAATGCCTTCAGTAGTGAGGCAACCAACCAGGGTTATGTTCCCTGTTTTGCCTTTCCCCCGAGAATAAAGCCATTTAGGCTGCAAATGGAAAAAGCAAGGGTGGGCAACTTTGATAAATGGGCAGGGCTTGTGTTTGCAGTCAACCACCAATCAGCTGAGGCAAGGTGCCTCTGTGGAGCCATCTCCCAGCCCTGACATACCTTCTACTTACCAGAACGCTGGAGGGAGGGGACAACCTATGACTCTCAGTTCAGTTCTCCACATGTCCACCTCACTTTGTGATGAACGAAAAGGTCCTCATGAAAATTCATCCGTATTCTACTGCGGATTTCTTCCAATATAACACATTTTTGCAGGGCGTTTTGCATTAACACAATGCATTTTGGGATGTGGTTTTCACAAATGAATACATTTTTAACGCACAATTTACCCTCATATATACATTTTTGTACTTGTGACTTAGCTGGATGATTTTGTATTGCAAAATTCGGAGAAATGTAAATGTCGAAGGATGGCTCCGTTTCGATTTCCACAGTGTTTCGGGAAGCAGAAATTAAGTATGTTCACCTTCAAATATGAACTGCATTTAACTTCTCCTCTACCCCTAGGGACAAGGCAGACTGGCAGCAAGTTTGGGGCAACTCAGACACAACAGTAGGAATGCCGGATTGTCTTCACTGGTTCACCCTCACCACTCCAGTCTTGCGGCTGTCCTACCTTGTACAGGTAAGCTACAGTGATGCTATCACTCTGGGCACATATTTTGCCTTGAAAACTTTCTTGGGCATATGAAATACTTCTCACAACCTTAACTGGCATGCTTTTCTTCAAAGCATGACAT
Source organism: Zootoca vivipara (assembly GCF_965207765.1). Lineage (NCBI taxonomy): Eukaryota > Metazoa > Chordata > Lepidosauria > Squamata > Lacertidae > Zootoca > Zootoca vivipara. The sequence continues at coordinate 28,217,818 of NC_142587.1, read as the reverse complement.
TCACCAGGCTATTCATTGCTGAAATCTGAAATGCAATGCACATTTGATTCAACTGTGTAGAACAGTGGCAGTATACTTTTATTGGGATATTATTTATACTTGGCATGGTCTAGACCAAATAAATAAGTCATCCAATTTTGCTCAAGCAGATTTCTAATTCCTCTCCTCTCCCTGCTGCCCTCCATGGTCCCCCAAATTGGCTCAAGTCGACCCCCCCCCTACCACCCAGAAAAGATGTTGGGAGCACAGGGGATGCGATGACGGGGAATACTGATTATGTGAGAGGAATCATAAAATTGGAGAGTTGGAAGGGTGATCTAGTCCAACACCCTGCAATGCAGGAATCTTTTGCCGCAGTGGCAAAGCTGCATGCTCCACTGCCGGGGTGGAGAGCAGGCAGGGGCATGGCGCACATCCCAGGGGTGTGGCGCACCACCCACAGGGGCATGGCCTGCGTTCTGGTGGCGTGGTGCGGAACCTGTTTGGGCATGGCGCCCAGCACGTGTGGGGTACGTGTTGTGTGTCCAGGGGGGCCTCCGCGATGACACCCTACCGGAATAGTGGTGCCGGGGGCAGTCTGCTCCCTCCGCACTCCCGTTCTTCCACCAGTGTCAACACGGGGCTCGAACACACATCCCTGAGAAGTCTGTTCCGCTTACACAGAGCAGAGACAATATGAGATGTCACCCATATGACACATATACACTTCAGATTGGCATTTAGCCAGTTCGTAAATACCTAACAAAAATGTGAACATTTTGGAATGTTAGTCATAACCCTTTCATATTCCAACTTCTTTCAAGCAAGGTACACCGATTTCTTCTAAGTTACCATTTCCCTTACATATAAATCCCCTGACATTTTACAGATTTAGCTCAGTGGAAATAAGAGCACTGGCCTCATTGGGTGAACTTGTTTTTTTAAAAAAAATAAAAATAAAAATACTATCCTTTCGCAATTGCCAGAAAACCACTGACTGATGGGTGCCATTGTTAACTGCAATGCTCTCTGTCTGCACGTTGTAGACCCCGACTTGGTGTACAAAGGCTCTGCTCTTAGCACAGTCCCAAACTTTTATTCGCTGACCTTAGACCAGTTAGATAAGTGACCTCCCTGAAGAACTGCTGGAGATTTGTTGCTTTTCTGTATAGCTCTGACGAGAGTACTTAATTCTCTTCCGCAGCAAGATTTTCTGTGCTTTGGCAGGCAAAGCCTCTGCACTTCACCATCTCGCTGGGCCAAACTTTGATAAGTACTAAAGTCAGTGAAGATATTATGGAACTCGTAAAAGAAGCCAAGATAAAGACCCAGTACAGCTCATATAATTTTATGTTACTGGCAAATTAGGGGGGGAAATGGACTGCTCTCTTTTGTGCCCCCCCCAAAAAAAGATGGCAAAGGGCTATTTTTAATTATGAAAGGTTTGCCACTGTCAGAAAGTCCAAGCTCTCTGATGAGTTTGCCTGCATGATTTAGAAGTCTGGGAACAAGTCTTTCCTGCATTTACACTTTGCATTTTTAGGACAGTGCACTTTCAAGCCTTTCCCAACTTGGTATCCTTAAGATGATTTGAACCACACCTCCCATCAGCTCCAGCTTACATGGTCAATGGTCAAGGATGATGGGAGTTGGAGTCCAACAGTATATGGAGGGGGCAACATTGCAAAAGGCTGTCTTAGGTGAATATTGAAAATTATAATTATTTTGTTACAGATTGCAAGCACCCTAGGTGGGAGCCTGGCCTCTTGTGCTTTGTATGTTACAATCATGCACATCAATGGCAGTACCACCATCATCATCATAAAAAATAAAGGTCAAAAGGTCAAAAGACAATAATCAAGTTACTGGGCATTAACAAGGATCCTGGATGGAAGTAAATACAGTGGTACCTCTACTTACAAATAACTCTACTTACGAATGTTTCTACTTATGAACGGAGCTCCGTCCGCCATCTTGGATGCAGTTTAGATAGGATTTTTTCTACCTACGAATTTTTAGATAGGGTTGCTTCGACTTATGAATTTTTTTTCTCCCAATGCATTCCTATGGGATTCGACTTACAATTCTTTTCGATCTACGAATGTGCGTTCGGAGCGCATTAAATTTGTAAGTAGAGGTACCACTGTAGAGAGTGCTGTTTTGATAGGTACTGTTTCACTGACAGAGAACATATTGCAATACTATTTCAGAGTATTGGATAGATTACAAGAATTGGAAATCTTTACTTACTGGGGTGTGCAAAGACCATGAGATTCATTTGGATCTATATTTCTAGCTCCATGAAGTGGCATGATCTGTTTGGGATCTGATCTGTGTATTTCCAGTTTGACTTGCTTTTCAGGTCCAAGTCTGATCTGTTGGGAATCAAGCTCTGTTCCCCATTCCCTGTTCACTGTGATGGGAAAACAAAAAACAAACATTTTCCTTTTTGGAGATTAAATTTGCAGGAATCAAAGTCCCTCCAAAGTGGGTTAAGGGTGCCATACATTGGGGGGGGGGGTGTTGTTGTTTTGTTTTGTGTGTGCAAGGGCACTTTAAATGTATGGTTTTTTAAAATATAAAAATCCATAACTTTTTATTTTATTTTTCTGCCGGAATTGGACATAGTTAGCAAGCAGGGCTCCCCCTTCTGGGGGGGGGGGTGAAGCTTGCCAATTTCAGAATGATAGCTCCAGTGGTTCTCACACAAAGTGTCCCACAGCAGAAGGAAGGGACAGCGTGGGAGTTCCAGTTAACCACTGCCAAACTGTAGAAATGGGAATCAACAGAAATCAATAGAAATGGGAATCATAGTGGGTGGGGTGGGATAAAAGACCATGGATCCCCAAGGAAGATTGGGGTGGAAGTAATGTTGTGCACACCACAACAATGACCCTGTTACCCAAAGTGCCATTGGCGTGGGTGGCTTTCTGTGCCCCAAACATATTTGGGGGGATACAGTCTCCTCTCTGTAAGATCTCTTCATAGTGGGAGGGTAATGGTGGGGAAAGAACTTGGGAAAGACTGGAGTGGGGAAAGAGCCCCCCTCCCAGCAAGGACGTAGTTTCCTCAGTGGTTGTTTGTGCAGCCTGGGCTTCTGCTCTGCCGTAGGCTTTGGGGACTATAAAGGAGATCTCTCCATTGACTTGCGTAGGGGAAGATCTATGTGGAAAAGAAGCACAGTTTTATTCCATCCTCCAAATCACTGCTAAACCTGTCAGTCAAAACTAAAGATTCCTCCACCCTTTCCATTTCAAGCTCTGGGTACTTTCCCACCTAGTGTGGTGTCATTTCTCTGGGGGAAAACTAATGGCCAAGTGCTGTTTGGAAAGCCGTCTTCAGAATGTTATTGAATCCTTCAAGGTGGTTTGTAAAAGGTGCGGTCCAACTCAATAACATGGCAATCTCCCCAAATCACCTTGATTTCTCTCATCGTTTGGAGTACACATAGAGGTGATGTATACCCCATTACTTTCCAAAGACTAGAAAATCTGGAATTATAAAAAGAAAAAGAAAAAAAATGACTCCTGATGATGCCCCTAGTCCCACAATAATAATAACAATGTCCGGTTTCTAACTCTTAAATAAAATCAAGAGCTTGAACCCAGGTTTTACTGGTCCAACTGCAGCTTTCACTGAACCAGACTATGACTCTCAGTACATGCCGCATGAAAATGTAGTTCATCCAAAGAAAACGCTGGTGAAATGAGCGCAAAGAATTTTAAAGCAGGAAAAAAATGAGTTTATCAGTTTCTTATTATTTCACCCCATCCTATTTCTTTGACACCTGTGCTTCAGGCTCTGCCATAGAAGAGTGATGATCTATTGACAGCCTGTCTTGGCTGTGATAGTCATGACACACCTGTTTCAGAAATGTAGCTCTTCCTCACAGCTGCTGATGGCGTGTTATCACTTTTGCTACCGTAATCAAAAAAAGTTGCATTCATCTCGGGATTTAAATATGATCAATGAAGAACTTCGAACCGCGTAAGATAAAGTTTATACTCAGACGTACTTTTGAGTAATTGTCAAAGCGGTTTCGACTTTTTATTTTATTCTCACAACCACGGCGTGAGGTAGATTAGACTGGGAGACAGCAAGTGGCCTCACGCTTACCTCTTGAGCTTCATGGTCAAGCAGGGATTTGAAACTTGGCCTCCCAGAGCCTAGTCATAGGTATCTTTAATTTAGAAACTTGTACGTTTCTGACACCTTATGGTAGCCCCACTTATTCAAATAGCTTGTCCCTAGATAAGTCCCTTTTTATACAATGCTCCATACTAGTAGCCCTGATAGCATGACTCTGCCCTACACGCCAAAGGTGATTCCTCTTAATGGATTTTGGGGGGTGAGGGTTGCTGAAGTACTGAGGCAGGCTGGAGTACTGTGTTTATTTTCCCCGAACGTAAACCATGTGACACAGTAGTATCCCCCAATGTCGTTTTGTACCTAACACTGCAGCTGAATTGTTCTGAATGCCTTTTTCAAGAAACAGAACTTAACTTTTTAAAAATAATATTTGTTTAAGAGGGCAGCCTTTCATCTAGTATTCTGTCCTTGGCTTACCCCGGTGCTTTGATATAATGGTGTTGCGCGGCAAAAAAAAAAAAAGTGTTCTCATATCAATTCTGGAATGCCTTCTAATATCTCAGCACAGCTGAGTTACTTATGAGTAGAAAATCCTGGTGGAAAACAAAACTGTTTATTCTCTGTGTGTGTGTGTGTGTGTGTTTAGCAATCTTTGCAAATGGCAGAGAAGGGTATATTCTACTCATCTAGACACAAACACTTGTGCATGGGTAGAAATATTAAAGTAGAGAAGTTTACAGAAACTGCCAAAATTAAGAATGATATGTCAGTGGTCTGTACACAGAATGGAAAACACCAGGTTCTGATTCTATTAATATATCTGCCTATCATTAGCATGGTAAACCAGAATGATTCTTTTGGAGCTGAGGTGTACATTTAACCCCCCCCCCAAAAAAAATCTAAATTTTGTTTTTACAACAGGGGGGTGCCTTTCCAGGAATGATGTGTTTTGTTTTAAAGGGGTGAGATCACAAGGGAGGAGGAATGTGGTTTAGGGAGAAAAGGGAGAGGCGAGGAGTACCCCCTGGTACCCTGTGTCCAAGGACCCCCCCCCAGAAACCTAGCGCTGGCCCTGGCTGTAGTCATGAGGCTCTCCACCATCCTTCTGGGTTGGTAGCTGCCTTATTTCCCCCCACAGAGTGTCCAGAAGGATGATGCTACCTGGCCATTCCAAAGATGCACAGGAAAGAGGAAGCATGAGTCTGCTTCCTGTTCCTCCTGTGATACCTAACACCAAGAACTACAGTGTCTCCGGCTGTTTCTACAACTATTCCCATTCAACGATAAAAAGAAGATCTAATTTACAGGGTACTGAACATTTGGTTCTTCTAACAACAGGAAAGCAATAGGAAAGTATGCACATTAAAAACCATGTCTTGGTTTTAATGTGAATACTGGCTACAGATACTCGAACGTAGGTATGAAAAGAATGACCAAAGGATGCTGTTGTTGTTGTTGTTGTTTTAAAAAATGCATTTATTCTTTTATATTAATGTAAGCTCGTCTCCGTTTTTACATGGGGCTAATTTACTGATATTTTAAAAGTACCGGTAGTACATTAAATTTTTACAAAAGTATTAAAACATTATTCAGCTAATGAACCATGCTAGTTTTAGTTTTACATTTTAATGTACCATCCTGCAGTTAAAAACAGTAGAATAAATTACATTTGAAATAAGATAAAAGTAAGCGCCTGACTCTCTAAATTGCTTATTACAACGTAAAGTACCTGTGAGAAACTCTACTCCTGCTTGCAAGCCCCTTTTCAATTTCACTTTATATTTCAGAACTTTTACATTGCAATCCTAAGGATATTTAATTTGTGGCAATATTTCTTGCTTCTAAAGTAGTCCAATTTGCAACAGAAAGCTGTATTCTATTAAGCATCCAGTTAAACGACCTTTCAGTTTGCAGCCTCAGAGCTAGTCTAGAGATTTCATTTCTTTGTTTGTTAATTTTCATTTATAGCCCAGATTTCTGATCCCCAGAACCTCTGCTTATGAGTGCTGCTGCTCTGTTTAATTGTGATTTAAAGTATTGTGTGGTGTGTAACCCACCCTGGGAGAGTTTTGAGAGATAGGTGGGTAAGAAATTTAATCAGTTAAATAAAATATACACTATGTCCACTAAGGCTTCCAGAGTTATAATGTGCCTTTTTCACATTACTGATACAATGCTGGCTATATATACAACACCCAGACAGAACCACAAATACTGTGTACATTTAAGCATGGCCTGCTGGTAGCTATGCCTGCTCTGTTCATTCATATTGGAGCTATTGTGAGTATGTGAAAAAGCCCGTCATTTTCTAAAATACACCAGCCAAAATATTCAAGAAGGAAGCAACTGTGAATGTCTGAGCCTCTGAAATTACAAGTACAGTGGTGCCTCGCTTAACAAATGCCCTGTAAGACAAAATTTTCACTTAACGAAAGGATTTTTCAAGCGGAGGTTGCCTCGCTAGATGAATTCGTTTTACGAAAAATTCGTCTAGCGAATCGCGGTTTCCCATAGGAATGCATTGAAATTCAATTAATGCGTTCCTATGGGCAAAATTTTTTTAATTTTTTTTCAATGCATTCCTATGGGATTCGCTAGACGAATTTTTCGTGATAAGAATTGACCTGTGGAACGAATTAAATTCATCTAGCTATGTGTGATATAGATTGCTTTTAAGAAAGGTCTGGACTTAGTCTCCTATTGGAGACCTTGGGCTAGTCACACTTCTTTGAAGTCTCTCAGCCCCACTCACCTCACAGAATGTTTGTTGTGGGGGAGGAAGGGAAAGGAGAAGTGTGACTAGCTCAAGGTCACCCAGCAGCTGCATGTGGAGGAGCGGGGACGCGAACCCGGTTCACCAGATTATGAGTCCACCGCTCTTAACCATGGCTCTGACATACCTAGCTTAGTGCTGCCTCCTCTAACTAGCATAACTTTTCAGGAGCTCACAGAGGAGACTTCCTTGTTCCCTATCTGGAGGTACTAGGGAGTGAAACTTGAAGTTCCAGCATGAAAAGTGGGGGTGAATGAGTGGTTCATGGAAAGATGTCTAACCACTGCACAAGCAAATGGGGATGGATGTTTATTGTTGTGTAACCTCCACGGCTCAGAACAAACGCTCAGTAAAGACCAGACATAGTGTAAGCTCATAGCTGTAAAGGTAAAATAAAAACAAAATCAGAACAAATTCTCAGGAAAGAGCAGGGGTTTTATAATCTCCATGTAAGCTTTGGGCAAGAAAATAAGGATTAATGGTCAATAAACAGGTCATCTGAAGGATCCCCGATTCCAGAAGACTCCACACCAGCAGATAACTGGTTCCTCCTCCGATCCCCAAATGTAGCCCAAACATGGCATATCACAGTTAGAGGAAATGTAGTGTTCCTAATTTTGGGAGACTTATTTGATAGATAGCAGTAAGGGTACCCTCTTTAGTTACAGATTGTGCTAATTTGGCAATCTTATTTACATTTCCCCCACCCTTGTTGCTGTCCTCCATAACCTTTTATACCATGTGTAAAATTTATTACAGCAGCTGCTATTTAAAGTGGAGGGGGTGGGTTCCCCGATGGGCTGTGTTTTATTTTTTAAAAAATAAATAAATAAAATATGGTTTTTCATTACTTTTATGTCTCTGCCTGCATCTCTCTCAAGCAACAGATTTTTCTTCGTGTAGTATTTGATAAAGACAGTTTGAAATCCCCCTGGAATTGTTCAGTTTGGAAAAAACATCCTATAGACATAATTTGCTGGAGGCAAGTTAACACTGCAGATTAAAAGTTTACATGAAAACAATAGACAAAGCAAAGTTACTTTAAATTAAACTGAAAGGGGGAAAATCCCTTTTATTGGGCCTAGAAAGACTTGTCACAAACTAAAGCGTATTATCACATAACGCTGCAAAGTATTGATCTCTCCTTCATTGTTATGCACAATGTTAGCACTTGCTTGTCAAACTGCTTCCCACAGATTCTCAAAAATTCCTTGCACATTCGCTAGACTCTGACTGTTGGGCAATAGATGTCATCAGCTGGGATATGTAATAAACAGAAAGACAGTCACTCAACATTTCAAGAGTGGGGAACCTTTTTCAGCTTGAAGGTCACCTTCCAGGGTCATATGTTTGTGGAGGATAGACTACTTTTGAGTCATGCAAGATAAGAGGTTTCTGCATGTATACCTCTCCACCCAAGAGTTTTGTCACACTTCAAGGGCACATTCTAGCCAACCCAAAGCACTTGAAGAGGGTGGAGAGCATGACCAGTATGGTTTATGACCTGCGGAAAAAGGTGGCACATTGGGAGAGTGTCAAAGCACAGACAGAGAGGCCTTGGAGGCATAGCTGCCAAGTTTTCCCTTTTCTCGTGAGGAAGCCTATTCAGCATAAGGGAAAATCCCTTTAAAAAAGGGATAACTTGGCAGCTATGCTTGGAGGTCTGCATTGGACCCTTGGTGACCTGAGAGGTTCTGTCTCTATTTTCATTGGAGAAATGTTGGCAGGTATGATTCCCTACCCCTACTTTAGCAGAAGCCTGGCGGGTGAAGCGGTATAATGGTCATGCGGCCTAGCAAAGGGTGTTGCCATGGTAGCTTCAAGAGAAGGCTGCCATTGCTCTTCTATAGTGGCACTTCAGGCAGTCCTTGATTAGCCTGTTGCCTGGTTGGCATCAAGTAGGAATTGCTTGGCTCTAATTCCTTGACCAGCTGGTAAGAAGGGGAAGGCTTGTTGCTGTTTTGTATACAATACATTGATAAGTCTAGGACTGGGACTTCTATCTATGGCGGATAACAGATTGAGGTTGAATCCTGACAAGACAGAAGTACTGTTTGTGGGGGACAGGAGGCAGGCAGGTGTGGTCCTGAATGGGGTAACTGTGCCCCTGAAGGACCAAGTGTGCAGCCTGGGAGTCATTTTGGACTCAGAGCTGTCCATGGAGGCGCAGGTTAATTCTGTATCCAGGGCAGCTGTCCATCAGCTCCATCTGGTACGCAGGCTGAGAACCTACCTGCCCTCGGACTGTCTCGCCAGAGTGGTGCATGCTCTAGTTATCTCTCACTTGGACTACTGCAATGCGCTCTATGTGGGGCTACCTTTGAAGGTGACCCGGAAACCACAGTTAATCCAGAATGCGGCACCTAGACTGGTGACTGGGAGCAGCTGCCGAGACCACATAACACCGGTCTTGAAAGACCTACATTGGCTCCCAGTACGTTTCCAAGCACAATTCAAAGTGTTGGTGCTGACCTTTAAAGCCCTAAACGGCCTCGGTCCAGTATTCCTGAAGGAGCGTCTCCACTTCCATCATTCTGCCCGGACATTGAGAGCCAGTGCCGAGGGCCTTCTGACGGTTCCCTCGCTGTGAGAAGCCAAGTTACAGGGAACCAGGCAGAGGGCCTTCTCAGTAGTGGCACCCGCCCTGTGGAACGCCCTCCCACCAGATGCCAAAGAGAAAAACAACTACCAGACTTTTAGAGGACATCTGAAGGCAGCCCTGTTTAGGGAAGCTTTAATAAATTATTGCATTTTAATATTTCTGTTGGAAGCCGCCCAGAGTGGCTGGGGAAACCCAGCCAGATGGGTGGGGTATAAATAAATTATTATTATTATTAGGGGTGGAGGGGGAATTTGTGCTTCATATATTTAAGTTTCTCATTCATATATTCAGTGAGGCAGGGATAAAGACAAGAAATCAGATCTGCATTTACTTAATAGGATAGAGATGCATGGATTTGGATGACACATCCTCCATCTAAGCTTGAGGACAATGCCATTATGTGAAAACATGCAAGACTCCCAGAGTTATCCTGCTAGTAACAGCTTTGGACAACTGAGTTAAGCAGCTTTTTTTTAATGAAAATATAAAACTGTCCAATCTCCACAGGACAATAGCAGCGTAGAATTCTCGTTGTGTTTTAGCATATTGTGGATTCTGTGCACCACTTATGTGGACATTCCAAAAGCCTTTTAGGAATCAATTTCCACCCATTTTCCTTGCAGAGATAACCTCGGCTTCAAACCTCCTGCAGTCACTGTTGAATCAATAAGCAGCTAGGCTCCACTCCTGAGTGGAAGAGACTGAGATATTTGCATTTAAAATAGCTGCACGTTGACTTGACCACACTCCCCCTAAACTTACCTTCCCTTATATAGGGTACTCCTAAAGCTTCTGTCCGGGTTTACTTGTATGGCTTGTTTGCTAAACCCTTTTTCTTTCTTGCAGTTTTTGTCTGGTGCACTTGGCAACTAATTTGTTTCAGCATCACATTATTGTACGTATTCTTTTATTCCTGTATTCTTGTGCCAGGAACAAGGAGCATTTCAATTGTCATTATACAAGACTGCCTTCTGCTGAGTCCATCTTGCCCAGGACTCTTTCTTCTGACTAGAAGCGAGTCCCTGAGGTCTCAGGCAAAAGTTTCCCCAGTCCTGCTTCCAGAGATCCTTTTTTAATTGGAGATGCTGGGGACTGAATCAGGGGCATTTTTGCTTTCAGAGCAGATGCCCTCCCCTGTGTTTTGCTATCTGTCTTGATTGCTAAATGGAACCCCCCCCCCCAAAAAAAAATGCTAATAACAAAACAAAACAAAAACTTTGTTTATTTAGATGTAAGTCCTGCTGAGTTCAATGGGACTTTGTATTAATTATGCTCCAGATTATAGTCTTAAAACAGGAACGGGAATGAAAAATGTGTCGGCCTTTTGCCTCATGTGGTCCCAAACTCATAAAAGAATTAGCTTGTCATTTGCAACAAACTCCAAAGCATACATGCTGTATTGTTTTTGTCCCTGGTTTGGTGAGTAACACACTTTTCCGGGGGGGGGGAGGGGGACTGTGCATTTTCTTCATGGGAAATGACAGGTGAGGTAAAGAAACTTCCAGACTTCCAGGCCTCTCTACTTGACCCTTGGGACTCTTCTCAGGCCACGCCTTAACCAGGCCATGCCCTCCCCTGGCCACACCCACATCCTAGGCCACACCCACTCCACCTTCCTCAGTTGCTTCTGCCTGGCTAAAAAAGGTGCTTGTACAGTGGTACTGCCTCTTGTTTGCTTTGGTGGAGGTGTGTAAAACTCTGCTTTCTATTCAGCTGGAATGCTGCCTACTGTACAATGGTAAAAGCCCCACCTGTTGCCCTGGACAGTTTTGCAGGCAGCCTCCAAAAGGCTGACCATTAGGAAATGTCACCCTTGAGCTGCTCATAGTAAAGGTTCTATAACCAGCGGCTGGTAGCATGGTGGGCGAGGCAGCAGCTTTCACAAGACCTCTGGCTGGATGCATCATTGCTGCCTACTGGGAGGTCAAGGGGAGGGGGCTGAGATGGCGAAGTCAATGCAGTGCAAATGTGCCATTGGCAGTGCCAGATTGGAGGTCAGGTGAATGTTGCCAGGTGTCTTCCCACTTGCATGTTCCATGTGAAGAAGCAGCTTGGGTCCTTCTCAGCCTGAAACAGTTGGGTGTCTAGTATGCCTATGTTGGCTGAATGCCATCTTTGAGGTCCAACGTGATAGTTCTATACTAATATAAGCATTCCACAAATAGTTCCATGCTCTTTGATTTGTGTGGTTACAGGAGCGGTGCTAGGGCTTTTTGCGCCCTAGACAAAAACTCTTTCTGGCGCCCCCCAGGTGCATGCGTCATGATGCATGCACGCACGCCGCTGATGCCCCTGCATCCCCTCCATTGGCGGGAGGAGCGCAGGCCAAGGGGGGAGCTCGGCGCCCTCCCACCTGTGGAGGGGATGCTTTGAGGTCCTCAGCGGTGGCGGCTGCAGCAAGCGAGTGGTGGCGGCGGCGGCAGCAGCACCCATAGCTGAAGGCTTCAGCTGCGGGCGCTGCCGTCGCTTGCTCGCTGCAGCCGCTGGGGAGCTCACAGCGTCCCCTCCATAGGCGGGAGGGCACTGAGCTCTCCTTTTGGCTAGCGCTCCTCCCGCCTGTGGAGGGGACGCTGTGAGCTCCTCGGGGAGCGAGCGGGCGGGCGGCGGTGGCACGGGGGTATTGCGGGGCAGGCTAAGCAGCGCCCCCTCCATTTTGGTACCCTAGGCAATGGCCTAGTCCGCCTAAATGGATGCACCGGCCCTGTGTGGTTATTATGTTATGTATTATGTGGTTATTATGTGGTCTTTTGTGTTGTAAGCCGCCCTGTGGTCTTTTGATGGCGGCTGCCATATACTTTTTCCTCCCTCCTCAATCAATTTGAGGGAACCCAGTTGGGGAACTCTGCAGAAAAGGTAGAATATGGTTTAGAGCAGGGGTGTCAAACTCAAATTCATCGGGGGCCGCATCAGCAGTTTGGTCACCCTCAAAGGGCCGGTTGTGTCTGTAGGACTATGTGTCCACTCTTTATTATCATAAATTATTGTCACTGCATTCAATTATTGCTGTTTTTTGTAATAATGTAAGCTCATTCCCGCCCCCACGCGGATCACATTCCTGCGTCGTGCCACGTGTGTGGGAGGGGATGTAAATGAGGGAAATTTGAACAAAAGGTGGGGATCGACGGCTTCCGGGGGGGGGCTCAACTAAACCTTCGGCAGGAAGGAGAAAGCCACTGCTGGGATTAAAAACCTGCAGATGGAAAGAGGGCTTCCCTCTCCCGCCCTGCGCACACCCAAACCCCGCTAGGCAGGATGCCACACGCTGCAACCCACCCCATGCTTTAGAGAGGGGCAGGAACATGTGGTGCAGCGTCAACTCCCTGCTTTGCTTTTGCATCCTCCCTCCTCAGCGCCCAGAGTCCCTTCCCCTCGCGCTGAGGGAGGGCAGTGGATTTCCCGAGGAGGAAGGCGGCGGCAGCCCCAGCGGACGTGCATCTTCGCCTCAGAGCTGCTCTTCCCCCCACCTGCGCTGTTGTCGTCTTCACCGCTGCCTCTCCCTACCGGGACTGCAGGCAGAGGAGGCTTGAAAACCTCCCCCCCCAAAAAAATTCCCCTCCCACCTACTCAAACCGCAAGGCGACTCCATCTGGACCCCTACATCACAAGGGGCTGAGAGGAGGCGGCGGCAGAGCGGGAAGAGCAGGAACCCGTGCCGTCGCCGCCGCCTCCCTCCCGGCCGCCCCCCGGGGAGCAGCTCCGCCAGAACTGAGAAGCCAAAGGGCGGCTCGGGGGTGGGGGGCAGAGCAAAAGCCAGGCACCCTCCCGAGTGTCTATGAGGAGAAAACGGAAGAGGGAGGAGAAACCCGGCTCCATCAAGAGAGCGGCTGTTGCGCTTCGCCTACTTCCCCCTCAGGCTCACTCCGCGTCCCTTTCGCCCGCTCGCTCGCCCACCTCCCGGATGCAGCCGAGGAGAGGAAGGGAAGCGGCGGGCGGCGGCTCCCCAGTGCCGCCTCACTCGCTCTCGGAGACAACAGCAAAGCCCACCCAAAAAAAATCCAGCGCTGCTCCGTCCCGGCACCAACTTTACCGGCGGCGCCTGTATGGCTTTCCTACCTCGGCGGGCTTCCTCCTCCTCCTCCTGCATCTCACTTCCCCGTCTGCCTGCTGTGCCACCGCCTCCCTCAGCCTCATTCGAAATTGAAATTCCCTGGCCAAGGCCGTCAGCGCGGCTCCAGCGCCCCGGCCTCTGCCTGCAGCCCCGCCCCCGGTTTTGACCCTCGGCCAATCGCAGGCTCCAGAAGTACTGTCAGCGGCCAATGTCGGCGGCGGCTACGCGGGCCACATGACAAGGTCTGGCGGGCCGGATTAGGCCCCCGGGCCTTGTGTTTGACACCCGTGGTTTAGAGGAACTGCAGGCGGGGAGGAGGAATCAGCAAAAATCACCTCCCTTCCATTAGCATAGGTAGCCGCTGGATCAAAAGACCTTCTGTGAGCACAAGGGTACCAACTTGATTCCATCTGTGGTTTAATAGATGTACCATCTCATATGTAAAGGAATTCACACTTACATTTCTGGGAAGAGCTTTGTACCTCTCTCGTGAGCTAGAGTTCTAGATTTGCTGCTTCAGATAGACGTGGTGTTACACTCGGAGAAAAACTGTATATAGAAATAAACCATTTCATTTGTTACCAGCATCTTGGAATTTTTTAACACTACACTCCAAGTTCTCAAATTCTATCCTTTCTCAGAAGTGTAAACACATATATGTTTTTTAACTAAAATCACTTGGCAGTGTGATATCTTATAATTATATTTAGCTTTTGTACTTCACCATAATATTTGCTTAAAAGGGGGTTGGCACATGTGTTGCAGCCAAACAGACCTAATGCTTAGTGAAAATAGCAATGTGAGGCTTGGGTAGAGTTAGTTCTGGCTGCTGCTAACTGGTGTTGTTAAAGTTACAGGTAGGTAGCCGTGTTGGTCTGAGTCGAAACAAAATAAAAAAATTCCTTCAGTAGCACTTTAAAGACCAACTAAGTTTTTATTTTGGTATGAGCTTTTGTGTGCATGCACACTTCATCAGATACACTGAAACAGAAGTAACCAGACCCTTATGTATATGTGGTCTTTAGTGATATTGTGCTAAGCACCTCAGTTGAATGACAGCAGGTGCAAGAATAAAGTTTGAAATCTTTGACGGACAAAATGTGAGGGGGAAACCCTATGGTAACAACCAGTTTTCTGGGGGTACAGAGGGGTACACATACCCCTAGACATTTTGTGAATCTTCATACTTTTGTCCATTTACTGTATTTATTTTTCCCAATTTGAACTATAAAATTGTGGTTTTCTTGAGTCAAAATAAGAGTACCCATAAACATTTTTTTTTCTCGAAAAAAGCACTGGTAACAACAATCAACAATGCAGCATGCAAAAAGTAGTCATTGCATTAAAATGATAAAATAGCCTTAACAGAATGTGAGATGACTGAATAAATCTCTAAGTACGGATTTACAGACCTGGTTTAGATCAAACACAGGCCCCACAGAAATCCCTTACCTGTGAAAGCTTTCCATTAAATGCACTTACCTCATGTGCTGGCTGATTCATATCTTCTCTCAGCATGCCAGCCCCCCAATCTAGGCCCAACTCCATCAAAATCCTTGCAGCACCATTCATATCAAGTAGGACTAAGCACAGCCCCCTCTCATCTTCTCCATGGATTCAATTCAGGCGTCCAAAATCAGGATGACCTCTTGCGAGCCAACCTGGGGATCACTCATCCTGCCCTGGATCTGGTCCCGAAATAGTAGACAGGGTTTATCTTTAGATTATTATTTTTTTAAAAAAAAATGAAACATACAGCTTGGAGCAGAATGAGAGGAGGAAATGTTGCTCTCCTTTCTCTAGCCACACCTGAGAGCTGTGGGGTCAGTTCTGCTGGGTGCTCCATTTCACCAGGCAGGAAGGGAAGTCAGGTAGCAAGCTCCTACCTTCTCCTAGCAGCAAGGTAGATCTCTGCCTTTCTGCGGGGTTTCCTTCCTATCGGCTGTGTCTCCTTCCTGCCTGATGCCCTGCCCCAACAGCCCTGAATCACTCACTCTGGGCCATCCTACCTGACCTGTAGCAATCCCTGGCTATCTGTACCCAATTGTCTGATGCCCAAGTACTACTACTTGATAGTAAATGATAGGGTTTGCCCCATTTCTTTCTCTTTAGGATTTCAAGGTCTTTTTTCACGTGGGTGAAATCCACCACTATAACGTTATTGGGACAGAGTGGGGATAGTATTCATTATGAACATTTTGTTTTCAAAACTCTACTCTGGCAGAGGAAGGGGGCAGGGTCGAGGGGGCAAGATTTCTGTTTCTTTTGGTACATCCTTCCTCTAAGCACTCGTCCTAACTTGCTGCCCCCGTGACATCCTCGGTAGCAGACGCAATTCATTTTTGCGCAGTCTGACAACGAAAGCTGCATAGTATATGGGGCTGCATATCTTTACTTCATTATTTCCTCATAGCAAAGACTTGAAACTCTAATGTGTCAGAAAGAAGAGGTGCCAACATGACATTTACCGCTGCTAATATGAATCTGATTAGTTTCACAACAAGAAACATCGTCTTAACTCTTTGCATTCTTTTGGGATTGTCAGTGCAGAACCAGGAAGGAGCGTGGTCCATTTGAGTGTGGTCTTCCTTAGGATTCCACAAAAGGACTGGAATCGCCCCTTTGCTTCAATGGAGATTGAGCAGGAGAACTTACTGGTGGGCTGTGTCACGGTCCGGTCGGCGGGCGGCTGAAGCCCTGGCTGAGGACGTCAGGACCAGAGGCAAGATGGTAGTGTAGAAGCAGGAGCAGGTGCAGGGCTGAGGGTCCAGCAGCAGGCAGTCGCAGGGTCAAGGAGCAAGGCAGGGGCGAAGGTCTGGGAGTCAAGGAGCAAGGCATCAGCAAGGCAGAGGTCCAAGGGTCGAGGATCAAGGCATTGGCAAGGCGAGGGTCCAAGGAGCAAGGCATCGGCAAGGGTCCAACGGTCGAGGATCAAGGCGTCGGCAAGGCAAGGGTCCAAGGAGCAAGCGGCCAGAGGCAACCAGACTTTGGCAGCCAGCTGTGGCAAAGAGCTGAAGGGAAATGCTGAGCTTTTATCCCTCCCAGCTCCTGCCACCAGGTGCAGTGAGGTATCAAGTGGCCTCACCTGAGTGACCACTCCTTGCCTCTCCAGCACAAGCTGAGGCCTCACCTGAGTGGCCACTCCTTGCTTCTCCAGCACAAGCTGAGGCAGGCCCCAGTCCTGCAAAGCACTACAGGCCCCAGAGCCTGACTCCTGCCCATACTCCTGACAGGCTGCACCCCATTTAAATCAATTAAGCTTGCATCGGGGAGTATATGGCATCTCAAACAATGCATCTCATATCTATTTTTAATCTGACACATGGATTGAGAAATTGAAGGAGTTCTTCCTTAGGAATGCAAGATCAGTGCATCTGAACCACAATTCTCAAACATGGCAGCAAGCTTTCCCAGGAGGAGAGGGACATTGTGATGTTATAAATATTGGGCTTCTTCATGAGGTAGGTCCCATGGTCTGGAAGGATCACAGAATTGAAGAGCTGAAAAGGAACACGAGGGCCATCAAGTCCAACCCCCTCTGCAATGCAGGGATTTTTTGCCCAACATGAGGCACAAACCCACAACCCTGAGATTAAGAGTCTCATGCTCTACCAACTGAGCTGTCCCAGCTGCCTTATACTGCTGTTTACCAAGAGGGGGTAGGAGCCAGGAGCTTGGCATAATGTGGGTGCAGCATCAGGAGTGTCCATTGGCTCTGCTGATGTACCTGTACCACACCAAGCTTCTCACTGCCCCTTGCTCCTCTCCCTCATCCTCTCACTACCAGGCAGCAACACATGACAATGAGAAGTCAAGCTAGGATTGCAGCCCCCACCAGTGCCACCCTGTTGGCTGCTGCTCGTACCCACTCTGCCCTTCAAACACATGACTTGTGTTTGAAGCGCATAGCATGCAGGGGAGGAAAACCAATATGATCAAGGGTCTGTAAACCGAGCCTTATGAGGAACAGTTGAAGGAGCTGGGTTTAGCCTGGAAGAGAGGAGACTGAGAGGAGATATGATAGCTGTCTCCTGATATCTCAAGGGCTGTCACATGGAAGAGGGAGCAAGCTTGTTTTGTCCTGCTCTGGAGGGTAGGACTCGAACCAATGGCTCCGAGTTGCAAGAAAAGAAGATTCCGACTCAATATCTGTCATGGGTGCTTTAGCTGAGATTCCTGCATTGCAGGGGGTTGGGCTACATGAGCCTTCCAACTCTGCAGTTCTATGATTCCATGATTCTATGGCTTGCCCCAAATAACCTTGGGAATTATAGCTGGGAATTGTGAGGAGTAAAGTACAGTTCCCAGAATTCATTGGAGCAATCAGTGTGCTTTAAATGTACGGTGTGTATGGAAGCTAAGTCAGTGGCAGGAAACTCCTTGGAGCTGAGAGGAAGCATACGAGTCTGTCTTGTGCCCTCAGGCAGTTTAATCATTGGTGGGCCACTTAATTTTCAGTAGGTGAGTAGGGAGGAGATCAATACTGCAGTCCAACTTTTTATTGGACTTCCTCTTTCTGAAAGGGTTGGTTGAAATGTCAAAACTGCGAAAAACTACTGGAGAATGTGCCAAAGTATGTACTTGTAATAATAAAAAAATGTTTTTCATTAAGATTTTCTTTTTTTTAAAAAAAACAACAACCATAGGTTAGAGGGAACCAAAAATGCATTTGATCTATATATATAATGTTTCCCTTATGTATAGCATAAACATTTATAAAAAGGTAGAGAAACAAGCCACAAGGCTTTGAACACTCTGGTATTTTTTTAAATGCACAGCGACAAAACATCAAGCTCAGATCTTTGATGACCTTGTGAGTGCAACATTCTCCTTGGAATAATTTCAGTTTATTCCTTTATTGGATCAAATTTAAAATGTCTATGGTACCATTAAGGTGGATAAAAATAGTCTAGCTACAGAAAAGCTCAACTGTCTTTATGTAAAATATGGAAAAATGTAGAAAAATATATACATTTCAAAAACACGAAGGAGGATAAATAGCCTTTTGCCAAAGTTCATCAGCCATTAAGAAGCAGGTGAAGTGGCTGGTTTTTTTGTTTTCATTTTTGTAGGACCAAAACAATACAAATGACTTTAAATGCCAGCAAAAATGACACACAAGGTCAGGGCCTTTAAAAGTGAGCGCATGCTTTGGAGGAAAACTATAGAGGAATTAAAAATATATGTGCCTGTTTTGTTAGACAGGTTTCTGAAAGGAGCTTTTGTGTGGCAAAATGTAATACGACCCCCATGCTTTGGAATCAGTTGTGCACTGAGTCTGGAGAAGGTTGTGTTCCTTCTATCCTCCAGTGGGATGGATTTATTTTGGCTTGGTGTGATTTAGTTAATTATTTCATTTCCAAAAGTTCCCCCTTTGTGCAGGGCAAAATATGAGCTCGACACAACGCTCTCAATCTCTCAGACACAAATAATAGAAAACTAGACATCTGAAGACCACAACCCAGCCAGCATTAAGCATGTTCAACAGGGCAATCCTAGGCAAGTGTATTCAAAAGCACTGAATTCGATGCAGGCTACTCTAGAGTAAGTAGATACAGGACCACAGCACTGCCAGTGGTAAAGAATTAATCATATCCCTATTTTTTTTCCCTGTTGAAGTCAACTGGTTTGCTGAAGTCAACTGAGTCTATGATTGCCTAGATCAGGGTCCCCAAACTAAGGCCCGGGGCCCGGATGCGGCCCAATCGCTTTCTAAATCTGGCCCACGGACGGTCCGGGAATCAGCATGTTTTTACACGAGTAGAATGTGTTCTTTTATTTAAAATGCATCTCTGGGTTATTTGTGGGGCGTAGGAATTCATTCATATATTTTGTTTCAAAATATAGTCCGGCCCCCCACAAGGTCTGAGGGACAGTGGACTGGCCCCCTGCTTAAAATGCTTGCTGACCCCTGGCCCTAGATCATGCTAGAAATAGTTTTCACCAGAATCGTAACAGATCACTTTTTGGGTGCAATCACAGACATGTCTCCTCAGAAATAAGCCCCATTGAGTTCAAGGGGAGATGTCCCCAGAGTTTGTGTCTGTATGCATAACAGACACCACATACGAATGCAGGCTTTGTGGCATAGAGTCTATCAGACTTCTGAAAAAGTAGCTCTCAGGATCGTCGCTTTTTAAAAGAAAAAGAAAAGAAATTAAAGAGCAGTTCTGTTTCTAGCATTATAAACTTCTCTCTCTCCCCCCCCCCTCCTCATTTTTTTTGAATACTGTCCAGATCTCTGCTGGTTTAATTTCTTAGTCCCATCTGTTTCCCTCTCACTGGCTATATTTGTTAGTGTTTCCTCAAGCAGCAGGCTGAACTGCCCTTACTGTGCTGGGGATGGGCGTTGAGGGCATAGATTGATCATTTTATAGGACAGGAAAACGTTTATTTGAGGCCGGGGTGTGCAGCGTATTTCTTTGCTTCCTGCCCAGTTATAGAAGGCTCAGGGGGGGGGGGGAGAGAGAGAGAGAGAGAGAGAGAGAGAGAGAGAGAGAGAGAGAGAGAGAGAGGTGAGGGAAAGGGAGGAATACAGCAGAGACTGTTTGGGTCTAAGAGGGAGAGGAGGAAAAAGGTAGCTATGTCAAAAGGGCCATTAGCAGGCTTATCTGTCTTTCTACCTTGGCACGTGAAAGCTCCCAGCTCAGCATGCTTTGTGTCAAATCTATCATTTGATATGTCAGGGACCATTATTCCCTCTTTTGTCACCAGTTTTGACCAAAGGATGAAAAATTGCTGTCTTACACAGACAAAATTATTGCTGGAGGGGGGGGCAGCTCTGGCACTCAGGCGTAGGCCAAGGTGAAACACTGGGAAACTCTCCTTAGATTAGGTCTGGGTTAAGAGAATATTGATCTGTGTGCTAAAAACTGTTGATCTCTCTGAGCAGAGGATGACAAATGGTGGCAAACAAAAAAACTGAGTGTCTCCAAGGACGTTCGAGCAGCATGGTGAGGCTGCGTACGTGGAAGTTATTTGTTTGCCCGGTGGGTTGTTCTCGGGAGAATTAAGCTAAAATACGTAAATATCTCACAGAACGGAAACAGCCACACGAAGAGATAAAATCTCATTTATTTTGCCAGGTGTGTATAGCCCACATTTGGTTGGGTTGCTTTCGAATGAAACAATACAATACAAAAATAAAAATAAAAATGAATGAATCAGTAAAAGCATATAAAAAACAAAGGCCTGGAGCAAGAGAAGTGTTTTCATCCGGTGCTGAACACTGAGCTATATCAGTTCCACTTGTACTGCCGCATTCCACAGACAGGGTGTTGCCACCAGCAAGAAGACCTTAGGTAAAGGTAAAGGGACCCCTGACAATTAGGTCCAGTCGTGACCGACTCTGGGGTTGTGGTGCTCATCTCGCGGGGATTCGAACCGCTGACCTTCTGATCGGCAAGCCCTAGGCTCTGTGGTTTAACCCACAGTGCCACCCGCGTCCCCGGGTAAGAAGACCTTACTCCAATGTTAAAGCCCAGGCAGGACAATACTGGGAGGGGCATTCTTTTGGGGAAGTGAATCCTAATTCATTCAGGGTTTTGTACTTAGGTGCTGTCAGCCATTGGATCTAAGTCCACCCTTATTCCTTCTGCCCCAACAGACCCATTGGGCACCAGCAGGTGGTGCTGTGGTCAAAACCACTGAGCCTCTTGGGCTTGCCAATCGGAAGGTCGGTGGTTCAAATCTGTGTGATGGGGTGAGTTCCCATTGCTCTGTCTCAGCTCCTGCTAACCTAGCAGTTCAAAAGCAGGCCAGTGCAAGTAGATAAATAGGTATTGCTCCAGCAGGAAGGTAAACGGTGTTTCTGTGCGCTCTAGTACTCGTCACAGTGTCCCGTTGCACCAGAAGCGGTTTAGACATGCTGGCCACATGACCCGGAAAAGCTGTCTGGGGACAAATGCCAGATCCCTTGATCTGAAAAGTGAGATGAGCGCCGCAACCCCATAGTTGCCTTTGACTGGACTTAACTGTCCAGGGTCCTTTACCATACAAAGACTTGCCCTGGTCCACTTGGTTAATTCATTCCTAGTTGCCTTTGAGTGTCTTCCTTTCCAGGGCTTTCTCTTACAGTCACACCATCTTCATGACACCACTGTGGGTTCCTCGAAAGAGCAGGTGCCTTCAAAGTAGTTCTGGGTATGAGAAGGTTGAGAGAGGGTAATCGGCATCGTAGAATTGTAGAGCGGGAGAGGTCCCCAAGGGTCATCTAGTC
The DNA here is from genome assembly GCF_965207765.1 of Zootoca vivipara. Classification (NCBI taxonomy): domain Eukaryota; kingdom Metazoa; phylum Chordata; class Lepidosauria; order Squamata; family Lacertidae; genus Zootoca; species Zootoca vivipara. Next base: position 28,196,109 of record NC_142587.1, on the reverse strand, counting down.
CAAACCCCTGCTATGCAGGAATCTCAGCTTAAAGCATCCATGAGAGATAGCCGTCCACCCGCCGCTTAAACACCTCCAAGGGAGGAGAGTCCACAACCTCCTGAAGGAGTGCATTCCACTGTCAAACGGAGAGGGAGAGAGCAAATGGTGGGTGGAAGCGGACAGGAGGGAGCAGCAAAAACTATCTCCCCCAAAGCCAACTGGCTCTCTTTGTTAGCCACTAGGTGGCAAGGTCCAACAAGGGCTAAACCAATATTAACCCTTTAAAAGGAAGTCATGACAGACAGCAGACTTTTTAAAAAAGTATTTTTAGTTTGTGTTCTGGATGCATTAAACAAGTCACAGGTAGTGAAGACACAAAACACACACACACCACACCCATGCATATTTTGAAGAGGAAAGCTGCAACTTGCAAGCAACTCATGTGGCTTATCTGTTCTTTGCAATGAAATGCTCCGCTCCGCTAGCTGGCTCCACCCTGGGATATTGCCTTCCTCTTTAGCTAAGGTCACATTTTGACTGACGGAGTAAAATGTTCTCCAATTGTGGAAACTAGCTGCACTGTATACAAGTGAGCACAAAACGGGCAAACATTTCCACCACCTTGATTTGGGGTTTTCCTAGTTTGCATTCAGGTGGCAGGTTGTTCCATTTTCACAACGTTCCCCCTAACTGTTGTATTTGAGCTTTCGTGTGATATAAAAAAAGAACACCGTGAAATATAGCACAGGTTTAGCGCTCTTTTTCCCCACTGTGTTATTTGCTTCCGGATAAAAATCATTTGCAAATAACATGAAATGAGCATTAAACTTGCACTATATTCCTCCATATTTCTGGAGCCGCCTTTTATGTCTTGTAAAAGCTCAAATATAATGCGGAAATGAACAGTTAGGGGAACATCGTGGAGATAGAATAAACTGCCATGTGAACGCAGCCCTGATCTTTTTGGGGGGTTTACTCAGAGAAAGCTCAAGCTGTTCCTAGGAGTTTTTAAGGTGATTTCCCCAATAGCTCTCTTGTCTTATCTAGATTTTTCTATAGCTGTTTTGCTTCTTCCCCCATTTCTAAGGAGCAAAGTGGGGAGGGAACTGCTGATGCCAAAGGGGAACTCATTATGAGGTAAGCTTGACTTCAGGAAGGGGCTAGCCTGTCTTGTAGCGACACAAGTTTTAAAAACTGAGGGAGACTTTATTTAAACATCATTGTATTATAGTGCTAGCATGTTCATTAAATCAACAGATCTTTTGTCCAGGAAAACAACTCCATGCCGCAAAAATGACCGAAACCCATGATTACTTTAAAAAAAAACACACCATTGCTAGTCATTTTATGAACACAGCATAGCCATTTGTTATTAACCACAGCTTTTATAAATTGCAATTGTTGCATACAAAATGGGTCAAATTCCAATCACCATGTTAAAATGAAAGCAGATTGTATTATAATATTAAACGCCTGCCAGAGTGTTTTAAATTCTTCGCCATGTATCTTGCAGAAACATAGGCTTCAGTCTCCATTAAGTGCTTGTGTACGTACTATACCTTTAAAGACATTCAAAGCCCCCCCCCCCCCCGTACACACAGAGAGAATCTTGGGAACTGTGGTTTACAACCTGCAGAGGATGCAACACAAAGCTTAACTGGCTATAGACACTGGTTCAAATTAAACCAGAAAGATTGCACCTTGGTTTACACAGCATGGTAAATTAAGATATAGCTTATTGGGTCTGTGCAAACATGGTGGCTCTCAGAGAGGGGATCAGATCCACTTTACTCCTCCCTGGTCCTTTAAGTTTAGCAAAGAACAGCAGTTAAGCCAAGGTTTGGCTTAGTGTGTCATTTGAACCCAATATCATGGTTAAGTTCTCTCTTCCATAACCATGATGGGGGGGGCAGAAACAACCTTGGTTAAGGAGGACAGAATTTAACCATGATCCCAGCTTCAAACAACACGCTAAGCCAAACCTTTGTTTACCTACAGCGCTACACTGAGCTAAAGTGACTGAGAAGGAGCAAAGCAGTTGTGATCTGCTCCCTGGGAGCCAGCATGTAAATACCGTATGTTCATTGTAAGGCATGAGTTTGGGGATGCCTGGCTTAGTGGTATGCCCAAGTGATGAATGGTGCTAAAAGGTAAAGGTAAAGGGACCCCTGACCATTTGGTCCAGTCGTGACCGACTCTGGGGTTGCGCGCTCATCTCGCATTATTGGCCGAGGGAGCCGGCGTATAGCTTCCAGGTCATGTGGCCAGCATGACAAAGCCACTTCTGGCGAAACAGAGCAGCACACGGAAACGCCGTTTACCTTCCCACTGTAGCGGTTCCTATTTATCTACTTGCATTTTGACGTGCTTTCGAACTGCTAGGTTGGCAGGAGCTGGGACCGAGCAACGGGAGCTCACCCCGTCACAGGGATTCGAACCGCTGACCTTCTGATCAGCAAGCCCTAGGCTCAGTGGTGCTACTAAATCCCTTTTGCATGTATGTAGGCATGAGCTCAGGGAGTATGTTTTTGTTCCAAAAAGACATATCCAGGTCACACTTACCATCACATCCTTTTGATAGATCTATGTGGTACAGTGAAGTTCAGTTTTGTTTTAATCCCATGTTTGCGATTACACTGGCGGCATGGTTGTAACGTGACCTTCCTAACTGGACCCAGCACACACACACACACACACACACACACACAAAGAAGAAAATCCAGATTCTTGTAAATAATCTTTTTTTATTTTGACAGCTGCTCTCAACACTTAATCTGTCTCTTAAAAATGAAAAAGTACAGTTGTGCCTGATGTTTCAGCTGAATTTTGGATATGATCTTTTTTTCATGACTCTCATCCTGCTCGGTGTTCAGTTTCTATCTGCAGATATCCATTCTATAAAAACCGGAAACAGGCCACTTTTGCAATTTAATGGCATTTGCAACTCCTGCAGCAGCAGAGTGAAGCCTTTCAGATGAGTCTTCTAGATTTGGGAGAGTCATTTGCCTGAACGGCATCAGAATTGTTATGGCTCAGTTATTCTTGTATTCGCATACGGAATGCAGGTACTGATGGGGGTGGCAAGTTGTACATTGAAGGAAGAAACGGGGACTGAGTAAATGGTTTGTGGCAAACAGCATACCAAGATACTCCACTGGAAGCTCTGGCCTTCATGCATCTTCTCTCCCGGTGACAGATGCATGCATTATAATTCTCCTAGCACCTTGCAGATATCTCCCCAAAAGTGCTGTGGAGGAGGAAAATGTGAAAAAGGGGCAGGTCTGAGTACCTGAATTCACAGCAAAAGAATATTTCATGTGGTTTTATTTCTCTCATTAAGATGCAAATAAATAAGGATCATTGGGGATCTGAGGTTTTTGGCAAACACAACAGGTGAAACCAGAGAAGTTGTTAGCTCTGTGTCTGGGTCCTGTGTCTGGGAAACCACAGTTGAAGCAGAAAACTGGAAAATGAGGTATGTACTGGGTAAAAGTGAGGGAGAACATCAGTTCAGTTTAAAATTAAAGGTGAACCCACCCAATTAGCTCTTCCTGAATTTTATTGTTTGAAATTCACACTTCACTGAATTTTGCAATGCAGCCCTTCAGCCAAGCAATGTGTGCAAAATGCAAATTCTAGGGCAAAGCGTGCATGAAAATGCATACCTGGGTGAAAATCACATGCCAAAAAATACATTGTAATATGGAAAGTGTATTGCAAAATTGCACACAAAACTGTGTATGTTGACATTGGTGCTGAATTTTCACAGAGACATTTATGAAATAAATGAATCCGAAACTGACATGGGAACATGGAGAACTGAACTTTGGATATGAAAAATGAAGATCATCTCAAACTGACAGTGGCTTGAGTTTCTCGTAGTGCTTCTCTCCCATTCTAAGGGTGCCTCATCCCACTTCTCACTTTGAATCCTATAGCTGACTCTATACGTGCATACTTTTGCATACCATTGTTTTAGAAATGAAGAAACGGGATTGTTTCCTTTCCTCCATCTCCTTTTAGCTACTCAGCGCAAAAACAGAGGACACTTGAATCTGCACGCCTAGGAGAATTTGCTTTCTCTCCACCACCACCCCACCCCCGCCAAGTCCACATATACATTATTCAAGAAATGTAAAGCCTGATGAGAGAACCGCACATACATCACTGCCATGTAAATGATGGAGTGCAGCTGCCCATAGATTGGTCACTTTGTGCTATTTTGAGTTCAGAAGCAGGAAGGGAAGAAATATCAGCTGGGCACATTTCTATGATAACATACCCCATTTCCAAATGCAGAAGGATGGCCTTTTGATAAATGTGCATAGATTTGTGTAGAGAAAGAGAGTCCGGCAGTAGACTTTGAATGAGGTCCAAAGAGAAATGTGCAGGGGAGTGTTTAAAGAACAAACAACTTCAAATGAAGCTCTGCATCTTGACCACGATGAGGTGCAGTTCACACCTCACTTCCTTTTACAATCATCAGAAGTACATCTGTGGGTCAGCTGATCCCGAGGACCTCCATGTTTTCCCCTGTGGTGAAAATAGCAGCTCTGTGTGTGTGTATTCAACAGGAAAATTCAAAAAAGATTAAACCTTACCTCCCCTAGTGCTATGTTCCCAATTGAATTCAGCAGGGGCGGGTGGTTGCTATAATGCTTTTTTTAAAATAAAATAAAAACAACCAGTGGGAGATCCAATCACACATCTTTCAGTCCCATGTGTCCTTGCATGCAGAGTTTTCTACTTTAATAGAGAGAGAGCTGACGTTCTTTCCCAATCTTGGATTCTCATTCTCATGTCAAAGGATTTGGGACATTAAGGCTGCAATCCTGTACACATACGTGGGAGAAAATCCAAACTCACTGAACTCAACACATCAGATTGCCTGGGTGTTACACCTCATGAAACTCAATGAATAAGGATTTCCAGTTAAACCCTGTGCTCATCTCCTTAGATGCTTGGTGCATTGAGCTCAATGAGGCTTATGCCCAGGGAATCCTGTGCATGCTAATTTGGGAGTAAGTGCCATCATTTGTAAAAGTACATTTCCAATATGTGCTTTGATTCTGTGTCTGTGGTTGGCTTTATGATGGGTTACAACTGAATGGCTGAAGTCTCAAGAGACTATGAGACCAGTTAGATATTGGTAAAGCACTGTTGGGGTTTTGACTATGTGCACACTGTACATCGTTTGTCAAAGGGAAGTACAAACCCCTAGCTCAAATGCCAGATGAGCTGTAGTACAGCTGTTTGTATTCTTAACATGCAAAAAACCCCAAAACCAGGGAAATGAAATTCTGTAACCTAGAAAATCAAATACAGTGGTGCCTCGACTTATGAATTTAATCCGTTCCAAAGGCACCTTCGTAGGTCAAAAAATTCATGAGTCAAAAAAGCGCCATTGGAAAGGCGATTTCCCATAGGAATGCATTGGAAATGGAAAAATTCGTAAGTTGAAGCAACCCCATCTAAAAATTCGTAAGTCAAAAAAACCCTATCTAAAACCGCCGCGGTTTCCATTCGGATGTCGAGAAATTCGTAAGCGTGCGGCCATTTGCCCCACTTGTAAGTTGAAAAATTCAGTTGTCGAGTCGTTCGTAAGTCGAGGTACCACTGTACAATGAAACACATGCAAGTCTCATCATTACACTTAAAGAGTCTCAACTTGCATACTTCTTTACTCAATGGCTGGATTTTTGCACAGTTTTGCATTACATTTTGTGGGAGAGGAAGAGAATGTGGAAGAAGAAGAACGAAGGGTGTAGAGAAAGGGAGAAAACGTGACTAGGAAACAGAGCATGAAAGTTGTGTATTCAGAAGACTGAAGCCTTCTGCAGACATTCTCGTTTGGCTTCATAACCATAATTTCAGAAGCCATAAGAGTGTTGAGGCTCTATGCTCCTCCATCTCTCCTACTGTTATGTTAGCCTTGGTGCAGAGATCCTGGCTTGTAATAAACCAGAGTCCCCCTTATGACTGAACCAGGAAACTCTGTCTTAATATTGGCTAACATGGCCAGATTATAAACATATTAATTGCATTCGCACAATTTATTGACTTTATTCATTTATACTTTATATATTTGCTTAATACTCTATCCTTAAGCCAAAGGCCCCAGGGTTGGAAACACTTAGATTTTTAAAGCCAGGCTACCCATGCTTAAGCTAAAACAACATTCACACAATCTGTCCAGAATCTGTGACCAGAAGTCAGACAGACTGGAGCTATGTACCTCCTTTTAGGGGGCAGGGATAGTCTGCAACGTTTTAGTGCAGTGCCCTCTTGCAAAACTTGAAGGAGCAAGCAGTATAATTTTGCTATATGCATTGGCGGCAAGAGCGAAGCCAATACTAGCAGCAACTGCCAATTGCCATTGTGGCTAAGCCTATATTGTGGCTGAACCTATAAGCTGCAAAGAAAGAAAGATTAGCTTCGGGCATTATGATACATTTTGAGTCAGTTGTACAAAGACCCAAAGGGGCAATTATTTACCTTTGTTTCTCAGTGTTTCCCCACCCCATCGCTGCTTCTGAGAACTGTATTAGCTGCATTTGCAACAAAGGCAGCTTCTTTCAAAAGGCGTTTCCCCCCCCCCCATTGCCTACTGGTGTAGTTGCACTCCCTAGCTGGAAAGCGCATTATCCATTTAGCAATCCCTACTGTAATGACTGCTGCGCCACACAGACAGGATAAAAGTATCAAGGGGCCTGGGATTCCTAAATTATTCTCTGCTCATTTTTACTGCTGCCTGGGTAGGCACATGGGCAAGTGTTAAGCTGTGAATGCCTTGAGATCCTCAGATTATAGGTGCTATGGGAGTGCAAATATTATTAATTTGATAAGCGTGCAAGTGTCACACTGCTCATCGTGGCCCACCTCTGAAATAAATAACCCAACAAAACGCATGCCAGTTTGATATTCGTGGAGAAAGGATTTGGAGGGGCTCAGGGGATTCAATGTGTGTGTGCTTTTGCTTTTGCCATAATTCTTTTCATTGAGTTAATCAACAGGGTAAAAAGAGAAAATAAATACAAAAGAGAACAATCAGTCGTACATCAATAAAGAGAATGTTGCAAAAACCTATCGTATGACCAAAAGGTTTGAATTTTTGAGTGAGTGTGGTGGGCACCACTCAGCTAAAACTCGATCCACAGAGCCCACAAACAACACCGTCCAAGTCACATTTGGAGCTTTGTGGTGGCATCAAATATGAGTTGAGAGCTGGCGTAAGGGGAAGCGGCTACACAATGGTCTCGCCACGTGCCCAGCTCAAGATGAACCTACAGTCTTGGTGTGCTGGTTCAGCGTGAGAATTGGCTTTTGTAATGGGAACCTTTGAACTGGATGGTGTTGGCCTTCCAGGAATAAGGAGAGCTGTGCCCAGAACAGTTATGATTATTATTGATTGCATTTATATCCCACCTTTGTCTCTAAGGCGCTCAAGGCGGCAAACATGGATCTTCCCATCCTCATTTATTCTCCACAAGGTTAAGCTGGGAGACAAGTGGCTGGCCCAAGGTCACCCAGTGAGCTTCATGGCCAAGTGGGGATTTGCACCCTGGTCTCCCTGGTCCAACACTCTAACCACTGCACCACACTGGCTTCAACTACGCAAGTGTTGTAGCTTGTTAAGAATGAACTTAAGAGCATGAGAAGAACCCCTGTTGGATCAAGCCGAGGGCACTCTGTTCTCAGAGTGGCCAACCGTTGGAAGCCCACAAGTTTATAGGAGTAAATGGGTTGCTCTGTTCAATGTGCATATTTGCTTAGTCTCTTCTGAGCAATTACTGCAAACCCTCCAAGTGTCCCTATTTTCCAGGGACAGTGGTGGATTTACAGAAACCATCCTAGTTTCTGATTTGATCCCAGAATGTCCCACTTTTCCTTAGGATGTCCCTATTTTCATGGATAAATGTTGGAAGGTATGAAGTAATGCGACCCCTGAGCCAAGGAGATAAGTAAGTATACAGCCTTTAGAAGACATTTGAAGGCAGCCCTGCATAGGGAAGTTTTGTTTAAAACGTTTAATGTTTTGTTATGTTTTTATATACAGTGGGACCTCGGTTTAAGAACAGTCCTGTTTATGAACGATTCGGTTTACGAACTCCGCAAAACTGAAAGTAGTGTCCCGGTTTGCAAACTTTACCTTGGTCTAAGAAAGGGAATCCGAATGGTGGAAGGGCACGGGCGGCGGGAGGTATCATTAGAGAAAGCGCACCTCGGTTTAAGAACGGTTTCAGTTTAAGAACTGACTTCCGGAACGGATTAAGTTCATAAACCGAGGTACCACTGGATGTTAGAAGCCGCCCAGAGTGTCTGGGGCAACTGAGTCAGATGGGGGCAGTCAGATGGGTGGGGTGTAAATAATTAAGTTGTTGTTGTTGTTGTTGAGGACTTCCTGATTTACATTGGAGAAAAGTTGGAGGGTATATTACTGAGTAGTTCAACTAGGTAATTTTAGGCCCTGGTTTTAATGTTCTTATCAGAAAGGGGAGGCAGTTGGTCAGGGCATGTAATGCAACATGCTCTCCTCTGTGAAATTCCTTGCCAACAGAAGTCCGGCAGGAGTCAGCTCTGTTTTGTTTTAGACATCTTTTTAAAACTACATCATTCAAACAGGCCTTGGGGACTTGACACACACTCTCTCTCTCTCTCTCTAAATATATATATATATATATATATATATATATATATATATATATATATATATATATAACCAGCTATATTGCTATGCTAGTGCTACTTTTACAGACATTACTGCAACGTTACGCTTTCCTGTTGTGCACCAGGAAAGTGTCAATATTTAAATAAATGCATATTTAAATAAATGTGCATTGCTTCAGTTGTGAAGCATACAATTAATTCACATTTTTGTCTGCGTTCCACAACCATTCCATGCTTTACAACTGCTTCATATGCTAGGGCAAAAACAAAAATCAAAAAAGTTTGCCAACCTTGATTTAGAAAAAGAAATATTCTGAGTATATGCAAATGAGCATATGCATACCCACATTTTAAATTCGCTTAAATTACAGTAAGCAGCTATAGGATTGCATCTTAAATAAAGTTAACCTAAGAGAGGTCATGTCTGTTGTCAGAAACATATACTTCCTTCCCTAATTTTATGTCAACTTGCGCTGCAAACCTATACAAACTTCCTTGGGAACAAGTGTAATCCTATACATATAAACTCAGAATCACAGGACAGAATCCTATACGTATTTCTCAGTCATTTCTATCTTTTTCTCCCATTAAGTTGCAGGATAATAGATCTAAGACTTAAGATTTATCTTAAGACTTATCTCATTCGGTTTCTGGAGTTCCCCAGATCTAAACCCCCACAAGTTAGCTATCTTCCTTTTCAGATCTCCCGCTAGCACAAGGTTGTGATCTGTCCCGTATTAATTTTAACCCAAAATAAATCCTCTACTAATAATCCACCGCTGAAATTCCGGTTGAAATTTCCGTGCCAGATTCCAAATAGAGTACAAAATGCTGTTATAGCTCCTGGAATGTGCATGTAACTGCTAAGAATGCACTTAACCATTTTTTTTTAAAACGGCAGTCTCAAATATAGGTTAGGGGTTTATATTAATAGATGATTCAATGCAATTAATACTCATGTCATGAGCAAGCAGTCTATGCTCTGCGGTATTACTTCAATTCAGATCCTTTGTCCCTGTAGTGGTGACACTGCGAGGAATAATATTTATTACATTCTCTATTATGACAGATAGTCTAATTCAGCAATCATTAGCATTATATCCTACAAGTTCAAGCCTTCTATTGCCCTGGGGACATTCTCCCCCCCCCCCCGCTCCCCATGCCTTCACATTGACAACTGTGCAGCATTTTGATAGCACTTGCTCTTCGTAGAGGATCTAACAACTTTGCTAATGCAAACAGAATCCTGAGCTTCTGAAACTGGCTGTTTTTCAAAACTATTATTTCTAGCAGACCTATATCTGCTTTCTCAATGCCATCTGTAAAATAATAAAACCAAGGAGTTGCAAACTACCTTAGCTTTATGCTACAATCCAGAATACAGACACATGGGCAGGTACACTGTACACTGGTTTTTGGTTGCCATCTGCCTGTCTCAGGAGACAGATTAAGCATAGCTGCCAAGTACCCCGTTTTCCCCGGGAAACCCCCCATTTTTACTTACCTTTTCCCGGTGGTCCCCCGTATCACTTCGTCTCCCGTTTTTCTCCGTTATTTTCTCCTGCTGGCAGCCATTTTTTCTGATTTGCCCTTCTATGGGCACAAAAAATGGCCGCCACCGGCTTCAAAAGTCACATCTATGCATGACCGGAAGTGCGTAGACGCGACTTCTGGTGTCGGCGGCGGCCATTTTTGTGCCCATAGAAGGGCAGGGCGACACCGGAAGTTGCGTCGACGCACTTCCGGTCATGCGTAGAAGCTACTTTTGAAGCCGCCGGCGGCCATTTTGGGTGCCCATAGAACGGCAAAGCGACACCGGAAGTTACGTCGACACAACTTCCAGTGTCACACGGCTGCCGGTCCCGGATTCTGCACTCCGGGACTTGGAAGGTAAGGATTAAGGTGTTCGCTTGCGATGAAGCAGGTGTACCATTGTGTTCCTGCTTTCTGCACTCCTCCCAGATGTCACTTCTCCTTTGGACACTGCTGTGGATGTACAACCTGGCTGTCCCCAGGCACTGCAGTTGTCTGCAAAGGATTCCAACATGGCGGGATTAATGTTGCCAGCCTTCACGTCACAGTTGCAGACATCTTTGTAATGCAGAGTCGGTCTGCCCACAGTCCTGGTGCCTGAAGCCTCCTCCCCATGAAGAAGAGGGATGCCAAGTAGGGGGGGAGGCCTGCTCTTTCATTTCCCAATGGAACCCCAAGTTCCATGGCAGCCATGTCCTGTGGCATTCGCAAGTGACATGAGCATGCTTTGGGGCATGTGCACACGGCGTGCTGATGTTGCTCGGCCCCTGGCCCCCTCAGTCATGGGGGTCAGGCAGAGCATGTGGTAAAGCACATCCTTGGGGATCCAGACAACATCCATTCTGTGGACATGACCAAGCAGCGGCAGAGCTGCATGCTCCGGCACGGGAGCGGAGAGCAGGTGGGGACATGGCTTGCGCGCCTCCCAGGAGGTGTGGTGTGTGTCCCAGGGGTGTGGCCCACGTCCCGGGGGCATGGCACACCGCCCGGCGCGGTTGGAAAGTGTGCAGCATGCGTCGGAAGGGCGGCCACAATGGTACCCCCTCCCCAATGGTGCCAGGGGCAGTACACTTCCCCCCGCCCCGCCCCCATTCCTCTGCCAGTGTGACCAAGCCATCATGGAGGTCAACCTGTAGACTAGATGTCTCCATTTTCAAGAAGAGGGGAGGGGAAATGACACTCCTTTTCTTTCTTCCCCTCCCCACACATGCTTAAGGCCTTCCTCGTGACACCATATAGCTGCCATTCCCAAACCTGAGAGTTTATATCTATAGCTTCCTTAGCCCATAAAATGCCACACAGTTAGAGATAGCATTATATACCGTGCTGGAACTGGGAAGGAATTTATGACCGATGCAACAATTTTCGTGCGGCAGGGCTAGCTTAATGACAGCACAAATGTTGCCTCTTAGTCCTAGGTTATTTTTGCTTCTTCCAGAGCATGTCATTTTATAGGATCAGGCCTTGAGATTATTCCTTAAACTAATTGCCTCTTATGCATTCGGTTACGCTGAATATGCATTGATGTGCATTCGTTCTAGTATAAAATAGGGATGAATATATGTGGTGGCATAATAGGAAATTGTTTCGTCTGGTGAGTTTTCACACCCTCCTCCTCTTTCCAGATATTCCAAAAGTGTCAAATTTTTCATTAATAAAATGAACCCTTCCATATGCTGGAAGGTTTAGTTTCATTTAGTGTCTCTTTTTGTATGCATGCTTGTGTTTGTAGAAGCTAACATCCTGTCTTCTGGGCTGCTGGGAATTACTACTGGCATGTTTTGACTCATTATCATGAATCTTAATCAGATGATGGAAAAAATTAGTTCCATCATCTGATGAAGGTTTGGGGCAAATGAGTCAAAACATCCTCATAAAGCATTTCCTAAAATGTTGAATGAAACCATTTCTAGCAAATATCCCAAGCAGATCAAAACTGACCTCTTGTATACAGTCAACTTATCAAGGGTCCTGAGAGACGCCATCAACATGTTATCAGAATGATCTAGTGCCGTGGTTTAGGATTCTGATGCTTGGTGATCTGCTTCTGTGAATCGGTTCTGGATAAAACTTTATCTATATAAAGACTCACCAAAGAGCAAGTTTTTGAAAGGTTATTTCCTTTGAAGTTTAGAACTGGCGACTGTGACTCAAACGTCCATAACCTCAGAATTGGATGGCTGTGGAGGAAATTATTTGAGTGTATCATTGACAACTGGCACAAATCTCAAACTCTCCCTTCCAAATCAAGAATGGGTCAACGAGGGTTTATCATAGCACGTTCAAAGTCCTCATTGGAGTCCGACAGCCAGTGGTGTAGAGGAAAGGGGAATCACAGGGAACAAAAAGGACCTTTTTGAGAATGGGAGTGAGGGCACCTTCCTTGCTCTGGAAAGTGAATTTGGTGATAATGAGGCTTTCAAGTTCAGGCGTGGTCAGTCTAAAGGAAGTCAGAAAATAAAGTCGCCTGTTGCTCTGTGGTTGTGTGTGTAGGGAGGTAGATAAATCAGCACAGGTGCCTGCTTTTTTCGCTCTTGGGGGGTCATGGTTATGAGGGCTATCATGGTAAGCTCCTGCACTTCAACGTTTACCATTACACCACTGCCTATATCTACAAACGAAGTCAGACCCTCCAACTGTCCCTGTTTCTCAGGGACAGTCCCAAATTTGCAGAGGCTGTCCCGGTTACTGATTTGATCCCGGAATGTCCCGCTTTTTCTTAGGACATCTCTATTTTCATCAGAGAAATGTTGGAGGGTATGGTAAGACGTCCGTATTTTCATGGGAGAAATGTAGGAGGGTTCGGAGTCATCCAATCCCTGAGTCATCTGAAGGCAGTCCTGTATAGGGAAGGTTTTTTTTAATGTTTATGTTTATTATGTTTTTATTTATGTTGGAAGCCACCCAGAGTCGCTGGAGCAACCCAATCAGATGGGCAGGGTATAAATAGTGTTGTTGTTGTTGTTGTTGTTGTTGTTGTTGTTGTTGTTGTTGTATAGGACGTCCCTATTTTCATCAGAGAAATATTAGAGGGTATGGAAAGTTGGTAGTAAATTATATACCCCCATCTCCATTTTCATGTTACGAGTGATAAACTCTATTTTGAACCTAATTTATAGTATGTAGTTCAAATGTAATTTAACTAGTGGGTTACCAGTTTTCAGGTTGTGGTGGTAACTCTAATAAGTTTGCTAATTCTGCAAATTTTATGCAGGTGGGGGGAGGAAGCCGATTGGATTTCAGGGTGACTCTTTAAGTAAAAGCAAAATTTAAAAAATCCTTCCAGAAGCACCTTAGAGACCAACTCAGTTTGTCATAGGTATGAGCTTTCGTGTGCATGCGCACAAAAGCTCATACCTATGACAAACTGAGTTGGTCTCTAAGGTGCTACTGAAAGGTTTTTTTTTTTTTTTTACTACGTCAGACCAACACGGCTACCTACCTGTAATGAGTAAAAGCAGACAGCCTATAAGAACATGGGCATCCACATTCACCTTTTGATTTTCAGTGGATAAGCATTGCTGCAATCCCACTAGTGAATCTTGCATTTTGAATGCAAGTGTGTCTTTCATTAGAAAAAGAAGCTCGAACGGTGCCATTCAGCATGGAATTGGGAATGCTTCCATCCATTGATTTCAGTGGAATTCGGCACACTTTGATTGCAGTGGTATATACTTTCCTTCCACATGCAGCCACTATTCTTCTAGGTAGCGTCTCTTGCTGCAGCACTTTGAGTGGAGGAGTGGGCAGGCAAGGCATCGGGCAGACAGGGATAATTTACATAGCTTCCTGCACTGTCTCGTATATGGCCTGTCCCCTTCGCAGTTCTATCTGCACTGTAAAAAAAAAAAAAGCCTAACCTGGCAGTTGCTGTGGACACTATCAGTAGGCATATTAGAAAGCAGGGGCTCCAACTATTGTGCCATTTACAATGCACACTTGAAGCTGAGCAACTGTCACGCAATCTATAAAAGGCCTTCTCGTAAAAGTCTTCAGAGAGGGTCTTAATTGCTGCATGATTTACTACATGCAGAATACCTTCCCTTTTGTGCATGGAAGTATTTTTTTGCTGCAGGAGACATCTCTTTCGTCACACTTTTATAGGCCAGCCTTGCATGGCTGGCGTGCATTTACTGGTGGCATAATTGGTGGCACAATTCTACCCTCATAAACATTGTTATCAGTTAATTAAACTTGAAATGCATCTTTGTTCCGCAACATGTTTTGTCAGATTGTTTTCCTTATTTATTTATTATCGTAAAATTTTTATTTTATGACTGGCAGCTTCTCAGCCCTCCAATAATAATGTAAATCAAAACATAAGATTTTAGACTTCATGCAATTTCCTTTTGGTCTGAAAATATGAAACCAGATGTTTCTGGCACGCTAAGGATGCTTTTCATCTTTTTTTAGATTTGCTCGGTGCAGTCAAAGTAAATGCATTTTTAAAACCAACTTATGAAAGTTAAATTTCCTTTGTTTGCCTGGTTGTAGTCTGGTTTGCATTGCTGCAACATCAGTGAGAGACCTTTCAGATAACAAACTGGATGCCATTGAAGAATTAAACATATGTGCCTCCATACTCAAAAAGCAACAGGAACTGTATTAACAGCAGACCAATGGGTTTATGATATAATTTAAGGCACGATGAACTCTAAACTCTATGACTTAGTGAAAGAGCTACTAGAAGGATGTGCGGCAATATAATATGTACAGTAAGTAGCTGACTAGATGTTTCTGTCCTCTTTATTTTGGCCTCCAATTTTGGTCAGAAAGAATTGTCCTTGCTATTTTTTAATAGTGAATCCAATTTCAACAGACATTACATCTAGGCCTTGGGCTATCACTGAAAGACCTAACTTTTCCCAGGTGGGCCTTCCTTCAGTAATAATAACAAGACCGAATGGGTTTAGTGATACTGTAAAACATATAAAGCAATAAATGAGAACTGGAGAAAAGTGGGGTGCTTGCTAGGCTCATTTACATGCCAGCACCCGGACTTAACCACCGGCTTCACTGTAAGTTCAAAGCACTTCCTTTATTGTAATGTTAGTAGACAATAGTCACTTACAGACTCATTGTTAAAACCATGTTTATAGAAGGCAATCTTACTTGGCTACGAGTGATCGCCAAAGAAGAGGAGTAGACAATAACAATACAGTATGTTCATATGCATCCATGCAAAATGCAGTTGTGGGTGATTAGTGCTCTGCCTTGATTACTCCCTCACTCTGGGCAAAAAAAAAAAAAAAAACTAACAAAAACAAAATCCCCCCACAAATCCAGTGGAGGAATCCCGATTCTGGTTGTCACTGGTCCAGCAGATGGACACACCCTCCGACATTTCTCTGATGAATATTGAGTCAGCCTTTTCCATACCCTCCAACATTTCTCTGATGGAAATAGGGACGTCCTAAGGATTTGTGGCCATTGCCTGCAGTTAAGTCCCACTGATTTCAACAAAAGGTACTTCCACGAAACCTGCTTGAACGAGATTTGAGGGATAAATCTACAAAATATGCTCAGCTGCTCCAAGGATGGTAGATACCGCCACCTACGAAGGGGGAAATGAGTTTGCTTGCCCCAGTTTTAAGGGGTGGCTCTCAATTTAATGACTGCTCCCAGGTTTTGGGACTCCTTCCCCATGAAGTTGCACACAGTGCCGATGTTATGAGTTTATAAGTGGATTAAAAAAATTATTTATATCAAACTGCTTTTTCTTAAATAAGGCCTCTTAATACTACAGTTTGGTTTTTTTTGTAATCAAAAAATGGAGCTTTTTTGAAAACATGCTGGTTTTGCTAGTTTAAAAATTGTATGCTGTAGTGCTGATTTTTTCTAATTCTTAAATATATTTTGTTTAATGATTATGTAGGCTGCCTTGAAATGGTTATACATATCAGGCATCCCCAAACATTGGCCCTCCAGATGTTTTGGACTACAATTCCCATCATCCCTGACCACTGGTCCTGTTAACTAGGGATCATGGGAGTTGTAGGCCAAAACATCTGGAGGGCCGCAGTTTAGGGATGCCTGGGTTATATGCAAAAGGGGGCATCATCATCATCATCATCATCATCATCATCATCATCATCATAACCACACTTAACTATTTTCTTTCTTTCAAATGAATTAGTGGATGTAAATAAATCTTTTCCATTCCTTATTCATTCTAAACAGTTGTCTTGCTAAATGTGTGGACTTTAGGCAGAATGAAAAAGTTACTCAAACTGTAAACTTATAATTTGGAGTTAGCGGGGGGTAGTGGGGGGAAATGATTAATTTTAGATATTATTCAGCATTTAATCATAAGGAATGATATGCACATTCATAAAGACACAATATACCTCTGAATATCAGTAGTACAGTAAGTTCAAGAAATGCTTCCTTAGACTTGAAATTGAGATTTATCCAGCAAAAATCAATATTCTGAACATTTTGAACATATTTGTATAGGAAGGAACTGTCCAATGCAGAATCAGAATCAGGGCATATCTAAAAACATAAACATTAAGTGTTAAAAACCTCCTGTATACAATACAGGGTTGCCTTCAGATGTCTTCTAGAAGTTCTGTAATTCTTTTATCCCCTTGACATCTGAAGGGAGGGCATTCCACAGGGAGGGTGCCACTACCGAGAAGTAATGAGGGAACCGTCAGAAGGCCCTCGGTGCTGGACCTCAGTGTCTGGACAGAACGATGGGGGTGGAGACGCTCCTTCAGATATACAGGACTGATGCTGTTTAGGGCTTTAAAGGTCAGTACCAACACTTTGAATTGTGCTCGGAAACGTACTGGGAGCCAGTGTAGATCTCTCAGGACCGGTGTTATGTGGTCCCGGCGGCCACTCCCAGTCACTAGTCTAGCTGCCGCATTCTTGATTAATTGCAGTTTCCCGGTCAGCTTCGAAGGTAGCCCCACGATGAGCGCATTGCAGGAGTCCAAGCGGGAGATAACCAGAGCATGCACCACTCTGGCGAGACAGTCTGCGGGCAGGTAGGGTCTCAGCCTGCGTACCAGATGGAGCTGGTAGACAGCCGCCCTGGACACAGACTAGCACACAAAATCGAGTCAAGGCGCTTGAGAGAAGAGGGCAGAAATGTTGGGGCAGAGACATTCTAAAGGCCTGGGGACCACTGCTTTCTTCTTCACACTCTCCAGCCGTGGCACCTACCAAAATGCACAGCACAGGAGGTTGGAAGGAATGAAGGAAGCAAGTTGGAAGAGCAGGACCACTGAATGACACTACCCACTTGATTACAATCCATGTTATTTCTACCCCGCCCATCTGGCTGGGTTTGCCCCAGCCACTCTGGGTGGCTTCCAACAAAAGATTAAAGATACATTAAAACTTCCCTACATTTCCCTATCTCTCACCAAAGGATAATTCTTCAATGCATCTGAGAAGTTCTGCCCTACTTCTTTCTGACCCCCAAGGTGTGCTGCTACACAGAGTCCTGTATATTGGAGTGTTTCAGAGCCATTACTGTAAGTGATTATTAAGGAGTAAACATCAGAGTCCCTGAATGGCAGCAGGATGTAAAGGAGTATGCCTTGACTGTGAAATGTTCCACTGACATCCTGGTTAAGCACCCCCCCCCCCCCGTTTAAATTAGCCACATTCGTTCATCGTAAACACACAGCTTTCCCACTTAAAAAACAATCTCAATCTGACTTTTTATTTTAAAAACGGTTGTTTATCTTGCATGTGTGACATATATACTGAACATATAATGCACATATCAGAATTGGTTCTTAAAGTTTTGAAATACTCCAGAACATAGACGTTTACCATTCTTTCTTTCTCTCTCTCTCTCTCTCCCCCCACCCCCCTCTTTTTTCTCTTTAGCAAAAGTCAAATACAGCATAACAAATGCATCCTGTGAAAGGTTTGGTGTGGTGACTGGCGAGATACCTGCATTATATAAATCCTGATGTTGAGGAGTTTGTGACATTTTAGTTAAGAGCTTCATTCAGTTTGACGATGTTGGCAGCAGCCAATTATGACATTAAACAGGTCATAGAGTTTAACCTAAGGCCTTAAATTATTTCTTTTTTGAATGATTGATTTGTCTCTCCTTCCACCACCACCATCCACCCAGTAGGAACAGAGTTTGAAAGACTCGCCCTTTCTCACTGCCCTCTTTATATCTATAAGCAGTGATGCTTGTCTTTCATTTCCCCAATGTCTCTGGTTATGTAAAATAATCAATAAAAAACCATCAAGACTTCTATGAGTTGATACAATTGTCTGCAATGCCACTACTGGAATACAGTCTGAATAAAAATTGCACTTGAAAGCAACAGGAACTGGGTGAGAGCTAGCTTAGTCAGAGTAGACCCATTTGTTTCACCTAATGATTATATTACCCAGTTCTAGTTACAGGTAGGTAGCCGTGTTGGTCTGCGGTAGTCGAAACAAAATAAAAAAATCCTTCCAGTAGCACCTTAGAGACCAACTAAGTTTGTCATTGGTATTGTGCACACGAAAGCTCATACCAATAACAAACTTAGTTGGCCTCTAAGGTGCTACTGGAAGGATTTTTAAAAAAATTGTTTATATCACCCAGTGATAGGGATGTGGGTGGGGTTGTGGTCTCAAGGCCTTTTTGACTTGCCGATCAGAAGGTTGGTGGTTTGATTCCCCGTGGTTGGGTGAGCTCCTATTGCTCTATCCCAGCTCCCGCCAACCTTGCAGTTTGAAAGCATGCCAGTGCAAGTAGATAAATTGGTACCGCTGAGGCGGGAAGGTAAATGGTGTTTCCGTGCACTCTGGCTTCAGTCATGGTGTTCTGTTGTGCCAGAAGTGGTTTAGTCATGCTGGCCACATGACCCGGAAAGCTGTCTGTGGACAAACGCTGGCTCCCTCGGCCTGAAAGCGAGATGAGCTCCGCAACCCCATAGTCACATTTGACTGGACTTTATCGTCTGGGGTCCCTTACCTTTTACCTTTCTATATTACCCAGAAGTGGCAGTCTTACAGACTCTGGGAATCCATTTCCCCATAAATAAAAAGAGCTCACTGTTGGCCAGTGAGATGATGATGATGATGATGATGATGATGATGATGATGATGATTCCACCTCTAGGCTGCTTCCAGCAAGTTATAAATCCACAGTAAAACATCACACATTGAAAACTTCCCTATACAGGGGTTCCTTCTGATGTCTTCTAAAAGTCAGATAGTTGTTGATTTCCTTGACATCTGATGGCATTCCACCGAGAAAGCGCTCTGCCTGGTTCCTGGTAACCTCACTTCTCGCAATGAAGGCCCTCGGAGCTGGATCTCAGTGTCCCCGCTGGACAATGGCGGTGGAGTCGCTCCATCAGGTATTAAAGGCCGAAGCTGTTTAGATTCCATAGTGCTCAGTGATGGCTGTTGGACTACAGCTCCCATCATCCCTGACCATTTACCATGTTGGCTGGGGCTGATGGAAGTTCAACTCCAACAACATATAGAGTGCACCACATTGGGCTTCCTATAGTCTGCTTGCTCCTTTTTGATGGGCCTCTAAGGTCAAGTGAAATTAAGACAGTTTTTTTTGGGGGGGGGGCTAGATCATGCCCCTTCCTCCAGTTACAATTTCCCCCTGTTGCCAAGACTTACGAAAGTCTCGGTAGGCATTAGCCGCTTTTGGTAGCATTGTTAAGACTGTCAGGACTGGCTTTAACTTTCCTAGGGTTAAGCTAGAGAAGGGTGGGAATTTGTATAGGTCCTTTCAACATTCATAGCCAGCCCCTCACTTGAACGTGGCCCCATATCTCCCCAATCGTATCCCATTGTGTTTGATGTGTGGAAGAAGACAGGGATTCGCTTTTGCATATACAGTCATAGCTCGGTTTAAGTACGCCTCAGTTTGAGTATTTTCAGTTTAAGTACTCTGTGGACCTGTCTGGAACGGATTAATCCACTTTCCATTACTTTCAATGGGAAAGTTTGCTTCAGGTTAAGTACGCTTCAGGTTAAGTACGAACTTCCGGAACCAATTACACTCATACCTCGGGTTAAGTATGCTTCAGTTTAAGTACTCCGCGGACCCGTCTGGAACGGATTAATCCACTTTCCATTACTTTCCATGGGAAAGTTCACTTCAGGTTAAGTACGCTTCAGGTAAAGTACAGACTTCCGGAACCAATTGTGTTTGTAAACCGAGGTACCACTGTATAGGAAGGAAACCCAGCAGTGGGCAGCTATAACATTTCCTGAATCATACCAGACACGCCCTGCTCATCCTAGAAGGCTACCAAATACAATCTGTTAAGATCAAAGGAGCTACTAGACTGCCACCAATGACTCAGGGAATGCCATACTTCCAGGTGTCTTTCCCGTGAGTCCAAAACAGACCCCTTTTCAGCCACTTCCCACCTTGTTTCACCTGCCAGCTCTGAAAATAAATACAGCTCATATTAATGGATACTTATAAAAAGACAAATGTGAACATTTGATGGTGGGGGGGAACACATTGTCATCTTCAACAATTGTATGTAATTTTTTTAAAAAGGAAACAAAGAAAAGCCCTGCCGATTTCTATTTTGGAGGAAAAGATAAACAGTGCTTAGCATCTCCTTTTATTTAAATGGCACAAACTTTAATTATAAGCAATATGGTTAATTGTAATCACATTCTTCCCCCCCCCCCTTGTCCTTGAACCTTTTGCGCACACCTATCCCCCCCCCTCATATATATTTTTTTCTATCTCTCTTATTCTTTTTCTTTCTTTTTTACGGACAGTACAAAGCATGATAATAGATGCCTATAAAAGTAACTAGTGAAATTTTGCATTGCGATAATCTGTCACCCATTTCCATTTTTTTTTCTTTCCTGTGGAAAGAAAGCGTAATCAAAAGCCTAAATGACAAAGAGTTGACAGTAAGATTCTGTAGTAAATGATTCCAGAGTCGCTGGCCTGCGGAGATGCAGAAGAAGTCCCCAGCAGACCTGATTAATTCCAGTTTCTCCAGCTGCCAGGGGAGCAGAGGCTAAGCAGTTTCACAGAGAGGAGCCTATTACCACTACTAGGCTGAAATAGATCTAATCAACTCACAGCCGCTCAAAAGAAAACTTTACAGGTTTAGCTCACTAAGGCAGTGCTTTAAGATGACTACAAAGGATCATGGGAGTCTGAAATCATTTAGTCCTTATTGCAGCTTAAGGAATTTTTTTTTCTTCCGCTGCTGCGTGGTGAGGCCATGCTAATTTACCGAACGTGACAATGCCTTCTCAGCTGTGTGACATCACTTGGAGGGAGCACCCCCCCTTTTTAAAAACTTATTTCTAATGTTACTTTTTATCCTTCACTCCAAAAAATAAAAAAGCTGTGCAAAGTTGATCATCATTTGATTTGGGTAGAGGTAAACCATTTCAAATCTCTAAGCTAATTTATTGGTAAAGAATGATTAGGGTGGACTAGCAATAATGCAAAGCAATTTGAAATGCTTCAGGTTCACCTTCCAAATGCAAAATATGATACTGGCACCAGCCAACCAAAGACAAGGACATTCAGGCTGCAGCCTTATATCCAATGACCTGAAAGTAAGCCTCATTAAACTCAATGGGACTTACTTCTGAGTAGGCAGACATGTGTATTGAACTGCTAAGTTCTGTTGATTTTAATGGGAGGAGAACCTCAATCCATAGCAATCAAGGTGCTTCAATTTTACTAGATCATCTGAATAGATTTAAAATAGCATGCATGCTATTTTCCTTTTCCACACTGACCAAACAGACTTTTGAAGAATGCGCATTGCCAGATGATATTTGAAAGGGAATATTTTGCGGTAACAGAGGAAGCAGGTGCCAGGAATAGATGAGGCGAGCATAGCAAAATATCAGCTGAAGCGAATAAGATGTTTGCAACCAGTGGTTTCTAAGTCTTTGGAACTTCACTATTTGGTCCAACTCGTTAGACTACTAATTTTTCATAAGCTTAACTTTGTTCTGAATCCTATCCTGGAGGAGAATGCTTCAACACCACCATAAAATCATAGAATCATAGAATCATAGAGTTGGAAGAGACCACAAGGGCCATCCAGTCCAACCCCCTGCCAAGGAGGAAACACCATCAAAGCATTCTTGACATATGCCTGTCAAGCCTCTGCTTAAAGACCTCTAAAGAAGGAGACTCCACCACACTCCTTGGTAGCAAATTCCACTGCCGAACAGCTCTTACTGTCAGGAAGTTCTTCCTAATGTTTAGGTGGAATCTTCTTTCTTGAAGTTTGAATCCATTGCTCCGTGTCCGCTTCTCTGGAGCAGCAGAAAACAATCTTTCTCCCTCCTTCACATGACATCCTTTCATATATTTGAATATGGCTATCATATCACCCCTTAACCTTCTCTTCTCCAGGCTAAACATACCCAGCTCCCTAAGCCGTTCCTCATAAGGCATCATTTCCAGGCCTTTGACCATTTTGGTTGCCCTCTTCTGGACACGTTCCAGCTTGTCAGTTAAATCAGTGAAGGATTTAACACAAACACACACTTCTGCCAAAGCCCTGATACTAGATGTGAGGAGATGGAATCTCAATTTGGTGAGGGAATGGTGTCCTGTAAAGAGGCAATATCTAGTCCCATTTTCTCTCAGTTCCCAGATCTGAGCCATAACACCGGAAATAAGATACAAATACATATATTCCATTAAACTCGTTTTGTACTAGCTTAACTCTGCCTCCCACCCCTTTACCAAATGCCAAAGCATTATTTGTCCTCATGCTTACTGCATTCATGATGAAGGTGTGTGATGAAGGAGTTCTCATGGCGCCCATCGGCTTGCTGTCCTCACTCTCATCGTGTGGATTGAGGAGGGAAATGGGGTAATGGCTCTTCTGGTTGCCAGGACTCTGAGAAGTGCCATTTCCACCTCTGCCAGGAACATGAAGTGGGCAGCTTTACAAAACCATACCCCGGAAGTGTCCCCTGAAAACCAGGACATCCCATTTTTTAATCGTGAGGTAACAGTGGCTGTTTTCATTGCCGTGATCTCACGTGATTTCATGGCACGATTTCCCCCTGGAAAGGTGCTTTTTTTTCAGGGCTACGATCTTGTGCGGTGCCCCGAAATGCATGAGGGGGACAGCACAAAATCATGCAAGATCATGGCAACCAAAATGGTCACTGTGCTCTCGCGATAAAAAATGGGAAGGTGGCATCTGGGAAGATGGTGCCCCTGATTTTTGCTTCAAAGTGCTGGAAGGTATTCGGAAGCTTTCATCCCTGATGCCCCTGCATTTTGCTGCAAAAGTCTGTGTGGTGCACATAAGAATGTATGCTGTTTGCCCGTATGTGTACTGTATGTGCAATGCGGGGACACATATGTGTACGTACATCTGAGCATGTGTGTTATTGGTCACACCAGCCACTGGAAAACAGTCCTTGCAAGGATAGCTGCATGGCAATGCAGTCCTCAGGCCCCAAAGTTGAGCCACTCATGATCTAAAGGTTAAAGTAGCAACCTGTGGTCGAGGCTGCAGGAAAAAGAAAATGGATATTGCTAGGTATACTGTACATTTTTCATTCTTTTTATCCCGCTAGATCAGGCATCCCCAAACTGCGGCCCTCCAGATGTTTTGGCCTACAACTCCCATGATCCCTCACTAACAGGACCAGTGGTAGGGGAAGATGGGGATTGTAGTCCAAAACATCTGGAGGGCCGAAGTTTGGGGATGCCTGTGCTAGACGATAGGGTTTGTACTTCAGTTCTTGCGTACATGTTTGCAATGCTTTGCAATGTTCGCTATTAACAACTATCCATATTTTGAAAAAAGTCTTCGGATGTTTAGGAAACAATAGTAGCTCAGCAGACTTTTAAAAACAAATCTCCTTTTTTTCTGTAATATACAATTCAAAATTAATTTCAAATTAGCTCCTAAAAGTGGTCGCGTGCCTTTAATTATGCAGAATGTACACAAATTTAATGAGTTTTTAAATATTAAAACTATTCTCTGTTGTCACCACTGTGAGCTCTTAATTTACAGAGCAATTAAGTCAGGACCCTCATTTATCAGTACATGTGTGTTTGTTGAAAACGTAGTCAGTTTTTATTAATTGATGCTATAGAAATACTGAGGTAAAATTAATGTGTGTGCTTCAGAGGTCATGCCGGCAGTAGTGGGTAGCTATCAAGGAGCAAGACGTGAGATAAATAAGTAACTGCTGTTCCCTGATTACACAGGAGATATCTGAAATATTAAGAGGTGCAGTAGGCGCAGTTTTAGCCAAAATACTCACAAGCACAAAACCCCAAAGCTTTTTCTCTGACAAGCGTCTGCCATGGCAGGAACTTAGAAACTCCCAAGGTTTGGTTTCTGGTAACTAAGAGAGTATACAGTGTAATGTTTTTAATGTAAACGCCTTTTTTGCAAAGCTGGGTGGGATTGTTTTTTGGGGTTTTAGGGTGTGTATTTTAAAAAATAAACATTTTGTTCGAATGCTGGCCCAAGACCTTTTGCTGCCTTTTGCCGTAAAAGACAAGATGGACTCCTCCCAAATTCCTCATACAGAAGCCGACTGTACTGGCACTTCAAACTTAGGCCACATCCACACACGGTCCATTGAAAGCATTATTATACCATTTTAACCATCGTGGCTCCCATCAAAATAATAATAATCTTGAGAAGTGTAGTTTTTTTGAGAGAGCTGAGAGGTGTTAGGAGACCCCTATTCCCCTCACAGAGCAACAATTTCCAGAGTTCGCTGGCTAGAGGGTTCGCCTGTTAAACAACTCTGAGAATTGCAGTTCTTTGAGGGGAACAGGAAAATACACATCAAGGTTAAAAACTGGGACGCCACATATTTTGGGTGCACGAGTCACGTGATCCACACAAGATCGCA
The DNA here is from genome assembly GCF_965207765.1 of Zootoca vivipara. NCBI lineage: Eukaryota > Metazoa > Chordata > Lepidosauria > Squamata > Lacertidae > Zootoca > Zootoca vivipara. The sequence continues at coordinate 28,171,098 of NC_142587.1, read as the reverse complement.
TCCCTGGAAAAGTGCTTTTGGGGGCAGACTGCATTGCCCAAAAAGGGTGCAATGCTCTTGGATAAAAAGATGGGTTTTACCAGGACAGTTGAGGGGGGTGTAGGAGTCTCTTAACAACTCTCGGCGCCCTTAACAAACTACAGCACCCAGAATTCTTTGGGGGAAGGCATACCTGTTGAAAGTGGTATCATAGTGCTTCCAATGTATGGATCTCAGCACGCTTAAAAGATTTAAATGATCCCAGGATTATTTGTTGGTGGTGGGGGAGCCATGACTGCTAAAGTGGTATAACAATGCTTCAAAATGCAAGGTGCAGATGTGGCCTTATTTCAGTGCTGCCAATGGGACAGTTTCTTACACCATACCTCAGGGTGGGGGGTGGGGTGGGGAAACCAGGCTAGTTTAGGAGGTGCAATACATGCCCTGAGGCACACGAATCTCTGGTATCTTACAGAAGAGAATGGTTCTTTGGGCTCAGGGGGGAATAGCTGCTGACTGGCCCTTCTGTGCAAGCATTTCCTGCCTAAAGTGGTCACCTCACTCTGGCTAACGGTAGGGCCGGTCCTTTTGCTTTGTTCAGTTCTCTCGTCAGGAAAATCTGCAGCAAAGAACCTTCCCCAACTTGTGGGTGGGGCATAGCTGCCAAGTACCCCATTTTCCCCGGGAAACCCCTGTTTTTACTTACCTTTTCCCGGTGGTGCCCCGTATCACTTCGTCTCCCGTTTTTCTCCGTTATTTTCTCCTGCCGGCGGCCATTTTTTTCTGATTTGCCCTTCTATGGGCACAAAAAATGGCCGCCGGCAGCTTCAAAAGTAGCTTCTACGCATGACCGGCATAGCTGCCAAGTTTTCCCTTTTCTCGCGAGGAAGCCTATTCAGCATAAGGGGAAATCCCTTTAAAAAAGGGATAACTTGGCAGCTATGATGACCGGAAGTGCAGCGACGCAACTTCCGGTGTTGGCCTGCCCATCTATGGGCACCAAAAATGGCCGGTCATGCGTAGAAGCTACTTTTGAAGCCAGCGGCGGCCATTTTGGGTGCCCATAGAAGGGCAAAGCGACCCCGGAAGTTACGCCGACGCAACTTCCGGTGTCACACGGCTGCCGGTCCCGGATTCTGCAGTCCGGGACTTGGAAGGTAAGGGGTGGGGGTGTTAGGAGGGCAAATTTTCTCACCAGCAATAGGAGACCGCCTTGTCCTGTGTTTTTTTTATTCACAGCTTTACTGCTGGAGGACGGATCACCGCTCATTCCCAGATATGCTTTATTGACATTTATAGGTTAGCAATGATAAATGATCGATAACATCCCTACCGTTTTTTGAGGGCTTTAAACCAATTTTAATGATAAATTGGGTTTACATTGCTAGGTTCACATAATGTGAAGGGAATTAATGGGAGTGGTTTGGGAAGGGTTGCCGCTCGGTAGTAAACCACATACTTTGCATGCCAAAGGATCCAAGTTCAATCCCTAGCACCTCCAGGTAGAGGTGAGAAAGACCCCTCAAAGAGCCTCTACCAATAAGCATGCAATCAATGTTCCCAAATCCTTTCCCCCACCATCCTAACATCTCAGTAGGAAATCCCAAGGTGATCTTGTGCAATTTCGTGCAGCGGTTTCCCACCCTCCCAAAAAGTGGTTTTTTTTCATGCCACAGCACCCAAAAACACATGCTCTGGGGCACTGCATGAGCTCACGCCCCCCCCCCCAAGTGTTTTTTGGGGGGATCATGCGAGGTCATTGCAACCCAAATAGCCGCTGTTCTGTCGCAATGGAAAAAAGATGTCCCTTTTTCCTGGGGCACTTGAAGGGCAGGACATCAGTTTCCCCCCTCCACGCCTTGTCTGGCCTTGCCCTACTGGTGTCAGGCCAAAACCAGGGCAGTTTGAGGTGTGTGCTGGGGCTGGAGCCAACATACCTGCCAAGTTGCTGTCAGAGAAATAAGGGACCGGGTGGGAAATAGCAGATCGGAAGTAGAGCTGTCGCCATTTTGGAACTGGGCGGAGCATGCTCAGAAGTGACTTTTGATGCTGCTTTGCCCAGTTCCAAAATGGCCACCATGCCAGAAGTCGCACTGCAGCCATTTTGGAACTGGGCAGAGCAGCATCAAAAGTCACTTCTGAGCATGCTCCACCCAGTTCCAAAATGGCCGCCGTGCCAGAATAAACTGGGGAAAAACAAAAAAATCCGTTTTTTCAGCTAGGAACAGCTGGAAAAACGGGGATTTCCTGGGGAAAATGGGAGACTTGGCAGCTATGGGAGCCAATGCCTTCACAAGTCTCCAATGCTCCTTTAAACCAGTGAGTAAATTACACCAGCCTTGCAACTGGCATAGTTAATTCCCCTTTATTTCCCTCCAGTTGTTCCTCAATAAGCAACAGAAAACTGCCAGGTCTGAGGCAAGTGGCTCAGCCTTCTTCGGTTCTTCTCTGCCACCTTAGGATTTTCATTCCACAACAATACAATACGAGGGGAAATAGAGAGGGCCAATGCCATCAACAGCATGCATCTTTCAAAAGAAGACACTTGAAAGTGAGTAGTGGGATTAGTGAGAGTAGTGAGAGCCAGTGTGGTGTAGTGGTTAAGAGTGGTAGACTTGTAATCTGGGGAACCGGGTTCGCGTCTCCGCTCCTCCACATGCAGCTGCTGGGTGACCTTGGGCTAGTCACACTTCTCTGAAGTCTCTCAGCCCCACACACCTCACAGGGTGTCTGTTGTGGGGGAGGAGGGGAAAGGAGATTGTTAGCCGCTTTGAGACTCCTTGGGGTAGCGATGAAGCGGGATATCAAATCCAAACTCTTCTTCCTCTTCTTCTTCTTCTTCTTCTTCTTCTTCAGATACCGACAATTGCTCCCATGGTCCTATAGTTTGCATGAAGGTCAAGCACTGGGGATGGAGGTTTCTATGGTTTGTAGAGCTGGAATGGTCTGTTGACAGAGTGATAAGTCAACTTGTATGGCAGGTGGCAGCCTGTAAGGCAGAGACACAGCGCTGGTAAGGTGCTGTGGGTATGATGCCAGGAAAGCACCTGGCTTTGAGGAGCCCCAGCTTGAGACATGCACTCACACACCTATACACATGTATCAACGCCTGAATGTTCGTGAATATCTAGGACCAGGAACAGTTTTCGCAAATGTACACCCATTCCACAGATAGTTATGCACAAAGGACAGAAGATCATGGGAATATGAGATACCCTCAAAGGTGCCTGGGATGTAATCGCACCCAAAAAAGGGAATTTTTCTCAAACAGGAAAATGAGACATTTCATTAATGCACACGGCATGAATTTTACCCTATATTGTCCCACCCACCCATCCACCCCCCACCACCTTATTTTTAGATATGGAGACACACTGCTTATGAACTGATTTCTGGTGTGAATACACCATAAAGCAAAACAATTTCTTGAATTAATTTTGGGACATATACACACCTCCCTCGGAATATTACTTCTCTGTCCATTATAAATTTCTCTATCTCCTCCGAGTAGGATGCAAAGGCCCTCCCTATAATGTCTTTTCGGTGCAAATGAGTTCTCGACTGCAGAAATAAAGTGATCCTCTCCATTCCCAGCAGTTAAGGTTAAAGAGAATGTGCCAGGTTCTAAATCTCTGCCGCTAATGCTCTCTCTTGACCTTTGACCCGCCTGAGCACCACTAAGTTTGATGGGACCATGCCAAGCCATCTTGTGTAACCCATAAGATGGTTAATATACTCCCATTTCTCATTCAGACAGCCAACAGAGGCAAAAAAGGCAGCAGGGCAACAAATGCTGTCTCCAGCAAATGCTCAGTAATAAATTGCTCTTTCGGCAACGCGGAAGACAGATTTTTCTTTCTTTTTTCCCTTCTGTACTCCTTCGCTGAGGTGTCACCAATGGGAGGTTGGCTTCCCCACCTGGCCCTGGCTGGCTGTGCCCATAAATTTAGCCTATGCCTATGCCTGCGCCTGTTTACGGGTCGCTGATGGAATACTAAGGAGGGTGCATTTTTAAAGCACCGGGTTGATAATCATGGTAATTGATGTTTGGAGCTGCTAGCTCCTCGGAGCATAGGGGTCTATTTCTCCCAGTGAGGCCCTGCTCCATATTATCAGTCCATTCCATAATTAAATATCACTCTTTTACAATATGTTTCAGATTCCTTAATGAGTCTAAAGCAGGAATAGCCACCTCTTTCCCCTCCGAGCTTTATTTGCTTGTTATTAAACAATGTTATTGAGCTGCCTCCTTTCTCTCTTGTTGCCAAACCTGCATCATTTCCGTTTTATAATTGTGCAATTAGAGTCAGTCTTTGCTTTCATACATCAGCGGGACCTGAGAGTGAGTGAACGAGAGCAGGAAGAGAGGGAGGGGAGGGGAATCAGGTGTTCACAGACAACTCAAATGCATCTTATTTTCATTAAGTACCAGATTTTGCAAAATGGGAAGCTATTCATCATGATCCGTTTTCTACCTCCAGCCATCTACACCTCACCCTGCTCTCGTGACTTCTGCTGTGACCTTGCGCCGCGTTGTTGAGGGCCCAATTTGCTTGTTGATGTTGTTGTTGTTGTTGCTGCTGCACGCTTGCATAATTCAGGACGCCTCCCCAATGATCTTTCCCCCCACCCCACCCTCCAACAGCAAAATCCAGTCATTTGTATCGAAGATTAAATAGCCTTCCTCCCTCAGACACTCCCCTCTCAAAGCTGGAAAGCTGCATAACACTAGTAACTCCAAATATGCCCCCCCCCATGCACACTCACATACGTTCACACACATATTCTCTCTGTCACGCACACACACACACACACACACACACCCTTAAGCTGGTCTAAGCAGTGTATTAAGTAGCTGAAGAAAATCCATTCACATTCTGCTGTGTCGCTTTCTTCTCAAGTCATGAACCCATCACAGACTTTCTCTAGCTGTAGGTTGCCACGGTGAAGATTTACAATGCCAGTTATTCATACATCTGCCTTCTCTCTTTCCCCCCCTTATTCTTAAATCCCTTGGGCGAGGGCAACCTTGATACTGAGACTCGTAAAATTCATGCAGGCTTATCATCCTTGGTGAAGGCTCCAGGCATGCATTACCGTATCCAACTGCCTGCTCACCGCCATGACAGAACTAGGCCCATAGCTTTTCTTTTTAACAGGGTAAAGAAGAAGGGGGGGAAAGGTAGCATTGTGTTAAAATAGACCAAGAAGCTTGGATGTGTGTGGGGGGGGGGGGGTTCCTTAAAAAAAGTTTTATCTCTTTCCCTTAATGAAATGTAAATTTGTTTTAATTACGTTACTCTCTGTGGAGTGGCATAAATTTAAACACAAGCTGTGTTGTTGTTGCCATTGTTGTTGTTTAAAGTAGCCTTTAAATTGTGCGGAATAGTATTCCGAAAAGTCCAATTTTTTTGTGTGCAATGTGCAAAATACATTATGAAGGCAGCCTCTGAAGTCCACATCAAAGTAACAAATGTAACAAACCTGGAATGAATTTTCACAAGCACATTTTGAAGACTTTTATTTTATTCAGGTTTTTTTCCCTTTTAAAAAATGTTACTGATCCTTTTGTTGGGGAATTAAAATAGCTGTCTTGGAGCAGGGAATATGTATGTATACTTCTATATTCTGTAGTCTGATTGAGAGAAATTGTTACTTTTTTACTAAACCACAGTTGCATAATAAGCTTGTAATGTGTACATATCATTATAGCATTGCTAAGATGTGATTTTTTAAAATGTTTGCTTTTGCGTCTATCCAATTTTTGTCTAATGTTGGAAGTTGAGCAAAGCTCTGAGGAACATGAGACCATGGGTTCTTTGCCATTGACTTTGGATTTTTGGAAGTATTTTTGGAGCAATAGAAGGAGGGCCTTCTGGAGTCTTGCAAAAGTGGTTAAAATTCAGCAACTATAAGTCATTAATCTAGATGTCCTCTGATAATGCTTCCTACATGACAAAAATGACTATAATTTCTCACCCTGGTGCTGAAATCTGTGTTTAACCAGTGTTAAACTAGGGCAAAACTAGACTTTATTTCATCCGAGGTCAAAGACCCAGTTTGGCAGCTCCCCAACACATATTTGTGCGCGCACACACACACAGTCTGGGAGCTTCAATGGTGCCTCACTTGGGGCAAAAAACTGTGCTAGCCCCTCTCTCCCAGTAGCTACAGCACTGAAGCATACTTCTCAAGAGCACAGGATCGCCCCCATTCAATTCAATGGGAAGAGTTGGTTTGTGTGTGCAGATGGACTCCTTCAATTCAGCAGGCATGGAACTACTCATTTCAAGCAACCTTTGTGTATCTAGTGAATGAACATGGGGGACACCGCCACTGCCCAGCGGACCCTACACGAGTCTATACCCATAATTAGATCAGCAGAAGATACTGGGCCAGTATACCGTCTTTCACTTTAACCTACCTCACAGGGTTGTCATGAGGATGAAATTGGGAGGAAGAGAGCCGTGTGTCACCTTGAACTCCGGGGCGGGGGGGGGGGAATGTGCGGTGCAAATGAAATAATCTGAAAAGCTTTTTGCAGCTCTAAGAACAGCGGGGGTCCGTCCATATGATGTGACACTCTACTTTGCCAGTGTTCCCAATCATCATCATCATCTTTTTCATTAGTTTTTAGTGATTGAAGCATATATATACTAACCACCCTTGATCCTAGGAAGATTCCAGGATGGTGTACAGCAGGGTTCCCCAAACTAAGGCCCGGGGGCCAGATGCGGCCCAATTGCCTTCTAAATCTGGTCCGCGGATGGCCCGGGAATTAGCATTTTTTTTACATGAGTAGGATGTGTTCTTTTATTTAAAAATGCCTCTCTGGGTTATTTGTGGGGCATAGGAATGCATTCATTTATATATATTTTTCAAAATATAGTCCGGCCCCCCACAAGGTCTGAGGGATAGTGGACCGGCCCCCTGCTGAAAAAGTTTGCTGACCCATAATACAGCAACTTGCATCAATACAAACAGCAGTAATGAAACAACATTAAGTAAATAAATAAATAAATAAATTTGTTTGTTTGTTTTTGTCCCACCCATCTGGCTGGGTTCCCCCAGCCATTCAGCTTCCAATAGATAGAAAAACATTACAACCCACTTCAAAAATAAAATGCAAAAAATAAAATGCAAAAATTCCCCTGGCACTGAAAAGGTTTGAAATGTAGGCACTTGGTGAAGCTCCACTGCTGAACCTTTGGTGGAAAACAGTAGAAGAGGCCCCTGGAGGAAAGGACCTCTGGGGAAGATCTTAAAGCGTGGGCAGATCTTTTGAAATTCGCACTTATCTGAAATTTGCTGCAGAGCTTCCAACCAAATAGTGTTTACAAAAATCCATCTGTTAGGTGAAAGTGTGTATAAAAATGATTACAAAAGTGAAAATAGCATTTAAAAATGCATTATGTTGGGAGAAATTGCAGGCAAATATTTGTACATTAATCAAAACTGTATTCAAATACGTGTTTCTTAGGAGAAATTTCTACCAAAATGCAGAAGAATTTTCGTGAGGGTTTTTAAAAAAACAAAATTTGTGAATTGCTACAGAAATGTGGAAAACTGAATTTAAAATTTTAAAAAATAAGAAATTGAAAGGACCGCAATTGACAGATCCTTCCATCCCTAGCTGACGGCGAAGTTATGGAGCCTGCATTTGGCCACAGACCTAAGACTGAATGGAGGAAGAGCTAGCAGCCCTTAGGCAGCAGCTACAAACACTGGAGACGAGCATACAGTGTTGAACCTTCCATATTTGAGAATATAAAACTCATCTCTTCCACCAGTCCATCTCTCTCCTTAGGTGAAACACAGTTTTCCTGGTAGGTAGAAAATTTTGGCACATTTTAGGTGGCATGCATAAGTTTTTGTGAAACTGGGCTAGTCAAACTTTAATTTTTCGAGGTGGAAGGTCATCAAAGTTGATTTTCTCATCTTCTAGTAACTCAGCACAGCTCAGAACAACTGTGAATGCAGTTATTATCCTGCAGAAAAGTGGACAGGTTTTCCTGTAGGACAAAATACAGGGAGCCCGTTATATGGACTTCACAGGCTCTGCTGGACCCATGCCCGGTCTTTTCAGCCATGTGGACAAGCAGAGAACAATGGAGCCATTCTGGAATTTGTTCTCTAGGCCGTAGGGGCACTGATACATAGTTCCAGACCCCTGAGATAACATCTATCTAGAAGATCCTCTCTTGTTCTGCAAGAGCTGCATTGAAATGAACATGAGTGCCATTAACCACTTCCTGCTGATTCTTGCTTATGCAACAGTTCTGCAGTTATTCCCATAAATGAAAGGAATAACCCCATGGGTTGGATCCAAAGTGTGCAAGCAGAAGGCTGTCCATACATTACAACTTCCCTGTAATATCCTCCCCACTCTGTCCTCCTGCACACCTCAAAAAAAAAAAAACTGCTCTAGAGGACCAGAGGACTCTCTTGAAAAGCATGAGTACAGGGGCAGTGGAAGGAAGGGGAAATAACCACAAATTATGCAGAGCATTCTTTTGCAAGTAGATTTTCTGCAATACATTTTTCCCACCACAGTAGGGTAAAGGTAAAGAACCCCCAGATTGTTAAGTCCAGTCAAAGGCGACTATGGGGTTGTGGCGCTCATCTCGCTTTCTGGCCGAAGGAGCCAGCGTTTGTCCACAGACGGCTTTCTGGGTCATGTGGCCAGCATGACTAAACAGCTTCTGGCGCAACGGAACACCGTGACGGAAACCAGAGTGCACAGAAAGGCTGTTAACCTTCCCGCTGCAGCGGTACCTATTTATCTACTTGCACTGGCATGCTTTCAAACTGCTAGATTGGCAGAAGCTGGGACAGAGCAACAGGAGCTCACCCCGTCGCGGGGATTCAAACCGCCAACCCTCTGATCGGCAAGCGCAATAGGTTCATTGGTTTAAACCAAAGCGCCACCCTTGTCCCTTTACCTTCCCACCACAGTATCCTGCACCTCACATCCCATGCTTTTTGGAATTGTGCAAGCACACTTCCACTTGTAGAACATTAGATCCAGCCTTGTCTGTGTGTGTGCCGGAGCATCATTCAGTACTGAGGGTCAAGAGGCAACATTTTTACAGAAAAAACCAAGCATTAAGTGCAAAATAATAAAATGCCATAGGTCACCATTGTCACAGCCACTAAAACAATAAACCCGTCAATAACAAAGTGTTGTTGTTCAGGATATCTATTATAACCCCCCCCTTTGGGGGGGGTAGCTGTATATATATATTTAAATAAATAAATGGGTGTATTAAAACTATTAAAAAGTACTGCTTTGGGACATTTTCAGCAATGTCAATATTGTCAGCGTCTTGTCAGCCTTGTCAATATTGTCAGCCTGGATAGCTCAGTTGTTTAGAGCAGGCATCCCCAAACTTCGGCCCTCCAGATGTTTTGGACACAATTCCCATCATCCCTGACCACTGGTCCTGTTAGCTAGGGATCATGGGAGTTGTAGGCGAAAACATCTGGAGGGCCACAGTTTTTAGGGATGCCTGGGTTATATGCAAAAGGGGGCATCATCATCATCATTATAACCACACTTAACTATTTTCTTTCTTTCAAATGAATTAGGCCAAAACATCTGGAGGGCCACAGTTTGGGGATGCCTGGTTTAGAGTGAGGTGCTGATAATGCCAAGGTTGCAGGTTTGATCCCTGCAAAGGACAGCTGCATATTCCTGCATTGCAGGGGATTGGACCAGTTGATCCTCTGGGTCCCTTCCAGCTCTACAGTTCTATGATTCTATGATCCTGTGAAATCACCCTGATGAGCATTTAGCCAGCATCTAGAGGGTCTTGAGGTCACTCACTTGTGCTTGCCAACCCTAACATGGTCAGGAGACACATTCAGACACTGTAAGGACTGACATACACACACACACACACACACACAGAGAGAGAGAGAGAGAGAGAGAGAGAGAGAGAGAGAGAGAGAGAGAGAGAGAGAGAGAGGTCTGTATGTAGAGATGCTCCACATCATTGGGGGTCTTTGGCCAATCAAATCCTCCTCATATGGCTCTGCACGCATGCATAGATCTAGACATGATGAAGGGACTCTTGACATGTCTGCCAGGTGTGTGCCACGTGGGGCAGAGATTGACCAGCATGCACATCAGCAGTGGCAGGCTGGGCTCAGCAACACACCCCAGGAAACCTTCAGGCCTTGGATAAATGCTACTTTTTGTGCTAATAGCACAAAAGCAACAGCAGCCCTAGATGGATTAAACAAATCAAATAATGTTACAAAGGAATAGTAGAAGATTTGACATAACCAGGAAAAAACCTGGTATGCCAAGCATCTTTCTGTGTCTTCCTTATGATATCTAAAAAAAGAAACAAAAAATTAAATAATAATGCAATAATCATTGTTAAAAAAAATAGAACCAAATATGATTACATTCAAACTGTTTTTCAGGAGATATTTTTAACCTCCCCAACTGGTTATTTTTAGCCAAACGATTGAAAAGAGAATCTATTTTTATGCAATCTTATACAGTAATGTGGGGTTTTCAATTGCTGTTTAGATATGATAAATTAACAAAAAAAAAATGGTGAGAGACTGAGAGGCACTGTGATAAAGTTTCTATTCACATTTAGACCCTCAGCATATACACTGACACAACTAGCTCATTTCTTCTTCTTCTTCTTCTTCTTCTTCTTCTTCTTCTTCTTCTTCTTCTTCTTCTTCTTCTTCTTCTTCTTCTTCTTCCAGTTTGCAGGCATTTAAACTTTATGCCAGATGGAGAGATTGTGTTTTGACACAGTGGAAAAGAATTATGGAAAATATGGAATGTCCATCCTTGCTTCTTTGAGAAGAGGCATGAAGACAGCACTCTCCTACCCCATAGAAATACCTCCGAAGCCAAGAAAGGATACTAAAAGGAAATGAACATTTCGAATGGCTGCCGATCACTCTTGGAGAATATTTTTCTCCAAGAGAAACCACTCTTGCTTTGACCATTCCTTTCTTTCCCCTTCCTTTCCTTCTCTCCTCTTGCTATAATCCTTCATTCTATTCCAGGTTTTCTTCTTGATGCTGCTGCTGAGTATTCTGGGAAGTGTAGGCACTCGAGTCTGAATACAGTCATACCTCGGTTTATATGCGTCGGTTTGAGTACTTTCAGTTTAAGTACTCCGCGGACCCGTCCGGAACGGAGTAATCCACTTTCCATTACTTTCAAAGGGAAAGTTCGTTTCAGGTTAAGTACGCTTCAGTTTAAGTACTCCGCGAACCGTCTGGAACAGATTAATCCATTTTCCATTACTTTCAATGGGAAAGTTCGCTTCAGGTTAAGTACGCTTCAGGTTAAGTATGGACTTCCAGAACCAATTGCACTCATACTTCGGGTTAAGTACGCTTCAGGTTGAGTACTCCGCGAACCGTCTGGAACAGATTAATCCACTTTCCATTACTTTCAATGGGAAAGTTCGCTTCAGGTTAAGTACGCTTCAGGTTAAGTATGGACTTCCAGAACCAATTGCACTCATACTTTGGGTTAAGTACGCTTCAGTTTAAGTACTCCACGGACCGTCTGGAACGGATTAATCCACTTTCCATTACTTTCAATGGGAAAGTTCGCTTCAGGTTAAGTGCAGACTTCCGGAACCAATTGTGTACTTAAACTGAGGTACCACTGTCTTCTGGGAAGCACAGTCATCAGACTCTTCTGAGGGGTGTGCTTTTAAATGTAAGGAGGGAGGCGGCCAGAGTAGGGGAAGACAGAGACATGTACCAAAGTGGTTCAGAACCATCTGCTTTTCACAGCCCTAAGGGAGAGTAGAAATTAATGGCAGCCATTCTAAGGTTGCCTTAAAAAGCAGTCTGCATGTTCATTGTGTGGCTTTCAGGAGCATTAATGCATTGTGCTTCTGATTCCACACAACGGAAGTAATGTTTGAAGTGCAACTCACTAGTTGTGTCCATATTGAGAGCCTTAAGCTTCAGGAAACCTCTGCAAGGCGCTTCATCCTCTGCAAACCACTCTATCGAAGCAACGTGCATGAACTCGTTCTACCAATGATTAAGCCCACAATACGAGGGACAAGGTTTCCTTCCACATCCCTGTTTTGAACAGATAGGCTTGCTGACGTAATGTAAACTTGGAGCTTCATGCTTGAAGTCTTTGCATCTTTGACTTTAGCATTTTACAGTGTCTATAGAACAGGCAGCAGAAATGCATAATGGGAAATCACAGAAACAAAAAAGGTGCCTATCACAAAGATTTAAAAAGCCATACCCTCCAACAATTCTCAGATGAAAATAGGGGTGTCCTATCCAATACAGTTGTACCTTGGTTCTCGAACGGAATCTGAAAACCAAAGCCAGCTTCCAATAGCTTGCACTCAATCGGAAGCCGTGGAAGCCACGTTGGATGTTCGGCTTCCAAAAAACATTCGCAAACCGGAACACTCACTTCTGTTCAGGAGCCAAAACGTTTGAGTCACAAGGTGTTCCAGAACCAAGGTTGCCCGCCCATCTAACTAGGTTGCCTCAGCTATTCTGGACTGCTTCCAACATATATAAAAAATAGGTAGCCGTGTTGGTCTGGCGTAGTCGAAACAAAATAAAAAAATTCCTTCCAGTAGCACCTTAGAGACCAACTAAGTTTGGCATTGGTATGAGCTTTCATGTGCATGCACACAAAAAAAAATTATTTTATAAAAAGAATAATAAAACATTCAACATTTTAAAACTTCCCTATACAGGGCTGCCTTCAGATGTCTTCTAAAGGTTGTAGAAGGCTGCATAACTCCATACTCTCCAAATTTATCTGATGAAAATAGGGGCACCCAAAGGAAAAGTGGTACATTCCAGGGTATCAAATCAGAAACCGGGACGTCTTCTGTAAATCCGGGACTGTCCCTGGAAAACAGGGACACTTGGAGGGTCTGAAAAACACATGTCCTTAATTATTAGGAAGCTCTATGTGTTCTTCCCCACTAGGGCCAGATTTAATAAGGATATACCTTTTAAAAATAACAATTTAAGAAGTGTTCTGCCACAGGCAGGGAATTATATGAGTAGATGTGTTGTTATCTGAACAGAGGTGTGGAATGGAATTGTGTCCATTTCATAGACATGCAATTGCTGGGAAGCAAACATACCTGTTAGCTTGTTTGGTAAGTTAATGTATTGCCCCACTCTTCTATTGCAAGAACAATACTGGGGGTGGGGGCAGCTCTGTTTATCATATAATGGATAGCTCTATATGTTGTCTTCCCAGCTAGGCTCTTTGAGCACACTTGCCTTCTGAGTCAAAACCCAGATTCTCCTTGAAAGGTGTGCCTGCATTCTTGCTGACATTTCCTTATTTGCCAATGCAGTGAGCCACCTTAAGGAAACGCTGGCATATTATATAGTTGCCTTTCCCACTGTATTTCCATTATTTTTTGGAAAGCAAAAAAAAGTGCTGTTCTCCATAGAAGGCATATTTAAGTCGTGAAGGACTTGCAGCACTAGCAATTAAGAGGGTCCCATTATGTTAACTATCATGCAAGTTTAGGACATCTTAGATGCAAGATAAGAGATGAATAATTTGAAGTAATTTTCCTGTAATCATGCCAATCACTTCAGCAAAGTAGTTATTAAATGAAACAGTAATATGATGAATTATAGGACATCGATTGAATGGCTTTCCTCACAATATACTTCCAGCGCCTTATGCCGGAAAGTGGCAAACATGTGAAATCTCTTTCCCGGGAAAATAGGCACACTCCTCGCTGTAAATAATAGTTTGTTTAGCAAACCTTGATTTTTAATGAGGCCTGGAGACTGACTTCTTCAGCTCGGCCTCCTCACCCCCCCCCCCTGCTTCATAGGACGGGTTGCCTGATTCCGTATTCCCTTTAAAGGTAGATATTAGCAAGTATGAGTCTCACCTTTGGTGACAGCAAATTCTTCTAGTTCAAATTTGCTGAAGTGATTAAATATTATTTATCTAATTAAATGCTCAAAACACAGCATTATTGAAAGGAATAAATTTACCGCATTTGTTGAACAGTGTTAACTGAAATGTAACTGCACATCATTTGACTTTTTAACATTTATTATATCTAATAAGTCTTTCTGTGCTTAATTAAATCAACTTATTTTTACACTTAATTTAACATGATTCCGTTTTAGTTACAGAGTCTGCATCAGATATTATGTAGGAAACTGAGTGTACGCCCATATTAGCCCTGCTGCCCGACTTTTCAAGGTGCTCTGTTGCATCTCTGAATAATCTAGTCAATCACTGGGACCCCTTTTATTCTTTTCGTTATCCATTCCACAGGGGTGGGGGGAACTGCCACTTCCCTCGGGTTAATTTTCACTATAGAACTGAGAGTAAACATTCAAAGCACCAATAGAGGAAAAGCTTATAATTATATGTCGTACATATTGCTGTCGCATTGGCTGGGGAAAGGTTTTGAATGGTAGCTGATGAGGTGAAGGTTCTTCCCCCATGTTCCCCTCAGTACTATCAGTGCAAAGGCTTATGGGAAATGTGTGTTTGAGAGGGGAGGAAACCCTAATCTCTCAGGGTATATTCTGATTCTAAACCCGGAACCTGGATGACTTTTCTTGAATGAGAAGCTTATTGATTTGAGAGGAACTTGCAGAGTCGTGACTAGGGTCAGGCGTAGCAACTCAGGCCTGGGAACCTGTCTCCCGAGCCCCCCAAAGGGTGCCAGGGTGGTGTTGGGTCAATGGCAACAGCCAGCAGTAGCAAGCTGTGGCACTCGGGGAAATATTGGAGCTGGCAGTCAAGGCTCTGTGACCCACCAAAGTTGGCATCTGTTTGGCTGAGCTTGCTGTTGGGTTAAATTTCTGTCGAGTAGTTAGTTAAACCAAAATGACACTGAAGATCTGCAGCCATAGCTGCTAGTGCACGCAGCCTTCTCCCCTTGCCTGCCTGATCCAGCAAGCCAGTCAGCCGCCTAAGTGGCTAGGCTAAAGGGCTACAGTGCATGCCCTCCAACTCCCGGATTGAAAAATCTGGGATCAGCGGCGGCTCCCGGCTGTCTGGGCATGTCCAGACATGCGTAGAAGCAACTTCCGGTGCCGGGCTGCCCTTGTCTGCATGTCTGGGCACCAGAGATCGCTTCTGCGCATGTCCAGACATGCCCGGACAGCCGGGAGCCGGGACATGACTGCCGGCAGGAGCTTTACAGGATATTTACGGGATGTAATCAATTCGGGATAACAGCGGGAAACGCTAACAAAATATGGGGGTTTCCCGCAAAAAAATACGGGAGACTTGGCAGCTATGCTACAGTGGGCCCTGCTCCTCCCAACCTAGCAGTTCAAAAGCCCGTCAAAATGCAAGTAGATAAATAGGTACCGCTCTGGCGGGAAGGTAAATGGCGTTTCCGTGTGCTGCTCTGGTTTTGACAGAAGAGGCTTAGTCATGCTGGCCACATGACCCGGAAAAAAACTGTGTGTGGAAGCGGACAAACGCTGGCTCCCTCGGCCTGTAAAGTGAAATGAGTGCCGCAACCCCAGAGTCGTCTGCGACTGGACTTAACTGTCAGGGGTCCTTTACCTTTACCTATAAAGGGCTACAGTAACAGTGGGAGGGTGGGCGGGAAGTCAGTGACAATGTGTAGAGAAAGCTGGCAGTGTTGTACATTGGTGGAGCTCAGCAGGCAAACCCTATCAGCCAACAAAGGTTAAAGGAGGGGGGCTGGCAGTGGAAGGACCCCCAGAAGGTATTCTACTGGGGTTGGGGTGCAGGGAGGGGGAAACCTGGCACTGCCTCTGGAAATTTAGTTCCATTATTATTATTATTATTATTATTAATTATTATTATTATTACCCTGCCCATCTGGCTGGGTTTCCCCAGCCACTCTGGGCGGCTTCCGACACACATAAAAACGTAAGTTCTCAGGTGTGTTACAGCCTTAGCACTCCAGTTCTAAACATTTTTTGTTACAATCCATATTCCAAATGCTTCTGTCACAATCTTTCAGGAAACAAAGACGTCTACATCCGTGGAGTTCTCTTACTCACCAAGACTTCCTCGTTCAGTCCGCTGGACATATCAGTTACACATCCACAGGGATGTGCAAAGGCGGATATAGGGAAGCACAACCTGTTCAGTCACACTCGGAGACGCTGCAG